>NW_027461831.1:0-1407554 GCF_050947455.1 Rhinoderma darwinii
TATCATGACGTCGTTACAGGTAAACAAGCCCGTTGTGCTGGATCCGGAAGCACTGGAGAGTGAAATCACATGACCAGTGATCCGGCCACAGCTGGGGTAGAACCATGGCAACGGACGCCGTTCATCAGATCAAAGAGCCGAGGCAAGTGCAAGTGAGTTGCTGTGTTAAAATCGAATGCCAGACGTGAATGGACAATGAAAGTGAAAGCTCACACAATATATAACAGTCAGATATATCCATACCAGAAGCTATTTCATATATAACATTAATCAACCATAATTAGCGCGGTATAACTAGGTAAAACTTCATAAACACAATTTTGTAGATATGAATGAAGGCTTACAGATCAATAAGTGAATATATAGAATCAAAGAATATTTAAAGATACAGAAACATGTTATGAATGCACATTACAAAGACAAACACTAAAAAAGCATACATCAATGTTTATATATATATATATACACACTCATTTGTGTGTGTTTAATTGGATTGTTATAGTTGATATTTGAGCACTTTCCCTAACCTTTCCCTATTGGTGTATAACAGTGATAAATTACATGTGTATGAATACACATATAAACATAGAAAATGTGATGGAGACATACAACAAGAGATGAAAAACATCAAGCATAAATATTAATAATAAATATATACATAATAAAAAAGTGACAAAGATAAAAGAAAAATGAAAAAATATTAAGTATATGCATATACACCAACAAAAAATCATACATAATTACAGAAACAAATAATATAATTAATAAAAAATATGTAAAATGAAATTTATTAATAAAGACATGTGAATATAAATAAATAAGTGAATATATACACATATATACACCCTGTGAAAAATTGTTTAAATAAATATTAATTACAACAGTGTATACAAATAATGAAAAAACAGAAACTATATATATATATATGTATAAATATAAATAAGTAATATTTATAGTGAATTAAAGTGCTAAATTATAGCAAAAATACCAAATTACAGGTGCTTGTAAGTGTCACTCAATTTAAATATATATACACAATTAAATTATAAACATACATATATTCACACAAATTAATTGCAATATACAAACCACATTTAATGTACAACCCACCAAGAAGTGTATAAGCCTGTGTGGATCACATTCAGTAAGGCGCAAACAATACACATACATCAGGATCAGAGAATACATAACCGTGTATATCTTTCTTTCTGTTTTCACAATTCATGTACATGATTAAAGCCAAATTGACATAAAGAGCAGATAATACATCTGTACATATACACATACACTAGATTACATAAATCCGTCCAGAAAATTTCTTTATAAAAACCACATCTAAAATTACATAAATCACAACAAATTATCATCTTCCAATGACCTATTTGGGGAGATTGGTTGGAAGAATAAGGAGGTAGAAGATCACATTCGACCCAATAGGGAAGCATCAGTATTGTAGGTACTAACAGGTTCTCAAAATTTTTTGGGAGAATTCAATCCATGTAACTAAAAACAAAAGCACAAAGCACATATATATTAGAACTTGTACATAAACTAAGAACATGTTAAAAACAACACCATGGATGATCCTGACACTATAGAAAAGCTGCGAAGCCCAGGCTTTCATTCAAGCCATTGGGTTGTAGTGTTTTTAATTTCCAGATCCATCTAGATTCGACTCTCAACAGTTTCTTCATCAAAGATCCTCCCCTCATATCAAGTTGTACATGGTCAATACCCTTAATTTTTAACATTTTTGATGCACAGTTGTGATACTGAGCAAAGTGTCGGGGTAGGGTTTTTAAGAGATCAATTTTATCTAAAGCTGTTCCCCTAGCTGCCTCAATACCATTGACATGTTCTCTTGTTCGTGTTTTTAATTCTCTGGTCGTAAGCCCAATATAAATTTTTGGGCAGGGACAGTATGCATAGTAGATCACTCCCTTTGTATTGCAATTGATGGGCCAAGTGATCTTATATTTGCACTGCCCTGACGAATCAACAAAATCCTCACTACAGACAATATTTGGGCATGCAATACATCTACCGCATGGTTTGCACCCCCATTTGGGTTTAGATGCCCCAAAAATTGGTTTAGTTATCTGGGGTTGATGGTAGCTATAGACCAAGGAATCTCGGAGGTTTCTGGCCCTTCTTGATGCAAATGCTGGTTTTGCAGGCAATAAATCAGCCAAAACACCATCAGTTTGTAAAACTGACCAATGTTTGGATACACACTTCTGCATCTCACCCCATCTCTCATGATATGTAGTGACATACCTGATTTTGGTGTCAACATTATCCTTTTTAGTGGTGGGATGAAGCAATTCGATCCGTGTGGCTCTGCATGCCCTATTTTGTACGCTCGGTTGATGCATCTCCTGGTATAGCCCCTATCAGAAAAACGCTGTTTAAGGATGGTTGCTTGTCTTTCAAAATCCTCATCAGATGAACACAATCTACGTATTCTCAAGAATTGCCCGATCGGGATAGATCGGATCATGTGTTGAGGATGCGAGGAAGAGGCGTGTAAGTAGGAGTTTACCGCCGTATCTTTTCTGTGTATATCTGTTTGAATACACCCCGTGTTATCACATTTGATCAACACGTCCAAGAAGTCAATGGCTGTTGAGCTGGTTTTACAGGTCAATCGTATGTTGACCTCGTTCACATTCAATTCACCCATGAAGGAATCAAATTCCCCCTGGGTGCCCTGCCAGATGATAAAAATGTCATCAATGAATCTGGTCCATAGGACCACCTTGCTCATTGATGACAACCGATCCGACAGGAAAAGATCCCTCTCCCACAGCCCCAGGAACAAGTTGGCGTAAGAGGGAGCACAGGCTGACCCCATCGCCGTTCCCTGGAGCTGGAGATAAAAGGAACCGTTGAAGGTGAAAAAATTGTGTGTGAGCACAAATTCCAATAAAGTAAGAACCAACTGTGATTTGGCCGGTTCAATGTCTGTCATCCTTAAAAAATATGCCACTGCCCGAAGGCCATCTTGGTGACGGATGTTCGTGTACAATGACTCAACGTCACATGTTGCTAATAGCATGTTGGGTTCAAGTTGAACACCTTCCAATTTTTTAAGGAGATCAGCCGAATCACGGAGGTAAGATGGTAAGGTCTCCACTAAAGGCTTCAAAATCGCATCGATGTATTTACTCACATTATCGCAAACATTCTCTCTCCCGGAAATAATGGGTCGCCCTGGTGGTAGGTTAAGGTTTTTGTGTATTTTCGGTAATAAGTATAGACTGGACACCTTGGGATCTTGAACCACCAGACAATCCATCAATGCCGTAGAGATGGTGCCCGCATCAAGGGCCTCGCTCAGTATATGATGAAGTGATATACTGAAAGCAGATAAAGGATTAAAAGTTAATTTTTTGTAATATGTAGGGTTTCTCAATTGACGATATGCTTCCTTCTCGTATAAATCCCTGGGCCAGACCACTATATTACCCCCCTTGTCAGCTGGTTTAAAAACCGTATCATTAAGGGACTTCAGTTTCTTCAAGCTAGTTCGTTCATTGCTCGTCAAATTGTCATGTTTAATGCTACTAGACATTTTCTCCATATCCTGTGCAACTAGTTTAACAAATAAATCAATTGCTGGACATATGGTGAAAGGAGGGAATTTTGTCGATCGCTTCCTGATTGATTGGGGGATCGTACCTGTCACAAGGGATTCCTGTTCTTTCAATAGTTGTTCTAAGGACTGCAGAGCCTCTATTTCCTCAGGTGTGGTGAAGCTATTATCGGTCCTCCTGTGAAACCACCTCTTAAATATCAGGCCTCTAGCGAAAAGGTGTAAATCTTTTATAGCTGTAAAAGCATCAAATTGATTTGAGGGTGCAAATGTTAACCCCTTTGATAATACCCCAATATCAGTGGAAGACAATTGATGAGTCGATAAATTAATTACCTTCAAACGTTGGTTGTCAGATGTTGGAAAGCGCCTAATTTCATCTCTCTGTCTACCGGGGGGATCAAAACTGTACGGTTGTGTGCGTCGTTCATCCGTACGGAATCTCTGTCTACCCCTTTGGTTGGGTATATTATGTCTCCTGTAATCCAAACCACTACGTGTTCTTCCTTTCTGCCCATTATCATCAGATTCTGAGACTGAACTGCCTGAGGATACTGAAGGGGATCTACTAGTGATCCTGTTATGTACTTTGGAGTATTGCCATTTGTACATCCTATTCGTCAGTTTATCATTTAGATCCCGCTGAAATTTGCGGCTCTTGATATCCTGTATGCCTTTTTCCCATTTATCCATTTCTATATTACATTGCTGGGAAATAGCAATCCATTCATCTTCACTAACTTTAGCTTTCAATAGAATCTGTGCCTTATCTATTTCAACATCCAGTACTTCAAGAGACTGTTTGTCAAGGCCGATCAATAGCTCCATAAACGTCTGTGAAGCGGATCTACAATTATCCTCCCATTGACTGACAAAGCTTTCATCTAAACTGTTGAGAGTAGGAAATACCTGAATACGGAGACCTCTGGGTATAAGGCCCCTTTGTAAGTACTTTTCTAAAAAAGCCTTATTCCACCACGTTTTTGTACGTTTGTGGAATAATGTTCTTAAGTTATTCCTGATAGCAGCTGAATTTCCTAGAGTGTCAGAATCTCCTGTATTTAATTAAGTATGGAGTGACCCCAGCCCGTGATCCCGCTCCATACTTCCCCTTAACGACTGCCGAGTACATGTATGTGGCATCTTGTTAAGGAGATAAATGTCATTTTGTTGATTGTTTCTGTGAATTTTTATGTTCATCCTGTTTTGATTATTTTATTCTGTTGTAGATATCACAGCGGGCGGTTCTAGGAGGATCTTGTTTAGATGGCGGTGAACCGCATAGGTAGAGCGCCAGGGACTGCAGGGAAGTGCAACCCGGTCTTTCTTTCCGTGAATTGACACAGAGTGCGCTTTGCTAATTTATTGGCGACTTCTCACTATTATGGAGATCAACGGATTGGGATTCTTCTCCATCTTCTTGGCCTTTTGGTGTGTGGCCTGGCTCTCTGGTGGCTACACCCTGACTGTTATCAACAACCATACCTACGCCGCTTTGACGGGAACCTGCGCCGATGAACATCTGCTTCAGCTGGGATCAGGTGAGGATGCAGGGTCAGCGGCTATTGTGTCGGGAGATGCTGGGGGGGAGGGAGGCCCGGGCAGAGGAGACGCCGCAGGGGCACAGCAGTGAGGGCATTGCATGGCCCAACCCCCTATCAGAGGACAAGAGCTGGAGAAGAAGTCGTCCGGTCTCAGCCAGTCCTGCACAACTGTGTCCTTTATTGAATGTACCGTCCGGTTCTGGCCCGCAGCAGGAATGTCCGAGCAGGGATGTGGCGCATGCTGTTGGTGCCAAGGGGGATCGATGTGATGTTGGTCACACGTCTGCCTTGTCCCTTTTTTCTGTTTCAGGTTCGGCAAAGGAATCGTCAAGAAGAGGGAGGAAACGCAGATGTGGAGGTGGGCGCAGGCACGGTCGGCGCAAGCATCGCCATGGCAGAGGTGGTCGTCCTCAGAGGCGGAGATCGCCCTCGACATCTTCTGACCATAGCCCTCCTCTTCTTCTTCGCCATCATTATCTACATCATCTTCCCCGCCGAGGACGTCGAGCCGTGCTGATGTCACAGAGAGATGACGAGGGGTTATAAATATTCCCCTGACAGCTGCCCGGTCTTTCTTTCCGTGAATTGACACAGAGCGCGATTTGATAATTTATTGGCGACTTCTCACTATTATGGAGATCAACGGATTGGGATTTTTCTCCATCTTCTTGGCCTTTTGGTGTGTGGCCTGGCTCTCTGCTAGCTACACCCTGACCTCACATCAACAACCATGCCCCCCCACTGATGTACATCATCCCCTCAGTCCTATAGATTATCAGACTGTTGATTGTTAAGATCAAACAATTCTGCCAATTTTTCCATATTATTTAACATTGACTTTTTCTTTTTCATTTAATTTCTTTCCCGAAAATATCCTGTTTAGAATGGGATTCATAGGAATGGCCATTGCCTGTAAGTAACAATCACGGAAGTGATTATAATATTCTCTTCATGAAGCAGTAATCAGATTTTTCTAAAAAATAAATAAAGTTTTGTTCATTTCAATTGATAATAATTGTCCGGATCAGACGATGCAGATAAATGTTCCCGTCCATTATTGTAGGTTTCTTGTTGGGTTTAGCGCTTGGTCCGCGCTTCATAGATGTTATTAGGTGCTTTTACACGTGGCACAGGATTTATTTGGCTCATATTCTCTTTTTCAGCTCTGGGTCTGACGTTTCTACATTATAAGTTCGTCATTTCCATTCTGAAGCCTTTGGGCCTCGTCAGACCTTGGTTCAAAAGATCTGGAATTAGATGGTCATCATGCGTTGGGACGGCCGTGATGGCTATGTTTTCGGTAAGTTAATAAATGTTTTATGTTAATAGGGTTGTCCCATCTTTACTAAATAGGGACCCGCTGGCAATCAGCTGATCGCTGTGGGTCCGGCAGCTGAACCCCTGGTGATTATCACCAGGTGGCAACACACTAAAGTGGTATTACATGGCTTATTCGAATGAATGGACGACCATGTAGTAGATGTGTGTCTGCTCAGTCTAATAGAGAGGAGTCCCAAGCACGAGTCCCCAATATATATCCATTATGTCTCTGGGGTTATTATATCAGAACACGTTATTTAGGATTTATTGGGAAGTTCTGAGGGTAAATTAGTGATTAGTTCCATAAGATTTGCTCTGACCTCTGTCTGCTTGTTTTCTAGACCTACCGTTATCCAATGACTCACCGGATTTGCGCTTGCATTGCATTCGGGTTTGGCAGCCTTTACAACCTTTGGCAGTCCATACTCCTCTACAAAGTGCCCGAAAGCCGAAGAGTCATCAGCCATTTCAGACTGGCGTCCTGCATAATGGCCGTGACCTTAGTGGTTTTCTGTATCCTTTCTTAAATAATATTTGAATGGAATTCAACCGTCCTTGTCTTTAGGTTCACATGTAGAAAACATCAGATCCTGAGGTGATAATTTCTCTTCATTTTCTGATCTTGGCCGTCAGATGGCGACATGCTGGTGTAACGCAGCGCCATCTGGTAACATTTGCAGGAAGATACTGAATAGAAAGCAGTGGTACTGTCATTGCTATATATGTATTATAAGTGTAGTAAATTGTATAAGACACTAAACATAATTAACGTTATTTTCCTATATAATAAATGACCAGTCATTGGAAGTAGGGTATCCGTATACACCCACCTGTGCGCTGGAGATCAATGTGTAAAGGTATGTACAGTAGATCTCATGCATAATATCAAGTTATTGACATGCTGAGCCGCTGGTACAAACCTGTGGATGTAAAATTCCTTTAATCCGGCATTAATGAGATTATCAATAATTCTGGATCATTGGATAGATTTTATTTGTACCCCTAGAAGCCGTTCTATAGGAAAACAATTGGACCTATAATCTTTGTGCTCGTTCTCAGCACCATGGTGATCGTGACGCCCGCAATGTAATGGATATGGTGTCACATGACAATGGGTCAGGTCCATTTTGGCATCACCGTCAGTCACATGGAGTATACAATAAACATGAATGCAGCAAAACCTCGGCCCGGGCGGAAAGTTCTTGTTTTGTGCAATTTTTAATGTATTAATTTTGATATTTTTTCACAGATCAGTCAAATGACAGCAAAGATCATGGAGTGGTCGACGTTGGTCCTCATTCTGGTGAATGTATTGAGCTACTATCAGAATATGCAGGTCAGTAGACGTCACCTCATTATCCCCTCGTATACCAGACCTCGTAATAACATTATTATTCATCTCTACAATCATGGGGTTTATAATGTGGATATGTGTTTCTTTTCTTAGAGTTTATCTATAACAATTACCCAAAAAAGCTTCACCATCTCCAAGAGCGAGAAGAACCAGGACTCTGGAGTATAAAGAGGACCATCGTGGACGGTGATGTGAGACGGTTTCATCTGATCACACACCCCAAACCACAAATACACAAGATCCAGCCCTAATCTTCCATGTCAGACCTGACAAAAATAAAGGTGAGGTTAATGTGTTGCGTGTCCTAAATCACATGTATATAGATGGCAGGTAGAGAATATCCAATCCAAACACTATTAAAAGGGGATCCCCCCCATAAATGTGAGAAAATAACCACTCCACTACCCACCCTCTGCCCCCTTGGACCTTGCCCAGACAATGATGACTACTCCCACTGAGTTTAGCTGTTATGGTCACTACTGTCTCCATTATCATCTAAAAATGTTTTAGAAATATTAGAAGAATTGTCCATATAGTTACAGGTTTACTTTCTCTTATTTCCAGTTTTATACAATGATGTGGAATGGCGCGCCACAGCCAAGCAGTTATCACATCCCAAACTGCAGAAGATCTAGAGATGGCGACCAAGTGCCAACACATCCACCATCTCCGACCTTCTCCCAAATATCATCTTACATCAGGGAGGACGAACTACAAGAACTGTTTATAAACAGTGGACACTACAGATGAGGTGGAATGGCACGTCACAGCCGAGCAGGAACTTCTCTGGGAACATCCTAAACTGCTTAACTCCAGAGATGGCGACCAAGTGCCAAGATGTCAATCAGCTCCAACCTTTCTCCAAAAAAAATCATTTTACAATGGGGAGAAAGAACTACAAGAACCGTTTATACCAGCGGACTCTACAGCGAGGTGGAATAACAAGTCACAGCCGAGCAGGAACATCTCAAACTGCAAAGGCTCTGGAAATGCCACGAAATCTACCAGCTCCAACCTTTCTCCAAAAAACAACTTACATCAGGGAGAAAGATCTACAAGATCCGTTTATGACCAGCGGACTCTACAGCGAGGTGGAATGGCACGTCACAGCCGAGCAGGAACATCTCAAACTGCAGAGGCTCCAGAAATACAACCAAGTGCCGAGACATCCACCACCTCCAACCTTCCTCCCAAATATCATCTTACCACAAGGAGAGAGAAGCAGCGGACTGTTTACTATCCTCATGGTCCTTGTTTGTTGGCTTATAAAACGGTTTAGTAAAGTCATTTTCTACCACCTGAAACCTGTTTTTGTCTTCATTACTGTCAATAATAATAATAATCCTGAGTCTTCCATAGATCTGTCCTCATGAACCTGGAGGAATAAGAACGTCTCAATGTTTTTGTAGCAAAATTCAGATTTATGAAAAAAATGAATATATTTTTTACACTATGACGTACATTTTATCAATAAAAAATAGTCTGGACAGTAGTAGGGGTTGTAGTCTGTTTGCCATTATTTTAGCATAGATTTTAACGTCATTATTAATGAATGAAATCGGTCTGTAATTGCTACAGAGCGTGGCATCTTTGCCTTCTTTAGGGATCACGGTGAGGTGAGCAGTAAGAGATTCTTTACGGAATGGATTGGAGAAATCTATGCTATTTCAGTAATAAGTCATATGGGGGATGAGGATGTCTTTAAACTTTTTGTAATAAATACTGGAGAACCCGTCTGGTCCTGGGCTTTTCCTTTTCGGACTTGCTTTGATTGCGTTTTCGATTTCTTGGGTTGAAAATGGCTTGTTAAGTATTATTTTGTGGGTTTCGCTGATACGTGGCAGGTGTACCTCGTCTAAGACCTCTTTTATTGTGCTTTCCTTTTCTTGGACATTTTGGGTATCTAAGTTATATAGTTCTTCATAGTATGTATTAAATACTTTGGATATTTCGTCTGTCGTATGTACCAAGTTATTCTGTTTGTTTTTAATCTTTGGAATAAATGTGACAGACTTGTGTTTTTTTATCAGAGAAGCTAATTTTTTACCACAATTGTCAGATTGAGCATATGATCTAAATTTTGAGTAGAAGAGGAACCTTTCTGTATTCAAATTAAGAAGCTCTCTGAGTTCTGATCTAAGTTTAAAGAGACCTTTTTCGGCATTGGGGTTTAGAGTTCTCTTGTGTGTATTTTCTAACCTCGCTATCTCCTTTATTAGTACCTTATATTTTAGTTCCTTTGCCTTTTTTTTCCTCGAGCCTAGTTCAATGAGTTGACATCTAATAACAGCCTTATGAGTTTCCCATATAGTAGCCGTACATTTGCCCTCTGGGCAATTATCTGTAAAAAAGTTTTGAAGACTTCTTAATAAATATTTGACATCCTCGCCATCATTTAACAGACTTTCGTTAAGTTTCCAATTAAAGGCGGACTTAGGTTTGGGGCTCAATTCTAGGGTCAAAAAGTGCGGGGCATGATCAGAATGAGTGATTAATCCATAGTTCACTTCTCTCACTGAGCTTAAAGGAACAGTGTCATCACAAATATTCTTTTTATATGTTAAAGATGTTAGTGCCTTAATATAAACGTTTATTTTCATTTGTGTGTTTGTGTTTTACTGTTTCTTATTTTCACACTTTTTTTTCCCTATGGGGGCTGCCATTTTTTGTTCCATTTCTGTGTGTGTCGATTAACGACACACACAGACATGGAATACGGCAGCCACAGTCCCATAGGGACTGCGAACGGCTCCCGTCCCATTGACTGCCGTGTACGGCGTCTGTGTGGGAACTGCGCATGCGCCGCTCCCACACAGTCCTATTCGAAATTGGCGCCGTCCGGCGCCATTTTCCTGTGGACCGGAAGTCGCGGCTGGACAGTAATATTACTACTTCCGGTCGCGGCTTCCGGACAAGTGCACATGGAACAGCGGCAGCAAAGGGAGCGGACGGGCCGCGGCGGCAGGAGCAGGTAAGCGATTTTAATGTATGTTAGTGTTTGTGTGTGTTTACTACTGCATGTAAACCTACTACACTGTGGGTTACCTCAAAAAATGGCGACACACGGTGTAGCAGGTTAAACCTTTCAAACCCCTCGTTTATCCCGGCACTAGCCAGGATAAAGGAGGGGGGGATGCTGAGAGCTCACTAGAGCGATAGCTTTTAACCCAATGTTGCAATGCTGCAATTTTGGGAACTAGCTCCAAACAGCTCCATCTAGTGACCAAAAATGGGTAGTATTATAAATTTGAAAAAATTTATAATATTTCCTGACTCGCGAAAAAAATAAAAAAAATTTGAACAATGTTTAATCACCCACACACTAAATGTTTAAATTTTAAAAAAAAAACATGTTTTTGGGGCGACACCATGCCTTTAATAAACTATGTGGGATTAGTAGATAATCTATCCTTGAGTATTTTTTATGTACTGCCGAGTAGAAAGAGTATTCTTTAGTGGATGGGAATTTTAATCTCCAGAGATCCATTAGTTGAGATTCAGAGAATAATTTTTTAATGGATTTAAGTGTTTTAAATGACATAGTTGAGGAGTTGTTGGACGTGTCTAAGGATGGTTGTAGAGGGGTATTGAAGTCTCCTCCTAATATCAGTGAGCCTTCCTTGAATTTCTCTAATAACTCAAATATATGTTTGAAAAATTTGTCCTGACCTACGTTGGGCGTGTAGATGTTTGCGAAAGTGAATAATTTATCGTGGATTGAGTCTTTAACAAAAACATACCGTCCATCTTTGTCTGTTTTACAATCCGTCATATATGACACCTTGACTAAACCTAGGAAAATGGGAGGGATTGGACTACCTGATATTGAGAAGTATAGAGACGCAACCCATATCAACAGAGTCCTAGAACTATACTTTTACCCAAAACGCAAATTATGGACGGACATAGAACTGCATATGCTTAACCAAAAATTTGAAAGATATATGTGGATCACCCCCCACGATAGAATTCAATACAACACAATCGGAAACTCTCTGACAAATTTCACTCTACGGACTTGGCACAAACTTAACAAGAAAAACCTGATGGTCCCAAATATTTGTGAACTGACACCTTTCTCATTTCTCATACCTAACAAATTCAGATCCTTGAAACAGACCATTTCTGATAATCCAACATTAGCTACCTTAGCGGTAAAACATTTAATTAAAAACAACAAAATTGTACACCAACTAACGGATCTGCCCGAGTTTAAGGATTCAAATTTAAGTGAACAAGACGACAAAACGATCCTGGAAGCAGTCAGACTGTTTTCACCAGAGACCTCAACATCATATAATTTATTATCAAAATTTGGTCCCCAACCAAAACCGGTCAAGAGTATGATTTCGAAATTATACAAGTCATTATTATTAACCTATATCTTAAGATGGGAGAAAGACCTAGATACTAAATTCTCAGCAGAACAAAACAAAGTAATCTTAAACCACTCTCACTCTTTCTCAATCTCAACAAGAATCCAGGAACTTAACTATAAGATCATAGCGAGGTGGTATAAAACTCTGGAGGTTCTCAATAAGATCGATCCGTCTTACTCCTCCACTTGTTGGAGATGTGGAACAGCAAATGGTACGCTTTTGCATATATAGTATGAATGTCCCTTAATACTCCCATTTTGGCAAAAGGTCCAAGGCATCTTAAGAAAATTTCTAGCCAAAGACATTACCCTTACTCCAGAACTAACACTACTTAAAGAGGCTCTGTCACCAGATTTTGCAACCCCTATCTGCTATTGCAGCAGATCGGCGCTGCAATGTAGATTACAGTAACGTTTTTATTTTTAAAAAACGAGCATTTTTGGCCAAGTTATGACCATTTTTGTATTTATGCAAATGAGGCTTGCAAAAGTCCAACTGGGCGTGTTTAAAAGTAAAAGTCCAACTGGGCGTGTATTATGTGCGTACATCGGGGCGTTTTTACTTCTTTTACTAGCTGGGCGTTCTGACGAGAAGTATCATCCACTTCTCTTCAGAACGCCCAGCTTCTGGCAGATCACGCTGTGTCGTCACTCACAGGTCCTGCATCGTGACGGCCACATCGGCACCAGAGGCTACAGATGATTCTGCAGCAGCATCGGCGTTTGCAGGTAAGTAGCTACATCGACTTACCTGCAAACGCCGATGCTGCTGCAGAATCATCTGTAGCCTCTGGTGCCGATGTGGCCGAGCTCATCCGACACGATGCAGGACCTGTGAGTGACGACACAGCGTGATCTCTCGAGAACACGGCTGTGTCTGCACTGCCAGAAGCTGGGCGTTCTGAAGAGAAGTGGATGATACTTCTCGTCAGAACGCCCAGCTAGTAAAAGTAGTAAAAACGCCCCGATGTACGCACATAATACACGCCCAGTTGTACTTTTGCAAGCCTCATTTGCATAAATACAAAAATGGTCATAACTTGGCCAAAAATGCTCGTTTTTAAAAAATAAAAACGTTACTGTAATCTACATTGCAGCGCCTATCTGCTGCAATAGCAGATAGGGGTTGCAAAATCTGGTGACAGAGCCCCTTTAACCTAGACAGGTCGTATCAATATATAAATCGTGACCACATCTTATAAGTGCAGCAAAGACCTTAATAGCTAGACACTGGAAAGAGGTTGATCCCCCTACAATCACTGAGTGGTTAAGAGAAATAAATATAATACAATCGTATGAAAAAACTAAATGGCTTTTGAACCAAGACCTAGACAAATTCCAACATATATGGGACAATTGGATACAATTTTATAAATCTGTAGATTTATCCTAATTAGCTAATACTACAGCTTGATCCCACATTTATATAACCATCAAATTTTCTTCCTGAGGCAAGTCATCTACTCACAAGATTTTCCGTATATTGGTTCAAGGGATTTAATGCCACATTTTTTAAGGTCAACACCATATTGATTTCTCAATATAACGTTATTATACTGGATTGTATTGTTTGAGATGCATTATTATATTAATAGATGTTTCGCATTGTGAAGATGATCTGTTACCTTTCTTTTTTATTTTTGTACCCTTCCTTTTTGTTTGTTGGAAAACCCTAAAATAAAGAATTTACAAAAAAAATAAAAAAAATAGTCTGGACTCAGGGGAGCCTGGCGGCCCCTTATTAAACCTGATGATCTGTATGATTGATGCAGGGCGGGGAGGGAATTCGATCACGATGTGAATATTGCATTCAGATTCCCGTCAGCGGCAGGAAAAACCACTAGAGCCTGTGGAGGAGGGCTATAGGGAGCATTATACTATGTGGAGGCATTATACTGTGGGGGCATTATAGTGTGGGGGCAGCTATAGGGGGAATTATACTGTGGGGGCAGCTATAGGGGCATTATAGTGTGGGGGCATTCATGGGGTCTGTTGGGCAAGGCAGCTGGGCATAGGCGTACGCAGGGGTCTGGTGGTGTTTTGGAGGAGTAGGGGGATCCAAGCTGAATTCTTGCACCAGGGCCCATGAGCCTTAGCTATACCCCTGGGTGAGGTTATTAATGGGTTAGGGTCCTAAAGGGCATCCAGTGCATACTGACTGTTAGGGGGAGAAAGGTTTAAATGCGGTTTTAATTTATGGGTAGCTTGTGAAGGGGTTAATAAAGTTTTCTCCTCTTCCATTATCTCCAATTAGCATATAGGTGCAACATATAAAGAAGCTTACCCTTCCTATGCTGACTGAGGGTACTGGCCACACTCATGGGCCAATAGAGAGAGGTTTTGTACTGGACCTTGCCCACAAGCAAAGGGCTTAAATTGTCTGCTTTATAGTGCGCCTTCCTCTTTCCACTGGGATCCTGGAGGCGAGTTTTGAGGTACCGCTGCCCTGTCCAGAACAGAGTGCCATGGCTGCTGCTGATGGTGATTTAATGACCGCCTTTAGGGCTTGTATCCTAACAGAAGGGGAAGGTTGGCTCAGCCACTTCCTTGAGGAGCCGCCTTCCCCACCCGCCTATTGATTTTCCACACACACCTTCTATTACCACTGCGGTTGGTTGGCGGACTGCTAGGCAGAATCCGCCCCCCCGGACCTCCTTAGTCCCAGCGCCCCGTCCCCTGCAATCATTAGGCGGCGAACCGCAGAACCGCTCATTCCCCTATTAATGTAACAGCGCAGCGTGCGGAGGTGGCTCCGCCCGCTCTCTCTTCCCTCACCAGCACTTCCCGCCCGCTACTCTTTCACGCTACAGACACCATGGGAGGACAGGCCAGTAGTTCCCCTGCCTCAGACATTCCCCCTACTTCTACAGAATCACAGCCTCAACCTCCTAATGGGTTAATGACTCTGAGGTATTATCCACCTTAAAAACTGTCTTAGGGGCCGTTCACATATGTCCGGTGTCCGCTTCAGTTTACCTCCGGAGTGGTGAAGAAAAGCTGCAGGCAAACTGATGCTAGAACAGGTCCCATAGCTTTCTATGGGATCTGTTCTGGCACAGGGGATATCAGTTTTGGCGCCGTACGGTGCCAGACCTCCCTGGGAGCTGGATCCCATGGAGGTCCGGCGCTGTATCCTATTTATTTTAATTGTGGCCGGGTGCTGCCGCATCCACCTTTCGGCAGCACCCGGCGGGAAGGTGGATGTGAGCTAGGAGCGGAATCCCCGGTCATAGTATTGCCGGGGATTCAGGTCCAGGTGGAACCGCTGACGACCCACCCATCCCGGATTCAGCGAGACAGTCCCGATTTCCGGACGGTGTGCCCGCTGCTCCATGCGGCCGGGGTTATGTCTAGCTGTCAACTGTGATCAGGTCCCTGCTTGAAAATTAGTTCAGAGCGGAGGGAGATCCTCCGCTCACTGAGAATTCCCTAGGCACAGCGCTACTTTAAGCGCTGTGCTCGGGGAAGCCCTTGACATCACTGTCCATATATGCTGATGATCTGGCCAGGGATTCCGCTCCTAGGGGAAACCCCTGAGGTAACTGTCCATATATGGACATTGATGTCAGGGGCTCCTCCTGGAGTGGAATGCCCGGCCAGAGTCGATGCTGTGGCCGAAGATTCCATTCAGGGAGTAACTCCTGACATCACTGTCCATATACAGACAGTGGCGTCAGCTAGTCCTCCGAGAGGGAATCCCCGGCCACAGCGTCGGCAATGCTCTGGCCGGGGATTCCTTTGCTGGAGGGCGCTTCAGTGGTGCTATCTACAGGGGAAGGGGGATAGCACTATATACAGTGGGGGTGGCGCTATCTACAGGGGGACGCGGTGTGGCATAATCTACATGGGGCGCTATGTGGCACAGTCTACATTGGGCGCTGTGTGGCGCCATCTACAGGGGGCTGTGTGACATTATCTACAGGGGGTACTGTGGCATTGTATATAATGACACAGTACCCCCTGTATATAATGCCGCAGTACCCCCTGTATATAGAGGGTATTGCGGCACTATATACAGGGACGTGTGTGGCACTATATACAGGCGGGGTGTGGCACTATCTTAAGAAGGCACAGTGGCAATATTTACATGGGTGTGTGGCACTATATACAGAGGGCACTGTGGGTAGCTGTAAAGGCACCAAAAACAATCTACTCCCTGAAGTTATGGCGAGTGTTTGGTGTCTTTTCAGGCTCCCATGGCTGCTTCAAAGATTTGATCTGAGGTCAGTGGACAGCAGCTGCTTTCTGTGCTCTCTCTTGGCGCCGGCCTTGGCGCTGCACTGAATATGACACACGTGATATTACAATGTGTGTGTCAGACTTCAGTGTAGCGCCAAGGCCGGAGCAGAGAAGGAGAGCCCTGACATGGAACACAACAAGTATCTAATCTATCATGTATCTAATCTATCACAACTATGGCACATTTTCAGACCCTGGACCACCTTTTTGGTGAACCATTGTGGTAAAAACGGATGGTAAGAAACTGATGACAACTAACGACAACTGACGACAACTGATGGTTATGTAGTAAAAATTGTGAAAAAGCCTGATGGCGACTCATACATTGATGCTGATGCAACTGATACATGTGAACGCAGCCTTAGAGAAGCTCTCCACCCCTAACGCAGTCTCTGCTAGTAAAGCGGCTCCGCCGGTAATGGCAGGGTACATATGCTGGAATATTACAACATCTGCAGGTCACTGCTGGAGGAACTATCTCGCACTGACAGTAGATGGCGCTGTGGTAACTATTAGTTGTTATCCCTGTGTAGCTCCTCTGGTGATGATGTGTTATCTCTGGTATTCTCCATCTTGATGTTGTTACTGATGTCGGTTGCTGTCTGTCCCAGTCTTATTCTCCCACAATGTCTGACTGCTGCTGAAAGCTGCAAATACTGCAACAGGTTCTGGGCCCAGACGAGGAGCAGAACAGCTCAGTGACCCGACTGATAGCAGGAATCACCCCGAGGTGTCACCTCCTGAATACAGGAGACATATAGGCGGCAGCTCAGAGCTGACACTGACAGCGGCCAAACTGAGCCCTGACAATCACCAGCAATGGAGGGTTAAAGTGGAAATGTCACTATCCAGAGAGGACGTGTGGGGGCCATTACTACAGGGACCAGAGATCAATTATCAGGACTGGGACCAGATAAATAGACAGGGACCACCATAAAGTTATTATACTGTATACCCCTAGATTTCCCACTGCCCGAGGTCCTGGTTAGGTAGCAATGACACCTCTCATTTAGAATTTGGTAGGTAGGTAGGGTATCCCCACTTTTAAATACAGCAGGGTCACTGGTGGACGCTCCGCTCCTATTGTTCAGTTGAAATATAAAAAAAAAACAACAACGGTCATCAGACCTGTCATCGCCTGTCATCAGACCTGTCATCGCCTGTCATCAGACCTGTTATCATCTGTCATCAGAACCGTCATCATCTGTCATCAGACCTGTCATCGCCTGTTATCAGATTTGTCATCGCCTGTCATCAGACCTGTCATCGCCTGTCATCAGACCTGTCATCAGACCTGTCATCGCCTGTCATCAGACCTGTCATCATCTGTCATCAGGCCTGTCATCGCCTGTCATCAGACCTGTCATCAGACCTGTCATCGCCTGTCATCGCCTGTCATCAGACCTGTCATCGCCTGTCATCAGACCTGTCTTCAGACCTGTCATCGCCTGTCATCAGACCTGTAATCGCCTGTCAGAAACTGACTCTGAACCCCCCGTCAGCGCGGATGAGTCGCAGGTCCTGCTATGCCGGGATTATCACGGGTAGCTGCAGATAATTATAGCCCCAAGTGCCTGATTTTACAGCCTCCTCAGGTATCAATTTGATGCCACAGGTTCGAGGCCATTGATTCGAGCAACGTATCCACATCAGACATGACAGCGCTGCAAAAGCTGCACGACAGCTCCAGTCTGAACAGCAGCTTATTTCTGCTGAGGAAACGGTATAAAATGACACAACATAGAGAAAGATATAAATGCAGCGCTGGAGGCGGCACAACATGAAAAGAACGTTACATTATAGGTATCGCCGCGTTCACAACGGCCTGAACGATGAAAATATCGCATTATTTACCGCACTGTGAACACCGTAAAAAAATAAATAAAAAACAATGACAGCATTTTATTTTTTTGTCGTCTTGTCTCAAAAAAAATGTAATAAAAAGTGATGAATAAGTCGCGAGTAACGCAGAATTGCACCAATAGAAACGACAGTTCGTCACGCATAAAACAAGTCCTCCCGCAGCGATATCAACCGGAAATAAAAAAGTTACGGCTGTCAGAAAATGGCGACACCAAAACAGGATTTTTATTGTGGGAAAATAGTGAAACGTGAAAAACGATATAAATTTGGTGTCGCTGTAATCGTATCGCCCCGCAGAATAAAGGTCACATGTTGTTTATACCGCACGGTGAACGCTGTAAAAAAGAAGAAACAAAACCGCGCTAGAATTGCTGTTTTTTGGTTTCCTCATCTCCCAAATAATATAATAAATAGCGATAAAAAAAGCGCATTTACCCCAAAATGGAACCAATAAAAATGACAGCTCGTTCCCCAACAACCGATCCCTCGCACAGCGCCGTCACCGGAAAATAACACGTTATGACTCTCAGAACGCAATCACGCTGAATGACGGCCCAGACTCATATTTTAGGTCCAGTCGTTTTTCACTAAATACCCCACATCATCATTTACTGGACCCCACAGGTGACCCCGTAGATGCAGCGGAGATGAGGAAACTTTAGGGCCTTGTGCGGCTTATAGGACTAATGAAGAAGTCACATATAAGGCGATACTGGAGCGCAGATATTCTGTATAATCCCCAATAATCCCGGCCTGTGCATGAAGCGACCCCACCAATCCATGGATATTCACCCCATTATTCCATCATCCTATTATACCCTGATGTACTCCGCACAGCTTACATATACCCTGATGTACTCCGCCCAGAATACATATACCCTGATGTACTCCACCCAGCTTACATATACCCTGATGTACTCCACCCAGCTTACATATACCCTGATGTACTCCACCCAGCTTACATATACCCTGATGTACTCCGCACAGCTTACATATACCCTGATGTACTCCGCACAGCTTGCATATACCCTGATGTTCTCCGGCCAGAATACATATACCCTGATGTACTCCACCTAGTTTACATATACCCTGATGTACTCCGCCAAGCTTACATTTACCCTGATGTACTCCACCCAGCTTACATATACCCTGATGTACTCCACACAGCTTACATATACCCTGATGTACTCCGCCCAGCTTACATATACCCTGATGTACTCCGCCCAGCTTACATATACCCTGATGTACTCCACCAAGCTTACATATACCCTGATGTACTCCGCCCAGCTTACATATACCCTGATGTACTCCGCCCAGCTTACATATACCCTGATGTACTCCACCAAGCTTACATATACCCTGATGTACTCCACCCAGCTTACATATACCCTGATGTACTGCCCAGTTTACATATACCCTGATGTACTCCACCCAGCTTACATATATCCTGATGTACTGCCCAGCTTACATATACCCTGATGTACTCCACCCAGCTTACATATATCCTGATGTACTGCCCAGCTTACATATACCCTGATGTACTCCGCACAGATTACATATACCCTGATGTACTCCACCCAGTTTACATACACCCTGATGTACTCCACCCAGTTTACATACACCCTGATGTACTCCACCCAGTTTACATACACCCTGATGTACTCCACCCAGTTTACATACACCCTGATGTACTCCACCCAGTTTACATACACCCTGATGTACTCCACCCAGTTTACATATACCCTGACGTACTCCGCCCAGTTTACATATACCCTGATGTATTCCGCCCAGATTACATATACCCTGATGTACTCCACCCAGTTTACATATACCCTGATGTACTCCGCCCAGATTTCATATACCCTGATGTACTCCGCCCAGCTTACATATACCCTCATGCACTCCGCCCAGCTTTTATATACCCTGATGTACTCCTCACAGCTTACATATAACCTCGTGTACTCCTCACAGCTTACAGATACCCTCATGCACTCCGCCCAGCTTTTATATACCCTGATGTACTCCGCCCAGCTTACATATATCCTGATGTACTCCGCCCAGCTTACATATACCCTGATGTAGTCCGCCCAGCTTACATATACCCTGATGTACTCCGCCCAGCTTACATATACCCTGATGTACTCCGCACAGCTTACATATACCCTGATGTACTCCACACAGCTTACATATACCCTGATGTACTCCGCCCAGCTTACATATACCCTGATGTACTCCGCCCAGCTTACATATACCCTGATGTACTCCACCAAGCTTACATATACCCTGATGTACTCCGCCCAGCTTACATATACCCTGATGTACTCCGCCCAGCTTACATATACCCTGATGTACTCCACCAAGCTTACATATACCCTGATGTACTCCACCCAGCTTACATATACCCTGATGTACTGCCCAGTTTACATATACCCTGATGTACTCCACCCAGCTTACATATATCCTGATGTACTGCCCAGCTTACATATACCCTGATGTACTCCACCCAGCTTACATATATCCTGATGTACTGCCCAGCTTACATATACCCTGATGTACTCCGCACAGATTACATATACCCTGATGTACTCCACCCAGTTTACATACACCCTGATGTACTCCACCCAGTTTACATACACCCTGATGTACTCCACCCAGTTTACATACACCCTGATGTACTCCACCCAGTTTACATACACCCTGATGTACTCCACCCAGTTTACATACACCCTGATGTACTCCACCCAGTTTACATATACCCTGACGTACTCCGCCCAGTTTACATATACCCTGATGTATTCCGCCCAGATTACATATACCCTGATGTACTCCACCCAGTTTACATATACCCTGATGTACTCCGCCCAGATTTCATATACCCTGATGTACTCCGCCCAGCTTACATATACCCTCATGCACTCCGCCCAGCTTTTATATACCCTGATGTACTCCTCACAGCTTACATATAACCTCGTGTACTCCTCACAGCTTACAGATACCCTCATGCACTCCGCCCAGCTTTTATATACCCTGATGTACTCCGCCCAGCTTACATATATCCTGATGTACTCCGCCCAGCTTACATATACCCTGATGTAGTCCGCCCAGCTTACATATACCCTGATGTACTCCGCCCAGCTTACATATACCCTGATGTACTCCGCACAGCTTACATATACCCTGATGTACTCCGCACAGATTACATATACCCTGATGTACTCCGCCCAGCTTACATATACCCTGATGTACTCCACCCAGCTTACATATACCCTGATGTACTCCGCCCAGTTTACATATACACTGATGTACTCCGCCCAGTTTACATATACCCTGATGTACTCCGCACAGCTTACATATACCCTGATGTACTCCACCCAGCTTACATATGTCCCCACATTATAAATTGAAATAACAGTAAAACCAAGCAAAATCTGCGCTTCAAAAGCCAAATAGTGGTCCAACTGAGCCTGGCAGTGTGCCCAAACGGCAATTTATGACCACATATGGGGTATTACTGTATTCTGGAGAACCTGCTTAATTATTTATGGGGTGTGAGTCTACGATGGAACAAGCTGGGCACAACACATTGGGCACTGAAGTGGCATATCTGTGGAAAAGGGCAATATTCAATCTGCAACATCTATTGTGTACTAATTTTTGCAAAACACTTGTGGCGTCAAAATGCTCACTACCTTCTAGATGAATTCCTTGAGGGATCTATTTTCCAAAATGGGGTACGTTTTCGGGGTTTCCACTGTACTGATACTATAGCTCAATGCAACATGGTGTCAAAAAACGAATCTTGTAAAATCTCCACTCCAAATACTAAATGGCGCTCCCTCCCTTTAGAGCCATAGCCTTACCCTGGAGAGAATGCTTTACAAACGTTGAGGTGCTTTTCTCCTCTAGTCCTTATGAAAATGCTAAATTTTGGGCTAGAACTACATCTTTTCGCAAAACAAATTGTAATTTTTTTATTTTCACGTCCCAATTCTAATAAATTCCTCAATGGGTGTAGTTTACCAAATGGAGTCACATTTCAGGGGTTCTTACTCTACTGGTACCTCAGGGGCTTTGTAAATGCAACATGACGCCCAGGAATCATTCCAGCAAAATCTGCGCTCCAACTGCCAAATGGCGCTCCTTCCCTTCTGAGCCCTGATGTGTATTCATACAGCAGTTTATTACCACATGTTGGGTATTTCCGTACTCTGGAGAAGTTGTTTTACAAATGTTGTGGGGCTTTTTCTCCTTTATTTGATGAGAAAATGAAACATTTTGACCTAAAACTACGTCTTATTGGAAAATAATGTAATTTTTCATTTTCACTGCCCAATTCTAATGA
Organism: Rhinoderma darwinii; assembly: GCF_050947455.1. Classification (NCBI taxonomy): domain Eukaryota; kingdom Metazoa; phylum Chordata; class Amphibia; order Anura; family Rhinodermatidae; genus Rhinoderma; species Rhinoderma darwinii. The sequence continues at coordinate 22,636 of NW_027461831.1, forward strand.
AATCTATGAAATACCTGTGTGGTCAAAATGCCCCACTAGATGAATTCCACAAGGGGTGTAGTTTCCAAAATGTTTTTTTTTTGTGGTATTTCCTTTGTTTTGGCACCACAAGACCTCTTCTAACCTGACATGGTGCCTGAAATATAATTTAAGAAAAGAAAGGCCCTAAAATCCACTGGGTGCTCCTTTGCTTCTGGGGTCTTTTTTTCAGGCCCGTAGCCCACTAGGGCCACATGTGGGATATTTCTAAAAACTGCAGAATCAGGGCAATAAATATTCAGTTGTGTTTCTCTGGTAAAAACCTTCAGTATTACAGAAAAAAATCGATTAAAATGGAATTTGCGAATTTCCCTTCCATATTGCTTTAATTCCTGTGAAACGCCTAAAGGGTTAAGAAACTTTCTAAATGCCTGTTCTCTGTGAAACGTTTCACAGCTAAAGGACTCACTGTAAAATGAGAAGGCGACACGTGTGTCATCCTGCACGGAAAGCGGGAGATAGTCAGTGCGACACCTTTCCCTTGAAAAAACGGGTCTGTGCATAAAGGATTGCTACAAGGCTTACCACACATCTATGAATTATTAATTGTATTATTTATGTACCTTTTATTATACTGATTTGCTCTTCACATCATACACATGCCCCCACATTATATATTGAAATACCAGTAAATACGGCCTAATTCAAATAAATTCAGACAAAAAAACCTGTGAGTCAAAATGCTAATTATACCCTTCGATGAGTACCTTGAGCGGTGTCGTTTTCTAAATTGGGTCACTTTTGGGGTGTTTCCACTGTTTTGGGCCCTCAGGGGCTTTGCAAATGCAACAGGGTGCTGCAAACCAATCCAGCAAAATCTGAATGCCAAATAGAGCTCCTTCCCTTCTAATCCCTGCCGTGTGTCCAAATAGTAGTTTATAACCACATATGGGGTATTCCTGTGCTCAAGAGGATTTTCTTTATAAATGTTGGGGTGCCTTTTCTCCTTTAGTCCTTGTGGAAATTAAAAAAATGTAGGTTTAGCTAAATTTTATAGGAAAAAATGTCGATTTTCATTTTCACAGCCTACTTCCAAAAATTTCTGCAAAAAAACTGTGGGGTCAAAATGCTAACTATACCCTTAGATAAGTTCCTTGAGGGGTGTAGTTTCCTAAATGGGGTCACTTTTGGGGGTTTCCACTGTTTTGTCCCCTCAGGGGCTTTGCAAATGCGATATGGCCTCCGCAAAACATTTCAGCTAAATTTGAGCTCCAAAAGTCAAATGGCGCTCTTTCCCTTCTGTATTTTACAAAATGGGGTCACTTTTGGGGGGTTTTATACTGTTTTGGCCCCACAAGACCTCTTTAAACCTGACATGGTGCCTAAAATATATTCTAAGAAAAAGAGGGCCCCAAAATCCACTAAGTGCTCCTTTGCTTCTGAGGCCTGTGCTTCAGTCCAACAACTTCAGAATCTGGGCAATAAATATTCAGTTGCGTTTCTCTGGTAAAACTTTCTGTGTTACAGAAAAATATGGATTCAAACTGATTTTCTGCAAAAAAAATTACATTTGTAAATTTCACCTCCACTTTGCTGTAATTCCTGTGAAGCCCCTAAAGGGTTTAGAAACTTTCTAAAAGCTATTTTTAATACTTTGAGGGTTTAGGTTTTGAAAATGGGGAGTTTTATGGGGTTTTCTGATATATGGGCACCTCAAAGTCACTTTAGAACTGAACTGGTCCCTAAAAAAATAGCCTTTTGAAATTTTCTTGAAATTGTGAGGAATTGCTGCTAAAGTTCTAAGCCTTGTAACGTCCTAGAAAAATAAAAGGATGTTCAAAATACGATGCCAATCTAATGTAGACATATGGGGGAAGTTAACTAGTAACTATTTTGTGTGGTGTTGCTATCTGTCTTACAAGCAGATACATTTAAATTTAGAAAAATGCTAATTTTTACACATTTTCTCTAAATTTTGGTGTTTTTTACAAATAAACACGGAATGTATCGACCAAATTTTACCACTAATTTAAAGTCCAATGTGTCGCGAGAAAACATTCTCAGAATCGCTTGGATAGGTGAAAGCATTCCGAAGTTATTACCACATCAAGTCACACATGTCAGTTTTGAAAAAAATGGCCTGGTCCATAAGGCGAAAACAGGCCTTGTCCTTAAGGGGTTACTATATGGTCCCCGGTATCAGTGGACCAACACACCATTGATAAGGAAAGAAGGGTTCTTGATAGCAAACCATAGGATCGAAAACCCAGGGTAGCCAAAACCATGAATAATTGGATACAGGCCTTTTCCGTTATGGGTTGTGTCATGGGTCAGCACCACCCTGAACGCTGTTCGGAACTTTTCATTTACATGGATAGCATTTATAGTGCTTATAAGTCACATGGCGGTTCTACATGGTGGCGCTACGACGGAGAATTCAGACGTCGTCTAGCGTTATAACCAAATATTGGTTGGGATGTTAAATCCACTGACGTATGGTTGCGTCTTATGATGACCCAAAAAACACACCCCTTTCCATTAATGGCCTCTGGCTCATCAGCTCCCTTTCCTCAAGGGTCAGTGGCCGTCCGCAAGTATTTTGATACTTGCATGCCCATGGGCTGTTCCATATCATGTCACTATTTCGAGATGTTTAGCTCATTTCTGTAATGGGTGGTAAGATATGAGACTGGTTCACGGTCAGCAATTCATTATTCAGACGATTTCTTATTTGTCGCCCCAGCAGATGAGGATACCGGCCATCACATGCTAAAAACATTTCAATTCTTCATATCTCGTTTTGGCGTCACTCTTTCTGCAGAAGAAACCGAAGGTCCAATAACAAGGTTGTCCTTCCTCGGCATTGAAATTGACACCATAGAAATGGTTTTCAGGTTACCTGAAGAAAGATTAAGAAACCTTTTAGCTTGATTGAAGGTTTTTGTGGAGTAGTAAAAGTCACTACTGGGTCTTTTGGTTTTTGCTTGCCGTGTCATTCCAATGGGAAGGATTTTGTCCCACCGCTTATCATTGGCTACTCAAGGAGTTAAATTAGCTGGGCATCGGATTCGTCTCACCAAACTCTTAAAAGCGGACCTTACCATATGGGGTAGTTTTCTTTCCAACTATATCTTTATATCCAAGTATATATACTATATACTTTCCAAGTATATCTTTCCAAACATACATGTTTCAGGTCAGGAGAAGGCAACAATGCAGAATTATCATTATACACAGATACATCGGGCTCCTGCGGTTTTGGAGCAGTTGTTTGCCCGGCTTGGTGTATCATCCTGGCCTGCAGCGTGGCATGCCGCTGGCCTTTGCCGGAATCTTACTTTGCTGGAACTTTTTCCAATCATTGTGGCAGTCGAAATCTGGGGACCACTGTTCAAAAATCGACATATTTCTTTCTGGTCCGACAACGCCAGTGTGGTTGCCGGTATTAACAGTCTGTCTTGTTCTTCACTATCTGTTATATCTTTATTACGTGATTTAGTTTTGCGCTGTCTACAACATAACATTTATATTAGATCAAAACATGTTCCTGGTCTTAATAATGTTGTTGCTGATTCTCCCTCACGTTTTCGCTGGCAGGAATTCCAGGCTTTGCTGCCCAATACGGAGAGGGTCCGCATCTCATGACGAAATCATTTATGGGAGTTGGTGGACCTCAACTGATGTCTCTCTGTTTCCTTAGAATGGTTGAATTGGGGGGCGCATGCGCGCAGCTGAACATGGTGGACGCGTTCTAACCAGGCTCCGCACCTCGTGAAGGCATCCCAGCATATATATCGCTAACAGCAGACATCGAGACCCATAAAGGTAGGAGAAGTACCTTAGAGGCCCGGGCATCCACCTATGGCCAGAGGGAGCGGCAGACGGGGTAAGCAAACCCAGGCTCAGAGGTCCGTGGCAGACATGCTGATGGCGGCGCCGAACATGGCGGAGCAAGGCCTGCTGCAGCAGCAGCAGGAGACACAGATACAGCCCAGCACATCGGTGTTATCACAGGACTATCCTGTGCTCCTGCGGGAGCATGGCAGTGCATCACCATCGCAGGCACAGGAGGATTTACAAGCAGAGGGCCCGATCCCAGACCTGGGACTGCCGCAGCCAGCGCCCGTTCACGTGCCACAGCACTCGCCCATGCCTCCGGCCATTACTTCCGGATTGACAGAGGACGCCATCTTTTCCTGCATATCGAGAGCTATGCAAGCTCAGATGGGGGAAATAAGCTCCAAGATCGCCGCTGTACACCAAGATTTACATAAAGTGGGGGCTCATATGCAGGCTATTGAAACCAAAATGACCTCCATAACGGCAAGAGTTAACCAGAATACCAGATTTATGGAGGACCTGCAGGAGCAATTGGAGGAGGCGAACACCAGAATTGAGGACCTGGAAAACAGATCCCGACGCTATAATTTCAGGATCAGAGGGGTCCCGGAATCTCAGACGGAGGTACCGGCGGTGGTTCGTATGCTACTCACTACCTTGATACCTGATATATCGGAATCACATATGGAAATGGACCGGGCCCATAGAGCATTGACGGCCATGAGGAGGGATGGACTTCCCAGAGATATTATAGTGAAACTCCACTATTATTCGATTAAGGAGAAAGTGATGGAAAGAGCTAGGAAGCTTCCGGCGATCACCATTTGTAATACAGTGGTGCAGATATTTGCTGATCTGGCTCCCCAAACCATTCAAAAAAGGCGGATGCTTCGTCCTATCCTGCAGACCCTCAAACACCATGCTATCCCATACCGGTGGGCATTCCCATTTCGTCTCCTTTTCATGTGCAATAACAGGCAATATGGCTTCTCTACGCTACAGGAAGGAGAGGATCTGCTGAGGGACTTACATATTCTACCATCCCAGGATAAGTCCAGCTCCCCCCGACTCCCTATACAGGATCCCCCGTTGTCACCAATATGGCGCACCCAAGGAGGCCGTCCAGAGGCACCTCGGGAACAGAGGGTGGACTCTCGTCGGCAACAATCGAATCCTCCATGACGGATAGGAGGTCGAATATAGAAGCAGTTATTTTCTTTTTCTTTTTCTTTATTCTTCATATCGGCCGGAGATGTCTTCAAACAACACTGATGTTGAGTTTCAGCCTGATACCGCCAGTTGCAGTTCTCAGCGGACTGGGAGCCGGGGCTCCATACGTTGGGGTAGTTGAGGGAATTTTTTTGATTCCCACTTATAGTAATGAAAGTATGTTTATTATCTGGCCCGAACAAGGCGAGGAAGGTTCTTGATGTGTCAAGGTCGCAGTGAGTTGGTATCCCGGTTACAGATATGATCGTTTAAAAATGTGAAGTTTGCTTTACCTTATATTTAACATGTGAATGCCTATTACGCTCAGGGATGATATAGGTTAAGGGGTTGAATGTCTGGGTATATATTTACGGAAATGCTGTGCCTTCACGACGGTCTGCTGCCCCCTTTTCGCAGTCTTTTCTTGACTGCCTAGTCGGTAGACTATGTTCGGTACTATTGATACTTTGTGTCTGTCCTATTTGTGTTCTGTCTCTTACTCCCTTCCCTTTCCCTTCTTTCCTATTTTTGACCTTTGTCTCTATGGCTGGATCCCAATCAGCACATGGTTCTACCTCCTGCTCTATGATGGCGGTCCTGGAATCGGCTAAGACCTATAGTTTACTCACACATAATGTGCAGGGCCTTAATTCCCCGATCAAGCGTCGAAAAGCTTTCTTGTACTATAAATCCTCTCATGTGGATATACTATTTCTACAGGAAACGCATTTCTCTACCTCCTCTGCTCCATCGTACTTTCATAGACACTACTCACAAAATTTTTTGGCTAGTGCCTCTACTAAGCACAGGGGAGTGGGAATATGGCTGTCTCGGTCGGTCCCGTTTACATCTCACAAAACGATCTCTGACCCGGATGGCAGGTACATCCTGGTCTCGGGTCTGTTACACGAATCTCCAATAACCTTTATTAACTACTATGCCCCGAACTCCAATCAACCGGCGTTCTTCCAAGGCATGTGGCGCAAGCTCCACTCATCGATAGAGGGCCCGATAATTATGGGTGGGGATTCTAATATCGCCTTGGACGCGTCCATGGATAAATGCCAAGGGATTATACTTATTTCTCCTCAGCCCATAATATTCACACCCGTATTGATCATGTTATGCTGTCAACTAGCTTACTCCCTAAGGTCACGGATGCTAGGATTTTGGCTACACCCTGGTCTGATCATGACCCGATTGTGGTTCGGCTGTCAGATTTATGTGGGAGACCGCCTATCTCCTCTTGGAGATTGAATGAGTCACTACTATCGGATCAGGAGATAGTTAAAGAAATCCAAAGGGAATTGGACACATATTTCCTACTTAATAAGGCACCAGACACCTCAATTATGTCCAATTGGGCGGCTCACAAAGCAGTGATTAGGGGAAAATTCATTCAGATAGCCTCGCGTAATAAGAAACGGTCAAAAGAGGTACTGGCGTTAAAGGAGAGGAAGTTTGCGGATCTGTCCAAGCAATTTAAAACAGACCCTTCAGCAGATATTAAAGCAAAATTAGCGGAAGCTAGAACTGAATTAAATTGATGTCTGACAAGCTGGGCGGAAAAAAGCCTGCGATGGTCACAACATAAGTTTTTTTCACAAGGGGATAAACCGGGAACATTACTCTCCAGACGCCTCACGCCCCGATTTACCACCTCAACACCTCCGAAATTGCGCTTGGCGGATGGATCTCTATCACAGAACCCCACAAAAGTTTTAAAGGCCTTTCAGGATTTTTATTCAGCTTTGTACTCAGCACCACCTCAGTTTGATAAAAATAAGGCTAAGGTCTTGCTGGAAACAACATTCCATACTAAACTTTCCCAAGGGGATAGAGAAACGCTGGATGCTGAATTTAGCTTGGAAGAGGTATTGGATGTTATTAAAAATCTGAAGGCTCACAAAGCCCCGGGGCCAGATGGGTTTTCCTCAGGTTATTACAAACACTTTAGGGAGGTCTTGGCCCCGCACATGGTTGAACTGTTCAATGCTTATCGGGAGGGTAATAATTTGCCTCCTTTTTCGAATTTAGCTTACATACATCTCATTCCCAAACCTCATAAGGATCATACAGATCAGGCCAATTACCGCCCGATATCCCTTCTCGATGTGGATCTTAAGATTATGACAAAAATTCTGGCGGTTAGATTGAATTCCTTCCTCGCCACATATATACATAAGGACCAGGCGGGATTTATACCCCTCCGCCAGGCGGGGGACCAGACGAGACGGGCTGTGGATATTATCTCAGCAGTTCGCTCGGGGTGGGATGGTACTTTCGGACATCAAAGTATGTTATTAAGCCATGACCTTCAGAAAGCCTTTGACTCGCTATCCTGGGAATATTTGTTTTATGTCCTTGAAAGAATGGGCTTTGGTTCCGGCTTTTTGTCTATTCTTAAGATCTTATACTGTCTCCCTACAGCAAAAATAAATTCTAGGGGATTTATGTCGGGAGCCTTTCCAATATGCAGAGGAACGCGACAGTGGTGCCCGCTATCGCCTTCCCTGTTTGCGCTGGCTATTGAGCCGCTGGCCAATCTCATACGAAATTCTCCCGACATTAGGGGGGTGAAGGTGGGAGGAGTAGAACATAAATGTGCATTGTTTGCGGATGACATTCTGCTTTTCATATCGACACCTCTCACATCCTTGCCGAATCTCTTTCATATTCTTGATCAGTTTGGCAAGCTGTCTGGGCTTAAGGTCAACCACTCCAAGTCGGTGGCAATGAATCTTACATTGCCAATTGGGGTAGTGAAGCTCCTAAAACTTAACTTTGATTTTCATTGGGATGCACGTAGATTGACGTATTTTGGTATCAAATTGACGCCCACCATAGAGTCCCTCTACAAGGACAACTTCCCTCCACTTTTTCAACAAATAGCTACAGATCTCACTAGATGGTCCCCTCTTAATCTCTCATGGTTTGGTCGCATTGCCTCCATCAAAATGACGATTTTGCCCAGATTGCTCTATTATTTTCGCACGCTCCCTATCGTGGTCCCTCAGAAGGCGCTTAGACAAATCCAAGGGCTCATTATGTCGTTTATTTGGGGTTCTAAAAGACCGAGAATACAGAGACAAACATTATTTACCCCTAAAACTGTGGGGGGTCTGGGGGTTCCCAATATCCAACATTACTACCATGCAGCACGTCTGGCGCAGTTTACAGATATGTATGCGAGACCATACTGCCCCCAGTGGACGCAAATTGAAACGACCGCATGTACCCGTTTCCCGCTGGAAACGCTACTGTGGATGGAGTCCTCGGACAGACCTCCGGTTCTCTCCCCTGTGCTTTCTCAGATGTTACAGCTGTGGGACTCGCTTAGAAAGAGATTTCATATTAAATCACCCCATAATCCGCTTATGACTATAACGGGTAATTCTGCCTTTCCTCCGGGTCTGCGTAGAATGGAATTCCGGTGGTGGCTCAATAAGGGGTTTTACAGGATCAAGGACTTCTTTATAGGGGGGGACATTAGAACTTTGGATTACTTTAAGGACTCACACTCGATGCCCCCATCGGAGCATTTTAGATACATCCAGATACACCATTTCTTGTTGGACTGGAAATCCAGGCAGGGGGACATCAGTACACTGACCACTTTTGAACGGCTGTGCTGGCTTTCTGGCCTACGACGTAAAATATCCACGATATATTCTGATCTGGTTACTCCGGAAGGTAAACTCCCTTACATGACTCGATGGGAACACGATTTAGGTACGGGGGTGGAATTGGAGCAGTGGCGGGAGATGGCATGTATGACCTCGAAACTATCTATCAATACATCCTTGGTGGAAGCGGGTTATAAGGTATTAATGAGATGGTATATGGTCCCCACTCGTATAGCTCGATTTAATCCATCGGTGGATATTGACTGCTTTAGGCATTGTGGCGCGGAGGGCACGCTAATGCATATTCTATGGGAGTGCCCAATGGTTGCCACCTTTTGGAACCAGGTATACCAGCTTATTGACACAGTGATCCAAGTCAAACCCCCCAAGGATGTGATTACGGCACTGCTATGCGGTCCTATTCCGGAGGTTCGGGCCCCCGCACGTAAATTTCTCCGATATGTGTTCCTGGCAGCTAAAATAACTATTGCTAGGGCCTGGCGAGCACCTACGTTGTAAATGGAGATGTTGATCGCTAAGATCTCATGGATAATGGTTAATGACCGCCTAACACATCTGCTGGCTGGTACATTAGACAAATTTGATGCCATTTGGGACCCATGGAGGAATCGCACACTTTCGTGAATACATAGAGATGGTTACGAAACCCTTCTACCCTACACCTTTCCTTTCCCCCCTCCCTCTCCTTCTTTTGGTTATTGTGTTGTTTTTTTTTTCTCTCTCTTTTCTTTCTCCCATAGAGGCCACGTTAAGGTACCCTATAAAGTAATGTGATGTCAAGGATAGTTACCTATGTTAGCAATGAATACATTTATATACTATATATTTGGCAGGAGTGTTGACATCATGACAGATATATAATGTGAGATTTATTGGAGGCCATGTTGGTCTAATACTTTGTTTAATTGTATTACTGAAATGCAAAAGCTGAGACTCTGCGAGTCTGTGTTATTACTATATTATTATTTTACAAAACTGTTTAATAAAAAACTATTGAAAACAGAATGGTTGAATTGATGACGTTAATGCACTCTGATATGGAGCGCTTCTCCTTCTTTTTCCCCGAAATGATACTCGTCTGGTCAGAGATTGTCCCCCGTGTGGTATGGCCGGGTGCACGTGATGCGGATGCAGTGGAAAGAGATTGGCGCACAGTTAATAATCGTATCTCCAGGTTCGTTAGATCCCGTTTTGGGGTGGTTGTCCGACATCGCCAACTGGAAGGCGACAATAGCAAACTGATGAGGAACAATGGGGTTCACCTCAATGATATTGGGGTAGATATTTTTCTATCCAGCCTACAGGACGGAGTTGAACAGGCACTCTTTCTGCTGGGTGGGGGTCGGAACCCTGTGTAGGCATACATGGGCTCCTTCATGGCGGTCTTTGAGACTTTGGTGGTATGAGTAGGAGCTAAGAGGGTGGACTTGGCAGTCTGGCAGTTGGCATAACGCCTGATAGCTGTGGAAAAATGTATAAGGGTTTCACCGCTAAGCGGTTCTGGTTTAAAAGGTTAAAATAAAATCTGTGGCCGATCACCCTCCAGCAAAAGACTAAATTTGGTGTCCTGGTCTTTATTTCTATATTAGTCAATAAGAAAGCTTCCCTCGCATGTTATGTTTGGTTTACCCTGCTTACAGCCTGAATGAGGGACTCCCCTCTAATAAATCACAATGCCTTAAATGGTTATTTTTATGATTGTGTTATATAAACTGGACGTCCCCCATAACTGTATCGTACAACCAGAGCCAGTGAATCACGTACAATCCCATCTATACCTTTCCACTCCATGCTGATGTCCTTTAAACATTGCTGCCCCCAGTGGCTGGGACTGGTTTATGCAGCTTTATCTATATCTCCACATTGCAGGTATAAGGACCTTACACTTTGCACCTTTCTTCATCACCCCAGGTCCTCAGCTGGTATGGGGCCCATGGGAAGTGCGGGACCAGCTCAGATTATCCATTCTTATCCTGCTTCCCCTCTTTTTATTGTATATTGGGGGCCAATCATGTGCTTTTTGCATTGTTTTTATAAAAATGATGATTTACTTCATTCCTCATGTACTGGCCCTTTAAATGTCCTCTGATTCTTTGTGTTGAGCGCCCCCTAGATCACACACACAACGCCTCGTCCTGCTGATCCAGAACATTTTTACTCACAGCTGACACTTTGTGAGCAAAGACATTAGAGGGGAAATAAAGAGAAGGCAGGACATTTGTGGACATCAGTAATCTGCTGTAAAATCCTCTCACTCGTTATGTTCCGAACGTCTTTCTCGCTCTTACCCTGGAAATGTGTTAAAATACGAGGCGCAGGTTCAACAGTCCGTACTTAATATTACAGAGGCTACAAATACTGCGAGATCACATGGACCAGGGTTATAATGGAGGCCACCAGATGTCCCCCATGAATTCTGATGTGGGGGGCACAAATTCTGTAATTCTGAAGACCTGCACCAGTCCTAATATTCTGTGGGATTACGTTATTATATGATTATTATGAGCGGAGTGCCTAATATCTCTGTGACTAAGGCTCTATTCACATTTGCGGCTCTGTTCACATTTGCGGCTCTGGTCACATTTGCGGCTCTGGCCACATTTGCAGTTCTGTTCACATTTGCGGCTCTGTTCACATTTGCGGCTCTGGCCACATTTGCGGCTCTGGTCACATTTGCGGCTCTGGTCACATTTGCGGTTCTGTTCACATTTGCGGCTCTGGTCACATTTGCGGCTCTGGTCACATTTGCGGCTCTGTTCACATTTGCGGCTCTGGCCACATTTGCGGCTCTGGTCACATTTGCGGCTCTGGTCACATTTGCGGTTCTGTTCACATTTGCGGCTCTGGTCACATTTGCGGCTCTGGCCACATTTGCGGCTCTGGTCACATTTGCGGTTCTGTTCACATTTGCGGCTCTGGTCACATTTGCGGCTCTGGTCACATTTGCGGCTCTGGTCAGTGTTTAGTGGCCGCTTATCTCCCCTCCAAGATGCTTATTAGGGGACAGTCGTTTCATATTTGACTTTTAAAATAATAATAATGGGAATATATTGGGAATAAATAATAATTGACCAGGGAGCTTTCTGCCACGATCCTATACGTGCCCAGTGAATATATGGGGCCCATGCTGGGTCATCAATGTCAGACTTTGATGACAGTTTGTCTCAAGACCCTGTCCACGCCACGTACGTGTTTTATATCTCTGGAGATTTTCCCAGTCTATAGGCTGGACGTTCACCACAGAGCTTAACATGTTAGAAGTTACTGGTGTATGTGGACACATATTAAGACCTCATTCACACGGCTGTGTCTGTAATTGCAGGCAGGGTCGGCTGCAGGCAGCCAACCACATTTTCAGCCCGTGCTCCTATACAAAGTATGGGAGATCGGTCCATAAAAAGGAAAAGATAGGACATGACTTATACGGCGGCTTTCTACGGCCCGGACACCTTCCTGTAAATATATGGGAATGTGTTCAATAGAAATGAATAGTTCTGTAATTACGGACAAATTCTACGGTTGTGTGCATGGGGCCTTACAAGAATTTGAATCCCAAATTGTAGGATATTTTAGCACCACCCCGTTCCACCTGGGAACACCCTAAAACAACCAGAAACGCCCTCTTTTAATAGGAATCAGCACACACTCCACTAATATATTGGTTATGAGCTGTAGTGATACTGTTCTCTAATGTAACATTAGAGCAGACGGGCCCCCACCAGGATTAAAGGGGTTACGTGGGGACCAAAAGTATCCGCAGTGTAGTCCCTGCAGTACGTGAGATCACTCGCTAATATACATTCCGGACCCTCGTCGCGCTGATTATGAGATATTAATAGATTTTTACGGCTCTGCCGGGGGACCGGAAGTCTAGATGCACAGTCTTCCTTCATGACGACACGACTCTTAGTCATGTGACCGGATCCTATGTACTCCATGTTCTCGCTGTAGACAGCCGGGGGCCACATGCAAGAACAGTATATGGGCTCCTTGCTCTGCAATATCTCATCATCGATCACCCGCCTTATGTCGCTCTACCAATCCATCAGTAATTGTTAGCCATAAAATGAATCACCTCCGGCCCTTACATGCGATCTAATACAAAGAAGTAAGCGGCTTTAACCCCTTCAGGACGCAGCCTATTTTGGCCATGAATACGAAGTCGATATTTTCAAATCTGGCACGTGTCCCTTTATGGGGTAATAACTTGGGAATGCTTTTACCTATCGAAGCGATTCTGAGATTGTTTTCTTGGGACATGTTGTACTTTATATTAGTGGAAAAGTTTGGTCGATAAATTCAGTATTTATTTGTGAAAAACACCAAAATTGTGAGAAAATTTACAAAAATTATGAGTTTTCTATAAAATATAAATGTATCTACTTGTAAGACAGATAATTATACCACAATATAGTTACTAGTTCACATCCCCCATATGTCTACTTTATGTTGGCATCGTTTTTCTGGGACGTTACAAGGCTTAGAACTTTAGCAGCAATTTCTCACATTTTCAAGAAAATTTCAAAAGGCTATTGTTTCAGGGACCAGTTCAGTTCTAAAGTGGCCTTGAGGGGCCCATATATTAGATACCCCCATAAATCACCCAATTTTGAAAACTGCACCCCTCAAAGTATTCAAAACAGCATTCACAAAGTGTTTTAACCCTTTAGGCGTTTCAAAGGAATTACAGGCGAAATGTAAATTTTATGTTTTTTTTGTCAAAATTAATTTGTAAAGCATTTGGAGGCCTCAGGAGCAAAGGAGCACCTAGCGGATTTTGGGGCCTCCTTGTTTTTTACATTATATTTCAGGCACCAAAACATTTTTTAGGTGCCAAAACAGTGGAAACCCCCCAAAATTGACCCCATTCTGGAAACTACACCTCTCAAGGAATTTTTCTAGAGGTTTAAGTAGCATTTTGACCCCACAGTTATTTTGCTAAATTTACTTGAATTAGTCTGTGAAAATGAAAAACTACTTTTCGTCTAAAAAATCTTTGAATTTTCACATTTTTGGAAGGAATAAAGGAGAAAAAGAACCCCAATAATTGTAAAGCAATTTATCCCGATTACTGCAATACCCCATATGTGGTGATAAACTGCTATTTGGACCCACGGCAGGACTCAGAAGGGAAGGAGCGCCATTTGGATTTTGGAGCACAGATTTTGTTGGAATGCTTTTATGCCATATTGCATTTTCAGAGCCCCTGAGGTATCAATACAGTGGAAACCCCCAAAAATGATGCCATTTTAGAATCTATACCCATAAAGGAAAGGAATTAATCTAGTGGCCTAGTAAACTTGTCCCCACAGGTGTTTGTTAGAAATGGTCCATGAAAAATGAAAAATCGAATCTTCTCCATTTTTTTCCTAAGGTGTAATAGGAGAAATAGCACGGCAAAAGTTTGTACACAATTTCTACCGAGTACGGCAACACCCCATATGTGGATGTAAACTGGTGTTTAGGCACACGGTTGGGCTCAGGAAATAAAGAGCACTATGCAATATTTCATGCCCACTATGGTGGTATTTATCACATTGTGCCATGATCAAAATATTCTAAACCCCACAGAAGTAACCTAATTTTTGACGCTACACCTCTCAAGGAATTTACAAAGGGGTATAATGAGAATTGTGACTATGTGACGGACACCTCTCATGGTATTCATCTAGGGGTATAGTAAGAATTATTAGTTGTGAAGTTGGCAGCCTGAAAATCCCGCACTGGAGGGAGGTGGAATGGCAGGTCCCACTGCCAACCCACCCACCATTCCATAAAATGCAGCCCAGAAAATACATTTATTAAAACATATGAAAAATTATTTTTTCTGCTGAGGTAAAACATTATTTTATCCTCTCACCCAGCTTTACAACCCGGGTGAGGGGGTCACTCCCTCCATTACTATTCCAGCTGCCTACAGGGCATAGTGTGTTTGGTATAGGGAGAATACTTAGTTTATTTGGGGTTTTTACTAATATTACAATGAGGTAAAGGACTTGTCAGTGAAAAAAAAATGTTATGGCCAATATGGAAGACTGAAGGTGGATGAAGAATTAAAAATAAATAAAAGTAAAAGTCTAAAAAAGTGTCGTAAATTTGAAAACACTGGAGAGACAATCTGAGGTTTGTGGGGGACGTTTTGCACATATATCGCGTGTCCCTCCTGTTTTGACCACGTGACGTCTTTTCTGGGGCTTCTGTTTTTTTTTCAGTGGGGGGGGGGGGGCTTCTGTGATGAAATGTTGGCCGGGTACGGCTTCTTATACTATACCCTTGTTTTGCGCATGGCGCTGTGTGGTTTGATGACTTGATCTGAAACATCAACGCCACCCATAAATTTATTGTACACACAAGGGTTTGCGGGATTGGGTGGTGGATCCGCATACAGGGACAAGGCTCCGGCTGCCATTAGTAATGGTGGTCAGGATCAGGACGTCTCCTCTGTCTCTGTATCTGAGGAGCAGCAGATCTTCGCTGCAGACGGCCCTGCTCTCTCCCACCCTTAACGACTGTCCTAGCAGAGTTTTGGGGAGACCTTTATGGTTTTCCCGGATTGTGCCGCAGGGACGCAGGGACTTTAAACCATCGGGACACTATAGTATAAATTATCTATATATAAATGGTACACTTTGCCAAGCAGCAGATGCACAAGGTCCCACACAAATCTTCCCGCTGACTCCTAGGAAGGGGGGGGCATTCAGGGGATCAATTTTAGAGTCCTTTCCCTCATACACCCTGAAGCGATGGGTATACCCGGGGGCACTCCCACAGATTTTATATAATTTAATAACGTACCAGGCCCTTTTGTTTGGAAGGTGCTGCCTAAACCTGAGCCTTCCCTCAAAACAAACAAGGGATTCATCCACCGCAATATTCTGTATAGGGATATCATTTTGGGAAAATGTTTGACAATAATGGTCAATTATTGGCCTTATTTAAAAACAACGGTCAAAATTCAGGGCATCTGGGGGGGGGGGGGCAGCGACTGTTATCACTAAAATGCAGGAATTTAATTATCGCCTAAAAGCGTGTCCTGCTCATTATTGTGCGGTGGAGAGGGGGGGGGGGCTATATAATATATCAGAGGACCAGTCATCTCTAATAGGGGGCTTTTTATAATGCCAAAACTTAAACATGCCCCAGAATGTATACAGCTCTGCTGCATTTGTTGGAGTACAATTTTTGCCTCTGGCATAGTAGGGGGTCACGGTTTTTGGAGATAAACGGAGCAGCATAGATGTTCGTCTGCTCAACCAATAAATTTATTAGGGAGTCAGAAAAAGAAATGGAAAAAAAATCAATGGCCTCGAACCCTGTGGCATCAAATTGATCCCTGAGGAGGCTGTAAAATCAGGCACTTGGGGGGCTATAATTATCTGCAGCTACCCGTGATAATCCGGGCATAGCAGCACCTGCGACTCTTCCGCGCTGACGGGGGGTTCAGAGTCAGTTTCTCTAGATTCAGATGAAATCACAAACTGCTTCACCTTCACCTGCTGAGTCTGTATCTGAGAATAACATTTGGTTTAGGTCATCAGCGGTGTAAAGCCTTTGGCCCATATTTTATATTCCTAACTGGAGATGACAGATCTGATGACAGGCGATGACAGGTCTGATGACAGGTCTGATGACAGGCAATGACAGGTCTGATGACAGGTCTGATGACAGGCGATGACAGGTCTGATGACAGGTGATGAAAGGTCTGATGGCAGGCGATGACAGGTCTGATGACAGGTCTGATGACAGGTCTGATGACAGGTGATGACAGGTCTGATGACAGGTGATGACAGGTCTGATGACAGGCGATGACAGGTCTTATGACAGGCGATGACAGGTCTGATGACCGTTGTTTTGTTTTTTTATATTTCAACTGAACAATAGGAGCGGAGCGTCCACCAGTGACCCTGCTGTATTTGAAAGTGGGGATACCCTACCTACCTACCAAATTCTAAATGAGAGGTGTGATTGCTACCTAACCGGGACCTCGGGCAGTGGGCAATCTAGGGGTATACAGCTGGGTACAGGGGATGAGAGGCGGTGACAGGTCTGATGACAGGACTGAGGACAGGACTGAGGACAGGTTTGATGACACTGATCACCAGATGATGGTGGTTGTAGTGTTTTATCAGCTGGTGAGGGGACTGATCGCCGGCTTTCTGTTCATTTTCATCCCTATCTACACAGCATCTGGCTCTGTCAGGCTCCAGGACACAGTTGAGCCCTCACAGAGCAGGAGATGCCGGTAAAACAATACTTCTACGTTGCGATTGGCCAGTCAGTACAGACTGGCCAATCACAGCACTCACCGGCACGGGACCATTCTGATTGGTCCCATGCCGGCATCTCATGCCCGGCAGCTCTGCTTTAGAGCTGAGTTGCCGGTTCTGTCACTGTGTCGCTTCACACAGTGACAGTTTAAAGTCCTGACATGCCTGGTACATAGGACTGCAGTAACTTACTTGCAATACCGAAGTACCAGACACGTCATTTTGCAGGAAGGGGTTAATGTGACAGTGCTACTGCCACAATTATAGTGACAGCTACTGACCCCAATAACAGTTACAGCTACTGACCCCAATAATAGTGAAAGCTACTACCCCCAATAATAGTGACAGCTACTGACCCCAATAATAGTGACAGCTACTGACCCCAATAATAGTGACAGCTACTGACCCCAATAATAGTGACATCTACTGACCCAAATAATAGTGACAGCTACTGACCCTAATAATAGTGACAGCTACTGACTCCAATAATAGTGACAGCTACTGACCCTAATAATAGTGACATCTACTGACCCCAATAATAGTGACAGCTACTGACCCCAATAATAGTGACAGCTAATGACCCCAATAATAGTGACATCTACTGACCCCAATAATAGTGACAGCTACTGACCCCAATAATAGTGACATCTACTGACCCCAATAATAGTGACAGCTACAGACCCCAATAATAGTGACAGCTACTGACCCCAATAATAGTGACAGCTACTACCCCCAATAATAGTGACAGCTACTACCCCCAATAATAGTGACAGCTACTGACCCCAATAATAGTGACAGCTACTGACCCCAATAATAGTGACAGCTACTGCCCCCAATAATAGTGACAGCTACTGACCCCAATAATAGTGACAGCTACTGACCCCAATAATAGTGACAGCTACTGACCCCAATAATAGTGACAGCTACTCAACCCAATAATAGTGACAGCTACTGCCCCCAATAATAGTGACAGCTACTGACTCCAATTATAGTGACAGCTACTGACCCCAATAATAGTGACAGCTACTGATCCCAATAATAGTGACAGCTACTGACCCCAATAATAGTGACAGCTACCGCCCCCAATAATAGTGACAGCTACTACCCCCAATAATAGTGACAGCTACTGACCCCAATAATAGTGACAGCTACTGACCCCAATAATAGTGACAGCTACTGACCCCAATAATAGTGACAGCTACTGACCCCAATAATAGTGACAGCTACTGACTCCTATAACAGTTTCCTGACGCGAACAATAACATATTATTTATGGTGAATGATGAAGGGCATTAAAAAAACACAAAAAAATAAAAAATAAAGATAGATTATTGGAGCACTCCACTTTATTTTTTTATTGCACCCTCCTTTTGTACATTGGTGTTTCAGTGGGGTGCTGTGAGCAAAAATACTGACCGTTCCCCGCATCTTGTATTTTTTGTGTCCAACGCCGCTCACCTGATCATCCCTCTGACTTGTCTGGAGTCACGGTGCTTTTGAATAAACCGGAAATCAGACTCTCAATGCATTCTTATGGAAGTCAGCAAGGCCAGAACGAGGCCAGAACGAGGCTCCATAGGAATGCATTGACTTCCGGTTTTCTGAACAGCAGTGATTCCAGACCAGGTCAGAATGAAGATCACGTGCGCGGCCCTGGACTTGAAAAACGACAGGATCCAGGGATCGGTAAGTATTTCTACACCCAGCTCCCCACTGACACACCAATGTACAAATGGAGGGTGCAAAAAAAATAAATAAAGTGGAGTGCTTCTTTAAATGCTCATGGTCACAATGAAGGGAGACAAAAGCGAAAAAAAATTATTTGCAGCTGAAAGGACAAAATTGGTTGCGACATCAAGGGGTTAATAATTATAGTACATGCAGATCACTGTATAGAGCTTTTCAGCTCCCCAGGGGCATACGGTTGGGAGCTTTGACTGGCGGGGTCACTTTAAGAATAAATAAATGGGGGGTGGCATCACTTTATCATGATCTACAGAGATTGGCCAGTGATCACATGGTAGGGGGCTATAGAGCTCCCTATAAGATAGTAATGCCCTTCGTCCTCCTCTTTGGCCCCTGCAGCTTGGCGTCTTTCCCTCACTCCCTCTCTTGATTTGACTCCTTAATGACACGTTTTTTTTTCATTTTCGTTTATCACTCCCCTTCCTTGCTTTCGTTTTTACAGCGTCTATCGTCCGGTAATAACTACATGGTCACTTTATTCTACGGATGAATATGATAACGGCGATACCGAATTTATCATTCTTTCATGTTTTACCACTTTGTAAAACTATTTGTTAAAAAAATTACTTTTGCGTCGCCAAAATCTGAGAGCCATAACTTTTTTATGTTTTCCGTAGATTGAGCGATGTGAGGGCTTATTTTTTGCGAGGCGAGCTTTTATTGTTACCATTTTGGGGTACATGCGACTTTTTGACCGAAAAACATCAATTTGGGTGTTTTAAACATTTTTTGCTTTTTTTTACTGTGTTCAGCGAGTGGGTTAGATAACATCAGATTGTAATAGTTCGGACTTTTGCAAACGCGGCGATATCAGTTATGCTAATTTATATTTTGTTTAACATTGCTTTAGGGAAAAAATGGGAAGAGGGAATTTATCTTTTTTTAAATTCTGTTTAGTTGTCCCCCTAGTGGACTTGAACCAGTGATCATTGGATCGCTCACACGATCTACTGCAATAGTAAAGTGTTGCAGTATATCGTGACTCTTAGGCTTTTTTCAGACGAACGGGAAATACGTCCGTGCAACGCGCGTGATTTTCACGCGCGTTGCACGGACCTATATTAGTCTATGGGGCCGTGCAGACATGTGCGTGATTTTTACGCAGCGTTGGTCCGTTGTGAAAAAGTCACGATATGTCCCTTCTTTGGGTGTTTTTCACGCATCACGCACCCATTGAAGTCAATGGGTGCGTGAAAACAACGCATGCCACACGGAAGCACCTCCGTACACACAGCGTTTTTCACGCAACACTTGTTAAGTCTAGATAAATGAGTAGAGAAAACTGGTCCAAACAAGCACCAACCAGGAAGTGGATTTTCACTTGTTGGGCACATGCTTCATTTTCCCACCGACAACTGCTGCAATGCCTCGTGCGTGTGATGTGGAGAAGATGATCTGCCTGGTCCAGGAGAGGCCAATGTTGTGGGACACGCGTGCGGAGGCCTACCACGACCGCACGGGCAAGGAGGTCGCGTGGGATGAGGTCGCGCAGACCCTCTTCAGTCACGAGTGGGCTAAAGGCAGCACACGAGACCGCAAGAGCATTGGTACGTACATTGTTTTATCTATGCCCTGTAAAACCCACATGCTGTAGTGTATCCTTGTGTTAACATGTTCCCAATGGCCAACGTTCCGGGTGTGTCACAGCATCAGTCAGCTTGTAGATCATGTATATTGGTGTGTAAGGGAATGGCAACGTTTACAACAAGTGCATATTTCGGGTATGGCACCTGGTGAAAGTACCATTTTGTTGTTTTGGTCTTTTCTACAGTTGATGATGCAAAAACCCGGTGGAGGAGCTGCCGGGATCAATTCCGCCGTGAAAATGGTGCTAGAGGCCGCAGTGGTGACGGGGCCCCCAAAAAGAGGAAATACATCTACACCCAGCAGCTAATGTTCCTGAAGGACATTATGGAAATGCAGCCGTAAGTAATGACTGTGCCTTGAAGACATGTCTGTGTTCACATGTCATGCCCCCAAAATTGATGGTTTGTCCCTTGTGGCAATGTTACGAAGACGTGTACATTTTTGATTACAGATGCAGTGACAATCTTCTGGACACGGCAGAGGAGGCTGCCCATGAGGAGGCGCAGGCGCCACCAGAAGAACATCCCGTGCTACCCTTAACCCCTGAGGCGACAGCACCAGAACCTGCCCAACAGGCGTCCAGCCAACCCCAGGTGCCTCGTGACGTTCCGGCTGAAACCACTGCAGCTGGCAGACGCAGGCGTGTCATCATGTACTTTTACTACGGACTATCAGCTATACCAGCCATGCGACCTTATCTGTGGTGGAAGAAATACATCACCCAGTTCAGGGCTCGTCACGTTCCAGGTGTTGACAATAAAATTGCTGATGCTCTTTCTTGTTTTAATTTCCGGTTTCATTTATTGTTCCCGCAGGCAGAACAGGAGGGGACGGAGTGCCCGGATGGGCTATGGAGACTGCTGGATCCCAGTTAGTGCCTTTCGTCAGGGCATCACTTGCTCGATCTACCCGGACGGCTTATGGTAATGCATGGAACGAGTGGTTGAAAGTTGTAGGGGAACGTATTATTGGTCCTCCGGAACATCCTCGTTTAGCCTATATTATGGAATATTTGTCGGGTTTGGCTGAGCAGTTGCGCTTCGTCGCCTTATAGGTCTGGCATTTTTCTTTAAGCTTCATGGGTGGGCCAATGTCACAAAATCCTTCTTTATTTTGCAGTCCATTAAGGGGCGGAAGAAGTCGGCAGTTCCAATCTAGGCGTCCGATTTCTTTTGCAATTCTATTAAAACTTTTGCATTGTTTACCTGAGGTATGTGCTTCTATGTTTGACTCGGCCCTGTTAGCCGTGGCTTTTTCCTTTTTTGGTGCTCTGCGGATACCTGAGTTAGTTCCCCATAGTGCTACGCGGCCGGGCTGCCTTTTATTTGAGGAAGTTAGTTTGTCTGAATCCGGCCAAGGTTTTAGAATACATTGATGATCGAAGACAGATATTTTTGGCAGGGGCTGCTGGGTTTCGTTGTGGCCAATCGGGGGTGCGGGTTGCCCTGTTGCTTTAGCATCTTCCTACTTAAGTTTGCGTAACTGTGGCTCTCCGTTTATGACGCATTTTCACGGCAGCCCCCTTACAAAATTTCAGTTCTCTGCAGTATTTAAAAAGGCATTGTCATCTGTCGGCCTCCCCCTGGGAACTTTGGCACCCACTCATTTCGCATTGGAGCGGCTACTACCACCAGCTAATTGGGCCTGACCGATACTGAGGTGCGTCGTATAGGGCACTGGCGCTCTGATGCGTTCGCCCCGATTTGGCTCTGCACTAATTTCTTTTATTTTCTAGATTACCGGCCGTCAGTATGGATAATGGGCCATTCATATGTTTTTTGGGCTGAACGGAGAGCGGCTATAGGGCTCGGGGGAAAATCACTTGGATTCCAGGATGCAGAGATCTATTGGAGCGGCCTGAGGGGCCTAAGATCGTTGCAGACCTTACCGGAAGTGGTGGATATTAGTCGGCACCGGCTGGTGCCGACGGTTTTGGTTCTACACATTGGGGGAATGATTTATGCTCAGTGCGCCTTGGTGAGTTGATTGTCCTAATCCAGTCGGACCTTGAGTAGTTTGCTTCCTTCTTCCGGAGCTCGTGCTTGTATGTTTAGAAGTAATCCCCAGGGCAGTGTGGCACTGGGGCCCGGGGTGGAAATCCAATTGAGAGGGGCCGGAGGCTCCTGAATACACGTGTATCTCGCTTTGTGGGAGAAAGGGGGGGAGTAGTGATCAGGCACAGACAACTGGAGGGTGACAACAGATGCCTGTTACTGTCAGACGGAGTTCACCTTACAGATATTGGCCTGAATATATTCCTGTCCGGTCTGCAGGATGGGATTGAGCAGGCACTTTTCCTATTGGCTGGGGGTCGTGGTGGGGCAGAGGCACATGTAGTGCGAGTACACGTCCTCCTTATGGCGGTTTTATAAGGTAAATGACCTACATGCCCACTTATGTTGGCGGCTGGCATACGGGTGTTTACTTTAAAAGTTAATGTTATTTTCAATATTAGTATTTATTAAAAAAAGCTGTGGCCGACCCTGAGTCAACCCATGTTAAAAGGAAACAAGTTTGTTCTGTGTCAATTTTAATGTTAGGTTATCCCTAGCTAAGTTGTTGATGGGCTTATAATAGTATACATGCAGTCTCTTCTCCATCTTCTTGGCCTTTTGGTGTGTGGCCTGGCTCTCTGGTGGCTACACACTGACTGTTATCAACAACCATGCCCCCCCCACTAATGTACATCATCCCCTCAGTCCTATAGATTATCAGACTGCTGATTGTTAAAATGAAACAATTCTGACAATTTTTCCATATTATTTAACATTAACCTTTTTCTTTTCTGTTTTACAGTGAAATGCAAAAAACTGGAAATTTCTTTCCAGAAAATTTCCTGTTTAGAATGGGATTCATAGGAATGGCCATTGCCGGTAAGTAACAATCACGGAAGTGATTATAATATTCTCTTCATGCAGCAGTAATCAGATTTTTCTAAAAAATAAATAAAGTTTTGTTAATCTCAATTGATAATAATAGTCCGGATCAGACGATGCAGATAAATGTTCTTGTCCATTATTGTAGGTTTCTTGTTGGGTTTAGCGCTTGGTCCGCGCTTCATAGATGTTATTAGGTTGTTTTACACGTGGTACAGGATTTATTTGGCTCATTTTCTCTTTTTCAGCTCTGGGTCTGACGTTTCTACATTACAAGTTCATTATGCTCCATGCTGTAGCCTTTGGGGATCGTCAGACCTTGGTTCAAAAGATCCTCCTGGGAATTGGATGGTCATCATGCGTTGGGACGGCCGTGATGGCTATGTTTTCGGTAAGTTAATAAATGTTTTATGTTAATAGGGTTTCCCATCTTTACTAAATAGGGACCCGCTGGTAATCAGCTGATCGCTGTGGGTCTGGCAGCTGAACCCCTGGTGATCATGATCAGCGGTGATCACCGGGAGGCCACACACTAAAGTGGTAATACATGGCTTATTCGAATGAATGGACGACCATGTAGTAGATGTGTGTCTGCTCCATCTAACAGAGAGGAGTCCCAAGCACGAGTCCCCCACTATATCCATTATGTCTCCGGGGTTATTATATCAGAACACGTTATTTAGGATTTAATGGGAAGTTCTGAGGGTAAATTAGTGATTAGTTCCATAAGATTTGCTGTAACCTCTGTCTGCTTGTTTTCTAGACCTACCGTTATCCAATGATTCACCGGATTTGCGCTTTCATTGCATTTGGGTTTGGCAGCCTTTACAACCTTTGGCAGTCCATACTCCTCTACAAAGTGCCCGAAAAGCCGAAGAGTCATCAGCCATTTCAGACTGGCGTCCTGCATAATGGCCGTGACCTTAGTGGTTTTCTGTATCCTTTCTTAAATAATATTTGAATGGAATCCAATTGTCCTTGTCTTTAGGTTCACATGTAGGAAACATCAGATACTGAGGTGATCATTTCCCTTCATTTTCTGATCTTGGCCGTCAGATGGCGACATGCTGGTGTAACACAGCGCCATCTGGTAACATTGTTCAGCTTCTTGCAGGAAGATGCTGAATAGAAAGCAGCGGTACTGTCCTTGCTATATATCTATTATATTAACATTTATCTCACATAAAAGTGTAGTAAATCCTATAAGACACTTACTAAACATAAGAAACGTTATTTTCCTATATAATAAATTACCAGTCATTGGAAGTAGGGTATCCGTATACACCCACCTGTACGCTGGAGATCAATGTGTAAAGATATGTACAGTATATCTCATACATAATATATACAGATGTTCGTGTACATCTTTATACAGATGTTCGTGTGTCAGGTACCCAATTTTTCTCCCATGCCGATGGAAAAACCGCTTACTAGGTAGGTTCCAGTTCACGGCAATATTTCGGTCAGCCTTAACCCGTGCTGGCTTTCCCCCCAAAGGATTTCGGAACACATTCATTCCGCATTGGAGCCGCTACCACGGCCAGCGGTTTCGGCCTATCTGATGAGGATGTTCGGCGTATCGGGCGGTGGCGTTCAAATTGTTTCGCTGGTTATATCCGTCCGGATTTGATTTTGCATTAAGTTTATTTGTTTCTTTCTAGGTTCACGCCCCGTCATATGGATCCTTGGGCATTCTTACGTCTTCTGGGTGGAATGGAGAGCGGCAATACGGAATTCCAATACAGTCATTGGAGGTAGGGTATCAGTATACACCCACCTGTGTGCTGGAGATCAATGTGTAAAGGTATGTACAGTATATCTCATACATAATATAAAGTTATTGACATGCTGAGCCGCTGGTACAAACCAGTGGATGTAAAATTCCTTTAATCCGGCATTAATGAGATTATCAATTATTCCTGATCATTGGATAGATTTTATTTGCACCCCTAGAAGCCGTTCTATAGGAATACAATTGGACCTATAGTCTTTGTGCTCGTTTTCTGCACCATTTTGATCGTGACGTCCGCAATGTAATTGATGTGGTGTCACATGACAATGGGTCAGGTCCGTTTTGGCATCGCCGTCAGTCACATGACTCCATGCACAAACATGAATGCAGCAAAATCTCGGCCCGGGCAGAAAGTTCTTGCTTTGGGCAATTTTTAATGTATTAATTTTGATATTTTGATATTTGTTCACAGATCAGTGAAATTACAGCAAAGATCATAGAGTGGTCGACGTTGGTCCTCATTCTGGTGAATGTATTGAGCTACTATCAGAATATGCAGGTCAGTAGACGTCACCTCATTATCACCTCGTATACCAGACCTCGTAATTGAAGGCACTCAGGCTTATTGGCCGTTGTGCCCATGACTGGGTGGCAATGAAGGGGTTAACTAAGCCACGTTATACTAGGGGGATTGTTCCATGTAGTGTTTACATTAGTGGGGCCTATTGGGTATGGGGTACCCGCCTTTAGGGCATTTCTTGGGGGGCTATAGGGCGGTCTTACCCACCCTCCCCGTTCTGTGTTTCTAAGGGCAAGGAGGGAAGACATCTTCCTCTTCTGGCCGTTACTGCGCAGGGATTTGTTATTACAAAATTGTGAGTACACTTAACTGATTGTCATGGACCAGCAGGAGCTTGAAGAAATTATCCGTATCCGTATGCAGGACGAGGGTTCTGTATGGCTGCAGTCTCTTATTCAAGAGACTGTGGCACCGGCGTCTTCCCTACCTGGCACACTCCCTGTGCGACGATCCTCCCGCCGCTCCAGGCCGCCAGCACGTCTATCCCCCTCCGGCGACAGTAGAGTTCGCTCACTGTCGGCTAAAGGCAGCACACAAGACCACAAGAGTATTGGTACGTACATTGTTTTATCTATGCCCTGTAAAACCCACATGCTGTAGTGTATCCTTGTGTTAACATGTTCCCAATGGCCAACGTTCCGGGTGTGTCACAGCATCAGTCAGCTTGTAGATCATGTATATTGGTGTGTAAGGGAATGGCAACGTTTACAACAAGTGCATATTTCGGGTATGGCACCTGGTGAAAGTACCATTTTGTTGTTTTGGTCTTTTCTACAGTTGATGATGCAAAAACCCGGTGGAGGAGCTGCCAGGATCAATTCCGCCGTAAAAATGGCGCTAGAGGCCGAAGTGGTGACGGGGCCCCCAAAAAGAGGAAATACATCTACACCCAGCAGCTAATGTTCCTGAAGGACATTATGGAAATGCGGCCGTAAGTAATGACTGTGCCTTGAAGACATGTCTGTGTTCACATGTCATGCCCCCAAAATTGATGGTTTGTCCCTTGTGGCAATGTTACGAAGACGTGTACATTTTTGATTACAGATGCAGTGACAATCTTCTGGACACGGCAGAGGAGGCTGCCCATGAGGAGGCGCAGGCGCCACCAGAAGAACATCCCGTGCTACCCTTAACCCCTGAGGCGACAGCACCAGAACCTGCCCAACAGGCGTCCAGCCAACCCCAGGTGCCTCGTGACGTTCCGGCTGAAACCACTGCAGCTGGCAGACGCAGGCGTGTCATCATGTACTTTTACTACGGACTATCAGCTATACCAGCCATGCGACCTTATCTGTGGTGGAAGAAATACATCACCCAGTTCAGGGCTCGTCACGTTCCAGGTGTTGACAATAAAATTGCTGATGCTCTTTCTTGTTTTAATTTCCGGTTTCATTTATTGTTCCCGCAGGCAGAACAGGAGGGGACGGAGTGCCCGGATGGGCTATGGAGACTGCTGGATCCCAGTTAGTGCCTTTCGTCAGGGCATCACTTGCTCGATCTACCCGGACGGCTTATGGTAATGCATGGAACGAGTGGTTGAAAGTTGTAGGGGAACGTATTATTGGTCCTCCGGAACATCCTCGTTTAGCCTATATTATGGAATATTTGTCGGGTTTGGCTGAGCAGTTGCGCTTCGTCGCCTTATAGGTCTGGCATTTTTCTTTAAGCTTCATGGGTGGGCCAATGTCACAAAATCCTTCTTTATTTTGCAGTCCATTAAGGGGCGGAAGAAGTCGGCAGTTCCAATCTAGGCGTCCGATTTCTTTTGCAATTCTATTAAAACTTTTGCATTGTTTACCTGAGGTATGTGCTTCTATGTTTGACTCGGCCCTGTTAGCCGTGGCTTTTTCCTTTTTTGGTGCTCTGCGGATACCTGAGTTAGTTCCCTATAGTGCTACGCGGCCGGGCTGCCTTTTATTTGAGGACGTTAGTTTGTCTGAATCCGGCCAAGGTTTTAGAATACATTGATGATCGAAGACAGATATTTTTGGCAGGGGCTGCTGGGTTTCGTTGTGGCCAATCGGGGGTGCGGGTTGCCCTGTTGCTTTAGCATCTTCCTACTTAAGTTTGCGTAACTGTGGCTCTCCGTTTATGACGCATATTCACGGCAGCCCCCTTACAAAATTTCAGTTCTCTGCAGTATTTAAAAAGGCATTGTCATCTGTCGGCCTCCCCCTGGGAACTTTGGCACCCACTCATTTCGCATTGGAGCGGCTACTACCACCAGCTAATTGGGCCTGACCGATACTGAGGTGCGTCGTATAGGGCACTGGCGCTCTGATGCGTTCGCCCCGATTTGGTTCTGCACTAATTTCTTTTATTTTCTAGATTACCGGCCGTCAGTATGGATAATGGGCCATTCATATGTTTTTTGGGCTGAACGGAGAGCGGCTATAGGGCTCGGGGGAAAATCACTTGGATTCCAGGATGCAGAGATCTATTGGAGCGGCCTGAGGGGCCTAAGATCGTTGCAGACCTTACCGGAAGTGGTGGATATTAGTCGGCACCGGCTGGTGCCGACGGTTTTGGTTCTACACATTGGGGGAATGATTTATGCTCAGTGCGCCTTGGTGAGTTGATTGCCCTAATCCAGTCGGACCTTGAGTAGTTTGCTTCCTTCTTCCGGAGCTCGTGCTTGTATGTTTAGAAGTAATCCCCAGGGCAGTGTGGCACGGGGCCCGGGGTGGAAATCCAATTGAGAGGGGCCGGAGGCTCCTGAATACACGTGTATCTCGCTTTGTGGGAGAAAGGGGGGGAGTAGTGATCAGGCACAGACAACTGGAGGGTGACAACAGATGCCTGTTACTGTCAGACGGAGTTCACCTTACAGATATTGGCCTGAATATATTCCTGTCCGGTCTGCAGGATGGGATTGAGCAGGCACTTTTCCTATTGGCTGGGGGTCGTGGTGGGGCAGAGGCACATGTAGTGCGAGTACACGTCCTCCTTATGGCGGTTTTATAAGGTAAATGACCTACATGCCCACTTATGTTGGCGGCTGGCATACGGGTGTTTACTTTAAAAGTTAATGTTATTTTCAATATTAGTATTTATTAAAAAAAGCTGTGGCCGACCCCGAGTCAACCCATGTTAAAAGGAAACAAGTTTGTTCTGTGTCAATTTTAATGTTAGGTTATCCCTAGCTAAGTTGTTGATGGGCTTATAATAGTATACATGCAGTCTCTTCTCCATCTTCTTGGCCTTTTGGTGTGTGGCCTGGCTCTCTGGTGGCTACACACTGACTGTTATCAACAACCATGCCCCCCCCACTAATGTACATCATCCCCTCAGTCCTATAGATTATCAGACTGCTGATTGTTAAAATGAAACAATTCTGACAATTTTTCCATATTATTTAACATTAACCTTTTTCTTTTCTGTTTTACAGTGAAATGCAAAAAACTGGAAATTTCTTTCCAGAAAATTTCCTGTTTAGAATGGGATTCATAGGAATGGCCATTGCCGGTAAGTAACAATCACGGAAGTGATTATAATATTCTCTTCATGCAGCAGTAATCAGATTTTTCTAAAAAATAAATAAAGTTTTGTTAATCTCAATTGATAATAATAGTCCGGATCAGACGATGCAGATAAATGTTCTTGTCCATTATTGTAGGTTTCTTGTTGGGTTTAGCGCTTGGTCCGCGCTTCATAGATGTTATTAGGTTGTTTTACACGTGGTACAGGATTTATTTGGCTCATTTTCTCTTTTTCAGCTCTGGGTCTGACGTTTCTACATTACAAGTTCATTATGCTCCATGCTGTAGCCTTTGGGGATCGTCAGACCTTGGTTCAAAAGATCCTCCTGGGAATTGGATGGTCATCATGCGTTGGGACGGCCGTGATGGCTATGTTTTCGGTAAGTTAATAAATGTTTTATGTTAATAGGGTTTCCCATCTTTACTAAATAGGGACCCGCTGGTAATCAGCTGATCGCTGTGGGTCTGGCAGCTGAACCCCTGGTGATCATGATCAGCGGTGATCACCGGGAGGCCACACACTAAAGTGGTAATACATGGCTTATTCGAATGAATGGACGACCATGTAGTAGATGTGTGTCTGCTCCATCTAACAGAGAGGAGTCCCAAGCACGAGTCCCCCACTATATCCATTATGTCTCCGGGGTTATTATATCAGAACACGTTATTTAGGATTTAATGGGAAGTTCTGAGGGTAAATTAGTGATTAGTTCCATAAGATTTGCTGTAACCTCTGTCTGCTTGTTTTCTAGACCTACCGTTATCCAATGATTCACCGGATTTGCGCTTTCATTGCATTTGGGTTTGGCAGCCTTTACAACCTTTGGCAGTCCATACTCCTCTACAAAGTGCCCGAAAAGCCGAAGAGTCATCAGCCATTTCAGACTGGCGTCCTGCATAATGGCCGTGACCTTAGTGGTTTTCTGTATCCTTTCTTAAATAATATTTGAATGGAATCCAATTGTCCTTGTCTTTAGGTTCACATGTAGGAAACATCAGATACTGAGGTGATCATTTCCCTTCATTTTCTGATCTTGGCCGTCAGATGGCGACATGCTGGTGTAACACAGCGCCATCTGGTAACATTGTTCAGCTTCTTGCAGGAAGATGCTGAATAGAAAGCAGCGGTACTGTCCTTGCTATATATCTATTATATTAACATTTATCTCACATAAAAGTGTAGTAAATCCTATAAGACACTTACTAAACATAAGAAACGTTATTTTCCTACATAATAAATTACCAGTCATTGGAAGTAGGGTATCCGTATACACACACCTGTACGCTGGAGATCAATGTGTAAAGATATGTACAGTATATCACATACATAATATATACAGATGTTCGTGTACATCTTTATACAGATGTTCGTGTGTCAGGTACCCAATTTTTCTCCCATGCCGATGGAAAAACCGCTTACTAGGTAGGTTCCAGTTCACGGCAATATTTCGGTCAGCCTTAACCCGTGCTGGCTTTCCCCCCAAAGGATTTCGGAACACATTCATTCCGCATTGGAGCCGCTACCACGGACAGCGGTTTCGGCCTATCTGATGAGGATGTTCGGCGTATCGGGCGGTGGCGTTCAAATTGTTTCGCTGGTTATATCCTTCCGGATTTGATTTTGCATTGTTTATTTGTTTCTTTCTAGGTTCACGCCCCGTCATATGGATCCTTGGGCATTCTTACGTCTTCTGGGTGGAATGGAGAGCGGCAATACGGAATTCCAATACAGTCATTGGAAGTAGGGTATCAGTATACACCCACCTGTGTGCTGGAGATCAATGTGTAAAGGTATGTACAGTATATCTCATACATAATATAAAGTTATTGACATGCTGAGCCGCTGGTACAAACCAGTGGATGTAAAATTCCTTTAATCCGGCATTAATGAGATTATCAATTATTCCTGATCATTGGATAGATTTTATTTGCACCCCTAGAAGCCGTTCTATAGGAATACAATTGGACCTATAGTCTTTGTGCTCGTTTTCTGCACCATTTTGATCGTGACGTCCGCAATGTAATTGATGTGGTGTCACATGACAATGGGTCAGGTCCGTTTTGGCATCGCCGTCAGTCACATGACTCCATGCACAAACATGAATGCAGCAAAATCTCGGCCCGGGCAGAAAGTTCTTGCTTTGGGCAATTTTTAATGTATTAATTTTGATATTTTGATATTTGTTCACAGATCAGTGAAATTACAGCAAAGATCATAGAGTGGTCGACGTTGGTCCTCATTCTGGTGAATGTATTGAGCTACTATCAGAATATGCAGGTCAGTAGACGTCACCTCATTATCACCTCGTATACCAGACCTCGTAATTGAAGGCACTCAGGCTTATTGGCCGTTGTGCCCATGACTGGGTGGCAATGAAGGGGTTAACTAAGCCACGTTATACTAGGGGGATTGTTCCATGTAGTGTTTACATTAGTGGGGCCTATTGGGTATGGGGTACCCGCCTTTAGGGCATTTCTTGGGGGGCTATAGGGCGGTCTTACCCACCCTCCCCGTTCTGTGTTTCTAAGGGCAAGGAGGGAAGACATCTTCCTCTTCTGGCCGTTACTGCGCAGGGATTTGTTATTACAAAATTGTGAGTACACTTAACTGATTGTCATGGACCAGCAGGAGCTTGAAGAAATTATCCGTATCCGTATGCAGGACGAGGGTTCTGTATGGCTGCAGTCTCTTATTCAAGAGACTGTGGCACCGGCGTCTTCCCTACCTGGCACACTCCCTGTGCGACGATCCTCCCGCCGCTCCAGGCCGCCAGCACGTCTATCCCCCTCCGGCGACAGTAGAGTTCGCTCACTGTCGGCTAAAGGCAGCACACAAGACCACAAGAGTATTGGTACGTACATTGTTTTATCTATGCCCTGTAAAACCCACATGCTGTAGTGTATCCTTGTGTTAACATGTTCCCAATGGCCAACGTTCCGGGTGTGTCACAGCATCAGTCAGCTTGTAGATCATGTATATTGGTGTGTAAGGGAATGGCAACGTTTACAACAAGTGCATATTTCGGGTATGGCACCTGGTGAAAGTACCATTTTGTTGTTTTGGTCTTTTCTACAGTTGATGATGCAAAAACCCGGTGGAGGAGCTGCCAGGATCAATTCCGCCGTAAAAATGGCGCTAGAGGCCGAAGTGGTGACGGGGCCCCCAAAAAGAGGAAATACATCTACACCCAGCAGCTAATGTTCCTGAAGGACATTATGGAAATGCGGCCGTAAGTAATGACTGTGCCTTGAAGACATGTCTGTGTTCACATGTCATGCCCCCAAAATTGATGGTTTGTCCCTTGTGGCAATGTTACGAAGACGTGTACATTTTTGATTACAGATGCAGTGACAATCTTCTGGACACGGCAGAGGAGGCTGCCCATGAGGAGGCGCAGGCGCCACCAGAAGAACATCCCGTGCTACCCTTAACCCCTGAGGCGACAGCACCAGAACCTGCCCAACAGGCGTCCAATCAACCCCAGGTGCCTCGTGACGTTCCGGCTGAAACCACTGCAGCTGGCAGACGCAGGCGTGTCATCATGTACTTTTACTACGGACTATCAGCTATACCAGCCATGCGACCTTATCTGTGGTGGAAGAAATACATCACCCAGTTCAGGGCTCGTCACGTTCCAGGTGTTGACAATAAAATTGCTGATGCTCTTTCTTGTTTTAATTTCCGGTTTCATTTATTGTTCCCGCAGGCAGAACAGGAGGGGGCGGAGTGCCCGGATGGGCTATGGAGACTGCTGGATCCCAGTTAGTGCCTTTCGTCAGGGCATCACTTGCTCGATCTACCCGGACGGCTTATGGTAATGCATGGAACGAGTGGTTGAAAGTTGTAGGGGAACGTATTATTGGTCCTCCGGAACATCCTCGTTTAGCCTATATTATGGAATATATGTCGGGTTTGGCTGAGCAGTTGCGCTTCGTCACCTTATGGGTCTGGCATTTTTCTTTAAGCTTCATGGGTGGGCCAATGTCACAAAATCCTTCTTTATTTTGCAGTCCATTAAGGGGCGGAAGAAGTCGGCAGTTCCAATCTAGGCGTCCGATTTCTTTTGCAATTCTATTAAAACTTTTGCATTGTTTACCTGAGGTATGTGCTTCTATGTTTGACTCGGCCCTGTTAGCCGCGGCTTTTTCCTTTTTTGGTGCTCTGCGGATACCTGAGTTAGTTCCCTATAGTGCTACATGGCCGGGCTGCCTTTTATTTGAGGACGTTAGTTTGTCTGAATCCGGCCAAGGTTTTAGAATACATTGATGATCGAAGACAGATATTTTTGGCAGGGGCTGCTGGGTTTCGTTGTGGCCAATCGGGGGTGCGGGTTGCCCTGTTGCTTTAGCATCTTCCTACTTAAGTTTGCGTAACTGTGGCTCTCCGTTTATGACGCATTTTCACGGCAGCCCCCTTACAAAATTTCAGTTCTCTGCAGTATTTAAAAAGGCATTGTCATCTGTCGGCCTCCCCCTGGGAACTTTGGCAACCACTCATTTCGCATTGGAGCGGCTACTACCACCAGCTAATTGGGCCTGACCGATACTGAGGTGCGTCGTATAGGGCACTGGCGCTCTGATGCGTTCGCCCCGATTTGGTTCTGCACTAATTTCTTTTATTTTCTAGATTACCGGCCGTCAGTATGGATAATGGGCCATTCATATGTTTTTTGGGCTGAACGGAGAGCGGCTATAGGGCTCGGGGGAAAATCACTTGGATTCCAGGATGCAGAGATCTATTGGAGCGGCCTGAGGGGCCTAAGATCGTTGCAGACCTTACCGGAAGTGGTGGATATTAGTCGGCACCGGCTGGTGCCGACGGTTTTGGTTCTACACATTGGGGGAATGATTTATGCTCAGTGCGCCTTGGTGAGTTGATTGTCCTAATCCAGTCGGACCTTGAGTAGTTTGCTTCCTTCTTCCGGAGCTCGTGCTTGTATGTTTAGAAGTAATCCCCAGGGCAGTGTGGCACGGGGCCCGGGGTGGATATCCAATTGAGAGGGGCCGGAGGCTCCTGAATACACGTGTATCTCGCTTTGTGGGAGAAAGGGGGGGAGTAGTGATCAGGCACAGACAACTGGAGGGTGACAACAGATGCCTGTTACTGTCAGACGGAGTTCACCTTACAGATATTGGCCTGAATATATTCCTGTCCGGTCTGCAGGATGGGATTGAGCAGGCACTTTTCCTATTGGCTGGGGGTCGTGGTGGGGCAGAGGCACATGTAGTGCGAGTACACGTCCTCCTTATGGCGGTTTTGTAAGGTAAATGACCTACATGCCCACTTATGTTGGCGGCTGGCATACGGGTGTTTACTTTAAAAGTTAATGTTATTTTCAATATTAGTATTTATTAAAAAAAGCTGTGGCCGACCCCGAGTCAACCCATGTTAAAAGGAAACAAGTTTGTTCTGTGTCAATTTTAATGTAAGGTTATCCCTAGCTAAGTTGTTGATGGGCTTATAATAGTATACATGCAGTCTCTTCTCCATCTTCTTGGCCTTTTGGTGTGTGGCCTGGCTCTCTGGTGGCTACACACTGACTGTTATCAACAACCATGCCCCCCCCACTAATGTACATCATCCCCTCAGTCCTATAGATTATCAGACTGCTGATTGTTAAAATGAAACAATTCTGACAATTTTTCCATATTATTTAACATTAACCTTTTTCTTTTCTGTTTCACAGTGAAATGCAAAAAACTGGAAATTTCTTTCCAGAAAATTTCCTGTTTAGAATGGGATTCATAGGAATGGCCATTGCCGGTAAGTAACAATCACGGAAGTGATTATAATATTCTCTTCATGCAGCAGTAATCAGATTTTTCTAAAAAATAAATAAAGTTTTGTTAATCTCAATTGATAATAATAGTCCGGATCAGACGATGCAGATAAATGTTCTTGTCCATTATTGTAGGTTTCTTGTTGGGTTTAGCGCTTGGTCCGCGCTTCATAGATGTTATTAGGTTGTTTTACACGTGGTACAGGATTTATTTGGCTCATTTTCTCTTTTTCAGCTCTGGGTCTGACGTTTCTACATTACAAGTTCATTATGCTCCATGCTGTAGCCTTTGGGGATCGTCAGACCTTGGTTCAAAAGATCCTCCTGGGAATTGGATGGTCATCATGCGTTGGGACGGCCGTGATGGCTATGTTTTCGGTAAGTTAATAAATGTTTTATGTTAATAGGGTTTCCCATCTTTACTAAATAGGGACCCGCTGGTAATCAGCTGATCGCTGTGGGTCTGGCAGCTGAACCCCTGGTGATCATGATCAGCGGTGATCACCGGGAGGCCACACACTAAAGTGGTAATACATGGCTTATTCGAATGAATGGACGACCATGTAGTAGATGTGTGTCTGCTCCATCTAACAGAGAGGAGTCCCAAGCACGAGTCCCCCACTATATCCATTATGTCTCCGGGGTTATTATATCAGAACACGTTATTTAGGATTTAATGGGAAGTTCTGAGGGTAAATTAGTGATTAGTTCCATAAGATTTGCTGTAACCTCTGTCTGCTTGTTTTCTAGACCTACCGTTATCCAATGATTCACCGGATTTGCGCTTTCATTGCATTTGGGTTTGGCAGCCTTTACAACCTTTGGCAGTCCATACTCCTCTACAAAGTGCCCGAAAAGCCGAAGAGTCATCAGCCATTTCAGACTGGCGTCCTGCATAATGGCCGTGACCTTAGTGGTTTTCTGTATCCTTTCTTAAATAATATTTGAATGGAATCCAATTGTCCTTGTCTTTAGGTTCACATGTAGGAAACATCAGATACTGAGGTGATCATTTCCCTTCATTTTCTGATCTTGGCCGTCAGATGGCGACATGCTGGTGTAACACAGCGCCATCTGGTAACATTGTTCAGCTTCTTGCAGGAAGATGCTGAATAGAAAGCAGCGGTACTGTCCTTGCTATATATCTATTATATTAACATTTATCTCACATAAAAGTGTAGTAAATCCTATAAGACACTTACTAAACATAAGAAACGTTATTTTCCTATATAATAAATTACCAGTCATTGGAAGTAGGGTATCCGTATACACCCACCTGTACGCTGGAGATCAATGTGTAAAGATATGTACAGTATATCTCATACATAATATATACAGATGTTCGTGTACATCTTTATACAGATGTTCGTGTGTCAGGTACCCAATTTTTCTCCCATGCCGATGGAAAAACCGCTTACTAGGTAGGTTCCAGTTCACGGCAATATTTCGGTCAGCCTTAACCCGTGCTGGCTTTCCCCCCAAAGGATTTTGGAACACATTCATTCCGCATTGGAGCCGCTACCACGGCCAGCGGTTTCGGCCTATCTGATGAGGATGTTCGGCGTATCGGGCGGTGGCGTTCAAATTGTTTCGCTGGTTATATCCGTCCG
This sequence comes from Rhinoderma darwinii, assembly GCF_050947455.1. NCBI lineage: Eukaryota > Metazoa > Chordata > Amphibia > Anura > Rhinodermatidae > Rhinoderma > Rhinoderma darwinii. Next base: position 58,968 of record NW_027461831.1, read on the forward strand.
GATTTGATTTTGCATTAAGTTTATTTGTTTCTTTCTAGGTTCACGCCCCGTCATATGGATCCTTGGGCATTCTTACGTCTTCTGGGTGGAATGGAGAGCGGCAATACGGAATTCCAATACAGTCATTGGAGGTAGGGTATCAGTATACACCCACCTGTGTGCTGGAGATCAATGTGTAAAGGTATGTACAGTATATCTCATACATAATATAAAGTTATTGACATGCTGAGCCGCTGGTACAAACCAGTGGATGTAAAATTCCTTTAATCCGGCATTAATGAGATTATCAATTATTCCTGATCATTGGATAGATTTTATTTGCACCCCTAGAAGCCGTTCTATAGGAATACAATTGGACCTATAGTCTTTGTGCTCGTTTTCTGCACCATTTTGATCGTGACGTCCGCAATGTAATTGATGTGGTGTCACATGACAATGGGTCAGGTCCGTTTTGGCATCGCCGTCAGTCACATGACTCCATGCACAAACATGAATGCAGCAAAATCTCGGCCCGGGCAGAAAGTTCTTGCTTTGGGCAATTTTTAATGTATTAATTTTGATATTTTGATATTTGTTCACAGATCAGTGAAATGACAGCAAAGATCATAGAGTGGTTGACGTTGGTCCTCATTCTGGTGAATGTATTGAGCTACTATCAGAATATGCAGGTCAGTAGACGTCACCTCATTATCACCTCGTATACCAGACCTCGTAATTGAAGGCACTCAGGCTTATTGGCCGTTGTGCCCATGACTGGGTGGCAATGAAGGGGTTAACTAAGCCACGTTATACTAGGGGGATTGTTCCATGTAGTGTTTACATTAGTGGGGCCTATTGGGTATGGGGTACCCGCCTTTAGGGCATTTCTTGGGGGGCTATAGGGCGGTCTTACCCACCCTCCCCATTCTGTGTTTCTAAGGGCAAGGAGGGAAGACATCTTCCTCTTCTGGCCGTTACTGCGCAGGGATTTGTTATTACAAAATTGTGAGTACACTTAACTGATTGTCATGGACCAGCAGGAGCTTGAAGAAATTATCCGTATCCGTATGCAGGACGAGGGTTCTGTATGGCTGCAGTCTCTTATTCAAGAGACTGTGGCACCGGCGTCTTCCCTACCTGGCACACTCCCTGTGCGACGATCCTCCCGCCGCTCCAGGCCGCCAGCACGTCTATCCCCCTCCGGCGACAGTAGAGTTCGCTCACTGTCGGCTAAAGGCAGCACACAAGACCACAAGAGTATTGGTACGTACATTGTTTTATCTATGCCCTGTAAAACCCACATGCTGTAGTGTATCCTTGTGTTAACATGTTCCCAATGGCCAACGTTCCGGGTGTGTCACAGCATCAGTCAGCTTGTAGATCATGTATATTGGTGTGTAAGGGAATGGCAACGTTTACAACAAGTGCATATTTCGGGTATGGCACCTGGTGAAAGTACCATTTTGTTGTTTTGGTCTTTTCTACAGTTGATGATGCAAAAACCCGGTGGAGGAGCTGCCAGGATCAATTCCGCCGTAAAAATGGCGCTAGAGGCCGAAGTGGTGACGGGGCCCCCAAAAAGAGGAAATACATCTACACCCAGCAGCTAATGTTCCTGAAGGACATTATGGAAATGCGGCCGTAAGTAATGACTGTGCCTTGAAGACATGTCTGTGTTCACATGTCATGCCCCCAAAATTGATGGTTTGAAAAAAATTGAAGGCCACCCCCGGACGAAGGCATCCCGCCGAAACGCGCGTCGGGTCTGACGGTCTCTCTTTACAGGGTTTTTCATCACCATGGGTCTGTCATGTTCATCTACTTCTCCCATGCTGTTTTGTTCCATGATTCATTTACTTGAAGTATTTATTCACATGTTCTTATCTTCATAACAGTTTCATGGTAGATGAGTGTTTGGCAACAGACTTGCTATACATCAAATTATATCAGCATCTATACATACTATTTGATTACAATATATCACCAATGTTGTATTTTTGCTCTGATCACGTTACCAACTAGTCTTGTTGCCTCACCTTAGTTTATGTCAGCAACTTTGTTCCCATTTTTCTGTACCTCATTCCCTGTAATTTTTGAACGTTTTTATCCATGCTTTGCATGACTCATTTTTTATCATTGTTATATTTGTCAATAAAGTTTGTGATTATTCTGCTCCACTTTTCGTGTTAATTGTACCCCATTCTCTGTAGGTGTTATTTTAGAGGACGTGTACATTTTTGATTACAGATGCAGTGACAATCTTCTGGACACGGCAGAGGAGGCTGCCCAAGAGGAGGCGCAGGCGCCACCAGAAGAACATCCCGTGCTGCCCTTAACCCCTGAGGCGACAGCACCAGAACCTGCCCCACAGGCGTCCAGCCAACCCCAGGTGCCTCGTAACGTTCCGGCTGAAACCACCGCAGCAGGCAGGCGCAGCCAGATCGGATCCGCAGCTGCCCAAGTGGACTCCAGGGTACTTGAGTACCTGCGTCGCTGCGCCGAGGAGGACGGCTGTGACGCCTTTGGCCGCAGCATTGCCCCACTTCTCACGCCGACCGTATGGCGTACCTCCAAGGCTCGATCCTCAGCCTCATCGACGCGGCCACACCTCCTAACAACCCACGCCCGATCTTCCATGCAATGGAGCATTGGCGTGGATTGGCCGAGACAGCGGTGCCGTTCAATGCACCTGTCCCTTCTCAGCCTGCCACCCCCTTGGCCCGGCAAAACTTCCAACGCCCATTGCCGGGCCACATGTCACCTGGTCCAGTGCCGATGTGGAACTGGCCTGTTCCAGCCTACAGCCGACCCGTGGTAAACTTGCCACACGGTCCACCTGTAGGCTACCACACGCAGCATCAGCACCACTATGCTGTTGAGGAACATCCTCTGCAGGGCCATGCGCAGCATAGTGGTGCTGAAATGGACAGCTACTACTCCCCACCCCACCATTATCAGGAGTTGTAGTGCTGATGATGCCGCACAGTTTTGCTGCGTAATTTAGGCCTTATTTGGACCAATGTTTCAACATTGTGCATCATGTTGGTGCGTTTGTTTGATGTTTTGTTGTCCTATGTTTTAGGCTATATTTTTTGCCCCATTACCCAATAAAGTGTGGTTTTGTGGAGCAACAAAAGTTTCTGTGTTTCCCTCGATATATGTAATGTAACATGCTTTCCCAAACATGTCCCAAGGTAACGTTGCAACATGCTGCCCAGGGCCCAAGGTAGTTGCATGTCATAATTGAGATCTTAGTTTATCTTTTGCGGTTTAGCTCGAAACAGCAACGACTTCTCTGCGGCGTTGCAGTGCTATGATAATGGACGCACTAAGCAACTTTGTGATTGTATTTGCCAACATTTGATTGGCCAATGTGATTCACATACAATTAGTTGTTTGGCAGCAAACCAACACGGTGAAACCCCAAAAGATATAAGCTCGCAACCCACGTCAAGGGTCCTCATGTCTTGCGAGTCCCTAATACTACATTCCCCCCCTAAATTCATCCCATTGCCCTCAGTCTAATGACAAATTTTGGCAATAATCTTCACGAAGCCACCCTTCACATAGAATCTTCCTGCCATGGCACTGCTCCATTGGCGCTCGCAAAATCGCAGAGAAGCCATCCAGCATAGCAGCACACGGGCCAGCGGAGTCGACGGCATAATTTGGCTTTTTAGACGGCAACAAGGCAAGAAACACAATAAACTCCCCAAAGTATTTTGCAAGGTGCAAAAAGGATGAGAACATGTGCTCACATCAAGCAGGTGTTTGAGAAGGGTGCCTTTTTGTAGGATGCCCTCTCCATTACTCCACCCTGCGTTTTATTTACGCGCGTGAAAAACGCATGTCATACGTGCGTAAAAAACGCAGACACGCAGCCATAACGCATGACACACGCAACTACAACGCACGCAAAACGTCGCATTTTTTACGCGCGCAAAAACGCCATGCTCGTGTGAATCCAGCCTCAGGGCTTATTTAGACGAACGTGTAATACGATTGATTTTCACGCGCTTCGCACTGACCTATGTTCGTCTATGGGGCCGTGCAGACTGTCAGTGATTTTGACGCAGCGTGTGTCCGCTTCGTGAAACGCACGACATGTCCTATATTTGTGCGTTGTTCACGCATCACGCACCCATTGAAGTCAATGGGTGCGTGAAAATCACGTGCAGCACACGGAAGATTCATGCAACAGCAGTAAAACTATGAATGAAAACAGAAAGGCAGCACGTGCAAACATACAGAGTGTCATAATGATGGCGGCTGCGCGAAAATGACGCAGCCACGCATCATATGCTGATGACACACGGAGCTGTTAAGTACCTTTTTCGCGCGCAAAACACCACGTTTATTGCGCGCGCAAAATGCACACGCTCGTGTAAATCCAGCCTTACAGCCACCTATGAAGACCTGCCGGATTACAAAGATGGCAGACCGTTCATCAGTCCCCCAGGCTGCCCTGATAACCATCGGCATCCCGCTATAGCATCGTGTGGGGACAATGGCACGTCGGAGGGGGTTGCCCCTCTCATTCTAATGTGTTAGATGCTGTGGTCGTGATTGACTGTGACCTCTAAGGGGTTAAACGGGCATAATCAAAGTGATTTTTTATTCTGTTTGTTGCAGTGCGGTATTGGCTATATTACACAGCGAATACCCGCTAAGTATGGAGCGACCCCAGCCCGTGATCCCGCTCCATACTACCCCTTAACGACTGCCAAGTACATGTATGTGGCATCTTGTTAAGGAGATAAATGTCATTTTGTTGATTGTTTCTGTGAATTTTTATTTTCATCCTGTTTTTTAATTATTTTATTCTGTTGTAGATATCACAGCGGCGGTTCTAGGAGGATCTTGTTTAGATGGCGGTGAATCGCATAGGGAGAGCGCCAGGGACTGCAGGGAAGTGCAACCCGGTCTTTCTTTCCGTGAATTGACACAGAGTGCGCTTTGTTAATTTATTGGCGACTTCTCACTATTATGGAGATCAACGGATTGGGATTCTTCTCCATCTTCTTGGCCTTTTGGTGTGCGGCCTGGCTCTCTGCTAGCTACACACTGACTGTTATCAACAACCATACCTGCACCGCTGATCCGGGAACCTGCGCCGATGAACATCTGCTTCAGCTGGGATCAGGGGAGGAAGCAGGGTCAGCGGCTATTGTGTCAGGAGATGCTGGGGGAGGGAGGCCCGGGCAGAGGAGACGCCGCAGGGGCACAGCAGTGAGGGCATTGCATGGTCTAACCGCCTATCAGAGGACAAGAGCTGGAGAAGAAGTCGTCCGGTCTCAGCCAGGGCTGCGGTCTCCTCCACAACTGTGTCCTTTATTGAATGTACCGTCCGGTTCTGGCCCGCAGCAGGAGTGTCCGAGCAGGGATGTGGCGCATGCTGTTGGTGCCAAGGGGGATCGATGTGATGTTGGTCACGCATCTGCCTTGTCCCTTTTTTCTCTTTTAGGTTCGGCAAAGGAATCGTCAAGGAGAGGGAGGAAACGCAGATGTGGAGGTGGGTGCAGGCACGGTCGGCGCAAGCATCGCCACGGCAGAGGTGGTCGTCCTCAGAGGTGGAGATCGCCCTCGACATCTTCTGACCATAGCCCTCCTCTTCTTCTTCGCCATCATTATCTACATCATCTTCCCCGCCGAGGACGCAGAGCCGTGCTGATGTCACAGAGAGATGACGAAGGGTTATAAATATTCCCCTGACAGCTGCCCGGTCTTTCTTTCCATGAATTGACACAGAGCGCGATTTGCTAATTTATTGGCGACTTCTCACTTTATGGAGACCAATGGATTGGGATTCTTCTCCATCTTCTTGGCCTTTTGGTGTGTGGCCTGGCTCTCTGGAGGCTACACCCTGACCTCACATCAACAACCATGCCCCCCCACTGATGTACATCATCCCCTCAGTCCTATAGATTATTATCAGACTGCTGATTATTAAGATGAAACAATTCTGACAATTTTTCCATATTATTTAACATTGAGCGTTTTTTGTTTTGTTTTACAGTGAAATGGGAAAATTTATTTCCAGAAAATATCCTGTTTAGAATGGGATTCATAGGAATGGCCATTGCCTGTAAGTAACAATCACGGAAGTGATTATAATATTCTCTTCATGCAGCAGTAATCAGATTTTTCTAAAAAATAAATAAAGTTTTGTTCATTTCAATTGATAATAATTGTCCGGATCAGACGATGCAGATAAATGTTCTCGTCCATTATTGTAGTTTTCTTGTTGGGTTTAGCGCTTGGTCCGCGCTTCATAGATGTTATTAGGTTGTTTTACGCGTGGTACAGGATTTATTTGGCTCATTTTCTCTTTTTCAGCTCTGGGTCTGACGTTTCTACATTATAAGTTCGTCATTTCCATGCTGAAGCCTTTGGGGATCGTCAGGCCATGATTCAAAAGATCCTCCTGGGAATTAGATGGTCATCATGCGTTGGGACGGCCGTGATGGCTATGTTTTCGGTAAGTTAATAAATGTTTTATGTTAATAGGGTTGTCCCATCTTTACTATATATGGACCCGCTGGCAATCAGCTGATCTCTGTGGGTCTGGCAGCTGAACCCCTGGTGATTATCACCAGGTGGCCACACACTAAAGTGGTATTACATGGCTTATTCGAATGAATGGACGACCATGTAGTAGATGTGTGTCTGCTCAGTCTAATAGAGAGGAGTCCCAAGCACGAGACCCCAATATATATCCATTATGTCTCCAGGGTTATTATATCAGAACACGTTATTTAGGATTTATTGGGAAGTTCTGAGGGTAAATTAGTGATTAGATCCATAAGATTTGCTGTAACCTCTGTCTGCTTGTTTTCTAGACCTACTGTTATCCAACGACTCACCGGATTTGCGCTTTCATTGCATTCGGGTTTGGCAGCCTTTACAACCTTTGGCAGTCCATACTCCTCTACAAAGTGCCCGAAAGCTGAATTGTCATCAGCCATTTCAGACTGGCGTCCTGCATAATGACCGTGACCGTAGTAGTTTTCTGTATCCTTTCTTAAATAATATTTGAATGGAATCCAATTGTCCTTTTCTTTAGGTTCACATGTAGAAAACATCAGATCCTGAGGTGATAATTTCCCTTCATTTTCTGATCTTGGCGGTCAGATGGCGACATGCTGGTGTAACACAGTGTCATCTGGTAACATTGTTCAGCTTCTTGCAGGAAGATTCTAAATATAAAGCAGCGGTACTGTCCTTGCTATATATGTATTATATTAACATTTATCTCACATAAAAGTGTAGTAAATCCTATAAGACACTTACTAAACATAAGAAACGTTATTTTCCTATATAATAAATTACCAGTCATTGGAAGTAGGGTATCCGTATACACCCACCTGTGCGCTGGAGATCAATGTGTAAAGGTATGTACAGTAGATCTCATACATAATATAAAGTTATTGACATGCTGAGCCGCTGGTACAAACCAGTGGATGTAAAATTCCTTTAATCCGGCATTAATGAGATTATCAAATATTCCTGATCATTGGATAGATTTTATTTGCACCCCTAGAAGCCGTTCTATAGGAATACAATTAGACCTATAATCTTTGTGCTCATTCTCTGCACCATTTTGATCGTGACGTCCGCAATGTAATGGATGTGGTGTCACATGACAATGGGTCAGGTCCGTTTTGGCATCGCCGTCAGTCACATGACTCCATGCAATAAACAAGCAGGCAGAAAAACCTCGGCCCGGGCGGAAAGTTCTTGCTTTGTGCAATTTTTAATGTATTAATTTTGATATTTTGATATTTTTTCACAGATCAGTGAAATGACAGCAAAGATCATGGAGTGGTCGATGTTGGTCCTCATTCTGGTGAATGTATTGAGCTACTATCAGAATATGCAGGTCAGTAGACGTCACCTCATTATCACCTCGTATACCAGACCTCGTAATTGAAGGCACTCAGGCTTATTGTGCCCATGACTGGCTGGCAATGAAGGGGTTAACTAAGCCACGTTATGCTAGGGGGATTGTTCCATGTAGTGTTTACATTAGTGGGGCCTATAGGGTATGGGGTACCCACCTATAGGGCATTTTTTGGGGGGTTATAGGGCGGTCTTACCCACCCTCCCCGTTCTGGGTTTATAAGGGCAAGGAGGGAAGACATCTTCCTCTTCTGGCCGTTACTGCGCAGGGATTTGTTATTACAAAATTGTGAGTACACTTAACTGATTGTCATGGACCAGGAGGAGCTTGAAGAAATTATCCGTATCCGGATGCAGGACGAGGGGTCTGTATGGCTGCAGTCTCTTATTCAAGAGACTGTGGCACCAGCGTCTTCCCTACCTGGCACACTCCCTGACACGATCCTCCCGCCGCTCCAGGCCGCCAGCTCGTCTATCCCCCTCCGGCGACAGTAGAGTTCGCGCACTGTCGGCTAGACAGGCCGCACATGCGCACACCGCACTCTCGCCGCAAGTATAGCGAGAGGTGGCTAAGGGGCCCGACGAGGATGTCATTCCTCCATCTCCGGGTCTGACATCTCCCACCAGCTTGGGCCGTTCTAGGCCTCGCCCCGTGCCCGCGAGGAGCACGACCACCCGCACTCCACCAACGCATACAGCGTTAAGGAGAACAGCAGATACTGCATCTGGGGGGGATAGCCGCTCAGCACTCCCTCCCAGGTACTGTAGCAGGGGGATGGCATGAGACTCCCCCCCCCCATTGAACGACGGGGATGATGGCTCCGTGGGGGACAGTGAAGAGGACTTCTTCCCCTGCGAACAGGAGCTACCTAGGGTGCAGCAACCACCACCACCTCCCCATACACGGCCTGCGTTCGTCATACCCGCAGGTTTGGGTTCTGGCTTACCTCCTGGCAGAGAATACTGAGAGGGCCTCTTCGGTTAGCTCAAGGGATACCAACCGGACCCGCTGTTCTCGTTCTCGCCGTTCATCCAGGCGCCTCTCATCTCGACGGTCAAATAGACATCGTAAACGGCATAGGAGGTTGCCATCAAGGTCAAGCTACGGTTCAAGGTCAGAGAGCTCACGCACTGGGTCGTCACACCACGGCAGTCCGCGGCACAGCCATGACCGACGTCGCCATAGAACCGCGCCTCTGTTAGCCGTCACTCAGCAAGACCGATCGTTGCGGTGGTACCAGTAGCACCCGCAGCACCTGTACCTCTACCGACACCCTCGACGGCTGTGGTCCCGGTATCGGCATCAGGACATGGTGAGTATGACTGCCTTCGAACTTGGGGTTCAGGGGGAACGTCTGATGTTTGGTGTTATATTGTGACAATATGTCAGGTATTTTATATATTATATATTGTTTATTGCTTTTGTTTTAGCATGTATGGATATAATATATGTTATAATAAATTTCTTACATTCTTTATTTTCACTTATTTTTATTTTCACTTACGATTGTTTGTATTTTTATTTTTTGACATATTCTTGTCCTTCTATTCACTTATTCTTTTTCTTGTGACGCGTCGCACAGTCACTTTCACTTTTTTCTTTGATGTAAATTATTGGCCATTTATTTTGTTCATTTCACTGTATTGACACTACTCACATTCTGTAATACAATATATTCTTTACTGATCCACATATACTCGTTTATGCTAATAAGGGTTCTGAAGTAGTGTATATAATCAATCCTTTTCTACCCATATTGAAATATAAATTCCCCTGACCGGTTATGAATGTCTATTTACACATAAATGGGAGATAGCGTTTGTATATTGGAAGTAACTTTTCCACTTACGAGACTGGAGTCCCTCTTGCTGTCAAGTGCGCATGTCTGTGCGGCTGCTGGCGGCGACGTTCTGCCCTCTCCGCTTCCATAGGCCCATTGCGCATGCCCGGAACTCTCGTACGCGTCGGGTATCCGGGGACGCGCTGCTGTGGCTAGAACCGGAAGTGGGGCTGGCCTCGCTTCCGGCCGCGGCATTTGAGATGCGCCGCAATTGACAGCTGAGGGACTTTCTCCAAACTATTTGAGGGCTGTTTTGTAGGAGGACATACACACACACATCCCCCCTGAGGAAGCAACCGTAGCGAAACGTGCGTTGGGGTTTCATGTGAAGGAGCAAATATCAACGATCTTCTTACATTGCTGTCATGGGTAAGGCTGCTAAATATGAATGATTCCTTTAAATAGTACTATGTTATCCTATTTTTCCTATCGCCTTTACTTTTCACTTATGTAATTTAACGAATAGGTATTGGACGTATAATAGGATTACTCTTTCCCTTCCTGGGGCTCACACCCTGGATATGTAAATCATTTCTATATAGCCCCTGCGCCTGTGTTCATTACCTGATAAGGGTTAACTATTTGCTCCATTATTTTACACTAGGGTCCTGTTCTTATGTAATGTTTTAAATTGTATTTGTGATACATGTTAATAAAATATTTACTTTTTATATGAATTGGCATTATGGCTCATTGTTGTTCTTCAGTATTTAATTAAGTATGGAGGGACCCCAGCCCGTGATCCCGCTCCATACTTCCCCTTAACGACTGCCAAGTACATGTATGTGGCATCTTGTTAAGGAGATAAATGTCATTTTGTTTCTGTGAATTTTTATGTTCATCCTGTTTTGATTATTTTATTCTGTTGTAGATATCACAGCGGGCGGTTCTAGGAGGATCTTGTTTAGATGGCGGTGAACCGCATAGGGAGAGCGCCAGGGACTGCAGGGAAGTGCAACCCGGTCTTTCTTTCCGTGAATTGACACAGAGTGCGCTTTGCTAATTTATTGGCGACTTCTCACTATTATGGAGATCAACGGATTGGGATTCTTCTCCATCTTCTTGGCCTTTTGGTGTGTGGCCTGGCTCTCTGGTGGCTACACCCTGACTGTTATCAACAACCATACCTACGCCGCTTTGACGGGAACCTGCGCCGATGAACATCTGCTTCAGCTGGGATCAGGTGAGGATGCAGGGTCAGCGGCTATTGTGTCGGGAGATGCTGGGGGGGAGGGAGGCCCGGGCAGAGGAGACGTGGCAGGGGCGCTGCAGCGAGGGCATTACATGACCCAACCCCCTATCAGAGGACAAGAGCTGGAGAAGAAGTCGTCCGGTCTCAGCCAGTCCTGCACAACTGTGTCCTTTATTGAATGTACCGTCCGGTTCTGGCCCGCAGCAGGAATGTCCGAGCAGGGATGTGGCGCATGCTGTTGGTGCCAAGGGGGATCGATGTGATGTTGGTCACACGTCTGCCTTGTCCCTTTTTTCTGTTTCAGGTTCGGCAAAGGAATCGTCAAGAAGAGGGAGGAAACGCAGATGTGGAGGTGGGCGCAGGCACGGTCGGCGCAAGCATCGCCATGGCAGAGGTGGTCGTCCTCAGAGGCGGAGATCGCCCTCGACATCTTCTGACCATAGCCCTCCTCTTCTTCTTCGCCATCATTATCTACATCATCTTCCCCGCCGAGGACGTCGAGCCGTGCTGATGTCACAGAGAGATGACGAGGGGTTATAAATATTCCCCTGACAGCTGCCCGGTCTTTCTTTCCGTGAATTGACACAGAGCGCGATTTGATAATTTATTGGCGACTTCTCACTATTATGGAGATCAACGGATTGGGATTTTTCTCCATCTTCTTGGCCTTTTGGTGTGTGGCCTGGCTCTCTGCTAGCTACACCCTGACCTCACATCAACAACCATGCCCCCCCACTGATGTACATCATCCCCTCAGTCCTATAGATTATCAGACTGTTGATTGTTAAGATCAAACAATTCTGCCAATTTTTCCATATTATTTAACATTGACTTTTTCTTTTTCATTTAATTTCTTTCCCGAAAATATCCTGTTTAGAATGGGATTCATAGGAATGGCCATTGCCTGTAAGTAACAATCACGGAAGTGATTATAATATTCTCTTCATGAAGCAGTAATCAGATTTTTCTAAAAAATAAATAAAGTTTTGTTCATTTCAATTGATAATAATTGTCCGGATCAGACGATGCAGATAAATGTTCCCGTCCATTATTGTAGGTTTCTTGTTGGGTTTAGCGCTTGGTCCGCGCTTCATAGATGTTATTAGGTGCTTTTACACGTGGTACAGGATTTATTTGGCTCATATTCTCTTTTTCAGCTCTGGGTCTGACGTTTCTACATTATAAGTTCGTCATTTCCATTCTGAAGCCTTTGGGCCTCGTCAGACCTTGGTTCAAAAGATCTGGAATTAGATGGTCATCATGCGTTGGGACGGCCGTGATGGCTATGTTTTCGGTAAGTTAATAAATGTTTTATGTTAATAGGGTTGTCCCATCTTTACTAAATAGGGACCCGCTGGCAATCAGCTGATCGCTGTGGGTCCGGCAGCTGAACCCCTGGTGATTATCACCAGGTGGCAACACACTAAAGTGGTATTACATGGCTTATTCGAATGAATGGACGACCATGTAGTAGATGTGTGTCTGCTCAGTTTAATAGAGAGAAGTCCCAAGCACGAGTCCCCAATATATATCCATTATGTCTCTGGGGTTATTATATCAGAACACGTTATTTAGGATTTATTGGGAAGTTCTGAGGGTAAATTAGTGATTAGTTCCATAAGATTTGCTCTGACCTCTGTCTGCTTGTTTTCTAGACCTACCGTTATCCAATGACTCACCGGATTTGCGCTTGCATTGCATTCGGGTTTCGCAGCCTTTACAACCTTTGGCAGTCCATACTCCTCTACAAAGTGCCCGAAAGCTGAAGAGTCATCAGCCATTTCAGACTGGCGTCCTGCATAATGGCCGTGACCTTAGTGGTTTTCTGTATCCTTTCTTAAATAATATTTGAATGGAATTCAACCGTCCTTGTCTTTAGGTTCACATGTAGAAAACATCAGATCCTGAGGTGATAATTTCCCTTCATTTTCTGATCTTGGCCGTCAGATGGCAAAATGCTGGTGCAACACAGCGCCATCTGGTAACATTGTTCAGCTTCTTGCAGGAAGATGCTAAATTTATCTCACATAAATATCCCCAGACGAAGGCTTCCGGGCCGAAACGCGCGTCGGGGTGACTCCAGTGACGGTGACCTGTTCAAATGGGTATGAGCTCCGTTTCCAGCATATGTTTACTTTCAGCATTATGAGTCTTTCATTTAGATTAACCCAATGGGCAGTGGCTGTTTGCACTTGTGGCTGACAACACAGCCACAGCTCTGATTTTGCTTTGTGCTCTTTATTTATGGGGTCAAGCTGAGCCATATATTTTGTGTGCATAGTATGATTACTGTTTTCTTTGTCTGGCTCTTGTCAGGGGTACTTACACTGCTATACACGCTGTAATTTACATTTATTCTAATCCTACCTTTTTTGTGTAGAAAGATATACTGAGCTGTCCTGCTGCTGAATAGTTTTTCCTGCTGCTATTAGTTTTTCATGCTGGTTATGTAACAGAATATGCACATCATATAAATGTAACATACCACTGATGTATTTTTGCATTTCTGTATTTAAACAGTGTCGCCCATTACCCATATATTTGGATATATTACATACTTGTGATCTGGTTGTCTTTCTGCACTGTGGAATTCATCTCTGTTTTTAATTTATGTTACTTTTTAGATGTACTTAATAAAGAAACTTTTGTTTTAAATTATTTTGGTGTGTCAGACTCCGAACTTTAGGTCTTGTTGTTGTTTCTCACATAAACAGGGATTTTGCTGATACCCCCACTTATTTATTATATACAAAGTGAGTTAGAGGGAACCACAAAGGTGTATACCACCAATAATTACTTATTAAATTATTTGGGAAAAGGGAAGAGAGGAAAAGAACTGTGATTCTAGTAGGAAATAAAAATAATAAACTTTATTAATATATTTATGTTAAAATAATTCTATCTTTTTCAATGTAGGTCAAAAATAATTAGCAGTGCAGAAGACCCCTTGTCCTGCACTTAAAGAACAAAATTTGTCTTGTATATGTTTAATTGTAAGTTGCTACTATCATACAATATCAAATTGGACTTTATTGCTTACTAGAGTGAGTAAAGATCTGACTACACTGGTATGTTATGTGCACTACGTATTTCAGCACTGGCTGTCAGTCTCTGAACATTGTATCTACTGTTCTGTGTACACTGATAGTTGCAATGTTTCTGTTAGTAAATAGACATTGTATCAATTCCTTGGTTCTATGCTATGCACTGTTTGTGTCAATGTTGGCTAGCTAGTTCATAGAAATGTAAGGTTATTTAAATGCTCGTATTTACTGAAAAAATCAGCACTTGCTGCTAGTTGATATTCTCAAGATTGAATTACTGTTGGAGTATCGTGCTAGATTTTATAAAGTGTCTATTTTACAATTGTTATGTTAATATAACAGTCCACATTTGTTTGTTATGCCACGCTGGTCATTTCTACCAGAAATAGCAGTGATGCGGTAACCTGTGTGAATGAGCACTACAGGGAGTGCTCTGATTCTTAATTGCTCAATGTCAGTTCCCACCCTGCGTTTGTGAGAAGCTGTGAATAGCAAGACTCTAAATGACGGCACTTTATAATGTTAGAATGAATGAAAGGTTTTGTGTTCCACTTTTGCAAGTGACATGCACCTACGATCCTCGTATTAGGGAACAGCAGCTAGATTTTATAAAGTGTCTGTTTTACAATTGTTATGTTAATATAACAGTCCACATTTATTTGTTTTGCCACGCTGGTCACTTCTACCAGATATAGCAGTGATGCGGTAACCTGTGTGAATGAGCACTACAGGGAGTGCTCTAATTCTTAGTTGCTCAATGTCACATAAACATTGGAAGTAGGGTATCCATATACACCCACCTGTGCGCTGGAGATCAATGTGTAAAGGTATGTACAGTATATCTCATACATAATATAACGTTATTGACATGCTGAGCCGCTGGTACAAACCAGTGGATGTAAAATTCCTTTAATCCGGCATTAATGAGATTATCAAATATTCCTGATCATTGGATAGATTTTATTTGTATCCCTAGAAGCCGTTCTATAGGAATACAATTGGACCTATAATCTTTGTGCTCGTTCTGTGCACCATTTTTTTTTATAAGCACTACTCACCCATGGGCCCCATACCTTCTCATATTTCGTGTAAGTATGATCCTTATAAGCTAACATTTTCTCATGTGAGCACGTACTGTTAACCTGATTGATAATTTCTTGAGGAAGAGGAAGTTCTGTGCTCTTCCAATACCTAGTGATGGCCAGCTTAGTTGCAAGAAGAATATGTGCTACCACCACTCTGTGTCTCGTGGGGATGAGGTCCAAGTTCAAAAAAAGTAAAGCTAGAGAAGGGGACATATGAACCTGTGTTCCCATTATATGAGAAATCAACTCAAATGAGGACTTCCACAAATTAACTAACATTGGGGACTCCCATAAGATATGCAGAAGTGTACCCCTAGCCCCACACCCCCTCCAACATAGATGGGATGTACCAGGGAACATCCGGTAAAGTCTATCCGGAGTATAGTACCAACGTAAGATGGTCTTCATTGCTGCCTCATAGTGAAGTGTACATTTAAAGTTCTGTGAAACAAACGTAATAGCATTTTTCCACCTGGCATTGGTATATTCTTGTTTGAGCTCCCTCTCCCAGGCCAGAAACGGAACCGATTTAATAAATGTAGTCTTCTGACCCAGAAGGTCATATAAGGGTCGTAGCCCCCCAAATTTCCCATCTGGATTGGACCATAATTTTAAAACATCCGTATTTGCTGTTACTGCAAAAGGACAATCCGTGCGCAATAGATGTCTTATTTGGAGATATTTATAAAAGTCTCTATTGGCTATATGAAAATTTTCATGTAATGAGGAAAATGGCAATAATTGAGTTCCATCCATTAGCTGTTGCACCTGTGTCAGGCCTTTTGTTGTCCAAGCCCGTAGATCCAAGCTAGGGAGAAGGAGCTCCAATGTCTCCACCGGGGCGCATGTGATCAATGAAATATCCGATCGGGTACATATGGAGTGAAATTGTAACCAATGAAAGATTGAGGTGCACAGCACGTATGGTAAGGGGGTGGTGGTATGACCAGAGCTCAGACTAGTAGAAGTGCCCTCAAGTTCCGTGTGGGTATTAGAGATGATTCTATATGAATCCAATGGCGAGAGATATCCCCCTCCCACCAATGCCTCAATTGAGCTACCTAAGTGGCCAAAAAGTAATGGTAAACATTTGGTAAACTCAATCCACCAAATTTCTTGCCCCGTTGAAGAATCTTGGCCGCTATACGTGGCTTACCCTTCCGCCACACAAAAGAGTTCAACAATTTATGAGTTTTTTGGAAAAAGGATTGAGGTAGTTTCAACAGTAGCGTCCTGAATAGGTACATCAGCTTAGGAAGAATCAGCATCTTATATGCTGCTATTCTACCTATCCAAGACACCTCATATGAGGCTATCTTATGCATATCTTGCGCTACTACGTCCAGAATCGGGAGATAATTAGATTGATACAGATGAGAAACCTTTGTGGTAATATGAATCCCTAAATAAGTAATTTGTTTCTGTTGCCAATCTAAGGAAAACCGAGTTTGCAATGACAAAAGTTTGATGTGTGCACAATTCAACGGCAAAGCTTGAGATTTCCCCACGTTAATATTATAGTCGGACACAAGTCCAAATTTATCAATGAGGGTCAGAGCAGCTGCCAGTGACGACTTTGGTCTCTCTAGAGTCAAGAAAATATCGTCTGCATACAGGGAAATGCTATGTACACGATCCCCAATCCGGACCCCCTTTATCTCTATGTGTTGTCTAATTGCCTGAGCTAAGGGCTCTATTGAAAGAAGAAATATCAGTGGAGATAATGGGCACTCCTGCCTAGTCCCGTTCGTTATTGGAAAATCATCTGATAGAGTGCCGTTCACAAATACCCTTGCAGATGGGACAGTGTATAAAGCTCCTATAGCGTCTAAAATTGGCCCTTCAAACCCCAATTTGCCCAACACTGCAAAAACAAATGACCAATTTACGCGATCGAACGCCTTCTCAGCGTCTAAAGTAATTAAGACCGCGGGCGTCTCTCGTGCCCCCAGCCTATCCACAATATTCAGAACCCTCCTGGTATTATCAGATGCCTGTCTACCCCGGACGAAACCCACTTGATCCTGATGTATTAACAAGGGAATATTCAGAGCTAAACGATTTGCTAATATTTTGGCAAAAAATTTTAAGTCAGAATTTAACAGGGATATCGGTCTAAAGTTTTGGGGGACATCAGGAGTTTTACCTGGCTTTGGAAGAGTCACTATTACCGCATTTAACATTTCTTTAGGGAAGGAACCCATTTTAATGGCGTGCTGTAGGACTTCAAACAAATGTGGAAGTAAGGTCTCCTCAAAGGTCTTGTAATAAGCCCCCGATAAACCAAGTGGGCCAGGAGCTTTATTTGATGTGAGAGAACGAATCACTTTAGAAACTTCCTGTCTCGTTAAGGGAAGATCCAATCCCCTCAACTGTTCCACCGTAAGCTTGGGAAGATTAACAGAGTCTAAAATATGTGTAAGAATTTGCTGGGACTCCGACATCGAAGGGTGTGTGTTATGAAGGTTATATAATAATCGATAGTATTCCATAAATTTATTTGCTATGTCTCTGGGGGTGTACGTTTTTTGAGAGGTGGAGGGATTAACTAGGAAGGGTATTTTGTTCCTCAAAGACCAATTCTTCACTCTTTGCGCTAGCAGTTTACTTGCCTTATTGTCCTGAGAATAATATTGTGCCTTAACTTTTTAAAGATTTTTTTCATACGTATGTAACATGCAATCTTTAAGTTGAATCCTAAGGACCCTCAACTTGTCCCCATGTGTCGAGGACGGACAGGATTTATTCAGACGTTCTAATTCCCTAATCTGATTTATTATACCGTCTAACCGGCCGTCTCTTTCCTTTTTTGCCCTGTGCCCCCACTTAATGAACATCCCCCTTATGAAAGCCTTATGTGCATTCCACAAAATGAAAGGGTCCTGTACCGAGTCAATATTTAAAAGGAAGTATTCATCTAAACTCTTCTGAAGTTCCTCCCTATATGTGGAGTGAGACATCAGAAAGGTGTTGTTTCTCCAAAGGAAATCAGATGTATGAGGGTAAGACTCCTCCACGTCCAAGCTGATCGTCACATGGTCTGACCATTTGATCACATCAATGTTTGTCTTTTTAACTCTCTGCACTAGAGATCTAGAAATTGCAAAAAAGGTCAATGCAGGAATAAGTTTTGTGTACTTGAGAGAAGTGCGTGTAATCCCTTTCTGAGTCATGTTGAATCCGCCATATATCATATAAATCCGTCTCATTAAGTAGGGGAGCTAGGAAATGGGATTGGGACCTGTGTGTTGAGGAGGAATCCATCTGAACATCTGGTACTGAGTTAAAGTCCCTGCAAACAGTTAGATGACCTTGTGCGACCTGGTGTGTTTTGTGTAGTACTTTCTTGAGAAAGCGCTGTTGGTGAGTGTTTGGGGCGTATATTACTACAATAGTGTATCTCACATTATTAATGTCACCAATCTGAATAATATACCTGCCATGTGGGTCAGTCAGAGACAAGATTGATGTAAAAGCTATAGTGTTCCTGACAGCCAGAAGTAGCCCCCTTTGCTTTTTGGCATGGTGGGATAGGACAATTGTAGGAAATTGGGGATGTTTAATTCTGTGAGCGTCTTTCTCAATTATGTGAGTCTCTTGAGCACAAAATATATCACAGTTTGAAGACATAGCCTCCTTCCACATGAAAGATCTTTTAGAAGGGTTGTTCAGGCCCTTCACATTTAAAGAAGCCAATTTAATAACCAGGGTACATCAAATAAAGTGCTTCAGTTGGAGTGAAAAAACCCAATTGGCAATAGAGAACATTCCTATCTCCAAGTGTCATAACTATATATATGTATGAACCCCCTATATAGAGATGTATTCCCTTCCATAATGCATACTCTCCCACTCGTGTCCGCTTAAGAAATGTATAGTTGTGCATTTCATCTTTGACCAGAATGAGCAACCCATATGTACATGTCAAAAATGCATAATGAACAGAAATGGTATGTGCAAACAAAACATAAAAAC
Source organism: Rhinoderma darwinii (assembly GCF_050947455.1). Taxonomy (NCBI): domain Eukaryota; kingdom Metazoa; phylum Chordata; class Amphibia; order Anura; family Rhinodermatidae; genus Rhinoderma; species Rhinoderma darwinii. The sequence continues at coordinate 77,983 of NW_027461831.1, forward strand.
ATATATGCAGCTTTAGAAGCTGAAACAGGTTAACGGGACAGTCACTCAGGATTGTTACCCAGAAATATGGCCGAGCTCAATCCGGCACAGACATCTCGATTTAACAGCTCTTCAGCGGTTATTTCTCCTCCCAGGGGACACCATCCGCCAATCTTTGTCTACCCTTTCAGGGAGAGATGAACGATCCTCGAGGGCAGGAAGCGGAATTTTCCACATATGTAAAAGTTTCTTCCCCTCTTCCAGAGAAAGAATGACATGTAATGAGTCATTACGCCGTATTAGCAACTTCACAGGGAAGCCCCATCTATATGCAATTTGATTATCCCGAAGTGCAGCAGTAATTGGAGCCAGTTGTTTACGTAGACGAAGTGTGGTTTGAGATAGATCAGCATAGAGTTGAATACGATGATATGGCGCCGGTAAGTCGCCTTGTTTCCTTGCTGAGAACAGCAATGCTTCTTTAATATGGTAGTAGTGGATGCTATGGTAGTAGAGTCCGGAAGGTGCTTTGGACGAGGTAAGCGGTGTGCTCTGTCAATGATGACATCCGTATCAGAACTTGACGGCAATACAGCCCTGATGAGGCCTTGTATATGGTTTGAAAGATCTTTAGGGTGTATATCCTCCGAGATACCACGAAACTTCACATTGTTTCGTCTGGACCGGTCCTCCTAATCCGTGACCTTGGCCCGCAGACTATCCAACTCAGTCTTAAGATCCTCATGAGAGTCCACCAATTGGTTATGTGAGTCAGCAAAATCTCCCATTTTTAGTTCCACATGGTGTATTCTATTACCCAGTGTTTGCACCGTGGATTGAATAGGAACAAGGAGAGAAGTAATCTCCTTGTGCATAGATAGGCTGAAGGCCAGTAGCATCTCCTTCAGTAAGGTGCCTGACGTAGGTTGGTCAGTAGTAGGTATATCTAGAAAGGCATTAGATAGCCCCGATGGTAAAGTCTCACTTACCTCCGCACTCGGCGGGGAGGGACTCTGTAGACAAGACTTTTGCTTGACCGGGCTCGTGGATGGAGAAGATGGCGTCTGCCGCGTGACCAACTCGGCGCCCAGACTCGTCGCTATATCCTCCATCAGAGGACTATATCTGGATCCTGTCACCTTTCCTCGTCTAGTATATCCCATTTTGTCAGAGGACACCGGATCCCCCGATGAGGAACCTGATCCAGGCGAGGACGGAGTTGTGCAGGACTCTGTATGAGAGACTTGTGAGCGCGAGGCCATCCCGGGCCCGCCGCCAACTTCCTCCCGATCTTTGTCAAAATAAAACTCCAGTTTGCCCTGTTACTTCAGACTTCTCTTACCCCTGGTCATCATCCACAGGCAGTTATGTATTTTCTCCAGGCAGAATAACCGGTTCTGAAAAGCCGTGCTGTGGTAGTCGCTGTGCTAGTGCCGGAGCTCACAGATCAAGCGGCGATCTCCCTCGGCAGCCAAACCACGCCCAGTTCTCTGCCCCATTTTGACAATGGGTCTGGTCCGTTTTGGCATCGCCGTCAGTCACATGACTCCATGCAATTGAAATTGTTTCGCTGGTTATATCCGTCCGGATTTGATTTTGCATTAATTCTATTTGTTTTTTTCTAGGTTCACGCCCCGTGATATGAATCCTTGGGCATTCTTACGTCTTCTGGGTGGAACGGAGAGCGGCAATATGGAATTCCAATACAGTCATTGGAGGTAGGGTATCAGTATACACCCACCTGTGCGCTGGAGATCAATGTGTAAAGGTATGTACAGTATATCTCATACATAATATCAAGTTATTGACATGCTGAGCTGCTGGTACAAACCAGTGGACGTAAAATTCCTTTAATCCGGCATTAATGAGATTATCAAATATTCCTGATCATTGGATAGATTTTATTTGTATCCCTAGAAGCCGTTCTATAGGAAAACAATTGGACCTATAATCTTTGTGCTCGTTCTCTGCACCATTTTGATCGTGACGTCCGCAATGTAATGGATGTGGTATCACATGACAATGGGTCAGGTCCGTTTTGGCATCGCCGTCAGTCACATGACTCCATGCAATAAACATGCATGCAGAAAAACCTCGGCCCGGGTGGAAAGTTCTTGCTACGTGCAATTTTTAATGTATTAATTTTGATATTTTGATCTTTTTTCACAGATCAGTGAAATGACAGCAAAGATCATAGAGTGGTCGATGTTGGTCCTCAATCTGGTGAATGTATTGAGCTACTATCAGAATATGCAGGTAAGTAGACGTCACCTCATTATCACCTCGTATACCAGACCTCGTAATTGAAGGCACTCAGGCTTATTGGCCGTTGTGCCCATGACTGGGTGGCAATGAAGGGGTTAACTAAGCCACGTTATGCTAGGGGGATTGTTCCATGTAGTGTTTACATTAGTGGGGCCTATTGGGTATGGGGTACCCGCCTTTAGGGCATTTCTTGGGGGGATATAGGGCGGTCTTACCCACCCTCCCCGTTCTGTGTTTCTAAGGGCAAGGAGGGAAGACATCTTCCTCTTCTGGCCGTTACTGCGCAGGGATTTGTTATTACAAAATTGTGAGTACACTTAACTGATTGTCATGGACCAGGAGGAGCTTGAAGAAATTATCCGTATCCGGATGCAGGACGAGGGTTCTGTATGGCTGCAGTCTCTTATTCAAGAGACTGTGGCACCGGCGTCTTCCCTACCTGGCACACTCCCTGTGCGACGATCCTCCCGCCGCTCCAGTCCGCCAGCACGTCTATCCCCCTCCGGCGACAGTAGAGTTCGCTCAATGTCGGCTAGACAGGCCACACACCGCACTCTCGCCGCAAGAACAGTGAGAGGTTCCTTTAATCCGGCATTAATGAGATTATCAAATATTCCTGATCATTGGATAGATTTTATTTGTATCCCTAGAAGCCGTTCTATAGGAATACAATTGGACCTATAATCTTTGTGCTCGTTCTGTGCACCATTTTTTTTTTATAAGCACTACTCACCCATGGGCCCCATACCTTCTCATATTTCGTGTAAGTATGATCCTTATAAGCTAACATTTTCTCATGTGAGCACGTACTGTTAACCTGATTGATAATTTCTTGAGGAAGAGGAAGTTCTGTGCTCTTCCAATACCTAGTGATGGCCAGCTTAGTTGCAAGAAGAATATGTGCTACCACCACTCTGTGTCTCGTGGGGATGAGGTCCAAGTTCAAAAAAAGTAAAGCTAGAGAAGGGGACATATGAACCTGTGTTCCCATTATATGAGAAATCAACTCAAATGAGGACTTCCACAAATTAACTAACATTGGGGACTCCCATAAGATATGCAGAAGTGTACCCCTAGCCCCACACCCCCTCCAACATAGATGGGATGTACCAGGGAACATCCGGTAAAGTCTATCCGGAGTATAGTACCAACGTAAGATGGTCTTCATTGCTGCCTCATAGTGAAGTGTACATTTAAAGTTCTGTGAAACAAACGTAATAGCATTTTTCCACCTGGCATTGGTATATTCTTGTTTGAGCTCCCTCTCCCAGGCCAGAAACGGAACCGATTTAATAAATGTAGTCTTCTGACCCAGAAGGTCATATAAGGGTCGTAGCCCCCCAAATTTCCCATCTGGATTGGACCATAATTTTAAAACATCCGTATTTGCTGTTACTGCAAAAGGACAATCCGTGCGCAATAGATGTCTTATTTGGAGATATTTATAAAAGTCTCTATTGGCTATATGAAAATTTTCATGTAATGAGGAAAATGGCAATAATTGAGTTCCATCCATTAGCTGTTGCACCTGTGTCAGGCCTTTTGTTGTCCAAGCCCGTAGATCCAAGCTAGGGAGAAGGAGCTCCAATGTCTCCACCGGGGCGCATGTGATCAATGAAATATCCGATCGGGTACATATGGAGTGAAATTGTAACCAATGAAAGATTGAGGTGCACAGCACGTATGGTAAGGGGGTGGTGGTATGACCAGAGCTCAGACTAGTAGAAGTGCCCTCAAGTTCCGTGTGGGTATTAGAGATGATTCTATATGAATCCAATGGCGAGAGATATCCCCCTCCCACCAATGCCTCAATTGAGCTACCTAAGTGGCCAAAAAGTAATGGTAAACATTTGGTAAACTCAATCCACCAAATTTCTTGCCCCGTTGAAGAATCTTGGCCGCTATACGTGGCTTACCCTTCCGCCACACAAAAGAGTTCAACAATTTATGAGTTTTTTGGAAAAAGGATTGAGGTAGTTTCAACAGTAGCGTCCTGAATAGGTACATCAGCTTAGGAAGAATCAGCATCTTATATGCTGCTATTCTACCTATCCAAGACACCTCATATGAGGCTATCTTATGCATATCTTGCGCTACTACGTCCAGAATCGGGAGATAATTAGATTGATACAGATGAGAAACCTTTGTGGTAATATGAATCCCTAAATAAGTAATTTGTTTCTGTTGCCAATCTAAGGAAAACCGAGTTTGCAATGACAAAAGTTTGATGTGTGCACAATTCAACGGCAAAGCTTGAGATTTCCCCACGTTAATATTATAGTCGGACACAAGTCCAAATTTATCAATGAGGGTCAGAGCAGCTGCCAGTGACGACTTTGGTCTCTCTAGAGTCAAGAAAATATCGTCTGCATACAGGGAAATGCTATGTACACGATCCCCAATCCGGACCCCCTTTATCTCTATGTGTTGTCTAATTGCCTGAGCTAAGGGCTCTATTGAAAGAAGAAATATCAGTGGAGATAATGGGCACTCCTGCCTAGTCCCGTTCGTTATTGGAAAATCATCTGATAGAGTGCCGTTCACAAATACCCTTGCAGATGGGACAGTGTATAAAGCTCCTATAGCGTCTAAAATTGGCCCTTCAAACCCCAATTTGCCCAACACTGCAAAAACAAATGACCAATTTACGCGATCGAACGCCTTCTCAGCGTCTAAAGTAATTAAGACCGCGGGCGTCTCTCGTGCCCCCAGCCTATCCACAATATTCAGAACCCTCCTGGTATTATCAGATGCCTGTCTACCCCGGACGAAACCCACTTGATCCTGATGTATTAACAAGGGAATATTCAGAGCTAAACGATTTGCTAATATTTTGGCAAAAAATTTTAAGTCAGAATTTAACAGGGATATCGGTCTAAAGTTTTGGGGGACATCAGGAGTTTTACCTGGCTTTGGAAGAGTCACTATTACCGCATTTAACATTTCTTTAGGGAAGGAACCCATTTTAATGGCGTGCTGTAGGACTTCAAACAAATGTGGAAGTAAGGTCTCCTCAAAGGTCTTGTAATAAGCCCCCGATAAACCAAGTGGGCCAGGAGCTTTATTTGATGGGAGAGAACGAATCACTTTAGAAACTTCCTGTCTCGTTAAGGGAAGATCCAATCCCCTCAACTGTTCCACCGTAAGCTTGGGAAGATTAACAGAGTCTAAAATATGTGTAAGAATTTGCTGGGACTCCGACATCGAAGGGTGTGTGTTATGAAGGTTATATAATGATCGATAGTATTCCATAAATTTATTTGCTATGTCTCTGGGGGTGTACGTTTTTTGAGAGGTGGAGGGATTAACTAGGAAGGGTATTTTGTTCCTCAAAGACCAATTCTTCACTCTTTGCGCTAGCAGTTTACTTGCCTTATTGTCCTGAGAATAATATTGTGCCTTAACTTTTTAAAGATTTTTTTCATACGTATGTAACATGCAATCTTTAAGTTGAATCCTAAGGACCCTCAACTTGTCCCCATGTGTCGAGGACGGACAGGATTTATTCAGACGTTCTAATTCCCTAATCTGATTTATTATACCGTCTAACCGGCCGTCTCTTTCCTTTTTTGCCCTGTGCCCCCACTTAATGAACATCCCCCTTATGAAAGCCTTATGTGCATTCCACAAAATGAAAGGGTCCTGTACCGAGTCAATATTTAAAAGGAAGTATTCATCTAAACTCTTCTGAAGTTCCTCCCTATATGTGGAGTGAGACATCAGAAAGGTGTTGTTTCTCCAAAGGAAATCAGATGTATGAGGGTAAGACTCCTCCACGTCCAAGCTGATCGTCACATGGTCTGACCATTTGATCACATCAATGTTTGTCTTTTTAACTCTCTGCACTAGAGATCTAGAAATTGCAAAAAAGGTCAATGCAGGAATAAGTTTTGTGTACTTGAGAGAAGTGCGTGTAATCCCTTTCTGAGTCATGTTGAATCCGCCATATATCATATAAATCCGTCTCATTAAGTAGGGGAGCTAGGAAATGGGATTGGGACCTGTGTGTTGAGGAGGAATCCATCTGAACATCTGGTACTGAGTTAAAGTCCCTGCAAACAGTTAGATGACCTTGTGCGACCTGGTGTGTTTTGTGTATTACTTTCTTGAGAAAGCGCTGTTGGTGAGTGTTTGGGGCGTATATTACTACAATAGTGTATCTCACATTATTAATGTCACCAATCTGAATAATATACCTGCCATGTGGGTCAGTCAGAGACAAGATTGATGTAAAAGCTATAGTGTTCCTGACAGCCAGAAGTAGCCCCCTTTGCTTTTTGGCATGGTGGGATAGGACAATTGTAGGAAATTGGGGATGTTTAATTCTGTGAGCGTCTTTCTCAATTATGTGAGTCTCTTGAGCACAAAATATATCACAGTTTGAAGACATAGCCTCCTTCCACATGAAAGATCTTTTAGAAGGGTTGTTCAGGCCCTTCACATTTAAAGAAGCCAATTTAATAACCAGGGTACATCAAATAAAGTGCTTCAGTTGGAGTGAAAAAACCCAATTGGCAATAGAGAACATTCCTATCTCCAAGTGTCATAACTATATATATGTATGAACCCCCTATATAGAGATGTATTCCCTTCCATAATGCATACTCTCCCACTCGTGTCCGCTTAAGAAATGTATAGTTGTGCATTTCATCTTTGACCAGAATGAGCAACCCATATGTACATGTCAAAAATGCATAATGAACAGAAATGGTATGTGCAAACAAAACATAAAAACATATATGCAGCTTTAGAAGCTGAAACAGGTTAACGGGACAGTCACTCAGGATTGTTACCCAGAAATATGGCCGAGCTCAATCCGGCACAGACATCTCGATTTAACAGCTCTTCAGCGGTTATTTCTCCTCCCAGGGGACACCATCCGCCAATCTTTGTCTACCCTTTCAGGGAGAGATGAACGATCCTCGAGGGCAGGAAGCGGAATTTTCCACATATGTAAAAGTTTCTTCCCCTCTTCCAGAGAAAGAATGACATGTAATGAGTCATTACGCCGTATTAGCAACTTCACAGGGAAGCCCCATCTATATGCAATTTGATTATCCCGAAGTGCAGCAGTAATTGGAGCCAGTTGTTTACGTAGACGAAGTGTGGTTTGAGATAGATCAGCATAGAGTTGAATACGATGATATGGCGCCGGTAAGTCGCCTTGTTTCCTTGCTGAGAACAGCAATGCTTCTTTAATATGGTAGTAGTGGATGCTATGGTAGTAGAGTCCGGAAGGTGCTTTGGACGAGGTAAGCGGTGTGCTCTGTCAATGATGACATCCGTATCAGAACTTGACGGCAATACAGCCCTGATGAGGCCTTGTATATGGTTTGAAAGATCTTTAGGGTGTATATCCTCCGAGATACCACGAAACTTCACATTGTTTCGTCTGGACCGGTCCTCCTAATCCGTGACCTTGGCCCGCAGACTATCCAACTCAGTCTTAAGATCCTCATGAGAGTCCACCAATTGGTTATGTGAGTCAGCAAAATCTCCCATTTTTAGTTCCACATGGTGTATTCTATTACCCAGTGTTTGCACCGTGGATTGAATAGGAACAAGGAGAGAAGTAATCTCCTTGTGCATAGATAGGCTGAAGGCCAGTAGCATCTCCTTCAGTAAGGTGCCTGACGTAGGTTGGTCAGTAGTAGGTATATCTAGAAAGGCATTAGATAGCCCCGATGGTAAAGTCTCACTTACCTCCGCACTCGGCGGGGAGGGACTCTGTAGACAAGACTTTTGCTTGACCGGGCTCGTGGATGGAGAAGATGGCGTCTGCCGCGTGACCAACTCGGCGCCCAGACTCGTCGCTATATCCTCCATCAGAGGACTATATCTGGATCCTGTCACCTTTCCTCGTCTAGTATATCCCATTTTGTCAGAGGACACCGGATCCCCCGATGAGGAACCTGATCCAGGCGAGGACGGAGTTGTGCAGGACTCTGTATGAGAGACTTGTGAGCGCGAGGCCATCCCGGGCCCGCCGCCAACTTCCTCCCGATCTTTGTCAAAATAAAACTCCAGTTTGCCCTGTTACTTCAGACTTCTCTTACCCCTGGTCATCATCCACAGGCAGTTATGTATTTTCTCCAGGCAGAATAACCGGTTCTGAAAAGCCGTGCTGTGGTAGTCGCTGTGCTAGTGCCGGAGCTCACAGATCAAGCGGCGATCTCCCTCGGCAGCCAAACCACGCCCAGTTCTCTGCCCCATTTTGACAATGGGTCTGGTCCGTTTTGGCATCGCCGTCAGTCACATGACTCCATGCAATTGAAATTGTTTCGCTGGTTATATCCGTCCGGATTTGATTTTGCATGAATTCTATTTGTTTTTTTCTAGGTTCACGCCCCGTGATATGAATCCTTGGGCATTCTTACGTCTTCTGGGTGGAACGGAGAGCGGCAATATGGAATTCCAATACAGTCATTGGAGGTAGGGTATCAGTATACACCCACCTGTGCGCTGGAGATCAATGTGTAAAGGTATGTACAGTATATCTCATACATAATATCAAGTTATTGACATGCTGAGCTGCTGGTACAAACCAGTGGACGTAAAATTCCTTTAATCCGGCATTAATGAGATTATCAAATATTCCTGATCATTGGATAGATTTTATTTGTATCCCTAGAAGCCGTTCTATAGGAAAACAATTGGACCTATAATCTTTGTGCTCGTTCTCTGCACCATTTTGATCGTGACGTCCGCAATGTAATGGATGTGGTATCACATGACAATGGGTCAGGTCCGTTTTGGCATCGCCGTCAGTCACATGACTCCATGCAATAAACATGCATGCAGAAAAACCTCGGCCCGGGTGGAAAGTTCTTGCTACGTGCAATTTTTAATGTATTAATTTTGATATTTTGATCTTTTTTCACAGATCAGTGAAACGACAGCAAAGATCATAGAGTGGTCGATGTTGGTCCTCAATCTGGTGAATGTATTGAGCTACTATCAGAATATGCAGGTAAGTAGACGTCACCTCATTATCACCTCGTATACCAGACCTCGTAATTGAAGGCACTCAGGCTTATTGGCCGTTGTGCCCATGACTGGGTGGCAATGAAGGGGTTAACTAAGCCACGTTATGCTAGGGGGATTGTTCCATGTAGTGTTTACATTAGTGGGGCCTATTGGGTATGGGGTACCCGCCTTTAGGGCATTTCTTGGGGGGATATAGGGCGGTCTTACCCACCCTCCCCGTTCTGTGTTTCTAAGGGCAAGGAGGGAAGACATCTTCCTCTTCTGGCCGTTACTGCGCAGGGATTTGTTATTACAAAATTGTGAGTACACTTAACTGATTGTCATGGACCAGGAGGAGCTTGAAGAAATTATCCGTATCCGGATGCAGGACGAGGGTTCTGTATGGCTGCAGTCTCTTATTCAAGAGACTGTGGCACCGGCGTCTTCCCTACCTGGCACACTCCCTGTGCGACGATCCTCCCGCCGCTCCAGTCCGCCAGCACGTCTATCCCCCTCCGGCGACAGTAGAGTTCGCTCAATGTCGGCTAGACAGGCCACACACCGCACTCTCGCCGCAAGAACAGTGAGAGGTTCCTTTAATCCGGCATTAATGAGATTATCAAATATTCCTGATCATTGGATAGATTTTATTTGTATCCCTAGAAGCCGTTCTATAGGAATACAATTGGACCTATAATCTTTGTGCTCGTTCTGTGCACCATTTTTTTTTTATAAGCACTACTCACCCATGGGCCCCATACCTTCTCATATTTCGTGTAAGTATGATCCTTATAAGCTAACATTTTCTCATGTGAGCACGTACTGTTAACCTGATTGATAATTTCTTGAGGAAGAGGAAGTTCTGTGCTCTTCCAATACCTAGTGATGGCCAGCTTAGTTGCAAGAAGAATATGTGCTACCACCACTCTGTGTCTCGTGGGGATGAGGTCCAAGTTCAAAAAAAGTAAAGCTAGAGAAGGGGACATATGAACCTGTGTTCCCATTATATGAGAAATCAACTCAAATGAGGACTTCCACAAATTAACTAACATTGGGGACTCCCATAAGATATGCAGAAGTGTACCCCTAGCCCCACACCCCCTCCAACATAGATGGGATGTACCAGGGAACATCCGGTAAAGTCTATCCGGAGTATAGTACCAACGTAAGATGGTCTTCATTGCTGCCTCATAGTGAAGTGTACATTTAAAGTTCTGTGAAACAAACGTAATAGCATTTTTCCACCTGGCATTGGTATATTCTTGTTTGAGCTCCCTCTCCCAGGCCAGAAACGGAACCGATTTAATAAATGTAGTCTTCTGACCCAGAAGGTCATATAAGGGTCGTAGCCCCCCAAATTTCCCATCTGGATTGGACCATAATTTTAAAACATCCGTATTTGCTGTTACTGCAAAAGGACAATCCGTGCGCAATAGATGTCTTATTTGGAGATATTTATAAAAGTCTCTATTGGCTATATGAAAATTTTCATGTAATGAGGAAAATGGCAATAATTGAGTTCCATCCATTAGCTGTTGCACCTGTGTCAGGCCTTTTGTTGTCCAAGCCCGTAGATCCAAGCTAGGGAGAAGGAGCTCCAATGTCTCCACCGGGGCGCATGTGATCAATGAAATATCCGATCGGGTACATATGGAGTGAAATTGTAACCAATGAAAGATTGAGGTGCACAGCACGTATGGTAAGGGGGTGGTGGTATGACCAGAGCTCAGACTAGTAGAAGTGCCCTCAAGTTCCGTGTGGGTATTAGAGATGATTCTATATGAATCCAATGGCGAGAGATATCCCCCTCCCACCAATGCCTCAATTGAGCTACCTAAGTGGCCAAAAAGTAATGGTAAACATTTGGTAAACTCAATCCACCAAATTTCTTGCCCCGTTGAAGAATCTTGGCCGCTATACGTGGCTTACCCTTCCGCCACACAAAAGAGTTCAACAATTTATGAGTTTTTTGGAAAAAGGATTGAGGTAGTTTCAACAGTAGCGTCCTGAATAGGTACATCAGCTTAGGAAGAATCAGCATCTTATATGCTGCTATTCTACCTATCCAAGACACCTCATATGAGGCTATCTTATGCATATCTTGCGCTACTACGTCCAGAATCGGGAGATAATTAGATTGATACAGATGAGAAACCTTTGTGGTAATATGAATCCCTAAATAAGTAATTTGTTTCTGTTGCCAATCTAAGGAAAACCGAGTTTGCAATGACAAAAGTTTGATGTGTGCACAATTCAACGGCAAAGCTTGAGATTTCCCCACGTTAATATTATAGTCGGACACAAGTCCAAATTTATCAATGAGGGTCAGAGCAGCTGCCAGTGACGACTTTGGTCTCTCTAGAGTCAAGAAAATATCGTCTGCATACAGGGAAATGCTATGTACACGATCCCCAATCCGGACCCCCTTTATCTCTATGTGTTGTCTAATTGCCTGAGCTAAGGGCTCTATTGAAAGAAGAAATATCAGTGGAGATAATGGGCACTCCTGCCTAGTCCCGTTCGTTATTGGAAAATCATCTGATAGAGTGCCGTTCACAAATACCCTTGCAGATGGGACAGTGTATAAAGCTCCTATAGCGTCTAAAATTGGCCCTTCAAACCCCAATTTGCCCAACACTGCAAAAACAAATGACCAATTTACGCGATCGAACGCCTTCTCAGCGTCTAAAGTAATTAAGACCGCGGGCGTCTCTCGTGCCCCCAGCCTATCCACAATATTCAGAACCCTCCTGGTATTATCAGATGCCTGTCTACCCCGGACGAAACCCACTTGATCCTGATGTATTAACAAGGGAATATTCAGAGCTAAACGATTTGCTAATATTTTGGCAAAAAATTTTAAGTCAGAATTTAACAGGGATATCGGTCTAAAGTTTTGGGGGACATCAGGAGTTTTACCTGGCTTTGGAAGAGTCACTATTACCGCATTTAACATTTCTTTAGGGAAGGAACCCATTTTAATGGCGTGCTGTAGGACTTCAAACAAATGTGGAAGTAAGGTCTCCTCAAAGGTCTTGTAATAAGCCCCCGATAAACCAAGTGGGCCAGGAGCTTTATTTGATGTGAGAGAACGAATCACTTTAGAAACTTCCTGTCTCGTTAAGGGAAGATCCAATCCCCTCAACTGTTCCACCGTAAGCTTGGGAAGATTAACAGAGTCTAAAATATGTGTAAGAATTTGCTGGGACTCCGACATCGAAGGGTGTGTGTTATGAAGGTTATATAATAATCGATAGTATTCCATAAATTTATTTGCTATGTCTCTGGGGGTGTACGTTTTTTGAGAGGTGGAGGGATTAACTAGGAAGGGTATTTTGTTCCTCAAAGACCAATTCTTCACTCTTTGCGCTAGCAGTTTACTTGCCTTATTGTCCTGAGAATAATATTGTGCCTTAACTTTTTAAAGATTTTTTTCATACGTATGTAACATGCAATCTTTAAGTTGAATCCTAAGGACCCTCAACTTGTCCCCATGTGTCGAGGACGGACAGGATTTATTCAGACGTTCTAATTCCCTAATCTGATTTATTATACCGTCTAACCGGCCGTCTCTTTCCTTTTTTGCCCTGTGCCCCCACTTAATGAACATCCCCCTTATTAAAGCCTTATGTGCATTCCACAAAATGAAAGGGTCCTGTACCGAGTCAATATTTAAAAGGAAGTATTCATCTAAACTCTTCTGAAGTTCCTCCCTATATGTGGAGTGAGACATCAGAAAGGTGTTGTTTCTCCAAAGGAAATCAGATGTATGAGGGTAAGACTCCTCCACGTCCAAGCTGATCGTCACATGGTCTGACCATTTGATCACATCAATGTTTGTCTTTTTAACTCTCTGCACTAGAGATCTAGAAATTACAAAAAAGGTCAATGCAGGAATAAGTTTTGTGTACTTGAGAGAAGTGCGTGTAATCCCTTTCTGAGTCATGTTGAATCCGCCATATATCATATAAATCCGTCTCATTAAGTAGGGGAGCTAGGAAATGGGATTGGGACCTGTGTGTTGAGGAGGAATCCATCTGAACATCTGGTACTGAGTTAAAGTCCCTGCAAACAGTTAGATGACCTTGTGCGACCTGGTGTGTTTTGTGTAGTACTTTCTTGAGAAAGCGCTGTTGGTGAGTGTTTGGGGCGTATATTACTACAATAGTGTATCTCACATTATTAATGTCACCAATCTGAATAATATACCTGCCATGTGGGTCAGTCAGAGACAAGATTGATGTAAAAGCTATAGTGTTCCTGACAGCCAGAAGTAGCCCCCTTTGCTTTTTGGCATGGTGGGATAGGACAATTGTAGGAAATTGGGGATGTTTAATTCTGTGAGCGTCTTTCTCAATTATGTGAGTCTCTTGAGCACAAAATATATCACAGTTTGAAGACATAGCCTCCTTCCACATGAAAGATCTTTTAGAAGGGTTGTTCAGGCCCTTCACATTTAAAGAAGCCAATTTAATAACCAGGGTACATCAAATAAAGTGCTTCAGTTGGAGTGAAAAAACCCAATTGGCAATAGAGAACATTCCTATCTCCAAGTGTCATAACTATATATATGTATGAACCCCCTATATAGAGATGTATTCCCTTCCATAATGCATACTCTCCCACTCGTGTCCGCTTAAGAAATGTATAGTTGTGCATTTCATCTTTGACCAGAATGAGCAACCCATATGTACATGTCAAAAATGCATAATGAACAGAAATGGTATGTGCAAACAAAACATAAAAACATATATGCAGCTTTAGAAGCTGAAACAGGTTAACGGGACAGTCACTCAGGATTGTTACCCAGAAATATGGCCGAGCTCAATCCGGCACAGACATCTCGATTTAACAGCTCTTCAGCGGTTATTTCTCCTCCCAGGGGACACCATCCGCCAATCTTTGTCTACCCTTTCAGGGAGAGATGAACGATCCTCGAGGGCAGGAAGCGGAATTTTCCACATATGTAAAAGTTTCTTCCCCTCTTCCAGAGAAAGAATGACATGTAATGAGTCATTACGCCGTATTAGCAACTTCACAGGGAAGCCCCATCTATATGCAATTTGATTATCCCGAAGTGCAGCAGTAATTGGAGCCAGTTGTTTACGTAGACGAAGTGTGGTTTGAGATAGATCAGCATAGAGTTGAATACGATGATATGGCGCCGGTAAGTCGCCTTGTTTCCTTGCTGAGAACAGCAATGCTTCTTTAATATGGTAGTAGTGGATGCTATGGTAGTAGAGTCCGGAAGGTGCTTTGGACGAGGTAAGCGGTGTGCTCTGTCAATGATGACATCCGTATCAGAACTTGACGGCAATACAGCCCTGATGAGGCCTTGTATATGGTTTGAAAGATCTTTAGGGTGTATATCCTCCGAGATACCACGAAACTTCACATTGTTTCGTCTGGACCGGTCCTCCTAATCCGTGACCTTGGCCCGCAGACTATCCAACTCAGTCTTAAGATCCTCATGAGAGTCCACCAATTGGTTATGTGAGTCAGCAAAATCTCCCATTTTTAGTTCCACATGGTGTATTCTATTACCCAGTGTTTGCACCGTGGATTGAATAGGAACAAGGAGAGAAGTAATCTCCTTGTGCATAGATAGGCTGAAGGCCAGTAGCATCTCCTTCAGTAAGGTGCCTGACGTAGGTTGGTCAGTAGTAGGTATATCTAGAAAGGCATTAGATAGCCCCGATGGTAAAGTCTCACTTACCTCCGCACTCGGCGGGGAGGGACTCTGTAGACAAGACTTTTGCTTGACCGGGCTCGTGGATGGAGAAGATGGCGTCTGCCGCGTGACCAACTCGGCGCCCAGACTCGTCGCTATATCCTCCATCAGAGGACTATATCTGGATCCTGTCACCTTTCCTCGTCTAGTATATCCCATTTTGTCAGAGGACACCGGATCCCCCGATGAGGAACCTGATCCAGGCGAGGACGGAGTTATGCAGGACTCTGTATGAGAGACTTGTGAGCGCGAGGCCATCCCGGGCCCGCCGCCAACTTCCTCCCGATCTTTGTCAAAATAAAACTCCAGTTTGCCCTGTTACTTCAGACTTCTCTTACCCCTGGTCATCATCCACAGGCAGTTATGTATTTTCTCCAGGCAGAATAACCGGTTCTGAAAAGCCGTGCTGTGGTAGTCGCTGTGCTAGTGCCGGAGCTCACAGATCAAGCGGCGATCTCCCTCGGCAGCCAAACCACGCCCAGTTCTCTGCCCCATTTTGACAATGGGTCTGGTCCGTTTTGGCATCGCCGTCAGTCACATGACTCCATGCAATTGAAATTGTTTCGCTGGTTATATCCGTCCGGATTTGATTTTGCATTAATTCTATTTGTTTTTTTCTAGGTTCACGCCCCGTGATATGAATCCTTGGGCATTCTTACGTCTTCTGGGTGGAACGGAGAGCGGCAATATGGAATTCCAATACAGTCATTGGAGGTAGGGTATCAGTATACACCCACCTGTGCGCTGGAGATCAATGTGTAAAGGTATGTACAGTATATCTCATACATAATATCAAGTTATTGACATGCTGAGCTGCTGGTACAAACCAGTGGACGTAAAATTCCTTTAATCCGGCATTAATGAGATTATCAAATATTCCTGATCATTGGATAGATTTTATTTGTATCCCTAGAAGCCGTTCTATAGGAAAACAATTGGACCTATAATCTTTGTGCTCGTTCTCTGCACCATTTTGATCGTGACGTCCGCAATGTAATGGATGTGGTATCACATGACAATGGGTCAGGTCCGTTTTGGCATCGCCGTCAGTCACATGACTCCATGCAATAAACATGCATGCAGAAAAACCTCGGCCCGGGTGGAAAGTTCTTGCTACGTGCAATTTTTAATGTATTAATTTTGATATTTTGATCTTTTTTCACAGATCAGTGAAATGACAGCAAAGATCATAGAGTGGTCGATGTTGGTCCTCAATCTGGTGAATGTATTGAGCTACTATCAGAATATGCAGGTAAGTAGACGTCACCTCATTATCACCTCGTATACCAGACCTCGTAATTGAAGGCACTCAGGCTTATTGGCCGTTGTGCCCATGACTGGGTGGCAATGAAGGGGTTAACTAAGCCACGTTATGCTAGGGGGATTGTTCCATGTAGTGTTTACATTAGTGGGGCCTATTGGGTATGGGGTACCCGCCTTTAGGGCATTTCTTGGGGGGATATAGGGCGGTCTTACCCACCCTCCCCGTTCTGTGTTTCTAAGGGCAAGGAGGGAAGACATCTTCCTCTTCTGGCCGTTACTGCGCAGGGATTTGTTATTACAAAATTGTGAGTACACTTAACTGATTGTCATGGACCAGGAGGAGCTTGAAGAAATTATCCGTATCCGGATGCAGGACGAGGGTTCTGTATGGCTGCAGTCTCTTATTCAAGAGACTGTGGCACCGGCGTCTTCCCTACCTGGCACACTCCCTGTGCGACGATCCTCCCGCCGCTCCAGTCCGCCAGCACGTCTATCCCCCTCCGGCGACAGTAGAGTTCGCTCAATGTCGGCTAGACAGGCCACACACCGCACTCTCGCCGCAAGAACAGTGAGAGGTTCCTTTAATCCGGCATTAATGAGATTATCAAATATTCCTGATCATTGGATAGATTTTATTTGTATCCCTAGAAGCCGTTCTATAGGAATACAATTGGACCTATAATCTTTGTGCTCGTTCTGTGCACCATTTTTTTTTTATAAGCACTACTCACCCATGGGCCCCATACCTTCTCATATTTCGTGTAAGTATGATCCTTATAAGCTAACATTTTCTCATGTGAGCACGTACTGTTAACCTGATTGATAATTTCTTGAGGAAGAGGAAGTTCTGTGCTCTTCCAATACCTAGTGATGGCCAGCTTAGTTGCAAGAAGAATATGTGCTACCACCACTCTGTGTCTCGTGGGGATGAGGTCCAAGTTCAAAAAAAGTAAAGCTAGAGAAGGGGACATATGAACCTGTGTTCCCATTATATGAGAAATCAACTCAAATGAGGACTTCCACAAATTAACTAACATTGGGGACTCCCATAAGATATGCAGAAGTGTACCCCT
This sequence comes from Rhinoderma darwinii, assembly GCF_050947455.1. Lineage (NCBI taxonomy): Eukaryota > Metazoa > Chordata > Amphibia > Anura > Rhinodermatidae > Rhinoderma > Rhinoderma darwinii. The sequence continues at coordinate 95,260 of NW_027461831.1, forward strand.
AGCCCCACACCCCCTCCAACATAGATGGGATGTACCAGGGAACATCCGGTAAAGTCTATCCGGAGTATAGTACCAACGTAAGATGGTCTTCATTGCTGCCTCATAGTGAAGTGTACATTTAAAGTTCTGTGAAACAAACGTAATAGCATTTTTCCACCTGGCATTGGTATATTCTTGTTTGAGCTCCCTCTCCCAGGCCAGAAACGGAACCGATTTAATAAATGTAGTCTTCTGACCCAGAAGGTCATATAAGGGTCGTAGCCCCCCAAATTTCCCATCTGGATTGGACCATAATTTTAAAACATCCGTATTTGCTGTTACTGCAAAAGGACAATCCGTGCGCAATAGATGTCTTATTTGGAGATATTTATAAAAGTCTCTATTGGCTATATGAAAATTTTCATGTAATGAGGAAAATGGCAATAATTGAGTTCCATCCATTAGCTGTTGCACCTGTGTCAGGCCTTTTGTTGTCCAAGCCCGTAGATCCAAGCTAGGGAGAAGGAGCTCCAATGTCTCCACCGGGGCGCATGTGATCAATGAAATATCCGATCGGGTACATATGGAGTGAAATTGTAACCAATGAAAGATTGAGGTGCACAGCACGTATGGTAAGGGGGTGGTGGTATGACCAGAGCTCAGACTAGTAGAAGTGCCCTCAAGTTCCGTGTGGGTATTAGAGATGATTCTATATGAATCCAATGGCGAGAGATATCCCCCTCCCACCAATGCCTCAATTGAGCTACCTAAGTGGCCAAAAAGTAATGGTAAACATTTGGTAAACTCAATCCACCAAATTTCTTGCCCCGTTGAAGAATCTTGGCCGCTATACGTGGCTTACCCTTCCGCCACACAAAAGAGTTCAACAATTTATGAGTTTTTTGGAAAAAGGATTGAGGTAGTTTCAACAGTAGCGTCCTGAATAGGTACATCAGCTTAGGAAGAATCAGCATCTTATATGCTGCTATTCTACCTATCCAAGACACCTCATATGAGGCTATCTTATGCATATCTTGCGCTACTACGTCCAGAATCGGGAGATAATTAGATTGATACAGATGAGAAACCTTTGTGGTAATATGAATCCCTAAATAAGTAATTTGTTTCTGTTGCCAATCTAAGGAAAACCGAGTTTGCAATGACAAAAGTTTGATGTGTGCACAATTCAACGGCAAAGCTTGAGATTTCCCCACGTTAATATTATAGTCGGACACAAGTCCAAATTTATCAATGAGGGTCAGAGCAGCTGCCAGTGACGACTTTGGTCTCTCTAGAGTCAAGAAAATATCGTCTGCATACAGGGAAATGCTATGTACACGATCCCCAATCCGGACCCCCTTTATCTCTATGTGTTGTCTAATTGCCTGAGCTAAGGGCTCTATTGAAAGAAGAAATATCAGTGGAGATAATGGGCACTCCTGCCTAGTCCCGTTCGTTATTGGAAAATCATCTGATAGAGTGCCGTTCACAAATACCCTTGCAGATGGGACAGTGTATAAAGCTCCTATAGCGTCTAAAATTGGCCCTTCAAACCCCAATTTGCCCAACACTGCAAAAACAAATGACCAATTTACGCGATCGAACGCCTTCTCAGCGTCTAAAGTAATTAAGACCGCGGGCGTCTCTCGTGCCCCCAGCCTATCCACAATATTCAGAACCCTCCTGGTATTATCAGATGCCTGTCTACCCCGGACGAAACCCACTTGATCCTGATGTATTAACAAGGGAATATTCAGAGCTAAACGATTTGCTAATATTTTGGCAAAAAATTTTAAGTCAGAATTTAACAGGGATATCGGTCTAAAGTTTTGGGGGACATCAGGAGTTTTACCTGGCTTTGGAAGAGTCACTATTACCGCATTTAACATTTCTTTAGGGAAGGAACCCATTTTAATGGCGTGCTGTAGGACTTCAAACAAATGTGGAAGTAAGGTCTCCTCAAAGGTCTTGTAATAAGCCCCCGATAAACCAAGTGGGCCAGGAGCTTTATTTGATGGGAGAGAACGAATCACTTTAGAAACTTCCTGTCTCGTTAAGGGAAGATCCAATCCCCTCAACTGTTCCACCGTAAGCTTGGGAAGATTAACAGAGTCTAAAATATGTGTAAGAATTTGCTGGGACTCCGACATCGAAGGGTGTGTGTTATGAAGGTTATATAATGATCGATAGTATTCCATAAATTTATTTGCTATGTCTCTGGGGGTGTACGTTTTTTGAGAGGTGGAGGGATTAACTAGGAAGGGTATTTTGTTCCTCAAAGACCAATTCTTCACTCTTTGCGCTAGCAGTTTACTTGCCTTATTGTCCTGAGAATAATATTGTGCCTTAACTTTTTAAAGATTTTTTTCATACGTATGTAACATGCAATCTTTAAGTTGAATCCTAAGGACCCTCAACTTGTCCCCATGTGTCGAGGACGGACAGGATTTATTCAGACGTTCTAATTCCCTAATCTGATTTATTATACCGTCTAACCGGCCGTCTCTTTCCTTTTTTGCCCTGTGCCCCCACTTAATGAACATCCCCCTTATGAAAGCCTTATGTGCATTCCACAAAATGAAAGGGTCCTGTACCGAGTCAATATTTAAAAGGAAGTATTCATCTAAACTCTTCTGAAGTTCCTCCCTATATGTGGAGTGAGACATCAGAAAGGTGTTGTTTCTCCAAAGGAAATCAGATGTATGAGGGTAAGACTCCTCCACGTCCAAGCTGATCGTCACATGGTCTGACCATTTGATCACATCAATGTTTGTCTTTTTAACTCTCTGCACTAGAGATCTAGAAATTGCAAAAAAGGTCAATGCAGGAATAAGTTTTGTGTACTTGAGAGAAGTGCGTGTAATCCCTTTCTGAGTCATGTTGAATCCGCCATATATCATATAAATCCGTCTCATTAAGTAGGGGAGCTAGGAAATGGGATTGGGACCTGTGTGTTGAGGAGGAATCCATCTGAACATCTGGTACTGAGTTAAAGTCCCTGCAAACAGTTAGATGACCTTGTGCGACCTGGTGTGTTTTGTGTATTACTTTCTTGAGAAAGCGCTGTTGGTGAGTGTTTGGGGCGTATATTACTACAATAGTGTATCTCACATTATTAATGTCACCAATCTGAATAATATACCTGCCATGTGGGTCAGTCAGAGACAAGATTGATGTAAAAGCTATAGTGTTCCTGACAGCCAGAAGTAGCCCCCTTTGCTTTTTGGCATGGTGGGATAGGACAATTGTAGGAAATTGGGGATGTTTAATTCTGTGAGCGTCTTTCTCAATTATGTGAGTCTCTTGAGCACAAAATATATCACAGTTTGAAGACATAGCCTCCTTCCACATGAAAGATCTTTTAGAAGGGTTGTTCAGGCCCTTCACATTTAAAGAAGCCAATTTAATAACCAGGGTACATCAAATAAAGTGCTTCAGTTGGAGTGAAAAAACCCAATTGGCAATAGAGAACATTCCTATCTCCAAGTGTCATAACTATATATATGTATGAACCCCCTATATAGAGATGTATTCCCTTCCATAATGCATACTCTCCCACTCGTGTCCGCTTAAGAAATGTATAGTTGTGCATTTCATCTTTGACCAGAATGAGCAACCCATATGTACATGTCAAAAATGCATAATGAACAGAAATGGTATGTGCAAACAAAACATAAAAACATATATGCAGCTTTAGAAGCTGAAACAGGTTAACGGGACAGTCACTCAGGATTGTTACCCAGAAATATGGCCGAGCTCAATCCGGCACAGACATCTCGATTTAACAGCTCTTCAGCGGTTATTTCTCCTCCCAGGGGACACCATCCGCCAATCTTTGTCTACCCTTTCAGGGAGAGATGAACGATCCTCGAGGGCAGGAAGCGGAATTTTCCACATATGTAAAAGTTTCTTCCCCTCTTCCAGAGAAAGAATGACATGTAATGAGTCATTACGCCGTATTAGCAACTTCACAGGGAAGCCCCATCTATATGCAATTTGATTATCCCGAAGTGCAGCAGTAATTGGAGCCAGTTGTTTACGTAGACGAAGTGTGGTTTGAGATAGATCAGCATAGAGTTGAATACGATGATATGGCGCCGGTAAGTCGCCTTGTTTCCTTGCTGAGAACAGCAATGCTTCTTTAATATGGTAGTAGTGGATGCTATGGTAGTAGAGTCCGGAAGGTGCTTTGGACGAGGTAAGCGGTGTGCTCTGTCAATGATGACATCCGTATCAGAACTTGACGGCAATACAGCCCTGATGAGGCCTTGTATATGGTTTGAAAGATCTTTAGGGTGTATATCCTCCGAGATACCACGAAACTTCACATTGTTTCGTCTGGACCGGTCCTCCTAATCCGTGACCTTGGCCCGCAGACTATCCAACTCAGTCTTAAGATCCTCATGAGAGTCCACCAATTGGTTATGTGAGTCAGCAAAATCTCCCATTTTTAGTTCCACATGGTGTATTCTATTACCCAGTGTTTGCACCGTGGATTGAATAGGAACAAGGAGAGAAGTAATCTCCTTGTGCATAGATAGGCTGAAGGCCAGTAGCATCTCCTTCAGTAAGGTGCCTGACGTAGGTTGGTCAGTAGTAGGTATATCTAGAAAGGCATTAGATAGCCCCGATGGTAAAGTCTCACTTACCTCCGCACTCGGCGGGGAGGGACTCTGTAGACAAGACTTTTGCTTGACCGGGCTCGTGGATGGAGAAGATGGCGTCTGCCGCGTGACCAACTCGGCGCCCAGACTCGTCGCTATATCCTCCATCAGAGGACTATATCTGGATCCTGTCACCTTTCCTCGTCTAGTATATCCCATTTTGTCAGAGGACACCGGATCCCCCGATGAGGAACCTGATCCAGGCGAGGACGGAGTTGTGCAGGACTCTGTATGAGAGACTTGTGAGCGCGAGGCCATCCCGGGCCCGCCGCCAACTTCCTCCCGATCTTTGTCAAAATAAAACTCCAGTTTGCCCTGTTACTTCAGACTTCTCTTACCCCTGGTCATCATCCACAGGCAGTTATGTATTTTCTCCAGGCAGAATAACCGGTTCTGAAAAGCCGTGCTGTGGTAGTCGCTGTGCTAGTGCCGGAGCTCACAGATCAAGCGGCGATCTCCCTCGGCAGCCAAACCACGCCCAGTTCTCTGCCCCATTTTGACAATGGGTCTGGTCCGTTTTGGCATCGCCGTCAGTCACATGACTCCATGCAATTGAAATTGTTTCGCTGGTTATATCCGTCCGGATTTGATTTTGCATTAATTCTATTTGTTTTTTTCTAGGTTCACGCCCCGTGATATGAATCCTTGGGCATTCTTACGTCTTCTGGGTGGAACGGAGAGCGGCAATATGGAATTCCAATACAGTCATTGGAGGTAGGGTATCAGTATACACCCACCTGTGCGCTGGAGATCAATGTGTAAAGGTATGTACAGTATATCTCATACATAATATCAAGTTATTGACATGCTGAGCTGCTGGTACAAACCAGTGGACGTAAAATTCCTTTAATCCGGCATTAATGAGATTATCAAATATTCCTGATCATTGGATAGATTTTATTTGTATCCCTAGAAGCCGTTCTATAGGAAAACAATTGGACCTATAATCTTTGTGCTCGTTCTCTGCACCATTTTGATCGTGACGTCCGCAATGTAATGGATGTGGTATCACATGACAATGGGTCAGGTCCGTTTTGGCATCGCCGTCAGTCACATGACTCCATGCAATAAACATGCATGCAGAAAAACCTCGGCCCGGGTGGAAAGTTCTTGCTACGTGCAATTTTTAATGTATTAATTTTGATATTTTGATCTTTTTTCACAGATCAGTGAAATGACAGCAAAGATCATAGAGTGGTCGATGTTGGTCCTCAATCTGGTGAATGTATTGAGCTACTATCAGAATATGCAGGTAAGTAGACGTCACCTCATTATCACCTCGTATACCAGACCTCGTAATTGAAGGCACTCAGGCTTATTGGCCGTTGTGCCCATGACTGGGTGGCAATGAAGGGGTTAACTAAGCCACGTTATGCTAGGGGGATTGTTCCATGTAGTGTTTACATTAGTGGGGCCTATTGGGTATGGGGTACCCGCCTTTAGGGCATTTCTTGGGGGGATATAGGGCGGTCTTACCCACCCTCCCCGTTCTGTGTTTCTAAGGGCAAGGAGGGAAGACATCTTCCTCTTCTGGCCGTTACTGCGCAGGGATTTGTTATTACAAAATTGTGAGTACACTTAACTGATTGTCATGGACCAGGAGGAGCTTGAAGAAATTATCCGTATCCGGATGCAGGACGAGGGTTCTGTATGGCTGCAGTCTCTTATTCAAGAGACTGTGGCACCGGCGTCTTCCCTACCTGGCACACTCCCTGTGCGACGATCCTCCCGCCGCTCCAGTCCGCCAGCACGTCTATCCCCCTCCGGCGACAGTAGAGTTCGCTCAATGTCGGCTAGACAGGCCACACACCGCACTCTCGCCGCAAGAACAGTGAGAGGTTCCTTTAATCCGGCATTAATGAGATTATCAAATATTCCTGATCATTGGATAGATTTTATTTGTATCCCTAGAAGCCGTTCTATAGGAATACAATTGGACCTATAATCTTTGTGCTCGTTCTGTGCACCATTTTTTTTTTATAAGCACTACTCACCCATGGGCCCCATACCTTCTCATATTTCGTGTAAGTATGATCCTTATAAGCTAACATTTTCTCATGTGAGCACGTACTGTTAACCTGATTGATAATTTCTTGAGGAAGAGGAAGTTCTGTGCTCTTCCAATACCTAGTGATGGCCAGCTTAGTTGCAAGAAGAATATGTGCTACCACCACTCTGTGTCTCGTGGGGATGAGGTCCAAGTTCAAAAAAAGTAAAGCTAGAGAAGGGGACATATGAACCTGTGTTCCCATTATATGAGAAATCAACTCAAATGAGGACTTCCACAAATTAACTAACATTGGGGACTCCCATAAGATATGCAGAAGTGTACCCCTAGCCCCACACCCCCTCCAACATAGATGGGATGTACCAGGGAACATCCGGTAAAGTCTATCCGGAGTATAGTACCAACGTAAGATGGTCTTCATTGCTGCCTCATAGTGAAGTGTACATTTAAAGTTCTGTGAAACAAACGTAATAGCATTTTTCCACCTGGCATTGGTATATTCTTGTTTGAGCTCCCTCTCCCAGGCCAGAAACGGAACCGATTTAATAAATGTAGTCTTCTGACCCAGAAGGTCATATAAGGGTCGTAGCCCCCCAAATTTCCCATCTGGATTGGACCATAATTTTAAAACATCCGTATTTGCTGTTACTGCAAAAGGACAATCCGTGCGCAATAGATGTCTTATTTGGAGATATTTATAAAAGTCTCTATTGGCTATATGAAAATTTTCATGTAATGAGGAAAATGGCAATAATTGAGTTCCATCCATTAGCTGTTGCACCTGTGTCAGGCCTTTTGTTGTCCAAGCCCGTAGATCCAAGCTAGGGAGAAGGAGCTCCAATGTCTCCACCGGGGCGCATGTGATCAATGAAATATCCGATCGGGTACATATGGAGTGAAATTGTAACCAATGAAAGATTGAGGTGCACAGCACGTATGGTAAGGGGGTGGTGGTATGACCAGAGCTCAGACTAGTAGAAGTGCCCTCAAGTTCCGTGTGGGTATTAGAGATGATTCTATATGAATCCAATGGCGAGAGATATCCCCCTCCCACCAATGCCTCAATTGAGCTACCTAAGTGGCCAAAAAGTAATGGTAAACATTTGGTAAACTCAATCCACCAAATTTCTTGCCCCGTTGAAGAATCTTGGCCGCTATACGTGGCTTACCCTTCCGCCACACAAAAGAGTTCAACAATTTATGAGTTTTTTGGAAAAAGGATTGAGGTAGTTTCAACAGTAGCGTCCTGAATAGGTACATCAGCTTAGGAAGAATCAGCATCTTATATGCTGCTATTCTACCTATCCAAGACACCTCATATGAGGCTATCTTATGCATATCTTGCGCTACTACGTCCAGAATCGGGAGATAATTAGATTGATACAGATGAGAAACCTTTGTGGTAATATGAATCCCTAAATAAGTAATTTGTTTCTGTTGCCAATCTAAGGAAAACCGAGTTTGCAATGACAAAAGTTTGATGTGTGCACAATTCAACGGCAAAGCTTGAGATTTCCCCACGTTAATATTATAGTCGGACACAAGTCCAAATTTATCAATGAGGGTCAGAGCAGCTGCCAGTGACGACTTTGGTCTCTCTAGAGTCAAGAAAATATCGTCTGCATACAGGGAAATGCTATGTACACGATCCCCAATCCGGACCCCCTTTATCTCTATGTGTTGTCTAATTGCCTGAGCTAAGGGCTCTATTGAAAGAAGAAATATCAGTGGAGATAATGGGCACTCCTGCCTAGTCCCGTTCGTTATTGGAAAATCATCTGATAGAGTGCCGTTCACAAATACCCTTGCAGATGGGACAGTGTATAAAGCTCCTATAGCGTCTAAAATTGGCCCTTCAAACCCCAATTTGCCCAACACTGCAAAAACAAATGACCAATTTACGCGATCGAACGCCTTCTCAGCGTCTAAAGTAATTAAGACCGCGGGCGTCTCTCGTGCCCCCAGCCTATCCACAATATTCAGAACCCTCCTGGTATTATCAGATGCCTGTCTACCCCGGACGAAACCCACTTGATCCTGATGTATTAACAAGGGAATATTCAGAGCTAAACGATTTGCTAATATTTTGGCAAAAAATTTTAAGTCAGAATTTAACAGGGATATCGGTCTAAAGTTTTGGGGGACATCAGGAGTTTTACCTGGCTTTGGAAGAGTCACTATTACCGCATTTAACATTTCTTTAGGGAAGGAACCCATTTTAATGGCGTGCTGTAGGACTTCAAACAAATGTGGAAGTAAGGTCTCCTCAAAGGTCTTGTAATAAGCCCCCGATAAACCAAGTGGGCCAGGAGCTTTATTTGATGTGAGAGAACGAATCACTTTAGAAACTTCCTGTCTCGTTAAGGGAAGATCCAATCCCCTCAACTGTTCCACCGTAAGCTTGGGAAGATTAACAGAGTCTAAAATATGTGTAAGAATTTGCTGGGACTCCGACATCGAAGGGTGTGTGTTATGAAGGTTATATAATAATCGATAGTATTCCATAAATTTATTTGCTATGTCTCTGGGGGTGTACGTTTTTTGAGAGGTGGAGGGATTAACTAGGAAGGGTATTTTGTTCCTCAAAGACCAATTCTTCATTCTTTGCGCTAGCAGTTTACTTGCCTTATTGTCCTGAGAATAATATTGTGCCTTAACTTTTTAAAGATTTTTTTCATACGTATGTAACATGCAATCTTTAAGTTGAATCCTAAGGACCCTCAACTTGTCCCCATGTGTCGAGGACGGACAGGATTTATTCAGACGTTCTAATTCCCTAATCTGATTTATTATACCGTCTAACCGGCCGTCTCTTTCCTTTTTTGCCCTGTGCCCCCACTTAATGAACATCCCCCTTATGAAAGCCTTATGTGCATTCCACAAAATGAAAGGGTCCTGTACCGAGTCAATATTTAAAAGGAAGTATTCATCTAAACTCTTCTGAAGTTCCTCCCTATATGTGGAGTGAGACATCAGAAAGGTGTTGTTTCTCCAAAGGAAATCAGATGTATGAGGGTAAGACTCCTCCACGTCCAAGCTGATCGTCACATGGTCTGACCATTTGATCACATCAATGTTTGTCTTTTTAACTCTCTGCACTAGAGATCTAGAAATTGCAAAAAAGGTCAATGCAGGAATAAGTTTTGTGTACTTGGGAGAAGTGCGTGTAATCCCTTTCTGAGTCATGTTGAATCCGCCATATATCATATAAATCCGTCTCATTAAGTAGGGGAGCTAGGAAATGGGATTGGGACCTGTGTGTTGAGGAGGAATCCATCTGAACATCTGGTACTGAGTTAAAGTCCCTGCAAACAGTTAGATGACCTTGTGCGACCTGGTGTGTTTTGTGTAGTACTTTCTTGAGAAAGCGCTGTTGGTGAGTGTTTGGGGCGTATATTACTACAATAGTGTATCTCACATTATTAATGTCACCAATCTGAATAATATACCTGCCATGTGGGTCAGTCAGAGACAAGATTGATGTAAAAGCTATAGTGTTCCTGACAGCCAGAAGTAGCCCCCTTTGCTTTTTGGCATGGTGGGATAGGACAATTGTAGGAAATTGGGGATGTTTAATTCTGTGAGCGTCTTTCTCAATTATGTGAGTCTCTTGAGCACAAAATATATCACAGTTTGAAGACATAGCCTCCTTCCACATGAAAGATCTTTTAGAAGGGTTGTTCAGGCCCTTCACATTTAAAGAAGCCAATTTAATAACCAGGGTACATCAAATAAAGTGCTTCAGTTGGAGTGAAAAAACCCAATTGGCAATAGAGAACATTCCTATCTCCAAGTGTCATAACTATATATATGTATGAACCCCCTATATAGAGATGTATTCCCTTCCATAATGCATACTCTCCCACTCGTGTCCGCTTAAGAAATGTATAGTTGTGCATTTCATCTTTGACCAGAATGAGCAACCCATATGTACATGTCAAAAATGCATAATGAACAGAAATGGTATGTGCAAACAAAACATAAAAACATATATGCAGCTTTAGAAGCTGAAACAGGTTAACGGGACAGTCACTCAGGATTGTTACCCAGAAATATGGCCGAGCTCAATCCGGCACAGACATCTCGATTTAACAGCTCTTCAGCGGTTATTTCTCCTCCCAGGGGACACCATCCGCCAATCTTTGTCTACCCTTTCAGGGAGAGATGAACGATCCTCGAGGGCAGGAAGCGGAATTTTCCACATATGTAAAAGTTTCTTCCCCTCTTCCAGAGAAAGAATGACATGTAATGAGTCATTACGCCGTATTAGCAACTTCACAGGGAAGCCCCATCTATATGCAATTTGATTATCCCGAAGTGCAGCAGTAATTGGAGCCAGTTGTTTACGTAGACGAAGTGTGGTTTGAGATAGATCAGCATAGAGTTGAATACGATGATATGGCGCCGGTAAGTCGCCTTGTTTCCTTGCTGAGAACAGCAATGCTTCTTTAATATGGTAGTAGTGGATGCTATGGTAGTAGAGTCCGGAAGGTGCTTTGGACGAGGTAAGCGGTGTGCTCTGTCAATGATGACATCCGTATCAGAACTTGACGGCAATACAGCCCTGATGAGGCCTTGTATATGGTTTGAAAGATCTTTAGGGTGTATATCCTCCGAGATACCACGAAACTTCACATTGTTTCGTCTGGACCGGTCCTCCTAATCCGTGACCTTGGCCCGCAGACTATCCAACTCAGTCTTAAGATCCTCATGAGAGTCCACCAATTGGTTATGTGAGTCAGCAAAATCTCCCATTTTTAGTTCCACATGGTGTATTCTATTACCCAGTGTTTGCACCGTGGATTGAATAGGAACAAGGAGAGAAGTAATCTCCTTGTGCATAGATAGGCTGAAGGCCAGTAGCATCTCCTTCAGTAAGGTGCCTGACGTAGGTTGGTCAGTAGTAGGTATATCTAGAAAGGCATTAGATAGCCCCGATGGTAAAGTCTCACTTACCTCCGCACTCGGCGGGGAGGGACTCTGTAGACAAGACTTTTGCTTGACCGGGCTCGTGGATGGAGAAGATGGCGTCTGCCGCGTGACCAACTCGGCGCCCAGACTCGTCGCTATATCCTCCATCAGAGGACTATATCTGGATCCTGTCACCTTTCCTCGTCTAGTATATCCCATTTTGTCAGAGGACACCGGATCCCCCGATGAGGAACCTGATCCAGGCGAGGACGGAGTTGTGCAGGACTCTGTATGAGAGACTTGTGAGCGCGAGGCCATCCCGGGCCCGCCGCCAACTTCCTCCCGATCTTTGTCAAAATAAAACTCCAGTTTGCCCTGTTACTTCAGACTTCTCTTACCCCTGGTCATCATCCACAGGCAGTTATGTATTTTCTCCAGGCAGAATAACCGGTTCTGAAAAGCCGTGCTGTGGTAGTCGCTGTGCTAGTGCCGGAGCTCACAGATCAAGCGGCGATCTCCCTCGGCAGCCAAACCACGCCCAGTTCTCTGCCCCATTTTGACAATGGGTCTGGTCCGTTTTGGCATCGCCGTCAGTCACATGACTCCATGCAATTGAAATTGTTTCGCTGGTTATATCCGTCCGGATTTGATTTTGCATTAATTCTATTTGTTTTTTTCTAGGTTCACGCCCCGTGATATGAATCCTTGGGCATTCTTACGTCTTCTGGGTGGAACGGAGAGCGGCAATATGGAATTCCAATACAGTCATTGGAGGTAGGGTATCAGTATACACCCACCTGTGCGCTGGAGATCAATGTGTAAAGGTATGTACAGTATATCTCATACATAATATCAAGTTATTGACATGCTGAGCTGCTGGTACAAACCAGTGGACGTAAAATTCCTTTAATCCGGCATTAATGAGATTATCAAATATTCCTGATCATTGGATAGATTTTATTTGTATCCCTAGAAGCCGTTCTATAGGAAAACAATTGGACCTATAATCTTTGTGCTCGTTCTCTGCACCATTTTGATCGTGACGTCCGCAATGTAATGGATGTGGTATCACATGACAATGGGTCAGGTCCGTTTTGGCATCGCCGTCAGTCACATGACTCCATGCAATAAACATGCATGCAGAAAAACCTCGGCCCGGGTGGAAAGTTCTTGCTACGTGCAATTTTTAATGTATTAATTTTGATATTTTGATCTTTTTTCACAGATCAGTGAAATGACAGCAAAGATCATAGAGTGGTCGATGTTGGTCCTCAATCTGGTGAATGTATTGAGCTACTATCAGAATATGCAGGTAAGTAGACGTCACCTCATTATCACCTCGTATACCAGACCTCGTAATTGAAGGCACTCAGGCTTATTGGCCGTTGTGCCCATGACTGGGTGGCAATGAAGGGGTTAACTAAGCCACGTTATGCTAGGGGGATTGTTCCATGTAGTGTTTACATTAGTGGGGCCTATTGGGTATGGGGTACCCGCCTTTAGGGCATTTCTTGGGGGGATATAGGGCGGTCTTACCCACCCTCCCCGTTCTGTGTTTCTAAGGGCAAGGAGGGAAGACATCTTCCTCTTCTGGCCGTTACTGCGCAGGGATTTGTTATTACAAAATTGTGAGTACACTTAACTGATTGTCATGGACCAGGAGGAGCTTGAAGAAATTATCCGTATCCGGATGCAGGACGAGGGTTCTGTATGGCTGCAGTCTCTTATTCAAGAGACTGTGGCACCGGCGTCTTCCCTACCTGGCACACTCCCTGTGCGACGATCCTCCCGCCGCTCCAGTCCGCCAGCACGTCTATCCCCCTCCGGCGACAGTAGAGTTCGCTCAATGTCGGCTAGACAGGCCACACACCGCACTCTCGCCGCAAGAACAGTGAGAGGTTCCTTTAATCCGGCATTAATGAGATTATCAAATATTCCTGATCATTGGATAGATTTTATTTGTATCCCTAGAAGCCGTTCTATAGGAATACAATTGGACCTATAATCTTTGTGCTCGTTCTGTGCACCATTTTTTTTTTATAAGCACTACTCACCCATGGGCCCCATACCTTCTCATATTTCGTGTAAGTATGATCCTTATAAGCTAACATTTTCTCATGTGAGCACGTACTGTTAACCTGATTGATAATTTCTTGAGGAAGAGGAAGTTCTGTGCTCTTCCAATACCTAGTGATGGCCAGCTTAGTTGCAAGAAGAATATGTGCTACCACCACTCTGTGTCTCGTGGGGATGAGGTCCAAGTTCAAAAAAAGTAAAGCTAGAGAAGGGGACATATGAACCTGTGTTCCCATTATATGAGAAATCAACTCAAATGAGGACTTCCACAAATTAACTAACATTGGGGACTCCCATAAGATATGCAGAAGTGTACCCCTAGCCCCACACCCCCTCCAACATAGATGGGATGTACCAGGGAACATCCGGTAAAGTCTATCCGGAGTATAGTACCAACGTAAGATGGTCTTCATTGCTGCCTCATAGTGAAGTGTACATTTAAAGTTCTGTGAAACAAACGTAATAGCATTTTTCCACCTGGCATTGGTATATTCTTGTTTGAGCTCCCTCTCCCAGGCCAGAAACGGAACCGATTTAATAAATGTAGTCTTCTGACCCAGAAGGTCATATAAGGGTCGTAGCCCCCCAAATTTCCCATCTGGATTGGACCATAATTTTAAAACATCCGTATTTGCTGTTACTGCAAAAGGACAATCCGTGCGCAATAGATGTCTTATTTGGAGATATTTATAAAAGTCTCTATTGGCTATATGAAAATTTTCATGTAATGAGGAAAATGGCAATAATTGAGTTCCATCCATTAGCTGTTGCACCTGTGTCAGGCCTTTTGTTGTCCAAGCCCGTAGATCCAAGCTAGGGAGAAGGAGCTCCAATGTCTCCACCGGGGCGCATGTGATCAATGAAATATCCGATCGGGTACATATGGAGTGAAATTGTAACCAATGAAAGATTGAGGTGCACAGCACGTATGGTAAGGGGGTGGTGGTATGACCAGAGCTCAGACTAGTAGAAGTGCCCTCAAGTTCCGTGTGGGTATTAGAGATGATTCTATATGAATCCAATGGCGAGAGATATCCCCCTCCCACCAATGCCTCAATTGAGCTACCTAAGTGGCCAAAAAGTAATGGTAAACATTTGGTAAACTCAATCCACCAAATTTCTTGCCCCGTTGAAGAATCTTGGCCGCTATACGTGGCTTACCCTTCCGCCACACAAAAGAGTTCAACAATTTATGAGTTTTTTGGAAAAAGGATTGAGGTAGTTTCAACAGTAGCGTCCTGAATAGGTACATCAGCTTAGGAAGAATCAGCATCTTATATGCTGCTATTCTACCTATCCAAGACACCTCATATGAGGCTATCTTATGCATATCTTGCGCTACTACGTCCAGAATCGGGAGATAATTAGATTGATACAGATGAGAAACCTTTGTGGTAATATGAATCCCTAAATAAGTAATTTGTTTCTGTTGCCAATCTAAGGAAAACCGAGTTTGCAATGACAAAAGTTTGATGTGTGCACAATTCAAC
Source organism: Rhinoderma darwinii (assembly GCF_050947455.1). Lineage (NCBI taxonomy): Eukaryota > Metazoa > Chordata > Amphibia > Anura > Rhinodermatidae > Rhinoderma > Rhinoderma darwinii. Next base: position 110,388 of record NW_027461831.1, read on the forward strand.
GGCAAAGCTTGAGATTTCCCCACGTTAATATTATAGTCGGACACAAGTCCAAATTTATCAATGAGGGTCAGAGCAGCTGCCAGTGACGACTTTGGTCTCTCTAGAGTCAAGAAAATATCGTCTGCATACAGGGAAATGCTATGTACACGATCCCCAATCCGGACCCCCTTTATCTCTATGTGTTGTCTAATTGCCTGAGCTAAGGGCTCTATTGAAAGAAGAAATATCAGTGGAGATAATGGGCACTCCTGCCTAGTCCCGTTCGTTATTGGAAAATCATCTGATAGAGTGCCGTTCACAAATACCCTTGCAGATGGGACAGTGTATAAAGCTCCTATAGCGTCTAAAATTGGCCCTTCAAACCCCAATTTGCCCAACACTGCAAAAACAAATGACCAATTTACGCGATCGAACGCCTTCTCAGCGTCTAAAGTAATTAAGACCGCGGGCGTCTCTCGTGCCCCCAGCCTATCCACAATATTCAGAACCCTCCTGGTATTATCAGATGCCTGTCTACCCCGGACGAAACCCACTTGATCCTGATGTATTAACAAGGGAATATTCAGAGCTAAACGATTTGCTAATATTTTGGCAAAAAATTTTAAGTCAGAATTTAACAGGGATATCGGTCTAAAGTTTTGGGGGACATCAGGAGTTTTACCTGGCTTTGGAAGAGTCACTATTACCGCATTTAACATTTCTTTAGGGAAGGAACCCATTTTAATGGCGTGCTGTAGGACTTCAAACAAATGTGGAAGTAAGGTCTCCTCAAAGGTCTTGTAATAAGCCCCCGATAAACCAAGTGGGCCAGGAGCTTTATTTGATGGGAGAGAACGAATCACTTTAGAAACTTCCTGTCTCGTTAAGGGAAGATCCAATCCCCTCAACTGTTCCACCGTAAGCTTGGGAAGATTAACAGAGTCTAAAATATGTGTAAGAATTTGCTGGGACTCCGACATCGAAGGGTGTGTGTTATGAAGGTTATATAATGATCGATAGTATTCCATAAATTTATTTGCTATGTCTCTGGGGGTGTACGTTTTTTGAGAGGTGGAGGGATTAACTAGGAAGGGTATTTTGTTCCTCAAAGACCAATTCTTCACTCTTTGCGCTAGCAGTTTACTTGCCTTATTGTCCTGAGAATAATATTGTGCCTTAACTTTTTAAAGATTTTTTTCATACGTATGTAACATGCAATCTTTAAGTTGAATCCTAAGGACCCTCAACTTGTCCCCATGTGTCGAGGACGGACAGGATTTATTCAGACGTTCTAATTCCCTAATCTGATTTATTATACCGTCTAACCGGCCGTCTCTTTCCTTTTTTGCCCTGTGCCCCCACTTAATGAACATCCCCCTTATGAAAGCCTTATGTGCATTCCACAAAATGAAAGGGTCCTGTACCGAGTCAATATTTAAAAGGAAGTATTCATCTAAACTCTTCTGAAGTTCCTCCCTATATGTGGAGTGAGACATCAGAAAGGTGTTGTTTCTCCAAAGGAAATCAGATGTATGAGGGTAAGACTCCTCCACGTCCAAGCTGATCGTCACATGGTCTGACCATTTGATCACATCAATGTTTGTCTTTTTAACTCTCTGCACTAGAGATCTAGAAATTGCAAAAAAGGTCAATGCAGGAATAAGTTTTGTGTACTTGAGAGAAGTGCGTGTAATCCCTTTCTGAGTCATGTTGAATCCGCCATATATCATATAAATCCGTCTCATTAAGTAGGGGAGCTAGGAAATGGGATTGGGACCTGTGTGTTGAGGAGGAATCCATCTGAACATCTGGTACTGAGTTAAAGTCCCTGCAAACAGTTAGATGACCTTGTGCGACCTGGTGTGTTTTGTGTAGTACTTTCTTGAGAAAGCGCTGTTGGTGAGTGTTTGGGGCGTATATTACTACAATAGTGTATCTCACATTATTAATGTCACCAATCTGAATAATATACCTGCCATGTGGGTCAGTCAGAGACAAGATTGATGTAAAAGCTATAGTGTTCCTGACAGCCAGAAGTAGCCCCCTTTGCTTTTTGGCATGGTGGGATAGGACAATTGTAGGAAATTGGGGATGTTTAATTCTGTGAGCGTCTTTCTCAATTATGTGAGTCTCTTGAGCACAAAATATATCACAGTTTGAAGACATAGCCTCCTTCCACATGAAAGATCTTTTAGAAGGGTTGTTCAGGCCCTTCACATTTAAAGAAGCCAATTTAATAACCAGGGTACATCAAATAAAGTGCTTCAGTTGGAGTGAAAAAACCCAATTGGCAATAGAGAACATTCCTATCTCCAAGTGTCATAACTATATATATGTATGAACCCCCTATATAGAGATGTATTCCCTTCCATAATGCATACTCTCCCACTCGTGTCCGCTTAAGAAATGTATAGTTGTGCATTTCATCTTTGACCAGAATGAGCAACCCATATGTACATGTCAAAAATGCATAATGAACAGAAATGGTATGTGCAAACAAAACATAAAAACATATATGCAGCTTTAGAAGCTGAAACAGGTTAACGGGACAGTCACTCAGGATTGTTACCCAGAAATATGGCCGAGCTCAATCCGGCACAGACATCTCGATTTAACAGCTCTTCAGCGGTTATTTCTCCTCCCAGGGGACACCATCCGCCAATCTTTGTCTACCCTTTCAGGGAGAGATGAACGATCCTCGAGGGCAGGAAGCGGAATTTTCCACATATGTAAAAGTTTCTTCCCCTCTTCCAGAGAAAGAATGACATGTAATGAGTCATTACGCCGTATTAGCAACTTCACAGGGAAGCCCCATCTATATGCAATTTGATTATCCCGAAGTGCAGCAGTAATTGGAGCCAGTTGTTTACGTAGACGAAGTGTGGTTTGAGATAGATCAGCATAGAGTTGAATACGATGATATGGCGCCGGTAAGTCGCCTTGTTTCCTTGCTGAGAACAGCAATGCTTCTTTAATATGGTAGTAGTGGATGCTATGGTAGTAGAGTCCGGAAGGTGCTTTGGACGAGGTAAGCGGTGTGCTCTGTCAATGATGACATCCGTATCAGAACTTGACGGCAATACAGCCCTGATGAGGCCTTGTATATGGTTTGAAAGATCTTTAGGGTGTATATCCTCCGAGATACCACGAAACTTCACATTGTTTCGTCTGGACCGGTCCTCCTAATCCGTGACCTTGGCCCGCAGACTATCCAACTCAGTCTTAAGATCCTCATGAGAGTCCACCAATTGGTTATGTGAGTCAGCAAAATCTCCCATTTTTAGTTCCACATGGTGTATTCTATTACCCAGTGTTTGCACCGTGGATTGAATAGGAACAAGGAGAGAAGTAATCTCCTTGTGCATAGATAGGCTGAAGGCCCGTAGCATCTCCTTCAGTAAGGTGCCTGACGTAGGTTGGTCAGTAGTAGGTATATCTAGAAAGGCATTAGATAGCCCCGATGGTAAAGTCTCACTTACCTCCGCACTCGGCGGGGAGGGACTCTGTAGACAAGACTTTTGCTTGACCGGGCTCGTGGATGGAGAAGATGGCGTCTGCCGCGTGACCAACTCGGCGCCCAGACTCGTCGCTATATCCTCCATCAGAGGACTATATCTGGATCCTGTCACCTTTCCTCGTCTAGTATATCCCATTTTGTCAGAGGACACCGGATCCCCCGATGAGGAACCTGATCCAGGCGAGGACGGAGTTGTGCAGGACTCTGTATGAGAGACTTGTGAGCGAGAGGCCATCCCGGGCCCGCCGCCAACTTCCTCCCGATCTTTGTCAAAATAAAACTCCAGTTTGCCCTGTTACTTCAGACTTCTCTTACCCCTGGTCATCATCCACAGGCAGTTATGTATTTTCTCCAGGCAGAATAACCGGTTCTGAAAAGCCGTGCTGTGGTAGTCGCTGTGCTAGTGCCGGAGCTCACAGATCAAGCGGCGATCTCCCTCGGCAGCCAAACCACGCCCAGTTCTCTGCCCCATTTTGACAATGGGTCTGGTCCGTTTTGGCATCGCCGTCAGTCACATGACTCCATGCAATTGAAATTGTTTCGCTGGTTATATCCGTCCGGATTTGATTTTGCATTAATTCTATTTGTTTTTTTCTAGGTTCACGCCCCGTGATATGAATCCTTGGGCATTCTTACGTCTTCTGGGTGGAACGGAGAGCGGCAATATGGAATTCCAATACAGTCATTGGAGGTAGGGTATCAGTATACACCCACCTGTGCGCTGGAGATCAATGTGTAAAGGTATGTACAGTATATCTCATACATAATATCAAGTTATTGACATGCTGAGCTGCTGGTACAAACCAGTGGACGTAAAATTCCTTTAATCCGGCATTAATGAGATTATCAAATATTCCTGATCATTGGATAGATTTTATTTGTATCCCTAGAAGCCGTTCTATAGGAAAACAATTGGACCTATAATCTTTGTGCTCGTTCTCTGCACCATTTTGATCGTGACGTCCGCAATGTAATGGATGTGGTATCACATGACAATGGGTCAGGTCCGTTTTGGCATCGCCGTCAGTCACATGACTCCATGCAATAAACATGCATGCAGAAAAACCTCGGCCCGGGTGGAAAGTTCTTGCTACGTGCAATTTTTAATGTATTAATTTTGATATTTTGATCTTTTTTCACAGATCAGTGAAATGACAGCAAAGATCATAGAGTGGTCGATGTTGGTCCTCAATCTGGTGAATGTATTGAGCTACTATCAGAATATGCAGGTAAGTAGACGTCACCTCATTATCACCTCGTATACCAGACCTCGTAATTGAAGGCACTCAGGCTTATTGGCCGTTGTGCCCATGACTGGGTGGCAATGAAGGGGTTAACTAAGCCACGTTATGCTAGGGGGATTGTTCCATGTAGTGTTTACATTAGTGGGGCCTATTGGGTATGGGGTACCCGCCTTTAGGGCATTTCTTGGGGGGATATAGGGCGGTCTTACCCACCCTCCCCGTTCTGTGTTTCTAAGGGCAAGGAGGGAAGACATCTTCCTCTTCTGGCCGTTACTGCGCAGGGATTTGTTATTACAAAATTGTGAGTACACTTAACTGATTGTCATGGACCAGGAGGAGCTTGAAGAAATTATCCGTATCCGGATGCAGGACGAGGGTTCTGTATGGCTGCAGTCTCTTATTCAAGAGACTGTGGCACCGGCGTCTTCCCTACCTGGCACACTCCCTGTGCGACGATCCTCCCGCCGCTCCAGTCCGCCAGCACGTCTATCCCCCTCCGGCGACAGTAGAGTTCGCTCAATGTCGGCTAGACAGGCCACACACCGCACTCTCGCCGCAAGAACAGTGAGAGGTGGCTAAGGGGCCCGACGAGGATATCATTCCTCCATCGTCGGGTATGACATCTCCCACCAGCTTGGGCCGTGCTAGGCCTCGCCCCGGGGCCGCAAGGAGCTCGACCACCCGCACTCCACCAACGCATACAGTAGATCTGCCGCGGGGGGCTCACCAGCGTTAAGGAGAACAGCAGGTACTGCATCTGGCGGGATAGCCGCTCAGCACTCCCTCCCAGGTACTGTAGCAGGGGGGATGGCATGAGACTCCCCCCCCCCTCCGTTGAACGACGGGGATGATGGCTCTGTGGGGGACAGTGAAGAGGACTTCTTCCCCGGCGAACAGGAGCTACCTAGGGTGCAGCAACCACCACCACCTCCCCCTACACGGCCTGCGTTCGTCATACCCACAGGTTTGGGTTCTGGCTTACCTCCTGGCAGAGAATACTGAGAGGGCCTCTTCGGTTAGCTCAAGGGATACCAACCGGACCCGCCGTTCCCGTTCTCGCCGTTCATCCAGGCGCCGCTCATCTCGACGGTCAACTAGACATCGTAAACGGCATAGGAGGTCGCCATCAAGGTCAAGCTACAGTTCAAGGTCAGAGAGCTCACGCACTGGGTCGTCACACCTCGGCAGTCCGCGGGACAGCCATGACCGACGTCGCCATAGCAACCACGCCTCTGCTCGCCGTCGCTCAGCAAGACCAATCGTTGCGGTGGTACCAGTAGCACCCGCAGCACCTGTACCTCTACCGACACCCTCGACGGCTGTGGTCCCGGTATCGGCATCAGGATACGGTGAGTATGACTGCCTTCGGGCTTGGAGTTCAGGGGGAACGTCTGATGTTGATGCTTTTAATGTGTTGCGATCCCTGTTGGCGGGAGCCCCAGTGACTCCATCCGTGCCGGCCTCGCAGGTGGAGGCAGGTAAAACGCTAGTGGAGGCATCCACGTCAATGGCATCCCCGTCGTTGCCCGCCTTCAGGGATACTTATTTTTGCGGTATCCCCCCCCCCCCTCGGTCCGCATTTGTCTGACGATACCAGGAAAAAAATTGCAAGGAACGAATATATTGATAGAGTTGTGGGGTGAGAAGTTAGCAAATTCGTCTATGGTGTTCTGTTCTGATAATGCCAGCGTGGTTCATGCCGTTATCCATTTAACTTCCTCTTCTGCGCCGGTTGTGGTTCTAATTAGACGTTTGGTTTTAAGATGCTTGCAGCACAACATTCAAATTAGGGCCCGTCATATTCCCGGTGTTCAAAATAATGTAGCTGACGCCCTTTCACGTTTTAATTGGCAGGTTTACCGTTCGCTCTGCCCTAGACGCCCTGTTTCCGTCCCCATCCTCATAAAGTTGTTACAGGTCGTTAAAGACATTTGTTCTTCCCATTTTGAAATATCCTTGTTTACAGCGGCCTTTGCTTTGGCCTTTTTTGCAGCGTTACGGATTTCGGAAATTGATTGCCATGTCGGCGGCCCGCCCGGGCGGTTTGTTAGCAAATGATGTGGCGTTATCCAGCTCTGGGATTCGATTCCCCATACGGAAATCCAAGACAGACATATTCGACAAATGTTGTTGGGTATCTTTAAGGCCGGTTCCTGGGCCAGCCTGCCCTGTCTGGGCCGTCACGCTTTATACAGATGTTCGTGTGTCAGGTACCCAATTTTTCTCCCATGCCGATGGAAAAACCGCTCACTAGGTAGGTTCCAGTTCACTGCAATATTTCGGTCAGCCTTAACCCGTGCTGGCTTTCCCCCAAAGGATTTCAGAACACATTCATTCCGCATTGGAGCCGCTACAACGGCCAGTGTTTTCGGCCTATCTGATGAGGATGTTCGGCGTATCGGGCGGTGGCGTTCAAATTGTTTCGCTGGTTATATCCGTCCGGATTTGATTTTGCATTAAGTTTATTTGTTTCTTTCTAGGTTCACGCCCCGTTATATGGATCCTTGGGCATTCTTACGTCTTCTGGGTGGAACGGAGAGCGGCAATATGGAATTCCAATACAGTCATTGGAGGTAGGGTATCAGTATACACCCACCTGTGTGCTGGAGATCAATGTGTAAAGATATGTACAGTATATCTCATACATAATATAAAGTTATTGACATGCTGAGCCGCTGGTACAAATCAGTGGATGTAAAATTCCTTTAATCCGGCATTAATGAGATTATCAAATATTCCTGATCATTGGATAGATTTTATTTATACCCCTAGAAGCCGTTCTATAGGAATACAATTGGACCTATAATCTTTGTGCTCGTTCTCTGCACCATTTTGATCGTGACGTCCGCAATGTAATGGATGTGGTGTCACATGACAATGGGTCAGGTCCGTTTTGGCATCGCCGTCAGTCACATGGCTCCATGCAATAAACATGAATGCAGAAAAACCTCGGCCCGGGTGGAAAGTTCTTGCTTTGTGCAATTTTTAATGTATTAATTTTGATATTTTGATATTTTTTCACAGATCAGTGAAATGACAGCAAAGATCATGGAGTGGTCGACGTTGGTCCTCAATCTGGTGAATGTATTGAGCTACTATCAGAATATGCAGGTAAGTAGACGTCACCTCATTATCACCTCGTATACCAGACCTCGTAATTGAAGGCACTCAGGCTTATTGGCCGTTGTGCCTATGACTGGGTGGCAATGAAGGGGTTAACTAAGCCACGTTATGCTAGGGGGATTGTTCCATCTAGTGTTTACATTAGTGGGGCCTAAAGGGTATGGGGTACCCGCCTATAGGGCATTTTTTGGGGGGATATAGAGCGGTCTTACCCACCCTCCCCGTTCTGGGTTTATAAGGGCAAGGAGGGAAGACAACTTCCTCTTCTGGCCGTTACTGCGCAGGGATTTGTTATTACAAAATTGTGAGTACACTTAACTGATTGTCATGGACCAGGAGGAGCTTGAAGAAATTATCCGTATCCGGATGCAGGACGAGGGGTCTGTATGGCTGCAGTCTCTTATTCAAGAGACTGTGGCACCGGCGTCTTCCCTACCTGGCACACTCCCTGCGCGACGATCCTCCCGCCGCTCCAGGCCGCCAGCATGTCTATCCCCCTCCGGCGACAGTAGAGTTCGCGCACTGTCGGCTAGACAGGCCGCACATGCGCACACCGCACTCTCGCTGCAAGTATAGCGAGAGGTGGCTAAGGGGCCCGACGAGGATGTCATTCCTCCATCTCCGGGTCTGACATCTCCCACCAGCTTTGGCCGTTCTAGGCCTCGCCCCGGGCCCGCGAGGAGCACGACCACCCGCACTCCACCAACGCATACAGTAGATCTGCCGAGGGGGGCTCACCAGCGTTAAGGAGAACAGCAGATACTGCATCTGGGGGGGATAGCCGCTCAGCACTCCCTCCCAGGTACTGTAGCAGGGGGATGGCATGAGACTCCCCCCCCCCCATTGAACGACGGGGATGATGGCTCCGTGGGGGACAGTGAAGAGGACTTCTTCCCCTGCGAACAGGAGCTACCTAGGGTGCAGCAACCACCACCACCTCCCCATACACGGCCTGCGTTCGTCATACCCGCAGGTTTGGGTTCTGGCTTACCTCCTGGCAGAGAATACTGAGACGGCCTCTTCGGTTAGCTCAAGGGATACCAACCGGACCCGCTGTTCTCGTTCTCGCCGTTCATCCAGGCGCCGCTCATCTCGACGGTCAAATAGACATCGTAAACGGCATAGGAGGTCGCCATCAAGGTCAAGCTACGGTTCCAGGTCAGAGAGCTCACGCACTGGGTCGTCACACCACGGCAGTCCGCGGGACAGCCATGACCGACGTCGCCATAGAACCGCGCCTCTGTTCGCCGTCACTCAGCAAGACCGATCGTTGCGGTGGTACCAGTAGCACCCGCAGCACCTGTACCTCTACCGACACCCTCGACAGCTGTGGTCCCGGTATCGGCATCAGGACATGGTGAGTATGACTGCCTTCGGGCTTGGGGTTCAGGGGGAACGTCTGATGTTTGGTGTTATATTGTGACAATATGTCAGGTATTTTATATATTATATATTGTTTATTGCTTTTGTTTTAGCATGTATGGATATAATATATGTTATAATAAATTTCTTACATTCTTTATTTTCACTTATTTTTATTTTCACTTACGATTGTTTGTATTTTTATTTTTTGACATATTCTTGTCCTTCTATTCACTTATTCTTTTAATTGTGACGCGTCGCACAGTCACTTTCACTTTTTTCTTTGATGTAAATTATTGGCCATTTATTTTGTTCATTTCACTGTATTGACACTACTCACATTCTGTAATACAATATATTCTTTACTGATCCACATATACTCGTTTATGCTAATAAGGGTTCTAAAGTAGTGTATATAATCAATCCTTTTCTACCCATATTGAAATATAAATTCCCCTGACCGGTTATGAATGTCTATTTACACATAAATGGGAGATAGCGTTTGTATATTGGAAGTAACTTTTCCACTTATGAGACTGGAGTCCCTCTTGCTGTCAAGTGCGCATGTCTGTGCGGCTACTGGCGGCGACGTTCTGCCCTCTCCACTTCCATAGGCCCATTGCGCATGCCCGGAACTCTCGTACGCGTCGGGTATCCGGGGACGCGCTGCTGTGCCTAGAACCGGAAGTGAGGCTGGCCTCGCTTCCGGCCGCGGCATTTGAGTTGCGCCGCAATTGACAGCTGAGGGACTTTCTCCAAACTATTTAAGGGCTGTTTTGTAGGAGGACATACACACACACATCCCCCCTGAGGAAGCAACCGTAGCGAAACGCGCGTTGGGGTTTCATGTGAAGGAGCAAATATCAACGATCTTCTTACATTGCTGTCATGGGTAAGGCTGCTAAATATGAATGATTCCTTTAAATAGTACTATGTTATCCTATTTTTCCTACCGCCTTTACTTCTCACTTATGTAATTTAACGAATAGGTATTGGACGTATAATAGGATTACTCTTTCCCTTCCTGGGGCTCACACCCTGGATATGTAAATCATTTCTATATAGCCCCTGCACCTGTGTTCATTACCTGATAAGGGTTAACTATTTGCTCCATTATTTTACACTAGGGTCCTGTTCTTATGTAATGTTTTAAATTGTATTTGTGATACATGTTAATAAAATATTTACTTTTTATATGAATTGGCATTATGGCTCATTGTTGTTCTTCAGTATTTAATTAAGTATGGAGTGACCCCAGCCCGTGATCCCGCTCCATACTTCCCCTTAACGACTGCCAAGTACATGTATGTGGCATCTTGTTAAGGAGATAAATGTCATTTTGTTGATTGTTTCTGTGAATTTTTATTTTCATCCTGTTTTTTGATTATTTTATTCTGTTGTAGATATCACAGCGGCGGTTCTAGGAGGATCTTGTTTAGATGGCGCTGAACCGCATAGGGAGAGCACCAGGGACTGCAGGGAAGTGCAGCCCGGCCCTTCTTTCCGTGAATTGACACAGAGTGCGTTTTGCTAATTTATTGGCGACTTCTCACTATTATGGAGATCAACGGATTGGGATTCTTCTCCATCTTCTTGGCCTTTTGGTGTGTGGCCTGGCTCTCTGGTGGCTACACCCTGACTGTTATCAACAACCATACCTGCATCGCTGATCCGGGAACCTGCGCCAATGAACCTCTGCTTCAGCTGGGATCAGGTGAGGATGCAGGGTCAGCGGCTATTGTGTCGGGAGATGCTGGGGGGGACAGAGGCCCGGGCAGAGGAGACGTCGCAGGGGCGCTGCAGCGAGGGCATTACATGACCCAACCCCCTATCAGAGGACAAGAGCTGGAGAAGAAGTCGTCCGGTCTCAGCCAGTCCTGCACAACTGTGTCCTTTATTGAATGTACCGTCCGGTTCTGGCCCGCAGCAGGAATGTCCGAGCAGGGATGTGGCGCATGCTGTTGGTGCCAAGGGGGATCGATGTGATGTTGGTCACACGTCTGCCTTGTCCCTTTTTTCTGTTTCAGGTTCGGCAAAGGAATCGTCAAGAAGAGGGAGGAAACGCAGATGTGGAGGTGGGCGCAGGCACGGTCGGCGCAAGCATCACCACGGCAGAGGTGGTCGTCCTCAGAGGCGGAGATCGCTCTCAACATCTTCTGACCATAGCCCTCCTCTTCTTCTTCGCCATCATTATCTACATCATCTTCCCCGCCGAGGACGTCGAGCCGTGCTGATGTCACAGAGAGATGACGAGGGGTTATAAATATTCCCCTGACAGCTGCCCGGTCTTTATTTCCGTGAATTGACACAGAGCGCGATTTGATAATTTATTGGCGACTTCTCACTATTATGGAGATCAACAGATTGGGATTTTTCTCCATCTTCTTGGCCTTTTGGTGTGTGGCCTGGCTCTCTGCTAGCTACACCCTGACCTCACATCAACAACCATGCCCCCCCACTGATGTACATCATCCCCTCAGTCCTATAGATTATCAGACTGTTGATTGTTAAGATCAAACAATTCTGACAATTTTTCCATATTATTTAACATTGACTTTTTCTTTTTCATTTAATTTCTTTCCCGAAAATATCCTGTTTAGAATAGGATTCATAGGAATGGCCATTGCCGGTAAGTAAATATCACGGAAGTGATTATAATATGCTCTTCATGCAGCAGTAATCAGATTTTTCTTAAAAATAAATAAAGTTTTGTTCATTTCAATTGATAATAATTGTCCGGATCAGACGATGCAGATAAATGTTCCCGTCCATTATTGTAGGCTTCTTGTTGGGTTTAGCGCTTGGTCCGCGCTTCATAGATGTTATTAGGTTGTTTTACGCGTGGCACAGGATTTATTTGGCTCATATTCTCTTTTTCAGCTCTGGGTCTGACGTTTCTACATTATAAGTTCGTCATTTCCATGCTGAAGCCTTTGGGGATCGTCAGACCTTGGTTCAAAAGATCCTCCTGGGAATTAGATGGTCATCATGCGTTGGGACGGCCGTGATGGCTATGTTTTCGGTAAGTTAATAAATGTTTTATGTTAATAGGGTTGTCCCATCTTTACTAAATAGGGACCCACTGGCAATCAGCTGATCGCTGTGGGTCCGGCAGCTGAACCCCTGGTGATTATCACCAGGTGGCCACACACTAAAGTGGTATTACATGGCTTATTCGAATGAATGGACGACCATGTAGTAGATGTGTGTCTGCTCAGTCTAATAGAGAGGAGTCCCAAGCACGAGTCCCCAATATATATCCATTATGTCTCTGTGATTATTATATCAGAACACGTTATTTAGGATTTATTGGGAAGTTCTGAGGGTAAATTAGTGATTAGATCCATAAGATTTGCTCTGACCTCTGTCTGCTTGTTTTCTAGACCTACCGTTATCCAATGACTCACCGGATTTGCGCTTGCATTGCATTCGGGTTTGGCAGCCTTTACAACCTTTGGCAGTCCATACTCCTCTACAAAGTGCCCGAAAGCTGAAGAGTCATCAGCCATTTCAGACTGGCGTCCTGCATAATGGCCGTGACCTTAGTAGTTTTCTGTATCCTTTCTTAAATAATATTTGAATGGAATTCAACCGTCCTTGTCTTTAGGTTCACATGTAGAAAACATCAGATCCTGAGGTGATAATTTCCCTTCATTTTCTGATCTTGGCCGTCAGATGGCGACATGCTGGTGCAACACAGCGCCATCTGGTAACATTGTTCAGCTTCTTGCAGGAAGATGCTAAATTTATCTCACATAAATATCCTCAGACGAAGGCTTCCGGGCCGAAACGCGCGTCGGGGTGACTCCAGTGACGGTGACCTGTTCAAATGGGTATGAGCTCCGTTTCCAGCATATGTTTACTTTCAGCATTATGAGTCTTTCATTTAGATTAACCCAATGGGCAGTGGCTGTTTGCACTTGTGGCTGACAACACAGCCACAGCTCTGATTTTGCTTTGTGCTCTTTATTTATGGGGTCAAGCTGAGCCATATATTTTGTGTGCATAGTATGGATACTGGTTTCTTTGTCTGGCTCTTGTCAGGGGTACTTACACTGCTATACACGCTGTAATTTACATTTATTCTAATCCTACCTTTTTTGTGTAGAAAGATATACTGAGCTGTCCTGCTGCTGAATAGTTTTTCCTGCTGCTATTAGTTTTTCATGCTGGTTATGTAACAGAATATGCACATCATATAAATGTAACATACCACTGATGTATTTTTGCATTTCTGTATTTAAACAGTGTCGCCCATTACCCATATATTTGGATATATTACATACTTGTGATCTGGTTGTCTTTCTGCACTGTGGAATTCATCTCAGTTTTTAATTTATGTTACTTTTTAGATGTACTTAATAAAGAAACTTTTGTTTTAAATTATTTTGGTGTGTCAGACTCCGAACTTTAGGTCTTGTTGTTGTTTCTCACATAAATATGTAGTAAATTCTATAAGACACTTAATAAACATAAGAAACGTTATTTTCCTATATAATAAATTACCAGTCATTGGAGGTAGGGTATCCGTATACACCCACCTATGCGCTGGAGATCAATGTGTAAAGGTATGTACAGTATATCTCCTACATAATATCAAGTTATTGACATGCTGAGCCGCTGGTACAAACCAGTGGATGTAAAATTCCTTTAATCCGGCATTAATGAGATTATCAAATATTCCTGATCATTGGATAGATTTTATTTGTATCCCTAGAAGCCGTTCTATAGGAATACAATTGGACCTATAATCTTTGTGCTCGTTCTGTGCACCATTTTTTTTTATAAGCACTACTCACCCATGGGCCCCATACCTTCTCATATTTCGTGTAAGTATGATCCTTATAAGCTAACATTTTCTCATGTGAGCACGTACAGTTAACCTGATTGATAATTTCTTGAGGAAGAGGAAGTTCTGTGCTCTTCCAATACCTAGTGATGGCCAGCTTAGTTGCAAAAAGAATATGTGCTACCACCACTCTGTGTCTCGTGGGGATGAGGTCCAAGTTCAAAAAAAGTAAAGCTAGAGAAGGGGACATATGAACCTGTGTTCCCATTATATGAGAAATCAACTCAAATGAGGACTTCCACAAATTAACTAACATTGGGGACTCCCATAAGATATGCAGAAGTGTACCCCTAGCCCCACACCCCCTCCAACATAGATGGGATGTACCAGGGAACATCCGGTAAAGTCTATCCGGAGTATAGTACCAACGTAAGATGGTCTTCATTGCTGCCTCATAGTGAAGTGTACATTTAAAGTTCTGTGAAACAAACGTAATAGCATTTTTCCACCTGGCATTGGTATATTCTTGTTTGAGCTCCCTCTCCCAGGCCAGAAACGGAACCGATTTAATAAATGTAGTCTTCTGACCCAGAAGGTCATATAAGGGTCGTAGCCCCCCAAATTTCCCATCTGGATTGGACCATAATTTTAAAACATCCGTATTTGCTGTTACTGCAAAAGGACAATCCGTGCGCAATAGATGTCTTATTTGGAGATATTTATAAAAGTCTCTATTGGCTATATGAAAATTTTCATGTAATGAGGAAAATGGCAATAATTGAGTTCCATCCATTAGCTGTTGCACCTGTGTCAGGCCTTTTGTTGTCCAAGCCCGTAGATCCAAGCTAGGGAGAAGGAGCTCCAATGTCTCCACCGGGGCGCATGTGATCAATGAAATATCCGATCGGGTACATATGGAGTGAAATTGTAACCAATGAAAGATTGAGGTGCACAGCACGTATGGTAAGGGGGTGGTGGTATGACCAGAGCTCAGACTAGTAGAAGTGCCCTCAAGTTCCGTGTGGGTATTAGAGATGATTCTATATGAATCCAATGGCGAGAGATATCCCCCTCCCACCAATGCCTCAATTGAGCTACCTAAGTGGCCAAAAAGTAATGGTAAACATTTGGTAAACTCAATCCACCAAATTTCTTGCCCCGTTGAAGAATCTGGGCCGCTATACGTGGCTTACCCTTCCGCCACACAAAAGAGTTCAACAATTTATGAGTTTTTTGGAAAAAGGATTGAGGTAGTTTCAACGGTAGCGTCCTGAATAGGTACATCAGCTTAGGAAGAATCAGCATCTTATATGCTGCTATTCTACCTATCCAAGACACCTCATATGAGGCTATCTTATGCATATCTTGCGCTACTACATCCAGAATCGGGAGATAATTAGATTGATACAGATGAGAAACCTTTGTGGTAATATGAATCCCTAAATAAGTAATTTGTTTCTGTTGCCAATCTAAGGAAAACCGAGTTTGCAATGACAAAAGTTTGATGTGTGCACAATTCAACGGCAAAGCTTGAGATTTCCCCACGTTAATTTTATAGTCGGACACAAGTCCAAATTTCTCAATCAGGGTCAGAGCAGCTGCCAGTGACGACTCTGGTCTCTCTAGAGTCAAGAAAATATCGTCTGCATACAGGGAAATGCTATGTACACGATCCCCAATCCGGACCCCCTTTATCTCTGTGTGTTGTCTAATTGCCTGAGCTAAGGGCTCTATTGAAAAAAGAAATATCAGTGGAGATAATGGGCACTCCTGCCTAGTCCCGTTCGTTATTGGAAAATCATCTGATAGAGTGCCGTTCACAAATACCCTTGCAGATGGGACAGTGTATAAAGCTCCTATAGCGTCTAAAATTGGCCCTTCAAACCCCAATTTGCCCAACACTGCAAAAACAAATGACCAATTTACGCGATCGAACGCCTTCTCAGCGTCTAAAGTAACTAAGACCGCGGGCGTCTCTCGTGCCCCCAGCCTATCCACAATATTCAGAACCCTCCTGGTATTATCAGATGCCTGTCTACCCCGGACGAAACCCACTTGATCCTGATGTATTAACAAGGGAATATTCAGAGCTAAACGATTTGCTAATATTTTGGCAAAAAATTTTAAGTCAGAATTTAACAGGGATATCGGTCTAAAGTTTTGGGGGACATCAGGAGTTTTACCTGGCTTTGGAAGAGTCACTATTACCGCATTTAACATTTCTTTAGGGAAGGAACCCATTTTAATGGCGTGCTGTAGGACTTCAAACAAATGTGGAAGTAAGGTCTCCTCAAAGGTCTTGTAATAAGCCCCCGATAAACCAAGTGGGCCAGGAGCTTTATTTGATGTGAGAGAACGAATCACTTTAGAAACTTCCTGTCTCGTTAAGGGAAGATCCAATCCCCTCAACTGTCCCACCGTAAGCTTGGGAAGATTAACAGAGTCTAAAATATGTGTAAGAATTTGCTGGGACTCCGACATCGAAGGGTGTGTGTTATGAAGGTTATATAATGATCGATAGTATTCCATAAATTTATTTGCTATGTCTCTGGGGGTGTACGTTTTTTGAGAGGTGGAGGGATTAACTAGGAAGGGTATTTTGTTCCTCAAAGACCAATTCTTCACTCTTTGCGCTAGCAGTTTACTTGCCTTATTGTCCTGAGAATAATATTGTGCCTTAACTTTTTAAAGATTTTTTTCATACGTATGTAACATGCAATCTTTAAGTTGAATCCTAAGGACCCTCAACTTGTCCCCATGTGTCGAGGACGGACAGGATTTATTCAGACGTTCTAATTCCCTAATCTGATTTATTATACCGTCTAACCGGCCGTCTCTTTCCTTTTTTGCCCTGTGCCCCCACTTAATGAACATCCCCCTTATGAAAGCCTTATGTGCATTCCACAAAATGAAAGGGTCCTGTACCGAGTCAATATTTAAAAGGAAGTATTCATCTAAACTCTTCTGAAGTTCCTCCCTATATGTGGAGTGAGACATCAGAAAGGTGTTGTTTCTCCAAAGGAAATCAGATATATGAGGGTAAGACTCCTCCACGTCCAAGCTGATCGTCACATGGTCTGACCATTTGATCACATCAATGTTTGTCTTTTTAACTCTCTGCACTAGAGATCTAGAAATTGCAAAAAAGGTCAATGCAGGAATAAGTTTTGTGTACTTGAGAGAAGTGCGTGTAATCCCTTTCTGAGTCATGTTGAATTCGCCATATATCATATAAATCCGTCTCATTAAGTAGGGGAGCTAGGAAATGGGATTGGGACCTGTGTGTTGAGGAGGAATCCATCTGAACATCTGGTACTGAGTTAAAGTCCCTGCAAACAGTTAGATGACCTTGTGCGACCTGGTGTGTTTTGTGTAGTACTTTCTTGAGAAAGCGCTGTTGGTGAGTGTTTGGGGCGTATATTACTACAATAGTGTATCTCACATTATTAATGTCACCAATCTGAATAATATACCTGCCATGTGGGTCAGTCAGAGACAAGATTGATGTAAAAGCTATAGTGTTCCTGACAGCCAGAAGTAGCCCCCTTTGCTTTTTGGCATGGTGGGATAGGACAATTGTAGGAAATTGGGGATGTTTAATTCTGTGAGCGTCTTTCTCAATTATGTGAGTCTCTTGAGCACAAAATATATCACAGTTTGAAGACATAGCCTCCTTCCACATGAAAGATCTTTTAGAAGGGTTGTTCAGGCCCTTCACATTTAAAGAAGCCAATTTAATAACCAGGGTACATCAAATAAAGTGCTTCAGTTGGAGTGAAAAAACCCAATTGGCAATAGAGAACATTCCTATCTCCAAGTGTCATAACTATATATATGTATGAACCCCCTATATAGAGATGTATTCCCTTCCATAATGCATACTCTCCCACTCGTGTCCGCTTAAGAAATGTATAGTTGTGCATTTCATCTTTGACCAGAATGAGCAACCCATATGTACATGTCAAAAATGCATAATGAACAGAAATGGTATGTGCAAACAAAACATAAAAACATATATGCAGCTTTAGAAGCTGAAACAGGTTAACGGGACAGTCACTCAGGATTGTTACCCAGAAATATGGCCGAGCTCAATCCGGCACAGACATCTCGATTTAACAGCTCTTCAGCGGTTATTTCTCCTCCCAGGGGACACCATCCGCCAATCTTTGTCTACCCTTTCAGGGAGAGATGAACGATCCTCGAGGGCAGGAAGCGGAATTTTCCACATATGTAAAAGTTTCTTCCCCTCTTCCAGAGAAAGAATGACATGTAATGAGTCATTACGCCGTATTAGCAACTTCACAGGGAAGCCCCATCTATATGCAATTTGATTATCCCGAAGTGCAGCAGTAATTGGAGCCAGTTGTTTACGTAGACGAAGTGTGGTTTGAGATAGATCAGCATAGAGTTGAATACGATGATATGGCGCCGGTAAGTCGCCTTGTTTCCTTGCTGAGAACAGCAATGCTTCTTTAATATGGTAGTAGTGGATGCTATGGTAGTAGAGTCCGGAAGGTGCTTTGGACGAGGTAAGCGGTGTGCTCTGTCAATGATGACATCCGTATCAGAACTTGACGGCAATACAGCCCTGATGAGGCCTTGTATATGGTTTGAAAGATCTTTAGGGTGTATATCCTCCGAGATACCACGAAACTTCACATTGTTTCATCTGGACCGGTCCTCCTAATCCGTGACCTTGGCCCGCAGACTATCCAACTCAGTCTTAAGATCCTCATGAGAGTCCACCAATTGGTTATGTGAGTCAGCAAAATCTCCCATTTTTAGTTCCACATGGTGTATTCTATTACCCAGTGTTTGCACCGTGGATTGAATAGGAACAAGGAGAGAAGTAATCTCCTTGTGCATAGATAGGCTGAAGGCCAGTAGCATCTCCTTCAGTAAGGTGCCTGACGCAGGTTGGTCAGTAGTAGGTATATCTAGAAAGGCATTAGATAGCCCCGATGGTAAAGTCTCACTTACCTCCGCACTCGGCGGGGAGGGACTCTGTAGACAAGACTTTTGCTTGACCGGGCTCGTGGATGGAGAAGATGGCGTCTGCCGCGTGACCAACTCGGCGCCCAGACTCGTCGCTATATCCTCCATCAGAGGACTATATCTGGATCCTGTCACCTTTCCTCGTCTAGTATATCCCATTTTGTCAGAGGACACCGGATCCCCCGATGAGGAACCTGATCCAGGTGAGGACGGAGTTGTGCAGGACTCTGTATGAGAGACTTGTGAGCGCGAGGCCATCCCGGGCCCGCCGCCAACTTCCTCCCGATCTTTGTCAAAATAAAACTCCAGTTTGCCCTGTTACTTCAGACTTCTCTTACCCCTGGTCATCATCCACAGGCAGTTATGTATTTTCTCCAGGCAGAATAACCGGTTCTGAAAAGCCGTGCTGTGGTAGTCGCTGTGCTAGTGCCGGAGCTCACAGATCAAGCGGCCATCTCCCTCGGCAGCCAAACCACGCCCAGTTCTCTGCCCCTTTCTGACAATGGGTCTGGTCCGTTTTGGCATCACCGTCAGTCACATGACTCCATGCAATTGAAATTGTTTCGCTGGTTATATCCGTCCGGATTTGATTTTGCATTAAGTCTATTTGTTTTTTTCTAGGTTCACGCCCCGTGATATGAATCCATGGGCATTCTTACGTCTTCTGGGTGGAACGGAGAGCGGCAATACGGAATTCCAATACAGTCATTGGAGGTAGGGTATCAGTATACACCCACCTGTGCGCTGGAGATCAATGTGTAAAGGTATGTACAGTATATCTCATACATAATATCAAGTTATTGACATGCTGAGCCGCTGGTACAAACCAGTGGATGTAAAATTCCTTTAATCCGGCATTAATGAGATTATCAAATATTCCTGATCATTGGATAGATTTTATTTGTATCCCTAGAAGCCGTTCTATAGGAATACAATTGGACCTATAATCTTTGTGCTCGTTCTCTGCACCATTCTGATCGTGATGTCCGCAATGTAATGGATGTGGTGTCACATGACAATGGGTCAGGTCCGTTTTGGCATCGCCGTCAGTCACATGACTCCATGCAATAAACATGCATGCAAAAAAACCTCGGCCCGGGTGGATAATTCTTGCTTTGTGCAATTTTTAATGTATTAATTTTGATATTTTGATCTTTTTTCACAGATCAGTGAAATGACAGCAAAGATCATAGAGTGGTCGATGTTGGTCCTCAATCTGGTGAATGTATTGAGCTACTATCAGAATATGCAGGTAAGTAGACGTCACCTCATTATCACCTCGTATACCAGACCTCGTAATTGAAGGCACTCAGGCTTATTGGCCGTTGTGCCCATGACTGGGTGGCAATGAAGGGGTTAACTAAGCCACGTTATGCTAGGGGGATTGTTCCATGTAGTGTTTACATTAGTGGGGCCTATTGGGTATGGGGTACCCGCCTTTAGGGCATTTCTTGGGGGGATATAGGGCGGTCTTACCCACCCTCCCCGTTCTGTGTTTCTAAGGGCAAGGAGGGAAGACATCTTCCTCTTCTGGCCGTTACTGCGCAGGGATTTGTTATTACAATATTGTGAGTACACTTAACTGATTGTCATGGACCAGGAGGAGCTTGAAGAAATTATCCGTATCCGGATGCAGGACGAGGGTTCTGTATGGCTGCAGTCTCTTATTCAAGAGACTGTGGCACCGGCGTCTTCCCTACCTGGCACACTCCCTGTGCGACGATCCTCCCGCCGCTCCAGGCCGCCAGCACTTCTATCCCCCTCCGGCGACAGTAGAGTTCGCTCACTGTCGGCTAAAGGCAGCACACGAGACCGCAAGAGCATTGGTAAGTACATTGTTTTATCTATGCCCTGTAAAACCCACATGCTGTAGTGTATCCTTGTGTTAACATGTTCCCAATGGCCAACGTTCCGGGTGTGTCACAGCATCAGTCAGCTTGTAGATCATGTATATTGGTGTGTAAGGGAATGGCAACGTTTACAACAAGTGCATATTTCGGGTATGGCACCTGGTGACAGTACCATTTTGTTGTTTTGGTCTTTTCTACAGTTGTTGATGCAAAAACCCGGTGGAGGAGCTGCCAGGATCAATTCCGCCCTGAAAATGGCGCTAGAGGCCGAAGTGGTGATGGGGCCCCCAAAAAGAGGAAATACATCTACACCCAGCAGCTAATGCTCCTGAAGGACATTATGGAAATGCGGCCGTAAGTAATGACTGTGCCTTGAAGACATGTCTGTGTTCACATGTCATGCCCCCAAAATTGACGGTTTGAAAAAAATTGAAGGCCACCCCCGCACGAAGGCATCCCGCCGAAACGCGCGTCGGGTCTGACGGTCTCTCATTACAGGGTTTTTCATCACCATGGGTATGTCATGTTCATCTACTTCTCCCATGCTGTTTTGTTCCATGATTCATTTACTTGAAGTATTTATTCACATGTTCTTATCTTCATAACAGTTTCATGGTAGATGAGTGTTTGGCAACAGACTTGCTATACATCAAATTATATCAGCATCTATACATACTATTTGATTACAATATATCACCAATGTTGTATTTTTGCTCTGATCACGTTACCAACTA
The DNA here is from genome assembly GCF_050947455.1 of Rhinoderma darwinii. Taxonomy (NCBI): domain Eukaryota; kingdom Metazoa; phylum Chordata; class Amphibia; order Anura; family Rhinodermatidae; genus Rhinoderma; species Rhinoderma darwinii. Next base: position 131,981 of record NW_027461831.1, read on the forward strand.
GTCTTGTTGCCTCACCTTAGTTTATGTCAGCAACTTTGTTCCCATTTTTCTGTACCTCATTCCCTGTAATTTTTGAACGTTTTTATCCATGCTTTGCATGACTCATTTTTTATCATTGTTATATTTGTCAATAAAGTTTGTGATTATTCTGCTCCACTTTTCGTGTTAATTGTACCCCATTCTCTGTAGGTGTTATTTTAGAGGACGTGTACATTTTTGATTACAGATGCAGTGACAATCTTCTGGACACGGCAGAGGAGGCTGCCCATGAGGAGGCGCAGGCGCCACCAGAAGAACATCCCGTGCTGCCCTTAACCCGTGAGGCGACAGCACCAGAACCTGCCCCACAGGCGTCCAGCCAACCCCAGGTGCCTCGTGACGTTCCGGCTGAAACCACCGCAGCAGGCAGGCGCAGCCAGATCGGATCCGCAGCTGCCCAAGTGGACTCCAGGGTACTTGAGTACCTGCGTCGCTGCGCCGAGGAGGACGGCTGTGACGCCTTTGGCCGCAGCATTGCCCCACTTCTCACGCCGACCGTATGGCGCACCTCCAAGGCTCGATCCTCAGCCTTATCGACGCGGCCACACCTCCTAACAACCCACGCCCGATCTTCCAGGCAATGGAGCATTGGCGTGGATTGACCGAGACAGCGGTGCCGTTCAATGCACCTGTCCCTTCTCAGCCTGCCACCCCCTTGGCCCGGCAAAACTTCCAACGCCCATTGCCGGGCCACATGTCACCTGGTCCAGTGCCGATGCGGAACTGGCCTGTTCCAGCCTACAGCCGACCCGTGGTAAACTTGCCACACGGTCCACCTGTAGGCTACCACACGCAGCATCAGCACCACTATGCTGTTGAGGAACATCCTCTGCAGGGCCATGCGCAGCATAGTGGTGCTGAAATGGACAGCTACTACTCCCCACCCCACCATTATCAGGAGTTGTAGTGCTGATGATGCCGCACAGTTTTGCTGCGTAATTTAGGCCTTATTTGGGCCAATGTTTCAACATTGTGCATCATGTTGGTGCGTTTGTTTGATGTTTTGTTGTCCTATGTTTTAGGCTAAATTTTTTGCCCCATTACCCAATAAAGTGTGGTTTTGTGGAGCAACAAAAGTTTCTGTGTTTCCCTCGATATATGTAATGTAACATGCTTTCCCAAACATGTCCCAAGGTAACGTTGCAACATGCTGCCCAGGGCCCAAGGTAGTTGCATGTCATAATTGAGATCTTAGTTTATCTTTTGCGGTTTAGCTCGAAACAGCAACGACTTCTCTGCGGCGTTGCAGTGCTATGATAATGGACGCACTAAGCAACTTTGTGATTGTATTTGCCAACATTTGATTGGCCAATGTGATTCACATACAATTAGTTGTTTGGCAGCAAACCAACACGGCAAAACCCCAAAAGATATAAGCTCACAACCCACGTCAAGGGTCCTCATGTCTTGCGAGTCCCTAATACTATATTCCCCCCCTAAATTCATCCCATTGCCCTCAGTCTAATGACAAATTTTGGCAATAATCTTCACGAAGCCACCCTTCACATAGAATCTTCCTGCCATGGCACTGCTCCATTGGCGCTCGCAAAATCGCAGAGAAGCCATCCAGCATAGCAGCACACGGGCCAGCGGAGTCGACGGCATAATTTGGCTTTTTAGACGGCAACAAGGCAAGAAACACAATAAACTCCCCAAAGTATTTTGCAAGGTGCAAGAAGGATGAGAACATGTGCTCACATGAAGCAGGTGTTTGAGAAGGGTGCCTTTTTGTAGGATGCCCTCTCCATTACTCCACCCTGCGTTTTATTTACGCACGTGAAAAACGCATGGCATACGTGCGTAAAAAACGCAGACACGCAGCCATAACGCATGACACACGCAACTACAACGCATGCAAAACGTCGCATTTTTTACGCGCGCAAAAACGCCATGCTCGTGTGAATCCAGCCTCAGGGCTTATTTAGACGAACGTGTAATACGTCCGTGCAACGTGCTTGATTTTCACGCGCTTCGCACGGACCTATGTTCGTCTATGGGGCCGTGCAGACTGTCAGTGATTTTGACGCAGCGTGTGTCCGCTTCGTGAAACACACGACATGTCCTATATTTGTGCGTTGTTCACGCATCACGCACCCATTGAAGTCAATGGGTGCGTGAAAATCACGTGCAGCACACGGAAGATTCATGCAACAGCAGTAAAACTATGAATGAAAACAGAAAGGCAGCACGTGCAAACATACAAACAGAGTGTCATAATGATGGCGGCTGCGCGAAAATGACGCAGCCACGCATCATATGCTGATGACCCACGGAGCTGTTAAGTACCTTTTTCGCGCGCAAAACACCACGTTTATTGCGCGCGCAAAATGCACACGCTCGTGTAAATCCAGCCTTACAGCCACCTATGAAGACCTGCCGGATTACAAAGATGGCAGACCGTTCATCAGTCCCCCAGGCTGCCCTGATAACCATCGGCATCCCGCTATAGCATCGTGTGGGGACAATGGCACGTCGGAGGGGGTTGCCCCTCTCATTCTAATGTGTTAGATGCTGTGGTCGTGATTGACTGTGACCTCTAAGGGGTTAAACGGGCATAATGAAAGTGATTTTTTATTCTGTTTGTTGCAGTGCGGTATTGGCTATATTACACAGCGAATACCCGCTAAGTATAGAGCGACCCCAGCCCGTGATCCCGCTCCATACTTCCCCTTAACGACTGCCAAGTACATGTATGTGGCATCTTGTTAAGGAGATAAATGTCATTTTGTTGATTGTTTCTGTGAATTTTTATTTTTTGATTATTTTATTCTGTTGTAGATATCACAGCGGGCGGTTCTAGGAGGATCTTGTTTAGATGGCGGTGAATCGCATAGGTAGAGCGCCAGGGACTGCAGAGAAGTGCAACCCGGTCTTTCTTTCCGTGAATTGACACAGAGTGCGCTTTGCTAATTTATTGGCGACTTCTCACTATTATGGAGATCAACGGATTGGGATTCTTCTCCATCTTCTTGGCCTTTTGGTGTGCGGCCTGGCTCTCTGCTAGCTACACCCTGACTGTTATCAACAACCATACCTGCACCGCTGATCCGGGAACCTGCGCCGATGAACATCTGCTTCAGCTGGGATCAGGTGAGGAAGCAGGGTCAGCGGCTATTGTGTCGGGAGATGCTGGGGGGGAGGGAGGCCCGGGCAGAGGAGACGTCGCAGGGGCGCTGTAGCGAGGGCATTGCATGGTCTAACCGCCTATCAGAGGACAAGAGCTGGAGAAGAAGTCGTCCGGTCTCAGCCAGGGCTGCGGTCTCCTCCACAACTGTGTCCTTTATTGAATGTACCGTCCGGTACTGGCCCGTAGCAGGAGTGTCCGAGCAGGGATGTAGCGCATGCTGTTGGTGCCAAGGGGGATCGATGTGATGTTGGTCACGCGTCTGCCTTGTCCCTTTTTTCTCTTTTAGGTTCGGCAAAGGAATCGTCAAGGAGAGGGAGGAAACACAGATGTGGAGGTGGGCGCAGGCACGGTCGGCGCAAGCATCGCCACGGCAGAGGTGGTCGTCCTCAGAGTCGGAGATCGCCCTCGACATCTTCTGACCATAGCCCTCCTCTTCTTCGCCATCATTATCTACATCATCTTCCCCGCCAAGGACGTCGAGCTGTGCTGATGTCACAGAGAGATGATGAGGGGTTATAAATATTCCCCTGACAGCTGCCCGGTCTTTCTTTCCGTGAATTGACACAGTGCGCGATTTGATAATTTATTGGCGACTTCTCACTATTATGGAGATCAACGGATTGGGATTCTTCTCCATCTTTTTGGCCTTTTGGTGTGTGGCCTGGCTCTCTGCTAGCTACACCCTGACCTCACATCAACAACCATGCCCCCCACTGATGTACATCATCCCCTCAGTCCTATAGATTATCAGACTGTTGATTGTTAAGATGAAACAATTTTGACAATTTTTCCATATTATTTAACATTGAGCGTTTTCTTTTTTGTTTTACAGTGAAATGGGAAAATTTCTTTGCAGAAAATATCCTGTTTAGAATGGTATTCATAGGAATGGCCATTGCCTGTAAGTAACAATCACGGAAGTGATTATAATATTCTCTTCATGCAGCAGTAATCAGATTTTTCTAAAAAATAAATAAAGTTTTGTTCATTTCATTGATAATAATAGTCCGTTCAGACGATGCAGATAAATGTTCCCGTCCATTATTGTAGGTTTCTTGTTGGGTTTAGCGCTTGGTCCGCGCTTCATAGATGTTATTAGGTTGTTTTACACGTGGTACAGGATTTATTTGGCTCATATTCTCTTTTTCAGCTCTGGGTCTGACGTTTCTACATTATAAGTTCGTTATTTCCATGCTGAAGCCTTTGGGGATCGTCAGGCCATGATTCAAAAGATCCTCCTGGCAATTGGATGGTCATCATGCGTTGGGACGGCCATGATGACTATGTTTTCGGTAAGTTAATAAATGTTTTATGTTAATAGGGTTGTCCCATCTTTACTAAATATGGACCCGCTGGCAATCAGCTGATCTCTGTGGGTCCGGCAGCTGATCCCCTGGTGATTATCACCAGGTGGCCACACACTAAAGTGGTATTACATGGCTTATTCGAATGAATGGACGACCATGTAATAGATGTGTGTCTGCTCAGTCTAATAGAGAGGAGTCCCAAGCACGAGACCCCAATATATATCAATTATGTCTCCAGAGTTATTATATCAGAACACGTTATTTAGGATTTATTGGGAAGTTCTGAGGGTAAATTAGTGATTAGTTACATAAGATTTGCTGTAACCTCTGTCTGCTTGTTTTCTAGACCTACCGTTATCCAATGACTCACCGGATTTGCGCTTTCATTGCATTCGGGTTTGGCAGTCCATACTCCTCTACAAAGCCGAAGAGTCATCAGCCATTTCAGACTGGCGTCCTGTATAATGGCCGTGACCTTAGTGGTTTTCTGTATCCTTTCTTAAATAATATTTGAATGGAATCCAATTGTCCTTGTCTTTAGGTTCACATGTAGAAAACATCAGATCCTGACGTGATAATTTCCCTTCAATTTCTGATCTTGGCGGTCAGATGGCGACATGCTGGTGCAACACAGCGCCATCTGGTAACATTGTTCAGCTTCTTGCAGGAAGATTCTAAATATAAAGCAGCGTTACTGTCCTTGCTATGTATGTATTATATTAACATTTATCTCACATAAAAGTGTAGTAAATCCTATAAGACACTTACTAAACATAAGAAACGTTATTTTCCTATATAATAAATTACCAGTCATTGGAAGTAGGGTATCCGTATACACCCACCTGTGCGCTGGAGATCAATGTGTAAAGGTATGTACAGTATATCTCATACATAATATAAAGTTATTGACATGCTGAGCCGCTGGTACAAACCAGTGGATGTAAAATTCCTTTAATCCGGCATTAATGAGATTATCAAATATTCCTGATCATTGGATAGATTTTTTTTGTACCCCTAGAAGCCGTTCTATAGGAATACAATTGGACCTATAATCTTTGTGCTCGTTCTCTGCACCATTTTGATCGTGACGTCCGCAATGTAATGGATGTGGTGTCACATGACAATGGGTCAGGTCCGTTTTGGCATCGCCGTCAGTCACATGAATCCATGCAATAAACATGCATGCAGAAAAACCTCGGCCCGGGCGGAAAGTTCTTGCTTTGTGCAATTTTTAATGTATTAATTTTGATATTTTTTCACAGATCAGTGAAATGACAGAAAGATCATAGAGTGGTCGATGTTGGTCCTCAATCTGGTGAATGTATTGAGCTACTATCAGAATATGCAGGTCAGTAGAGGTCACCTCATTATCACCTTGTATACCAGACCTCGTAATTGAAGGCACTCAGGCTTATTGGCCGTTGTGCCCATGACTGGGTGGCAATGAAAGGGTTAACTAAGCCACGTTATGCTAGGGGGATTTTTCCATGTAGTATTTACATTAGTGGGGCCTACAGGGTATGGGTTATCTGCCTATAGGGCATTTTTTTGGGGGATAAAGGGCGGTCTTACCCACCCTACCCGTTCTGGGTTTATAAGGGCAAGGAGGGAAGACATCTTCCTCTTCTGGCCGTTACTGCGCAGGGATTTGTTATTACAATATTGTGAGTACACTTAACTGATTGTCATGGACCAGGAGGAGCTTGAAGAAATTATCCGTATCCGGATGCAGGACGAGGTTTCTGTATGGCTGCTGTCTCTTATTCAAGAGACTGTGGCACCGGCGTCTTCCCTACCTGGCACACCCCCTGCGCGACGATCCTCCCGCCGCTCCAGGCCGCAAGCACGTCTATCCCCCTCCGGCGACAGTAGAGTTCGCTCAATGTCGGCTAGACAGGCCACACATGCGCACACCGCACTCTCGCCGCAAGAACAGTGAGAGGTGGCTAAGGGGCCCGACAAGGATATCATTCCTCCATCGTCGGGTATGACATCTCCCACCAGCTTGGGCCGTGCTAGGCCTCGCCCCGGGGCTGCAAGGAGCTCGACCACCCGCACTCCACCAACGCATACAGTAGATCTGCCGAGGGGGGCTCACCAGCGTTAAGGAGAACAGCAGGTACTGCATCTGGGGGGATAGCCGCTCAGCACTCCCTCCCAGGTACTGTAGCAGGGGGGATGGCATGAGACTCCCCCCACCTCCGTTGAACGACGGGGATGATGGCTTTGTGGGGGACAGTGAAGAGGACTTCTTCCCCGGCGAACAGGAGCTACCTAGGGTGCAGCAACCACCACCACCTCCCCCTACACGGCCTGCGTTCGTCATACCCGCAGGTTTGGGTTCTGGCTTACCTCCTGGCAGAGAATACTGAGAGGGCCTCTTCGGTTAGCTCAAGGGATACCAACCGGACCCGCCGTTCCCGTTCTTGCTGTTCATCCTAGCGCCGCTCATCTCGACGGTCAACTAGACATCATAAACGGCATAGGAGGTCGCCATCAAGGTCAAGCTACAGTTCAAGGTCAGAGAGCTCACGCACTGGGTCGTCACACCTCGGCAGTCCGCGGGACAGCCATGACCGACGTCGCCATAGCAACCACGCCTCTGCTCGCCGTCGCTCAGCAAGACCAATCGTTGCGGTGGTACCAGTAGCACCCGCAGCACCTGTACCTCTACCGACACCCTCGACGGCTGTGGTCCCGGTATCGGCATCAGGATACGGTGAGTATGACTGCCTTCGGGCTTGGAGTTCAGGGGGAACGTCTGATGTTGATGTTTTAATGTGTTGCGATCCCTGTTGGCGGGAGCCCCAGTGACTCCATCCGTGCCGGCCTCGCAGGTGGAGGCAGGTAAAACGCTAGTGGAGGCATCCACGTCAATGGCATCCCCGTCGTTGCCCGCCTTCAGGGATACTTATTTTTGCGGTATCCCCCCCCTCGGTCCGCATTTGTCTCACGATACCAGGGAAAATATAGCATGGAACGAATATATTGATAGAGTTGTGGGGTGAGAAGTTAGCAAATTCGTCTATGGTGTTCTGGTCTGATAATGCCAGCGTGGTTCATGCCGTTATCCATTTAACTTCCTCTTCTGCGCCGGTTGTGGTTCTAATTAGACGTTTGGTTTTAAGATGCTTGCAGCACAACATTCAAATTAGGGCCCGTCATATTCCCGGTGTTCAAAATAATGTAGCTGACGCCCTTTCACGTTTTAATTGGCAGGTTTACCGTTCGCTCTGCCCTAGACGCCCTGTTTCCGTCCCCATACTAATAAAGTTGTTACAGGTCCTTAAAGACGTTTGTTCTTCCCATTTTGAAATATCCTTGTTTACAGCGGCCTTTGCTTTGGCCTTTTTTGCAGCGTTACGGATTTCGGAAATTGATTGCCATGTCGGCGGCCCGCCCGGGCGGTTTGTTAGCAAATGATGTGGCGTTATCCAGCTCTGGGATTCGATTCGCCATACGGAAATCCAAGACAGACATATTCGGCAGATGTTGTTGGGTATCTTTAAGGCCGGTTCCTGGGCCAGCCTGCCCTGTCTGGGCCGTCACGCTTTATACAGATGTTCGTGTGTCAGGTACCCAATTTTTCTCCCATGCCGATGGAAAAACCGCTCACTAGGTAGGTTCCAGTTCACGGCAATATTTCGGTCAGCCTTAACCCGTGCTGGCTTTCCCCCAAAGGATTTCAGAACACATTCATTCCGCATTGGAGCCGCTACATCGGCCAGCGGTTTCGGCCTATCTGATGAGGATGTTCGGCGTATCGGGCGGTGGCGTTCAAATTGTTTCGCTCGTTATATCCGTCCGGATTTGATTTTGCATTAAGTTTATTTGTTTTTTTCTAGGTTCACGCCCCGTTATATGGATCCTTGGGCATTCTTACGTCTTCTGGGTGGAACGGAGAGCGGCAATATGGAATTCCAATACAGTCATTGGAGGTAGGGTATCAGTATACACCCACCTGTGTGCTGGAGATCAATGTGTAAAGATATGTACAGTATATCTCATACATAATATAAAGTTATTGACATGCTGAGCCGCTGGTACAAATCAGTGGATGTAAAATTCCTTTAATCCGGCATTAATGAGATTATCAAATATTCCTGATCATTGGATAGATTTTATTTATACCCCTAGAAGCCGTTCTATAGGAATACAATTGGACCTATAATCTTTGTGCTCGTTCTCTGCACCATTTTGATCGTGACGTCTGCAATGTAATGGATGTGGTGTCACATGACAATGGGTCAGGTCCGTTTTGGCATCGCCGTCAGTCACATGGCTCCATGCAGTAAACATGAATGCAGAAAAACCTCGGCCCGGGTGGAAAGTTCTTGCTCTGTACAATTTTTAATGTATTAATTTTGATATTTTGATATTTTTTCACAGATCAGTGAAATGACAGCAAAGATCATAGAGTGGTCGATGTTGGTCCTCAATCTGGTGAATGTATTGAGCTACTATCAGAATATGCAGGTAAGTAGACATTACCTCATTATCACCTCGTATACCAGACCTCGTAATTGAAGGCACTCAGGCTCATTGGCCGTTGTGCCCATGACTGGGTGGCAATGAAGGGGTTAACTAAGCCACGTTATGCTAGGGGGATTGTTCCATGTAGTGTTTACATTAGTGGGGCCTATAGGGTATGGGGTACCCGCCTATAGGGCATTTTTTGTGGGGATATAGGGCGGTCTTACCCACCCTCCCCGTTCTGGGTTTATAAGGGCAAGGAGGGAAGACAACTTCCTCTTCTGGCCGTTACTGCGCAGTGATTTGTTATTACAAAATTGTGAGTACACTTAACTGATTGTCATGGACCAGCAGGAGCTTGAAGAAATTATCCGTATCCGGATGCAGGACGAGGGATCTGTATGGCTGCAGTCTCTTATTTAAGAGACTGTGGCACCGGCGTCTTCCCTACCTGGCACACTCCCTGCGATCCTCCCGCCGCTCCAGGCCGCCAGCACATCTATCCCCCTCCGGTTCAAGGGATACCAACCGGACCCGCTGTTCTCGTTCTCGCCGTTCATCCGGGCGCCGCTCATCTCGACGGTCAAATAGACATCGTAAACGGCATAGGAGGTCGCCATCAAGGTCAAGCTACGGTTCAAGGTCAGAGAGCTCACGCACTGGGTCGTCACACCACGGCAGTCCGCGGGACAGCCATGACCGACGTCGCCATAGAACCGCGCCTCTGTTCGCCGTCACTCAGCAAGACCGATCGTTGCGGTGGTACCAGTAGCACCCGCAGCACCTGTATCTCTACCGACACCCTCGACGGCTGTGGTCCCGGTATCGGCATCAGGACATGGTGAGTATGACTGCCTTCGGGCTTGGGGTTCAGGGGGAACGTCTGATGTTTGGTGTTATATTGTGACAATATGTCAGGTATTTTATATATTATATATTGTTTATTGCTTTTGTTTTAGCATGTATGGATATAATATATGTTATAATAAATTTCTTACATTCTTTATTTTCACTTATTTTTATTTTCACTTACGATTGTTTGTATTTTTATTTTTTGACATATTCTTGTCCTTCTATTCACTTATTCTTTTTCTTGTGACGTGTCGCACAGTCACTTTCACTTTTTTCTTTGATGTAAATTATTGCCCATTTATTCGCATTTTTGTTCATTTCACTGTATTGACACTACTCACATTCTGTAATACAATATATTCTTTACTGATCTTAATATACTCGTTTATGCTAATAAGGGTTCTGAAGTAGTGTATATAATCAATCCTTTTCTACCCATATTGAAATATAAATTCCCCTGACCGGTTATGAATGTCTATTTACACATAAATGGGAGATAGCGTTTGTATATTGGAAGTAACTTTTCCACTTACGAGACTGGAGTCCCTCTTGCTGTCAAGTGCGCATGTCTGAGCGGCTTCTGGCGGCGACGTTCTGCCCTCTCCGCTTCCATAGGCCCATTGTGCATGCCCGGAACTCTCGTACGCGTCGGGTATCCGGGGACGCGCTGCTGTGCCTGGAACCGGAAGTGGGGCTGGCCTCGCTTCCGGCCGCGGCATTTGAGATGCGCCGCAATTGACAGCTGAGGGACTTTCGCCAAACTATTTAAGGGCTGTTTTGTAGGAGGACATACACACACACATCCCCCCTGAGGAAGCAACCGTAGCGAAACGCGCGTTGGGGTTTCATGTGAAGGAGCAAATATCAACGATCTTCTTACATTGCTGTCATGGGTAAGGCTGCTAAATATGAATGATTCCTTTAAATAGTACTATGTTATCCTATTTTTCCTATCGCCTTTACTTTTCACTTATGTAATTTAACGAATAGGTATTGGACGTATAATAGGATTACTCTTTCCCTTCCTGGGGCTCACACCCTGGATATGTAAATCATTTATATATAGCCCCTGCACCTGTGTTCATTACCTGATAAGGGTTAACTATTTGCTCCATTATTTTACACTAGGGTCCTGTTCTTATGTAATGTTTTAAATTGTATTTGTGATACATGTTAATAAAATATTAACTTTTTATATGAATTGGCATTATGGCTCATTGTTGTTCTTCAGTATTTAATTAAGTATGGAGTGACCCCAGCCCGTGATCCCGCTCCATACTTCCCCTTAACGACTGCCAAGTACATGTATGTGGCATCTTGTTAAGGAGATAAATGTCATTTTGTTGATTGTTTCTGTGAATTTTTATTTTCATCCTGTTTTGATTATTTTATTCTGTTGTAGATATCACAGCGGCGGTTCTAGGAGGATCTTGTTTAGATGGCGCTGAACCGCATAGGGAGAGCGCCAGGGACTGCGGGGAAGTGCAACCCGGTCTTTCTTTCCGTGAATTGACACAGAGTGCGCTTTGCTAATTTATTGGCGACTTCTCACTATTATGGAGATCAACGGATTGGGATTCTTCTCCATCTTCTTGGCCTTTTGGTGTGTGGCCTGGCTCTCTGGTGGCTACACCCTGACTGTTATCAACAACCATACCTACGCCGCTTTGACGGGAACCTGCGCCGATGAACATCTGCTTCAGCTGGGATCAGGTGAGGATGCAGGGTCAGCGGCTATTGTGTCGGGAGATGCTGGGGGGGAGGGAGGCCCGGGCAGAGGAGACGTCGCAGGGGCGCTGCAGCGAGGGCATTACATGACCCAACCCCCTATCAGAGGACAAGAGCTGGAGAAGAAGTCGTCCGGTCTCAGCCAGGGCTGCGGTCTCCTCCACAACTGTGTCATTATTGAATGTACCGTCCAGTTCTGGCCCACAGCAGGAATGTCCGAGCAGGGATGTGGCGCATGCTGTTGGTGCCAAGGGGGATCGATGTGATGTTGGTCACACGTCTGCCTTGTCCCTTTTTTCTGTTTCAGGTTCGGCAAAGGAATCGTCAAGAAGAGGGAGGAAATGCAGATGTGAAGGTGGGCGCAGGCACGGTTGGCGCAAGCATCGCCACGGCAGAGGTGGTCGTCCTCAGAGGCGGAGATCGCTCTCAACATCTTCTGACCATAGCCCTCCTCTTCTTCTTCGCCATCATTATCTACATCATCTTCCCCGCCGAGGACGTCGAGCCGTGCTGATGTCACAGAGAGATGACGAGGGGTTATAAATATTCCCCTGACAGCTGCCCGGTCTTTATTTCCGTGAATTGACACAGAGCGCGATTTGATAATTTATTGGCGACTTCTCACTATTATGGAGATCAACGGATTGGGATTTTTCTCCATCTTCTTGGCATTTTGGTGTGTGGCCTGGCTCTCTGCTAGCTACACCCTGACCTCACATCAACAACCATGCCCCCCCACTGATGTACATCATCCCCTCAGTCCTATAGATTATCAGACTGTTGATTGTTAAGATCAAACAATTCTGAAAATGTTTCCATATTATTTAACATTGACTTTTTCTTTTTCATTTAATTTCTTTCCCGAAAATATCCTGTTTAGAATGGGATTCATAGGAATGGCCATTGCCTGTAAGTAACAATCACGGAAGTGATTATAATATGCTCTTCATGCAGTAGTAATCAGATTTTTCTAAAAAAATAAATAAAGTTTTGTTCATTTCAACTGATAATAATTGTCCGGATCAGACGATGCAGATAAATGTTCTCGTCCATTATTGTAGGTTTCTTGTTGGGTTTAGCGCTTGGTCCGCGCTTCATAGATGTTATTAGGTTGTTTTACACATGGTACAGGATTTATTTGGCTCATATTCTCTTTTTCAGCTCTGGGTCTGACGTTTCTACATTATAAGTTCGTCATTTCCATGCTGAAGCCTTTGGGGATCGTCAGACCTTGGTTCAAAAGATCCTCCTGGGAATTAGATGGTCATCATGCGTTGGGACGGCCGTGATGGCTATGTTTTCGGTAAGTTAATAAATGTTTTATGTTAATAGGGTTGTCCCATCTTTACTAAATAGGGACCCGCTGGCAATCAGCTGATCGCTGTGGGTCCGGCAGCTGAACCCCTGGTGATTATCACCAGGTGGCCACACACTAAAGTGGTATTACATGGCTTATTCGAATGAATGGACTACCATGTAGTAGATGTGTGTCTGCTCAGTCTAATAGAGAGGAGTCCCAAGCACGAGTCCCCAATATATATCCATTATGTCTCTGTGATTATTATATCAGAACACGTTATTTAGGATTTATTGGGAAGTTCTGAGGGTAAATTAGTGATTAGATCCATAAGATTTGCTCTGACCTCTGTCTGCTTGTTTTCTAGACCTACCGTTATCCAATGACTCACCGGATTAGCGCTTGCATTGCATTCGGGTTTGGCAGCCTTTACAACCTTTGGCAGTCCATACTCCTCTACAAAGTGCCCGAAAGCTGAAGAGTCATCAGCCATTTCAGACTGGCGTCCTGCATAATGGCCGTGACCTTAGTGGTTTTCTGTATCCTTTCTTAAATAATATTTGAATGGAATTCAACCGTCCTTGTCTTTAGGTTCACATGTAGAAAACATCAGATCCTGAGGTGATAATTTCCCTTCATTTTCTGATCTTGGCCGTCAGATGGCGACATGCTGGTGCAACACAGCGCCATCTGGTAACATTGTTCAGCTTCTTGCAGGAAGATGCTAAATTTATCTCACATAAATATCCCCAGACGAAGGCTTCCGGGCCGAAACGCGCGTCGGGGTGACTCCAGTGACGGTGACCTGTTCAAATGGGTATGAGCTCCGTTTCCAGCATATGTTTACTTTCAGCATTATGAGTCTTTCATTTAGATTAACCCAATGGGCAGTGGCTGTTTGCACTTGTGGCTGACAACACAGCCACAGCTCTGATTTTGCTTTGTGCTCTTTATTTATGGGGTCAAGCTGAGCCATATATTTTGTGTGCATAGTATGATTACTGTTTTCTTTGTCTGGCTCTTGTCAGGGGTACTTACACTGCTATACACGCTGTAATTTACATTTATTCTAATCCTACCTTTTTTGTGTAGAAAGATATACTGAGCTGTCCTGCTGCTGAATAGTTTTTCCTGCTGCTATTAGTTTTTCATGCTGGTTATGTAACAGAATATGCACATCATATAAATGTAACATACCACTGATGTATTTTTGCATTTCTGTATTTAAACAGTGTCGCCCATTACCCATATATTTGGATATATTACATACTTGTGATCTGGTTGTCTTTCTGCACTGTGGAATTCATCTCAGTTTTTAATTTATGTTACTTTTTAGATGTACTTAATAAAGAAACTTTTGTTTTAAATTATTTTGGTGTGTCAGACTCCGAACTTTAGGTCTTGTTGTTGTTTCTCACATAAATATGTAGTAAATTCTATAAGACACTTAATAAACATAAGAAACGTTATTTTCCTATATAATAAATTACCAGTCATTGGAGGTAGGGTATCCGTATACACCTACCTGTGCGCTGGAGATCAATGTGTAAAGATATGTACAGTATATCTCATACATAATATAACGTTATTGACATGCTGAGCCGCTGGTACAAACCAGTGGATGTAAAATTCCTTTAATCCGGCATTAATGAGATTATCAAATATTCCTGATCATTGGATAGATTTTATTTGTATCCCTAGAAGCCGTTCTATAGGAATACAATTGGACCTATAATCTTTGTGCTCGTTCTGTGCACAATTTTTTTTTATAAGCACTACTCACCCATGGGCCCCATACCTTCTCATATTTCGTGTAAGTATGATCCTTATAAGCTAACATTTTCTCATGTGAGCACGTACAGTTAACCTGATTGATAATTTCTTGAGGAAGAGGATGTTCTGTGCTCTTCCAATACCTAGTGATGGCCAGCTTAGTTGCAAAAAGAATATGTGCTACCACCACTCTGTGTCTCGTGGGGATGAGGTCCAAGTTCAAAAAAAGTAAAGCTAGAGAAGGGGACATATGAACCTGTGTTCCCATTATATGAGAAATCAACTCAAATGAGGACTTCCACAAATTAACTAACATTGGGGACTCCCATAAGATATGCAGAAGTGTACCCCTAGCCCCACACCCCCTCCAACATAGATGGGATGTACCAGGGAACATCCGGTACAGTCTATCCGGAGTATAGTACCAACGTAAGATGGTCTTCATTGCTGCCTCATAGTGAAGTGTACATTTAAAGTTCTGTGAAACAAACGTAATAGCATTTTTCCACCTGGCATTGGTATATTCTTGTTTGAGCTCCCTCTCCCAGGCCAGAAACGGAACCAATTTAATAAATGTAGTCTTCTGACCCAGAAGGTCATATAAGGGTCGTAGCCCCCCAAATTTCCCATCTGGATTGGACCATAATTTTAAAACATCCGTATTTGCTGTTACTGCAAAAGGACAATCCGTGCGCAATAGATGTCTTATTTGGAGATATTTATAAAAGTCTCTATTGGCTATATGAAAATTTTCATGTAATGAGGAAAATGGCAATAATTGAGTTCCATCCATTAGCTGTTGCACCTGTGTCAGGCCTTTTGTTGTCCAAGCCCGTAGATCCAAGCTAGGGAGAAGGAGCTCCAATGTCTCCACCGGGGCGCATGTGATCAATGAAATATCCGATCGGGTACATATGGAGTGAAATTGTAACCAATGAAAGATTGAGGTGCACAGCACGTATGGTAAGGGGGTGGTGGTATGACCAGAGCTCAGACTAGTAGAAGTGCCCTCAAGTTCCGTGTGGGTATTAGAGATGATTCTATATGAATCCAATGGCGAGAGATATCCCCCTCCCACCAATGCCTCAATTGAGCTACCTAAGTGGCCAAAAAGTAATGGTAAACATTCGGAAAACTCAATCCACCAAATTTCTTGCCCCGTTGAAGAATCTGGGCCGCTATACGTGGCTTACCCTTCCGCCACACAAAAGAGTTCAACAATTTATGAGTTTTTTGGAAAAAGGATTGAGGTAGTTTCAACGGTAGCGTCCTGAATAGGTACATCAGCTTAGGAAGAATCAGCATCTTATATGCTACTATTCTACCTATCCAAGACACCTCATATGAGGCTATCTTATGCATATCTTGCGCTACTACGTCCAGAATCGGGAGATAATTAGATTGATACAGATGAGAAACCTTTGTGGTAATATGAATCCCTAAATAAGTAATTTGTTTCTGTTGCCAATCTAAGGAAAACCGAGTTTGCAATGACAAAAGTTTGATGTGTGCACAATTCAACGGCAAAGCTTGAGATTTCCCCACGTTAATTTTATAGTCGGACACAAGTCCAAATTTCTCAATCAGGGTCAGAGCAGCTGCCAGTGACGACTCTGGTCTCTCTAGAGTCAAGAAAATATCGTCTGCATACAGGGAAATGCTATGTACACGATCCCCAATCCGGACCCCCTTTATCTCTGTGTGTTGTCTAATTGCCTGAGCTAAGGGCTCTATTGAAAGAAGAAATATCAGTGGAGATAATGGGCACTCCTGCCTAGTCCCGTTCGTTATTGGAAAATCATCTGATAGAGTGCCGTTCACAAATACCCTTGCAGATGGGACAGTGTATAAAGCTCCTATAGCGTCTAAAATTGGCCCTTCAAACCCCAATTTGCCCAACACTGCAAAAACAAATGACCAATTTACGCGATCGAACGCCTTCTCAGCGTCTAAAGTAACTAAGACCGCGGGCATCTCTCGTGCCCCCAGCCTATCCACAATATTCAGAACCCTCCTGGTATTATCAGATGCCTGTCTACCCCGGATGAAAGCCACTTGATCCTGATGTATTAACAAGGGAATATTCAGAGCTAAACGATTTGCTAATATTTTGGCAAAAAATTTAAAGTCAGAATTTAACAGGGATATCGGTCTAAAGTTTTGGGGGACATCAGGAGTTTTACCTGGCTTTGGAAGAGTCACTATTACCGCATTTAACATTTCTTTAGGGAAGGAACCCATTTTAATGGCGTGCTGTAGGACTTCAAACAAATGTGGAAGTAAGGTCTCCTCAAAGGTCTTGTAATAAGCCCCCGATAAACCAAGTGGGCCAGGAGCTTTATTTGATGGGAAAGAACGAATCACTTTAGAAACTTCCTGTCTCGTTCAGGGAAGATCCAATCCCCTCAACTGTCCCACCGTAAGCTTGGGAAGATTAACAGAGTCTAAAATATGTGTAAGAATTTGCTGGGACTCCGACATCGAAGGGTGTGTGTTATGAAGGTTATATAATGATCGATAGTATTCCATAAATTTATTTGCTATGTCTCTGGGGGTGTACGTTTTTTGAGAGGTGGAGGGATTAACTAGGAAGGGTATTTTGTTCCTCAAAGACCAATTCTTCACTCTTTGCGCTAGCAGTTTACTTGCCTTATTGTCCTGAGAATAATATTGTGCCTTAACTTTTTAAAGATTTTTTTCATACGTATGTAACATGCAATCTTTAAGTTGAATCCTAAGGACCCTCAACTTGTCCCCATGTGTCGAGGACGGACAGGATTTATTCAGACGTTCTAATTCCCTAATCTGATTTATTATACCGTCTAACCGGCCGTCTCTTTCCTTTTTTGCCCTGTGCCCCCACTTAATGAACATCCCCCTTATGAAAGCCTTATGTGCATTCCACAAAATGAAAGGGTCCTGTACCGAGTCAATATTTAAAAGGAAGTATTCATCTAAACTCTTCTGAAGTTCCTCCCTATATGTGGAGTGAGACATCAGAAAGGTGTTGTTTCTCCAAAGGAAATCAGATGTATGAGGGTAAGACTCCTCCACGTCCAAGCTGATCGTCGCATGGTCTGACCATTTGATCACATCAATGTTTGTCTTTTTAACTCTCTGCACTAGAGATCTAGAAATTGCAAAAAAGGTCAATGCAGGAATAAGTTTTGTGTACTTGAGAGAAGTGCGTGTAATCCCTTTCTGAGTCATGTTGAATCCGCCATATATCATATAAATCCGTCTCATTAAGTAGGGGAGCTAGGAAATGGGATTGGGACCTGTGTGTTGAGGAGGAATCCATCTGAACATCTGGTACTGAGTTAAAGTCCCTGCAAACAGTTAGATGACCTTGTGCGACCTGGTGTGTTTTGTGTAGTACTTTCTTGAGAAAGCGCTGTTGGTGAGTGTTTGGGGCGTATATTACTACAATAGTGTATCTCACATTATTAATGTCACCAATCTGAATAATATACCTGCCATGTGGGTCAGTCAGAGACAAGATTGATGTAAAAGCTATAGTGTTCCTGACAGCCAGAAGTAGCCCCCTTTGCTTTTTGGCATGGTGGGATAGGACAATTGTAGGAAATTGGGGATGCTTAATTCTGTGAGCGTCTTTCTCAATTATGTGAGTCTCTTGAGCACAAAATATATCACAGTTTGAAGACATAGCCTCCTTCCACATGAAAGATCTTTTAGAAGGGTTGTTCAGGCCCTTCACATTTAAAGAAGCCAATTTAATAACCAGGGTACATCAAATAAAGTGCTTCAGTTGGAGTGAAAAAACCCAATTGGCAATAGAGAACATTCCTATCTCCAAGTGTCATAACTATATATATGTATGAACCCCCTATATAGAGATGTATTCCCTTCCATAATGCATACTCTCCCACTCGTGTCCGCTTAAGAAATGTATAGTTGTGCATTTCATCTTTGACCAGAATGAGCAACCCATATGTACATGTCAAAAATGCATAATGAACAGAAATGGTATGTGCAAACAAAACATAAAAACATATATGCAGCTTTAGAAGCTGAAACAGGTTAACGGGACAGTCACTCAGGATTGTTACCCAGAAATATGGCCGAGCTCAATCCGGCACAGACATCTCGATTTAACAGCTCTTCAGCGGTTATTTCTCCTCCCAGGGGACACCATCCGCCAATCTTTGTCTACCCTTTCAGGGAGAGATGAACGATCCTCGAGGGCAGGAAGCGGAATTTTCCACATATGTAAAAGTTTCTTCCCCTCTTCCAAAGAAAGAATGACATGTAATGAGTCATTACGCCGTATTAGCAACTTCACAGGGAAGCCCCATCTATATGCAATTTGATTATCCCGAAGTGCAGCAGTAATTGGAGCCAGTTGTTTACGTAGACGAAGTGTGGTTTGAGATAGATCAGCATAGAGTTGAATACGATGATATGGCGCCGGTAAGTCGCCTTGTTTCCTTGCTGAGAACAGCAATGCTTCTTTAATATGGTAGTAGTGGATGCGAGCAAGGACATCCCTTGGTATAGAGTCCGGAAGGTGCTTTGGACGAGGTAAGCGGTGTGCTCTGTCAATGATGACATCCGTATCAGAACTTGACGGCAATACAGCCCTGATGAGGCCTTGTATATGGTTTGAAAGATCTTTAGGGTGTATATCCTCCGAGATACCACGAAACTTCACATTGTTTCGTCTGGACCGGTCCTCCTAATCCGTGACCTTGGCCCGCAGACTATCCAACTCAGTCTTAAGATCCTCATGAGAGTCCACCAATTGGTTATGTGAGTCAGCAAAATCTCCCATTTTTAGTTCCACATGGTGTATTCTATTACCCAGTGTTTGCACCGTGGATTGAATAGGAACAAGGAGAGAAGTAATCTCCTTGTGCATAGATAGGCTGAAGGCCAGTAGCATCTCCTTCAGTAAGGTGCCTGACGCAGGTTGGTCAGTAGTAGGTATATCTAGAAAGGCATTAGATAGCCCCGATGGTAAAGCCTCACTTACCTCCGCACTCGGCGGGGAGGGACTCTGTAGACAAGACTTTTGCTTGACCGGGCTCGTGGATGGAGAAGATGGCGTCTGCCGCGTGACCAACTCGGCGCCCAGACTCGTCGCTATATCCTCCATTAGAGGACTATATCTGGATCCTGTCACCTTTCCTCGTCTAGTATATCCCATTTTGTCAGAGGACACCGGATCCCCCGATGAGGAACCTGATCCAGGCGAGGACGGAGCTGTGCAGGACTCTGTATGAGAGACTTGTGAGCGCGAGGCCATCCCGGGCCCGCCGCCAACTTCCTCCCGATCTTTATCAAAATAAAACTCCAGTTTGCCCTGTTACTTCAGACTTCTCTTACCCCTGGTCATCATCCACAGGCAGTTATGTATTTTCTCCAGGCAGAATAACCGGTTCTGAAAAGCCGTGCTGTGGTAGTCGCTGTGCTAGTGCCGGAGCTCACAGATCAAGCGGCCATCTCCCTCGGCAGCCAAACCACGCCCAGTTCTCTGCCCCATTTTGACAATGGGTCTGGTCCGTTTTGGCATCGCCGTCAGTCACATGACTCCATGCAATTGAAATTGTTTCGCTGGTTATATCCGTCCGGATTTGATTTTGCATTAAGTCTATTTGTTTTTTTCTAGGTTCACGCCCCGTGATATGAATCCTTGGGCATTCTTACGTCTTCTGGGTGGAACGGAGAGCGGCAATACGGAATTCCAATACAGTCATTGGAGGTAGGGTATCAGTATACACCCACCTGTGCGCTGGAGATCAATGTGTAAAGGTATGTACAGTATATCTCATACATAATATCAAGTTATTGACATGCTGAGCTGCTGGTACAAACCAGTGGACGTAAAATTCCTTTAATCCGGCATTAATGAGATTATTAAATATTCCTGATCATTGGATAGATTTTATTTGTATCCCTAGAAGCCGTTCTATAGGAAAACAATTGGACCTATAATCTTTGTGCTCGTTCTCTGCACCATTTTGATCGTGACGTCCGCAATGTAATGGATGTGGTATCACATGACAATGGGTCAGGTCCGTTTTGGCATCGCCGTCAGTCACATGACTCCATGCAATAAACATGCATGCAGAAAAACCTCGGCCCGGGTGGAAAGTTCTTTCTTTGTGCAATTTTTAATGTATTAATTTTGATATTTTGATCTTTTTTCACAGATCAGTGAAATGACAGCAAAGATCATAGAGTGGTCGATGTTGGTCCTCAATCTGGTGAATGTATTGAGCTACTATCAGAATATGCAGGTAAGTAGACGTCACCTCATTATCACCTCGTATACCAGACCTCGTAATTGAAGGCACTCAGGCTTATTGGCCGTTGTGCCCATGACTGGGTGGCAATGAAGGGGTTAACTAAGCCACGTTATGCTAGGGGGATTGTTCCATGTAGTGTTTACATTAGTGGGGCCTATTGGGTATGGGGTACCCGCCTTTAGGGCATTTCTTGGGGGGATATAGGGCGGTCTTACCCACCCTCCCCGTTCTGTGTTTCTAAGGGCAAGGAGGGAAGACATCTTCCTCTTCTGGCCGTTACTGCGCAGGGATTTGTTATTACAAAATTGTGAGTACACTTAACTGATTGTCATGGACCAGGAGGAGCTTGAAGAAATTATCCATATCCGGATGCAGGACGAGGGTTCTGTATGGCTGCAGTCTCTTATTCAAGAGACTGTGGCACCTGCGTCTTCCCTACCTGGCACACTCCCTGCGCGACGATCCTCCCGCCGCTCCAGGCCGCCAGCACGTCTATCCCCCTCCGGCGACAGTAGAGTTCGCTCACTGTCGGCTAAAGGCAGCACATGAGACCGCAAGAGCATTGGTAAGTACATTGTTTTATCTATGCCCTGTAAAACCCACATGCTGTAGTGTATCCTTGTGTTAACATGTTCCCAATGGCCAATGTTCCGGGTGTGTCACAGCATCAGTCAGCTTGTAGATCATGTATATTGGTGTGTAAGGGAATGGCAACGTTTACAACAAGTGCATATTTCGGGTATGGCACCTGGTGACAGTACCATTTTGTTGTTTTGGTCTTTTCTACAGTTGATGATGCAAAAACCCGGTGGAGGAGCTACCAGGATCAATTCCGCCGTGAAAATGGCGCTAGAGGCCGAAGTGGTGATGGGGCCCCCAAAAAGAGGAAATACATCTACACCCAGCAGCTAATGTTCCTGAAGGACATTATGGAAATGCGGCCGTAAGTAATGACTGTGCCTTGAAGACATGTCTGTGTTCACATGTCATGCCCCCAAAATTGATGGTTTGTCCCTTGTGGCAATGTTACGAGGACGTGTACATTTTTGATTACAGATGCAGTGACAATCTTCTGGACACGGCAGAGGAGGCTGCCCATGAGGAGGCGCAGGCACCACCAGCAGAGCATCCCGTGCTGCCCTTAACCCCTGAGGCGACAGCACCAGAACCTGCCCCACAGGCGTCCAGCCAACCCCAGGTGCCTCGTGACGTTCCGGCTGAAACCACCGCAGCAGGCAGGCGCAGTCAGATCGGATCCGCAGCTGCCCAAGTGGACTCCAGGGTACTTGAGTACCTGCGACGCTGCGCCGAGGAGGACGGCTGTGACGCCTTTGGCCGCAGCATTGCCCCACTTCTCACGCCGACCGTATGGCGCGCCTCCAAGGCTCGATCCTCAGCCTCATCGACTCGGCCACACCTCCTAACAACCCACGCCCAATCTTCCAGGCAATGGAGCATTGGCGTGGATTGGCCGAGACAGCGGTGCCGTTCAATGCACCTGTCCCTTCTCAGCCTGCCACCCCCTTGGCCCGGCAAAACTTCCAACGCCCATTGCCGGGCCACATGTCACCTGGTCCAGTGCCGATGCGGAACTGGCCTGTTCCAGCCTACAGCCGACCCGTGGTAAACTTGCCACACGGTCCACCTGTAGGCTACCACACGCAGCATCAGCACCACTATGCTGTTGAGGAGCATCCTCTGCAGGGCCATGCGCAGCATAGTGGTGCTGAAATGGACAGCTACAACTCCCCACCCCACCATTATCAGGAGTTGTAGTGCTGATGATGCCGCACAGTTTTGCTGCGTAATTTAGGCCTTATTTGGACCAATGTTTCAACATTGTGCATCATGTTGGTGCGTTTGTTTGATGTTTTGTTGTCCTATGTTTTAGGCTACATTTTTTGCCCCATTACCCAATAAAGTGTGGTTTTGTGGAGCAACAATAGTTTCTGTGTTTCCCTCGATATATGTAATGTAACATGCTTTCCCAAACATGTCCCAAGTTAACGTTGCAACATGCTGCCCAGGGCCCAAGGTAGTTGCATGTCATAATTGAGATCTTAATTTATCTTTTGCGGTTTAGCTCGAAACAGCAACGACTTCTCTGAGGCGTTGCAGTGCTATGATAATGGACGCACTAAGCAACTTTGTGATTGTATTTGTCAACATTTGATTGGCCAATGTGATTCACATACAATTAGTTGTTTGGCAGCAAACCAACACGGCGAAACCCCAAAAGATATAAGCTCGCAACCCACGTCAAGGGCCCTCATGTCTTGCGAGTCCCTAATACTACATTCCCCCCCTAAATTCATCCCATTGCCCTCAGTCTAATGACAAATTTTGGCAATAATCTTCACGAAGCCACCCTTCACATAGAATCTTCCTGCCATGGCACTGCTCCATTGGTGCTCGCAAAATCGCAGAGAAGACATCCAGCATAGCAGCACACGGGCCAGCGGAGTCGATGGCATAATTTGGCTTTTTAGACGGCAACAAGGCAAGAAACACAATAAACTCCACAAAGTATTTTGCAAGGTGCAAAAAGGATGAGAACATGTGCTCACATCAAGCAGGTGTTTGAGAAGGGTGCCTTTTTGTAGGATGCCCTCTCCATTACTCCACCCTGCGTTTTATTTACGCGCGTGAAAAACGCATGGCATACGTGCGTAAAAAACGCAGACACGCAGCCATAACGCATGACACACGCAACTACAACGCACGCAAAACGTCGCAATTTTTATGCCCGCAAAAACGCCATGCTCGTGTGAATCCAGCCTCAGGGCTTATTTAGACGAACGTGTAATACGTCCGTGCAACTTGCTTGATTTTCACGCGCTTCGCACGGACCTATGTTCGTCTATGGGGCCGTGCAGACTGTCAGTGATTTTGACGCAGCGTGTGTCCGCTTCGTGAAACGCACGACATGTCCTATATTTGTGCGTTGTTCACGCATCAAGCACCCATTGAAGTCAATGGGTGCGTGAAAATCACGTGCATCACACGGAAGATTCATGCAACAGCAGTAAAACTATGAATGAAAACAGAAAGGCAGCACGTGCAAACATACAAACAGAGTGTCATAATGATGGCGGCTGCGCGAAAATGACGCAGCCACGCATCATATGCTGATGACACACGGAGCTGTTAAGTACCTTTTTCGCGCGCAAAACACCGCGTTTATTGCGTGCGCAAA
Source organism: Rhinoderma darwinii (assembly GCF_050947455.1). Classification (NCBI taxonomy): domain Eukaryota; kingdom Metazoa; phylum Chordata; class Amphibia; order Anura; family Rhinodermatidae; genus Rhinoderma; species Rhinoderma darwinii. Next base: position 156,042 of record NW_027461831.1, read on the forward strand.
ACACACACGCTCGTGTAAATCCAGCCTTACAGCCACCTATGAAGACCTGCCGGATTACAAAGATGGCAGACCGTTCATCAGTCCCCCAGGCTGCCCTGATAACCATCGGCATCCCGCTATAGCATCGTGTGGGGACAATGGCACGTCGGAGGGGGTCGTCCCTCTCATTCTAATGTGTTAGATGCTGTGGTCGTGACTGACTGTGGCCTCTAAGGGGTTAAACGGGCATAATCAAAGTGATTTTTTATTCTGTTTGTTGCAGTGCGGTATTGGCTATATTACACAGCGAATACCCGCTAAGTATGGAGCGACCCCAGCCCGTGATCCCGCTCCATACTACCCCTTAACGACTGCCAAGTACATGCATGTGGCATCTTGTTAAGGAGATAAATGTCATTTTGTTGATAGTTTCTGTGAATTTTTATTTTCATCCTGTTTTAATTATTTTATTCTGTTGTAGATATCACAGCGGCGGTTCTAGGAGGATCTTGTGTAGATGGCGGTGAATCGCATAGGGAGAGCACCAGGGACTGCAGGGAAGTGCAACCCGGTCTTTCTTTCCGTGAATTGACACAGAGTGCGCTTTGCTAATTTATTGGCGACTTTTCACTATTATGGAGATCAACGGATCGGGATTCTTCTCCATCTTCTTGGCCTTTTGGTGTGTGGCCTGGCTCTCTGCTAGCTACACACTGACTGTTATCAACAACCATACCTGCATCGCTGATCCGGGAACCTGCGCCGATGAACATCTGCTTCAGCTGGGATCAGGTGAGGATGCAGGGTCAGCAGTTATTGTGTCGGGAGATGCTGGGGGGGAGGGAGGCCCGGGCAGAGGAGACGTCGCAGGGGCGCTGTAGCGAGGGCATTGCATGGTCTAACCGCCTATCAGAGGACAAGAGCTGGAGAAGAAGTCGTCCGGTCTCAGCCAGGGCTGCGGTCTCCTCCACAACTGTGTCCTTTATTGAATGTACCGTCCGGTTCTGGCCCGCAGCAGGAGGGTCTGAGCAGGGATGTGGTGCATGCTGTTGGTGCCAAGGGGGATCGATGTGATGTTGGTCACGCGTCTGCCTTGTCCCTTTTTTCTCTTTTAGGTTCGGCAAAGGAATCGTCAAGGAGAGAGAGGAAACGCAGATGTGGAGGTGGGCGCAGGCACGGTCGGCGCAAGCATCGCCACGGCAGAGGTGGTCTTCGTCGGAGGCGGAGATCGCCCTCGACATCTTCTGACCATAGCCCTCCTCTTCTTCTTCGCCATCATTATCTACATCATCTTCCCCGCCGAGGACGTCTAGCCGTGCTGATGTCACCGAGAGATGACGAGGGGTTATAAATATTCCCCTGACAGCTGCCCGGTCTTTCTTTCCGTGAATTGACACAGAGCGCGATTTGATAATTTATTGGCGACTTCTCACTATTATGGAGATCAATGGACTGGGATTCTTCTCCATCTTCTTGGCCTTTTGGTGTGTGGCCTGGCTCTCTGGTGGCTACACCCTGACTGTGATCAAGGACCATGCCCCCCCCCCCACTGATGTACATCATCCCCTCAGTCCTATAGATTATTATCAGACTGCTAATTATTAAGATGAAACAATTCTGACAATTTTTCCATATTATTTAACATTGAGCGTTTTCTTTTTTGTTTTACAGTGAAATAGGAAAATTTCTTTCCAGAAAATATCCTGTTTAGAATGGGATTCATAGGAATGGCCATTGCCTGTAAGTAAATATCACGGAAGTGATTATAATACGCTCTTCATGCAGTAGTAATCAGACTTTATAAAAAATTATAATTAAGTTTTGTTCATTTCATTGATAATAATTGTCCGGATCAGACGATGCAGATAAATGTTTAGACATGCTACAGGATTTATTTGGCTCATTTTCTCTTTTTCAGCTCTGGGCCTGACGTTTCTTTTTTTTAATCAGTTCAAGTTTATTCAACAAAATTCACAACTGTACAGGTCATTATACATTCTCATACAGTGTATAAGCAAATTTCCACAGACCCGCATATGCATTTTCAACAAAACATTCCCTTCCCCCCAACTCCCCCTTGTACCCCCCCAGCCGGTCTTCTCGTTACAACTTTTTTAATCCTATCTCCTTCTCCTTCCCTTTTCCATTCCCCCTCTTACGTCTACTCCCCGTATGTACCCCACCGTCAGTAGCCCTATACCTGAATGTGGGACCGTAATGTAAGTAGCTCCGCCGAAGCGTACCCAGAATGATCAATCCACCTAGCCCATTGTTTTATCTTTGCCTTGGACCCCCTCTTGGAGTATATCCTATATTCCATCAGAACCTGTGAGTTAAGTGCCCCTATAATTTCTTGCTTTGAGGGTGGCTCCGTATCCAGCCAGTGTTTCGCTATTCCTTTGCTGACTTGGTATAGTATTTTTGCAATTGCCAAACCTGACATCCTATCCCCGTCCAAGTCTCCAACATATCCCAGCAGCATTACCACTGGATCCCATGGAATCTGTACCTCAAACACGCTCCCCAGTAGCTCTGACATTTCTGTCCACAGAGTCCCCAACCTCCCGCAGGACCAGAACATATGGAGGATGTCTGCCTTTTCCTCCGGGCACCTAGGGCACCTGGCGTCCGCCCTTAACCCCATTTGTTTCAGCACCCAAGGGGTCCTATACACCCTATGTATCAGAAACAACTGAGATCTCCGTTGTGCTACATTGATGGACAAAGTACATGTTGCCGCCAAGACCACCTCCCAGTGGTCTGTAGAAATAGGACCCACATCCCTTTCCCATGCAGCTTTGACTGGTGCCATAGGATCTCCCAGATGTTCCGACAGCAACCTGCGATAAACCAATGAAATTAATCCCTTTGACGTTACTGCTTTTGCAATATGTTCCAACACTCCCGTGGCATGTATTGCCATGTCTATACTGGCCGCTTGTGTCTGCACCGCGTGCCGAATCTGCAGGTACTGATAGAACATGCGGGAATCCAACTGAAACCCCTCCCGTAATTGTTGAAAGGATTTGAGTATGCCTCCCTCGTACAACTGACTCAATCGTATTATGCCTTGCTGCTCCCACCCCTGCATCCCTTCCAATTTACCCAGTTCCCCCAGATATGCATCCCTCCAGAGTGGTGTATATTTAGTACACTCTCCTATCCCCAGCAAGTGTTTGCACTGCCACCACACCTTATGTATGAGAAGCAGGGTGGGTCTGGTACTCGCCATCCTTTTATAGCTGTGTGCTTCCAGTCCTGCCAACGGGTTCTCCCCCCCCCCCCAAATATGATAGGATGCGCGCACTGGACCCCCAGGTCTCTTCCTGCTCGCACCCCCAGAAATGCTGACATTGGGCAGCTAAATAATACACCCACACATTGGGCACCGCCAGGCCCCCCACCTCCTTAGGCAGTTGGAGTTTCTCCAGTTTAATCCTGGGTACCCCCTTCTTCCATACTAGGTCTCTAAACAAGTTGTGCAACCTTCTAAACCAATATTTGGGAATCCATACCGGGGAGTTATGTAGGACGTACAGCAACTGGGGCATAAGGATCATTTTAATCAGATTAGTCCTACCCAGAGCAGATAGCGGTAACTTATTCCACGCCTCTACTTTGGCTTTTATCGTTGTTAACAGTGGCATTACATTAAGAGACATATAATCCTGTGCTTTCGCCGTCACCCTGACCCCCAGGTACTTAAACTCCGTGACCACTGGTATCTCCACCTCCTCCTCCCCAGTCTGGATAACCCCCGGGTCCATGAGCATTAGAGCCGATTTTGACCAATTAATGAGCAATCCCGAATATTTCCCAAACCGCTTAATCAGGGCCATCACTAACGGGAGTGTGCGCTCGGCATCCGCCATGAATAACAGCATATCATCCGCGTATAATGCAATTCGTTCCTCCACCCCCCCCCCATATCTCAACCCCTGAATATGCTCATGTTGTCTTACTGCACACGCCAATGGTTCCACCGCCAACGCGAACAACAACGGAGATAATGGACATCCCTGACGCGTTCCCCGCTCCAGCGCAAACCGATCAGAGAGTACCCCATTCACCCTAATCCTTGCAGTCGGGGCTACATATAGGGCCTGACGTTTCTACATTATAAGTTCATCATGCTCCATGCTGAAGCCTTTGGGCCTCGTCAGACCTTGGTTCAAAAGATCCTCCTGGCAATCGGATGGTCATCATGTGTTGGGACGGCCATTCTGGCTGCATTTTCAGTAAGTTAATAAATGTTTTACGTTGATAGGGTTGTCCCAGCTTCACTAAATAGGGACCCGCTGGCAATCAGCTGATCGCTGTGGGTCCGGTAGCTGAACCCCTGTTGATCATGATCAGCGGTTATCACCGGGTGGCCACACCCTAAAGTGGTATTACATGGCTTATTCCAATGAATGGACGACCATGTAATAGATGTGTGTCCCTCTTATTGTGTCCGGCATCCCTCTCCATGCTGACCAATCAGCGACCAATCAGCGACCAATCAGTGACTAATCAGTGACCAATCAGTGACATACACTTCTCATTGTTCAAGCCCAGCTTCTTTCACTGCACAATCACGCTGTGCTGTGGATCATGCTGAGCTGGAACAATGAGAAGTGTATGATGCTGATTAGTCACTGATTGGTCGCTGATTGGTCACTGATTGGTCAGCCCCATACACTCCTCTGTACAACACCCACTTGATCAAAAGTAAAAACGCGCCCAGTTGGTCTTTAAGAAACTAATTAGCATAAATCTAAAATTGCTCATAACTTGCTCAAAAATTATCTTTTTTCAAAATAAAAACCACTGCAGTTCTCTACATTACAGCTCCGATCAGATTATGTAGGAGATAGGGCGCTTATAATCTGGTGACAGCCTCTTTAAAGTCAGCTAACGAATTTCCAGCTGTTGTGAAGGACAAGGTTGGGACAGAGGTGAGTTTAGGTCGCATGGCGGGAACTTTTTATTTTTTACCTTTTCCTAATCTCCGTGTTTCACCTCTTTGTGTGGTTGCTAAAAAGGAGGTGGAAACATTTTGTTTAATTCACCACTTGTCATACCCTAAGGCTCGTTCTGTTAATGACGGTATTCGCAAGGATATTGCAGCGGTGTCTTATGTTTTGTTCGATCAAGTTGTCGATTTAGTTTGTAGTTCCGGGTGCAGGGCCCTTATGATCTGACATCGAGTGAGCGTTCCGGATGTTGCCGGTCCATGAGGATTGCTTTCATTTATTGGGTTGCCAATATTACTATGACATGTGCCTTCCCATGGGTTGTTCAATTTCATGCTTTTATTTCGAGGTGTTTAGTTTGTTGCTTGAATCAGTTCTCCAGGAGCAAATCGGCACTGCGTCCATTATGCACTATTTAGACGATTTTGTCTTTGTTGGCCCCCCTGCGTCACCGCAATGCCAATTTCTACTTGGTGTTCCACTTTCCCTAGAGAAAACCGAGGGTCCCGGTTTCCTTTTTAGGGATAGAAATTACAATTTTATATAGAAAAAAGATGTGGTTATAACCAAACCATACCTAACAAACCCAAAATTGCAATATAATATAGCACGGTGCCATTCCTGATACAGATTATAGAAAAAAGAAAAAAGGAAATTGATCCAGAAATATAACTAGGCACTCTTGGGTTGAATAAAATTTAACATAGTATTTTATTTTTGAATCCAGATAATACCGGCAAAACTTAATTTATATATAAATACAAAAATAACAATTTAAAAAGAGAATTCTCCTGGCCAGGAAAGAAAACATACAGTAGAACCTTCAAAACATAGGTGATATTGCCTGATGGATATATAGCAAACTATACATGTGTAAACAATTTTGAAAAGATTTCAAAAAATGAAAAACCGCTGGGTTGTGTTCACACTTGCGGTTTTCAAACATATATATTATTTATATCACAAAATGGCCAGAGTTCCTATTTGGAGTAGCTGGTAATGAGATTTTTAAAGAAATTCTCTTTATATGCAGATAATGTGACTTAACTCTCAAGATAGAAAAATAGCCTCATGGATTAAAGGAATGTGGTTAACAGCGTGCTTTTTTCCTCCCATCAATGGATCCTCAGTTCCAAATCAGATCTTGTGGTGATAGGAAGTCTTTTCACAGACCTTTGGGTCAATGTGTAGCTCGGTATAGATATTGAGCTTTGAAGCAAGACATCAACTTTTATAGGTTTTTACCTTTGCCTTCGACATCCAACAAGTGCCGGGAAACCATACAGGGAAGCAGTCAGCTCCGGGGTGGAAAACAGCAAATCTCCACGGAAGGAGAGTTCAAAACCTCCAAATCTCCACCATTATATTCCCTGACGTTATCCTCCCTTGATCCATGCGGGCAGCCACCACTGCACTCAAGGAGATACGAGCCTGACAATGCAGGATCGCACGCCGGTATATCAGGTGAGTAAAGGCACTTCGAGAGGAACGGACCCAGCTGGACAGGATCGCACGCCGGCAACCAGGTAAGTAAAAATTCTAGAGTATGTCTCCTTCCACGTGTGATCTTCAACACTGGACAGGTATTCTCAGGGCAGGGTTTGGACGTCACTACCCGCCCCGTTAATTAGAACAGCGGACGCGTTTCATCCCTGAACGGGATTTCTTCAGAGCAGTTTGACAGGTACTGCCAAACACACTATATTTATAGTGTCCCAAATTCATTCATTGGTTCAATAATAAAAAACATAATGTTTAAAAGATGTTATAGATAGTATATCTAGATCTTTCATGGGATGCCGCAATGCTATATATCTCTCAACTTTAATAACAGACATAGACATTTTTATATTCAAACATGCAATTCGTATATCCATTAAATCACATCCATAAGTATATTCGGTATTTTCAAGGAGAGGGCAATCAATGGTGTGTCACTACTTCGTCAAGATAAGACCAATAATTAAATTTTACATAGGAGTACAATTGCTACCTGAATTCAATTATTAATATCAATTCTTCCGTAAATACGGTTAACTACTACTAACCAGACCCTATAGTGGATTTGTGAAGGAATAAATTTTTCTTCAATAAAGGATCCTCTATTATTCCATTTGGACAAAAGTCACCGAAATCTGTTCGATTTTTTAGTTTTTTAACTACCCATACATATATAATATGAAATTCATATAATACTTCAGGGGAAGCAGGGAGAGAGGACCATGACCTGTTAAGGTATTAGGACCCGGGTCCCCACCACCCCCAAATGAATTTGATTTTAATAGAATTAACATTCGTTTGGTAATGTACTACTGAATTTCATAATAATATGTGTATATGTATAAGACTATGGCACATGATAAAAGCCGTCGTGAGATCCCAAAGGGGACAGGAAGAGGGATCCAATGTCCATAGAACAATGGATCCCTAATTTCCACAACCCACGGAGACCCAAAACGCAAATCCCCTCGCTACAAATGATTGTAAGAGATAAATATTATGTTCATTTATTTTATATTATTTATCCAATTGATTCATTTCATATTGGAAATAAGATTGCTCATATTCATTCCACTAAAAGTAGATTACCATTGTATAGGAAACGGGATATCCAGACCAAAGGCACACATCAGGCTTCCAAGTAAAGAGTATCCAATCCAAAAATTTCACACTCAATTTTACTAAATCTTTCTCCAAAGATGAAATAATTAAGGTCCCATTTTATTATTTTTTTTATGATTTATGATCAGTGCGCCTTGGTGAGTTGATTGCCCTAATCCAGTCAGACCTTGAGTAGTTTGCTTCCTTCTTCCGGAGCTCGTGCTTGTATGTTTAGAAGTAATCCCCAGGGCAGTGTGGCACGGGGCCCGGGGTGGTAATCCAATTGAGAGGGGCCGGAGGCTCCTGAATACACGTGTATCTCGCTTTGTGGGAGAAAGGGGGGGAGTAGTGATCAGGCACAGACAACTGGAGGGTGACAACAGATGCCTGTTACTGTCAGACGGAGTTCACCTTACAGATATTGGCCTGAATATATTCCTGTCCGGTCTGCAGGATGGGATTGAGCAGGCACTTTTCCTATTGGCTGGGGGTCGTAGTGGGGCAGAGGCACATGTAGTGTGAGTACACGTCCTCCTTATGGCGGTTTTGTAAGGTAAATGACCTACATGCCCACTTATGTTGGCGGCTGGCATACGGGTGTTTACTTTAAAAGTTAATGTTATTTTCAATATTAGTATTTATTAAAAAAAAGCTGTGGCCGACCCCGAGTCAACCCATGTTAAAAGGAAACAAGTTTGTTCTGTGTTAATTTTAATGTTAGGTTATCCCTAGCTAAGTTGTTGATGGGCTTATAATGGTATACATGCAGTCTCTTCTCCATCTTCTTGGCGTTTTGGTGTGTGGCCTGGCTCTCTGGTGGCTACACACTGACTGTTATCAACAACCATGCCCCCCCACTGATGTACATCATCCCCTCAGTCCTATAGATTATCAGACTGCTGATTATTAAAATGAAACAATTCTGACAATTTTTCCATATTATTTAACATTAACCTTTTTCTTTTCTGTTTTACAGTGAAACGCAAAAAAACTGGAAATTTCTTTCCCGAAAATATCCTGTTTAGAATGGGATTCATAGGAATGGCCATTGCCTGTAAGTAACAATCACGGAAGTGATTATAATATTCTCTTCATGCAGCAGTAATCAGATTTTTCTAAAAAATAAATAAAGTTTTGTTCATTTCAATTGATAATAATTGTCCGGATCAGATAAATGTTCCCGTCCATTATTGTAGGTTTCTTGTTGGGTTTAGCGCTTGGTCCGCGCTTCATAGATGTTATTAGGTTGTTTTACACGTGGTACAGGATTTATTTGGCTCATATTCTCTTTTTCAGCTCTGGGCCTGACGTTTCTACATTATAAGTTCGTCATTTCCATGCTGAAGCCTTTGGGGATCGTCAGACCTTGGTTCAAAAGATCCTCCTGGCAATTGGATGGTCATCATGCGTTGGGACGGCCGTGATGGCTATGTTTTCGGTAAGTTAATAAATGTTTTATGTTAATAGGGTTGTCCCATCTTTACTAAATAGGGACCCTCTGGCAATCAGCTGATCGCTGTAGGTCTGGCAGCTGAACCCTGGTGATTATCACCAGGTGGCCACGCACTAAAGTGGTATTACATGGCTTATTCGAATGAATGGACGACCATGTAATAGATGTGTCTAATAGAAAGGAGTCACAAGCACGAGACCCCAATATATATCCATTATGTCTCCAGGGTTATTATATCAGAACACGTTATTTAGGATTTATTGGGAAGTTCTGAGGGTAAATTAGTGATTAGATCCATAAGATTTGCTGTAACCTCTGTCTGCTTGTTTTCTAGACCATTTCAGACTGGCGTCCTGCATAATGGCCGTGACCTTAGTGGTTTTCTGTATCCTTTCTTAAATAATATTTGAATGGAATCCAATTGTCCTTGTCTTTCGGTTCACATGTAGAAAACATCAGATCCTGAGGTGATAATTTCCCTTCATTTTCTGATCTTGGCGGTCAGATGGCGACATGCTGGTGTAACACAGCGCCATCTGGTAACATTGTTCAGCTTCTTGCAGGAAGATACTGAATAGAAAGCAGCGGTACTGTCCTTGCTATATATGTATTATATTAACATTTATCTCACATAAAAGTGTAGTAAATCCTATAAGACACTTACTAAACATAAGAAACTTTATTTTCCTATATAATAACCCACCAGTCATTGGAAGTAGTTTATCCGTATACACCCACCTGTGCGCTGGAGATCAATGTGTAAAGGTATGTACAGTATATCTCATACATAATATCAAGTTATTGACATGCTGAGCCGCTGGTACAAACCAGTGGACGTAAAATTCCTTTAATCCGGCATTAATGAGATTATCAAATATTCCTGATCATTGGATAGATTTTATTTGCACCCCTAGAAGCCGTTCTATAGGAATACAATTGGACCTATAATCTTTGTGCTCGTTCTCTGCACCATTTTGATCGTGACGTCCGCAATGTAATGGATGTGGTATCACATGACAATGGGTCAGGTCCGTTTTGGCATCGCCGTCAGTCACATGACTCCATGCAATAAACATGAATGCAGAAAAACCTCGGCCCGGGTGGAAAGTTCTTGCTTTGCGCAACTTTTAATGTATTAATTTTGATATTTTTTCACAGATCAGTGAAATGACAGCAAAGATCATGGAGTGGTCGATGTTGGTCCTCATGCTGGTGAACGTATTGAGCTACTATCAGAATATGCAGGTCAGTAGACGTCACCTCATTATCACCTCGTATACCAGACCTCGTAATTGAAGGCACTCAGGCTTATTGGCGGTTGTGCCCATGACTGGGTGGCAATGAAGGGGTTAACTAAGCCACGTTATGCTAGGGGGATTCTTCCATGTAGTGTTTACATTAGTGGGGCCTATAGGGTATGGGGTACCCGCCTATAGGGCATTTTTTTGGGGGATATAGGGCGGTCTTACCCACCCTCCCCGTTCTGGGTTTATAAGGGCAAGGAGGGAAGACATCTTCCTCTTCTGGCCGTTACTGCGCAGGGATTTGTTATTACAAAATTGTGAGTACACTTAACTGATTGTCATGGACCAGGAGGAGCTTGAAGAAATTTTCCGTATCCGGATGCGGGACGAGGGTTCTGTATGGCTGCAGTCTCTTATTCAAGAGACTGTGGCACCGGCGTCTTCCCTACCTAGCACACTCCCTGCGCGACGATCCTCCCGCCGCTCCATGCCGCCAGCACGTCTATCCCCCTCCGGCGACAGTAGAGTTCGCTCACTGTCGGCTAGACAGGCCGCACATGCGCACACCGCACTCTCGCCGCAAGTATAGCGAGAGGTGGCTAAGGGGCCCGACGAGGATGTCATTCCTCCATCTCCGGGTCTGACATTTCCCACCAGCTTGGGCCATACTAGGCCTCGCCCCGGGCCCGCGAGGAGCACGACCACCCACACTCCACCAACGCATATAGTAGATCTGCCGAGGGGGGCTCACCAGCGTTAAGGAGAATAGCAGGTACTGCATCTGGGGGGACAGCCGCTCAGCACTCCCTCCCAGGTACTGTAGCAGGGGGATGGCATGAGACTCCCCCCCCCCTCCGTTGAACGACGGGGATGATGGCTCCGTGGGGGACAGTGAAGAGGACTTCTTCCCCTGCGAACAGGAGCTACCTAGGGTGCAGCAACCACCACCACCTCCCCCTACACGGACTGCATTCGTCATACCCGCAGGTTTGGGTTCTGGCTTACCTCCTGGCAGAGAATACTGAGAGGGCCTCTTCGTTTAGCTCAAGGGATACCAACCGGACCCGCCGTTGCCGTTCTCGCCGTTCATCCAGGCGCCGCTCATCTCGACGGTCAACTAGACATCATAAACGGCATAGGAGGTCGCCATCAAGGTCAAGCTACAGTTCAAAGTCAGAGAGCTCACGCACTGGGTCGTCACACTTCGGCAGTCCACGGGACAGCCATGACCGACGTCGCCATAGCAACCGCGCCTCTGCTCGCCGTCGCTCAGCAAGACCAATCGTTGCGGTGGTACCAGTAGCACCCGCAGCACCTGTACCTCTACCGACACCCTCGACGGCTGTGGTATCGGCATCAGGACACGGTGAGTATGACTGCCTTCGGGCTTTGGGTTCAGGGGGAACATCTGATGTTGATGTTTTTAATGTGTTGCGATCCCTGTTGGCGGGAGCCCCCGCGGCTCCATCCCTGCCGGCCTCGCAGGTGGAGGCAGGTAAAACGCTAGTGGAGGCATCCACGTCCATGGCATCCCCGTCGCTACTCGCCTTCAGGGATACTTATTTTTGCGGTATCCCCCCCCCCCTCGGTCCGCATTTGTCTGACGATACCAGGGAAAAAATAGCAAGGAACGAATATATTGATAGAGTTGTGGGGTGAGAAGTTAGCAAATTCATCTATGGTGTTCTGGTCTGATAATGCCAGCGTGGTTCATGCCGTTAACCATTTAACTTCCTCTTCTGCGCCGGTTGTGGTTCTAATTAGACATTTGGTTTTAAGATGCTTGCAGCACAACATTCAATTTAGGGCCCGTCATATTCCCGGTGTTCAAAACAATGTAGCTGACGCCCTTTCACGTTTTAATTGGCAGGTTTACCGTTCGCTCTGCCCTAGACGCCCTGTTTCCGTCCCCATCCTCATAAAGTTGTTACAGGTCCTTAAGGACGTGTAAGGGGGTCGAACACTGTATTTCCCCTTATGTAAAAGAACTGAGTTAATGCTTTTTATTAAGTCTGTTCCATTGTTTATTTGTTTTGCCGTGTATGTATTACATGTGTATCAGCTGTAATAATTTACTTTGGCCACTAGATGGCTCCATACTGGCAGGAAGAGATAGAAAGCAGGAAGGAGGAAGTGACGTGGAGTGCAGGGTGAGTGGAGAAAGACAGAGAGGGGCTGCTGAGTGTGTGAGCGATGAGGCCCAAACACTGACACCATGGAGTAAGCGGGTGAGCTGCAATATACACACACGTGGCAAGAGCTGGAGTGAAGTACCTGAAAACCCTGAGTACTGAGCGGTGCTGTACAACTAGGTCCGAGTAATGACATGGAGATTCAAGCCAGTTTATGGAACACATGGAGCGGTGAGCAGTAAAGACTTGTCCTCCTCTTTGATAGCCAAAGACTGGTCTGAGGACACGAGTAAAGTAAGTGACCACAATAGTTGGCCGCCTGGATCACAGATAAGGGTGTGTGCAGTGCCTAGATATGCCAGGTGGGCCGGGAGCCACCAAGGACTGTAAATACTCAGATTGCTAAGCGGGGCATAAGCCATGGAGTACTGCTCGAACTGTATGCCAGACGGGGCGGGAGCCGTCAAGGGCTGTAATCAGCCGGATTGCCAAGCGAGGCGGGAACCGCTGAATAGGCCTCAGTGTTGGATTGCCAAGCGGGGCGGGAGCCGCTGAATTGATATAAATGCTGGATTGCCAAGCGGGGCGGGAGCCGCTGAATTGATATAAATGCTGGATTGCCACGCGGGGCGGGAGCCGCTGAATTGATATAAATGCTGGATTGCCATGCGGGGCACAAGCCGTCAAGGGCTGGTAATGACCAGGTTGTCAGCCAATGTATGTAGTTGCATTTATTAAGAGACTGTGTTATTACATTTGTAACGTTCAAGAATTCTGCCTCTCCAAGAGAGTTTATCTCCAGTAAAGTGTGAACATTGAATCAACTGTGTTTGCTACATTATTGTACCTGTATAAAGGGGGCTGCAATTTCTCCTGGTGTGGACTATTTAGTTGCAAACCAGACTTGATAAGTTAGCCACGTGCGGCTGTGGCCCCCCATGCACCCTCTAACACTTGGCGTAGTCGGCAGGATGAGTCTCCATGGGTCAACCCCTGCATCTGCATCATCCATGAGTGTACCCACAGTCCCTGTGACAGTGTTCCTGAAATTTGCCGAACATTTTGTGGGCTGGCTAGAAGAACTTGCAGCAGAGATTGCCCAGCTAAAAGAGGCAAGTACAAGAAGTGGAGGTTACGTCCATGACCCCAGAGAGGAAATAGTCAGCCCTCGTAGTGGCTGGAGGAGTGGTCAGCTTGGACATTTTGACAAAAGGTGTCAGTCTCTAAAAGGCCACAGAAAACATGTTGCTCCAATTGAACAAAAAGGCCTTGCTGTGGGCCTAGCAGCACCGACTTTTGCTCAAAGCTCCATGACAGTTACAGGAGCACCTGCCAGGCACTGCTTGAGGGGACAAACTGGTCGGCAGGCAAGCTCAAAGGACAGTCAGGCATTGGAAGAAGTGCAAGCTGTCTGTGTGCAAGGGGCAGTAAAGTGGTTCAATGCTCACAGGGGATATGGATTCATAAGCCGGAGCATCACTGATAAAGATGTATTTGTCGACCGAATGGCTCTGAAGCAAAGCGGTATGACCAAGTGCCCTGGCAGTCTTGTAGAGGGAGAGACTGTAGAGTTTGAACTAGTCGAAGGAGAAAAGGGTGACTTTGCTATTGATATTACTGTTCCAGGAAGGGCCCCAGTTAAAGTGAACGGGTTTAACTCTCACCAGAAACGTCCACGTCTGTATTCCTATAAGCCGAAGAAAGTGGCTACTGCAGAGAGGTTGAGGGCTAAAAGTTATGCAGTAGTCGGCAAGTCCAGTCAACAGATGACTCACTCAGAACTTCCTTTACAAGTACAGTCAGAAACCGACAAGCCCAGTCTGGTGGGGGTCAGCAGAAGACCTTCCCGTCAGGTACCAACATCAGGACTGAAAGATGGTTCTGTGTGTGGCAAGGCATTGCAGTGCCATCAACTCAAGGGCTCTGGTCTTGGCTTCTGTGTCCGGCCCAGAGAGGGGCATGCCCGGCCTTTAGCAATTGCTTCTCAGTTGGTGGAGCCCATAAAGGAAGCTGAAGTGGAGTCAGGTCCACAGAGATGGGAGATGGTTGTCCCAGCATCCGTGGCAGAAGGACTGAATACCTGGTGGACAAGAACTGTGAGTGCAGGGGACTGCACTCGTTAAACCCGGGGAATATGTAAGGGGGTCGAACACTGTATTTCCACTTACGTAAAAGAACTGAGTTTATGCTTTTTATTAAGTCTGTTCCATTGTTTATTTGTTTTGCCGTGTATGTATTACATGTGTATCAGCTGTAATAATTTACTTTGGCCACTAGATGGCTCCATACTGGCAGGAAGAGATAGAAAGCAGGAAGGAGGAAGTGATGTGGAGTGCAGGGTGAGTGGAGAAAGACAGAGAGGGGCTGCTGAGTGTGTGAGCGAGGAGGCCCAAACACTGACACCATGGAGTAAGCAGGTGAGCTGCAATATACACACACGTGGCAAGGGCTGGAGTGAAGTACCTGAAAACCCTGAGTACTGAGCGGTGCTGCTAAAACTAGGTCCGAGTAATGACATGGAGATTCAAGCCAGTTTATGGAACACATGGAGCGGTGAGCAGTAAAGACTTGTCCTCCCCTTTGATAGCCAAAGACTGGTCTGAGGACACGAGTAAAGTAAGTGACCACAATAGATGGCCAGCCGGATCACAGATAAGGGTGTGTGTGCAGTGCCTAGATATACCAGGTGGGGCGGGAGCCGTCAAGGACTGTAAATACTCAGATTGCTAAGCGGGGCATAAGCCACGGAGTACTGCTCGAACTGTATGCCAGACGGGGCGGGAGCCGCCAAGGGCTGTAATCAGCCGGATTGTCAAGCGGGGCGGGAGCCGCTGAATAGGCCTCAGTGCTGGATTGCCAGACGGGGCGGGAGCCGCTGAATTGATATAAATGCTGGATTGCCACGCGGGGCGGGAGCCGCTGAATTGATATAAATGCTGGATTGCCAGGCAGGGCGGGAGCCGCTGAATTGATATAAATGCTGGATTGCCATGCAGGGCACAAGCCGTCAAGGGCTGGTAATGACCAGTTTGTCAGCCAATGTATGTAGTTGCATTTATAAGGAGACTGTGTTATTACATTTGTAACGTTCAAGAATTCTGCTCCTCCAAGAGAGTTTATCTCCAGTAAAGTGTGAACATTGAATCAACTGTGTCTGCTACATTATTGTACCTGTATAAAGGGGGCTGCAATTTCTCCTGGTGTGGACTATTTAGTTGCAAACCAGACTTGATAAGTTAGTCACGTGCGGCTGTGGCCCCCCATGCACCCTCTAACAGACGTTTGTTCTTCCCATTTTGAAATATCCTTGTTTACAGCGGCCTTTGCTTTGGCCTTTTTTGCAGCGGTACGGATTTCGGAAATTGATTGCCCTGTCGGTGGCCCGCCCGGGCGGTTTGTTAGCAAATGATGTGGCGTTATCCAGCTCTGGGATTCGATTCCCCATACGGAAATCCAAGACAGACATATTCGGCAGAGGTTGTTGGGTATCTTTAAGGCCGGTTCCTGGGCCAGCCTGCCCTGTCTGGGCCGTCACGCTTTATACAGATGTTCGTGTGTCAGGTACCCAATTGTTCTCCCATGCCGATGGAAAAACCGCTCACTAGGTTGCAGTTCACGGCAATATTTCGGTCAGCCTTAACCCGTGCTGGCTTTCCCCCCAAGGATTTCGGAACACATTCATTCCGCATTGGAGCCGCTACCACGGCCAGCGGTTTCGGCCTATCTGATGAGGATGTTCGGCGTATCGGGCGGTGGCGTTCAGATTGTTTCGCTGGTTATATCTGTCCGGATTTGATTTTGCATTAAGTTTGTTTCTTTCTAGGTTCACGCCCCGTCATATGGATCCTTGGGCATTCTTACATCTTCTGGGTGGAACGGAGAGCGGCAATATGGAATTCCAATACAGTCATTGGAAGTAGGGTATCCGTATACATCCACCTGTGTGCTGGAGATCAATGTGTAAAGGTATGTACAGTATATCTCATACATAATATAAAGTTATTGACATGCTGAGCCGCTGGTACAAACCAGTGGATGTAAAATTCCTTTAATCCGGCATTAATGAGATTATCAAATATTCCTGATCATTGGATAGATTTTATTTGCACCCCTAGAAGCCGTTCTAAAGGAATACAATTGGACCTATAATCTTTGTGCTCGTTCTCTGCACCATTTTGATCGTGACGTCCGCAATGTAATGGATGTGGTGTCACATGACAATGGATCAGGTCCGTTTTGGCATCACCGTCAGTCACATGACTCCATGCAATAAACATGAATGCAGAAAAACCTCGGCCCGGGTGGAAAGTTCTTGTTTTGTGCAATTTTTAATGTATTAATTTTGATATTTTTTCACAGATCAGTGAAATGACAGCAAAGATCATGGAGTGGTCGATGTTGGTCCTCATACTGGTGAATGTATTGAGCTACTATCAGAATATGCAGGTCAGTAGACGTCACCTCATTATCACCTCGTATACCAGACCTCGTAATTGAAGGCACTCAGGCTTATTGGCCGTTGTGCCCATGACTGGGTGCCAATGAAGGGGTTAACTAAGCCACGTTATGCTAGGGGGATTGTTCCATGTAGTGTTTACATTAGTGGGGCCTATAGGGTATGGGGTACCCGCCTATAGGGCATTTTTTGGGGGCATATAGGGCGGTCTTACCCACCCTCCCCGTTCTGGGTTTATAGGGCAAGGAGGGAAGACATCTTCCTCTTCTGGCCGTTACTGCGCTGGGATTTATTATTACAAAATTGTGAGTACACTTAACTGATTGTCATGGACCAGGAGGAGCTTAAAGAAATTATCCGTATCCGGATGCAGGACGAGGGTTCTGTATGGCTGCAGTCTCTTATTCAAGAGACTGTGGCACCGGCGTCTACCCTACCTGGCACACTCCCTGCGCGACGATCCTCCCACCGCTCCATGCCGCCAGCACGTCTATCCCCCTCCGGCGACAGTAGAGTTCGCTCACTGTCGGCTAGACAGGCCGTACATGCGCACACCGCACTCTCGCCGCAAGTATAGCGAGAGGTGGCTAAGGGGCCCGACGAGGATGTCATTCCTCCATTGTCGGGTCTGACCAGCTTGGGCCGTGCTAGGCCTCGCCTCGGTGCTGCGAGGAGCACGACCACCCGCACTCCACCAACGCATATAGTAGATCTGCCGAGGGGGGCTCACCAGCGTTAAGGAGAACAGCAGGTACTGCATCTGGGGGGACAGCCGCTCAGCACTCCCTCCCAGGTACTGTAGCAGGGGGATGGCATGAGACTCCCCCCCCCCCTCCATTGAACGACGGGGATGATGGCTCCGTGGGGGACAGTGAAGAGGACTTCTTCCCCTGCGAACAGGAGCTACCTAGGGTGCAGCAACCACCACCACCTCCCCCTACACGGCCTGCATTCGTCATACCCTTTGTACCTTTCTTCATCACCCGAGGTCATCAGCTGGTATGGGGCACATGGGAAGTGCGGGACCAGCTCAGATTATCCATTCTTATCCGGCATCCCCTCTTTTTATTGTATATTGGGGGCCAATCATGTGCTTTTTGCATTGTTTTTATAAAAATGATGATTTACTTCATTCCTCATGTACTGGCCCTTTAAATGTCCTCTGATTCTTTGTGTTGAGCGCCCCCTAGATCACACACACAACGCCTCGTCCTGCTGATCCAGAACATTTTTACTCAAAGCTGACACTTTGGGAGCAAAGACATTAGAGGGGAAATAAAGAGAAGGCAGGACATTTGTGGACATCAGTAATCTGCTGTAAAATCCTCTCACTCGTTATATTCCGGACGTTTTTCTCACTCTTAGGGCGGATTCACACGAACGTGATTTACATCCGTGCAGCCCGCGTTGTTTTCAGGCGCCTCGCACAGACCAATAGTAGTCTATGGGTCAGTACAGACAGTCCGTGTTTTTTGCGCAGCGTTTGTCCGCTGCGTAAAAGTCGCGACAAGTTCTATATATCGGCGTTTTTCGCGCATCACGCACCCATTGAAGTCAATGGGTGCATGAAAATCCCGCATGCCACACGGAGGCACCTGCGTGGAACGTGAGTTTTTCACGCCGGACTCGTTGTCTCTATGCTAATGAGTTTGAACAAACTTGTCAAAACCAGCAGAAAAGCAGGAAGTTCTTTAGAGGCCAGGTTTGAAAAGAGAACAGACCGTACTCCAGCAGCACAAGCAAGTTGCAGACATGCCACGCCACATGGATGTTGAGAAGCTAATCATTTTAGTTCATGAACGCCCGGAGTTATGGAACACCCGTGCGGAGTCATACCATGACCGGACACTGAAGGAGGTGGTATGGGACCATATTGCGGAGGCTCTGTTCGAGCAGGATTGGGCCAAGAGCCTGTCCCGCGACCAGCAGCGCATTGGTGACTCGATGTCTGTATAGATATACGTGTAATGTCATCCATATTCACTAGTGTGTCCCTGTGGTAACAGTTCCTCTCATGTCCAACGTTTCGGTTCACTCGCAGCTTTAGCAGCTTAAAGTAATATGTGTTGTTCTGTGTAGGTGTCGTCCTGTCGTTTCTAAGCAGTGCCTGTGTGGGCAGTAACATTATGTGTCTTCATTCTACAGTGGTTGATGTAAAGAGACGGTGGCGAAGCTCACGCGACCAGTTCCACCGTGTATATGGGTCCAGCGGGCGCAGCAGAGATGGTGCCACCAGGAAGCGCCGGTATATATACTATGAGCAGCTGCTTTTCTTGCACAAAATCATGGACATGCGACAGTAAGTAATTGACCTTTCACCTTTTTGCAAACGTGACCTCGCTGAAATGTCATATACGCCAAAGAGGCTGGGTTTTCCAACATTAAAATGTGATACTCAACTCTCGTTTCTATTATTCTAGAACTAGCGACAATCTTGACAACTCTCAAGAGGAGGCACGGGCCGAGTCGTCTCAGGTGTCCGAAGCCGCCGCTCCCCTGGTCACCCTAACCCCGGAATCCACAGCAGAGGAGCCTGCCCCAGTAGCCTCGGCGCCAGAAGCAGGCCCACCTGAGGAAGTGGCACCTTCGCCTGCAGCACCCCGACGCAGACGGCCAGTGGACCCGCCCGCAGGTGCACAGGTGGACGCTACTGTTCTAGACTACTGGCGCTGCAGATGAGGACAACTGTGATTTCTTTTGACGCAGCATAGCCCCTTTAATGCGCCGGGTACCGGAGCATAGGCTGGGGTGCCTCCAGTCCAACATCCTGTCGCTGATCGACAGTGCTACACCCCCGCATAGTCCAGGGCTGTGCTTCATTGCAATAGAGCAGTAGCGTACTGTCCCTGTGCCCTCGGCAGGGGTCCATTTGCCTGGGCCCCCACAACCTGCCCCAGCCATATCGCATATGCTGCAATATGGTCCAGGGCCAAGCCACTTCTCCCCTGGCCCGATGGCTGGCCCTGACCGGCAGTTACCTCCCTACTCCCGACCTGCCCCAACCTTTCAGCCTCCCATCCAGCCTCACGGCTACCAGCCCCAGTTTCATCCCCACTATGCTATTCAGGACCATCCTCCTCAGGGCCGTGGACAGCATAGTGTTGCTGATATTACCGCCTACACCTCGCCGCCGCATTCATACCAGAATTTGTAGGTGTGCCTGGTCAAGGCCCTTGAATAATTTAAAATTGGTGAAAGCCTTGACAGGGTTGTGTTCATTACGGTATATTATGTTGATAGCATCATGTTGGTGCAAAAATATGTTTGGGTATTTTATCCAACTATGTCGTTTGTTTTTTTGGAGTTTATGTGACGAGAACATAAACTCTGAAGTAATTTGTTTCAATCCGTGTGGACAATCCTTCTTTTACATATCTCACAAATTAGTATTGCCTCTACCGCTATGAGGTGACATGTCTTAAGAGGTTTGCAGGGTACGACATTTCTCCACCACATCATTGAGGTATTAGTTGATCGGTAGGGGTTTGGAATGCCAGGTACTAAGGTGTTAGTATTTTGTTGGCCACAACTAGCTTGCCTCAGGCAGAAAGGGCCGCTGACATAGGACAGGAAATCAGTGGTCTACACAAGGGGATGTTGTGCCAAGGAATTGGTGGCCACAAAAAATGGAACTCCAAAGCCCTACCGATTTTTAAGCTCGCAACCCACGTCAAAGGTCCTCAAGTATTGCGAGTCCCTAACACAACTCCCCCCCGCCCCCAAAACAAAAAAGGACTAGAGGGAGAAACAACCGTTCTCGAACAAAATTATAACTTCGCAACACTTCAAATGGCAACGTGCTGCCAGGGTACAGCTCCAGCCGGGCTGTCAAAATACTCTGCAAATTGCTGACGCACTCAATGTTGGGGGACGCCCTGCGCGACCTGCCGGCACAATGTTGGTGGTGGGTGCAGTTGGTAACATATATTCCCCATCATGACTGGCATCATGGATGCGGGTAAAGTTGTGCAGCACAACACACGCTTTGATCACACGTGTCACATTGGCCGGTGACATTTGCATTGATGTCATCAGGACCCTCCACTTGTTTGACATGATGCCAAAGGCGCATTCCACACATTTGCGTGCTCTGCCTAGCCGGTTATTGAACATGCGCCTATGGTTATCCAAGCCCCTCCGCGCAAATGGACGCATTACTTGTCTGGTGAGGGCAAAACCCTAATCTGCAACCATAACATATGGAAGTGGTGGGCCGCTGGTGCCAGGGAGGATGTTAGGTTCTGGAACATCAAGTTGACTTGACATTAGGCGCTGGCCCATTCTGGACGACTGGAATATGCGGGCATCCGCAGAGCTTCCATAGGACCCGATGTCTACGATGGTAAAGCAGAAATTACAGTCCGCCAAGGCCAGCAAGACTATTGAAAAAAACTGCTTGTAGTTGAAGTATCTCGAGCCAGAGTGGGGGGGCTTCTTGACACGAATGTGCTTCCCATCGAGTGCACCAATACAGTGTGGAAATTGGGTGTCGGTAACAAACTGCTCGGCTATTCGAAGCCAGTTTTGGGCCGTTGGCTGAGGCATCACGGTGCTCTTCAATCTCAGCCACAGGACCACACAGGTTGATGTGACAATGCCGCAAATTGTGGACACCCCAAGAAGGAATTCGAAATGAAGCGAATGGTAGCTATTGCCTGTAGCCAAAAATCTGCATGAAATCAGAAACACAAACAACAAAGCCAACATGTTAGGTAGGACATGTAGCACACAAACCACTGTGTAAGCTCGCTTAACAAACATCAATTACCACAAGGTGACAAGGAGACGCTCCTCTGAGGAAATACAGCGCCGCATGTTGGTGTCCTGGTAGGTTATTCCTGGCCGAACCAGCTCAAGCAGCATATCAAAGGCGCCGACACACAGGCGGCAAAAGGAGCGAAATTTATCCGGGTGACGACGGAGGTCAGCATACAGGGTATGAAAATGGCCTTTGGAGGTGCGTTGGACCCAAATCCTACCTCTTCTCCGACGGTGTGGCAGTAGCATGGTACGGTGTACCCCAAATCTCCGGGAAACCATCCATGCTAGCAGAACACGGGCCAGCGAGCTAGGTGGCATCAATGCAGTTAAGCATGCAAAATAACCACAAATTAGGGGTTGTATTAAACACTCTGTTGCACAAAAAGGTCAAAAATGCTGCATCACAGGTGCGCACATCAAGCAGGGGTGTTACATTGTTGGCCTTTTTGTAGGCTGGCGAAAAGCTCACACCTCCTTGCGTATTCAACACACAAACGCCCAAAATACGCATGCCACACGCTGCTGACATGCGCGCAAAAGCGTCACGTTCGTCTGAATCAGCCCTTACCCTGGAAGTGTGTTAAAATACGAGGCACAGGTTCAACAGTCCGTACTTATTATTACAGAGGCTATAAATACTGCGAGATCACATGGACCAGGGTTATAATGGAGGCCACCAGATGTCCCCCATGAATTCTAATGTGGGGGGCACAAATTCTGCAATTCTGAAGACCTGCACCAGTCCTAATATTCTGTGGGATTACGTTATTATATGATTATTATGAGCTGAGTGCCTAATATCTCTGTGACTAAGGCTCTGTTAACATTTGCGGCTCTGGTCACATTTGCGGTTCTGTTCACATTTGCGGCTCTGTTCACATTTGCGGCTCTGTTCACATTTGCGGTTCTGTTCGCATTTGCGGTTCTGTTCACATTTGCGGCTCTGTTAACATTTGCGGCTCTGGTCACATTTGCAGTTCTGTTCACATTTGCGGCTCTGTTCACATTTGCGGCTCTGTTCACATTTGCGGTTCTGTTCGCATTTGCGGTTCTGTTCACATTTGCGGCTCTGTTCACATTTGCGGCTCTGTTCACATTTGCGGTTCTGTTCACATTTGCGGCTCTGTTCACATTTGCGGCTCTGTTCACATTTGCGGTTCTGTTCACATTTGCGGTTCTGTTCACATTTGCGGCTCTGGTCACATTTGCGGCTCTGGTCACATTTGCGGCTCTGGTCACATTTGTGGCTCTGTTCACATTTGCGGTTCTGTTCACATTTTCGGCTCTGTTCGGATACCAGACTATTAGACGTTTTTATCAAACCAGGGAATTGTGACGTCCGTTTTTTACTATGTACTGTGTATTGTGACTACGGGGGCTGATAAGGGGCGTATGGGTGTGATTTTAACCTTCACTAGATGTGTTTAGTGGCCGCTTATCTCCCCTCCAAGATGCTTATTAGGGGACAGTCGTTTCATATTTGACTCTTAAAATAATTATAATGGGAATATATTGAGAATAAATAATAATTGACCAGGGAGCTTTCTGCCACGATCCTATACGTGCCCAGTGAATATATGGGGCCCATGCTGGGTCATCAATGTCAGACTTTCATGGGATAGGCCGGGAGGTTCTGGCTCATCTCCCCCAACAGCAAATTTCAGTATTGGACACGGGCACTAGTGGTAGGCACAGCCCACTGCAACCCACCTGCCAGTCTCCATAGCAGTGACGCGGCCTCATTGACTATAATGTATAGAGACCAGAATGCCCAAGGCAATTATAAGGATTTTCTTCAATTACTGAACATACAAAATGCAGGGAAAATTGGGCAAAGTGGGGGTATAGTGAGAATAGTGACTATGTGACGGACACCTCTCATGGTATTCATCTAGGGGTATAGTAAGAATTATTACTTGTGAAGTTGGCAGCCTGAAAATCCAGCACTGGAGGGAGGTGGAATGGCAGGTCCCACTGCCAACCCACCCACCATTCCATAAAATGCAGCCCAGTAAATACATATGAATTTTTATTTTGCTGAGGTAACAGATCTACTCTGCATTTTATCCTCTCACCCAGCTTTACAACCCGAGTGAAGGGGTCACTCCCTCCATTACTATTCCAGCTGCCTACAGGGCATAGTATATTGGGTATAGGGAGAATATTTATTTTATTTTGGGTTTTTAAGGATTTTCTCCAATTACTGAACATACAAAATGCAGGGAAAATTGGGCAAAGTGTCAATTGCAGAAATTTGTTAAAGGAACATTCCAGACAAAACCGATACACTGTGTTATTCCGAGCACAGGACCTGAGGGGGCGGAGCATGACACAGGGATTCAAAGAACACCAAAGAGAGAATTGCAGGCCCTGCACAGTTTGTCTTCAAGGCCCTGTCCACGCCACGTACGTGTTTTATATCTCTGGAGATTTTCCCAGTCTATAGGCTGGACGTTCACCACAGAGCCTAACATGTTAGAAGTTACTGGTGTATGTGGACACATATTAAGACCTCATTCACACGGCTGTGCCCGTAATTGCAGGCAGGGTCAGCTGCAGGCAGGGTCAGCTGCAGGCAGGCACCCGCATTTTCGGCCAGTTCTACCATACAAAGTATGTGAGCTCGGTCCATAAAAGGAAAAGATAGGACAAAAAAAAGATAGGCTTTCTACGGCCCGGACACCTTCCTGTAAATATATGGGAATGTGTCCGTGGCCAATAGAAATGAATAGTTCTGTAATTACGGACAAATTCTACGGTTGTGTGCATGGGGCCTTACAAGAATTTGAATCCCAAATTGCAGGATATTTTAGCACCACCCCGTTCCACCTGGGAACACCCTAAAACAACCAGAAACGCCCTCTTTTAATAGGAATCAGCACACACTCACTAATATATTGGTTATAAGCTGTAGTGATACTGTTCTCTAATTTAACATTACAGCAGACGGGCCCCCACCAGGATTAAAGGGGTTACGTGGGGACCAAAAAGTATTCGCAGTGCAGTCCCTGCAGTACGTGAGATCACTCGCTAATATACATTCCGGTCCCTCGTTGCGCTGATTATGAGATATTAATAGATTTTTACGGCTCTGCCGGGGGACCGGAAGTCTAGATGCACAGTCTTCCTTCATGACGACACGACTCTTAGTCATGTGACCGGCCCCAATGTACTCCATGCACTCGCTGTAGACAGCCGGGGGCCACATGCAAGAACAGTATATGGGCTCCTTGCTCTGCAATATCTCATCATCGATCACCCGCCTTATGTCGCTCTACCAATCCATCAGTAATTGTTAGCCATAAAATGAATCACCTCCGGCCCTTACATGCGATCTAATACACAGAAGAAAGCGGCTTTAACCCCTTCAGGACGCAGCCTATTTTGGCCATGAAAACGAAGTCGATTTTTTCAAATCTGGCACGTGTCCCTTTATGGGGTAATAACTTGGGAATGCTTTTACCTATCGAAGCGATTCTGAGATTGTTTTCTTGGGACATGTTGTACTTTATATTAGTGGAAAAGTTTGGTCGATAAATTCAGTATTTATTTGTGAAAAACACCAAAATTGTGAGAAAATGTACAAAAATTATGAGTTTTCTATAAAATATAAATGTATCTACTTGTAAGACAGATAATTATACCACACAAAATAGTTACTAGTTCACATCCCCCATATGTCTACTTTATGTTGGCATCGTTTTTCTAGGACGTTACAAGGCTTAGAACTTTAGCAGCAATTTCTCACATTTTCAAGAAAATGTCAAAAGGCTATTGTTTCAGGGACCGGTAAAGTTCTAAAGTGGCCTTGAGGGGCCCATATATTAGAAACCCCCATAAATCACCCAATTTTGAAAACTGCACCCCTCAAAGTATTCAAAACAGCATTCACAAAGTGTTTTAATCCTTTAGGCGTTTCAAAGGAGTTACAGGTGAAATGTAAATTTTATGTTTTTTTTGTCAAAATTAATTTGTAAAGCATTTGGAGGCCTCAGGAGCAAAGGAGCACCTAGCGGATTTTGGGGCCTCCTTGTTATTTACAATATTTTTCAGGCTCCAAAACATTTTTTAGGTGCCAAAATAGTGGAAACCCCCCAAAATTTACCCCAATCTGGAAACTACACCCCTCAAGGAATTTTTCTAGAGGTTTAAGTAGCATTTTGACCCCACAGTTTTTTTGCAAAATTGACTTGAATTAGTCTGTAAAAATGAAAATCTACTTTTTTTCTAAAAAAATCTTTGAATTTTCAAATTTTTGGAAGGAATAACGGAGAAAAAGAACCCCAATATTTGTAAAGCAATTTCTCCCGATTACTGCAATACCCCATATGTGGTAATAAACTGCTATTTGGACCCACGGCAGAGCTCAGAAGGGAAGGAGCGCCATTTGGATTTTGGAGCACAGATTTTGTTGGAATGCTTTTAGGCTGCCATATTGCATTTTCAGAGCCCCTGAGGTATCAATACAGTGGAAACCCCCAAAAATGATGCCATTTTAGAATCTATACCCATAAAGGAAAGGAATTAATCTAGTGGCCTAGTAAACTTGTCCCCACAGGTGTTTGTTAGAAATGGTCCATGAAAAATGAAAAATCTAATCTTCTCCATTTTTTTTCTAAGGTGTAATAGGAGAAATAGCACGGCAAAAGTTTGTACACAATTTCTACCGAGTACGGCAACACCCCATATGTGGATGTAAACTGGTGTTTAGGCACACGGTTGGGCTCAGGAAATAAGGGGCACTATGCAATATTTCATGCCCACTATGGTGGTATTTATCACATTGTGCCATGATTACAGATGATCTGAGGTGTCAAAATATTCTAAACCCCACAGAAGTAACCCAATTTTTGACGCTACACCCCTCAAGAAATTTACCTGGGGGTATAGTGAGAATTGTGACTTTGTGACGAACACCTCTCATGGTATTCATCTAGGGGTATAGTAAGAATTATTAGTTGTGAAGTTGGCAGCCAGAAAATCCCACACTGGAGGGAGGTGGAATGGCAGGTCCCACTGCCAACCTGCCACCATTCCATAAAATGCAGCCCAGAAAATACATTTATTAAAAACATGAATTGTTATTTTTTTGCTGAGGTAACACATCTACTCTGCATTTTATCCTCTCACTTAGCTTTATAATCCGGGTGAGGGGGTCACTCCCTCCATTACTATTCCAGCTGCCTATAGGGCATAGTGTATTGGGTATAGGGAGAATATTTAATATAGTTTATTTGGGGTTTTTACTAATATTACAATGAGGTAAAGGACTTGTCAGTGAAAAAAAAATGTTATGGCCAATATGGAAGACTGAAGGTGGATGAAGAATTAAAATAAAATTAAATTAAAAGTCTAAAAAAGTGTCGTAAATTTGAAAACACTGGAGACGCAATCTGAGGTTTGTGGGGAACGTTTTGCACATATATCGCGTGTCCCTCCTGTTTTGAGCACACGTGACATCTTTTCTGGGGCCTCTGTTTTTTTTCAGTGGGGGGGGGGCTTCTGTGATGAAATGTTGGCTGGGTACGGCTTCTTATACTATACCCTTGTTTTGCGCATGGCGCTGTGTGGTTTGATGACTTGATCTGAAACATCAACGCCACCCATAAATTTATTGTACACACAAGGGTTTGCGGGATTGGGTGGTGGATCCGCATACAGGGACAAGGCTCCGGCCGCCATTAGTAATGGTGGTCAGGATCAGGACGTCTCCTCTGTCTCTGTATCTGAGGAGCAGCAGATCTTCTCTGCAGACGGCCCTGCTCTCTCCCACCCTTAACGACTGTCTTAGCAGAGTTTTGGGGAGACCTTTATGGTTTTCCCGGATTGTGCCGCAGGTCAATGTGGATCGGGACGCAGGGACTTTAACCCATCGGGACACTATTGTAGAAATTATCTATATATAAATGGCGCACTTTGCCAAGCAGCAGATGCACAAGGTCCCACACAAATCTTCCCTCTGACTCCTAGGAAAGGGGGGGGGGGCATACAGGGAATCAATTTTAGAGTACTTTCCCTCATACACCCTGAAGCGATGGGTATACCCGGGGGCACTCCCACAGATTTTATATAATTTAATAACGTAAAGGGCCCTTTTTTTTGGAAGGTGCTGCCTAAACCTGAGCCTTCCCTCAAAACAAACAAGGGATTCATCCACCGCAATATTCTGTATAGGGATATCATTTTGGGAAAATGTTTGACAATAATGGTCAATTATTGGCCTTATTTAAAAACAACGGTCAAAATTCAGGGCATCTGGGGGGGGGGGCAGCGACTGTTATCACTAAAATGCAGGAATTTAATTATCGCCTCAAAGCGTGTCCTGCTCATTATTGTGCGGTGGAGAGGGGGGGCTATATAATATATCAGAGGACCAGTCATCTCTAATAGGGGGCTTTTTATAATGCCAAAACTTAAACATGCCCCAGAATGTATACAGCTCTGCTGCATTTGTTGGAGTACAATTTTGGCCTCTGGCATAGTAGGGGGTCACGGTTTTGGGAGATAAACGGAGCAGCATAGATGTTCGTCTGCTCAACCATCAAATTTAATAGGGAGTCAGAAAAAAAAATCAATGGCCTCGAACCCTGTGGCATCAAATTGATCCCTGAGGAGGCTGTAAAATCAGGCACTTGGGGGCTATAATTATCTGCAGCTACCCGTGATAATCCGGGCATAGCAGGACCTGCGACTCTTCCGCGCTGACGGGGGGTTCCCAGTCAGTTTCTCTAGATTCAGATTCAGATGAAATCACAAACTGCTTCACCTTCACCTGCTGAGTCTGTATCTGAGAATAACATTTGGTTTGTCACATCAGCGGTGTAAAGCCTTTGGGCCATATTTTATATCTCTAACTGGAGATGACAGGCGATGACAGGCCTGATGACAGGCGATGACAGCTCTGATGACAGGCGATGACAGGTCAGATGACAGGCGATGATCTTTGTTTTGTTTTTTTTATATTTCAACTGAACAATAGGAGCGGAGCATCCACCAGTGACCCTGCTGTATTTGAAAGTGGGGATACCCTACCTACCTACCAAATTCTAAATGAGAGGTGTCATTGCTACCTAACCGGGACCTCGGGCAGTGGGCAATCTAGGGGTATACAGCTGGGTACAGGGGATGAGAGGCAGTGACAGGACTGAGGACAGGACTGAGGACAGGACTGAGGACAGGTCTGGTGACGCTGATCACCAGATGATGGTGGTTGTAGTGTTTTATCAGCTGGTGAGGGGACTGATTGCCGGCTTTATGTCCAATTTTCATCCCTATCTACACAGCATCTGGCTCTGTCAGGCTCCAGGACACAGTTGAGCCCTCACAGAGCAGGAGATGCCGGTAAAACAATACGTCTGCGTTGTGATTGGCCAGTCAGTGCAGACTGGCCAATCACAGCGCTTAGGGCACTGGACCATTCTGATTGGTCCCATGCCGGCATCTTCTGCCCGGCAACTCTGCTTTAGATCTGAGTTGCCGGTTCTGTCACTGTGTTGCTTTACATAAGTGACAGTTTAAAGTCATGACATGCCTGGTACATAGGACTGCAGTAAGTTACTTGCAATACCGAAGTACCAGACACGTCATTTTGCGGGAAGGGGTTAATGTGACAGTGCCCCCTCCCCCTTACCTACAGGGCCCCTGCTTTATAGAGAAATATATTAGTATAGAAAATACATGGAGGAGTTGTCCATAGCAACCAATCAGATTCCTGGTTTTATTTTTCTAAGACAGGTTTGAAAATGAAAGAAGTGATCTGATTGGTTGCTATGGGCAATGTTTCCATGCTTTATACCTGCTCAATTTTCTACTCCAAATCTTCCCAGAAGTAAACATAGCAACCAATTCAAAAGCTGAGAGTTAGTAGGTAGATTGGAGGGTCTGATAAGTGACAACCACAGCCCACCATGCAGTAACAGCCAGATCCTCTAGAGGCAACAGCTACTGCCACCATTATAGTGACAGCTACTGACCCCAATAATAGTGAAATGTACTGACCCCAATAATAGTGACAGCTACTGACCCCAATAATAGTGACATCTACTGACCCCAATAACAGTGACAGCTACTGACCCCAATAACAGTGACAGCTACTGACCCCAATAATAGTGACAGCTACTGACCCCAATAACAGTGACAGCTACTGACCCCAATAATAGTGACAGCTACTGACCCCAATAACAGTGACAGTTACTGACCCCAATAATAGTGACAGCTACTGACCCCAATAATAGTGACAGCTACTGACCCCAATAATAGTGACAGTTACTGACCCCAATAATAGTGACAGCTACTGACCCCAATAATAGTGACAGCTACTGACCCCAATAATAGTGACAGCTACTGACCCCAATAATAGTGACAGCTACTGACCCCAATAACAGTGACAGCTACTGACCCCAATAATAGTGACAGCTACTGACCCCAATAATAGTGACAACTACTGACCCCAATAATAGTGACAGCTACTGACCCCAATAAGAGTGACAGCTACTGACCCCAATAACAGTGACAGCTACTGACTCCAATAATAGTGACAGCTACTGACCCCAATAACAGTGACAGCTACTGACCCCAATAATAGTGACAGCTACTGACCCCAATAATAGTGACAGCTACTGACCCCAATAATAGTGACAGCTACTGACCCCAATAATAGTGACAGCTACTGACTCCAAAAATAGTGACATCTACTGCCCCCAATAATAGTGACAGCTACTGACCCCAATAATAGACAGCTACTGACCCCAATAATAGTGACAGCTACTGACCCCAATAATAGTGACAGCTACTGACCCCAATAATAGTGACAGCTACTGACCCCAATAATAGTGACAGCTACTGACCCCAATAATAGACAGCTACTGACCCCAATAATAGTGACAGCTACTGACCCCGATAATAGTGACAGCTACCGACCCCGATAATAGTGACAGCTACTGACCCCGATAACAGTGACAGCTACTGACCCCAATAATAGTGACAGCTACTGACCACAATAATAGTGACAGCTACTGACCTTAATAATAGTGACAGCTACTGACCCCAATAATAGTGACAGCTACTTACCCCAATAACAGTGACAGCTACTGAGCCCAATAACAGTGACAGCTACTGACCCCAATAACAGTGACAGCTACTGACCCCAATAATAGTGACAGCTACTGACCCCAATAATAGTGACATCTACTGACCCCAATAATAGTGACAGCTACTGACCCCAATAATAGTGACAGCTACTGACCCCAATAATAGTGACAGCTACTGACCCCAATAATAGTGACAGCTACTGACCCCAATAATAGTGACAGCTACTGACCCCAATAATAGTGACAGCTACTGACCCCAATAATAGTGACAGCTACTGACTCCAATAATAATGACAGCTACTGACCCCAATAATAGTGACAGCTACTGACCCCAATAATAGTGACAGCTACTGACCCCAATAATAGTGACAGCTACTAACCTCAATAATAGTGACAGCTACTGACCCCAATAATAGTGACAGCTACTGACCCCAATAACAGTGACAACTACTGACCCCAATAACAGTGACAGCTACTACCCCCAATAATAGTGACAGCTACTAACCCCAATAATAGTGACAGCTACTGACCTCAATAATAGTGACAGCTACTGACCCCAATAATAGTGACAGCTACTAACCTCAATAATAGTGACAGCTACTGACCCCAATAATAGTGACAGCTACTGACCCCAATAATAGTGACAGCTACTGACCCCAATAATAGTGACAGCTACTGACCCCAATAACAGTGACAGCTACTGACCCCAATAATAGTGACAGCTACTGACCCCAATAATAGTGACAGCTACTGACCCCAATAATAGTGACAGCTACTGACCCCAATAACAGTGACAACTACTGACCCCAATAACAGTGACAGCTACTGACCCCAATAATAGTGACAGCTACTGACCTCAATAATAGTGACAGCTACTGACCCCAATAATAGTGACAGCTACTAACCCCAATAACAGTTTACAGACTCGAACAATAACATCTTATTTATGGTGAATGATAAAGGGCATAAAAAACACAAAAAACAATAAAAATAAAGATAGATTATTGGAGCACTCCACGTTATTTTTTTTTATTGCACCCTCCATTTGTACATTGGTGTTTCAGTGGGGTGCTGTGTGCAAAATACTGACTGATCCCCGCATCTTGTATTTTTCTTTTCCAACGCCGCTCACCTGATCTTCCCTCTGACTTGTCTGGAGTCACGGTGCTTTTGAATAAACCGGAACTCAGGCTCTCAATGCATTCTTATGGAAGCCAGCAAGGCCAGGACGAGGCCAGAACGAGGCTCCATAGGAATGCATTGACTTCCGGTTTTCTGAACAGCAGTGATTCCAGACCAGGTCAGAATGAAGATCACGTGCGCGGCCCTGGAACCGAAAAACGACAGGATCCAGGGATCGGTAAGTATTTCTACACCCAGCTCCCCACTGACACACCAATGCACAAATGGAGGGTGCAAAAAATAAAAATAAAGTGGAGTGCTTCTTTAAATGCTCATGGTCACAATGAAGGGAGACAAAAGCGAAAAAAATTATTTGCAGCTGAAAGGACAAAATTGGTTGCAACATCAAGGGATTAATAATTATATCAGCATTGTGAGAAACTAGACATGGACAATCCACAGTATATACGTTGATCTGAGCCACTAGGCATAATTTAGAAACATGAACATGAGGTTCTTTTGGACCACTGGGTTGTTCCCTCTGCGGGAGCGGTGCTGCGGTGGCGGGGGCCGCCATGCGGTGCTGCAGGCAATAGAGTAGGGACCCACTTTAAAGAGGTCGGCATGACGTGGTAAGTGGGCTTATACAGTTTGATCAAAATGTTTACAAAGAACCTCATGTTCATGTTTCTAAATTATGCCTAGCGGCTCAGATCAACGTATATATTGTGGATTGTGCGGTCCATGTCTAGTTTCTCACAATGCTGGTTAATAATTATAGTACATGCAGATCACTGTATAGAGCTTTTCAGCTCCCCAGGGGCATACGGTTGGGAGCTTTGACTGGCGGGGTCACTTTAAGAATAAATAAATGGGGGGTGGCATCACTTCATCCTGATCTACAGGGATTGGCCAGTGATCACATGGTAGGGGGCTATAGAGCTCCCTATGAGATAGTAATGCCCTTCGTCCTCTTCCTCTTTGGACCCTGCAGCTTGCCGTCTTTCCCCCACTCCCTCTCTTGATTTGACTCCTTAATGACACGTTTTTTTCATTTTCGTTTATCACTCCCCGCTTTGCTTTCGTTTTTACAGCGTCTATCGTGCGGTAATAACTACATGGTCACTTTATTCTACGGATGAATATGATTACAGCGATACCGAATTTATAGTTTTTCCATGTTTTACCACTTTGTAAAACTATTTATTCAAAAAATTAGTTTTGCGTCGCCAAAATCTGAGAGCCATAACTTTTTTTATGTTTCCGTAGATAGAGCGATGTGAGGGCTTATTTTTTGCGAGGCGAGCTTTTATTGTTACCATTTTGGGGTACATGCGACTTTTTGACCAAAAAACATCAATTTGGGTGTTTTAAACATTTTTTGCTTTTTTTTTACTGTGTTCAGCGAGTGGGTTAGATAACATCAGATTGTAATAGTTCGGACTTTTGCAAACGCGGCGATATCAGTTATGCTAATTTATATTTTGTTTAACATTGCTTTAGGGAAAAAATGGGAAGAGGGAATTTATCTTTTTTTAAATTCTGTTTAGTTGTCCCCCTAGTGGACTTGAACCAGTGATCATTGGATCGCTCACACGATCTACTGCAATAGCAAAGTGTTGCAGTATATCGTGACTCTTAGGCTTTATTCAGACGAACGGGAAATACGTCCGTGCAACTCGCGTGATTTTCACGCGCGTTGCACGGACCTATATTAGTCTATGGGGCCGTGCAGACATGTGCGTGATTTTTACGCAGCGTTGGTCCGTTGCGAAAAAGTCACGATATGTCCGTTCTTTGGGCGTTTTTCACGCATCACGCATCCATTGAAGTCAATGGGTGCGTGAAAACAACGCATGCCACACGGAAGCACCTCCGTACACACAGCGTTTTTCACGCAACACTTGTTAAGTCTAGATAAATGAGTAGAGAAAACTGGTCCAAACAAGCACCAACCAGGAAGTGGATTTTCACTTGTTGGGCACATGCTTCATTTTCATTTTCTGCCTGGTCCAGGAGAGGCCAATGTTGTGGGGCACGCGTGCGGAGGCCTACCACGACCGCACGGGCAAGGAGGTCGCGTGGGATGAGGTCGCGCAGACCCTCTTCAGTCACGAGTGGGCTAAAGGCAGCACACGAGACCGCAAGAGCATTGGTAAGTACATTGTTTTATCTATGCCCTGTAAAACCCACATGCTGTAGTGTATCCTTGTGTTAACATGTTCCCAATGGCCTACGTTCCGGGTGTGTCACAGCATCAGTCAGCTTGTAGATCATGTATATTGGTGTGTAAGGGAATGGCAACGTTTACAACAAGTGCATATTTCGGGTATGGCACCTGGTGACAGTACCATTTTGTTGTTTTGGTCTTTTCTACAGTTGATGATGCAAAAACCCGGTGGAGGAACTGCCGGGATCAATTCCGCAGTGAAAATGGCGCTAGAGGCCGCAGTGGTGACGGGGACCCCAAAAAGAGGAAATACATCTACACCCAGCAGCTAATGTTCCTGAAGGACATTATGGAAATGCAGCCGTAAGTAATGACTGTGCCTTGAAGACATGTCTGTGTTCACATGTCATGCCCCCAAAATTGATGGTTTGTCCCTTGTGGCAATGTTACAAAGACGTGTACATTTTTGATTACAGATGCAGTGACAATATTCTGGACATGGAAGAGGAGGCTGCCCATGAGGAGGCGCAGGCGCCACCAGAAGAACATCCCGTGCTGCCCTTAACCCCTGAGGCGACAGCACCAGAACCTGCCCCACAGGCGTCCAGCCAACCCCAGGTGCCTCGGCTGAAACCACCGCAGCAGGCAGGCGCAGCCAGATCGGATCCGCAGATGCCCAAGTGGACTCCAGGGTACTTGAGTACCTGCGTCGCTGCGCCGAGGAGGACGGCTGTGACGCCTTTGGCAGCAGCATTGCCCCGCTTCTCCCGACGACCATATGGCGCGCCTCCAAGGCTCGATCCTCAGCCTCATCGACGTGGCCACACCTCCTAACAACCCACGCCCGAGCTTCCAGGCAATGGAGCATTGGCGTGGATTGGCAGAGACAGCGGTGCTGTTCAATGCACCTGTCCCTTCTCAGCCTGCCACCCTCTTGGCCCGGCAAAACTTCCAACGCCCATTGCCGGGCCGCATGTCACCTGGTCCAGTGCCGATGTGGAACTGGCCTGTTCCAGCCTACAGCCGACCCGTGGTAAACTTGCCACACGGTCCACCTGTAGGCTACCACACGCAGCATCAGCACCACTATGCTGTTGAGGAACATCCTCTGCAGGGCCATGCGCAGCATAGTGGTGCTGAAATGGACAGCTACAACTCCCCACCCCACCATTATCAGGAGTTGTAGTGCTGGTGACGCCGCACAGTTTTGCTGCGTAATTTAGGCCTTATTTGGGCCAATGTTTCAACATTGTGCATCATGTTGGTGCGTTTGTTTGATGTTTTGTTGTCCTATGTTTTAGGCTAAATTTGGCAGTCCATACTCCTCTACAAAGTGCCCGAAAGCTGAATTGTCATCAGCCATTTCAGACTGGCGTCCTGTATAATGACCGTGACCGTAGTAGTTTTCTGTATCCTTTCTTAAATAATATTTGAATGGAATCCAATTGTCCTTGTCTTTAGGTTCACATGTAGAAAACATCAGATCCTGAGGTGATAATTTCCCTTCATTTTCTGATCTTGGCGGTCAGATGGCGACATGCTGGTGCAACACAGCGTCATCTGGTAACATTGTTCAGCTTCTTGCAGGAAGATTCTAAATATAAAGCAGCGGTACTGTCCTTGCTATGTATTTATTATATTAACATTTATCTCACATAAAAGTGTAGTAAATCCTATAAGACACTTACTAAACATAAGAAACGTTATTTTCCTATATAATAAATTACCAGTCATTGGAAGTAGAGTATCCGTAATCCGTATACACCCACCTGTGCGCTGGAGATCAATGTGTAAAGGTATGTACAGTATATCTCATACATAATATCAAGTTATTGACATGCTAAGCCGCTGGTACAAACCAGTGGATGTAAAATTCCTTTAATCCGGCATTAATGAGATTATCAAATATTCCTGATCATTGGATAGATTTTTTTTGTACCCCTAGAAGCCGTTCTATAGG
This sequence comes from Rhinoderma darwinii, assembly GCF_050947455.1. Classification (NCBI taxonomy): domain Eukaryota; kingdom Metazoa; phylum Chordata; class Amphibia; order Anura; family Rhinodermatidae; genus Rhinoderma; species Rhinoderma darwinii. The sequence goes on from NW_027461831.1 coordinate 191,964, forward strand.
AATACAATTGGACCTATAGTCTTTGTGCTCGTTCTCTGCACCATTTTGATCGTGACGTCCGCAATGTAATGGATGTGGTGTCACATGACAATGGATCAGGTCCGTTTTGGCATCGCCGTCAGTCACATGACTCCATGCAATAAACATGCATGCAGAAAAACCTCGGCCCGGGCGGAAAGTTCTTGCTTTGTGCAATTTTTAATGTATTAATTTTGATATTTTGATATTTTTTCACAGATCAGTGAAATGACAGCAAAGATCATAGAGTGGTCGATGTTGGTCCTCAATCTGGTGAATGTATTGAGCTACTATCAGAATATGCAGGTCAGTAGAGGTCACCTCATTATCACCTTGTATACCAGACCTCGTAATTGAAGGCACTCAGGCTTATTGGCCGTTGTGCCCATGACTGGGTGGCAATGAAGGGGTTAACTAAGCCACGTTATGCTAGGGGGATTGTTCCATGTAGTATTTACATTAGTGGGGCCTACAGGGTATGGGGTATCTGCCTATAGGGCATTTTTTGGGGGGAAATAGGGCGGTCTTACCCACCCTACCCGTTCTGGGTTTATAAGGGCAAGGAGGGAAGACATCTTCCTCTTCTGCCCGTTACTGCGCAGGGATTTGTTATTACAATATTGTGAGTACACTTAACTGATTGTCATGGACCAGGAGGAGCTTGAAGAAATTATCCGTATCCGGATGCAGGACGAGGGTTCTGTATGGCTGCAGTCTCTTATTCAAGAGACTGTGGCACCGGCGTCTTCCCTACCTGGCACACTCCCTGCGCGACGATCCTCCCGCCGCTCCAGGCCGCCAGCACGTCTATCCCCCTCCGGGGACAGTAGAGTTCGCTTAATGTCGGCTAGACAGGCCACACATGCGCACACCGCACTCTCGCCGCAATAACAATGAGAGGTGGCTAAGGGGCCCGACGAGGATATCATTCCTCCATCGTCGGGTATGACATCTCCCACCAGCTTGGGCCGTGCTAGGCCTCGCCCCGGGGCCGCAAGGAGCTCGACCACCCGCACTCCACCAACGCATACAGTAGATCTGCCGAGGGGGGCTCACCAGCGTTAAGGAGAACAGCAGGTACTGCATCTGGGGGGATAGCCGCTCAGCACTCCCTCCCAGGTACTGTAGCAGGGGGGATGGCATGAGACTCCCCCCCCCCCTCCGTTGAACGATGGGGATGATGGCTCTGTGGGGGACAGTGAAGAGGACTTCTTCCCCGGCGAACAGGAGCTACCTAGGGTGCAGCAACCACCACCACCTCCCCCTACACGGCCTGTGTTCGTCATACCCACAGGTTTGGGTTCTGGCTTACCTCCTGGCAGAGAATACTGAGAGGGCCTCTTCGGTTAGCTCAAGGGATACCAACCGGACCCGCCGTTCCCGTTCTCGCCGTTCATCCAGGCGCCGCTCATCTCGACGGTCAACTAGACATCATAAACGGCATAGGAGGTCGCCATCAAGGTCAAGCTACAGTTCAAGGTTAGAGAGCTCACGCACTGGGTCGTCACACCTCGGCAGTCCGCGGGACAGCCATGACCGACGTCGCCATAGCAACCACGCCTCTGCTCGCCGTCGCTCAGCAAGACCAATCATTGCGGTGGTACCAGTAGCACCCGCAGCACCTGTACCTCTACAGACACCCTCGACGGCTGTGGTCCCGGTATCGGCATCAGGATACGGTGAGTATGACTGCCTTCGGGCTTGGAGTTCAGGGGGAACGTCTGATGTTGATGCTTTTAATGTGTTGCGATCCCTGTTGGCGGGAGCCCCAGTGACTCCATCCGTGCCGGCCTCGCAGGTGGAGGCAGGTAAAACGCTAGTGGAGGCATCCACGTCAATGGTATCCCCGTCGTTGCCCGCCTTCAGGGATACTTATTTTTGCGGTATCCCCCCCCCCCCCCCTCGGTCCGCATTTGTCTGACGATACCAGGGAAAAAATTGCAAGGAACGAATATATTGATAGAGTTGTGGGGTGAGAAGTTAGCAAATTCGTCTATGGTGTTCTGTTCTGATAATGCCAGCGTGGTTCATGCCGTTATCCATTTAATTTCCTCTTCTGCGCCGGTTGTGGTTCTAATTAGACGTTTGGTTTTAAGATGCTTGCAGCACAACATTCAAATTAGGGCCCGTAATATTCCCGGTGTTCAAAATAATGTAGCTGACGCCCTTTCACGTTTTAATTGGCAGGTTTACCGTTCGCTCTGCCCTAGACGCCCTGTTTCCGTCCCCATCCTCATAAAGTTGTTACAGGTCCTTAAAGACATTTGTTCTTCCCATTTTGAAATATCCTTGTTTACAGCGGCCTTTGCTTTGGCCTTTTTTGCAGCGTTACGGATTTCAGAAATTGATTGCCATGTCGGCGGCCCGCCCGGGCGGTTTGTTAGCAAATGATGTGGCGTTATCCAGCTCTGGGATTCGATTCCCCATACGGAAATCCAAGACAGACATATTCGGCAGATGTTGTTGGGTATCTTTAAGGCCGGTTCCTGGGCCAGCCTGCCCTGTCTGGGCCGTCACGCTTTATACAGATGTTCGTGTGTCAGGTACCCAATTTTTCTCCCATGCCGATGGAAAAACCGCTCACTAGGTAGGTTCCAGTTCACGGCAATATTTCGGTCAGCCTTAACCCGTGCTGGCTTTCCCCCAAAGGATTTCAGAACACATTCATTCCGCATTGGAGCCGCTACATCGGCCAGCGGTTTCGGCCTATCTGATGAGGATGTTCGGCGTATCGGGCGGTGGCGTTCAAATTGTTTCGCTCGTTATATCCGTCCGGATTTGATTTTGCATTAAGTTTATTTGTTTCTTTCTAGGTTCACGCCCCGTTATATGGATCCTTGGGCATTCTTACGTCTTCTGGGTGGAACGGAGAGCGGCAATATGGAATTCCAATACAGTCATTGGAGGTAGGGTATCAGTATACACCCACCTGTGTGCTGGAGATCAATGTGTAAAGATATGTACAGTATATCTCATACATAATATAAAGTTATTGACATGCTGAGCCGCTGGTACAAATCAGTGGATGTAAAATTCCTTTAATCCGGCATTAATGAGATTATCAAATATTCCTGATCATTGGATAGATTTTATTTATACCCCTAGAAGCCGTTCTATAGGAATACAATTGGACCTATAATCTTTGTGCTCGTTCTCTGCACCATTTTGATCGTGACGTCCGCAATGTAATGGATGTGGTGTCACATGACAATGGGTCAGGTCCGTTTTGGCATCGCCGCCGTCAGTCACATGGCTCCATGCAATAAACATGAATGCAGCAAAACCTCGGCCCGGGCAGAAAGTTCTTGCTTTGTGCAATTTTTAATGTATTAATTTTGATATTTTGATATTTTTTCACAGATCAGTGAAATGACAGCAAAGATCATAGAGTGGTCGATGTTGGTCCTCAATCTGGTGAATGTATTGAGCTACTATCAGAATATGCAGGTAAGTAGACATTACCTCATTATCACCTCGTATACCAGACCTCGTAATTGAAGGCACTCAGGCTCATTGGCCGTTGTGCCCATGACTGGGTGGCAATGAAGGGGTTAACTAAGCCACGTTATGCTAGGGGGATTGTTCCATGTAGTGTTTACATTAGTGGGGCCTATAGGGTATGGGGTACCCGCCTATAGGGCATTTTTTGTGGGGATATAGGGCGGTCTTACCCACCCTCCCCGTTCTGGGTTTATAAGGGCAAGGAGGGAAGACAACTTCCTCTTCTGGCCGTTACTGCGCAGGGATTTGTTATTACAAAATTGTGAGTACACTTAACTGATTGTCATGGACCAGCAGGAGCTTGAAGAAATTATCCGTATCCGGATGCAGGACGAGGGATCTGTATGGCTGCAGTCTCTTATTCAAGAGACTGTGGCACCGGCGTCTTCCCTACCTGGCACACTCCCTGCGATCCTCCCGCCGCTCCAGGCCGCCAGCACATCTATCCCCCTCCGGTTCAAGGGATACCAACCGGACCCGCTGTTCTCGTTCTCGCCGTTCATCCAGGCGCCGCTCATCTCGACGGTCAAATAGACATCGTAAACGGCATAGGAGGTCGCCATCAAGGTCAAGCTACGGTTCAAGGTCAGAGAGCTCACGCACTGGGTCGTCACACCACGGCAGTCCGCGGGACAGCCATGACCGACGTCGCCATAGAACCGCGCCTCTGTTCGCCGTCACTCAGCAAGACCGATCGTTGCGGTGGTACCAGAAGCACCCGCAGCACCTGTATCTCTACCAACACCCTCGACGGCTGTGGTCCCGGTATCGGCATCAGGACATGGTGAGTATGACTGCCTTCGGGCTTGGGGTTCAGGGGGAACGTCTGATGTTTGGTGTTATATTGTGACAATATGTCAGGTATTTTATATATTATATATTGTTTATTGCTTTTGTTTTAGCATGTATGGATATAATATATGTTATAATAAATTTCTTACATTCTTTATTTTCACTTATTTTTATTTTCACTTACGATTGTTTGTATTTTTATTTTTTGACATATTCTTGTCCTTGTATTCACTTATTCTTTTTCTTGTGACGCGTCGCACAGTCACTTTCACTTTTTTCTTTGATGTAAATTATTGGCCATTTATTCGCATTTTTGTTCATTTCACTGTATTGACACTACTCACATTCTGTAATACAATATATTCTTTACTGATCCACATATACTCGTTTATGCTAATAAGGGTTCTAAAGTAGTGTATATAATCAATCCTTTTCTACCCATATTGAAATATAAATTCCCCTGACCGGTTATGAATGTCTATTTACACATAAATGGGAGTAGGCGTTTGTATATTGGAAGTAACTTTTCCACTTACGAGACTGGAGTCCCTCTTGCTGTCAAGTACGCATGTCTGTGCGGCTGCTGGCGGCGACGTTCTGCCCTCTCCGCTTCCATAGGCCCATTGCGCATGCCCGGAACTCTCGTACGCGTCGGGTATCCGGGGACGCGCTGCTGTGCCTAGAACCGGAAGTGAGGCTGGCCTCGCTTCCGGCCGCGGCATTTGAGATGCGCCGCAATTGACAGCTGAGGGACTTTCTCCAAACTATTTAAGGGCTGTTTTGTAGGAGGACATACACACACACATCCCCCCTGAGGAAGCAACCGTAGCGAAACGCGCGTTGGGGTTTCATGTGAAGGAGCAAATATCAACGATCTTCTTACATTGCTGTCATAGGTAAGGCTGCTAAATATGAATGATTCCTTTAAATAGTACTATGTTATCCTATTTTTCCTATCGCCTTTACTTTTCACTTATGTAATTTAACGAATAGGTATTGGACGTATAATAGGATTACTCTTTCCCTTCCTGGGGCTCACACCCTGGATATGTAAATCATTTATATATAGCCCCTGCACCTGTGTTCATTACCTGATAAGGGTTAACTATTTGCTCCATTATTTTACACTAGGGTCCTGTTCTTATGTAATGTTTTAAATTGTATTTGTGATACATGTTAATAAAATATTTACTTTTTATATGAATTGGCATTATGGCTCATTGTTGTTCTTCAGTATTTAATTAAGTATGGAGTGACCCCAGCCCGTGATCCCGCTCCATACTTCCCCTTAACGACTGCCGAGTACATGTATGTGGCATCTTGTTAAGGAGATAAATGTCATTTTGTTGATTGTTTCTGTGAATTTTTATTTTCATCCTGTTTTGATTATTTTATTCTGTTGTAGATATCACAGCGGGCGGTTCTAGGAGGATCTTGTTTAGATGGCGCTGAACCGCATAGGGAGAGCACCAGGGACTGCAGGGAAGTGCAGCCCGGCCCTTCTTTCCGTGAATTGACACAGAGTGCGTTTTGCTAATTTATTGGCGACTTCTCACTATTATGGAGATCAACGGATTGGGATTCTTCTCCATCTTCTTGGCCTTTTGGTGTGTGGCCTGGCTCTCTGGTGGCTACACCCTGACTGTTATCAACAACCATACCTGCACCGCTGATCCGGGAACCTGCGCTGATGAACCTCTGCTTCAGCTGGGATCAGGTGAGGATGCAGGGTCAGCGGCTATTGTGTCGGGAGATGCTGGGGGGGACAGAGGCCCGGGCAGAGGAGACGTCGCAGGGGCGCTGCAGCGAGGGCATTACATGACCCAACCCCCTATCAGAGGACAAGAGCTGGAGAAGAAGTCGTCCGGTCTCAGCCAGTCCTGCACAACTGTGTCCTTTATTGAATGTACCGTCCGGTTCTGGCCCGCAGCAGGAATGTCCAAGCAGGGATGTGGCGCATGCTGTTGATGCCAAGGGGGATCGATGTGATGTTGGTCACACGTCTGCCTTGTCCCTTTTTTCTGTTTCAGGTTCGGCAAAGGAATCGTCAAGAAGAGGGAGGAAACGCAGATGTGGAGGTGGGCGCAGGCACGGTCGGCGCAAGCATCACCACGGCAGAGGTGGTCGTCCTCAGAGGCGGAGATCGCTCTCAACATCTTCTGACCATAGCCCTCCTCTTCTTCTTCGCCATCATTATCTACATCATCTTCCCCGCCGAAGACGTCGAGCCGTGCTGATGTCACAGAGAGATGACGAGGGGTTATAAATATTCCCCTGACAGCTGCCCGGTCTTTCTTTCCGTGAATTGACACAGAGCGCGATTTGATAATTTATTGGTGACTTCTCACTATTATGGAGACCAATGGACTGGGATTCTTCCACAACTTCTTGGCCTTTTGGTGTGTGGCCTGGCTCTCTGGTGGCTACACCCTGACTGTTATCAAGAAACATGCCCCCCCACTGATGTACATCATCCCCTCAGTCCTATAGATTATTATCAGACTGCTGATTATTAAGATGAAGCAATTCTGACAGTTTTTCCATATTATTTAACATTGAGCATTTTCTTTTTTGTTTTACAGTGAAATAGGAAAATTTCATTCTAGAAAATATCCTGTTTAGAATGGGATTCATAGGAATGGCCATTGCCTGTAAGTAAATATCATGGAAGTGATTATAATATGCTCTTCATGCAGCAGTAATCAGACTTTATAAAAAATTATAATTAAGTTTTGTTCATTTCATTGCTAATAATTGTCTGGATCAGACGATGCAGATAAATGTTTAGACATGCTACAGGATTTATTTGGCTAATTTTCTCTTTTTCAGCTCTGGGTCTGACGTTTCTACATTATAAGTTCATTATGTTCCATGCTGAAGCCTTTGGGCCTCGTCAGACCTTGGTTCTAAAGATCCTCCTGGCAATTGGATGGTCATCATGTGTTGGGACGGCCATTCTGGCTGCATTTTCAGTAAGTTAATAAATGTTTTACGTTGATAGGGTTGTCCCAGCTTCACTAAATAGGGACCCGCTGGCAATCAGCTGATCGCTGTGGGTCCGGTAGCTGAACCCCTGTTGATCATGATCAGCGGTTATCACCGGGTGGCCACACCCTAAAGTGGTATTACATGGCTTATTCCAATGAATGGACGACCATGTAATAGATGTGTGTCCCTCTTATTGTGTCCGGCATCCCTCTCCATGCTGCACGCCTCCTCCCTACTCACCCGATTAACGGCCGGAGTGTAGTACCGCCGGTTGTCAGCCGGGTGGCACATGGATCATGAGGCCTGCGCTACACCGCTGATCCGGGAACCTGCGCCGATGAACATCTTCTTCAGCTGGGATCAGGTGAGGAAGCAGGACCAGCGGCTATTGTGTCGGGAGATGCTGGGTGGGGGCGGGAAGAGCAGATTCTGCAGGGGCGATGCAGCGAGGGCATTGCATGGCCTAACCCCCTATCAGAGGACAATAGCCATAGAAGAAGTCGTCTGGTCTCAGCCAGGGCTATGGTCTCCTGCACAACTGTGTCCTTTATTGAATGTACCGTCCGGTTCTGGCCCGCAGCAGGAGGGTCCGAGCAGGGATGTGGCGCATGCTGTTGGTGCCAAGGGGGATCAATGTGATGTTGGTCACGCTTCTGCCTTGTCCCTTTTTTCTCTTTCAGGTTTGGCAAAGGAATCGTCAAGAAGAGGGAGGAAACACAGATCTGGAGGTGGGCGCAGGCACAGTCGGCGGAGATCGCCCTCGTCATCTTCTGAGCGACAACAATTCTCTTCTTCTACGCCATCATTATCTAAATGATCTTCCCCGCCGAGGACGTCGAGCCGTGCTGATGTCACAGAGAGATGATGAGGGGTTATACATATTCCCCTGACAGCTGCCCAGTCTTTCTTTCCGTGAATTGACAGAGAGTACGATTATCTGATTTATTGGCGACTTTTCACTATTATGGAGATCAACGGATTGGGATTATTAGACCCATAGGTGTATAACCGCCGGGTCTTTGACTTTGCGTAGGAAGGGGTTAAAATAATTGCACCCCATCTAGGGATTAGGTCCGTCCCGGGTCCACCATTGCAGGGATTAACACGGGCCTTACATTATCGGCCGACTCATCCCCCCTCCATCCAGGGGAGGGGTTATGATATTCACCCCCTCTTTCCTCCTAGATGATATAAGGGAAGGATTCCAGCGCCGCTGCCTCTTTTGGCCGTAATCTCGCGAGACTACGTACCGGCAAGAGAACAATCATGGAGGAGTATATCCGTCGTCGGCTGCTTCAGGAAGGCCCCGGCTGGCTGCAGCCTCTGCTGCATGAGACTTGCCGGCCAGCTTCCTCTTCTCCCGCGGCCCCCGCTGTGCACCCAGTGCGGCAGTCGGCATGTCAGTCTCAGCCGCCTGTGAGACTGTCCCCTTCAGAACATCTGAGTCAGCGCCCCATGTCCCAGGGACGCCTGTTAACTATCCCTACCAGTCCGCTACTGCCACTCCCCCACTGGCTCTGCAGGGATCAGCATGCCGCCGTTCAGTGGCTGTGGTGCTTGACTATGTTCCCCCCTCTCCTGGCCTCGCAGCTCCCACAGGGATGGGCCGGGCTAGGCCCTGCCTGGCGGCCATTCAGTCAGTTAGTGTCACCGCAAGCCTGGCTTCCAATACAGCAAGCTTTGCGGAATTGCCCAGGGGCGCCCTCTATTCCCCCTGCCCGCAAACCTGCACCTTTAACGGCCTCTACGGCTGCAGGCCGCAGCGTGCCAGTCCCCCAAGATGATGTGAGGGACACATGGCACGATTTATCCCCACCGCCTCCTAGAGGACGAATCCATGTTTTCTCTATGTGATAGTGGTGAGGATCTATTTCCCACCGAACAGGCTCCTCCTGCCTCTTCTACTATGGCATCAAAGAACGTTGACGTGTCGGTGTTCATTCATAAAGATTTGGGCCCGGCGTATGTGATTCCCACCGACCACTCAGCTTCACGGTCGTCACACTCACGCGAGGGGTCGACTAGGTACAGATCCATGTCACGGCACAGGCACTCCTCACGGCGTCACAGTTCACGTCGCTCTCGTCGCCACTACTCCAGGTGTAGGGCTACTTCATGGCCAGTCCCATAACCGTGGCACTTCCGAAAGCAGCCACGCCTCGTCAAGTAGGGCCCACACGCCCGTGGGATCTTCTCGTTCCATGGTACCAACTGCCTCAGCTACACTGACATTGTTACCTGAGGCACCTGTTATTCCACCGCCGACGCTCCATACCGCTTCTATTTCTGGACCCGGTGAGTATGACTGCCTCCAGACATGGCACACTAATAATGCATCTGATGTTGATTTACTGTCTGTTTTAAAATCTTTGTTGACGGGCAGCACCGAACCGCAGGTCGATTGTGTACCTGCACCAGTAGCGGCAAAGTCTTTGGTTGAGGCTTCCACCTCTACATCTACTCCTGTGCTACCTGCGTTTAGGGATACGTATTTTTGTGGAATTGCTCCCCTCGGCGCTCACTTGTCTGATGACACCAGGGAGAAAATATGTAAAAATGAATATGTGGATATTTGGTCCCTGGTGTCAGTGGATTCGGTGACCATCGATAAGGAGCAGCGTTTTGAGAGGGGGGTTCAATCAAAACCAAAAATGGCACACACGTTTAATAACTGGCTACAGGCGTTTGCGGTCTTGGGGTGTGTAGTTTCGCAGAGGTTCCCTGATAAATAGTTTCAGTTATTTGTGTACTTAGACACAATTTTCAGCGCTTACAAGAAGCACGGGGGCGCTCCCGTGGTGGCGTTATGATGAGGAATTTAGACGGAGAATGGTGCAACATCCTGAAATAGGTTGGGACAATAAAGCGACTTCTGGTTGCGAATGATGATGTCACAGTGTTCATTTCATTCCGCTGCCCCCTCCTCCGGGTGCTTTACCAGTTCCTCTCCCGGGTTGGGGGCCCGGCGCTGTGCAGATCCGGATCTTGCTGGCTCTTCAATGAAGGGCATTGCAAGTTCTACGGATCATGCAAATGTAAGCATGAATGCTCTAACTGCGAGGGTAGCCATGCTACCGTGCGCTGCTCACGTCGTGCACCCCCCCGCGCTAGGCCGCAATACTTTAGCAGGGTTGAGGACCCCGGTACGTGTCAGCGCGATGTGGCAGTGGCTAGATCAGTACCTCAAGATGGGAGAAGCCGCCCTACTTAGAACCGGTTTTATGTTTGGTTTCTTCATTCCTTTTGTTTACAGCCCTACGTTAATGTTTTAGCGTAATTTCAAGAGGCTGTCACCAGATTATAAGTGCCCTATCTCCTACATAATCTGATCGGCGCTGTAATGTAAATAACAACAGTGGTTTTTATTTTGAAAAACAATAATTTTTGACTAACTTATAAACAAAACAATTTTAGATTTATGCTAATTAGTTTCTTAATAGACAGCTGGGTGTGTTTTTACTTTTGACCAAGTGGGTGTTGTACAGAGGAGTGTATGAGGCTGACCAATCAGTGACTAATCAGCGTCCTGCACTTCTCATTGTTCCAGCCCAGCTTCTTTCACTGCACAATCACACTGTGCTGTGGATCATGCTGGGCTGGAACAATGAGAAGTGTATGATGCTGATTAGTCACTGATTGGTCGCTGATTGGTCACTGATTGGTCAGCCCCATACACTCCTCTGTACAACACCCACTTGGTCAAAAGTAAACTAATTAGCATAAATCTAAAATTGCTCATAACTTGCTCAAAAATGATCTTTTTTCAAAATAAAAACCACTGCAGTTCTCTACATTACAGCTCCGATCAGATTATGTAGGAGATAGGGCGCTTATAATCTGGTGACAGCCTCTTTAAAGTCAGCTAACGAATTTCCAGCTGTTGTGAAGGACAAGGTTGGGACAGAGGTTAGTTTAGGTCGCATGCCGGGAACTTTTTATTTTTTACCTTTTCCTAATCTCCGTGTTTCACCTCTTTGTGTGGTTGCTAAAAAGGAGGTGGAAACATTTTGTTTAATTCACCACTTGTCATACCCTAAGGCTCGTTCTGTTAATGACGGTATTCGCAAGGATATTGCAGCGGTGTCTTATGTTTTGTTCGATCAAGTTGTCGATTTAGTTTGTAGTTCCGGGTGCAGGGCCCTTATGATCTGACATCGAGTGAGCGTTCCGGATGTTGCCGGTCCATGAGGATTGCTTTCATTTATTGGGTTGCCAATATTACTATGACATGTGCCTTCCCATGGGTTGTTCAATTTCATGCTTTTATTTCGAGGTGTTTAGTTTGTTGCTTGAATCAGTTCTCCAGGAGCAAATCGGCACTGCGTCCATTACGCACTATTTAGACGATTTTGTCTTTGTTGGCACCCCTGCGTCACCGCAATGGCAATTTCTACTTGGTGTTCCACTTTCCCTAGAGAAAACCGAGGGTCCCGGTTTCCTTTTTAGGGATAGAAATTACAATCCCTGTTCGTTTCAGCCTTGTCGGTTAAAAAGATGCAATTGGAGCAGAGTCTTCACACAGCTAGTGCCTCCTCTGAGCCAGGAGTCGTACAGGAAAGTGAAGCCGCTGGGAATATAACGGTACCCGGGCTGCAGCCAAAGAATGGTTTAAGAAATGGAGGCCATGGATAAAGCAGTGAATGTATATATAGACAACTTGCTTGGACCAAGAGACCCGCGAGTAAAATGATGGTTCATGTTAGATAATTACATCCCCTCATTTGTTTGCACCGTCCTGTATTTATTTAGGACCGAAGTACAGGAAAAACAGACCACCAGTTTCCTGCAGAGGGATTCTTGTAGTTTATAATATTGGCCTTACACTGCTCTCGCTGTACATGTTTTATGAGCTGGTAACAGGAGTATGGGAAGGAGGATACAACTTTTTCTGCCAGGACACTCACAGTGGAGGTGATGCAGACATGAAGATAACTCGAGTCCTCTGGTGGTACTACATTTCCAAGCTCATTGAATTCATGGACACTTTCTTCTTTATTCTCCGCAAGAACAACCACCAGATCACCGTCCTACATGTCTATCACAATGCGTCCATGCTAAACAACTGGTGGTTTGTCATGAACTGGGTGCCTTGTGGACACTCCTACTTTGGTGCTACTCTCAAAAGCTTTATCCATGTCATCATGTACTTTTACTACGGACTATCAGCTATACCAGCCATGCGACCTTATCTGTGGTGGAAGAAATACATCACCCAGTGCCAGCTGACCCAGTTCGTCCTAACACTGACTCAGACCAGCTGTGCAATGATTTGGCGCTGTGCAGTCCCCATGGGATGGCTGTATTTCCAGAACTGCTACATGATCTCTCTCATCATCCTCTTTACCAATTTCTACATTGAGACATACATGAAAGCCTCTTCCCGAAGGAAAGATTACCAGAACGGCTCAGTGACTGCAGCGAACGGACACACAAACGGCTTTTCTTCCCAGGAGGAAAATGTCAAGCAGCGTAAACAAAGAAGGGATTGAGCGGAAAAACCAGCCACCAGTTCACTGCGCCAGATGATATACCATCAGATTAAAAACACAGTGCACTGACACCCTTACAGCGACTGTAAATTATTCCTAGTTATATAACGTGATTAATGTAGATCTTAACAAACTCTACCTATCATTAAAATGCTGAAAACACATTTAGAATTGCTCACAAAATTAGCGGGCAGGTATTGTTTAGTTCTGCCCTCTACAGCTACAGATGATGAACTGCAAGTCTCAGTATGCCATGATAGAGGCTTGTGTGAGACTTACAAGCTTCTGTGTTCTCTTCCGACCTCTGTATTGAGTTCCACATTTAATATGATTCTTGATGGGACTTGTAAGAAAACAGCATCTGTAGATCTACAGGAAGGTCCCATCTGCTCTAGAACATATAGCACTATTACCTATTGCCTATAGCACCTTATCCAAAATGGAAATGTGTGTAAGGAGGCATTGCCATTAACAATAGAACCTGTGGTAAGGTCTAAACACATATATTTTTAGATACACTTCTATAATCCATCCATATTTTCATGTTTTTAGAAAGCCAACACCCTATAACCCGTATAACAGTTTTGTAGACGTATTATTGATGAGATAAGACGAGGTAACAACTCCATACCTGGCTATGTAAGGTATCTCCTGGATAAAATACAGTGGGATAGTCACAGCTGGCACATAAGAAAGGACACATGGGATCAGGCAGTGATAAGGATGAAGATGAGCAGAGTATCACATGTTAAGGATTAAAAAATGTTTTTGTCACATAGCTATATACAAAGAGAGCCCTGAGCAATGTCGGCTGCTACTGAGACTCCCCCGGCAGACCACTCTGATATCGACTTAGACCAGTGATTGTTACTGCGTGCGTGCGTGCCCTCGCTGTAAGTTGTGGATACAAAAAAAAGTAATATTGTAGTAAATTACACTGCTGTTGCCTTACTAGTTTCAAATTCTAGGTGCTGAATAGTAATTTATAGGTACCAGAAGTTATCATACATTTCTAATGCAGGATACCTGTGTGTTTGAATAAACATGCCTTAATAAAACAGCATTTAGATAACAGGGCCCATCATTTCCTACCGTTTAGAAAAAAGGTTTAAAAGGAAAAAAACATTTGGCAACTTGGCTTTATAGTAGATTGATATATTTTTAGAATTTCTTTGTATTATACTAGTAATAACGTTTCCTCGTCTCCTACAAGCACACAATAGAAGCTGGTGACATCACTCAAAGATCAGCGTGTCATTAGTTTTAGTCTTTTACTTGATGGATAATTGGTTTATTTCATTTGAATTGCGGATGTGACTGCTGCCCTGAAAGTTTCTGTTTTTATTGTATCGCAGTTTTGCGTTTTGTTCCATTTGTGGTTAAGCTGCTTGTTTGTATAATGCAAAAGATTTGCACTCAAGGAGAGCTTATGGTCTGAACAATACAGGTATATATTTAGGTGCTCAAATGTATATTGTCACCGTGGCATAGACACTTAGTAACAAAACGATGTCAAACATTCCTAGGCTGCCTTTTTGTGTGTATGGTTACAGCAAGCATAACAACTGCCTTCTGTGTTTGGGCAACAGGTGCATTTGTAACCCCCCCCCCCCCCCCCCACCACCACCACCCTATGTTACCCTCCTCTGTTGTAATTCCCATTTATAATTTTTAAAATAGTAGTATGTTTTGACTTTGTTTTATTTTTACTTTTTTTTAACTCAATGCAATGTGGGACAGCAGTACATTAAATGTCGTTGTCTTTGCAATGAACAAGTTAGTCATAATGATGCCAAGGAAATTGTGTGAACAAGTGTGTTTTTAGTTTTGTTTCCTTAGTTGCCGAGCGTCCAGCACTGGCAAAGCCATTTAAAGGCATTTATACAGTAATACACGTCATGTGTCTGTTAATATATAAAAATATAAAAGTTGTGAAGAAAAAAATTTTTTTTTAAAAAAAAGATGCAATTGAAGCAGATTCAATCGTTGTCGGGTCTCCTAGTTTTTGCCAGCAGGGTTATGCCTATGGGTAGGATTTTCTCTCACCGATTGTCAATGGCTACGGAGGGGTATTTTCTCCTCATCACCTGGTTCGAATTTCATCTGGGATAAGGGCGGATTTCAGAGTCTGGTCTATATTCTTGCAGGACTATAATGGACGCACATGTTGGAGGTCGCCTACTGTTTCCAATATTGACTTTGAAACTTTCACTGATGCGTCAGGTAGCAAAGGATTCGGGGCTATTTTTGGTACAGCATGGTGTGTGGCCCAGTGGCCGGACGCTTGGCGTGCCAGGGGATGATGTGCGAATCTGACTCTATTGGAAATGTTCCCTATCATAGTATCTGTGGAATTGTGGGCCGGGACTATGGCAAACTCGTCTGTGTTATTCTGGTCCAACAACGAGAGTGTCGTGCAGGCTATTAATCATCTAACCTCCGCTTCACTCCCTGTGGTGATATTGCTGCGCCGGCTGGTGCTGCGATGCTTACAACATAATATCCAGTTCAGGGCTCGTCACGTTCCAGGTGTTGACAATAAAATTGCTGATGCTCTTTCTCGTTTTAATTTCCAGTTTCATTTATTGTTCCCGCAGGCAGAACAGGAGGGGACGGAGTGCCCGGATGGGCTATGGAGACTGCTGGATCCCAGTTAGTGCCTTTCGTCAGGGCATCACTTGCTCGATCTACCTGGACGGCTTATGGTAATGCATGGAACGAGTGGTTGAAAGTTGTAGGGGAACGTATTATTGGTCCTCCGGAACATCCTCGTTTAGCCTATATTATGGAATATTTGTCGGGTTTGGCTGAGCAGTTGCGCTTCGTCACCTTATGGGTCTGGCATTTTTCTTTAAGCTTCATGGGTGGGCCAATGTCACAAAATCCTTCTTTATTTTGCAGTCCATTAAGGGGTGAGAGAAGTCGGCAGTTCCAATCTAGGCGTCCGATTTATTTTGCAATTCTGTTAAAACTTTTGCATTGTTTACCTGAGGTATGTGCTTCTATGTTTGACTCGGCCCTGTTAGCCGTGGCTTTTTCCTTTTTTGGTGCTCTGCGGATACCTGAGTTAGTTCCCTATAGTGCTACGCGGCCGGGCTGCCTTTTATTTGAGGACGTTAGTTTGTCTGAATCCGGCCAAGGTTTTCGAATACGTCGATCGAAGACAGATATTTTTGGCAGGGGCTGCTGGGTTTCGTTGTGGGCAATCGGGGGTGCGGGTTGCCCTGTTGCTTTAGCATCTTCCTACTTAAGTTTGCATAACTGTGGCTCTCAGTTTATGACGTATATTGACGGCAGCCCCCTTACAAAATTTCAGTTCTCTGCAGTATTTAAAAAGGCATTGTCATCTGTCGGCCTCCCCCTGGGGACTTCGGCACCCACTCATTTCGCATAGGAGCGGCTACAACCACCAGCTAATTGGGCCTGACCGATACTGAGGTGCGTCGTATAGGGCATTGGCGCTCTGATGGCTTTGTAGATTACGTTCGCTCCGATTTGGTTCTGCACTAATTTCTTTTATTTTCTAGATTACCGGCCGTCAGTATGGATAATGGGCCATTCATATGTTTTTTGGGCTGAACGGAGAGCGGCTATAGGGCTCGGGGGAAAATCACTTGGATTCCAGGATGCAGAGATCTATTGGAGCGGCCTAAGATCGTTGCAGACCTTACCGGAAGTGGTGGATATTAGTCGGCACCGGCTGGTGCCGACGGTTTTGGTTCTACACATTGGGGGGAATGATTTATGATCAGTGCGCCTTGGTGAGTTGATTGCCCTAATCCAGTCAGACCTTGAGTAGTTTGCTTCCTTCTTCCGGAGCTCGTGCTTGTATGTTTAGAAGTAATCCCCAGGGCAGTGTGGCACGGGGCCCGGGGTGGTAATCCAATTGAGAGGGGCCGGAGGCTCCTGAATACACGTGTATCTCGCTTTGTGGGAGAAAGGGGGGGAGTAGTGATCAGGCACAGACAACTGGAGGGTGACAACAGATGCCTGTTACTGTCAGACGGAGTTCACCTTACAGATATTGGCCTGAATATATTCCTGTCCGGTCTGCAGGATGGGATTGAGCAGGCACTTTTCCTATTGGCTGGGGGTCGTGGTGGGGCAGAGGCACATATAGTGTGAGTACACGTCCTCCTTATGGCGGTTTTGTAAGGTAAATGACCTACATGCCCACTTATGTTGGCGGCTGGCATACGGGTGTTTACTTTAAAAGTTAATGTTATTTTCAATATTAGTATTTATAAAAAAAAGCTGTGGCCGACCCCGGGTCAACCCATGTTAAAAGGAAACAAGTTTGTTCTGTGTCAATTTTAATGTTAGGTTATCCATGGCTAAGTTGTTGATGGGCTTATAATAGTATACATGCAGTCTCTTCTCCATCTTCTTGGCCTTTTGGTGTGTGGCCTGGCTCTCTGGTGGCTACACACTGACTGTTATCAACAACCATGCCCCCCCCACTAATGTACATCATCCCCTCAGTCCTATAGATTATCAGACTGTTGATTGTTAAAATGAGACAATTCTGACAATTTTTCCATATTATTTAACATTGACCTTTTTCTTTTTCATTTCACAGTGAAACTGGAAATTTCTTTCCCTGTTGGGTGCATTAATGTATTAATTTTGATATTTTTTCACAGATCAGTGAAATGACAGCAAAGATCATGGAGTGGTCGATGTTGGTCCTCATGCTGGTGAATGTATTGAGCTACTATCAGAATATGCAGGTCAGTAGACGTCACCTCATTATCACCTCGTATACCAGACCTCGTAATTGAAGGCACTCAGGATTATTGGCCGTTGTGCCCATGACTGGGTGACAATGAAGGGGTTAACTAAGCCACGTTATACTAGGGGGATTCTTCCATGTAGTATTTACATTAGTGGGGCCTACAGGGTATGGGGTATCCGCCTATTGGGCATTTTTTGGGGGGATATAGGGCGGTCTTACCCACCCTCCCCGTTCTGTGTTTCTAAGGGCAAGGGGGGAAAATATCTTCCTCTTCTGGCCGTTACTGCGCAGGGATTTGTTATTACAAAATTGTGAGTACACTTAACTGATTGTCATGGACCAGGAGGAGCTTGAAGAAATTATCCGTATCCGGATGCAGGACGAGGGTTCTGTATGGCTGCAGTCTCCTATTCAAGAGACTGTGGCACCGACGTCTTCCCTACCTGGCACACTCCCTGCGTGACGATCCTCCCGCCGCTCTAGGCCGCAAGCATGTCTATCCCCCTCCGGCGACAGTAGAGCTCGCTCACTGTCGGCTAGACAGGCCGCACATGCGCGCACCGCACTCTCGCCGCAAGTACAGCGAGAGGTGGCTAAGGGGCCCGACGAGGATATCATCCCTCCATCGTCGGGTATGATATCTCCCACCAGCTTGGGCCGTGCTAGGCGTCGCCCCGGGGCCGCAAGGAGCTCGACCACCCGCACTCCACCAACGCATACAGTAGATCTGCCGAGGGGGGCTCACTAGCGTTAAGGAGAACAGCAGGTACTGCATCTGGGGGGATAGCCGCTCAGCACTCCCTCCCAGGTACTGTAGCAGGGGGGATGGCATGAGACTCCCCCCTCCGTTGAACGACGGGGATGATGGCTCTGTAGGGGACAGTGAAGAGGACTTCTTCCCCTGCGAACAGGAGCTACCTAGGGTGCAGCAATCCACGTCCATGGCATCCCCGTCGTTGCCCGCCTTCAGGGATACTTATTTTTGCGGTATCCCACCCCTCGGTCCGCATTTGTCTGACGATACCAGGGAAAAAATAGCAAGGAACGAATATATTGATAGAGTTGTGGGGTGAGAAGTTAGCAAATTCGTCTATGGTGTTCTGGTCTGATAATGCCAGCGTGGTTCATGCCGTTAACCATTTAACTTCCTCTTCTGCGCCGGTTGTGGTTCTAATTAGACGTTTAGTTTTAAGATGCTTGCAGCACAACATTCAAATTAGGGCCCGTCATATTCCCGGTATTCAAAATAATGTAGCTGACGCCCTCTCACGTTTTAATTGGCAGGTTTACCGTTCGCTCTGCCCTAGACGCCCTGTTGCCGTCCCCATCTTCATAAGGTTGTTACAGGTCCTTAAAGACGTTTGTTCTTCCCATTTTTAAATATCCTTGTTTACAGCGGCCTTTGCTTTGGCCTTTTTTGCAGCGTTACGGATTTCGGAAATTGATTGCCATGTCGGCGGCCCGCCCGGGCGGTTTGTTAGCAAATGATGTGGCGTTATCCAGCTCTGGGATTCGATTCCCCATACGGAAATCCAAGACAGACATATTCGGCAGATGTTGTTGGGTATCTTTAAGGCTGGTTCCTGGGCCAGCCTGCCCTGTCTGGGCCGTCACGCTTTATACAGATGTTCGTGTGTCAGGTACCCAATTGTTCTCCCATGCCGATGGAAAAACTGCTCACTAGGTAGGTTCCAGTTCACGGCAATATTTAGGTCAGCCTTAACCCGTGCTGGCTTTCCCCCAAAGGATTTCAGAACACATTCATTCCGCATTGGAGCCGCTACAACGGCCAGCGGTTTCGGCCTATCTGATGAGGATGTTCGGCGTATCGGGCGGTGGCGTTCAAATTGTTTCGCTGGTTATATCCGTCCGGATTTGATTTTGTATTAAGTTTATTTGTTTCTTTCTAGGTTCACGCCCCGATATATGGATCCTTGGGCATTCTTACGTCTTCTGGGTGGAATGGAGAGCGGCAATATGGAATTCCAATACAGTCATTGGAGGTAGGGTATCCGTATACACCCACCTGTGTGCTGGAGATCAATGTGTAAAGATATGTACAGTATATCTCATACATAATATAAAGTTATTGACATGCTGAGCCGCTGGTACAAACCAGTGGACGTAAAATTCCTTTAATCCGGCATTAATGAGATTATCAAATATTCCTGATCATTGGATAGATTTTATTTGTACCCGTAGAAGCCGTTCTATAGGAATACAATTGGACCTATAATCTTTGTGCTCGTTCTCTGCACCATTTTCATCGTGACGTCAGCAATGTAATGGATATGGTGTCACATGACAATGGGTCAGGTCCGTTTTGGCATCGCCGTCAGTCACATGACTCCATGCAATAAATGAATGCAAAAAAACCTCGGCCCGGGTGGAAAGTTCTTGCTTTGTTCAATTTTTAATATATTAATTTTGATATTTTGATATTTTTCACAGATCAGTGAAATGACAGCAAAGATCATAGAGTGGTCGACGTTGGTCCTCAATCTGGTGAATGTATTGAGCTACTATCAGAATATGCAGGTAAGTAGACGTCACCTCATTATCACCTCGTATACCAGACCTTGTAATTGAAGGCGCTCAGGCTTATCGGCCGTTGTGCCCATGACTGGGTGGCAATGAAAGGGTTAACTAAGCCACGTTATGCTAGGGGGATTATTCCATGTAGTGTTTACATTAGTGGGGCCTATAGGGTATCGGGTACCCGCCTATAGGGCATTTTTTGGGGGGATATAGGGCGGTCTTACCCACCCTCCCCGTTCTGGGTTTATAAGGGCAAGGAGGGAAGACATCTTCCTCTTCTGGCCGTTACTGCGCAGGGATTTGTTATTACAAAATTGTGAGTACACTTAACTGATTGTCATGGACCAGGAGGAGCTTGAAGAAATTATCCGTATCCGTATGCAGGACGAGGGTTCTGTATGGCTGCATTCTCTTATTCAAGAGACTGTGGCACCGGCGTCTTCCCTACCTGGCACACTCCCTGCGCGACGATCCTCCCGCCGCTCCAGGCCACCAGCATGTCTATCCCCCTCCGACGACAGTAGAGTTCGCTCACTGTCGGCTAGAGATGCCGCACATGCGCACACCGCACTCTCGCCGCAAGTACAGCGAGAGGTGGCTAAGGGGCCCGACGAGGATGTTTTTCCTCCATCGCCGGGCCTGACATCTCCCACCAGCTTGGCTCATGCTAGGCCTCGCCCCGGTGCCGCGAGGAGCACGACCACCCGCACTCCACCAACGCATACAGTAGATCTGCCGAGGGGGGCTCACCAGCGTTAAGGAGAACAGCAGGTACTGCATCTGGGGGGATAGCCGCTCAGCACTCCCTCCCAGGTACTGTAGCAGGGGGGATGGCATGAGACCCCCTCCCTCCATTGAACGACGGGGATGATGGCTCCGTGGAGGAGAGTGAAGAGGACTTATTCCCCTGCGAACAGGAGCTACCTAGGGTGCAGCAACCACCACCACCTCCCCCTACACGGCCTGCGTTCGTCATACCCGCAGGTTTGGGTTCTGGCTTACCTCCTGGCAGAGAATACTGAGAGGGCCTCTTCGGTTAGCTCAAGGGATACCAACCGGACCCGCCGTTCCTGTTCTTGCCATTCATCCAGGCGCCGCTCATCTTGACAGTGAACTAGACATCGTAAACGGCATAGGAGGTCGCCATCAAGGTCAAGCTACAGTTCAAGGTCAGAGAGTTCACGCACTGGATCGTCACACCTTGGCAGTCTGCGGGACAGCCATGACCGATGTCGCCATAGCAACCGCGCCTCTGCTCACCGTCGCTCAGCAAGACCAATCGTTGCGGTGGTACCAGCAGCATCCGCAGCACCTGTACCTCTACCGACACCCTCGATGGCTGTGGTCCCGGTATCGGCATCAGGACACGGTGAGTATGACTGCCTTCGGGCTTGGGGTTCAGGGGGAACGTCTTATGTTGATGTTTTTAATGTGTTGCGACCCCTGTTGGCGGGAGCCCCAGCGGCTCCATCCCTGCCGGCCTCGCAGGTGGAGGCAGGTAAAACGCTAGTGGAGGCATCCATGTCCATGGCATCCCCGTCGCTACCCGGCTTCAGGGATTCTTATTTTTGCGGTATCCCCCCCCCCCCCTTGGTCCGCATTTGTCTGACGATACCAGGGAAAAAATAGCAAGGAACGAATATATTGATAGAGTTGTGGGGTGAGAAGTTAGCAAATTCGTCTATGGTGTTCTGGTCTGATAATGCCAGCGTGGTTCATGCCGTTAACCATTTAACTTCCTCTTCTGCGCCGGTTGTGGTTCTAATTAGACGTTTGGTTTTTTAAGATGCTTGCAGCACAACATTCAAATTAGGGCCCGTCATATTCCCGGTGTTCAAAATAATGTAGCTGTCGCCCTTTCACATTTTAATTGGCAGGTTTTCTGTTCGCTCTGCCCATGGCCAGCTGCCCGGATGCACTGTGGAGGATTCTGGATCTCAGCTGGTCCCCCTAGTAAGGTCATCCCTTGCGCCATCTACCTGGGCTACATGCGGTAAGGTGTGGAATGAGTGGCTGGATGTTGTCGGTGTTCGTTCCCTGGGTCCCAATGAAGCTACCCTCCGGTCTTACGTATTGGAATATCTGACTAGGTTATGGAACCGCGGGGCCTCAGGGGCAGTTGCGCAGCGTTGCCTTTCAGGTCTGGCTTTTTTCTTTAAATTGCGCGCATGGCCGGATGTCACCAAGTCATTTTTCATTGCGCAAGCATTAAAAGGGTGGAAGAAATCCGCAGTTAGATGAGAAGCTAGACGCCCTCTTTCCTTCCCCATCCTCATAAAGTCGTTACAGGTCCATAAGGACGTTTGTTCTTCCCATTTTGAAATATCCTTGTTTACAGCGGCCTTTGCTTTGGCCTTTTTTGCAGCGTTACGGATTTCGGAAAATGATTGCCATGTCGGCGGCCCGCCCGGGCGGTTTGTTAGCAAATGATGTGGCGTTATCCAGCTCTGGGGTTCGATTTCCCCATACGGAAACCCAAGACAGACAAATTCGGCAGATGTTGTTGGGTATCTTTAAGACCGGTTCCTGGGCCAACCTGCCCTGTCTGTGCCGTCACGCTTTATACAGATGTTCGCGTGTCAGGTACCCAATTTTTCTCCCATGCCGATGGAAAAACCGCTCACTAGGTAGGTTCCAGTTCACGGCAATATTTCGGTCAGCCTTAACCCGTGCTGGCTTTCCCCTCAAGGATTTAGAAACACATTCATTCCGCATTGGAGCCGCTACCACGGCCAGCGGTTTCGGCCTATCTCATGAGGATGTTCGGCGTATTGGGCGGTGGCATTCAGATTGTTTCGCTGGTTATATCCGTCCGGATTCTATTTTGCATTAAGTTTATTTGTTTCTTTCTAGGTTCACGCCCCGTCATATGGATCCTTGGGCATTCTTACGTCTTCTGGGTGGAACGGAGAGCGGCAATACGGAATTCCAATACAGTCATTGGAGGTAGGGTATCAGTATACACCCACCTGTGTGCTGGAGATCAATGTGTAAAGATATGTACAGTATATCTCATACATAATATAACGTTATTGACATGCTGAGCCGCTGGTACAAACCAGTGGATGTAAAATTCCTTTAATCCGGCATTAATGAGATTATCAAATATTCCTGATCATTGGATAGATTTTATTTGTATCCCTAGAAGCCGTTCTATAGGAATACAATTGGACCTATAATCTTTGTGCTTATTCTCAGCACCATGGTGATCGTGACGTCCGCAATGTAATGGATGTGGTGTCACATGACAATGGGTCAGGTCCGTTTTGGCATCGCCGTCAGTCACATGACTCCATGCAATAAACATGAATGCAGAAAAACCTCGGCCCGGGTGGAAAGTTCTTGCTTTGCGCAACTTTTAATGTATTCATTTTGATATTTTTTCACAGATCAGTGAAATGACAGCAAAGATCATGGAGTGGTCGATGTTGGTCCACATGCTGGTGAATGTATTGAGCTACTATCAGAATATGCAGGTCAGTAGACATTACCTCATTATCACCTCGTATACCAGACCTCGTAATTGAAGGCCCTCAGGCTTATTGGCCGTTGTGCCCATGACTGGGTGGCAATGAAGGGGTTAACTAAGCCACGTTATGCTAGGGGGATTGTTCCATGTAGTGTTTACATTAGTGGGGCCTATAGGGTAAGGGGTACCCGCCTATAGGGCATTTTTTGGGGGGATATAGGGCGGTCTTACCCACCCTCCCCGTTCTGGGTTTATAAGGGCAAGGAGGGAAGACAACTTCCTCTTCTGGCCGTTACTGCGCAGGGATTTATTTCAAAATTGTGAGTACACTTAACTGATTGTCAGGAGGAGCTTGAAGAAATTTTCCATATCCGGATGCAGGACGAGGGTTCTGTATGGCTGCAGCCTCCTATTCAAGAGACTGTGGCACCGGCGTCTTCCCTACTTGGCACACTCCCTGCACGACGATCCTCCCGCCGCTCCAGGCCGCCAGCATGTCTATCCCCCTCCGGCGACAGTAGAGTTCGCTCACTGTCGGCTAGACAGGCCGCACATGCGCACACCGCACTCTCGCCGCAAGTACAGCGAGAGGTGGCTAAGGGGCCCGACGAGGATGTCATTCCTCCATCTGACATCTCCCACCAGCTTGGGCCGTGCTAGGCCTCGCCCCGGGGCCGCGAGGAGCACGACCACCCGCACTCCACCAACGCATATAGTAGATCTGCCGAGGGGGTCTCACCAGCGTTAAGGAGAATAGCAGGTACTGCATCTGGGGGGGATAGCCGCTCAGCACTCCCTCCCAGGTACTGTAGCAGGGGAATGGCATGAGACTCCCCCCCCCTCCGTTGAACGACGGGGATGATGGCTCCGTGGGGGACAGTGAAGAGGACTTCTTCCCCTGCGAACAGGAGCTACCTAGGGTGCAGCAACCACCACCACCTCCCCATACACGGCCTGCATTCGTCATACCCGCAGGTTTGGGTTCTGGCTTACCTCCTGGCAGAGCATACTGAGAGGGCCTCTTCGGTTAGCTCAAGGGATACCAACCGGACCCGCCGTTCCCGTTCTCGCCGTTCATCCAGGCGCCGCTCATCTCGACGGTCAACTAGACATCGTAAACGGCATAGGAGGTCGCCATCAAGGTCAAGCTATAGTTCAAGGTCAGAGAGCTCACGCACTGGGTCGTCACACCTCGGCAGTCCGCGGGACAGCCATGACCGACGTCGCCATTGCAACCGTGCCTCTGCTCGCCGTCGCTCAGCAAGACCAATCATTGTGGTGGTACCAGTAGCACCCGCAGCACCTGTACCTCTACCGACACCCTCGACGGCTGTGGTCCCGGTATTGGCATCAGGACACGGTGAGTATGACTGCCTTCGGGCTTGGGGTTCAGGGGGAACGTCTGATGTTGATGTTTTTAATGTGTTGCGATCCCTGCCGGCCTCGCAGGTGGAGGAAGGTAAACCGCTAGTGGAGGCATCCACGTCCATGGCATCCCCGTCACTGCCCGCCTTCAGGGATACTTATTTTT
Source organism: Rhinoderma darwinii (assembly GCF_050947455.1). Classification (NCBI taxonomy): domain Eukaryota; kingdom Metazoa; phylum Chordata; class Amphibia; order Anura; family Rhinodermatidae; genus Rhinoderma; species Rhinoderma darwinii. The sequence goes on from NW_027461831.1 coordinate 217,025, forward strand.
GCGGTTTCCCCCCCCCCTCGGTCTGCATTTATCTGACGATACCAGGGAAAATATAGCAAGGAACGAATATATTGATATTTGGTCCCTGGTGTCTGTGGACTCGGCGACAATCGATAGGGAACGACGTTTTGAAAGGGGTGTCCCTGCCAAGCCAAAGGTAGCAAAAACATTTAATAACTGGCTACAAGCTTTCGCTGTACTGGGCTGCGTAGTTTCGCAGAGGTTCCCCGAAAAGTCTTTCCAACTATTTGTATATTTGTATACTATTTTTAGCGCCTATAAGTCCCATCGGGGTTCAGCTTGGTGGCGCTACGATGAGGAGCTCCGCAGGCGTATGTTGCAAAAACCAGAGGTCGGTTGGGATACAAAAGCTACGGATGTTTGGCTGAGGCTTATGATGTCGCAGCGCCCCTTTCAGCCAGCAGCCCTCTCCCCACCCGCGTTTGGCCGTCCCTCCGCTGGGGTCGGGCTCAAGACAACTGGGACTTGCTGTCTCTTCAACGAAGGGCACTGCAAGTTCTACGGGTCCTCCAAGTTTAAACACGAGTGTTCCACTTGTGGGGGCCTCCAACCAGCAGTCCGTTGTAACCGGCGGAATGCCCAGGTTCCGCCTCCCAATAGTACGGGCAGAGTCAAGGACTCCAATACGCGTCCTAGAGATGCTAACCTGGCTAGACCGGTACCCCAAGATGGGGGAGGCTGCCCTAATTAGGACAGGTTTTTTGTTCGGGTTCTTTATTCCATTTGTTCATAACCCTTCACCAATGTTTTCCGGTAATTTGAAGTCCGCCAGGGAAATCCCTTCGGTTATTGCAGATAAATTAGGAAAGGGACTAGAGCTTGGCCGGATGGCCGGCCCCTTTTCTGAGTTACCATTTTCTAACCTTCGGGCATCCCCCCTAGGGGTGGTACACAAGAAAGAGCCGCGAAAATTCCGTTTGATCCATCACCTGTCCTACACATAAGTTCAGTTAACGACGGCATAGATAAGGACCTGTCTGCTGTTTCGTACGTCTCGTCTGACAGGGCGGTGGACTTAGTTCGCCAGGTGGGTCAAGGAGCCCTTATGGCTAAATCAGACGTCGAATCTGCGTTTCGGTTGTTACCCGTCTATCTGGACTTTTTCATCTGTTGTCAGGTGGACGGCCTGTTTTTTTATGACATGTGCCTCCCTATGGGCTGTTCTATCTCATCTTTTTACTTCAAGGTTTTTAGTTCCTTTTTGGAGTGGGTTTTGAAGGAAATTACGGGATGTACATCCACGACACACTACTTGGATGATTTCCTTTTCGTGGGCCCCGCTTCGTCGCCGTGTTGCCAGATATTGTTAAATTCTTTCTGCGGTTTGGCCGCTCGTTTTGGCGTCCCCCTTTCTGAAGAGAAAACCGAAGGCCCTACTACAGTGTTGTCTTTCCTGGGTATAGAGATTGACTCTTCAGAAATGGTGTTCCGATTACCGGCTGACAAAGTTATAAAGTTGCGTTCTCCCTTTTGAGCTTTTTGGTATTTGCCAATAGAGTTATGCCTACGGGATGCATTTTTTTCGCGCCGCTTGTCCCTGTCCACGGATGGTGCCCAGTTACCTACCCATTATGTACATATAACTGCTGCCCTTAGGAGCGATTTTCAAGCATGGTTAAATTTTATTGCCAATTACAATGGGCGCACGTGCTGGAGGTCACCTACCGTATCCAACCAGGAGATCCAGTTGTTCACAGATGCGGCTTTGGAGCTATACTGGGCTCTTCCTGGTGTGCGGCCCCATGGCTCGAAGCATGGCGCGTTAGGGGTTTGTGCAAAAACTTAACGTTACTGGACCTGTTCCCCATCATAGTTGCTATAGAGTTGTGGGGTGAGAAGTTAGCAAATTCATCTATGGTATTCTGGTCTGATAATGCCAGCGTGGTTCATGCCGTTAACCATTTAACTTCCTCTTCTGCGCCGGTTTTGGTTCTAATTAGACATTTGGTTTTAAGATGCTTGCAGCACAACATTCAATTTAGGGCCCGTCATATTCCCGGTGTTCAAAACAATGTAGCTGACGCCCTTTCACGTTGTAATTGGCAGGATTTCCGTTCGCTCTGCCCTAGACGCCCTGTTCCCGTCCCCATCCTCATAAAGTTGTTACAGGTCCTTAAGGACGTGTAAGGGGGTCGAACACTGTATTTCCCCTTACGTAAAAGAACTGAGTTTATGCTTTTTATTAAGTCTGTTCCATTGTCTATTTGTTTTGCCGTGTATGTATTACATGTGTATCAGCTGTAATAATTTACTTTGGCCACTAGATGGCTCCATACTGGCAGGAAGAGATAGAAAGCAGGAGGGAGGAAGTGACGTGGAGTGCAGGGTGAGTGGAGAAAGACAGAGAGGGGCTGCTGAGTGTGTGAGTGAGGAGGCCCAAACACTGACACCATGGAGTAAGCGGGTGAGCTGCAATATACACACGTGCAAGGGCTGGAGTGAAGTACCTGAAAACCCTGAGTACTGAGCGGTGCTGTACAACTAGGTCCGAGTAATGACATGGAGATTCAAGCCAGTTTATGGAACACATGGAGCGGTGAGCAGTAAAGACTTGTCCTCCTCTTTGATAGCCAAAGACTGGTCTGAGGACACGAGTAAAGTAAGTGACCACAATAGATGGCCAGCCGGATCACAGATAAGGGTGTGTGTGCAGTGCCTAGATATGCCAGGTGGGGCGGGAGCCACCAAGGACTGTAAATACTCAGATTGCTAAGCGGGGCATAAGCCACGGAGTACTGCTCGAACTGTATGCCAGACGGGGCGGGAGCCGTCAAGGGCTGTAATCAGCCGGATTGCCAAGCGGGGCGGGAGCCGCTGAATAGGCCTCAGTGTTGGATTGCCAGGCGGGGCTGGAGCCGCTGAATAGGCCTCAGTGTAGGATTGCCAAGCGGGGCGGGAGCCGCTGAATAGGCCTCAGTGTAGGATTGCCAAGCGGGGCGGGAGCCGCTGAATAGGCCTCAGTGTTGGATTGCCAGGCGGGGCTGGAGCCGCTGAATAGGTCTCAGTGCAGGATTGCCAAGCGGGGCTGGAGCCGCTGAATAGGTCTCAGTGCAGGATTGCCAGGCGGGGCTGGAGCCGCTGAATAGGCCTCAGTGTTGGATTGCCAGGCGGGGCGGGAGCCGCTGAATAGGTCTCAGTGCAGGATTGCCAAGCGGGGCTGGAGCCGCTGAATAGGTCTCAGTGCAGGATTGCCAGGCGGGGCTGGAGCCGCTGAATAGGCCTCAGTGCTGGATTGCCAGGCGGGGCGGGAGCCGCTGAATTGATATAAATGCTGGATTGCCATGCAGGGCACAAGCCGTCAAGGGCTGGTAATGAGCAGGTTGTCAGCCAATGTATGTAGTTGCATTTATTAAGAGACTGTGTTATTGCATTTGTAACGTTCAAGAATTCTGCTCCTCCAAGAGAGTTTATCTCCAGTAAAGTGTGAACATTGAATCAACTGTGTCTGCTACATTATTGTACCTGTATAAAGGGGGCTGCAATTTCTCCTGGTGTGGACTATTTAGTTGCAAACCAGACTTGATAAGTTAGCCACGTGCGTCTGTGGCCCCCCATGCACCCTCTAACAGACGTTTGTTCTTCCCATTTTGAAATATCCTTGTTTACAGCGGCCTTTGCTTTGGCCTTTTTTGCAGCGGTACGGATTTCGGAAATTGATTGCCATGTCGGCGGCCCGCCCGGGCGGTTTGTTAGCAAATGATGTGCCGTTATCCAGCTCTGGGATTCGATCCCCATACGGAAATCCAAGACAGACATATTCGGCAGAGGTTGTTGGGTATCTTTAAGGCCGGTTCCTGGGCCAACCTGACCTGTCTGTGCCGTCACGCTTGTTATGGTATAAATATATGTATAATGTATCTGGGGCCCCAAGGAGTGAAATGTTATAGAGGAGAACATGTGTTACAATAGAATGGGTATTTTAGAAAGGTTAAGAGAGGAAATAGTTTACAGCTGCTTCTGCCGTCCCTTGAAATTGCGAACAGATGGCGGTCAATCACTTGACCAACCCCCCCCTAAGCATAAAAGGAAACACAAGGGAATACCTGATTCTCCACCAATGGGCTTTATGGGAAAGAAGGATGTAAGGATTGAATATACAGATGACTCATATGTTATGGAATGTTCTTTGTTCTGATGCTTATAAAAGCGACCACTACGGTTAAATAAAGTCAGAAGGATTTTTACTTTGAGAAACGTCTCAGTGTATCTGTTGCTTCTCCGAGCTCGCCCCCCCCCCCACCTGATTTGAACCTGCATGGAGATCAAGGCGTAACGTGACTCAAATTGCGATCACAGAAATTGGCGCCCGAAACAGGGACTTGACCAGAAGGACGGCACCCCACCCAGGGGATCTCCCGGGACTAGAGTGGCGACCTCCCGGACGAAGGAACGGGCAGACCACTGCTGCAGCAAGGTAAGAAGACTTAATTCTTACAAACTCTGCTCTGCACCTTCCTGTCTGGTAGGTCACCTTCCTGGTAGTACTCCTGAGGAATAGAGGGGCCACATGAGGGTATTTTTTAGTGTAAAAATCTGGTCAAGTCTATATGTAATCCTACCCTCAGGATAAAGTGCCTGATCTCCATGACAGTATTCGTATGAATGTTGTAGAAACCCAGTTTTGTGTCACAAATGCATTTTAGAATAAGGAAATTGTTTTTGGGAAAAAACTTCCGATAATCCGGCAAATTACCAGAAACATGTGTACATGCTTCAGGTGACTACGGGGATTATGATAGGCTAAATTTAAGCCCGGAAATCGAAAATTTTGTGCAATCTGATAATCCGGCAAAATACCGAAAATGTGTGTACAGCATTGAGGTACTTGCAGAGATTATCATGCACTAATTTTCAGCTCAAAATTCCAGAATTTTCTGCAATCTGATAATCCGGCATGTCAAATGAACAGCTTGATTTTACGTTTGCCTTATTATTTGGATTAGGAATATTTGTCATATTACTGTTATGGTGTGGAGGATATCTCCTTGAGTGGTGCTTAAAGTGAATAAGAAGAAAGTAAGCTAGTTATAAAAGGAATTTAATTCTCTGGCCAGAGTAGAAGAAGGTTTAAAAGGGTTTTGAGGGGATAAGTAACTGTCTAAAATAGGTGAGGAAGGAATTCACCTATCAGGAAAATTACCCCCTACATAACTTAGGGTCTGCCTATAGGCGACCACTTATAACTAGACAATGGGGAACTGGTGTCCCTATTAAGTACGGAAATTAGAAACTGTCTAAAACAGATGAGAATGGAATTCATCTGTCAGTAGCTAGAATCTGTAACAAGAGAAAGTACGGAAACTAGAAACTGTCTAAAACAGATGAGAATGGAATTCATCTGTCAGTAGCTAGAATCTGTAACAAGAGTACGAGATGGGGAACTTGGTGTCCCTATTACGAGATGAGCACCCACAAGGACTGACAGCCAAACAGGTAGTGGCGGAAAGAGAGGGAAAGGATGTGACAAAAGGAACGAATCAGTTAATGAAGGCATGTGGAATGGGAAAAGCGGGAAGATTAGATCTGGAAAAATGGAATGAATGTTGTGACACAAAACGTGGATGGTTGAAAGATAAAAAGTTACAGGGGAAAGCAGAAGCATGGAGAAAAGTGTCAGAAGAAGTAGTACGAGGAGGTTTCAGGGAAACAGAATGTAAAGATAAGTTTTACTACACTTGTTATAATGAAGGTGGTAAACAAGGAAACGAAATAGCAAGTAGCCCACCGGGGTATGGGGTAGTCACGATGCAGGGACCAGGGGGATGGACGTGTGGAGTGTGTGGTCAGCAGAATGAAGCATGGAGGGATACTTGTTTTGCATGCGGGGCAGCAAGAACAGGAGGGAAAAATCCCCTAGGGATATATCCAGTGGTACCAAAAATGAGTAGCACAAACCCCTTTGCCCCCTCACCTCAACAAGTACCAGAACCATATAAACAAACAATAGGGTTGGCCCCTGTAGTGTTGGCAGGAATAACCCCAGTAACAGGAGGAGCCGAGGGCTCAACGGATGAAAGAGTAGAAACTAGAGCGTATAGAGAGAAAAGGGAAAAAGAGGAGGCAGAAGAGAAAGAGGAAAGGGAAAGACATCAGCGTAATATGAATCAGGCAGAAGCAGCAAGGAAGCTTCCCGAGTCAAAAGATACGACGCAAGCATTAGAAAACGTGGGAAAAAGGTTACAAGTATTGACAGACCTATTTGCGACTGAAGCTGACAAAAATTTCAATAAAGGTAGAGAACATAAATATAAGCCATGGAACCCTAGGGATGCGTTGACTTTAGTTCAGAAAGCCCCTGACCCGGAGACAGAGCCTGTCCCTTTTTGGAGATATATAGAACAAATTCAGAAAATGTATTCAGCAACATGGGAAGACTTAGTGCAGCTCATACATACCAAAATGGGAATCTATAGCTCTACTGTCATGGATGATTTAGTTCCCCCGGTAGGAGGGAATTGGGCTCAGACGGAGCCATCAGGACAGGACATGGTAAATCAATTGAAAGAATGGGCAGTGAAAAAGCAGGCAGAGCTAGGACTTAACCTGACAGACCTTACGCAAGAGGGAAGTGAAACAGTGGAGAAATTTTATGCTAGACTTCAGACAAGCTGGAAAAATATGGGATACAGAAGAGATAACCAACTAGATACTAGACTACTGACAAACTGTTTTGTAGACGGGCTAAAACGACACATAAAAGACGCATTGTTAGTAGCTAGACCTGAGTACCGAAGTTTGGCCCCAGGAGACCTGTTAAAAATAGCACAAGGTATAGAGCAGGGTCAAAAAGCACAAGGACAAAGAAAGAAACAAGTTGTTGGTGCTGGAGTATACCAGCCTCAGTACCAGCAACAGGCACAAAGGCCATTACGGAGGGATATAACTTGTTATAATTGTCAGGAGCAAGGACACATAGCCAGGAACTGTAGAGGTCCAAAACGTCCACGACAGTTCCCGCAAGTGGAGGGCGCGCAGCCTACGGCACCTCCACAGACACGACAAATGCAGCCATACCAGGCATAGGACAGTGGCAATCCCGAGGAAGGGGCAGTAACACAGATACAAGTAGTTTCCTTAGGCCCCGCCCCCACGGTCCCGTTAAAGATAAACGGAGGTCCCTCCATACCCTTCCTTATAGATACGGGAGCAGCCATGACTGTCATCAAAACCCAATTACTTCCTTCCGAGATGTTGTCCCCAGATTATCAAGAATGTGTGGGTGTGGGAGGAGTTGTGGTGAAAAATCAAATAAGTAAACCTGTCACACTCCAGTTTGGACCACACAGCTCGCTCGTTACTAGGTTGGTCACTTGTGATACTACTCCCGCTTGCTTGCTTGGTGCTGACCTGTTACAAAAATTACAGGCCACCATCGAGTATTTGCCAGATGGGACGGTAAAACTATGTGGCCAGCTGAATGAGGAGGAGTTGTGTTTGGTAGCGGCTTGTGACACCAATCCATGGAGTACCTCTACGCAAGCATACGTCCAAGCATATACTCCCACAGAGCAAGAACAATGTTTGAAATATGTACCACACAAGTTGTGGTCAAAAAGTCCTACAGATGTAGGCATACTGCCAGTACCCCCGGTAGAGGTCAAACTGAAACCCAATCATCCACTACCTCAAAAGAAACAATACCCCCTCAGTCAAGCCCAATCAGATGCTATAACCAGTAGCATCAGGGACTTCCTACAAGCAGGAGTACTAAGGGAAATAGTGTCCCCATGTAACACTCCCTTATACCCTGTTAAAAAGAAATCAGAAAAAGGCCAACCTACAAAATATAGGATGGTCCAAGACCTGAGGGCAGTGAATGCGGCAACAGTTTTTAACACACCGATAGTGCCAAATCCCCATGTATTATTGGCTCAGATCCCAGCAGCATCTTCGCATTTCACGGTGGTGGATCTGGCAAACGCCTTCTTCTCAGTCCCATTGCACCCAGATAGTCAGTATCTTTTTGCTTTCACCCATGAGGGAAAACAGTATGCATGGACTGTTTTGCCCCAGGGAGCACATAACTCTCCAAGAACCTATACGGCCGCAATGCAGTCGGTACTTGCAGAATGGGTGCCTCCCGAGGAAATAGTATTATTACAGTATGTTGATGATCTACTCCTTTGCTGTCCCTCCCAACAAGAGTGCGCAGAGGCTTCTGTGTCACTCCTCACGTTCCTAGCTAACCATGGCTGCAAAGCATCAAAAGACAAGTTGCAGTTTTGTTGCACACAAGTGGTATTTTTAGGACACTGTGTAGCACAAGGCACGAGGCATCTCACACACAGCAGAGTAGAAACTATTGTACAAATACCAGTTCCAAAATCTTTAAATGCTTTACGTACATTTTTAGGTTTAGTCTCTTACTGCAGGCCCTGGATCAGATCAGCATCGATCCTCATGCAGCCCCTGTATGATTGCCTAAAAAGTCAGCCATTCGGACTCACCCCAGAAGCTGAAGAGAATTTTCATAGCCTTAAATTAGTAGTACAAACAGCTCCAGCCCTTGGTACTCCAGACTATGACAAACCCTTCAGGTTGTACTGTACTGAACAAAATGGACATGCCACTGCAGTTCTCACACAAAGTCATGGACCACAGCAGCGCCCGGTAGCATATTATTCAGCTAGACTAGACCCTGTGGCCCGAGGTTCCCCATCATGTGTGAGAGCTATCATTGCTGTAAATTCAATGTTAGACAAGGCCTCAGATTTGGTCCTAGCATTTCCAGTCCAAGTGTTTGCACCACATGATATTACTGCTATTCTTACTCAAATACAGCCGAAGCATTTGTCAACTGCAAGACATTTGAGATTAACCTGTGCTCTTCTTCTTCCTGAGCAGGTTACTTTACACCGCTGTACTACATTGAACCCAGCTACCTTACTGCCTTTGGAGCAAGGGGGAGAAGACGTAGGTAAAGTATGGTCACAATTTTTGCCTGAAACTGATGAACATGATTGTATGGCCCTTATGGCCCAGGAAACAGTGGGGTTTGCACATGTAAAAGATACCCCACTCCAAAACCCAGACCTAATACTCTTTGTGGATGGTTCAAGGTATTGTGTAGAAGGATCTTTTCTTACAGGATATGCAGTAACCACCGAAGATGTAGTCCTAGAAGCAGCCTCCTTACCAGCGTCCCGCTCAGCACAAGAAGCGGAGCTTAAGGCCATGGCAGCAGCATGCCAACATGCAGAAGGAAAGACAGCAAATATATACACTGACTCTCGTTATGCTTTTGGGATTGCACACGATTATGGCCCCATATGGAGGGCAAGACAATTTTTGACCTCTGCAGGTACACCTGTAAAGAATGCAGACTTTGTAAAATACTTGATGGAGACCCTGATGTTACCTACTGAGGTAGCAGTAATAAAGATAAAAGCTCACACTACGGCCAACACACCAGAAGCAAGGGGAAATGCCCTGGCAGACGAAGCAGCAAAGCAAGCAGCACAGAAGCTACCCGTGTTAGCAGCCGTATGTCAGATAAACGATCCAGAGGAAACAAGACCAGCTGTAAGCCCGGAACTACTGCAAAAACTTCAAGGACAAGCAACAGAAGAAGAAAAAGACAAGTGGACGGCCCAAGGAGCAACGCTACGAAAAGATGGCCTCTGGCAGTGCCAGAATAAACTGTGCCTGCCTAAGACAATGTTCCCAATGATGGCCCAGATAACACATGGAGAGACACACCAGTCAAAAACGGCAATGATGGACTTGGTAAACAAGGTGTGGTATGCCCCAGGGTTTAGTGTGATGGCCAGCAGTTTTACACAAGGATGCATGATCTGTGCAACACATAATATTGGAAGAACTATAAAAGTACCACAGAAGCACACACCCAGACCTATATATCCGTTCCAGAGACTACAGATAGACTATATTCAATTACCAAAAGTCGGTACCTATGAGTATGTGCTTGTTTGTATTGATCTCTTTTCAGAAGAAAGAGCAGCTGATGAAGCCGGTGCCAGTGCTGTTAATATATCAGTTGATATACTGAATTGGATGAATGTAGAGATGGTCCAAGCTAAATTAAATAAAATAAATGTGCACAAGGCCCCGGGACCAGATGGGTTACACCCTAGAATTCTTAAAGAGCTTAGTTCAGTTATTTCTGTCCCCCTTTTCATAATATTCAGAGAATCTCTAGTGACTGGTATAGTGCCAAGGGACTGGCGCAGGGCAAATGTGGTGCCTATTTTCAAAAAGGGCTCTAGGTCTTCCCCGGGTAATTATAGACCAGTAAGCTTAACATCCATCGTGGGGAAAATGTTTGAGGGGCTATTGAGGGACTATATACAGGATTATGTGACAATAAATAGCATTATAAGTGACAGCCAGCATGGTTTTACTAAGGACAGAAGTTGTCAAACTAACCTAATCTGTTTTTATGAAGAGGTAAGCAGAAGTCTAGACAGAGGGGCCGCTGTGGATTTAGTGTTTTTGGACTTTGCAAAGGCATTTGACACTGTCCCCCAAAGACGCCTAATGGGTAAATTAAGGACTATAGGTTTAGAAAATATAGTTTGTAATTGGATTGAGAATTGGCTCAAGGACCGTATCCAGAGGGTTGTGGTCAATGATTCCTTCTCTGAATGGTCCCCGGTTATAAGTGGTGTACCCCAGGGTTCAGTGCTGGGACCACTATTATTCAACTTATTTATTAATGATATAGAGGAAGGGATTAATAGCACTATTTCTATTTTTGCAGATGACACCAAGCTATGTAATATAGTTCAGACTATGGAAGATGTTCATGAATTACAGGCAGATTTAAACAAACTAAGTGTTTGGGCGTCCACTTGGCAAATGAAGTTTAATGTAGATAAATGTAAAGTTATGCATCTTGGTACCAACAACCTGCATGCATCATATGTCCTAGGGGGCGCTACACTGGCGGATTCACTTGTTGAGAAGGATCTGGGTGTACTTGTAAATCATAAACTCAATAACAGCATGCAGTGTCAATCAGCTGCTTCAAAGGCCAGCAGGATATTGTCGTGTATTAAAAGAGGCATGGACTCACGGGACAGGGATGTAATAATGCCACTTTACAAAGCATTAGTGAGGCCTCATCTAGAATATGCAGTTCAGTTCTGGGCTCCAGTTCATAGAAAGGATGCCCTGGAGTTGGAAAAAATACAAAGAAGAGCAACGAAGCTAATAAGGGGCATGGAGAATTTAAGTTATGAGGAAAGATTGAAAGAATTAAACCTATTTAGCCTTGAAAAAAGACGACTAAGGGGGGACATGATTAACTTATATAAATATATTAATGGCACATACAAAAAATATGGTGAAATCCTGTTCCTTGTAAAACCCCCTCAAAAAACAAGGGGGCACTCCCTCCGTCTGGAGAAAAAAAGGTTCAAGCTGCAGAGGCGACAAGGCTTCTTTACAGTGAGAACTGTGAATCTATGGAATAGCCTACCGCAGGAGCTGGTCACAGCAGGGACAGTAGATGGCTTTAAAAAAGGGTTAGATAATTTCCTAGAACAAAAAAATATTAGCTCCTATGTGTAAAAATTTTTCCTTCCCTTTTCCCTTCCCTTGGTTGAACTTGATGGACATGTGTCTTTTTTCAGCCGTACTAACTATGTAACTATGTAACTATGTAACTATGGATGGCCAGAAGCTTTTCCAGTCACCAAAGCTACAGCCGTAGCCACAGCAAAGAAACTGATCAACGAGGTGGTGTGCAGATATGGAGTTCCAGAGGTGATCGAGAGCGACAGAGGAACTCATTTTACGGGTGAAATCATGAACCATGTGTTGTCAGCTCTAGGCATAAGTCAAGCCCTACATACACCATACCATCCACAAAGTAGTGGGAAGGTTGAGAGACTAAATGGGACTCTCAAATTGAAAATCCAAAAAGCAATGGTAGAAACCGGGAAACCATGGACCGAGTGTCTACCATTAGCCTTGTTCTCAGTAAGATACACGCCCACAAAAAGAACAGGTCTCAGCCCATATGAGATCTTATTTGGGTCGGCTCCCAGATTAGGATGTTATTTTCCACAGGTGCTCCAAATGCAGTATGGTAGACTAACAGATTATGTATCAACCCTGAACAAACAATTGACCAAGGTGCATGCACAAGTTTTTGCTTCCATTCCAGATCCCGATTCAGTTGAAGGGACGCATAAGCTGGAACCGGGAGATTGGGTGGTCGTTAAGAGACACGTGAGGAAAAGTCTAGACCCAAGATTTGACGGACCGTTTCAAGTCCTACTCACAACAAGCACCTCTGTAAAGCTCGAAGGAAAGACAAGTTGGATTCACGCCAGCCATTGCAAAAAAATTACAGTACAAACGAAAGAAGACTCTAAAGAAGATGTTTAGAATTTTTATGTGGATGTTGGGAATTCTAATCTTGAAAGAAATTGCCCCCCATACACCGTCGGAATTAACACGACCTCCTCAGGATTGTGGAAGTTTTAAAGCAGGATGGTTACAGAAGAGCAACCAAACGGAACACGGTAACTTTACGTGTGCACCTTCCCCTCCGGAAAAAGCGAACGGGAGTAGTTTTTGCACTATTGCCAATATTTCTATCTCTGCACCAGCCTTATGTCAAAATGGACCCCCAGATTCACGGATGTTGTATGTAAGAATACCCAAAGATGGTGATAATATAACTATGAAATTAAAAGGGTATCTTGATTGTTATCAGATACCAAAAGGAACATTTATGCAGGAACAGCGACAGGTAGGGTTTCTGATGAAATATGATGCCCCAAGAAATACGGACAGATGGAGGTTCTACAATGAAACACAATACAAATATCCAAAATTGGCTGATACTTTCTCTATTGATCAAAATATGTTTGGACTTTGGTGCACCAATAACACCAAGATCGAAAATAGAACTACCTATGTGTTATGTGTTGAATTTTTACACGATGGCCACAAACCAAATGTTACTGAACAGAATTTAGAAAGAATACCACATACATGTAAGAATGCTGTAACCCAACAGCAGAAAGAGAATGTACACTTCAATATTTCCTTCCCTGAATCCCCCAGCTGTCATAGACAAAAAAGAGAATGGTATGACACGCTATTAGGAGGGGTAGGAACGGGATTAGGAGTATTGAATGGTATACAGGTAGAAACAGTTATGAACAAATTAAACTCAGTGGGAGACGACACATCTACTGCATTAAGGATAGGTGCGTCATGGTTACCTACTACCTTTGCCATACAACAGAAAGGGTTAGCTATAGATCAACTGTTCCTAAATGTTTTTAATGAAAGTATGCTAACCGAATATAGAACATTACAGAATGTATCAACTTTTGTGAATTGGACAGTATGTACGCTTAAAACGATGTGGCAACAAGAACAGATGAATAATTTTAAGAATAAATTGTTTAGTAGTCATGTTAGGCAATGGACAGACATTCTGCCCGTAGGAGAGAGAAATGATACGTGGTTATTGTTACAGCCTGAGTATACTGAGTGTACACCTAAATGGTGTGCAGGAAGACTAATAGCATTCAATGTGAAAAATCCTACTCTATTATGCAAATTTATTGTTATGCCAATGGTAATGATTGATCCGGTGACATTATTAGGACAATATTGGATGCCAGAAATGAAAGGAACACACATAGATTCTCAAAATAAGACAAGGAATATAGATTTGTGCCAGTTAACAGAGCAAGGATATGTATGTAATCAGCAGTCAGGGATATATGAACCCTGTCTAATGCAGCACCAGGATAATGTATGCGCACTCACTATAATCCCAGAAGCTAACCTACAGGTATATATTGAAGTAGGTCCACAGCATGTATGTCTAATAACTAACGACAAGCAGACCCTTAGCCAGTTTAATCTCATAGGACCATTTTCAGGATGTCTATACAATGTGACGCATTTGACTTGGGGGAACCAAACTATAGTGTTCCTGCCTACTTTAGAAGAAATAATGTCCACTGTATGGGTACCTGAACCTTTGCCCTATGGAAATTTTAGTTTGCCACTGGAAGAGTTAAAACAAGTGTTACAAAAGTCTAAAGACGTAAAGAAATTGATAGCAGCCCATAATGTAACTCTAAGTAAAGTGAAAGTATTGGCTACAATAGCAGCTAGGGAAGTAATAAATTTATCGTCAGCAATAAAAGATGCCAGTGCCCATCACTGGTATGACGTTTTTACAGGATTTTCCCCCACTGCCACTAAGATACTGCATGTGTTATTCCAACCCTTGATATGTTTCATAATATTGTTTATATTGCTTACATGTTTTAATTGTTATACATTTTGCAAAATAAGGGAAGCATTCAATCAGAGGCCTATACATTATGATGAAAGAATGTTGTGAGATTACCCCACCTACATACCTGTGTGAATCAAGTGAAGAAATGGATCGAAGCCTTGCTATCAGGAGATAGAAGTAGCATTGGAATTTAGGTGTTGGTAAAATCACAAAAGGAGGGATTGTTATGGTATAAATATATGTATAATGTATCTGGGGCCCCAAGGAGTGAAATGTTATAGAGGAGAACATGTGTTACAATAGAATGGGTATTTTAGAAAGGTTAAGAGAGGAAATAGTTTACAGCTGCTTCTGCCGTCCCTTGAAATTGCGAACAGATGGCGGTCAATCACTTGACCAACCCCCCCCTAAGCATAAAAGGAAACACAAGGGAATACCTGATTCTCCACCAATGGGCTTTATGGGAAAGAAGGATGTAAGGATTGAATATACAGATGACTCATATGTTATGGAATGTTCTTTGTTCTGATGCTAATAAAAGCGACCACTACGGTTAAATAAAGTCAGAAGGATTTTTACTTTGAGAAACGTCTCAGTGTATCTGTTGCTTCTCCGAGCTCGCCCCCCCCCCCACCTGATTTGAACCTGCATGGAGATCAAGGCGTAACGTGACTCAAATTGCGATCACACGCTTTATACAGATGTTCGTGTGTCAGGTACCCAATTGTTCTCCCATGCCGATGGAAAAACCGCTCACTAGGTAGGTACCAGTTCACGGCAATATTTCGGTAAGCCTTAACCCGTGCTGGCTTTCCCCCCAAGGATTTAGAAACACATTCATTCCGCATTGGAGCCGCTACCACGGCCAGCGGTTTCGGCCTATCTGATGAGGGTGTTCGGCGTATCGGGCGGTGGCGTTCAAATTGTTTCGCTGGTTATATCCGTCCGGATTTAAATTTGCATTACGTTTATTTGTTTCTTTCTAGGTTCACGCCCCGTCATATGGATCCTTGGGCATTCTTACATCTTCTGGGTGGAACGGAGAGCGGCAATACGGAATTCCAATACAGTCATTGGAGGTAGGGTATCCGTATACACCCACCTGTGTGCTGGAGATCAATGTGTAAAGGTATGTACAGTATATCTCATACATAATATCAAGTTATTGACATACTGAGCCGCTGGTACAAACCAGTGGATGTAAAATTCCTTTAATCCGGCACTAATGAGATTATCAAATATTCCTGATCATTGGATAGATTTTTTTTGTACCCCTAGAAGCCGTTCTATAGGAATACAATTGGACCTATAATCTTTGTGCTCGTTCTCTGCACCATTTTGATCGTGACATCCGCAATGTAATGGATGTGGTGTCACATGACAATGGGTCACGTCCGTTTTGGCATCGCCGTCAGTCACATGACTCCATGCAATAAACATGAATGCAGAAAAACCTCGGCCCGGGCAGAAAGTTCTTGTTTTGTGCAATTTTTAATGTATTAATTTTGATATTTTGATATTTTTTCACAGATCAGTGAAATGACAGCAAAGATCATGGAGTGGTCGACGTTGGTCCTCATTCTGGTGAATGTATTGAGCTACTATCAGAATATGCAGGTCAGTAGACGTCACCTCATTATCACCTCGTATACCTGACCTCGCAATTGAAGGCACTCAGGCTTATTGGCCGTTGTGCCCATGACTGGGTGGCAATGAAGGGGTTAACTAAGCCACGTTATACTAGGGTTATTGTTCCATGTAGTGTTTACATTAGTGGGGCCTATAGGGTATGGGGTACCCGCCTATAGGGCATTTTTTGGGGGGATATAGGGCGGTCTTACCCACCCTCCCCGTTCTGGGTTTCTAAGGGCAAGGAGGGAAGACATCTTCCTCTTCTGGCCGTTACTGCGCAGGGATTTGTTATTACAAAATTGTGAGTACACTTAACTGATTGTCATGGACCAGGAGGAGCTTGAAGAAATTATCCGGATGCAGGACGAGGGTTCTGTATGGCTGCAGTCTCTTACTCAAGAGACTGTGGCACCGGCGTCTTCCCTACCTGGCACACTCCCTGCGCGACGATCCTCCCGCCGCTCCAGGCCGCCAGCACGTCTATCCCCCTCCAGCGACAGTAGAGTTCGCTCACTGTCAGCTAGACAGGCCGCATATGCACACACCGCACTCTCGCCGCAAGTACAGCGAGAGGTGGCAAAGGGGCCCGACGAGGATGTCATTCCTCCATTGTCGGGTCTGACATCTCCCACCAGCTTGGGCCGTGCTAGGCCTCGCCCCGGGCCCACGAGGAGCACGACCACCCACACTCCACCAACGCATATAGTAGATCTGCCGAGGGGGTCTCACCAGCGTTAAGGAGAACAGCAGGTACTGCATCTGGGGGGACAGCCGCTCAGCACTCCCTCCCAGGTACTGTAGCAGGGGGATGGCATGAGACTCCCCCTCCCTCCGTTGAACGACGGGGATGATGGCTCCGTTGGGGACAGTGAAGAGGACTTCTTCCCCTGTGAACAGGAGCTACCTAGGGTGCAGCAACCACCACCACCTCCCCCTACACGGCCTGCGTTCGTCATACCCTTTGTACCTTTCTTCATCACCCGAGGTCATCAGCTTTTATGGGGCCCATGGGAAGTGCGCAACCAGCTCAGATTATCCATTCTTATCCTGCTTCCCCTCTTTTTATTGTATATTGGGGGCCAATCATGTGCTTTTTGCATTGTTTTTATAAAAATTATGATTTTCTTCATTCCTCATGTACTGACCCTTTAAATGTCATCTGATTCTTTGTGTTGAGCGCCCCCTAGATCACACACACAACTCCTCGTCCTGCTGATCCAGAACATTTTTACTCCCAGCTGACACTTTGTGAGCAAAGACGTTAGAGGGGAAATAAAGAGAAGGCAGGACATTTGTGGACATCAGTAATCTGCTGTAAAATCCTCTCACTCGTTATGTTCCGGACGTTTTTCTCACTCTTAGGGCTGATTCACACGAACGTGATTTACATCCGTGCAGCCCGCGTTGTTTTCATGCGCCTCACACAGACCAATAGAAGTCTAAGGGGCAGTACAGACAGTCCGTGTTTTTTGCGCAGCGTTTGTCTGCTGTATAAAAGTCGCGACAAGTTCTATATATCGGCGTTTTTCGCGCATCACGCACCCATTGAAGTCAATGGGTGCATGAAAATCACGCATGCCACACGGAGGCACCTGCGTGGAACGCGAGTTTTTCACGCCGGACTCGTTGTCTCTATGCTAATGAGTTTGAACAAACTTGTCAAAACCAGCAGAAAAGCAGGAAGTTCTTTAGAGGCCAGGTTTGAAAAGAGAACAGACCGTACTCCAGCAGCACAAGCAAGTTGCAGACATGCCACGCCACATGGATGTTGAGAAGCTAATCATGTTAGTTCATGAACGCCCGGAGGTATGGAACACCCGTGCGGAGTCATACCATGACCGGACACTGAAGGAGGTGGCATGGGACCATATTGCGGAGGCTCTGTTCGAGCAGGATTGGGCCAAGAGCAGCTCCCGCGACCGGCAACGCATTGGTGACTCAATGTCTGTATAGATATACGTGTAATGTCATCCATATTCACTAGTGTGTCCCTGTGGTAACAGTTCCTCTCGTGTCCAATGTTTCGGTTCACTCACAGCTTTAGCAGCTTAAAGTAATGTGTGTTGTTCTGTGTAGGTGTCATCCTGTCGTTTCTAAGCAGTGCCTGTGTGGGCAGTAACATTATGTGTGTTCATTCTACAGTGGTTGATGTAAAGAGACGGTGGCGAAGCTCACGCGACCAGTTCCGCCTTGAATATGGGTCCAGCGGAGATGGTGCCACCAGGAAGCGCCGGTATATATACTATGAGCAGCTGCTGTTCTTGCGCGAAATCATGGACATGCGACAGTAATTAATCGACCTTTCACCTTTTTGCAAACGTGACCTCGCTGAAATGTCATATACGCCAAAGAGGCTGGGTTTTCCAACATTAAAATGTGATACTCAACTCTCGTTTCTATTATTCTAGAACTAGCGACAATCTTGACGACTCTCAAGAGGAGGCACGGGCCGAGTCGTCTCAGGTGTCCGAAGCCGCCGCTCCCCTGGTCACCCTAACCCCGGAACCCACAGCAGAGGAGTCTGCCCCAGTAGCCTCGGCGCCAGAAGCAGGCCCACCTGAGGAAGTGGCACCTTCGCCTGCAGCACCCCAACGCAGACGGCCAGTTAACCCGCCCGCAGGTGCACAGGTGGACGCTACTGTTCTAGACTACTAGCGGCGCGCCGCAGATGAGGACAACTGTGATTTCTTTTGACGCAGCATAGCCCCTTTAATGCGCCGGGTACCGGAGCATAGGCTGGGGCGCCTCCAGTCCAACATCCTGTCGCTGATCGACAATGCTACACCCCCGCATAGTCCAGGGCGGTGCTTCATTGCAATAGAGCAGTGGCATACTGTCCCTGTGCCCTCGGCAGGGGTCCATTTGCCTGGGCCCTCACAACCTGCCCCAGCCATATCGCATATGCTGCAATATGGTCCAGGGCCAAGCCACTTCTCACCTGGCCCGATGGCTGGCCCTGACCGGCAGTTACCTCCCTACTCCCGACCTGCCCCAACCTTTCAGCCTCCCATCCAGCCTCACGGCTACCAGCCCCAGTTTCATCCCCACTATGCTATTCAGGACCATCCTCCTCAGGGCCGTGGACAGCATAGTGTTGCTGATATTACCGCCTACACCTCGCCGCCGCATTCATACCAGAATTTGTAGGTGTGCCTGGTCAAGGCCCTTGAATAATTTAAAATTGGTGAAAGCCTTGACAGGGTTGTGTTCATTACGGTATATTATGTTGATAGCATCATGTTGGTGCAAAAATATGTTTGGGTATTTTATCCAACTATGTCGTTTGTTTTTTTGGAGTTTATGTGACGAGAACATAAACTCTGAAGTAATTTGTTTCAATCCGTGTGGACAATCCTTCTTTTACATATCTCACAAATTAGTATTGCCTCTACCGCTATGAGGTGACATGTCTTAAGAGGTTTGCAGGGTACGACATTTCTCCACCACATCATTGAGGTATTAGTTGATCGGTAGGGGTTTGGAATGCCAGGTACTAAGGTGTTAGTATTTTGTTGGCCACAACTAGCTTGCCTCAGGCAGAAAGGGCCGCTGACATAGGACAGGAAATCAGTGGTCTACACAAGGGGATGTTGTGCCAAGGAATTGGTGGCCACAAAAAATGGAACTCCAAAGCCCTACCGATTTTTAAGCTCGCAACCCACGTCAAAGGTCCTCAAGTATTGCGAGTCCCTAACACAACTCCCCCCCGCCCCCAAAACAAAAAAGGACTAGAGGGAGAAACAACCGTTCTCGAACAAAATTATAACTTCGCAACACTTCAAATGGCAACGTGCTGCCAGGGTACAGCTCCAGCCGGGCTGTCAAAATACTCTGCAAATTGCTGACGCACTCAATGTTGGGGGACGCCCTGCGCGACCTGCCGGCACAATGTTGGTGGTGGGTGCAGTTGGTAACATATATTCCCCATCATGACTGGCATCATGGATGCGGGTAAAGTTGTGCAGCACAACACACGCTTTGATCACACGTGTCACATTGGCCGGTGACATTTGCATTGATGTCATCAGGACCCTCCACTTGTTTGACATGATGCCAAAGGCGCATTCCACACATTTGCGTGCTCTGCCTAGCCGGTTATTGAACATGCGCCTATGGTTATCCAAGCCCCTCCGCGCAAATGGACGCATTACTTGTCTGGTGAGGGCAAAACCCTAATCTGCAACCATAACATATGGAAGTGGTGGGCCGCTGGTGCCAGGGAGGATGTTAGGTTCTGGAACATCAAGTTGACTTGACATTAGGCGCTGGCCCATTCTGGACGACTGGAATATGCGGGCATCCGCAGAGCTTCCATAGGACCCGATGTCTACGATGGTAAAGCAGAAATTACAGTCCGCCAAGGCCAGCAAGACTATTGAAAAAAACTGCTTGTAGTTGAAGTATCTCGAGCCAGAGTGGGGGGGCTTCTTGACACGAATGTGCTTCCCATCGAGTGCACCAATACAGTGTGGAAATTGGGTGTCGGTAACAAACTGCTCGGCTATTCGAAGCCAGTTTTGGGCCGTTGGCTGAGGCATCACGGTGCTCTTCAATCTCAGCCACAGGACCACACAGGTTGATGTGACAATGCCGCAAATTGTGGACACCCCAAGAAGGAATTCGAAATGAAGCGAATGGTAGCTATTGCCTGTAGCCAAAAATCTGCATGAAATCAGAAACACAAACAACAAAGCCAACATGTTAGGTAGGACATGTAGCACACAAACCACTGTGTAAGCTCGCTTAACAAACATCAATTACCACAAGGTGACAAGGAGACGCTCCTCTGAGGAAATACAGCGCCGCATGTTGGTGTCCTGGTAGGTTATTCCTGGCCGAACCAGCTCAAGCAGCATATCAAAGGCGCCGACACACAGGCGGCAAAAGGAGCGAAATTTATCCGGGTGACGACGGAGGTCAGCATACAGGGTATGAAAATGGCCTTTGGAGGTGCGTTGGACCCAAATCCTACCTCTTCTCCGACGGTGTGGCAGTAGCATGGTACGGTGTACCCCAAATCTCCGGGAAACCATCCATGCTAGCAGAACACGGGCCAGCGAGCTAGGTGGCATCAATGCAGTTAAGCATGCAAAATAACCACAAATTAGGGGTTGTATTAAACACTCTGTTGCACAAAAAGGTCAAAAATGCTGCATCACAGGTGCGCACATCAAGCAGGGGTGTTACATTGTTGGCCTTTTTGTAGGCTGGCGAAAAGCTCACACCTCCTTGCGTATTCAACACACAAACGCCCAAAATACGCATGCCACACGCTGCTGACATGCGCACAAAAGCGTCACGTTCGTCTGAATCAGCCCTTACCCTGGAAGTGTGTTAAAATACGAGGCACAGGTTCAACAGTCCGTACTTATTATTACAGAGGCTATAAATACTGCGAGATCACATGGACCAGGGTTATAATGGAGGCCACCAGATGTCCCCCATGAATTCTAATGTGGGGGGCACAAATTCTGCAATTCTGAAGACCTGCACCAGTCCTAATATTCTGTGGGATTACGTTATTATATGATTATTATGAGCTGAGTGCCTAATATCTCTGTGACTAAGGCTCTGTTAACATTTGCGGCTCTGGTCACATTTGCGGTTCTGTTCACATTTGCGGCTCTGTTCACATTTGCGGCTCTGTTCACATTTGCGGTTCTGTTCGCATTTGCGGTTCTGTTCACATTTGCGGCTCTGTTAACATTTGCGGCTCTGGTCACATTTGCAGTTCTGTTCACATTTGCGGCTCTGTTCACATTTGCGGTTCTGTTCACATTTGCGGCTCTGTTCACATTTGCGGTTCTGTTCGCATTTGCGGTTCTGTTCACATTTGCGGCTCTGTTCACATTTGCGGCTCTGTTCACATTTGCGGTTCTGTTCACATTTGCGGCTCTGTTCACATTTGCGGCTCTGTTCACATTTGCGGTTCTGTTCACATTTGCGGTTCTGTTCACATTTGCGGCTCTGGTCACATTTGCGGCTCTGGTCACATTTGCGGCTCTGGTCACATTTGTGGCTCTGTTCACATTTGCGGTTCTGTTCACATTTTCGGCTCTGTTCGGATACCAGACTATTAGACGTTTTTATCAAACCAGGGAATTGTGACGTCCGTTTTTTACTATGTACTGTGTATTGTGACTACGGGGGCTGATAAGGGGCGTATGGGTGTGATTTTAACCTTCACTAGATGTGTTTAGTGGCCGCTTATCTCCCCTCCAAGATGCTTATTAGGGGACAGTCGTTTCATATTTGACTCTTAAAATAATTATAATGGGAATATATTGAGAATAAATAATAATTGACCAGGGAGCTTTCTGCCACGATCCTATACGTGCCCAGTGAATATATGGGGCCCATGCTGGGTCATCAATGTCAGACTTTCATGGGATAGGCCGGGAGGTTCTGGCTCATCTCCCCCAACAGCAAATTTCAGTATTGGACACGGGCACTAGTGGTAGGCACAGCCCACTGCAACCCACCTGCCAGTCTCCATAGCAGTGACGCGGCCTCATTGACTATAATGTATAGAGACCAGAATGCCCAAGGCAATTATAAGGATTTTCTTCAATTACTGAACATACAAAATGCAGGGAAAATTGGGCAAAGTGGGGGTATAGTGAGAATAGTGACTATGTGACGGACACCTCTCATGGTATTCATCTAGGGGTATAGTAAGAATTATTACTTGTGAAGTTGGCAGCCTGAAAATCCAGCACTGGAGGGAGGTGGAATGGCAGGTCCCACTGCCAACCCACCCACCATTCCATAAAATGCAGCCCAGTAAATACATATGAATTTTTATTTTGCTGAGGTAACAGATCTACTCTGCATTTTATCCTCTCACCCAGCTTTACAACCCGAGTGAAGGGGTCACTCCCTCCATTACTATTCCAGCTGCCTACAGGGCATAGTATATTGGGTATAGGGAGAATATTTATTTTATTTTGGGTTTTTAAGGATTTTCTCCAATTACTGAACATACAAAATGCAGGGAAAATTGGGCAAAGTGTCAATTGCAGAAATTTGTTAAAGGAACATTCCAGACAAAACCGATACACTGTGTTATTCCGAGCACAGGACCTGAGGGGGCGGAGCATGACACAGGGATTCAAAGAACACCAAAGAGAGAATTGCAGGCCCTGCACAGTTTGTCTTCAAGGCCCTGTCCACGCCACGTACGTGTTTTATATCTCTGGAGATTTTCCCAGTCTATAGGCTGGACGTTCACCACAGAGCCTAACATGTTAGAAGTTACTGGTGTATGTGGACACATATTAAGACCTCATTCACACGGCTGTGCCCGTAATTGCAGGCAGGGTCAGCTGCAGGCAGGGTCAGCTGCAGGCAGGGTCAGCTGCAGGCAGGCACCCGCATTTTCGGCCAGTTCTACCATACAAAGTATGGGAGCTCGGTCCATAAAAGGAAAAGATAGGACATGTCTTATGCGGCGGCTATCTACGGCCCGGACACCTTCCTGTAAATATATGGGAATGTGTCCGTGGCCAATAGAAATGAATAGGTCTGTAATTACGGACAAATTCTACGGTTGTGTGCATGGGGCTTTACAAGAATTTGAATCCCAAATTGCAGGGTATTTTAGCACCACCCCGTTCCACCTGGGAACACCCTAAAACAACCAGAAACGCCCTCATTTAATAGGAATCAGCACACACTCCACTAATATATTGGTTATGAGCTGTAGTGATACTGTTCTCTAATTTAACATTACAGCAGACGGGCCCCCACCAGGATTAAAGGGGTTACGTGGGGACCAAAAAGTATCCGCAGTGCAGTCCCTGCAGTACGTGAGATCACTCGCTAATATACATTCCGGTCCCTCGTTGCGCTGATTATGAGATATTAATAGATTTTTACGGCTCTGCCGGGGGACCGGAAGTCTAGATGCACAGTCTTCCTTCATGACGACACGACTCTTAGTCATGTGACCGGCCCCAATGTACTCCATGCACTCGCTGTAGACAGCCGGGGGCCACATGCAAGAACAGTATATGGGGCCCTTGCTCTGCAATATCTCATCATCGATCACCCGCCTTATGTCGCTCTACCAATCCATCAGTAATTGTTAGCCATAAAATGAATCACCTCCGGCCCTTACATGCGATCTAATACACAGAAGAAAGCGGCTTTAACCCCTTCAGGACGCAGCCTATTTTGGCCATGAAAACAAAGTCGATTTTTTCAAATCTGGCACGTGTCCCTTTATGGGGTAATAACTTGGGAATGCTTTTACCTATCGAAGCGATTCTGAGATTGTTTTCTTGGGACATGTTGTACTTTATATTAGTGGAAAAGTTTGGTCGATAAATTCAGTATTTATTTGTGAAAAACACCAAAATTGTGAGAAAATGTACAAAAATTATGAGTTTTCTATAAAATATAAATGTATCTACTTGTAAGACAGATAATTATACCACACAAAATAGTTACTAGTTCACATCCCCCATATGTCTACTTTATGTTGGCATCTTTTTTCTGGGCCGGTACAAGGCTTAGAACTTTAGCAGCAATTTCTCACATTTTCAAGAACATTTCAAAAGGCTATTGTTTCAGGGACCGGTTCAGTTCTAAAGTGGCCTTGAGGGCCCATATATTAGAAACCCACATAAATCACACAATTTTGAAAACTGCACCCCTCAAAGTATTCAAAACAGCATTCACAAAGTGTTTTAACCCTTTAGGCGTTTCAAAGGAGTTACAGGTGAAATGTAACTTTTATGTTTTTTTTGTCAAAATTAATTTGTAAAGCATTTGGAGGCCTCAGGAGCAAAGGAGCACCTAGCGGATTTTGGGGCCTCCTTGTTTTTTACAATATATTTCAGGCTCCAAAACATTTTTTAGGTGCCAAAATAGTGGAAACCCCCCAAAATTTACCCCATTCTGGAAACTACACCCCTCAAGGAATTTTTCTAGAGGTTTAAGTAGCATTTTGACCCCACAGTTTTTTTGCAAAATTGACTTGAATTAGTCTGTGAAAATGAAAATCTACTTTTTTTCTAAAAAAATCTTTGAATTTTCAAATTTTTGGAAGGAATAAAGGAGAAAAAGAACCCCAATATTTGTAAAGCAATTTCTCCCGATTACTGCAATACCCCATATGTGGTAATAAACTGCTATTTGGACCCACGGCAGAGCTCAGAAGGGAAGGAGCGCCATTTGGATTTTGGAGCACAGATTTTGTTGGAATGCTTTTAGGCTGCCATATTGCATTTTCAGAGCCCCTGAGGTATCAATACAGTGGAAACCCCCAAAAATGATGCCATTTTAGAATCTATACCCATAAAGGAAAGGAATTAATCTAGTGGCCTAGTAAACTTGTATGAAATGAAATGGGAAGAAGGAAAAAAGTCTGGCACTGCTAAAACCGCACAATCGGAATGGGAATATGGAAAATGGCTTTCTTTCTATTTGGATAGTTGCAGATAAGTTGCCATGGAGTTGCTCATCGAAAGTGTAGCACAACCAGCTAAATATATAATAGAAGAATGATCGAGGCACTCACCGAAGCTGGCAAAACAATTTCTTTATTACAAAAAGATCTCGGTCAGGATGTGGAATTGCCGCCATATTGCATTTTCAGAGCCCCTGAGGTATCAATACAGTGGAAACCCCCAAAAATGATGCCATTTTAGAATCTATACCCATAAAGGAAAGGAATTAATCTAGTGGCCTAGTAAACTTGTCTCCACAGGTGTTTGTTAGAAATGGTCCATGAAAAATGAAAAATCTAATCTTCTCCATTTTTTTCCTAAGGTGTAATAGGAGAAATAGCACAGCAAAAGTTTGTACACAATTTCTACTGAGTACGGCAACACCCCATATGTGGATGTAAACTTGTGTTTAGGCACACGGTTGGGCTCAGGAAATAAGGAGCACTATGCAATATTTCATGCCCACTATGGTGGTATTTATCACATTGTGCCATGATTACAGATGATCTGAGGTGTCAAAATATTCTAAACCCCACAGAAGTAACCCAATTTTTGACGCTACACCCCTCAAGGAATTTACCTGGGGGTATAGTGAGAATTGTGACTTTGTGACGGACACCTGTCATGGTATTCATCTAGGGGTATAGTAAGAATTATTAGTTGTTAAGTTGGCAGCCTGAAAATCCCACACTGTAGGGAGGTGGAATGGCAGGTCCCACTGCCAACCCACCCACCATTCCATAAAATGCAGCCCAGAAAATACATTTATTAAAAACATGATTTTTTTTTTTTGCTGAGGTAACAGATCTACTCTGCATTTTATCCTCTCACTTAGCTTTATAATCCGGGTGAGGGGGTCACTCCCTCCATTACTATTCCAGCTGCCTATAGGGCATAGTGTATTGGGTATAGGGAGAATATTTAATATAGTTTATTTGGGGTTTTTACTAATATTACATTGAGGTAAAGGACTTGTCAGTGAAAAAAAAATGTTATGGCCAATATGGAAGACTGAAGGTGAAGGAAGAATTAAAATAAAATTAAATTAAAAGTCTAAAAAAGTGTCGTAAATTTGAAAACACTGGAGACACAATCTGAGGTTTGTGGGGGACGTTTTGCACATAAATCGCGTGTCCCTCCTGTTTTGAGCACACGTGACATCTTTTCTGGGGCCTCTGTTTTTGTCAGTGGGGGGGGGCTTCTGTGATGAAATGTTGGCCGGGTACAGCTTCTTATACTATACCCTTGTTTTGCGCATGGCGCTGTGTGGTTTGATGACTTGATCTGAAACATCAACGCCACCCATAAATTTATTGTACACACAAGGGTTTGCGGGATTGGGTGGTGGATCCGCATACAGGGACAAGGCTCCGGCTGCCATTAGTAATGGTGGTCAGGATCAGGACGTCTCCTCTGTCTCTGTATCTGAGGAGCAGCAGATCTTCGCTGCAGACGGCCCTGCTCTCTCCCACCCTTAACGACTGTCCTAGCAGAGTTTTGGGGAGACCTTTATGGTTTTTCCGGATTGTGCCGCAGGCCAATGTGGATCGGGACGCACAGACTTTAACCCATCGGGACACTATTGTAGAAATTATCTATATATAAATGGTACACTTTGCCAAGCAGCAGATGCACAAGGTCCCACACAAATCTTCCCGCTGACTCCTAGGAAAGGAGGGGGGGCATTCAGGGGATCAATTTTAGAGTCCTTTCCCTCATACACCCTGAAGCGATGGGTATACCCGGGGGCACTCCCACAGATTTTATATAATTTAATAACATAAAGGGCCCTTTTTTTTGGAAGGTGCTGCCTAAACCTGAGCCTTCCCTCAAAACAAACAAGGGATTCATCCACCGCAATATTCTGTATAGGGATATCATTTTGGGAAAATGTTTGAGAATAATGGTCAATTATTGGCCTTATTTAAAAACAACGGTCAAAATTCAGGGCATCTGGGGGGGGGGGCAGCGACTGTTATCACTAAAATGCAGGAATTTAATTATCGCCGCAAAGCGTGTCCTGCTCATTATTGTGCGGTGGAGAGGGGGGGCTATATAATATATCAGAGGACCAGTTATCTCTAATAGGGGGCTTTTTATAATGCCAAAACTTAAACATGCCCCAGAATGTATACAGCTCTGCTGCATTTGTTGGAGTACAATTTTGGCCTCTGGCATAGTAGGGGGTCAGGGTTTTGGGAGATAAACGGAGCAGCATAGATGTTTGCCTGCTCAACCATCAAATTTATTAGGGAGTCAGAAAAAAAATGGAAAAAAAATCAATGGCCTCGAACCCTGTGGCATCAAATTGATACCTGAGGAGGCTGTAAAATCAGGCACTTGGGGGGCTATAATTATCTGCAGCTACCCGTGATAATCCGGGCATAGCAGGACCTGCGACTCTTCCGCGCTGACGGGGGGTTCAGAGTCAGTTTCTCTAGATACAGATTCAGATGAAATCACAAACTGCTTCACCTTCACCTGCTGAGTCTGTATCTGAGAATAACATTTGGTTTGTCACATCAGCGGTGTAAAGCCTTTGGGCCATATTTTATATCTCTAACTGGAGATGACAGGCGATGACAGGTCTGATGACAGGCGATGACAGGTCTGATGACAGGTCTGATGACAGGTCAGATGACAGGCGATGATCTTTGTTTTGTTTTTTTATATTTCAACTGAACAATAGGAGCGGAGCGTCCACCAGTGACCCTGCTGTATTTGAAAGTGGGGATACCCTACCTACCTACCAAATTCTAAATGAGAGGTGTCATTGCTACCTAACCGGGACCTCGGGCAGTGGGCAATCTAGGGGTATACAGCTGGGTACAGGGGATGAGAGGCGGTGACAGGACTGAGGACAGGACTGAGGACAGGTCTGAGGACAGGTCTGGTGATGCTGATCACCAGATGATGGTGGTTGTAGTGTTTTATCAGCTGGTGAGGGGACTGATTGCCGGCTTTATGTCCAATTTTCATCCCTATCTACACAGCATCTGGCTCTGTCAGGCTCCAGGACACAGTTGAGCCCTCACAGAGCAGGAGATGCCGGTAAAACAATACGTCTGCGTTGTGATTGGCCAGTCAGTGCAGACTGGCCAATCACAGCGCTTAGGGCACTGGACCATTCTGATTGGTCCCATGCCGGCATCTTCTGCCCGGCAACTCTGCTTTAGATCTGATTTGCCGGTTCTGTCACTGTGTCGCTTTACATAAGTGACAGTTTAAAGTCATGACATGCCTGGTACATAGGACTGCAGTAAGTTACTTGCAATACCGAAGTACCAGACACGTCATTTTGCGGGAAAGGGTTAATGTGACAGTACCCCCCTCCCCCTTACCTACAGGGCCCCTGCTTTATAGAGAAATATATTAGTATAGAAAATACATGGAGGAGTTGTCCATAGCAACCAATCAGATTCCTGGTTTTATTTTTCTAAGACAGGTTTGAAAATGAAAGAAGTGATCTGATTGGTTGCTATGGGCAATGTTTCCATGCTTTATACCTGCTCAATTTTCTACTCCACATCTTCCCAGAAGTAACCATAGCAACCAATTCAAAAGCTGAGAGTTAGTAGGTAGATTGGAGGGTCTGATAAGTGACAACCACAGCCCACCATGCAGTAACAGCCAGATCCTCTAGAGGCAACAGCTACTGCCACCATTATAGTGACAGCTACTGACCCCAATAATAGTGAAATGTACTGACCCCAATAATAGTGACAGCTACTGACCCCAATAATAGTGACAGCTACTGACCCCAATAATAGTGACAGCTACTGACCACAATAATAGTGACAACTACTGACCCCAATAATAGTGACAGTTACTGACCCCAATAATAGTGACAGCTACTGACCCCAATAATAGTGACAGCTACTGACCCCAATAATAGTGACAGCTACTGACCCCAATAATAGTGACAGCTACTGACCCCAATAACAGTGACATCTACTGACCCCAATAACAGTGACAGTTACTGACCCCAATAATAGTGACAGCTACTGACCCCAATAATAGTGACAGCTACTGACCCCAATAACAGTGACAGCTACTGACCCCAATAATAGTGACAGCTACTTACCCCAATAACAGTGACAGTTACTGACCCCAATAATAGTGACAGCTACTGACCCCAATAATAGTGACAGCTACTGACCCCAATAATAGTGACAGCTACTGACCCCAATAATAGTGACAGCTACTGACCCCAATAATAGACAGCTACTGACCCCAATAATAGTGACAGCTACTGACCCCAATAATAGTGACAGCTACTGACTCCAAAAATAGTGACAGCTACTGACCCCAATAATAGACAGCTACTGACCCCAATAATAGTGACAGCTACTGACCCCAATAATAGTGACAGCTACTGACCCCAATAATAGTGACAGCTACTGACCCCAATAATAGTGATAGCTACCGACCCCAATAATAGTGACAGCTACCGACCCCGATAATAGTGACAGCTACCGACCCCGATAATAGTGACAGCTACTGACCCCGATAACAGTGACAGCTACTGACCCCAATAATAGTGACAGCTACTGACCCCAATAATAGTGACAGCTACTGACCCCAATAATAGTGACAGCTACTGACCCCAATAATAGTGACAGCTACTGACCCCAATAATAGTGACAGCTACTGACCCCAATAATAGTGACAGCTACTGACCCCAATAATACTGACAGCTACTGACCCCAATAATAGTGACAGCTACTGACCCCAATAATAGTGACATCTTCTGACCCCAATAATAGTGACAGCTACTGACCCCAATAACAGTGACAGCTACTGACCCCAATAACAGTGACAGCTACTGACCCCAATAACAGTGACAGCTACTGACCCCAATAACAGTGACAGCTACTGACCCCAATAATAGTGACAGCTAATGACCCCAATAATAGTGACAGCTACTGACCCCAATAATAGTGACAGCTACTGACCCCAATAATAGTGACAGCTACTGACCCCAATAATAGTGACAGCTACTCACCCCAATAACAGTGATAGCTACTGACCCCAATAACAGTGACAGCTACTACCCTCAATAATAGTGACAGCTACTGACCCCAATAATAGTGACAGCTACTACCCCTAATAATAGTGACAGCTACTGACCCCAATAATAGTGACAGCTACTGACCCCAATAATAGTGACAGCTACTGACCCCAATAATAGTGACACCTACTGACCCCAATAACAGTGACAGCTACTGACCCCAATAATAGTGACACCTACTGACCCCAATAGTATTGACAGCTACTGACCCCAATAATAGTGACAGCTACTGACTCCAAAAATAGTGACAGCTACTGACCCCAATAATAGACAGCTACTGACCACAATAATAGTGACAGCTACTGACCCCAATAATAGTGACAGCTACTGACCCCAATAATAGTGACAGCTACTGACCCCAATAATAGTGACAGCTACTGACCCCAATAATAGTGACAGCTACCGACCCCGATAATAGTGACAGCTACCGACCCCGATAATAGTGACAGCTACTGACCCCGATAACAGTGACAGCTACTGACCCCGATAATAGTGACAGCTACCGACCCCGATAATAGTGACAGCTACTGACCCCGATAACAGTGACAGCTACTGACCCCAATAATAGTGACAGCTACTGACCCCAATAATAGTGACAGCTACTGACCCCAATAATAGTGACAGCTACTGACCCCAATAATAGACAGCTACTGACCCCAATAATAGTGACAGCTACTGACCCCAATAATAGTGACAGCTACTGACTCCAAAAATAGTGACAGCTACTGACCCCAATAATAGACAGCTACTGACCCCAATAATAGTGACAGCTACTGACCCCAATAATAGTGACAGCTACTGACCCCAATAATAGTGACAGCTACTGACCCCAATAATAGTGATAGCTACGTACCCCAATAATAGTGACAGCTACCGACCCCGATAATAGTGACAGCTACTGACCCCGATAACAGTGACAGCTACTGACCCCAATAATAGTGACAGCTACTGACCCCAATAATAGTGACAGCTACTGACCCCAATAATAGTGACAGCTACTGACCCCAATAATAGTGACAGCTACTGACCCCAATAATACTGACAGCTACTGACCCCAATAATAGTGACAGCTACTGACCCCAATAATAGTGACATCTTCTGACCCCAATAATAGTGACAGCTACTGACCCCAATAACAGTGACAGCTACTGACCCCAATAACAGTGACAGCTACTGACCCCAATAATAGTGACAGCTACTGACCCCAATAACAGGTACAGCTACTGACCCCAATAATAGTGACAGCTACTACCCCCAATAATAGTGACAGCTACTGACCCCAATAATAGTGACAGCTACTGACCCCAATAACAGTGACAGCTACTGACCCCAATAACAGTGACAGCTACTGACCCCAATAATAGTGACAGCTAATGACCCCAATAATAGTGACAGCTACTGACCCCAATAATAGTGACAGCTACTGACCCCAATAATAGTGACAGCTACTGACCCCGATAACAGTTTCCAGACGCGAACAATAACATATTATTTATGGTGAATGATGAAGGGCATAAAAAAACACAAAAAACAATAAAAATAAAGATAGATTATTGGAGCACTCCACGTTATTTTTTTATTGCACCCTCCATTTGTACATTGGTGTTTCAGTGGGGTGCTGTGTGCAAAATACTGACTGATCCCCGCATCTTGTATTTTTCTTTTCCAACGCCGCTCACCTGATCTTCCCTCTGACTTGTCTGGAGTCACGGTGCTTTTGAATAAACCGGAACTCAGGCTCTCAATGCATTCTTATGGAAGCCAGAACAAGGCCAGGACGAGTCTCCATAGGAATGCATTGACTTCCGGTTTTCTGAACAGCAGTGATTCCAGACCAGGTCAGAATGAAGATCACGTGCGCGGCCCTGGAACCGAAAAACGACAGGATCCAGGGATCGGTAAGTATTTCTACACCCAGCTCCCCACTGAAACACCAATGTACAAATGGAGGGTGCAAAAAAAATAAATAAAGTGGAGTGCTTCTTTAAATGCTCATGGTCACAATGAAGGGAGACAAAAGCAAAAAAAATTATTTGCAGCATCAAGGACAAAATTGGTTGCAACATCAAGGGGTTAATAATTATATCAGCATTGTGAGAAACTAGACATGAACCGCACAATCCACAATATATACGTTGATCTGAGCCGCTAGGCATAATTTAGGAACATGAGGTTCTTTGTAAACTTTTGATCAAACTGTATAAGCCCACTTGCCACTTCACGGCGACCTTTTTAAAGTGGGTCCCTACTCTAGC
Source organism: Rhinoderma darwinii (assembly GCF_050947455.1). Classification (NCBI taxonomy): domain Eukaryota; kingdom Metazoa; phylum Chordata; class Amphibia; order Anura; family Rhinodermatidae; genus Rhinoderma; species Rhinoderma darwinii. The sequence goes on from NW_027461831.1 coordinate 249,692, forward strand.
GGTTGCAGCACCGAATGGCGGCTACCGCCACCGCAGCACCGCTCCTGCAGTGGTGACGGGGCCCCCAAAAAGAGGAAATACATCTACACCCAGCAGCTAATGTTCCTGAAGGACATTATGGAAATGCAGCCGTAAATAATAACTGTGCTTTGAAGACATGTCTGTGTTCACATGTCATGCCCCCAAAATTGATGGTTTGTCCCTTGTGGCAATGTTACAAAGACGTGTACATTTTTGATTACAGATGCAGTGACAATCTTCTGGACATGGAAGAGGAGGCTGCCCATGAGGAGGCGCAGGCGCCACAAGAAGAACATCCCGTGCTGCCCTTAACCCCTGAGGCGACAGCACCAGAACCTGCCCCACAGGCGTCCAGCCAACCCCAGGTGCCTCGGCTGAAACCACCGCAGCAGGCAGGCGCAGCCAGATCGGATCCGCAGATGCCCAAGTGGACTCCAGGGTACTTGAGTACCTGCGTCGCTGCGCCGAGGAGGACGGCTGTCACGCCTTTGGCCGCAGCATTGCCCCGCTTCTCCCGACGACCGCATGGCGCGCCTCCAAGGCTCGATCCTCAGCCTCATCAACGCGGCCACACCTCCTAACAACCCACGCCCGAGCTTCCAGGCAATGGAGCATTGGCGTGGATTGGCAGAGACAGCGGTGCCGTTCAATGCACCTGTCCCTTCTCAGCCTGCCACCCCCTTGGCCCGGCAAAAATTCCAACGCCCATTGCCGGGCCGCATGTCACCTTGTCCAGTGCCGATGCGGAACTGGCCTGTTCCAGCCTACAGCCGACCCGTGGTAAACTTGCCACATGGTCCACCTGTAGGCTACCACACGCAGCATCAGCACCACTATGCTGTTGAGGAACATCCTCTGCAGGGCCATGCGCAGCATAGTGGTGCTGAAATGGACAGCTACAACTCCCCACCCCACCATTATCAGGAGTTGTAGTGCTGATGATGCCGCACAGTTTTGCTGCGTAATTTAGGCCTTATTTGGACCAATGTTTCAAAATTGTGCATCATGTTGGTGCGTTTGTTTGATATTTTGTTGTCCTATGTTTTAGGCTATATTTTTTGCCCCATTACCCAATAAAGTGTGGTTTTGTGGAGCAACAAAAGTTTCTGTGTTTCCCTCGATATATGTAATGTAACATGCTTTCCCAAACATGTCCCAAGGTAACGTTGCAACATGCTGCCCAGGGCCCAAGGTAGTTGCATGTCATAATTGAGATCTTAGTTTATCTTTTGCGGTTTAGCTCGAAACAGCAACGACTTCTCTGCGGCGTTGCAGTGCTATGATAATGGACGCACTAAGCAACTTTGTGATTGTATTTGTCAACATTTGATTGGCCAATGTGATTCACATACAATTAGTTGTTTGGCAGCAAACCAACACGGCGAAACCCCAAAAGATATAAGCTCGCAACCCACGTCAAGGGTCCTCATGTCTTGCGAGTCCCTAATACTACATTCCCCCCTAAATTCATCCCATTGCCCTCAGTCTAATGACAAATTTTGGCAATAATCTTCACGAAGCCACCCTTCACATAGAATCTTCCTGCCATGGCACTGCTCCATTGGCGCTCCCAAAATCGCAGAGAAGCCATCCAGCATAGCAGCACACGGGCCAGCGGAGTCGACGGCATAATTTGGCTTTTTAGACGGCAACAAGGCAAGAAACACAATAAACTCCCCAAAGTATTTTGCAAGGTGCAAAAAGGATGAGAACATGTGCTCACATCAAGCAGGTGTTTGAGAAGGGTGCCTTTTTGTAGGATGTCCTCTCCATTACTCCACCCTGCGTTTTATTTACGCGTGTGAAAAACGCATGTCATACGTGCGTAAAAAACGCAGACACGCAGCCATAACGCATGACACACGCAACTACAACGCACGCAAAACGTCGCATTTTTTACGCGCGCAAAAACGCCATGCTCGTGTGAATCCAGCCTCAGGGCTTATTTAGACGAACGTGTAATACGTCCGTGCAACGTGCTTGATTTTCACGCGCTTCGCACGGACCTATGTTCGTCTATGGGGCCGTGCAGACTGTCAGTGATTTTGACGCAGCGTGTGTCCGCTTCGTGAAACGCACGACATGTCCTATATTTGTGCGTTGTTCACGCATCACGCACCCATTGAAGTCAATGGGTGCGTGAAAATCACGTGCAGCACACGGAAGATTCATGCAACAGCAGTAAAACTATGAATGAAAACAGAAAGGCAGCACGTGCAAACATACAAACAGAGTGTCATAATGATGGCGGCTGCGCGAAATTGACGCAGCCACGCATCATATGCTGATGACACACGGAGCTGTTAAGTACCTTTTTCGCGCGCAAAACACCACGTTTATTGCGTGCACAAAACACACACGCTCGTGTAAATCCAGCCTTACAGCCACCTATGAAGACCTGCCGGATTACAAAGATGGCAGACCGTTCATCAGTCCCCCAGGCTGCCCTGATAACCATCGGCATCCCGCTATAGCATCGTGTGGGGACAATGGCACGTCGGAGGGGGTTGCCCCTCTCATTCTAATGTGTTAGATGCTGTGGTCGTGATTGACTGTGGCCTCTAAGGGGTTAAACGGGCATAATCAAAGTGATTTTTTATTCTGTTTGTTGCAGTGCGGTATTGGCTATATTACACAGCGAATACCCGCTAAGTATGGAGCGACCCCAGCCCGTGATCCCGCTCCATACTTCCCCTTAACGACTGCCAAGTACATGTATGTGGCATCTTGTTAAGGAGATAAATGTCATTTTGTTGATTGTTTCTGTGAATTTTTATTTTCATCCTGTTTTAATTATTTTATTCTGTTGTAGATATCACAGCGGGCGGTTCTAGGAGGATCTTGTTTAGATGGCGGTGAATCGCATAGGGAGAGCGCCAGGGACTGCAGGGAAGTGCAGCCCGGCCTTTCTTTCCGTGAATTGACACAGAGTGCGCTTTGCTAATTTATTGGCGACTTTTCACTATTATGGAGATCAACGGATTGGGATTCTTCTCCATCTTCTTGGCCTTTTGGTGTGCGGCCTGGCTCTCTGGTGGCTACACACTGACTGTTATCAACAACCATACCTGCACCGCTGATCCGGGAACCTGCGCCGATGAACATCTGCTTCAGCTGGGATCAGGTGAGGAAACAGGGTCAGCGGCTATTGTGTCGGGAGATGCTGGGGGGGAGGGAGGCCCGGGCAGAGGAGACGTCGCAGGGGCGCTGCAGCGAGGGCATTGCATGGTCTAACCGCCTATCAGAGGACAAGAGCTGGAGAAGAAGTCGTCCGGTCTCAGCCAGGGCTGCAGTCTCCTCCACAACTGTGTCCTTTATTGAATGTACCGTCCGGTTCTGGCCCGCAGCAGGAGGGTCCGAGCAGGGATGTGGCGCATGCTGTTGGTGCCAAGGGGGATCAAAGTGATGTTGGTCACGCGTCTGCCTTGTCCCTTTTTTCTCTTTTAGGTTCGGCAAAGGAATCGTCAAGGAGAGAGAGGAAACGCAGATGTGGAGGTGGGCACAGGCACGGTCGGCGCAAGCATCGCCACGGCAGAAGTGGTCTTCGTCGGAGGCGGAGATCGCCCTCGACATCTTCTGACCATAGCCCTCCTCTTCTTCTTCGCCATCATTATCTACATCATCTTCCCCGCCGAGGACGTCTAGCCGTGCTGATGTCACAGAGAGATGACGAGGGGTTATAAATATTCCCCTGACAGCTGCCCGGTCTTTCTTTCCGTGAATTGACACAGAGCGCGATTTGATAATTTATTGGTGACTTCTCACTATTATGGAGACCAATGGACTGGGATTCTTCCACAACTTCTTGGCCTTTTGGTGTGTGGCCTGGCTCTCTGGTGGCTACACCCTGACTGTTATCAAGAAACATGCCCCCCCCCCCCCACTGATGTACATCATCCCCTCAGTCCTATAGATTATCTGACTGCTGATTATTAAGATGAAACAATTCTGACAATTTTTCCATATTATTTAACATTGAGCGTTTTCTTTTTTGTTTTACAGTGAAATAGGAAAATGTCTTTCCAGAAAATATCCTGTTTAGAATGGGATTCATAGGAATGGCCATTGCCTGTAAGTAAATATCACGGAAGTGATTATAATATGCTCTTCATGCAGCAGTAATCAGACTTTATAAAAAATTATAATTACGTTTTGTTCATTTCATTGATAATAATTGTCCGGATCAGACGATGCAGATAAATGTTTAGACATGCTACAGGATTTATTTGGCTCATTTTCTCTTTTTCAGCTCTGGGCCTGACGTTTCTTTTTTTTAATCAGTTCAAGTTTATTCAACAAAATTCACAACTGTACAGGTCATTATACATTCTCATACAGTGTATAAGCAAATTTCCACAGACCCGCATATGTATTTTCAACAAAACATTCCCTTCCCCCCAACTCCCCCTTGTACCCCCCCAGCCGGTCTTCTCGTTACAACTTTTTTAATCCTATCTCCTTCTCCTTCCCTTTTCCATTCCCCCTCTTACGTCTACTCCCCGTATGTACCCCACCGTCAGTAGCCCTATACCTGAATGTGGGACCGTAATGTAAGTAGCTCCGCCGAAGCGTACCCAGAATGATCAATCCACCTAGCCCATTGTTTTTCAAACTTTGCCTTGGACCCCCTCTTGGAGTATATCCTATATTCCATCAGAACCTGTGAGTTAAGTGCCCCTATAATTTCTTGCTTTGAGGGTGGCTCCGTATCCAGCCAGTGTTTCGCTATTCCTTTCCTGACTTGGTATAGTATTTTTGCAATTGCCAAACCTGACATCCTATCCCCCTCCAAGTCTCCAACATATCCCAGCAGCATTACCACTGGATCCCATGGAATCTGTACCTCAAACACGCTCCCCAGTAGCTCTGACATTTCTGTCCACAGAGTCCCCAACCTCCCGCAGGACCAGAACATATGGAGGATGTCTGCCTTTTCCTCCGGGCACCTAGGGCACCTGGCGTCCGCCCTTAACCCCATTTGTTTCAGCACCCAAGGGGTCCTATACACCCTATGTATCAGAAACAACTGAGATCTCCGTTGTGCTACATTGTTGGACAAAGTACATGTTGCCGCCAAGACCGCCTCCCAGTGGTCTGTAGAAATAGGACCCACATCCCTTTCCCATGCAGCTTTGACTGGTGCCATAGGATCTCCCAGATGTTCCGACAGCAACCTGCGATAAACCAATGAAATTAATCCCTTTGACGTTACTGCTTTTGCAATATGTTCCAACACTCCCGTGGCATGTATTGCCATGTCTATACTGGCCACTTGTGTCTGCACCGCGTGCCGAATCTGCAGGTACTGATAGAACATGCGGGAGTCCAACTGAAACCCCTCCCGTAATTGTTGAAAGGATTTGAGTATGCCTCCCTCGTACAACTGACTCAATCGTATTATGCCTTGCTGCTCCCACCCCTGCATCCCTTCCAATTTACCCAGTTCCCCCAGATATGCATTCCTCCAGAGTGGTGTATATTTAGTACACTCTCCTATCCCCAGCAAGTGTTTGCACTGCCACCACACCTTATGTATGAGAAGCAGGGTGAGTCTGGTACTCGCCATCCTTTTATAGCTGTGTGCTTCCAGTCCTGCCAACGGGTTCTCCCCCCCCCAGATATGATAGGATGCGCGCACTGGACCCTCAGGTCTCTTCCTGCTCCCACCCACATAAATTCTGACATTGGGCAACTAAATAATACACCCACGCACTGGGCACCGCCAGGCCCCCCTCCTCCTTAGGCAGTTGGAGTTTCTCCAGTTTAATCCTGGGTACCCCCTTCTTCCATACTAGGTCTCTAAACAAGTTGTGCAACCTTCTAAACCAATATTTGGGAATCCATACCGGGGAGTTATGTAGGACGTACAGCAACTGGGGCATAAGGATCATTTTAATCAGATTAGTCCTACCCAGAGCAGATAGCGGTAGCTTATTCCAAGCCTCTACTTTGGCTTTTATCGTTGTTAACAGTGGCATTACATTAAGAGACATATAATCCTGTGCTTTCGCCGTCACCCTGACCCCCAGGTACTTAAACTCCGTGACCACCGGTATCTCCACCTCCTCCTCCCCAGTCTGGATAACCCCCGGGTCCATGAGCATTAGAGCCGATTTTGACCAATTAATGAGCAATCCCGAATATTTCCCAAACCGCTTAATCAGGGCCATCACTAACGTGAGTGTGCGCTCGGCATCCGCCATAAATAACAGCATATCATCTGCGTATAATGCAATTCGTTCCTCCACCCCCCCATATCTCAACCCCTGAATATGCTCATGTTGTCTTACTGCACACGCCAATGGTTCCACCGCCAACGCGAACAACAACGGAGATAATGGACATCCCTGACGCGTTCCCCGCGTTCCCCACGCGTTCCCCGCTCCAGCGCAAACCGATCAGAGAGTACCCCATTCACCCTAATCCTTGCAGTCGGGGCTACATATAGGGCCTGATGTTTCTACATTATAAGTTCATCATGCTCCATGCTGAAGCCTTTGGGCCTCGTCAGACCTTGGTTCAAAATATCCTCCTGGCAATCGGATGGTCATCATGTGTTGGGACGGCCATTCTGGCTGCATTTTCAGTAAGTTAATAAATGTTTTACGTTGATAGGGTTGTCCCAGCTTCACTAAATAGGGACCCGCTGGCAATCAGCTGATCGCTGTGGGTCTGGTAGCTGAACCCCTGTTGATCATGATCCACCGGGTGGCCACACCCTAAAGTGGTATTACTTGGCTTATTCCAATGAATGGACGACCATGTAATAGATGTGTGTCCCTCTTATTGTGTCCGGCATCCCTCTCCATGCTGACCAATCAGCGACCAATCAGCGACCAATCAGTGACTAATCAGTGACCAATCAGTGACATACACTTCTCATTGTTCCAGCCCAGCTTCTTTCACTGCACAATCACACTGTGCTGTGGATCATGCTGGGCTGGAACAATGAGAAGTGTATGATGCTGATTAGTCACTGATTGGTCGCTGATTGGTCACTGATTGGTCAGCCCCATACACTCCTCTGTACAACACCCACTTGATCAAAAGTAAAAACGCGCCCAGTTGGTCTTTAAGAAACTAATTAGCATAAATCTAAAATTGCTCATAACTTGCTCAAAAATTATCTTTTTTCAAAATAAAAACCACTGCTGTTCTCTACATTACAGCGCCGATCAGATTATGTAGGAGACAGGGCGCTTATAATCTGGTGACAGCCTCTTTAAAGTCAGCTAACGAATTTCCAGCTGTTGTGAAGGACAAGGTTGGGACAGAGGTTAGTTTAGGTCGCATGCCGGGAACTTTTTATTTTTTACCTTTTCCTAATCTCCGTGTTTCACCTCTTTGTGTGGTTGCTAAAAAGGAGGTGGAAACATTTTGTTTAATTCACCACTTGTCATACCCTAAGGCTCGTTCTGTTAATGACGGTATTCGCAAGGATATTGCAGCGGTGTCTTATGTTTTGTTCGATCGAGTTGTCGATTTAGTTTGTAGTTCCGGGTGCAGGGCCCTTATGATCTGACATCGAGTGAGCGTTCCGGATGTTGCCGGTCCATGAGGATTGCTTTCATTTATTGGGTTGCCAATATTACTATGACATGTGCCTTCCCATGGGTTGTTCAATTTCATGCTTTTATTTCGAGGTGTTTAGTTTGTTGCTTGAATCAGTTCTCCAGGAGCAAATCGGCACTGCGTCCATTACGCACTATTTAGACGATTTTGTCTTTGTTGGTCCCCCTGCGTCACCGCAATGCCAATTTCTACTTGGTGTTCCACTTTCCCTAGAGAAAACCGAGGGTCCCGGTTTCCTTTTTAGGGATAGAAATTACAATCCCTGTTCGTTTCAGCCTTGTCGGTTAAAAAGATGCAATTGGAGCAGAGTCACACACAGCTAGTGCCTCCTCTGAGCCAGGAGTCATACAGGAAAGTGAAGCCGCTGGGAATATAACGGTACCCGGGCTGCAGCCAAAGAACGGTTTAAGAAATGGAGGCCATGGATAAAGCAGTGAATGTATATATAGACAACTTGCTTGGACCAAGAGACCCGCGAGTAAAATGATGGTTCATGTTAGATAATTACATCCCCTCATTTGTTTGCACCGTCCTGTATTTATTTAGGACCGAAGTACAGGAAAAACAGACCACCAGTTTCCTGCAGAGGGATTCTTGTAGTTTATAACATTGGCCTTACACTGCTCTCGCTGTACATGTTTTATGAGCTGGTAACAGGAGTATGGGAAGGAGGATACAACTTTTTCTGCCAGGACACTCACAGTGGAGGTGATGCAGACATGAAGATAACTCGAGTCCTCTGGTGGTACTACATTTCCAAGCTCATTGAACTCATGGACACTTTCTTCTTTATTCTCCGCAAGAACAACCACCAGATCACCGTCCTACATGTCTATCACCATGCGTCCATGCTAAACAACTGGTGGTTTGTCATGAACTGGGTGCCTTGTGGACACTCCTACTTTGGTGCTACTCTCAAAAGCTTTATCCATGTCATCATGTACTTTTACTACGGACTATCAGCTATACCAGCCATGCGACCTTATCTGTGGTGGAAGAAATACATCACCCAGTGCCAGCTGACCCAGTTCGTCCTAACAATGACTCAGACCAGCTGTGCAATGATTTGGCGCTGTGCAGTCCCCATGGGATGGCTGTATTTCCAGAACTGCTACATGATCTCTCTCATCATCCTCTTTACCAATTTCTACATTGAGACATACAAGAAAGCCTCTTCCCGAAGGAAAGATTACCAGAACGGCTCAGTGACTGCAGCGAACGGACACACAAACGGCTTTTCTTCCCAGGAGGAAAATGTCAAGCAGCGTAAACAAAGAAGGGATTGAGCGGAAAAACCAGCCACCAGTTCACTGCGCCAGATGATATACCATCAGATTAAAAACACAGTGCACTGACACCCTTACAGCGACTGTAAATTATTCCTAGTTATATAACGTGATTAATGTAGATCTTAACAAACTCTAGCTATCATTAAAATGCTGAAAACACATTTAGAATTGCTCACAAAATTAGCGGGCAGGTATTGTTTATTGGCTGGTGCTGCGATGCTTACAACATAATATCCAGTTCAGGGCTCGTCACGTTCCAGGTGTTGACAATAAAATTGCTGATGCTCTTTCTTGTTTTAATTTCCAGTTTCATTTATTGTTCCCGCAGGCAGAACAGGAGGGGACGGAGTGACCGGATGGGCTATGGAGACTGCTGGATCCAAGTTAGTGCCTTTCGTCAGGGCATCACTTGCTCGATCTACCTGGACGGCTTATGGTAATGCATGGAACGAGTGGTTGAAAGTTGTAGGGGAACGTATTATTGGTCCTCCGGAACATCCTCGTTTAGCCTATATTATGGAATATTTGTCGGGTTTGGCTGAGCAGTTGCGCTTCGTCGCCTTATGGGTCTGGCATTTTTCTTTAAGCTTCATGGGTGGGCCAATGTCACAAAATCCTTCTTTATTTTGCAGTCCATTAAGGGGTGGAAGAAGTCGGCAGTTCCAATCTAGGCGTCCGATTTCTTTTGCAATTCTATTAAAACTTTTGCATTGTTTACCTGAGGTATGTGCTTCTATGTTTGACTCGGCCCTGTTAGCCGTGGCTTTTTCCTTTTTTGGTGCTCTGCGGATACCTGAGTTAGTTCCCCATAGTGCTACGCGGCCGGGCTGCCTTTTATTTGAGGACGTTAGTTTGTCTGAATCCGGCCAAGGTTTTAGAATACATTGATGATCGAAGACAGATATTTTTGGCAGGGGCTGCTGGGTTTCGTTGTGGGCAATCGGGGGTGCGGGTTGCCCTGTTGCTTTAGCATCTTCCTACTTAAGTTTGCGTAACTGTGGCTCTCAGTTTATGACGCATATTCACGGCAGCCCCCTTACAAAATTTCAGTTCTCTGCAGTATTTAAAAAGGCATTGTCATCTGTCGGCCTCCCCCTGGGAACTTTGGCACCCACTCATTTCGCATTGGAGCGGCTACTACCACCAGCTAATTGGGCCTGACCGATACTGAGGTGCGTCGTATAGGGCACTAGCGCTCTGATGCGTTCGCCCCGATTTGGTTCTGCACTAATTTCTTTTATTTTCTAGATTACCGGCCGTCAGTATGGATAATGGGCCATTCATATGTTTTTTGGGCTGAACGGAGAGCGGCTATAGGGCTCGGGGGAAAATCACTTGGATTCCAGGATGCAGAGATCTATTGGAGCGGCCTGAGGGGCCTAAGATCGTTGCAGACCTTACCGGAAGTGGTGGATATTAGTCGGCACCGGCTGGTGCCGACGGTTTTGGTTCTACACAATGGGGGGAATGATTTATGATCATGGTATACATGCAGTCTCTTCTCCATCTTCTTTGCCTTTTGGTGTGTGGCCTGGCTCTCTGGTGGCTACACACTGACTGTTATCAACAACCATGCCCCCCCCCCCCCCACTGATGTACATCATCCCCTCAGTCCTATAGATTATCAGACTGCTGATTGTTAAAATGAGACAATTCTGACAATTTTTCCATATTATTTAACATTAACCTTTTTCTTTTCTGTTTTACAGTGAAACGCAAAAAATTGGAAATTTCTTTCCCGAAAATATCCTGTTTAGAATAGGATTCATAGGAATGGGCATTGCCTGTAAGTAACAATCACGGAAGTGATTATAATATTCTCTTCATGCAGCAGTAATCAGATTTTTGTAAAAAATAAATAAAGTTTTGTTCATTTCATTGATAATAATTGTCCGGATCAGACGATGCAGATAAATGTTCCCGTCCATTATTGTAGGTTTCTTGTTGGGTTTAGCGCTTGGTCCGCGCTTCATAGATGTTATTAGGATGTTTTACACGTGGTACAGGATTTATTTGGCTCATTTTCAGCTCTGGGTCTGACGTTTCTACATTACAAGTTCATTATGCTCCATGCTGAAGCCTTTGGGGATCGTCAGACCTTGGTTCAAAAGATCCTCCTGGGAATTGGATGGTCATCATGCGTTGGGACGGCCGTGATGGCTATGTTTTCGGTAAGTTAATAAATGTTTTATGTTAATAGGGTTTCCCATCTTTACTAAATAGGGACCCGCTGGTAATCAGCTGATCGCTGTGGGTCTGGCAGCTGAACCCCTGGTGATCATGATCAGCGGTGATCACCGGGAGGCCACACACTAAAGTGGTATTACATGGCTTATTCGAATGAATGGACGACCATGTAGTAGATGTGTGTCTGCTCCATCTAACAGAGAGGAGTCCCAAGCACGAGTCCCCCACTATATCCATTATGTCTCCGGGGTTATTATATCAGAACACGTTATTTAGGATTTAATGGGAAGTTCTGAGGGTAAATTAGTGATTAGTTCCATAAGATTTGCTGTAACCTCTGTCTGCTTGTTTTCTAGACCTACCGTTATTCAATGACTCACCGGATTTGCGCTTTCATTGCATTCGGGTTTGGCAGCCTTTACAACCTTTGGCAGTCCATACTCCTCTACAAAGTGCCCGAAAAGCCGAAGAGTCATCAGCCATTTCAGACTGGCGTCCTGCATAATGGCCGTGACCTTAGTGGTTTTCTGTATCCTTTCTTAAATAATATTTGAATGGAATCCAATTGTCCTTGTCTTTAGGTTCACATGTAGGAAACATCAGATACTGAGGTGATCATTTCCCTTCATTTTCTGATCTTGGCCGTCAGATGGCGACATGCTGGTGTAACACAGCGCCATCTGGTAACATTGTTCAGCTTCTTGCAGGAAGATGCTGAATAGAAAGCAGCGGTACTGTCCTTGCTATATATCTATTATATTAACATTTATCTCACATAAAAGTGTAGTAAATCCTATAAGACACTTACTAAACATAAGAAACTTTATTTTCCTATATAATAAATTACCAGTCATTGGAAGTAGGGTATCCGTATACACCCACCTGTGCGCTGGAGATCAATGTGTAAAGATATGTACAGTATATCTCATACATAATATATACAGATGTTCGTGTACATCTTTATACAGATGTTCGTGTGTCAGGTACCCAATTTTTCTCCCATGCCTATGGAAAAACCGCTTACTAGGTAGGTTCCAGTTCACTGCAATATTTTGGTCAGCCTTAACCCGTGCTGGCTTTCCCCCCAAAGGATTTCGGAACACATTCATTCCGCATTGGAGCCGCTACCACGGCCAGCGGTTTCGGCCTATCTGATGAGGATGTTCGGCGTATCGGGCGGTGGTGTCAAAATTGTTTCGCTGGTTATATCCGTCCGGATTTGATTTTGCATTAAGTTTGTTTCTTTCTAGGTTCACGCCCCGTCATCTGGATCCTTGGGCATTCTTACGTCTTCTGGGTAGAACGGAGAGCGGCAATACGGATTTCCAATACAGTCATTGGAGGTAGGGTATCAGTATACACCCACCTGTGTGCTGGAGATCAATGTGTAAAGGTATGTACAGTATATCTCATACATAATATAAAGTTATTGACATGCTGAGCCGCTGGTACAAACCAGTGGACGTAAAATTCCTTTAATCCGGCATTAATGAGATTATCAAATATTCCTGATCATTGGATAGATTTTATTTGTACCCCAAGAAGCCGTTCTATAGGAATACAATTGGACCTATAGTCTTTGTGCTCGTTCTCTGCACCATTTTGATCGTGACGTCCGCAATGTAATGGATGTGGTGTCACATGACAATGGGTCAGGTCCGTTTTGGCATCGCCGCCGTCAGTCACATGGCTCCATGCAATAAACATGAATGCAGCAAAACCTCGGCCCGGGCAGAAAGTTCTTGCTTTGGGCAATTTTTTATGTATTAATTTAGATATTTTGATATTTGTTCACAGATCAGTGAAATGACAGCAAAGATCATAGAGTGGTTGACGTTGGTCCTCATTCTGGTGAATGTATTGAGCTACTATCAGAATATGCAGGTCAGTAGACGTCACCTCATTATCACCTCGTATACCAGACCTCGTAATTGAAGGCACTCAGGCTTATTGGCCGTTGTGCCCATGACTGGGTGGCAATGAAGGGGTTAACTAAGCCACGTTATGCTAGGGGGATTGTTCCATGTAGTGTTTACATTAGTGGGGCCTATAGGGTATGGGGTACCCGCCTTTAGGGCATTTCTTGGGGGGATATAGGGCGGTTTTACCCACCCTCCCCGTTCTGTGTTTCTAAGGGCAAGGAGGGAAGACAACTTCCTCTTCTGGCCGTTACTGCGCAGGGATTTGTTATTACAAAATTGTGAGTACACTTAACTGATTGTCATGGACCAGGAGGAGCTTGAAGAAATTATCCGTATCCGGATGCGGGACGAGGGTTCTGTATGGCTGCAGTCTCTTATTCAAGAGACTGTGGCACCGGCGTCTTCCCTACCTGGCACACTCCCTGTGCGACGATCCTCCCGCCGCTCCAGGCCGCCAGCACGTCTATCCCCCTCGAGCGACAGTAGAGTTCGCTCACTGTCGGCTAAAGGCAGCACACAAGACCGCAAGAGCATTGGTAAGTACATTGTTTTATCTATGCCCTGTAAAACCCACATGCTGTAGTGTATCCTTGTGTTAACATGTTCCCAATGGCCAACGTTCCGGGTGTGTCACAGCATCAGTCAGCTTGTAGATCATGTATATTGGTGTGTAAGGGAATGGCAACGTTTACAACAAGTGCATATTTCGGGTATGGCACCTGGTGAAAGTACCATTTTGTTGTTTTGGTCTTTTCTACAGTTGATGATGCAAAAACCCGGTGGAGGAGCTGCCAGGATCAATTCCGCCGTAAAAATGGCGCTAGAGGCCGAAGTGGTGATGGGGCCCCCAAAAAGAGGAAATACATCTACACCCAGCAGCTAATGTTCCTGAAGGACATTATGGAAATGCGGCCGTAAGTAATGACTGTGCCTTGAAGACATGTCTGTGTTCACATGTCATGCCCCCAAAATTGACGGTTTGAAAAAAATTGAAGGCCACCCCCGGACGAAGGCATCCCGCCAAAACGCGCGTCGGGTCTGACGGTCTCTCATTACAGGGTTTTTCATCACCATGGGTATGTCATGTTCATCTACTTCTCCCATGCTGTTTTGTTCCATGATTCATTTACTTGAAGTATTTATTCACATGTTCTTATCTTCATAACAGTTTCATGGTAGATGAGTGTTTGGCAACAGACTTGCTATACATCAAATTATATCAGCATCTATACATACTATTTGATTACAATATATCACCAATGTTGTATTTTTGCTCTGATCACGTTACCAACTAGTCTTGTTGCCTCACCTTAGTTTATGTCAGCAACTTTGTTCCCATTTTTCTGTACCTCATTCCCTGTAATTTTTGAACGTTTTTATCCATGCTTTGCATGACTCATTTTTTATCATTGTTATATTTGTCAATAAAGTTTGTGATTATTCTGCTCCACTTTTCGTGTTAATTGTACCCCATTCTCTGTAGGTGTTATTTTAGAGGACGTGTACATTTTTGATTACAGATGCAGTGACAATCTTCTGGACACGGCAGAGGAGGCTGCCCATGAGGAGGCGCAGGCGCCACCAGAAGAACATCCCGTGCTGCCCTTAACCCCTGAGGCGACAGCACCAGAACCTGCTCCACAGGCGTCCAGCCAACCCCAGGTGCCTCGTGACGTTCCGGCTGAAACCACCGCAGCAGGCAGGCGCAGCCAGATCGGATCCGCAGCTGCCCAAGTGGACTCCAGGGTACTTGAGTACCTGCGTCGCTGCGCCGAGGAGGACGGCTGTGACGCCTTTGGCCGCAGCATTGCCCCACTTCTCACGCCGACCGTATGGCGCACCTCCAAGGCTCGATCCTCAGCCTTATCGACGCGGCCACACCTCCTAACAACCCACGCCCGATCTTCCAGGCAATGGAGCATTGGCGTGGATTGACCGAGACAGCGGTGCCGTTCAATGCACCTGTCCCTTCTCAGCCTGCCACCCCCTTGGCCCGGCAAAACTTCCAACGCCCATTGCCGGGCCACATGTCACCTGGTCCAGTGCCGATGCGGAACTGGCCTGTTCCAGCCTACAGCCGACCCGTGGTAAACTTGCCACACGGTCCACCTGTAGGCTACCACACGCAGCATCAGCACCACTATGCTGTTGAGGAACATCCTCTGCAGGGCCATGCGCAGCATAGTGGTGCTGAAATGGACAGCTACTACTCCCCACCCCACCATTATCAGGAGTTGTAGTGCTGATGATGCCGCACAGTTTTGCTGCGTAATTTAGGCCTTATTTGGGCCAATGTTTCAACATTGTGCATCATGTTGGTGCGTTTGTTTGATGTTTTGTTGTCCTATGTTTTAGGCTAAATTTTTTGCCACATTACCCAATAAAGTGTGGTTTTGTGGAGCAACAAAAGTTTCTGTGTTTCCCTCGATATATGTAATGTAACATGCTTTCCCAAACATGTCCCAAGGTAACGTTGCAACATGCTGCCCAGGGCCCAAGGTAGTTGCATGTCATAATTGAGATCTTAGTTTATCTTTTGCGGTTTAGCTCGAAACAGCAACGACTTCTCTGCGGCGTTGCAGTGCTATGATAATGGACGCACTAAGCAACTTTGTGATTGTATTTGCCAACATTTGATTGGCCAATGTGATTCACATACAATTAGTTGTTTGGCAGCAAACCAACACGGCGAAACCCCAAAAGATATAAGCTCACAACCCACGTCAAGGGTCCTCATGTCTTGCGAGTCCCTAATACTACATTCCCCCCCTAAATTCATCCCATTGCCCTCAGTCTAATGACAAATTTTGGCAATAATCTTCACGAAGCCACCCTTCACATAGAATCTTCCTGCCATGGCACTGCTCCATTGGCGCTCGCAAAATCGCAGAGAAGCCATCCAGCATAGCAGCACACGGGCCAGCGGAGTCGACGGCATAATTTGGCTTTTTAGATGGCAACAAGGCAAGAAACACAATAAACTCCCCAAAGTATTTTGCAAGGTGCAAGAAGGATGAGAACATGTGCTCACATGAAGCAGGTGTTTGAGAAGGGTGCCTTTTTGTAGGATGCCCTCTCCATTACTCCACCCTGCGTTTTATTTACGCACGTGAAAAACGCATGGCATACGTGCGTAAAAAACGCAGACACGCAGCCATAACGCATGACACACGCAACTACAACGCATGCAAAACGTCGCATTTTTTACGCGCGCAAAAACGCCATGCTCGTGTGAATCCAGCCTCAGGGCTTATTTAGACGAACGTGTAATACGTCCGTGCAACGTGCTTGATTTTCACGCGCTTCGCACGGACCTATGTTCGTCTATGGGGCCGTGCAGACTGTCAGTGATTTTGACGCAGCGTGTGTCCGCTTCGTGAAACACACGACATGTCCTATATTTGTGCGTTGTTCACGCATCACGCACCCATTGAAGTCAATGGGTGCGTGAAAATCACGTGCAGCACACGGAAGATTCATGCAACAGCAGTAAAACTATGAATGAAAACAGAAAGGCAGCACGTGCAAACATACAAACAGAGTGTCATAATGATGGCGGCTGCGCGAAAATGATATGTCATATCATATGCTGATGACACACGGAGCTGTTAAGTACCTTTCTCGCGCGCAAAACACCACGTTTATTGCGCGCGCAAAATGCACACGCTCGTGTAAATCCAGCCTTACAGCCACCTATGAAGACCTGCCGGATTACAAAGATGGCAGACCGTTCATCAGTCCCCCAGGCTGCCCTGATAACCATCGGCATCCCGCTATAGCATCGTGTGGGGACAATGGCACGTCGGAGGGGGTTGCCCCTCTCATTCTAATGTGTTAGATGCTGTGGTCGTGATTGACTGTGACCTCTAAGGGGTTAAACGGGCATAATGAAAGTGATTTTTTATTCTGTTTGTTGCAGTGCGGTATTGGCTATATTACACAGCGAATACCCGCTAAGTATAGAGCGACCCCAGCCCGTGATCCCGCTCCATACTTCCCCTTAACGACTGCCAAGTACATGTATGTGGCATCTTGTTAAGGAGATAAATGTCATTTTGTTGATTGTTTCTGTGAATTTTTATTTTTTGATTATTTTATTCTGTTGTAGATATCACAGCGGGCGGTTCTAGGAGGATCTTGTTTAGATGGCGGTGAATCGCATAGGTAGAGCGCCAGGGACTGCAGAGAAGTGCAACCCGGTCTTTCTTTCCGTGAATTGACACAGAGTGCGCTTTGCTAATTTATTGGCGACTTCTCACTATTATGGAGATCAACGGATTGGGATTCTTCTCCATCTTCTTGGCCTTTTGGTGTGCGGCCTGGCTCTCTGCTAGCTACACCCTGACTGTTATCAACAACCATACCTGCACCGCTGATCCGGGAACCTGCGCCGATGAACATCTGCTTCAGCTGGGATCAGGTGAGGAAGCAGGGTCAGCGGCTATTGTGTCGGGAGATGCTGGGGGGGAGGGAGGCCCGGGCAGAGGAGACGTCGCAGGGGCGCTGCAGCGAGGGCATTGCATGGTCTAACCGCCTATCAGAGGACAAGAGCTGGAGAAGAAGTCGTCCGGTCTCAGCCAGGGCTGCGGTCTCCTCCACAACTGTGTCCTTTATTGAATGTACCGTCCGGTACTGGCCCGTAGCAGGAGTGTCCGAGCAGGGATGTAGCGCATGCTGTTGGTGCCAAGGGGGATCGATGTGATGTTGGTCACGCGTCTGCCTTGTCCCTTTTTTCTCTTTTAGGTTCGGCAAAGGAATCGTCAAGGAGAGGGAGGAAACACAGATGTGGAGGTGGGCGCAGGCACGGTCGGCGCAAGCATCGCCACGGCAGAGGTGGTCGTCCTCAGAGTCGGAGATCGCCCTCGACATCTTCTGACCATAGCCCTCCTCTTCTTCTTCGCCATCATTATCTACATCATCTTCCCCGCCAAGGACGTCGAGCTGTGCTGATGTCACAGAGAGATGATGAGGGGTTATAAATATTCCCCTGACAGCTGCCCGGTCTTTCTTTCCGTGAATTGACACAGTGCGCGATTTGATAATTTATTGGCGACTTCTCACTATTATGGAGATCAACGGATTGGGATTCGTCTCCATCTTTTTGGCCTTTTGGTGTGTGGCCTGGCTCTCTGCTAGCTACACCCTGACCTCACATCAACAACCATGCCCCCCACTGATGTACATTATCCCCTCAGTCCTATAGATTATCAGACTGTTGATTGTTAAGATGAAACAATTTTGACAATTTTTCCATATTATTTAACATTGAGCGTTTTCTTTTTTGTTTTACAGTGAAATGGGAAAATTTCTTTGCAGAAAATATCCTGTTTAGAATGGGATTCATAGGAATGGCCATTGCCTGTAAGTAACAATCACGGAAGTGATTATAATATTCTCTTCAGTAATCAGATTTTTCTAAAAAATAAATAAAGTTTTGTTCATTTCATTGATAATAATAGTCCGGATCAGACGATGCAGATAAATGTTCCCGTCCATTATTGTAGGTTTCTTGTTGGGTTTAGCGCTTGGTCCGCGCTTCATAGATGTTATTAGGTTGTTTTACACGTGGTACAGGATTTATTTGGCTCATATTCTCTTTTTCAGCTCTGGGTCTGACGTTTCTACATTATAAGTTCGTCATTTCCATGCTGAAGCCTTTGGGGATCGTCAGGCCATGATTCAAAAGATCCTCCTGGCAATTGGATGGTCATCATGCGTTGGGACGGCCATGATGACTATGTTTTCGGTAAGTTAATAAATGTTTTATGTTAATAGGGTTGTCCCATCTTTACTAAATATGGACCCGCTGGCAATCAGCTGATCTCTGTGGGTCCGGCAGCTGATCCCCTGGTGATTATCACCAGGTGGCCACACACTAAAGTGGTATTACATGGCTTATTCGAATGAATGGACGACCATGTAATAGATGTGTGTCTGCTCAGTCTAATAGAGAGGAGTCCCAAGCACGAGACCCCAATATATATCAATTATGTCTCCAGAGTTATTATATCAGAACACGTTATTTAGGATTTATTGGGAAGTTCTGAGGGTAAATTAGTGATTAGTTACATAAGATTTGCTGTAACCTCTGTCTGCTTGTTTTCTAGACCTACCGTTATCCAATGACTCACCGGATTTGCGCTTTCATTGCATTCGGGTTTGGCAGCCTTTACAACCTTTGGCAGTCCATACTCCTCTACAAAGCCGAAGAGTCATCAGCCATTTCAGACTGGCGTCCTGTATAATGGCCGTGACCTTAGTGGTTTTCTGTATCCTTTCTTAAATAATATTTGAATGGAATCCAATTGTCCTTGTCTTTAGGTTCACATGTAGAAAACATCAGATCCTGACGTGATAATTTCCCTTCAATTTCTGATCTTGGCGGTCAGATGGCGACATGCTGGTGCAACACAGCGCCATCTGGTAACATTGTTCAGCTTCTTGCAGGAAGATTCTAAATATAAAGCAGCGTTACTGTCCTTGCTATGTATGTATTATATTAACATTTATCTCACATAAAAGTGTAGTAAATCCTATAAGACACTTACTAAACATAAGAAACGTTATTTTCCTATATAATAAATTACCAGTCATTGGAAGTAGGGTATCCGTATACACCCACCTGTGCGCTGGAGATCAATGTGTAAAGGTATGTACAGTATATCTCATACATAATATAAAGTTATTGACATGCTGAGCCGCTGGTACAAACCAGTGGATGTAAAATTCCTTTAATCCGGCATTAATGAGATTATCAAATATTCCTGATCATTGGATAGATTTTTTTTGTACCCCTAGAAGCCGTTCTATAGGAATACAATTGGACCTATAATCTTTGTGCTCGTTCTCTGCACCATTTTGATCGTGACGTCCGCAATGTAATGGATGTGGTGTCACATGACAATGGGTCAGGTCCGTTTTGGCATCGCCGTCAGTCACATGAATCCATGCAATAAACATGCATGCAGAAAAACCTCGGCCCGGGCGGAAAGTTCTTGCTTTGTGCAATTTTTAATGTATTAATTTTGATATTTTGATATTTTTTCACAGATCAGTGAAATGACAGCAAAGATCATAGAGTGGTCGATGTTGGTCCTCAATCTGGTGAATGTATTGAGCTACTATCAGAATATGCAGGTCAGTAGAGGTCACCTCATTATCACCTTGTATACCAGACCTCGTAATTGAAGGCACTCAGGCTTATTGGCCGTTGTGCCCATGACTGGGTGGCAATGAAAGGGTTAACTAAGCCACGTTATGCTAGGGGGATTTTTCCATGTAGTATTTACATTAGTGGGGCCTACAGGGTATGGGGTATCTGCCTATAGGGCATTTTTTTGGGGGATAAAGGGCGGTCTTACCCACCCTACCCGTTCTGGGTTTATAAGGGCAAGGAGGGAAGACATCTTCCTCTTCTGGCCGTTACTGCGCAGGGATTTGTTATTACAATATTGTGAGTACACTTAACTGATTGTCATGGACCAGGAGGAGCTTGAAGAAATTATCCGTATCCGGATGCAGGACGAGGTTTCTGTATGGCTGCTGTCTCTTATTCAAGAGACTGTGGCACCGGCGTCTTCCCTACCTGGCACACCCCCTGCGCGACGATCCTCCCGCCGCTCCAGGCCGCAAGCACGTCTATCCCCCTCCGGCGACAGTAGAGTTCGCTCAATGTCGGCTAGACAGGCCACACATGCGCACACCGCACTCTCGCCGCAAGAACAGTGAGAGGTGGCTAAGGGGCCCGACGAGGATATCATTCCTCCATCGTCGGGTATGACATCTCCCACCAGCTTGGGCCGTGCTAGGCCTCGCCCCGGGGCTGCAAGGAGCTCGACCACCCGCACTCCACCAACGCATACAGTAGATCTGCCGAGGGGGGCTCACCAGCGTTAAGGAGAACAGCAGGTACTGCATCTGGGGGGATAGCCGCTCAGCACTCCCTCCCAGGTACTGTAGCAGGGGGGATGGCATGAGACTCCCCCCACCTCCGTTGAACGACGGGGATGATGGCTCTGTGGGGGACAGTGAAGAGGACTTCTTCCCCGGCGAACAGGAGCTACCTAGGGTGCAGCAACCACCACCACCTCCCCCTACACGGCCTGCGTTCGTCATACCCGCAGGTTTGGGTTCTGGCTTACCTCCTGGCAGAGAATACTGAGAGGGCCTCTTCGGTTAGCTCAAGGGATACCAACCGGACCCGCCGTTCCCGTTCTTGCTGTTCATCCTAGCGCCGCTCATCTCGACGGTCAACTAGACATCATAAACGGCATAGGAGGTCGCCATCAAGGTCAAGCTACAGTTCAAGGTCAGAGAGCTCACGCACTGGGTCGTCACACCTCGGCAGTCCGCGGGACAGCCATGACCGACGTCGCCATAGCAACCACGCCTCTGCTCGCCGTCGCTCAGCAAGACCAATCGTTGCGGTGGTACCAGTAGCACCCGCAGCACCTGTACCTCTACCGACACCCTCGACGGCTGTGGTCCCGGTATCGGCATCAGGATACGGTGAGTATGACTGCCTTCGGGCTTGGAGTTCAGGGGGAACGTCTGATGTTGATGTTTTTAATGTGTTGCGATCCCTGTTGGCGGGAGCCCCAGTGACTCCATCCGTGCCGGCCTCGCAGGTGGAGGCAGGTAAAACGCTAGTGGAGGCATCCACGTCAATGGCATCCCCGTCGTTGCCCGCCTTCAGGGATACTTATTTTTGCGGTATCCCCCCCCTCGGTCCGCATTTGTCTCACGATACCAGGGAAAATATAGCATGGAACGAATATATTGATAGAGTTGTGGGGAGAGAAGTTAGCAAATTCGTCTATGGTGTTCTGGTCTGATAATGCCAGCGTGGTTCATGCCGTTATCCATTTAACTTCCTCTTCTGCGCCGGTTGTGGTTCTAATTAGATGTTTGGTTTTAAGATGCTTGCAGCACAACATTCAAATTAGGGCCCGTCATATTCCCGGTGTTCAAAATAATGTAGCTGACGCCCTTTCACGTTTTAATTGGCAGGTTTACCGTTCGCTCTGCCCTAGACGCCCTGTTTCCGTCCCCATCCTAATAAAGTTGTTACAGGTCCTTAAAGACGTTTGTTCTTCCCATTTTGAAATATCCTTGTTTACAGCGGCCTTTGCTTTGGCCTTTTTTGCAGCGTTACGGATTTCGGAAATTGATTGCCATGTCGGCGGCCCGCCCGGGCGGTTTGTTAGCAAATGATGTGGCGTTATCCAGCTCTGGGATTCGATTCGCCATACGGAAATCCAAGACAGACATATTCGGCAGATGTTGTTGGGTATCTTTAAGGCCGGTTCCTGGGCCAGCCTGCCCTGTCTGGGCCGTCACGCTTTATACAGATGTTCGTGTGTCAGGTACCCAATTTTTCTCCCATGCCGATGGAAAAACCGCTCACTAGGTAGGTTCCAGTTCACGGCAATATTTCGGTCAGCCTTAACCCGTGCTGGCTTTCCCCCAAAGGATTTCAGAACACATTCATTCCGCATTGGAGCCGCTACATCGGCCAGCGGTTTCGGCCTATCTGATGAGGATGTTCGGCGTATCGGGCGGTGGCGTTCAAATTGTTTCGCTCGTTATATCCGTCCGGATTTGATTTTGCATTAAGTTTATTTGTTTTTTTCTAGGTTCACGCCCCGTTATATGGATCCTTGGGCATTCTTACGTCTTCTGGGTGGAACGGAGAGCGGCAATATGGAATTCCAATACAGTCATTGGAGGTAGGGTATCAGTATACACCCACCTGTGTGCTGGAGATCAATGTGTAAAGATATGTACAGTATATCTCATACATAATATAAAGTTATTGACATGCTGAGCCGCTGGTACAAATCAGTGGATGTAAAATTCCTTTAATCCGGCATTAATGAGATTATCAAATATTCCTGATCATTGGATAGATTTTATTTATACCCCTAGAAGCCGTTCTATAGGAATACAATTGGACCTATAATCTTTGTGCTCGTTCTCTGCACCATTTTGATCGTGACGTCTGCAATGTAATGGATGTGGTGTCACATGACAATGGGTCAGGTCCGTTTTGGCATCGCCGTCAGTCACATGGCTCCATGCAGTAAACATGAATGCAGAAAAACCTCGGCCCGGGTGGAAAGTTCTTGCTCTGTGCAATTTTTAATGTATTAATTTTGATATTTTGATATTTTTTCACAGATCAGTGAAATGACAGCAAAGATCATAGAGTGGTCGATGTTGGTCCTCAATCTGGTGAATGTATTGAGCTACTATCAGAATATGCAGGTAAGTAGACATTACCTCATTATCACCTCGTATACCAGACCTCGTAATTGAAGGCACTCAGGCTCATTGGCCGTTGTGCCCATGACTGGGTGGCAATGAAGGGGTTAACTAAGCCACGTTATGCTAGGGGGATTGTTCCATGTAGTGTTTACATTAGTGGGGCCTATAGGGTATGGGGTACCCGCCTATAGGGCATTTTTTGTGGGGATATAGGGCGGTCTTATCCACCCTCCCCGTTCTGGGTTTATAAGGGCAAGGAGGGAAGACAACTTCCTCTTCTGGCCGTTACTGCGCAGTGATTTGTTATTACAAAATTGTGAGTACACTTAACTGATTGTCATGGACCAGCAGGAGCTTGAAGAAATTATCCGTATCCGGATGCAGGACGAGGGATCTGTATGGCTGCAGTCTCTTATTTAAGAGACTGTGGCACCGGCGTCTTCCCTACCTGGCACACTCCCTGCGATCCTCCCGCCGCTCCAGGCCGCCAGCACATCTATCCCCCTCCGGTTCAAGGGATACCAACCGGACCCGCTGTTCTCGTTCTCGCCGTTCATCCGGGCGCCGCTCATCTCGACGGTCAAATAGACATCGTAAACGGCATAGGAGGTCGCCATCAAGGTCAAGCTACGGTTCAAGGTCAGAGAGCTCACGCACTGGGTCGTCACACCACGGCAGTCCGCGGGACAGCCATGACCGACGTCGCCATAGAACCGCGCCTCTGTTCGCCGTCACTCAGCAAGACCGATCGTTGCGGTGGTACCAGTAGCACCCGCAGCACCTGTATCTCTACCGACACCCTCGACGGCTGTGGTCCCGGTATCGGCATCAGGACATGGTGAGTATGACTGCCTTCGGGCTTGGGGTTCAGGGGGAACGTCTGATGTTTGGTGTTATATTGTGACAATATGTCAGGTATTTTATATATTATATATTGTTTATTGCTTTTGTTTTAGCATGTATGGATATAATATATGTTATAATAAATTTCTTACATTCTTTATTTTCACTTATTTTTATTTTCACTTACGATTGTTTGTATTTTTATTTTTTGACATATTCTTGTCCTTCTATTCACTTATTCTTTTTCTTGTGACGCGTCGCACAGTCACTTTCACTTTTTTCTTTGATGTAAATTATTGCCCATTTATTCTCATTTTTGTTCATTTCACTGTATTGACACTACTCACATTCTGTAATACAATATATTCTTTACTGATCTTAATATACTCGTTTATGCTAATAAGGGTTCTGAAGTAGTGTATATAATCAATCCTTTTCTACCCATATTGAAATATAAATTCCCCTGACCGGTTATGAATGTCTATTTACACATAAATGGGAGATAGCGTTTGTATATTGGAAGTAACTTTTCCACTTACGAGACTGGAGTCCCTCTTGCTGTCAAGTGCGCATGTCTGAGCGGCTTCTGGCGGCGACGTTCTGCCCTCTCCGCTTCCATAGGCCCATTGTGCATGCCCGGAACTCTCGTACGCGTCGGGTATCCGGGGACGCGCTGCTGTGCCTGGAACCGGAAGTGGGGCTGGCCTCGCTTCCGGCCGCGGCATTTGAGATGCGCCGCAATTGACAGCTGAGGGACTTTCTCCAAACTATTTAAGGGCTGTTTTGTAGGAGGACATACACACACACATCCCCCCTGAGGAAGCAACCGTAGCGAAACGCGCGTTGGGGTTTCATGTGAAGGAGCAAATATCAACGATCTTCTTACATTGCTGTCATGGGTAAGGCTGCTAAATATGAATGATTCCTTTAAATAGTACTATGTTATCCTATTTTTCCTATCGCCTTTACTTTTCACTTATGTAATTTAACGAATAGGTATTGGACGTATAATAGGATTACTCTTTCCCTTCCTGGGGCTCACACCCTGGATATGTAAATCATTTATATATAGCCCCTGCACCTGTGTTCATTACCTGATAAGGGTTAACTATTTGCTCCATTATTTTACACTAGGGTCCTGTTCTTATGTAATGTTTTAAATTGTATTTGTGATACATGTTAATAAAATATTAACTTTTTATATGAATTGGCATTATGGCTCATTGTTGTTCTTCAGTATTTAATTAAGTATGGAGTGACCCCAGCCCGTGATCCCGCTCCATACTTCCCCTTAACGACTGCCAAGTACATGTATGTGGCATCTTGTTAAGGAGATAAATGTCATTTTGTTGATTGTTTCTGTGAATTTTTATTTTCATCCTGTTTTGATTATTTTATTCTGTTGTAGATATCACAGCAGCGGTTCTAGGAGGATCTTGTTTAGATGGCGCTGAACCGCATAGGGAGAGCGCCAGGGACTGCGGGGAAGTGCAACCCGGTCTTTCTTTCCGTGAATTGACACAGAGTGCGCTTTGCTAATTTATTGGCGACTTCTCACTATTATGGAGATCAACGGATTGGGATTCTTCTCCATCTTCTTGGCCTTTTGGTGTGTGGCCTGGCTCTCTGGTGGCTACACCCTGACTGTTATCAACAACCATACCTACGCCGCTTTGACGGGAACCTGCGCCGATGAACATCTGCTTCAGCTGGGATCAGGTGAGGATGCAGGGTCAGCGGCTATTGTGTCGGGAGATGCTGGGGGGGAGGGAGGCCCGGGCAGAGGAGACGTCGCAGGGGCGCTGCAGCGAGGGCATTACATGACCCAACCCCCTATCAGAGGACAAGAGCTGGAGAAGAAGTCGTCCGGTCTCAGCCAGGGCTGCGGTCTCCTCCACAACTGTGTCATTATTGAATGTACCGTCCAGTTCTGGCCCGCAGCAGGAATGTCCGAGCAGGGATGTGGCGCATGCTGTTGGTGCCAAGGGGGATCGATGTGATGTTGGTCACACGTCTGCCTTGTCCCTTTTTTCTGTTTCAGGTTCGGCAAAGGAATCGTCAAGAAGAGGGAGGAAACGCAGATGTGAAGGTGGGCGCAGGCACGGTTGGTGCAAGCATCGCCACGGCAGAGGTGGTCGTCCTCAGAGGCGGAGATCGCTCTCAACATCTTCTGACCATAGCCCTCCTCTTCTTCTTCGCCATCATTATCTACATCATCTTCCCCGCCGAGGACGTCGAGCCGTGCTGATGTCACAGAGAGATGACGAGGGGTTATAAATATTCCCCTGACAGCTGCCCGGTCTTTATTTCCGTGAATTGACACAGAGCGCGATTTGATAATTTATTGGCGACTTCTCACTATTATGGAGACCAACGGATTGGGATTTTTCTCCATCTTCTTGGCCTTTTGGTGTGTGGCCTGGCTCTCTGCTAGCTACACCCTGACCTCACATCAACAACCATGCCCCCCCACTGATGTACATCATCCCCTCAGTCCTATAGATTATCAGACTGTTGATTGTTAAGATCAAACAATTCTGAAAATGTTTCCATATTATTTAACATTGACTTTTTCTTTTTCATTTAATTTCTTTCCCGAAAATATCCTGTTTAGAATGGGATTCATAGGAATGGCCATTGCCTGTAAGTAACAATCACGGAAGTGATTATAATATGCTCTTCATGCAGTAGTAATCAGATTTTTCTAAAAAAATAAATAAAGTTTTGTTCATTTCAACTGATAATAATTGTCCGGATCAGACGATGCAGATAAATGTTCTCGTCCATTATTGTAGGTTTCTTGTTGGGTTTAGCGCTTGGTCCGCGCTTCATAGATGTTATTAGGTTGTTTTACACATGGTACAGGATTTATTTGGCTCATATTCTCTTTTTCAGCTCTGGGTCTGACGTTTCTACATTATAAGTTCGTCATTTCCATGCTGAAGCCTTTGGGGATCGTCAGACCTTGGTTCAAAAGATCCTCCTGGGAATTAGATGGTCATCATGCGTTGGGACGGCCGTGATGGCTATGTTTTCGGTAAGTTAATAAATGTTTTATGTTAATAGGGTTGTCCCATCTTTACTAAATAGGGACCCGCTGGCAATCAGCTGATCGCTGTGGGTCCGGCAGCTGAACCCCTGGTGATTATCACCAGGTGGCCACACACTAAAGTGGTATTACATGGCTTATTCGAATGAATGGACTACCATGTAGTAGATGTGTGTCTGCTCAGTCTAATAGAGAGGAGTCCCAAGCACGAGTCCCCAATATATATCCATTATGTCTCTGTGATTATTATATCAGAACACGTTATTTAGGATTTATTGGGAAGTTCTGAGGGTAAATTAGTGATTAGATCCATAAGATTTGCTCTGACCTCTGTCTGCTTGTTTTCTAGACCTACCGTTATCCAATGACTCACCGGATTAGCGCTTGCATTGCATTCGGGTTTGGCAGCCTTTACAACCTTTGGCAGTCCATACTCCTCTACAAAGTGCCCGAAAGCTGAAGAGTCATCAGCCATTTCAGACTGGCGTCCTGCATAATGGCCGTGACCTTAGTGGTTTTCTGTATCCTTTCTTAAATAATATTTGAATGGAATTCAACCGTCCTTGTCTTTAGGTTCACATGTAGAAAACATCAGATCCTGAGGTGATAATTTCCCTTCATTTTCTGATCTTGGCCGTCAGATGGCGACATGCTGGTGCAACACAGCGCCATCTGGTAACATTGTTCAGCTTCTTGCAGGAAGATGCTAAATTTATCTCACATAAATATCCCCAGACGAAGGCTTCCGGGCCGAAACGCGCGTCGGGGTGACTCCAGTGACGGTGACCTGTTCAAATGGGTATGAGCTCCGTTTCCAGCATATGTTTACTTTCAGCATTATGAGTCTTTCATTTAGATTAACCCAATGGGCAGTGGCTGTTTGCACTTGTGGCTGACAACACAGCCACAGCTCTGATTTTGCTTTGTGCTCTTTATTTATGGGGTCAAGCTGAGCCATATATTTTGTGTGCATAGTATGATTACTGTTTTCTTTGTCTGGCTCTTGTCAGGGGTACTTACACTGCTATACACGCTGTAATTTACATTTATTCTAATCCTACCTTTTTTGTGTAGAAAGATATACTGAGCTGTCCTGCTGCTGAATAGTTTTTCCTGCTGCTATTAGTTTTTCATGCTGGTTATGTAACAGAATATGCACATCATATAAATGTAACATACCACTGATGTATTTTTGCATTTCTGTATTTAAACAGTGTCGCCCATTACCCATATATTTGGATATATTACATACTTGTGATCTGGTTGTCTTTCTGCACTGTGGAATTCATCTCAGTTTTTAATTTATGTTACTTTTTAGATGTACTTAATAAAGAAACTTTTGTTTTAAATTATTTTGGTGTGTCAGACTCCGAACTTTAGGTCTTGTTGTTGTTTCTCACATAAATATGTAGTAAATTCTATAAGACACTTAATAAACATAAGAAACGTTATTTTCCTATATAATAAATTACCAGTCATTGGAGGTAGGGTATCCGTATACACCTACCTGTGCGCTGGAGATCAATGTGTAAAGATATGTACAGTATATCTCATACATAATATAACGTTATTGACATGCTGAGCCGCTGGTACAAACCAGTGGATGTAAAATTCCTTTAATCCGGCATTAATGAGATTATCAAATATTCCTGATCATTGGATAGATTTTATTTGTATCCCTAGAAGCCGTTCTATAGGAATACAATTGGACCTATAATCTTTGTGCTCGTTCTGTGCACAATTTTTTTTTTATAAGCACTACTCACCCATGGGCCCCATACCTTCTCATATTTCGTGTAAGTATGATCCTTATAAGCTAACATTTTCTCATGTGAGCACGTACAGTTAACCTGATTGATAATTTCTTGAGGAAGAGGATGTTCTGTGCTCTTCCAATACCTAGTGATGGCCAGCTTAGTTGCAAAAAGAATATGTGCTACCACCACTCTGTGTCTCGTGGGGATGAGGTCCAAGTTCAAAAAAAGTAAAGCTAGAGAAGGGGACATATGAACCTGTGTTCCCATTATATGAGAAATCAACTCAAATGAGGACTTCCACAAATTAACTAACATTGGGGACTCCCATAAGATATGCAGAAGTGTACCCCTAGCCCCACACCCCCTCCAACATAGATGGGATGTACCAGGGAACATCCGGTAAAGTCTATCCGGAGTATAGTACCAACGTAAGATGGTCTTCATTGCTGCCTCATAGTGAAGTGTACATTTAAAGTTCTGTGAAACAAACGTAATAGCATTTTTCCACCTGGCATTGGTATATTCTTGTTTGAGCTCCCTCTCCCAGGCCAGAAACGGAACCAATTTAATAAATGTAGTCTTCTGACCCAGAAGGTCATATAAGGGTCGTAGCCCCCCAAATTTCCCATCTGGATTGGACCATAATTTTAAAACATCCGTATTTGCTGTTACTGCAAAAGGACAATCCGTGCGCAATAGATGTCTTATTTGGAGATATTTATAAAAGTCTCTATTGGCTATATGAAAATTTTCATGTAATGAGGAAAATGGCAATAATTGAGTTCCATCCATTAGCTGTTGCACCTGTGTCAGGCCTTTTGTTGTCCAAGCCCGTAGATCCAAGCTAGGGAGAAGGAGCTCCAATGTCTCCACCGGGGCGCATGTGATCAATGAAATATCCGATCGGGTACATATGGAGTGAAATTGTAACCAATGAAAGATTGAGGTGCACAGCACGTATGGTAAGGGAGTGGTGGTATGACCAGAGCTCAGACTAGTAGAAGTGCCCTCAAGTTCCGTGTGGGTATTAGAGATGATTCTATATGAATCCAATGGCGAGAGATATCCCCCTCCCACCAATGCCTCAATTGAGCTACCTAAGTGGCCAAAAAGTAATGGTAAACATTCGGAAAACTCAATCCACCAAATTTCTTGCCCCGTTGAAGAATCTGGGCCGCTATACGTGGCTTACCCTTCCGCCACACAAAAGAGTTCAACAATTTATGAGTTTTTTGGAAAAAGGATTGAGGTAGTTTCAACGGTAGCGTCCTGAATAGGTACATCAGCTTAGGAAGAATCAGCATCTTATATGCTACTATTCTACCTATCCAAGACACCTCATATGAGGCTATCTTATGCATATCTTGCGCTACTACGTCCAGAATCGGGAGATAATTAGATTGATACAGATGAGAAACCTTTGTGGTAATATGAATCCCTAAATAAGTAATTTGTTTCTGTTGCCAATCTAAGGAAAACCGAGTTTGCAATGACAAAAGTTTGATGTGTGCACAATTCAACGGCAAAGCTTGAGATTTCCCCACGTTAATTTTATAGTCGGACACAAGTCCAAATTTCTCAATCAGGGTCAGAGCAGCTGCCAGTGACGACTCTGGTCTCTCTAGAGTCAAGAAAATATCGTCTGCATACAGGGAAATGCTATGTACACGATCCCCAATCCGGACCCCCTTTATCTCTGTGTGTTGTCTAATTGCCTGAGCTAAGGGCTCTATTGAAAGAAGAAATATCAGTGGAGATAATGGGCACTCCTGCCTAGTCCCGTTCGTTATTGGAAAATCATCTGATAGAGTGCCGTTCACAAATACCCTTGCAGATGGGACAGTGTATAAAGCTCCTATAGCGTCTAAAATTGGCCCTTCAAACCCCAATTTGCCCAACACTGCAAAAACAAATGACCAATTTACGCGATCGAACGCCTTCTCAGCGTCTAAAGTAACTAAGACCGCGGGCATCTCTCGTGCCCCCAGCCTATCCACAATATTCAGAACCCTCCTGGTATTATCAGATGCCTGTCTACCCCGGATGAAAGCCACTTGATCCTGATGTATTAACAAGGGAATATTCAGAGCTAAACGATTTGCTAATATTTTGGCAAAAAATTTAAAGTCAGAATTTAACAGGGATATCGGTCTAAAGTTTTGGGGGACATCAGGAGTTTTACCTGGCTTTGGAAGAGTCACTATTACCGCATTTAACATTTCTTTAGGGAAGGAACCCATTTTAATGGCGTGCTGTAGGACTTCAAACAAATGTGGAAGTAAGGTCTCCTCAAAGGTCTTGTAATAAGCCCCCGATAAACCAAGTGGGCCAGGAGCTTTATTTGATGGGAAAGAACGAATCACTTTAGAAACTTCCTGTCTCGTTCAGGGAAGATCCAATCCCCTCAACTGTCCCACCGTAAGCTTGGGAAGATTAACAGAGTCTAAAATATGTGTAAGAATTTGCTGGGACTCCGACATCGAAGGGTGTGTGTTATGAAGGTTATATAATGATCGATAGTATTCCATAAATTTATTTGCTATGTCTCTGGGGGTGTACGTTTTTTGAGAGGTGGAGGGATTAACTAGGAAGGGTATTTTGTTCCTCAAAGACCAATTCTTCACTCTTTGCGCTAGCAGTTTACTTGCCTTATTGTCCTGAGAATAATATTGTGCCTTAACTTTTTAAAGATTTTTTTCATACGTATGTAACATGCAATCTTTAAGTTGAATCCTAAGGACCCTCAACTTGTCCCCATGTGTCGAGGACGGACAGGATTTATTCAGACGTTCTAATTCCCTAATCTGATTTATTATACCGTCTAACCGGCCGTCTCTTTCCTTTTTTGCCCTGTGCCCCCACTTAATGAACATCCCCCTTATGAAAGCCTTATGTGCATTCCACAAAATGAAAGGGTCCTGTACCGAGTCAATATTTAAAAGGAAGTATTCATCTAAACTCTTCTGAAGTTCCTCCCTATATGTGGAGTGAGACATCAGAAAGGTGTTGTTTCTCCAAAGGAAATCAGATGTATGAGGGTAAGACTCCTCCACGTCCAAGCTGATCGTCGCATGGTCTGACCATTTGATCACATCAATGTTTGTCTTTTTAACTCTCTGCACTAGAGATCTAGAAATTGCAAAAAAGGTCAATGCAGGAATAAGTTTTGTGTACTTGAGAGAAGTGCGTGTAATCCCTTTCTGAGTCATGTTGAATCCGCCATATATCATATAAATCCGTCTCATTAAGTAGGGGAGCTAGGAAATGGGATTGGGACCTGTGTGTTGAGGAGGAATCCATCTGAACATCTGGTACTGAGTTAAAGTCCCTGCAAACAGTTAGATGACCTTGTGCGACCTGGTGTGTTTTGTGTAGTACTTTCTTGAGAAAGCGCTGTTGGTGAGTGTTTGGGGCGTATATTACTACAATAGTGTATCTCACATTATTAATGTCACCAATCTGAATAATATACCTGCCATGTGGGTCAGTCAGAGACAAGATTGATGTAAAAGCTATAGTGTTCCTGACAGCCAGAAGTAGCCCCCTTTGCTTTTTGGCATGGTGGGATAGGACAATTGTAGGAAATTGGGGATGTTTAATTCTGTGA
Organism: Rhinoderma darwinii; assembly: GCF_050947455.1. NCBI lineage: Eukaryota > Metazoa > Chordata > Amphibia > Anura > Rhinodermatidae > Rhinoderma > Rhinoderma darwinii. Next base: position 282,205 of record NW_027461831.1, read on the forward strand.
GCGTCTTTCTCAATTATGTGAGTCTCTTGAGCACAAAATATATCACAGTTTGAAGACATAGCCTCCTTCCACATGAAAGATCTTTTAGAAGGGTTGTTCAGGCCCTTCACATTTAAAGAAGCCAATTTAATAACCAGGGTACATCAAATAAAGTGCTTCAGTTGGAGTGAAAAAACCCAATTGGCAATAGAGAACATTCCTATCTCCAAGTGTCATAACTATATATATGTATGAACCCCCTATATAGAGATGTATTCCCTTCCATAATGCATACTCTCCCACTCGTGTCCGCTTAAGAAATGTATAGTTGTGCATTTCATCTTTGACCAGAATGAGCAACCCATATGTACATGTCAAAAATGCATAATGAACAGAAATGGTATGTGCAAACAAAACATAAAAACATATATGCAGCTTTAGAAGCTGAAACAGGTTAACGGGACAGTCACTCAGGATTGTTACCCAGAAATATGGCCGAGCTCAATCCGGCACAGACATCTCGATTTAACAGCTCTTCAGCGGTTATTTCTCCTCCCAGGGGACACCATCCGCCAATCTTTGTCTACCCTTTCAGGGAGAGATGAACGATCCTCGAGGGCAGGAAGCGGAATTTTCCACATATGTAAAAGTTTCTTCCCCTCTTCCAAAGAAAGAATGACATGTAATGAGTCATTACGCCGTATTAGCAACTTCACAGGGAAGCCCCATCTATATGCAATTTGATTATCCCGAAGTGCAGCAGTAATTGGAGCCAGTTGTTTACGTAGACGAAGTGTGGTTTGAGATAGATCAGCATAGAGTTGAATACGATGATATGGCGCCGGTAAGTCGCCTTGTTTCCTTGCTGAGAACAGCAATGCTTCTTTAATATGGTAGTAGTGGATGCGAGCAAGGACATCCCTTGGTATAGAGTCCGGAAGGTGCTTTGGACGAGGTAAGCGGTGTGCTCTGTCAATGATGACATCCGTATCAGAACTTGACGGCAATACAGCCCTGATGAGGCCTTGTATATGGTTTGAAAGATCTTTAGGGTGTATATCCTCCGAGATACCACGAAACTTCACATTGTTTCGTCTGGACCGGTCCTCCTAATCCGTGACCTTGGCCCGCAGACTATCCAACTCAGTCTTAAGATCCTCATGAGAGTCCACCAATTGGTTATGTGAGTCAGCAAAATCTCCCATTTTTAGTTCCACATGGTGTATTCTATTACCCAGTGTTTGCACCGTGGATTGAATAGGAACAAGGAGAGAAGTAATCTCCTTGTGCATAGATAGGCTGAAGGCCAGTAGCATCTCCTTCAGTAAGGTGCCTGACGCAGGTTGGTCAGTAGTAGGTATATCTAGAAAGGCATTAGATAGCCCCGATGGTAAAGCCTCACTTACCTCCGCACTCGGCGGGGAGGGACTCTGTAGACAAGACTTTTGCTTGACCGGGCTCGTGGATGGAGAAGATGGCGTCTGCCGCGTGACCAACTCGGCGCCCAGACTCGTCGCTATATCCTCCATTAGAGGACTATATCTGGATCCTGTCACCTTTCCTCGTCTAGTATATCCCATTTTGTCAGAGGACACCGGATCCCCCGATGAGGAACCTGATCCAGGCGAGGACGGAGCTGTGCAGGACTCTGTATGAGAGACTTGTGAGCGCGAGGCCATCCCGGGCCCGCCGCCAACTTCCTCCCGATCTTTATCAAAATAAAACTCCAGTTTGCCCTGTTACTTCAGACTTCTCTTACCCCTGGTCATCATCCACAGGCAGTTATGTATTTTCTCCAGGCAGAATAACCGGTTCTGAAAAGCCGTGCTGTGGTAGTCGCTGTGCTAGTGCCGGAGCTCACAGATCAAGCGGCCATCTCCCTCGGCAGCCAAACCACGCCCAGTTCTCTGCCCCATTTTGACAATGGGTCTGGTCCGTTTTGGCATCGCCGTCAGTCACATGACTCCATGCAATTGAAATTGTTTCGCTGGTTATATCCGTCCGGATTTGATTTTGCATTAAGTCTATTTGTTTTTTTCTAGGTTCACGCCCCGTGATATGAATCCTTGGGCATTCTTACGTCTTCTGGGTGGAACGGAGAGCGGCAATACGGAATTCCAATACAGTCATTGGAGGTAGGGTATCAGTATACACCCACCTGTGCGCTGGAGATCAATGTGTAAAGGTATGTACAGTATATCTCATACATAATATCAAGTTATTGACATGCTGAGCTGCTGGTACAAACCAGTGGACGTAAAATTCCTTTAATCCGGCATTAATGAGATTATTAAATATTCCTGATCATTGGATAGATTTTATTTGTATCCCTAGAAGCCGTTCTATAGGAAAACAATTGGACCTATAATCTTTGTGCTCGTTCTCTGCACCATTTTGATCGTGACGTCCGCAATGTAATGGATGTGGTATCACATGACAATGGGTCAGGTCCGTTTTGGCATCGCCGTCAGTCACATGACTCCATGCAATAAACATGCATGCAGAAAAACCTCGGCCCGGGTGGAAAGTTCTTTCTTTGTGCAATTTTTAATGTATTAATTTTGATATTTTGATCTTTTTTCACAGATCAGTGAAATGACAGCAAAGATCATAGAGTGGTCGATGTTGGTCCTCAATCTGGTGAATGTATTGAGCTACTATCAGAATATGCAGGTAAGTAGACGTCACCTCATTATCACCTCGTATACCAGACCTCGTAATTGAAGGCACTCAGGCTTATTGGCCGTTGTGCCCATGACTGGGTGGCAATGAAGGGGTTAACTAAGCCACGTTATGCTAGGGGGATTGTTCCATGTAGTGTTTACATTAGTGGGGCCTATTGGGTATGGGGTACCCGCCTTTAGGGCATTTCTTGGGGGGATATAGGGCGGTCTTACCCACCCTCCCCGTTCTGTGTTTCTAAGGGCAAGGAGGGAAGACATCTTCCTCTTCTGGCCGTTACTGCGCAGGGATTTGTTATTACAAAATTGTGAGTACACTTAACTGATTGTCATGGACCAGGAGGAGCTTGAAGAAATTATCCATATCCGGATGCAGGACGAGGGTTCTGTATGGCTGCAGTCTCTTATTCAAGAGACTGTGGCACCTGCGTCTTCCCTACCTGGCACACTCCCTGCGCGACGATCCTCCCGCCGCTCCAGGCCGCCAGCACGTCTATCCCCCTCCGGCGACAGTAGAGTTCGCTCACTGTCGGCTAAAGGCAGCACATGAGACCGCAAGAGCATTGGTAAGTACATTGTTTTATCTATGCCCTGTAAAACCCACATGCTGTAGTGTATCCTTGTGTTAACATGTTCCCAATGGCCAATGTTCCGGGTGTGTCACAGCATCAGTCAGCTTGTAGATCATGTATATTGGTGTGTAAGGGAATGGCAACGTTTACAACAAGTGCATATTTCGGGTATGGCACCTGGTGACAGTACCATTTTGTTGTTTTGGTCTTTTCTACAGTTGATGATGCAAAAACCCGGTGGAGGAGCTACCAGGATCAATTCCGCCGTGAAAATGGCGCTAGAGGCCGAAGTGGTGATGGGGCCCCCAAAAAGAGGAAATACATCTACACCCAGCAGCTAATGTTCCTGAAGGACATTATGGAAATGCGGCCGTAAGTAATGACTGTGCCTTGAAGACATGTCTGTGTTCACATGTCATGCCCCCAAAATTGATGGTTTGTCACTTGTGGCAATGTTACGAGGACGTGTACATTTTTGATTACAGATGCAGTGACAATCTTCTGGACACGGCAGAGGAGGCTGCCCATGAGGAGGCGCAGGCACCACCAGCAGAGCATCCCGTGCTGCCCTTAACCCCTGAGGCGACAGCACCAGAACCTGCCCCACAGGCGTCCAGCCAACCCCAGGTGCCTCGTGACGTTCCGGCTGAAACCACCGCAGCAGGCAGGCGCAGTCAGATCGGATCCGCAGCTGCCCAAGTGGACTCCAGGGTACTTGAGTACCTGCGACGCTGCGCCGAGGAGGACGGCTGTGACGCCTTTGGCCGCAGCATTGCCCCACTTCTCACGCCGACCGTATGGCGCGCCTCCAAGGCTCGATCCTCAGCCTCATCGACTCGGCCACACCTCCTAACAACCCACGCCCAATCTTCCAGGCAATGGAGCATTGGCGTGGATTGGCCGAGACAGCGGTGCCGTTCAATGCACCTGTCCCTTCTCAGCCTGCCACCCCCTTGGCCCGGCAAAACTTCCAACGCCCATTGCCGGGCCACATGTCACCTGGTCCAGTGCCGATGCGGAACTGGCCTGTTCCAGCCTACAGCCGACCCGTGGTAAACTTGCCACACGGTCCACCTGTAGGCTACCACACGCAGCATCAGCACCACTATGCTGTTGAGGAACATCCTCTGCAGGGCCATGCGCAGCATAGTGGTGCTGAAATGGACAGCTACAACTCCCCACCCCACCATTATCAGGAGTTGTAGTGCTGATGATGCCGCACAGTTTTGCTGCGTAATTTAGGCCTTATTTGGACCAATGTTTCAACATTGTGCATCATGTTGGTGCGTTTGTTTGATGTTTTGTTGTCCTATGTTTTAGGCTACATTTTTTGCCCCATTACCCAATAAAGTGTGGTTTTGTGGAGCAACAATAGTTTCTGTGTTTCCCTCGATATATGTAATGTAACATGCTTTCCCAAACATGTCCCAAGTTAACGTTGCAACATGCTGCCCAGGGCCCAAGGTAGTTGCATGTCATAATTGAGATCTTAATTTATCTTTTGCGGTTTAGCTCGAAACAGCAACGACTTCTCTGAGGCGTTGCAGTGCTATGATAATGGACGCACTAAGCAACTTTGTGATTGTATTTGTCAACATTTGATTGGCCAATGTGATTCACATACAATTAGTTGTTTGGCAGCAAACCAACACGGCGAAACCCCAAAAGATATAAGCTCGCAACCCACGTCAAGGGCCCTCATGTCTTGCGAGTCCCTAATACTACATTCCCCCCCTAAATTCATCCCATTGCCCTCAGTCTAATGACAAATTTTGGCAATAATCTTCACGAAGCCACCCTTCACATAGAATCTTCCTGCCATGGCACTGCTCCATTGGTGCTCGCAAAATCGCAGAGAAGACATCCAGCATAGCAGCACACGGGCCAGCGGAGTCGATGGCATAATTTGGCTTTTTAGACGGCAACAAGGCAAGAAACACAATAAACTCCACAAAGTATTTTGCAAGGTGCAAAAAGGATGAGAACATGTGCTCACATCAAGCAGGTGTTTGAGAAGGGTGCCTTTTTGTAGGATGCCCTCTCCATTACTCCACCCTGCGTTTTATTTACGCGCGTGAAAAACGCATGGCATACGTGCGTAAAAAACGCAGACACGCAGCCATAACGCATGACACACGCAACTACAACGCACGCAAAACGTCGCAATTTTTATGCCCGCAAAAACGCCATGCTCGTGTGAATCCAGCCTCAGGGCTTGTTTAGACGAACGTGTAATACGTCCGTGCAACTTGCTTGATTTTCACGCGCTTCGCACGGACCTATGTTCGTCTATGGGGCCGTGCAGACTGTCAGTGATTTTGACGCAGCGTGTGTCCGCTTCGTGAAACGCACGACATGTCCTATATTTGTGCGTTGTTCACGCATCAAGCACCCATTGAAGTCAATGGGTGCGTGAAAATCACGTGCATCACACGGAAGATTCATGCAACAGCAGTAAAACTATGAATGAAAACAGAAAGGCAGCACGTGCAAACATACAAACAGAGTGTCATAATGATGGCGGCTGCGCGAAAATGACGCAGCCACGCATCATATGCTGATGACACACGGAGCTGTTAAGTACCTTTTTCGCGCGCAAAACACCGCGTTTATTGCGTGCGCAAAACACACACGCTCGTGTAAATCCAGCCTTACAGCCACCTATGAAGACCTGCCGGATTACAAAGATGGCAGACCGTTCATCAGTCCCCCAGGCTGCCCTGATAACCATCGGCATCCCGCTATAGCATCGTGTGGGGACAATGGCACGTCGGAGGGGGTCGTCCCTCTCATTCTAATGTGTTAGATGCTGTGGTCGTGACTGACTGTGGCCTCTAAGGGGTTAAACGGGCATAATCAAAGTGATTTTTTATTCTGTTTGTTGCAGTGCGGTATTGGCTATATTACACAGCGAATACCCGCTAAGTATGGAGCGACCCCAGCCCGTGATCCCGCTCCATACTACCCCTTAACGACTGCCAAGTACATGCATGTGGCATCTTGTTAAGGAGATAAATGTCATTTTGTTGATAGTTTCTGTGAATTTTTATTTTCATCCTGTTTTAATTATTTTATTCTGTTGTAGATATCACAGCGGCGGTTCTAGGAGGATCTTGTGTAGATGGCGGTGAATCGCATAGGGAGAGCACCAGGGACTGCAGGGAAGTGCAACCCGGTCTTTCTTTCCGTGAATTGACACAGAGTGCGCTTTGCTAATTTATTGGCGACTTTTCACTATTATGGAGATCAACGGATCGGGATTCTTCTCCATCTTCTTGGCCTTTTGGTGTGTGGCCTGGCTCTCTGCTAGCTACACACTGACTGTTATCAACAACCATACCTGCATCGCTGATCCGGGAACCTGCGCCGATGAACATCTGCTTCAGCTGGGATCAGGTGAGGATGCAGGGTCAGCAGTTATTGTGTCGGGAGATGCTGGGGGGGAGGGAGGCCCGGGCAGAGGAGACGTCGCAGGGGCGCTGTAGCGAGGGCATTGCATGGTCTAACCGCCTATCAGAGGACAAGAGCTGGAGAAGAAGTCGTCCGGTCTCAGCCAGGGCTGCGGTCTCCTCCACAACTGTGTCCTTTATTGAATGTACCGTCCGGTTCTGGCCCGCAGCAGGAGGGTCTGAGCAGGGATGTGGTGCATGCTGTTGGTGCCAAGGGGGATCGATGTGATGTTGGTCACGCGTCTGCCTTGTCCCTTTTTTCTCTTTTAGGTTCGGCAAAGGAATCGTCAAGGAGAGAGAGGAAACGCAGATGTGGAGGTGGGCGCAGGCACGGTCGGCGCAAGCATCGCCACGGCAGAGGTGGTCTTCGTCGGAGGCGGAGATCGCCCTCGACATCTTCTGACCATAGCCCTCCTCTTCTTCTTCGCCATCATTATCTACATCATCTTCCCCGCCGAGGACGTCTAGCCGTGCTGATGTCACCGAGAGATGACGAGGGGTTATAAATATTCCCCTGACAGCTGCCCGGTCTTTCTTTCCGTGAATTGACACAGAGCGCGATTTGATAATTTATTGGCGACTTCTCACTATTATGGAGATCAATGGACTGGGATTCTTCTCCATCTTCTTGGCCTTTTGGTGTGTGGCCTGGCTCTCTGGTGGCTACACCCTGACTGTGATCAAGGACCATGCCCCCCCCCCCCCACTGATGTACATCATCCCCTCAGTCCTATAGATTATTATCAGACTGCTAATTATTAAGATGAAACAATTCTGACAATTTTTCCATATTATTTAACATTGAGCGTTTTCTTTTTTGTTTTACAGTGAAATAGGAAAATTTCTTTCCAGAAAATATCCTGTTTAGAATGGGATTCATAGGAATGGCCATTGCCTGTAAGTAAATATCACGGAAGTGATTATAATACGCTCTTCATGCAGTAGTAATCAGACTTTATAAAAAATTATAATTAAGTTTTGTTCATTTCATTGATAATAATTGTCCGGATCAGACGATGCAGATAAATGTTTAGACATGCTACAGGATTTATTTGGCTCATTTTCTCTTTTTCAGCTCTGGGCCTGACGTTTCTTTTTTTTAATCAGTTCAAGTTTATTCAACAAAATTCACAACTGTACAGGTCATTATACATTCTCATACAGTGTATAAGCAAATTTCCACAGACCCGCATATGCATTTTCAACAAAACATTCCCTTCCCCCCAACTCCCCCTTGTACCCCCCCAGCCGGTCTTCTCGTTACAACTTTTTTAATCCTATCTCCTTCTCCTTCCCTTTTCCATTCCCCCTCTTACGTCTACTCCCCGTATGTACCCCACCGTCAGTAGCCCTATACCTGAATGTGGGACCGTAATGTAAGTAGCTCCGCCGAAGCGTACCCAGAATGATCAATCCACCTAGCCCATTGTTTTATCTTTGCCTTGGACCCCCTCTTGGAGTATATCCTATATTCCATCAGAACCTGTGAGTTAAGTGCCCCTATAATTTCTTGCTTTGAGGGTGGCTCCGTATCCAGCCAGTGTTTCGCTATTCCTTTGCTGACTTGGTATAGTATTTTTGCAATTGCCAAACCTGACATCCTATCCCCGTCCAAGTCTCCAACATATCCCAGCAGCATTACCACTGGATCCCATGGAATCTGTACCTCAAACACGCTCCCCAGTAGCTCTGACATTTCTGTCCACAGAGTCCCCAACCTCCCGCAGGACCAGAACATATGGAGGATGTCTGCCTTTTCCTCCGGGCACCTAGGGCACCTGGCGTCCGCCCTTAACCCCATTTGTTTCAGCACCCAAGGGGTCCTATACACCCTATGTATCAGAAACAACTGAGATCTCCGTTGTGCTACATTGATGGACAAAGTACATGTTGCCGCCAAGACCACCTCCCAGTGGTCTGTAGAAATAGGACCCACATCCCTTTCCCATGCAGCTTTGACTGGTGCCATAGGATCTCCCAGATGTTCCGACAGCAACCTGCGATAAACCAATGAAATTAATCCCTTTGACGTTACTGCTTTTGCAATATGTTCCAACACTCCCGTGGCATGTATTGCCATGTCTATACTGGCCGCTTGTGTCTGCACCGCGTGCCGAATCTGCAGGTACTGATAGAACATGCGGGAATCCAACTGAAACCCCTCCCGTAATTGTTGAAAGGATTTGAGTATGCCTCCCTCGTACAACTGACTCAATCGTATTATGCCTTGCTGCTCCCACCCCTGCATCCCTTCCAATTTACCCAGTTCCCCCAGATATGCATCCCTCCAGAGTGGTGTATATTTAGTACACTCTCCTATCCCCAGCAAGTGTTTGCACTGCCACCACACCTTATGTATGAGAAGCAGGGTGGGTCTGGTACTCGCCATCCTTTTATAGCTGTGTGCTTCCAGTCCTGCCAACGGGTTCTCCCCCCCCCCCCAAATATGATAGGATGCGCGCACTGGACCCCCAGGTCTCTTCCTGCTCGCACCCCCAGAAATGCTGACATTGGGCAGCTAAATAATACACCCACACATTGGGCACCGCCAGGCCCCCCACCTCCTTAGGCAGTTGGAGTTTCTCCAGTTTAATCCTGGGTACCCCCTTCTTCCATACTAGGTCTCTAAACAAGTTGTGCAACCTTCTAAACCAATATTTGGGAATCCATACCGGGGAGTTATGTAGGACGTACAGCAACTGGGGCATAAGGATCATTTTAATCAGATTAGTCCTACCCAGAGCAGATAGCGGTAACTTATTCCACGCCTCTACTTTGGCTTTTATCGTTGTTAACAGTGGCATTACATTAAGAGACATATAATCCTGTGCTTTCGCCGTCACCCTGACCCCCAGGTACTTAAACTCCGTGACCACTGGTATCTCCACCTCCTCCTCCCCAGTCTGGATAACCCCCGGGTCCATGAGCATTAGAGCCGATTTTGACCAATTAATGAGCAATCCCGAATATTTCCCAAACCGCTTAATCAGGGCCATCACTAACGGGAGTGTGCGCTCGGCATCCGCCATGAATAACAGCATATCATCCGCGTATAATGCAATTCGTTCCTCCACCCCCCCCCCATATCTCAACCCCTGAATATGCTCATGTTGTCTTACTGCACACGCCAATGGTTCCACCGCCAACGCGAACAACAACGGAGATAATGGACATCCCTGACGCGTTCCCCGCTCCAGCGCAAACCGATCAGAGAGTACCCCATTCACCCTAATCCTTGCAGTCGGGGCTACATATAGGGCCTGACGTTTCTACATTATAAGTTCATCATGCTCCATGCTGAAGCCTTTGGGCCTCGTCAGACCTTGGTTCAAAAGATCCTCCTGGCAATCGGATGGTGATCATGTGTTGGGACGGCCATTCTGGCTGCATTTTCAGTAAGTTAATAAATGTTTTACGTTGATAGGGTTGTCCCAGCTTCACTAAATAGGGACCCGCTGGCAATCAGCTGATCGCTGTGGGTCCGGTAGCTGAACCCCTGTTGATCATGATCAGCGGTTATCACCGGGTGGCCACACCCTAAAGTGGTATTACATGGCTTATTCCAATGAATGGACGACCATGTAATAGATGTGTGTCCCTCTTATTGTGTCCGGCATCCCTCTCCATGCTGACCAATCAGCGACCAATCAGCGACCAATCAGTGACTAATCAGTGACCAATCAGTGACATACACTTCTCATTGTTCAAGCCCAGCTTCTTTCACTGCACAATCACGCTGTGCTGTGGATCATGCTGAGCTGGAACAATGAGAAGTGTATGATGCTGATTAGTCACTGATTGGTCGCTGATTGGTCACTGATTGGTCAGCCCCATACACTCCTCTGTACAACACCCACTTGATCAAAAGTAAAAACGCGCCCAGTTGGTCTTTAAGAAACTAATTAGCATAAATCTAAAATTGCTCATAACTTGCTCAAAAATTATCTTTTTTCAAAATAAAAACCACTGCAGTTCTCTACATTACAGCTCCGATCAGATTATGTAGGAGATAGGGCGCTTATAATCTGGTGACAGCCTCTTTAAAGTCAGCTAACGAATTTCCAGCTGTTGTGAAGGACAAGGTTGGGACAGAGGTGAGTTTAGGTCGCATGGCGGGAACTTTTTATTTTTTACCTTTTCCTAATCTCCGTGTTTCACCTCTTTGTGTGGTTGCTAAAAAGGAGGTGGAAACATTTTGTTTAATTCACCACTTGTCATACCCTAAGGCTCGTTCTGTTAATGACGGTATTCGCAAGGATATTGCAGCGGTGTCTTATGTTTTGTTCGATCAAGTTGTCGATTTAGTTTGTAGTTCCGGGTGCAGGGCCCTTATGATCTGACATCGAGTGAGCGTTCCGGATGTTGCCGGTCCATGAGGATTGCTTTCATTTATTGGGTTGCCAATATTACTATGACATGTGCCTTCCCATGGGTTGTTCAATTTCATGCTTTTATTTCGAGGTGTTTAGTTTGTTGCTTGAATCAGTTCTCCAGGAGCAAATCGGCACTGCGTCCATTATGCACTATTTAGACGATTTTGTCTTTGTTGGCCCCCCTGCGTCACCGCAATGCCAATTTCTACTTGGTGTTCCACTTTCCCTAGAGAAAACCGAGGGTCCCGGTTTCCTTTTTAGGGATAGAAATTACAATTTTATATAGAAAAAAGATGTGGTTATAACCAAACCATACCTAACAAACCCAAAATTGCAATATAATATAGCACGGTGCCATTCCTGATACAGATTATAGAAAAAAGAAAAAAGGAAATTGATCCAGAAATATAACTAGGCACTCTTGGGTTGAATAAAATTTAACATAGTATTTTATTTTTGAATCCAGATAATACCGGCAAAACTTAATTTATATATAAATACAAAAATAACAATTTAAAAAGAGAATTCTCCTGGCCAGGAAAGAAAACATACAGTAGAACCTTCAAAACATAGGTGATATTGCCTGATGGATATATAGCAAACTATACATGTGTAAACAATTTTGAAAAGATTTCAAAAAATGAAAAACCGCTGGGTTGTGTTCACACTTGCGGTTTTCAAACATATATATTATTTATATCACAAAATGGCCAGAGTTCCTATTTGGAGTAGCTGGTAATGAGATTTTTAAAGAAATTCTCTTTATATGCAGATAATGTGACTTAACTCTCAAGATAGAAAAATAGCCTCATGGATTAAAGGAATGTGGTTAACAGCGTGCTTTTTTCCTCCCATCAATGGATCCTCAGTTCCAAATCAGATCTTGTGGTGATAGGAAGTCTTTTCACAGACCTTTGGGTCAATGTGTAGCTCGGTATAGATATTGAGCTTTGAAGCAAGACATCAACTTTTATAGGTTTTTACCTTTGCCTTCGACATCCAACAAGTGCCGGGAAACCATACAGGGAAGCAGTCAGCTCCGGGGTGGAAAACAGCAAATCTCCACGGAAGGAGAGTTCAAAACCTCCAAATCTCCACCATTATATTCCCTGACGTTATCCTCCCTTGATCCATGCGGGCAGCCACCACTGCACTCAAGGAGATACGAGCCTGACAATGCAGGATCGCACGCCGGTATATCAGGTGAGTAAAGGCACTTCGAGAGGAACGGACCCAGCTGGACAGGATCGCACGCCGGCAACCAGGTAAGTAAAAATTCTAGAGTATGTCTCCTTCCACGTGTGATCTTCAACACTGGACAGGTATTCTCAGGGCAGGGTTTGGACGTCACTACCCGCCCCGTTAATTAGAACAGCGGACGCGTTTCATCCCTGAACGGGATTTCTTCAGAGCAGTTTGACAGGTACTGCCAAACACACTATATTTATAGTGTCCCAAATTCATTCATTGGTTCAATAATAAAAAACATAATGTTTAAAAGATGTTATAGATAGTATATCTAGATCTTTCATGGGATGCCGCAATGCTATATATCTCTCAACTTTAATAACAGACATAGACATTTTTATATTCAAACATGCAATTCGTATATCCATTAAATCACATCCATAAGTATATTCGGTATTTTCAAGGAGAGGGCAATCAATGGTGTGTCACTACTTCGTCAAGATAAGACCAATAATTAAATTTTACATAGGAGTACAATTGCTACCTGAATTCAATTATTAATATCAATTCTTCCGTAAATACGGTTAACTACTACTAACCAGACCCTATAGTGGATTTGTGAAGGAATAAATTTTTCTTCAATAAAGGATCCTCTATTATTCCATTTGGACAAAAGTCACCGAAATCTGTTCGATTTTTTAGTTTTTTAACTACCCATACATATATAATATGAAATTCATATAATACTTCAGGGGAAGCAGGGAGAGAGGACCATGACCTGTTAAGGTATTAGGACCCGGGTCCCCACCACCCCCAAATGAATTTGATTTTAATAGAATTAACATTCGTTTGGTAATGTACTACTGAATTTCATAATAATATGTGTATATGTATAAGACTATGGCACATGATAAAAGCCGTCGTGAGATCCCAAAGGGGACAGGAAGAGGGATCCAATGTCCATAGAACAATGGATCCCTAATTTCCACAACCCACGGAGACCCAAAACGCAAATCCCCTCGCTACAAATGATTGTAAGAGATAAATATTATGTTCATTTATTTTATATTATTTATCCAATTGATTCATTTCATATTGGAAATAAGATTGCTCATATTCATTCCACTAAAAGTAGATTACCATTGTATAGGAAACGGGATATCCAGACCAAAGGCACACATCAGGCTTCCAAGTAAAGAGTATCCAATCCAAAAATTTCACACTCAATTTTACTAAATCTTTCTCCAAAGATGAAATAATTAAGGTCCCATTTTATTATTTTTTTTATGATTTATGATCAGTGCGCCTTGGTGAGTTGATTGCCCTAATCCAGTCAGACCTTGAGTAGTTTGCTTCCTTCTTCCGGAGCTCGTGCTTGTATGTTTAGAAGTAATCCCCAGGGCAGTGTGGCACGGGGCCCGGGGTGGTAATCCAATTGAGAGGGGCCGGAGGCTCCTGAATACACGTGTATCTCGCTTTGTGGGAGAAAGGGGGGGAGTAGTGATCAGGCACAGACAACTGGAGGGTGACAACAGATGCCTGTTACTGTCAGACGGAGTTCACCTTACAGATATTGGCCTGAATATATTCCTGTCCGGTCTGCAGGATGGGATTGAGCAGGCACTTTTCCTATTGGCTGGGGGTCGTAGTGGGGCAGAGGCACATGTAGTGTGAGTACACGTCCTCCTTATGGCGGTTTTGTAAGGTAAATGACCTACATGCCCACTTATGTTGGCGGCTGGCATACGGGTGTTTACTTTAAAAGTTAATGTTATTTTCAATATTAGTATTTATTAAAAAAAAGCTGTGGCCGACCCCGAGTCAACCCATGTTAAAAGGAAACAAGTTTGTTCTGTGTTAATTTTAATGTTAGGTTATCCCTAGCTAAGTTGTTGATGGGCTTATAATGGTATACATGCAGTCTCTTCTCCATCTTCTTGGCGTTTTGGTGTGTGGCCTGGCTCTCTGGTGGCTACACACTGACTGTTATCAACAACCATGCCCCCCCACTGATGTACATCATCCCCTCAGTCCTATAGATTATCAGACTGCTGATTATTAAAATGAAACAATTCTGACAATTTTTCCATATTATTTAACATTAACCTTTTTCTTTTCTGTTTTACAGTGAAACGCAAAAAAACTGGAAATTTCTTTCCCGAAAATATCCTGTTTAGAATGGGATTCATAGGAATGGCCATTGCCTGTAAGTAACAATCACGGAAGTGATTATAATATTCTCTTCATGCAGCAGTAATCAGATTTTTCTAAAAAATAAATAAAGTTTTGTTCATTTCAATTGATAATAATTGTCCGGATCAGATAAATGTTCCCGTCCATTATTGTAGGTTTCTTGTTGGGTTTAGCGCTTGGTCCGCGCTTCATAGATGTTATTAGGTTGTTTTACACGTGGTACAGGATTTATTTGGCTCATATTCTCTTTTTCAGCTCTGGGCCTGACGTTTCTACATTATAAGTTCGTCATTTCCATGCTGAAGCCTTTGGGGATCGTCAGACCTTGGTTCAAAAGATCCTCCTGGCAATTGGATGGTCATCATGCGTTGGGACGGCCGTGATGGCTATGTTTTCGGTAAGTTAATAAATGTTTTATGTTAATAGGGTTGTCCCATCTTTACTAAATAGGGACCCTCTGGCAATCAGCTGATCGCTGTAGGTCTGGCAGCTGAACCCTGGTGATTATCACCAGGTGGCCACGCACTAAAGTGGTATTACATGGCTTATTCGAATGAATGGACGACCATGTAATAGATGTGTCTAATAGAAAGGAGTCACAAGCACGAGACCCCAATATATATCCATTATGTCTCCAGGGTTATTATATCAGAACACGTTATTTAGGATTTATTGGGAAGTTCTGAGGGTAAATTAGTGATTAGATCCATAAGATTTGCTGTAACCTCTGTCTGCTTGTTTTCTAGACCATTTCAGACTGGCGTCCTGCATAATGGCCGTGACCTTAGTGGTTTTCTGTATCCTTTCTTAAATAATATTTGAATGGAATCCAATTGTCCTTGTCTTTCGGTTCACATGTAGAAAACATCAGATCCTGAGGTGATAATTTCCCTTCATTTTCTGATCTTGGCGGTCAGATGGCGACATGCTGGTGTAACACAGCGCCATCTGGTAACATTGTTCAGCTTCTTGCAGGAAGATACTGAATAGAAAGCAGCGGTACTGTCCTTGCTATATATGTATTATATTAACATTTATCTCACATAAAAGTGTAGTAAATCCTATAAGACACTTACTAAACATAAGAAACTTTATTTTCCTATATAATAACCCACCAGTCATTGGAAGTAGTTTATCCGTATACACCCACCTGTGCGCTGGAGATCAATGTGTAAAGGTATGTACAGTATATCTCATACATAATATCAAGTTATTGACATGCTGAGCCGCTGGTACAAACCAGTGGACGTAAAATTCCTTTAATCCGGCATTAATGAGATTATCAAATATTCCTGATCATTGGATAGATTTTATTTGCACCCCTAGAAGCCGTTCTATAGGAATACAATTGGACCTATAATCTTTGTGCTCGTTCTCTGCACCATTTTGATCGTGACGTCCGCAATGTAATGGATGTGGTATCACATGACAATGGGTCAGGTCCGTTTTGGCATCGCCGTCAGTCACATGACTCCATGCAATAAACATGAATGCAGAAAAACCTCGGCCCGGGTGGAAAGTTCTTGCTTTGCGCAACTTTTAATGTATTAATTTTGATATTTTTTCACAGATCAGTGAAATGACAGCAAAGATCATGGAGTGGTCGATGTTGGTCCTCATGCTGGTGAACGTATTGAGCTACTATCAGAATATGCAGGTCAGTAGACGTCACCTCATTATCACCTCGTATACCAGACCTCGTAATTGAAGGCACTCAGGCTTATTGGCGGTTGTGCCCATGACTGGGTGGCAATGAAGGGGTTAACTAAGCCACGTTATGCTAGGGGGATTCTTCCATGTAGTGTTTACATTAGTGGGGCCTATAGGGTATGGGGTACCCGCCTATAGGGCATTTTTTTGGGGGATATAGGGCGGTCTTACCCACCCTCCCCGTTCTGGGTTTATAAGGGCAAGGAGGGAAGACATCTTCCTCTTCTGGCCGTTACTGCGCAGGGATTTGTTATTACAAAATTGTGAGTACACTTAACTGATTGTCATGGACCAGGAGGAGCTTGAAGAAATTTTCCGTATCCGGATGCGGGACGAGGGTTCTGTATGGCTGCAGTCTCTTATTCAAGAGACTGTGGCACCGGCGTCTTCCCTACCTAGCACACTCCCTGCGCGACGATCCTCCCGCCGCTCCATGCCGCCAGCACGTCTATCCCCCTCCGGCGACAGTAGAGTTCGCTCACTGTCGGCTAGACAGGCCGCACATGCGCACACCGCACTCTCGCCGCAAGTATAGCGAGAGGTGGCTAAGGGGCCCGACGATGATGTCATTCCTCCATCTCCGGGTCTGACATTTCCCACCAGCTTGGGCCATACTAGGCCTCGCCCCGGGCCCGCGAGGAGCACGACCACCCACACTCCACCAACGCATATAGTAGATCTGCCGAGGGGGGCTCACCAGCGTTAAGGAGAATAGCAGGTACTGCATCTGGGGGGACAGCCGCTCAGCACTCCCTCCCAGGTACTGTAGCAGGGGGATGGCATGAGACTCCCCCCCCCCTCCGTTGAACGACGGGGATGATGGCTCCGTGGGGGACAGTGAAGAGGACTTCTTCCCCTGCGAACAGGAGCTACCTAGGGTGCAGCAACCACCACCACCTCCCCCTACACGGACTGCATTCATCATACCCGCAGGTTTGGGTTCTGGCTTACCTCCTGGCAGAGAATACTGAGAGGGCCTCTTCGGTTAGCTCAAGGGATACCAACCGGACCCGCCGTTGCCGTTCTCGCCGTTCATCCAGGCGCCGCTCATCTCGACGGTCAACTAGACATCATAAACGGCATAGGAGGTCGCCATCAAGGTCAAGCTACAGTTCAAGGTCAGAGAGCTCACGCACTGGGTCGTCACACTTCGGCAGTCCACGGGACAGCCATGACCGACGTCGCCATAGCAACCGCGCCTCTGCTCGCCGTCGCTCAGCAAGACCAATCGTTGCGGTGGTACCAGTAGCACCCGCAGCACCTGTACCTCTACCGACACCCTCGACGGCTGTGGTATCGGCATCAGGACACGGTGAGTATGACTGCCTTCGGGCTTTGGGTTCAGGGGGAACGTCTGATGTTGATGTTTTTAATGTGTTGCGATCCCTGTTGGCGGGAGCCCCCGCGGCTCCATCCCTGCCGGCCTCGCAGGTGGAGGCAGGAAAAAACGCTAGTGGAGGCATCCACGTCCATGGCATCCCTGTCGCTACTCGCCTTCAGGGATACTTATTTTTGCGGTATTCCCCCCCCCCCCTCGGTCCGCATTTGTCTGACGATACCAGGGAAAAAATAGCAAGGAACGAATATATTGATAGAGTTGTGGGGTGAGAAGTTAGCAAATTCATCTATGGTGTTCTGGTCTGATAATGCCAGCGTGGTTCATGCCGTTAACCATTTAACTTCCTCTTCTGCGCCGGTTTTGGTTCTAATTAGACATTTGGTTTTAAGATGCTTGCAGCACAACATTCAATTTAGGGCCCGTCATATTCCCGGTGTTCAAAACAATGTAGCTGACGCCCTTTCACATTTTAATTGGCAGGTTTACCGTTCGCTCTGCCCTAGACGCCCTGTTTCCGTCCCCATCCTCATAAAGTTGTTACAGGTCCTTAAGGACGTGTAAGGGGGTCGAACACTGTATTTCCCCTTACGTAAAAGAACTGAGTTAATGCTTTTTATTAAGTCTGTTCCATTGTTTATTTGTTTTGCCGTGTATGTATTACATGTGTATCAGCTGTAATAATTTACTTTGGCCACTAGATGGCTCCATACTGGCAGGAAGAGATAGAAAGCAGGAAGGAGGAAGTGATGTGGAGTGCAGGGTGAGTGGAGAAAGACAGAGAGGGGCTGCTGAGTGTGTGAGCGAGGAGGCCCAAACACTGACACCATGGAGTAAGCGGGTGAGCTGCAATATATACACACATGCAAGGGCTGGAGTGAAGTACCTGAAAACCCTGAGTACTGAGCGGTGCTGTACAACTAGGTCCGAGTAATGACATGGAGATTCAAGCCAGTTTATGGAACACATGGAGCGGTGAGCAGTAAAGACTTGTCCTCCCCTTTGATAGCCAAAGACTGGTCTGAGGACACGAGTAAAGTAAGTGACCACAATAGATGGCCAGCCGGATCACAGATAAGGGTGTGTGTGCAGTGCCTAGATATGCCAGGTGGGGCGGGAGCCGTCAAGGACTGTAAATACTCAGATTGCTAAGCGGGGCATAAGCCACGGAGTACTGCTCGAACTGTATGCCAGACGGGGCGGGAGCCGCCAAGGGCTGTAATCAGCCGGATTGCCAAGCGGGGCGGGAGCCGCTGAATAGGCCTCAGTGCTGGATTGCCAGACGGGGCGGGAGCCGCTGAATTGATATAAATGCTGGATTGCCACGCGGGGCGGGAGCCGCTGAATTGATATAAATGCTGGATTGCCAGGCAGGGCGGGAGCCGCTGAATTGATATAAATTCTGGATTGCCATGCAGGGCACAAGCCGTCAAGGGCTGGTAATGACCAGGTTGTCAGCCAATGTATGTAGTTGCATTTATTAAGAGACTGTGTTATTACATTTGTAACGTTCAAGAATTCTGCTCCTCCAAGAGAGTTTATCTCCAGTAAAGTGTGAACATTGAATCAACTGTGTCTGCTACATTATTGTACCTGTATAAAGGGGGCTGCAATTTCTCCTGGTGTGGACTATTTAGTTGCAAACCAGACTTGATAAGTTAGCCACGTGCGGCTGTGGCCCCCCATGCACCCTCTAACAGACGTTTGTTCTTCCCATTTTGAAATATCCTTGTTTACAGCGGCCTTTGCTTTGGCCTTTTTTGCAGCGGTACGGATTTCGGAAATTGATTGCCCTGTCGGTGGCCCGCCCGGGCGGTTTGTTAGCAAATGATGTGGCGTTATCCAGCTCTGGGATTCGATTCCCCATACGGAAATCCAAGACAGACATATTCGGCTGAGGTTGTTGGGTATCTTTAAGGCCGGTTCCTGGGCCAGCCTGCCCTGTCTGGGCCGTCACGCTTTATACAGATGTTCGTGTGTCAGGTACCCAATTGTTCTCCCATGCCGATGGAAAAACCGCTCACTAGGTTGCAGTTCACGGCAATATTTCGGTCAGCCTTAACCCGTGCTGGCTTTCCCCCCAAGGATTTCGGAACACATTCATTCCGCATTGGAGCCGCTACCACGGCCAGCGGTTTCGGCCTATCTGATGAGGATGTTCGGCGTATCGGGCGGTGGCGTTCAGATTGTTTCGCTGGTTATATCCGTCCGGATTTGATTTTGCATTAAGTTTGTTTCTTTCTAGGTTCACGCCCCGTCATATGGATCCTTGGGCATTCTTACATCTTCTGGGTGGAACGGAGAGCGGCAATATGGAATTCCAATACAGTCATTGGAGGTAGGGTATCCGTATGCACCCACCTGTGCGCTGGAGATCAATGTGTAAAGCTATGTACAGTATATCTCATACATAATATAAAGTTATTGAAATGCTGAGCTGCTGGTACAAACCAGTGGATGTAAAATTCCTTTAATCCGGCATTAATGAGATTATCAAATATTCCTGATCATTGGATAGATTTTATTTGCACCCCTAGAAGCCGTTCTATAGGAATACAATTGGACCTATAATCTTTGTGCTCGTTCTCTGCACTATTTTGATCGTGACGTCCGCAATGTAATGGATGTGGTGTCACATGACAATGGATCAGGTCCGTTTTGGCATCACCGTCAGTCACATGACTCCATGCAATAAACATGAATGCAGAAAAACCTCGGCCCGGGTGGAAAGTTCTTGTTTTGTGCAATTTTTAATGTATTAATTTTGATATTTTTTCACAGATCAGTGAAATGACAGCAAAGATCATAGAGTGGTCGACGTTGGTCCTCATTCTGGTGAATGTATTGAGCTACTATCAGAATATGCAGGTCAGTAGACGTCACCTCATTATCACCTCGTATACCAGACCTCGTAATTGAAGGCACTCAGGCTTATTGGCCGTTGTGCCCATGACTGGGTGCCAATGAAGGGGTTAACTAAGCCACGTTATGCTAGGGGGATTGTTCCATGTAGTGTTTACATTAGTGGGGCCTATAGGGTATGGGGTACCCGCCTATAGGGCATTTTTTGGGGGCATATAGGGCGGTCTTACCCACCCTCCCCGTTCTGGGTTTATAGGGCAAGGAGGGAAGACATCTTCCTCTTCTGGCCGTTACTGCGCTGGGATTTATTATTACAAAATTGTGAGTACACTTAACTGATTGTCATGGACCAGGAGGAGCTTAAAGAAATTATCCGTATCCGGATGCGGGACGAGGGTTCTGTATGGCTGCAGTCTCTTATTCAAGAGACTGTGGCACCGGCGTCTTCCCTACCTGGCACACTCCCTGCGCGACGATCCTCCCGCCGCTCCATGCCGCCAGCACGTCTATCCCCCTCCGGCGACAGTAGAGTTCGCTCACTGTCGGCTAGACAGGCCGCACATGCGCACACCGCACTCTCGCCGCAAGTATAGCGAGAGGTGGCTAAGGGGCCCGACGAGGATGTCATTCCTCCATTGTCGGGTCTGACCAGCTTGGGCCGTGCTAGGCCTCGCCTCGGTGCCGCGAGGAGCACGACCACCCGCACTCCACCAACGCATATAGTAGATCTGCCGAGGGGGGCTCACCAGCGTTAAGGAGAACAGCAGGTACTGCATCTGGGGGGACAGCCGCTCAGCACTCCCTCCCAGGTACTGTAGCAGGGGGATGGCATGAGACTCCCCCCCCCCCCCTCCATTGAACGACGGGGATGATGGCTCCGTGGGGGACAGTGAAGAGGACTTCTTCCCCTGCGAACAGGAGCTACCTAGGGTGCAGCAACCACCACCACCTCCCCCTACACGGCCTGCATTCGTCATACCCTTTGTACCTTTCTTCATCACCCGAGGTCATCAGCTGGTATGGGGCACATGGGAAGTGCGGGACCAGCTCAGATTATCCATTCTTATCCGGCATCCCCTCTTTTTATTGTATATTGGGGGCCAATCATGTGCTTTTTGCATTGTTTTTATAAAAATGATGATTTACTTCATTCCTCATGTACTGGCCCTTTAAATGTCCTCTGATTCTTTGTGTTGAGCGCCCCCTAGATCACACACACAACGCCTCGTCCTGCTGATCCAGAACATTTTTACTCAAAGCTGACACTTTGGGAGCAAAGACATTAGAGGGGAAATAAAGAGAAGGCAGGACATTTGTGGACATCAGTAATCTGCTGTAAAATCCTCTCACTCGTTATGTTCCGGACGTTTTTCTCACTCTTAGGGCGGATTCACACGAACGTGATTTACATCCGTGCAGCCCGCGTTGTTTTCAGGCGCCTCGCACAGACCAATAGTAGTCTATGGGTCAGTACAGACAGTCCGTGTTTTTTGCGCAGCGTTTGTCCGCTGCGTAAAAGTTGCGACAAGTTCTATATCTCAGCGTTTTTCGCGCATCACGCACCCATTGAAGTCAATGGGTGCATGAAAATCCCGCATGCCACACGGAGGCACCTGCGTGGAACGTGAGTTTTTCACGCCGGACTCGTTGTCTCTATGCTAATGAGTTTGAACAAACTTGTCAAAACCAGCAGAAAAGCAGGAAGTTCTTTAGAGGCCAGGTTTGAAAAGAGAACAGACCATACTCCAGCAGCACAAGCAAGTTGCAGACATGCCACGCCACATGGATGTTGAGAAGCTAATCATTTTAGTTCATGAGCGCCCGGAGGTATGGAACACCTGTGCGGAGTCATACCATGACCGGACACTGAAGGAGGTGGCATGGGACCATATTGCGGAGGCTCTGTTCGAGCAGGATTGGGCCAAGAGCCTGTCCCGCGACTAGCAGCGCATTGGTGACTCGATGTCTGTATAGATATACGTGTAATGTCATCCATATTCACTAGTGTGTCCCTGTGGTAACAGTTCCTCTCATGTCCAACGTTTCGGTTCACTCGCAGCTTTAGCAGCTTAAAGTAATGTGTGTTGTTCTGTGTAGGTGTCGTCCTGTCGTTTCTAAGCAGTGCCTGTGTGGGCAGTAACATTATGTGTGTTCATTCTACAGTGGTTGATGTAAAGAGACGGTGGCGAAGCTCACGCGACCAGTTCCACCGTGTATATGGGTCCAGCGGGCGCAGCAGAGATGGTGCCACCAGGAAGCGCCGGTATATATACTATGAGCAGCTGCTTTTCTTGCACAAAATCATGGACATGCGACAGTAAGTAATTGACCTTTCACCTTTTTGCAAACGTGACCTCGCTGAAATGTCATATACGCCAAAGAGGCTGGGTTTTCCAACATTAAAATGTGATACTCAACTCTCGTTTCTATTATTCTAGAACTAGCGACAATCTTGACAACTCTCAAGAGGAGGCACGGGCCGAGTCGTCTCAGGTGTCCGAAGCCGCCGCTCCCCTGGTCACCCTAACCCCGGAATCCACAGCAGAGGAGCCTGCCCCAGTAGCCTCGGCGCCAGAAGCAGGCCCACCTGAGGAAGTGGCACCTTCGCCTGCAGCACCCCGACGCAGACGGCCAGTGGACCCGCCCGCAGGTGCACAGGTGGACGCTACTGTTCTAGACTACTGGCGCCGCAGATGAGGACAACTGTGATTTCTTTTGACGCAGCATAGCCCCTTTAATGCGCCGGGTACCGGAGCATAGGCTGGGGCGCCTCCAGTCCAACATCCTGTCGCTGATCGACAGTGCTACACCCCCGCATAGTCAAGGGCGGTGCTTCATTGCAATAGAGCAGTAGCGTACTGTCCCTGTGCCCTCGGCAGGGGTCCATTTGCCTGGGCCCCCACAACCTGCCCCAGCCATATCGCATATGCTGCAATATGGTCCAGGGCCAAGCCACTTCTCCCCTGGCCCGATGGCTGGCCCTGACCGGCAGTTACCTCCCTACTCCCGACCTGCCCCAACCTTTCAGCCTCCCATCCAGCCTCACGGCTACCAGCCCCAGTTTCATCACCACTATGCTGTTCAGGACCATCCTCCTCAGGGCCGTGGACAGCATAGTGTTGCTGATATGTCCGCCTACACCTCGCCGCCGCATTCATACCAGAATTTGTAGGTGTGCCTGGTCAAGGCCCTTGAATAATTTAAAATTGGTGAAAGCCTTGACAGGGTTGTGTTCGTTACGGTATATTATGTTGATAGCATCATGTTGGTGCAAAAATATGTTTGGGTATTTTATCAAACTATGTCGTCTGTTTTTTTGGAGTTTATGTGACGAGAACATAAACTCTGAAGTAATTTGTTTCAATCCGTGTGGACAATCCTTCTTTTACATATCTCACAAATTAGTATTGCCTCTACCGCTATGAGGTGACATGTCTTAAGAGGTTTGCAGGGTACGACATTTCTCCACCACATCATTGAGGTATTAGTTGATCGGTAGGGGTTTGGAATGCCAGGTACTAAGGTGTTAGTATTTTGTTGGCCACAACTAGCTTGCCTCAGGCAGAAAGGGCCGCTGACATAGGACAGGAAATCATTGGTCTACACAAGGGGATGTTGTGCCAAGGAATTGGTGGCCACAAAAAATGGAACTCCAAAGCCCTACCGATTTTTAAGCTCGCAACCCACGTCAAAGGTCCTCAAGTATTGCGAGCCCCTAACACAACTCCCCCCCCCCCCAAAACAAAAAAGGACTAGAGGGAGAAACAACCGTTCTCGAACAAAATTATAACTTCGCAACACTTCAAATGGCAACGTGCAGCCAGGGTACAGCTCCAGCCGGGCTGTCAAAATACTCGGCAAATTGCTGACGCACTCGATGTTGGGGGGCGACCTGCCGGCACAATGTTGGTGGTGGGTGCAGTTGGTAACATATATTCCCCATCATGACTGGCATCATGGATGCGGGTAAAGTTTTGCAGCACAACACACGCTTTGATCACACGTGTCACATTGGCCGGAGACATTTGCATTGATGTCATCAGGACCCTCCACTTGTTTGACATGATGCCAAAGGCGCATTCCACACATTTGCGTGCTCTGCCTAGCCGGTTATTGAACATGCGCCTACGGTTATCCAAGCCCCTCCGCGCAAATGGACGCATTACTTGTCTGGTGAGGGCAAAACCCTCATCTGCAACCATAACATATGGAAGTGGTGGGCCGCTGGTGCCAGGGAGGATGTTAGGTTCTGGAACATCAAGTTGACTTGACATTAGGCGCTGGCCCATTCTGGACGACTAGAATATGCGGGCATCCGCAGAGCTTCCATAGGACCCGATGTCTACGATGGTAAAGCAGAAATTACAGTCCGCCAAGGCCAGCAAGACTATTGAAAAAACTGCTTGTAGTTGAAGTATCTCGAGCCAGAGTGGGGGGGCTTCTTGACACGAATGTGCTTCCCATCGAGTGCACCAATGCAGTGTGGAAATTGGGTGTCGGTAACAAACTGGTCGGCTATTCGAAGCCAGTTTTGGGCCGTTGGCTGAGGCATCACGGTGCTCTTCAATCTCAGCCACAGGACCACACAGGTTGATGTGACAATGCCGCAAATTGTGGACACCCCAAGAAGGAATTCGAAATGAAGCGAATGGTAGCTATTGCCTGTAGCCAAAAATCTGCATGAAATCAGAAACACAAACAACAAAGCCAACATGTTAGGTAGGACATGTAGCACACAAACCACAGTGTAAGCTCGCTTAACAAACATCAATTACCTCAAGGTGACAAGGAGACGCTCCTCTGAGGAAATACAGCGCCGCATGTTGGTGTCCTGGTAGGTTATTCCTGGCCGAACCAGCTCAAGCAGCATATCAAAGGCGCCGACACACAGGCGGCAAAAGGAGCGAAATTTATCCGGGTGACGACGGAGGTCAGCATACAGGGTATGAAAATGGCCTTTGGAGGTGCGTTGGACCCAAATCCTACCTCTTCTCCGACGGTGTGGCAGTAGCATGGTACGGTGTACCCCAAATCTCCGGGAAACCATCCATGCTAGCAGAACACGGGCCAGCGAGCTAGGTGGCATCAATGCAGTTAAGCATGCAAAATAACCACAAATTAGAGGTTGTATTAAACACTCTGTTGCACAAAAAGGTCAAAAATGCTGCATCACAGGTGCGCACATCAAGCAGGGGTGTTGCATTGTTGGCCTTTTTGTAGGCTGGCGAAAAGCTCACAACTCCGTGCGTATTCAACACACAAACGCCCAAAATACGCATGCCACACGCTGCTGACATGCGCAAAAAAGCGTCACGTTCATCTGAATCAGCCCTTACCCTGGAAGTGTGTTAAAATACGAGGCGCAGGTTCAACAGTCCGTACTTATTATTACAGAGGCTATAAATACTGCGAGATCACATAGACCAGGGTTATAATGGAGGCCACCAGATGTCCCCCATGAATTCTAATGTGGGGGGCACAAATTCTGCAATTCTGAAGACCTGCACCAGTCCTAATATTCTGTGGGATTACGTTATTATATGATTATTATGAGCTGAGTGCCTAATATCTCTGTGACTAAGGCTCTGTTAACATTTGCGGCTCTGGTCACATTTGCGGCTCTGTTAACCTTTGCGGCTCTGGTCACATTTGCGGTTCTGTTCACATTTGCGGCTCTGTTCACATTTGCGGCTCTGTTCACATTTGCGGTTCTGTTCGCATTTGCGGTTCTGTTCACATTTGCGGCTCTGTTCACATTTGCGGCTCTGTTCACATTTGCGGTTCTGTTCACATTTGCGGTTCTGTTCACATTTGCGGCTCTGTTCACATTTGCGGTTCTGTTCACATTTGCGGTTCTGTTCACATTTGCGGCTCTGGTCACATTTGCGGCTCTGGTCACATTTGTGGCTCTGTTCACATTTGCGGTTCTGTTCACATTTGCGGCTCTGTTCGGATACCAGACTATTAGACGTTTTTATCGAACCAGGGAATTGTGACGTCCGTTTTTTACTATGTACTGTGTATTGTGACTACGGGGGCTGATAAGGGGCGTATGGGTGTGATTTTAACCTTCACTAGATGTGTTTAGTGGCCACTTATCTCCCCTCCAAGATGCTTATTAGGGGACAGTCGTTTCATATTTGACTCTTAAAATAATTATAATGGGAATATATTGAGAATAAATAATAATTGACCAGGGAGCTTTCTGCCACGATCCTATACGTGCCCAGTGAATATATGGGGCCCATGCTGGGTCATCAATGTCAGACTTTCATGGGATAGGCCGGGAGGTTCTGGCTCATCTCCCCCAACAGCAAATTTCAGTATTGGACACGGGCACTAGTGGTAGGCACAGCCCACTGCAACCCACCTGCCAGTCTCCATAGCAGTGACGCGGCCTCATTGACTATAATGTATAGAGACCAGAATGCCCAAGGCAATTATAAGGATTTTCTTCAATTACTGAACATACAAAATGCAGGGAAAATTGGGCAAAGTGGGGGTATAGTGAGAATAGTGACTATGTGACGGACACCTCTCATGGTATTCATCTAGGGGTATAGTAAGAATTATTAGTTGTGAAGTTGGCAGCCTGAAAATCCAGCACTGGAGGGAGGTGGAATGGCAGGTCCCACTGCCAACCCACCCACCATTCCATAAAATGCAGCCCAGTAAATACATATGAATTTTTATTTTGCTGAGGTAACAGATCTACTCTGCATTTTATCCTCTCACCCAGCTTTACAACCCGAGTTAGGGGGTCACTCCCTCCATTACTATTCCAGCTGCCTACAGGGCATAGTATATTGGGTATAGGGAGAATATTTATTTTATTTTGGGTTTTTAAGGATTTTCTCCAATTACTGAACATACAAAATGCAGGGAAAATTGGGCAAAGTGTCAATTGCAGAAATTTGTTAAAGGAACATTCCAGACAAAACCGATACACTGTGTTATTCCGAGCACAGGACCTGAGGGGGCGGAGCATGACACAGGGATTCAAAGAACACCAAAGAGAGAATTGCAGGCCCTGCACAGTTTGTCTTCAAGGCCCTGTCCACGCCACGTACGTGTTTTATATCTCTGGAGATTTTCCCAGTCTATAGGCTGGACGTTCACCACAGAGCCTAACATGTTAGAAGTTACTGGTGTATGTGGACACATATTAAGACCTCATTCACACGGCTGTGCCCGTAATTGCAGGCAGGGTCAGCTGCAGGCAGGGTCAGCTGCAGGCAGGGTCAGCTGCAGGCAGGCACCCGCATTTTCGGCCAGTTCTACCATACAAAGTATGGGAGTTCGGTCCATAAAAGGAAAAGATAGGACATGTCTTATGTGGCGGCTTTCTACGGCCCGGACACCTTCCGGTAAATATATGGGAATGTGTCCGTGGCCAATAGAAATGAATAGGTCTGTAATTACGGACAAATTCTACGGTTGTGTGCATGGGGCTTTACAAGAATTTGAATCCCAAATTGCAGGATATTTTAGCACCACCCCGTTCCACCTGGGAACACCCTAAAACAACCAGAAACGCCCTCATTTAATAGGAATCAGCACACACTCCACTAATATATTGGTTATGAGCTGTAGTGATACTGTTCTCTAATTTAACATTACAGCAGACGGGCCCCCACCAGGATTAAAGGGGTTACGTGGGGACCAAAAAGTATCCGCAGTGCAGTCCCTGCAGTACGTGAGATCACTCGCTAATATACATTCCGGTCCCTCGTTGCGCTGATTATGAGATGTTAATAGATTTTTACGCCTCTGCCGGGGGACCGGAAGTCTAGATGCACAGTCTTCCTTCATGACGACACGACTCTTAGTCATGTGACCGGCCCCAATGTACTCCATGCACTCGCTGTAGACAGCCGGGGGCCACATGCAAGAACAGTATATGGGGCCCTTGCTCTGCAATATCTCATCATCGATCACCCGCCTTATGTCGCTCTACCAATCCATCAGTAATTGTTAGCCATAAAATGAATCACCTCCGGCCCTTACATGCGATCTAATACACAGAAGAAAGCGGCTTTAACCCCTTCAGGACGCAGCCTATTTTGGCCATGAAAACGAAGTCGATTTTTTCAAATCTGGCACGTGTCCCTTTATGGGGTAATAACTTGGGAATGCTTTTACCTATCGAAGCGATTCTGAGATTGTTTTCTTGGGACATGTTGTACTTTATATTAGTGGAAAAGTTTGGTCGATAAATTCAGTATTTATTTGTGAAAAACACCAAAATTGTGAGAAAATGTACAAAAATTATGAGTTTTCTATAAAATATAAATGTATCTACTTGTAAGACAGATAATTATACCACACAAAATAGTTACTAGTTCACATCCCCCATATGTCTACTTTATGTTGGCATCTTTTTTCTGGGCCGGTACAAGGCTTAGAACTTTAGCAGCAATTTCTCACATTTTCAAGAAAATTTCAAAAGGCTATTGTTTCAGGGACTGGTTCAGTTCTAAAGTGGCCTTGAGGGCCCATATATTAGAAACCCACATAAATCACACAATTTTGAAAACTGCACCCCTCAAAGTATTCAAAACAGCATTCACAAAGTGTTTTAACCCTTTAGGCGTTTCAAAGGAGTTACAGGTGAAATGTAACTTTTATGTTTTTTTTGTCAAAATTAATTTGTAAAGCATTTGGAGGCCTCAGGAGCAAAGGAGCACCTAGCGGATTTTGGGGCCTCCTTGTTTTTTACAATATATTTCAGGCTCCAAAACATTTTTTAGGTGCCAAAATAGTGGAAACCCCCCAAAATTTACCCCATTCTGGAAACTACACCCCTCAAGGAATTTTTCTAGAGGTTTAAGTAGCATTTTGACCCCACAGTTTTTTTGCAAAATTGACTTGAATTAGTCTGTGAAAATGAAAATCTACTTTTTTTCTAAAAAAATCTTTGAATTTTCAAATTTTTGGAAGGAATAAAGGAGAAAAAGAACCCCAATATTTGTAAAGCAATTTCTCCCGATTACTGCAATACCCCATATGTGGTAATAAACTGCTATTTGGACCCACGGCAGAGCTCAGAAGGGAAGGAGCGCCATTTGGATTTTGGAGCACAGATTTTGTTGGAATGCTTTTAGGCTGCCATATTGCATTTTCAGAGCCCCTGAGGTATCAATACAGTGGAAACCCCCAAAAATTATGCAATTTTAGAATCTATACCCATAAAGGAAAGGAATTAATCTAGTGGCCTAGTAAACTTGTATGAAATGAAATGGGAAGAAGGAAAAAAGGCTGGCACTGCTAAAACCGCACAATCGGAATGGGAATATGGAAAATGACTTTCTTTCTATTTGGATAGTTGCAGATAAGTTGCCATGGAGTTGCTCATCGAAAGTGTAGCACAACCAGCTAAATATATAATAGAAGAATGATCGAGGCACTCACCGAAGCTGGCAAAACAATTTCTTTATTACAAAAAGATCTCGGTCAGGATGTGAAATTGCCGCCATATTGCATTTTCAGAGCCCCTGAGGTATCAATACAGTGGAAACCCCCAAAAATGATGCCATTTTAGAATCTATACCCATAAAGGAAAGGAATTAATCTAGTGGCCTAGTAAACTTGTCCCCACAGGTGTTTGTTAGAAATGGTCCATGAAAAATGAAAAATCTAATCTTCTCCATTTTTTTCCTAAGGTGTAATAGGAGAAATAGCACGGCAAAAGTTTGTACACAATTTTTACTGAGTACGGCAACACCCCATATGTGGATGTAAACTTGTGTTTAGGCACACGGTTGGGCTCAGGAAATAAGGAGCACTATGCAATATTTCATGCCCACTATGGTGGTATTTATCACATTGTGCCATGATTACAGATGATCTGAGGTGTCAAAATATTCTAAATCCACAGAAATAACCCAATTTTTGACGCTACACCCCTCAAGGAATTTACCTGGGGGTATAGTGAGAATTGTGACTTTGTGACGGACACCTGTCATGGTATTCATCTAGGGGTATAGTAAGAATTATTAGTTGTGAAGTTGGCAGCCTGAAAATCCCGCACTGTACGGAGGTGGAATGGCAGGTCCCACTGCCAACCCACCCACCATTCCATAAAATGCAGCCCAGAAAATACATTTATTAAAAACATGATTTTTTTTTTTTGCTGAGGTAACACATCTACTCTGCATTTTATCCTCTCACTTAGCTTTATAATCCGGGTGAGGGGGTCACTCCCTCCATTACTATTCCAGCTGCCTATAGGGCATAGTGTATTGGGTATAGGGAGAATATTTAATATAGTTTATTTGGGGTTTTTACTAATATTACATTGAGGTAAAGGACTTGTCAGTGAAAAAAAAATGTTATGGCCAATATGGAAGACTGAAGGTGGATGAAGAATTAAAATAAAATTAAATTAAAAGTCTAAAAAAGTGTCGTAAATTTGAAAACACTGGAGACACAATCTGAGGTTTGTGGGGGACGTTTTGCACATATATCGCGTGTCCCTCCTGTTTTGAGCACACGTGACATCTTTTCTGGGGCCTCTGTTTTTTTTCAGTGGGGGGGGGCTTCTGTGATGAAATGTTGGCCGGGTACGGCTTCTTATACTATACCCTTGTTTTGCGCATGGCGCTGTGTGGTTTGATGACTTGATCTGAAACATCAACGCCACCCATAAATTTATTGTACACACAAGGGTTTGCGGGATTGGGTGGTGGATCCGCATACAGGGACAAGGCTCCGGCTGCCATTAGTAATGGTGGTCAGGATCAGGACGTCTCCTCTGTCTCTGTATCTGAGGAGCAGCAGATCTTCGCTGCAGACGGCCCTGCTCTCTCCCACCCTTAACGACAGTCCTAGCAGAGTTTTGGGGAGACCTTTATGGTTTTTCCGGATTGTGCCGCAGGCCAATGTGGATCGGGACGCACAGACTTTAACCCATCGGGACACTATTGTAGAAATGATCTATATATAAATGGTACACTTTGCCAAGCAGCAGATGCACAAGGTCCCACACAAATCTTCCCGCTGACTCCTAGGAAAGGAGGGGGGGCATACAGGGGATCAATTTTAGAGTCCTTTCCCTCATACACCCTGAAGCGATGGGTATACCCGGGGGCACTCCCACAGATTTTATATAATTTAATAACATAAAGGGCCCTTTTTTTTGGAAGGTGCTGCCTAAACCTGAGCCTTCCCTCAAAACAAACAAGGGATTCATCCACCGCAATATTCTGTATAGGGATATCATTTTGGGAAAATGTTTGAGAATAATGGTCAATTATTGGCCTTATTTAAAAACAACGGTCAAAATTCAGGGCATCTGGGGGGGGGGGGCAGCGACTGTTATCACTAAAATGCAGGAATTTAATTATCGCCGCAAAGCGTGTCCTGCTCATTATTGTGCGGTGGAGAGGGGGGCTATATAATATATCAGAGGACCAGTCATCTCTAATAGGGGGCTTTTTATAATGCCAAAACTTAAACATGCCCCAGAATGTATACAGCTCTGCTGCATTTGTTGGAGTACAATTTTGGCCTCTGGCATAGTAGGGGGTCAGGGTTTTGGGAGATAAACGGAGCAGCATAGATGTTCGCCTGCTCAACCATCAAATTTATTAGGGAGTCAGAAAGAAAATTGAAAAAAAATCAATGGCCTCGAACCCTGTGGCATCAAATTGATACCTGAGGAGGCTGTAAAATCAGGCACTTGGGGGGCTATAATTATCTGCAGCTACCCGTGATAATCCAGGCATAGCAGCACCTGCGACTCTTCCGCGCTGACGGGGGGTTCAGAGTCAGTTTCTCTAGATTCAGATGAAATCACAAACTGCTTCACCTTCACCTGCTGAGTCTGTTTCTGAGAATAACATTTGGTTTGTCACATCAGTGGTGTAAAGCCTTTGGGCCATATTTTATATCTCTAACTGGAGATGACAGGCGATGACAGGTCTGATGACAGGCGATGACAGCTCTGATGACAGGTCTGATGACAGGCGATGACAGGTCAGATGACAGGCGATGATCTTTGTTTTGTTTTTTTATATTTCAACTGAACAATAGGAGCGGAGCGTCCACCAGTGACCCTGCTGTATTTGAAAGTGGGGATACCCTACCTACCTACCAAATTCTAAATGAGAGGTGTCATTGCTACCTAACCGGGACCTCGGGCAGTGGGCAATCTAGGGGTATACAGCTGGGTACAGGGGATGAGAGGCGGTGACAGGACTGAGGACAGGACTGAGGACAGGTCTGAGGACAGGTCTGGTGATGCTGATCACCAGATGATGGTGGTTGTAGTGTTTTATCAGCTGGTGAGGGGACTGATTGCCGGCTTTATGTCCAATTTTCATCCCTATCTACATAGCATCTGGCTCTGTCAGGCTCCAGGACACAGTTGAGCCCTCACAGAGCAGGAGATGCCGGTAAAACAATACGTCTGCGTTGTGATTGGCCAGTCAGTGCAGACTGGCCAATCACAGCGCTTAGGGCACTGGACCATTCTGATTGGTCCCATGCCGGCATCTTCTGCCCGGCAACTCTGCTTTAGATCTGATTTGCCGGTTCTGTCACTGTGTCGCTTTACATAAGTGACAGTTTAAAGTCATGACATGCCTGGTACATAGGACTGCAGTAAGTTACTTGCAATACCGAAGTACCAGACACGTCATTTTGCGGGAAGGGGTTAATGTGACAGTGCCCCCCTCCCCCTTACCTACAGGGCCCCTGCTTTATAGAGAAATATATTAGTATAGAAAATACATGGAGGAGTTGTCCATAGCAACCAATCAGATTCCTGGTTTTATTTTTCTAAGAAAGGTTAGAAAATGAAAGAAGTGATCTGATTGGTTGCTATGGGCAATGTTTCCATGCTTTATACCTGCTCAATTTTCTACTCCACATCTTCCCAGAAGTAACCATAGCAACCAATTCAAAAGCTGAGAGTTGGTAGGTAGATTGGAGGGTCTGATAAGTGACAACCACAGCCCACCATGCAGTAACAGCCAGATCCTCTAGAGGCAACAACTACTGCCACCATTATAGTGACAGCTACTGACCCCAATAATAGTGAAATGTACTGACCCCAATAATAGTGACAGCTACTGACCCCAATAATAGTGACAGCTACTGACCCCAATAACAGTGACAGCTACTGACCCCAATAATAGTGACAGCTACTGACCACAATAATAGTGACAACTACTGACCCCAATAATAGTGACAGTTACTGACCCCAATAATAGTGACAGCTACTGACCCCAATAATAGTGGCAGCTACTGACCCCAATAATAGTGACAGCTACTGACCCCAATAATAGTGACAGCTACTGACCCCAATAACAGTGACATCTACTGACCCCAATAACAGTGACAGTTACTGACCCCAATAATAGTGACAGCTACTGACCCCAATAATAGTGACAGCTACTGACCCCAATAACAGTGACAGCTACTGACCCCAATAATAGTGACAGCTACTTACCCCAATAACAGTGACAGTTACTGACCCCAATAATAGTGACAGCTACTGACCCCAATAATAGTGACAGCTACTGACCCCAATAATAGTGACAGCTACTGACCCCAATAATAGTGACAGCTACTGACCCCAATAATATACAGCTACTGACCCCAATAATAGTGACAGCTACTGACCCCAATAATAGTGACAGCTACTGACTCCAAAAATAGTGACAGCTACTGACCCCAATAATAGACAGCTACTGACCCCAATAATAGTGACAGCTACTGACCCCAATAATAGTGACAGCTACTGACCCCAATAATAGTGACAGCTACTGACCCCAATAATAGTGATAGCTACCGACCCCAATAATAGTGACAGCTACCGACCCCGATAATAGTGACAGCTACCGACCCCGATAATAGTGACAGCTACTGACCCCGATAACAGTGACAGCTACTGACCCCGATAATAGTGACAGCTACTGACCCCAATAATAGTGACAGCTACTGACCCCAATAATAGTGACAGCTACTGACCCCAATAATAGTGACAGCTACTGACCCCAATAATAGTGACAGCTACTGACCCCAATAATACTGACAGCTACTGACCCCAATAATAGTGACAGCTACTGACCCCAATAATAGTGACATCTTCTGACCCCAATAATAGTGACAGCTACTGACCCCAATAACAGTGACAGCTACTGACCCCAATAACAGTGACAGCTACTGACCCCAATAACAGTGACAGCTACTGACCCCAATAACAGTGACAGCTACTGACCCCAATAATAGTGACAGCTAATGACCCCAATAATAGTGACAGCTACTGACCCCAATAATAGTGACAGCTACTGACCCCAATAATAGTGACAGCTACTGACCCCAATAATAGTGACAGCTACTCACCCCAATAACAGTGACAGCTACTGACCCCAATAACAGTGACAGCTACTACCCTCAATAATAGTGACAGCTACTGACCCCAATAATAGTGACAGCTACTACCCCTAATAATAGTGACAGCTACTGACCCCAATAATAGTGACAGCTACTGACCCCAATAATAGTGACAGCTACTGACCCCAATAATAGTGACACCTACTGACCCCAATAACAGTGACAGCTACTGACCCCAATAATAGTGACACCTACTGACCCCAATAGTATTGACAGCTACTGACCCCAATAATAGTGACAGCTACTGACTCCAAAAATAGTGACAGCTACTGACCCCAATAATAGACAGCTACTGACCCCAATAATAGTGACAGCTACTGACCCCAATAATAGTGACAGCTACTGACCCCAATAATAGTGACAGCTACTGACCCCAATAATATTGATAGCTACCGACCCCAATAATAGTGACAGCTACCGACCCCGATAATAGTGACAGCTACCGACCCGATAATAGTGACAGCTACTGACCCCGATAACAGTGACAGCTACTGACCCCGATAATAGTGACAGCTACCGACCCCGATAATAGTGACAGCTACTGACCCCGATAACAGTGACAGCTACTGACCCCAATAATAGTGACAGCTACTGACCCCAATAATAGTGACAGCTACTGACCCCAATAATAGTGACAGCTACTGACCCCAATAATAGGCAGCTACTGACCCCAATAATAGTGACAGCTACTGACCCCAATAATAGTGACAGCTACTGACTCCAAAAATAGTGACAGCTACTGACCCCAATAATAGACAGCTACTGACCCCAATAATAGTGACAGCTACTGACCCCAATAATAGTGACAGCTACTGACCCCAATAATAGTGACAGCTACTGACCCCAATAATAGTGATAGCTACCGACCCCAATAATAGTGACAGCTACCGACCCCGATAATAGTGACAGCTACTGACCCCGATAACAGTGCCAGCTACTGACACCAATAATAGTGACAGCTACTGACCCCAATAATAGTGACAGCTACTGACCCCAATAATAGTGACAGCTACTGACCCCAATAATAGTGACAGCTACTGACCCCAATAATACTGACAGCTACTGACCCCAATAATAGTGACAGCTACTGACCCCAATAATAGTGACATCTTCTGACCCCAATAATAGTGACAGCTACTGACCCCAATAACAGTGACAGCTACTGACCCCAATAACAGTGACAGCTACTGACCCCAATAACAGTGACAGCTACTGACCCCATTAACAGTGACAGCTACTGACCCCAATAATAGTGACAGCTAATGACCCCAATAATAGTGACAGCTACTGACCCCAATAATAGTGACAGCTACTGACCCCAATAATAGTGACAGCTACTGACCCCAATAATAGTGACAGCTACTCACCCCAATAACAGTGACAGCTACTGACCCCAATAACAGTGACAGCTACTACCCTCAATAATAGTGACAGCTACTGACCCCAATAATAGTGACAGCTACTACCCCTAATAATAGTGACAGCTACTGACCCCAATAATAGTGACAGCTACTGACCCCAATAATAGTGACAGCTACTGACCCCAATAATAGTGACACCTACTGACCCCAATAACAGCTACTGACCCCAATAATAGTGACACCTACTGACCCCAATAGTATTGACAGCTACTGACCCCAATAATAGTGACAGCTACTGACTCCAAAAATAGTGACAGCTACTGACCCCAATAATAGACAGCTACTGACCCCAATAATAGTGACAGCTACTGACCCCAATAATAGTGACAGCTACTGACCCCAATAATAGTGACAGCTACTGACCCCAATAATAGTGATAGCTACCGACCCCAATAATAGTGACAGCTACCGACCCCGATAATAGTGACAGCTACCGACCCGATAATAGTGACAGCTACTGACCCCGATAACAGTGACAGCTACTGACCCCGATAATAGTGACAGCTACCGACCCCGATAATAGTGACAGCTACTGACCCCGATAACAGTGACAGCTACTGACCCCAATAATAGTGACAGCTACTGACCCCAATAATAGTGACAGCTACTGACCCCAATAATAGTGACAGCTACTGACCCCAATAATAGGCAGCTACTGACCCCAATAATAGTGACAGCTACTGACCCCAATAATAGTGACAGCTACTGACTCCAAAAATAGTGACAGCTACTGACCCCAATAATAGACAGCTACTGACCCCAATAATAGTGACAGCTACTGACCCCAATAATAGTGACAGCTACTGACCCCAATAATAGTGACAGCTACTGACCCCAATAATAGTGATAGCTACCGACCCCAATAATAGTGACAGCTACCGACCCCGATAATAGTGACAGCTACTGACCCCGATAACAGTGCCAGCTACTGACACCAATAATAGTGACAGCTACTGACCCCAATAATAGTGACAGCTACTGACCCCAATAATAGTGACAGCTACTGACCCCAATAATAGTGACAGCTACTGACCCCAATAATAGTGACAGCTACTGACCCCAATAATACTGACAGCTACTGACCCCAATAATAGTGACAGCTACTGACCCCAATAATAGTGACATCTTCTGACCCCAATAATAGTGACAGCTACTGACCCCAATAACAGTGACAGCTACTGACCCCAATAACAGTGACAGCTACTGACCCCAATAACAGTGACAGCTACTGACCCCAATAATAGTGACAGCTACTTACCCCAATAACAGTGACAGTTACTGACCCCAATAATAGTGACAGCTACTGACCCCAATAATAGTGACAGCTACTGACCCCAATAATAGTGACAGCTACTGACCCCAATAATAGTGACAGCTACTGACCCCAATAATAGACAGCTACTGACCCCAATAATAGTGACAGCTACTGACCCCAATAATAGTGACAGCTACTGACTCCAAAAATAGTGACAGCTACTGACCCCAATAATAGACAGCTACTGACCCCAATAATAGTGACATCTTCTGACCCCAATAATAGTGACAGCTACTGACCCCAATAATAGTGACAGCTACTGACCCCAATAATAGTGATAGCTACCGACCCCAATAATAGTGACATCTACCGACCCCGATAATAGTGACAGCTACCGACCCCGATAATAGTGACAGCTACTGACCCCGATAACAGTGACAGCTACTGACCCCAATAATAGTGACAGCTACTGACCCCAATAATAGTGACAGCTACTGACCCCAATAATAGTGACAGCTACTGACCCCAATAATAGTGACAGCTACTGACCCCAATAATAGTGACAGCTACTGACCCCAATAATACTGACAGCTACTGACCCCAATAATAGTGACAGCTACTGACCCCAATAATAGTGACATCTTCTGACCCCAATAATAGTGACAGCTACTGACCCCAATAACAGTGACAGCTACTGACCCCAATAACAGTGACAGCTACTGACCCCAATAACAGTGACAGCTACTGACCCCAATAACAGTGACAGCTACTGACCCCAATAATAGTGACAGCTAATGACCCCAATAATAGTGACAGCTACTGACCCCAATAATAGTGACAGCTACTGACCCCAATAATAGTGACAGCTACTGACCCCAATAATAGTGACAGCTACTCACCCCAATAACAGTGACAGCTACTGACCCCAATAACAGTGACAGCTACTACCCTCAATAATAGTGACAGCTACTGACCCCAATAATAGTGACAGCTACTACCCCTAATAATAGTGACAGCTACTGACCCCAATAATAGTGACAGCTACTGACCCCAATAATAGTGACAGCTACTGACCCCAATAATAGTGACACCTACTGACCCCAATAACAGTGACAGCTACTGACCCCAATAATAGTGACACCTACTGACCCCAATAGTATTGACAGCTACTGACCCCAATAATAGTGACAGCTACTGACTCCAAAAATAGTGACAGCTACTGACCCCAATAATAGACAGCTACTGACCCCAATAATAGTGACAGCTACTGACCCCAATAATAGTGACAGCTACTGACCCCAATAATGGTGACAGCTACTGACCCCAATAATAGTGATAGCTACCGACCCCAATAATAGTGACAGCTACCGACCCGATAATAGTGACAGCTACTGACCCCGATAACAGTGACAGCTACTGACCCCGATAATAGTGACAGCTACCGACCCCGATAATAGTGACAGCTACTGACCCCGATAACAGTGACAGCTACTGACCCCAATAATAGTGACAGCTACTGACCCCAATAATAGTGACAGCTACTGACCCCAATAATAGTGACAGCTACTGACCCCAATAATAGACAGCTACTGACCCCAATAATAGTGACAGCTACTGACCCCAATAATAGTGACAGCTACTGACTCCAAAAATAGTGACAGCTACTGACCCCAATAATAGACAGCTACTGACCCCAATAATAGTGACAGCTACTGACCCCAATAATAGTGACAGCTACTGACCCCAATAATAGTGACAGCTACTGACCCCAATAATAGTGATAGCTACCGACCCCAATAATAGTGACAGCTACCGACCCCGATAATAGTGACAGCTACTGACCCCGATAACAGTGCCAGCTACTGACCCCAATAATAGTGACAGCTACTGACCCCAATAATAGTGACAGCTACTGACCCCAATAATAGTGACAGCTACTGACCCCAATAATAGTGACAGCTACTGACCCCAATAATACTGACAGCTACTGACCCCAATAATAGTGACAGCTACTGACCCCAATAATAGTGACATCTTCTGACCCCAATAATAGTGACAGCTACTGACCCCAATAACAGTGACAGCTACTGACCCCAATAACAGTGACAGCTACTGACCCCAATAACAGTGACAGCTACTGACCCCAATAACAGTGACAGCTACTGACCCCAATAATAGTGACAGCTAATGACCCCAATAATAGTGACAGCTACTGACCCCAATAATAGTGACAGCTACTGACCCCAATAATAGTGACAGCTACTGACCCCAATAATAGTGACAGCTACTCACCCCAATAACAGTGACAGCTACTGACCCCAATAACAGTGACAGCTACTACCCTCAATAATAGTGACAGCTACTGACCCCAATAATAGTGACAGCTACTACCCCTAATAATAGTGACAGCTACTGACCCCAATAATAGTGACAGCTACTGACCCCAATAATAGTGACAGCTACTGACCCCAATAATAGTGACACCTACTGACCCCAATAACAGTGACAGCTACTGACCCCAATAATAGTGACACCTACTGACCCCAATAGTATTGACAGCTACTGACCCCAATAATAGTGACAGCTACTGACTCCAAAAATAGTGACAGCTACTGACCCCAATAATAGACAGCTACTGACCCCAATAATAGTGACAGCTACTGACCCCAATAATAGTGACAGCTACTGACCCCAATAATGGTGACAGCTACTGACCCCAATAATAGTGATAGCTACCGACCCCAATAATAGTGACAGCTACCGACCCCGATAATAGT
Organism: Rhinoderma darwinii; assembly: GCF_050947455.1. Classification (NCBI taxonomy): domain Eukaryota; kingdom Metazoa; phylum Chordata; class Amphibia; order Anura; family Rhinodermatidae; genus Rhinoderma; species Rhinoderma darwinii. Next base: position 322,401 of record NW_027461831.1, read on the forward strand.
GACAGCTACCGACCCGATAATAGTGACAGCTACTGACCCCGATAACAGTGACAGCTACTGACCCCGATAATAGTGACAGCTACCGACCCCGATAATAGTGACAGCTACTGACCCCGATAACAGTGACAGCTACTGACCCCAATAATAGTGACAGCTACTGACCCCAATAATAGTGACAGCTACTGACCCCAATAATAGTGACAGCTACTGACCCCAATAATAGACAGCTACTGACCCCAATAATAGTGACAGCTACTGACCCCAATAATAGTGACAGCTACTGACTCCAAAAATAGTGACAGCTACTGACCCCAATAATAGACAGCTACTGACCCCAATAATAGTGACAGCTACTGACCCCAATAATAGTGACAGCTACTGACCCCAATAATAGTGACAGCTACTGACCCCAATAATAGTGATAGCTACCGACCCCAATAATAGTGACAGCTACCGACCCCGATAACAGTGCCAGCTACTGACCCCAATAATAGTGACAGCTACTGACCCCAATAATAGTGACAGCTACTGACCCCAATAATAGTGACAGCTACTGACCCCAATAATAGTGACAGCTACTGACCCCAATAATACTGACAGCTACTGACCCCAATAATAGTGACAGCTACTGACCCCAATAATAGTGACATCTTCTGACCCCAATAATAGTGACAGCTACTGACCCCAATAACAGTGACAGCTACTGACCCCAATAACAGTGACAGCTACTGACCCCAATAACTGACAGCTACTGACCCCAATAACAGTGACAGCTACTGACCCCAATAATAGTGACAGCTAATGACCCCAATAATAGTGACAGCTACTGACCCCAATAATAGTGACAGCTACTGACCCCAATAATAGTGACAGCTACTGACCCCAATAATAGTGACAGCTACTCACCCCAATAACAGTGACAGCTACTGACCACAATAACAGTGACAGCTACTACCCTCAATAATAGTGACAGCTACTGACCCCAATAATAGTGACAGCTACTACCCCTAATAATAGTGACAGCTACTGACCCCAATAATAGTGACAGCTACTGACCCCAATAATAGTGACAGCTACTGACCCCAATAATAGTGACACCTACTGACCCCAATAACAGTGACAGCTACTGACCCCAATAATAGTGACACCTACTGACCCCAATAGTAGTGACAGCTACTGACCCCAATAATAGTGACAGCTACTGACTCCAAAAATAGTGACAGCTACTGACCCCAATAATAGACAGCTACTGACCCCAATAATTGTGACAGCTACTGACCCCAATAATAGTGACAGCTACTGACCCCAATAATAGTGACAGCTACTGACCCCAATAATAGTGATAGCTACCGACCCCAATAATAGTGACAGCTACCGACCCCGATAATAGTGACAGCTACCTGACCCCGATAATAGTGACAGCTACTGACCCCGATAACAGTGACAGCTACTGACCCCAATAATAGTGACAGCTACTGACCCCAATAATAGTGACAGCTACTGACCCCAATAATAGTGACACCTACTGACCCCAATAGTAGTGACAGCTACTGACCCCAATAATAGTGACAGCTACTGACTCCAAAAATAGTGACAGCTACTGACCCCAATAATAGACAGCTACTGACCCCAATAATTGTGACAGCTACTGACCCCAATAATAGTGACAGCTACTGACCCCAATAATAGTGACAGCTACTGACCCCAATAATAGTGATAGCTACCGACCCCAATAATAGTGACAGCTACCGACCCCGATAATAGTGACAGCTACCTGACCCCGATAATAGTGACAGCTACTGACCCCGATAACAGTGACAGCTACTGACCCCAATAATAGTGACAGCTACTGACCCCAATAATAGTGACAGCTACTGACCCCAATAATAGTGACAGCTACTGACCCCAATAATAGTGACAGCTACTGACCCCAATAATAGTGATAGCTACTGACCCCAATAATACTGACAGCTACTGACCCCAATAATAGTGACAGCTACTGACCCCAATAATAGTGACATCTTCTGACCCCAATAATAGTGACAGCTACTGACCCCAATAACAGTGAAAGCTACTGACCCCAATAACAGTGACAGCTACTGACCCCAATAACAGTGACAGCTACTGACCCCAATAACAGTGACAGCTACTGACCCCAATAATAGTGACAGCTAATGACCCCAATAATAGTGACAGCTACTGACCCCAATAATAGTGACAGCTACTGACCCCAATAATAGTGACAGCTACTGACCCCAATAATAGTGGCAGCTACTCACCCCAATAACAGTGACAGCTACTGACCCCAATAACAGTGACAGCTACTACCCTCAATAATAGTGACAGCTACTGACCGCAATAATAGTGACAGCTACTGACCCCAATAATAGTGACAGCTACTGACCCCAATAATAGTGACACCTACTGACCCCAATAACAGTGACAGCTACTGACCCCAATAATAGTGACACCTACTGACCCCAATAGTAGTGACAGCTACTGACCCCAATAATAGTGACAGCTACTGACCCCAATAATAGTGAAAGCTACTGACCCAAATAATAGTGACAGCTACTGACCCCAATAATAGTGACAGCTATTGACCTCAATAATAGTGATAGCTACCGACCCCAATAATAGTGACAGCTACTGACCCCAATAATAGTGACAGCTACTGACCCCAATAGTAGTGACAGCTACTGACCCCAATAATAGTGACAGCTACTGACCCCAATAATAGTGACAGCTACTGACCCCAATAATAGTGAAAGCTACTGACCCCAATAATAGTGACAGCTACTGACCCCAATAATAGTGACAGCTATTGACCTCAATAATAATGACAGCTACTGACCCCAATAATAGTGACAGCTACTGACCCCAATAACAGTGACAGCTACTGACCCCAATAATAGTGACAGCTACTGACCCCAATAATAGTGACACCTACTGACCCCAATAATAGTGACAGCTACTGACTCCAATAATAGTGACAGCTACTGACCCCAATAATAGTGACAGCTACTGACCCCAATAATAGTGACAGCTACTGACCCCAATAATAGTGACAGCTACTGACCCCAATAATAGTGACAGCTACTGACCCCAATAATAGTGACAGCTACTGACCCCAATAATAGTGACAGCTACTGACCCCAATAATAGTGACAGCTACTGACCCCAATAATAGTGACAGCTACTGACCCCAATAATAGTGACAGCTACTGACCCCGATAACAGTTTCCAGACGCGAACAATAACATATTATTTATGGTGAATGATGAAGGGCATAAAAAAACACAAAAAACAATAAAAATAAAGATAGATTATTGGAGCACTCCACGTTATTTTTTTATTGCACCCTCCATTTGTACATTGGTGTTTCAGTGGGGTGCTGTGTGCAAAATACTGACTGATCCCCGCATTTTGTATTTTTCTTTTCCAACGCCGCTCACCTGATCTTCCCTCTGACTTGTCTGGAGTCACGGTGCTTTTGAATAAACCGGAACTCAGGCTCTCAATGCATTCTTATGGAAGCCAGAACAAGGCCAGGACGAGTCTCCATAGGAATGCATTGACTTCCGGTTTTCTGAACAGCAGTGATTCCAGACCAGGTCAGAATGAAGATCACGTGCGCGGCACTGGAACCAAAAAACGACAGGATCCAGGGATCGGTAAGTATTTCTACACCCAGCTCCCCACTGACACACCAATGCACAAATGGAGGGTGCAAAAAAAATAAATAAAGTGGAGTGCTTCTTTAAATGCTCATGGTCACAATGAAGGGAGACAAAAGCGAAAAAAATTATTTGCAGCATCAAGGACAAAATTGGTTGCAACATCAAGGGGTTAATAATTATATCAGCATTGTGAGAAACTAGACATGAACCGCACAATCCACAATATATACGTTGATCTGAGCCGCTAGGCATAATTTAGAAACATGAACATGAGGTTCTTTGTAAACTTTTGATCAAACTGTATAAGCCCACTTGCCACTTCACGGCGACCTTTTTAAAGTGGGTCCCTACTCTAGCGGTTGCAGCACCGCATGGCGGCTACCGCCACCGCAGCACCGCTCCTGCAGTGGTGACGGGGCCCCCAAAAAGAGGAAATACATCTACACCCAGCAGCTAATGTTCCTGAAGGACATTATGGAAATGCAGCCGTAAATAATAACTGTGCTTTGAAGACATGTCTGTGTTCACATGTCATGCCCCCAAAATTGATGGTTTGTCCCTTGTGGCAATGTTACAAAGACGTGTACATTTTTGATTACAGATGCAGTGACAATCTTCTGGACATGGAAGAGGAGGCTGCCCATGAGGAGGCGCAGGCGCCACCAGAAGAACATCCCGTGCTGCCCTTAACCCCTAAGGCGACAGCACCAGAACCTGCCCCACAGGCGTCCAGCCAACCCCAGGTGCCTCGTGAGGTTCCGGCTGAAACCACCGCAGCAGGCAGGCGCAGCCAGATCGGATCCGCAGATGCCCAAGTGGACTCCAGGGTACTTGAGTACCTGCGTCGCTGCGCCGAGGAGGATGGCTGTCACGCCTTTGGCCGCAGCATTGCCCCGCTTCTCCCGACGACCGTATGGCGCGCCTCCAAGGCTCGATCCTCAGCCTCATCGACGCAGCCACACCTCCTAACAACCCACGCCCGAGCTTCCAGGCAATGGAGCATTGGCGTGGATTGGCAGAGACAGCGGTGCCGTTCAATGCACCTGTCCCTTCTCAGCCTGCCACCCCCTTGGCCCGGCAAAAATTCCAACGCCCATTGCCGGGCCGCATGTCACCTTGTCCAGTGCCGATGCGGAACTGGCCTGTTCCAGCCTACAGCCGACCCGTGGTAAACTTGCCACATGGTCCATCTGTAGGCTACCACACGCAGCATCAGCACCACTATGCTGTTGAGGAACATCCTCTGCAGGGCCATGCACAGCATAGTGGTGCTGAAATGGACAGCTACAACTCCCCACCCCACCATTATCAGGAGTTGTAGTGCTGATGATGCCGCACAGTTTTGCTGCGTAATTTAGGCCTTATTTGGGCCAATGTTTCAACATTGTGCATCATGTTGGTGCGTTTGTTTGATGTTTTGTTGTCCTATGTTTTAGGCTATATTTTTTGCCCCATTACCCAATAAAGTGTGGTTTTGTGGAGCAACAAAAGTTTCTGTGTTTCCCTCGATATATGTAATGTAACATGCTTTCCCAAACATGTCCCAAGGTAACGTTGCAACATGCTGCCCAGGGCCCAAGGTAGTTGCATGTCATAATTGAGATCTTAGTTTATCTTTTACGGTTTAGCTCGAAACAGCAACGACTTCTCTGCGGCGTTGCAGTGCTATGATAATGGACGCACTAAGCAACTTTGTGATTGTATTTGTCAACATTTGATTGGCCAATGTGATTCACATACAATTAGTTGTTTGGCAGCAAACCAACACGGCGAAACCCCAAAAGATATAAGCTCGCAACCCACGTCAAGGGTCCTCATGTCTTGCGAGTCCCTAATACTACATTCCCCCCTAAATTCATCCCATTGCCCTCAGTCTAATGACAAATTTTGGCAATAATCTTCACGAAGCCACCCTTCACATAGAATCTTCCTGCCATGGCACTGCTCCATTGGCGCTCCCAAAATCGCAGAGAAGCCATCCAGCATAGCAGCACACGGGCCAGCGGAGTCGACGGCATATTTTGGCTTTTTAGACGGCAACAAGGCAAGAAACACAATAAACTCCCCAAAGTATTTTGCAAGGTGCAAAAAGGATGAGAACATGTGCTCACATCAAGCAGGTGTTTGAGAAGGGTGCCTTTTTGTAGGATGCCCTCTCCATTACTCCACCCTGCGTTTTATTTACGCGTGTGAAAAACGCATGTCATACGTGCGTAAAAAACGCAGACACGCAGCCATAACGCATGACACACGCAACTACAACGCACGCAAAACGTCGCATTTTTTACGCGCGCAAAAACGCCATGCTCGTGTGAATCCAGCCTCAGGGCTTATTTAGACGAACGTGTAATACGTCCGTGCAACGTGCTTGATTTTCACGCGCTTCGCACGGACCTATGTTCGTCTATGGGGCCGTGCAGACTGTCAGTGATTTTGACGCAGCGTGTGTCCGCTTCGTGAAACGCACGACATGTCCTATATTTGTGCGTTGTTCACGCATCACGCACCCATTGAAGTCAATGGGTGCGTGAAAATCACGTGCAGCACACGGAAGATTCATGCAACAGCAGTAAAACTATGAATGAAAACAGAAAGGCAGCACGTGCAAACATACAAACAGAGTGTCATAATGATGGCGGCTGCGCGAAATTGACGCAGCCACGCATCATATGCTGATGACACACGGAGCTGTTAAGTACCTTTTTCGCGCGCAAAACACCGCGTTTATTGCGTGCACAAAACACACACGCTCGTGTAAATCCAGCCTTACAGCCACCTATGAAGACCTGCCGGATTACAAAGATGGCAGACCGTTCATCAGTCCCCCAGGCTGCCCTGATAACCATCGGCATCCCGCTATAGCATCGTGTGGGGACAATGGCACGTCGGAGGGGGTTGCCCCTCTCATTCTAATGTGTTAGATGCTGTGGTCGTGATTGACTGTGGCCTCTAAGGGGTTAAACGGGCATAATCAAAGTGATTTTTTATTCTGTTTTTTGCAGTGCGGTATTGGCTATATTACACAGCGAATACCCGCTAAGTATGGAGCGACCCCAGCCCGTGATCCCGCTCCATACTTCCCCTTAACGACTGCCAAGTACATGTATGTGGCATCTTGTTAAGGAGATAAATGTCATTTTGTTGATAGTTTCTGTGAATTTTTATTTTCATCCTGTTTTAATTATTTTATTCTGTTGTAGATATCACAGCGGGCGGTTCTAGGAGGATCTTGTTTAGATGGTGCTGAATCGCATAGGTAGAGCGCCAGGGACTGCAGGGAAGTGCAACCCGGTCTTTCTTTCCGTGAATTCACACAGAGTGCGCTTTGCTAATTTATTGGCGACTTTTCACTATTATGGAGATCAACGGATCGGGATTCTTCTCCATCTTCTTGGCCTTTTGGTGTGTGGCCTGGCTCTCTGCTAGCTACACACTGACTGTTATCAACAACCATACCTGCACCGCTGATCCGGGAACCTGCGCCGATGAACATCTGCTTCAGCTGGGATCAGGTGAGGAAACAGGGTCAGCGGCTATTGTGTCAGGAGATGCTGGGGGGGAGGGAGGCCCGGGCAGAGGAGACGTCGCAGGGGCGCTGCAGCGAGGGCATTGCATGGTCTAACCGCCTATCAGAGGACAAGAGCTTTAGAAGAAGTCGTCCGGTCTCAGCCAGGGCTGCGGTCTCCTCCACAACTGTGTCCTTTATTGAATGTACCGTCCGGTTCTGGCCCGCAGCAGTAGGGTCCGAGCAGGGATGTGGCACATGCTGTTGGTGCCAAGGGGGATCAAAGTGATGTTGGTCACGCGTCTGCCTTGTCCCTTTTTTCTCTTTTAGGTTCGGCAAAGGAATCGTCAAGGAGAGAGAGGAAACGCAGATGTGGAGGTGGGCACAGGCACGGTCGGCGCAAGCATCGCCACGGCAGAAGTGGTCTTCGTCGGAGGCGGAGATCGCCCTCGACATCTTCTGACCATAGCCCTCCTCTTCTTCTTCGCCATCATTATCTACATCATCTTCCCCGCCGAGGACGTCTAGCCATGCTGATGTCACAGAGAGATGACGAGGGGTTATAAATATTCCCCTGACAGCTGCCCGGTCTTTCTTTCCGTGAATTGACACAGAGCGCGATTTGATAATTTATTGGCGACTTCTCACTATTATGGAGATCAATGGACTGGGATTCTTCCACAACTTCTTGGCCTTTTGGTGTGTGGCCTGGCTCTCTGGTGGCTACACACTGACTGTTATCAAGGACCATGCCCCCCCCCCCCACTGATGTACATCATCCCCTCAGTCCTATAGATTATCAGACTGCTGATTATTAAGATGAAACAATTCTGACAATTTTTCCATATTATTTAACATTGAGCGTTTTCTTTTTTGTTTTACAGTGAAATAGGAAAATGTCTTTCCAGAAAATATCCTGTTTAGAATGGGATTCATAGGAATGGCCATTGCCTGTAAGTAAATATCATGGAAGTGATTATAATATGCTCTTCATGCAGTAGTAATCAGACTTTATAAAAAATTATAATTACGTTTTGTTCATTTCATTGATAATAATTGTCCGGATCAGACGATGCAGATAAATGTTTAGACATGCTACAGGATTTATTTGGCTCATTTTCTCTTTTTCAGCTCTGGGCCTGACGTTTCTTTTTTTTAATCAGTTCAATTTATTCAACAAAATTCACAACTGTACAGGTCATTATACATTCTCATACAGTGTATAAGCAAATTTCCACAGACCCGCATATGTATTTTTAACAAAACATTCCTTTCCCCCCAACTCCCCCTTGTACCCCCCCAGCCGGTCTTCTCGTTACAACTTTTTTAATCCTATCTCCTTCTCCTTCCCTTTTCCATTCCCCCTCTTACGTCTACTCCCCGTATGTACCCCACCGTCAGTAGCCCTATACCTGAATGTGGGACCGTAATGTAAGTAGCTCCGCCGAAGCGTACCCAGAATGATCAATCCACCTAGCCCATTGTTTTTCAAACTTTGCCTTGGACCCCCTCTTGGAGTATATCCTATATTCCATCAGAACCTGTGAGTTAAGTGCCCCTATAATTTCTTGCTTTGAGGGTGGCTCCGTATCCAGCCAGTGTTTCGCTATTCCTTTCCTGACTTGGTATAGTATTTTTGCAATTGCCAAACCTGACATCCTATCCCCCTCCAAGTCTCCAACATATCCCAGCAGCATTACCACTGGATCCCATGGAATCTGTACCTCAAACACGCTCCCCAGTAGCTCTGACATTTCTGTCCACAGAGTCCCCAACCTCCCGCAGGACCAGAACATATGGAGGATGTCTGCCTTTTCCTCCGGGCACCTAGGGCACCTGGCGTCCGCCCTTAACCCCATTTGTTTCAGCACCCAAGGGGTCCTATACACCCTATGTATCAGAAACAACTGAGATCTCCGTTGTGCTACATTGTTGGACAAAGTACATGTTGCCGCCAAGACCGCCTCCCAGTGGTCTGTAGAAATAGGACCCACATCCCTTTCCCATGCAGCTTTGACTGGTGCCATAGGATCTCCCAGATGTTCCGACAGCAACCTGCGATAAACCAATGAAATTAATCCCTTTGACGTTACTGCTTTTGCAATATGTTCCAACACTCCCGTGGCATGTATTGCCATGTCTATACTGGCCGCTTGTGTCTGCACCGCGTGCCGAATCTACAGGTACTGATAGAACATGCGGGAGTCCAACTGAAACCCCTCCCGTAATTGTTGAAAGGATTTGAGTATGCCTCCCTCGTACAACTGACTCAATCGTATTATGCCTTGCTGCTCCCACCCCTGCATCCCTTCCAATTTACCCAGTTCCCCCAGATATGCATTCCTCCAGAGTGGTGTATATTTAGTACACTCTCCTATCCCCAGCAAGTGTTTGCACTGCCACCACACCTTATGTATGAGAAGCAGGGTGGGTCTGGTACTCGCCATCCTTTTATAGCTGTGTGCTTCCAGTCCTGCCAACGGGTTCTCCCCCCCCCCCCAGATATGTTAGGATGCGCGCACTGGACCCCCAGGTCTCTTCCTGCTCCCACCCACATAAATTCTGACATTGGGCAGCTAAATAATACACCCACGCACTGGGCACCGCCAGGCCCCCCTCCTCCTTAGGCAGTTGGAGTTTCTCCAGTTTAATCCTGGGTACCCCCTTCTTCCATACTAGGTCTCTAAACAAGTTGTGCAACCTTCTAAACCAATATTTGGGAATCCATACCGGGGAGTTATGTAGGACGTACAGCAACTGGGGCATAAGGATCATTTTAATCAGATTAGTCCTACCCAGAGCAGATAGCGGTAGCTTATTCCAAGCCTCTACTTTGGCTTTTATCGTTGTTAACAGTGGCATTACATTAAGAGACATATAATCCTGTGCTTTCGCCGTCACCCTGACCCCCAGGTACTTAAACTCCGTGACCACCGGTATCTCCACCTCCTCCTCTCCAGTCTGGATAACCCCCGGGTCCATGAGCATTAGAGCCGATTTTGACCAATTAATGAGCAATCCCGAATATTTCCCAAACCGCTTAATCAGGGCCATCACTAACGTGAGTGTGCGCTCGGCATCCGCCATGAATAACAGCATATCATCCGCGTATAATGCAATTCGTTCCTCCACCCCCCCATATCTCAACCCCTGAATATGCTCATGTTGTCTTACTGCACACGCCAATGGTTCCACCGCCAACGCGAACAACAACGGAGATAATGGACATCCCTGACGCGTTCCCCGCTCAGAGAGTACCCCATTCACCCTAATCCTTGCAGTCGGGGCTACATATAGGGCCTGATGTTTCTACATTATAAGTTCATCATGCTCCATGCTGAAGCCTTTGGGCCTCGTCAGACCTTGGTTCAAAAGATCCTCCTGGCAATCGGATCGTCATCATGTGTTGGGACGGCCATTCTGGCTGCATTTTCAGTAAGTTAATAAATGTTTTACGTTGATAGGGTTGTCCCAGCTTCACTAAATAGGGACCCGCTGGCAATCAGCTGATCGCTGTGGGTCTGGTAGCTGAACCCCTGTTGATCATGATCAGCGGTTATCACCGGGTGGCCACACCCTAAAGTGGTATTACTTGGCTTATTCCAATGAATGGACGACCATGTAATAGATGTGTGTCCCTCTTATTGTGTCCGGCATCCCTCTCCATGCTGACCAATCAGCGACCAATCAGCGACCAATCAGTGACTAATCAGTGACCAATCAGTGACATACACTTCTCATTGTTCCAGCCCAGCTTCTTTCACTGCACAATCACACTGTGCTGTGGATCATGCTGGGCTGGAACAATGAGAAGTGTATGATGCTGATTAGTCACTGATTGGTCGCTGATTGGTCACTGATTGGTCAGCCCCATACACTCCTCTGTACAACACCCACTTGATCAAAAGTAAAAACGCGCCCAGTTGGTCTTTAAGAAACTAATTAGCATAAATCTAAAATTGCTCATAACTTGCTCAAAAATTATCTTTTTTCAAAATAAAAACCACTGCTGTTCTCTACATTACAGCGCCGATCAGATTATGTAGGAGATAGGGCGCTTATAATCTGGTGACAGAGCCTCTTTAAAGTCAGCTAACGAATTTCCAGCTGTTGTGAAGGACAAGGTTGGGACAGAGGTGAGTTTAGGTCGCATGGCGGGAACTTTTTATTTTTTACCTTTTCCTAATCTCCGTGTTTCACCTCTTTGTGTGGTCGCTAAAAAGGAGGTGGAAACATTTTGTTTAATTCACCACTTGTCATACCCTAAGGCTCGTTCTGTTAATGACGGTATTCGCAAGGATATTGCAGCGGTGTCTTATGTTTTGTTCGATCAAGTTGTCGATTTAGTTTGTAGTTCCGGGTGCAGGGCCCTTATGATCTGACATCGAGTGAGCGTTCCGGATGTTGCCGGTCCATGAGGATTGCTTTCATTTATTGGGTTGCCAATATTACTATGACATGTGCCTTCCCATGGGTTGTTCAATTTCATGCTTTTATTTCGAGGTGTTTAGTTTGTTGCTTGAATCAGTTCTCCAGGAGCAAATCGGCACTGCGTCCATTACGCACTATTTAGACGATTTTGTCTTTGTTGGCCCCCCTGCGTCACCGTAATGCCAATTTCTACTTGGTGTTCCACTTTCCCTAGAGAAAACCGAGGGTCCCGGTTTCCTTTTTAGGGATAGAAATTACAATCCCTGTTCGTTTCAGCCTTGTCGGTTAAAAAGTTGCAATTGGAGCAGAGTCACACACAGCTAGTGCCTCCTCTGAGCCAGGAGTCATACAGGAAAGTGAAGCCGCTGGGAATATAACGGTACCCGGGCTGCAGCCAAAGAACGGTTTAAGAAATGGAGGCCATGGATAAAGCAGTGAATGTATATATAGACAACTTGCTTGGACCAAGAGACCCGCGAGTAAAATGATGGTTCATGTTAGATAATTACATCCCCTCATTTGTTTGCACCGTCCTGTATTTATTTAGGACCGAAGTACAGGAAAAACAGACCACCAGTTTCCTGCAGAGGGATTCTTGTAGTTTATAACATTGGCCTTACACTGCTCTCGCTGTACATGTTTTATGAGCTGGTAACAGGAGTATGGGAAAGGAGGATACAACTTTTTCTGCCAGGACACTCACAGTGGAGGTGATGCAGACATGAAGATAACTCGAGTCCTCTGGTGGTACTACATTTCCAAGCTCATTGAATTCATGGACACTTTCTTCTTTATTCTCCGCAAGAACAATCACCAGATCACCGTCCTACATGTCTATCACCATGCGTCCATGCTAAACAACTGGTGGTTTGTCATGAACTGGGTGCCTTGTGGACACTCCTACTTTGGTGCTACTCTCAAAAGCTTTATCCATGTCATCATGTACTTTTACTACGGACTATCAGCTATACCAGCCATGTAACCTTATCTGTGGTGGAAGAAATACATCACCCAGTGCCAGCTGACCCAGTTCGTCCTAACAATGACTCAGACCAGCTGTGCAATGATTTGGCGCTGTGCAGTCCCCATGGGATGGCTGTATTTCCAGAACTGCTACATGATCTCTCTCATCATCCTCTTTACCAATTTCTACATTGAGACATACAAGAAAGCCTCTTCCCGAAGGAAAGATTACCAGAACGGCTCAGTGACTGCAGCGAACGGACACACAAACGGCTTTTCTTCCAAGGAGGACAATGTCAAGCAGCGTAAACAAAGAAGGGATTGAGCGGAAAAACCAGCCACCAGTTCACTGCGCCAGATGATATACCATCAGATTAAAAACACAGTGCACTGACACCCTTACAGCGACTGTAAATTATTCCTAGTTATATAACGTGATTAATGTAGATCTTAACAAACTCTACCTATCATTAAAATGCTGAAAACACATTTAGAATTGCTCACAAAATTAGCGGGCAGGTATTGTTTATTGGCTGGTGCTGCGATGCTTACAACATAATATCCAGTTCAGGGCTCGTCACGTTCCAGGTGTTGACAATAAAATTGCTGATGCTCTTTCTTGTTTTAATTTCCAGTTTCATTTATTGTTCCCGCAGGCAGAACAGGAGGGGACGGAGTGCCCGGATGGGCTATGGAGACTGCCGGATCCCAGTTAGTGCCTTTCGTCAGGGCATCACTTGCTCGATCTACCCGGACGGCTTATGGTAATGCATGGAACGAGTGGTTGAAAGTTGTAGGGGAACGTATTATTGGTCCTCCGGAACATCCTCGTTTAGCCTATATTATGGAATATTTGTCGGGTTTGGCTGAGCAGTTGCGCTTCGTCACCTTATGGGTCTGGCATTTTTCTTTAAGCTTCATGGGTGGGCCAATGTCACAAAATCCTTCTTTATTTTGCAGTCCATTAAGGGGTGGAAGAAGTCGGCAGTTCCAATCTAGGCGTCCGATTTCTTTTGCAATTCTATTAAAACTTTTGCATTGTTTACCTGAGGTATGTGCTTCTATGTTTGACTCGGCCCTGTTAGCCGTGGCTTTTTCCTTTTTTGGTGCTCTGCGGATACCTGAGTTAGTTCCCCATAGTGCTACGCGGCCGAGCTGCCTTTTATTTGAGGACGTTAGTTTGTCTGAATCCGGCCAAGGTTTTAGAATACATTGATGATCGAAGACAGATATTTTTGGCAGGGGCTGCTGGGTTTCGTTGTGGGCAATCGGGGGTGCGGGTTGCCCTGTTGCTTTAGCATCTTCCTACTTAAGTTTGCGTAACTGTGGCTCTCAGTTTATGACGCATATTCACGGCAGCCCCCTTACAAAATTTCAGTTCTCTGCAGTATTTAAAAAGGCATTGTCATCTGTCGGCCTCCCCCTGGGAACTTTGGCACCCACTCATTTCGCATTGGAGTGGCTACTACCACCAGCTATTTGGGCCTGACCGATACTGAGGTGTGTCGTATAGGGCACTAGCGCTCTGATGCGTTCGCCCCGATTTGGTTCTGCACTAATTTCTTTTATTTTCTAGATTACCGGCCGTCAGTATGGATAATGGGCCATTCATATGTTTTTTGGGCTGAACGGAGAGCGGCTATAGGGCTCGGAGGAAAATCACTAGGATTCCAGGATGCAGAGATCTATTGGAGCGGCCTGAGGGGCCTAAGATCGTTGCAGACCTTACCGGAAGTGGTGGATATTAGTCGGCACCGGCTGGTGCCGACGGTTTTGGTTCTGCACATTGGGGGGAATGATTTATGATCATGGTATACATGCAGTCTGTTCTCCATCTTCTTTGCCTTTTGGTGTGTGGCCTGGCTCTCTGGTGGCTACACACTGACTGTTATCAACAACCATGCCCCCCCTCCACTGATGTACATCATCCCCTCAGTCCTATAGATTATCAGACTGCTGATTGTTAAAATGAGACAATTCTGACAATTTTTCCATATTATTTAACATTAACCTTTTTCTTTTCTGTTTTACAGTGAAACGCAAAAAATTGGAAATTTCTTTCCCGAAAATATCCTGTTTAGAATAGGATTCATAGGAATGGCCATTGCCTGTAAGTAACAATCACGGAAGTGATTATAATATTCTCTTCATGCAGCAGTAATCAGATTTTTGTAAAAAATAAATAAAGTTTTGTTCATTTCATTGATAATAATTGTCCGGATCAGACGATGCAGATAAATGTTCCCGTCCATTATTGTAGGTTTCTTGTTGGGTTTAGCGCTTGGTCCGCGCTTCATAGATGTTATTAGGTTGTTTTACACGTGGTACAGGATTTATTTGGCTCATTTTCTCTTTTTCAGCTCTGGGTCTGACGTTTCTACATTACAAGTTCATTATGCTCCATGCTGAAGCCTTTGGGGATCGTCAGACCTTGGTTCAAAAGATCCTCCTGGGAATTGGATGGTCATCATGCGTTGGGACGGCCGTGATGGCTATGTTTTCGGTAAGTTAATAAATGTTTTATGTTAATAGGGTTTCCCATCTTTACTAAATAAGGACCCGCTGGTAATCAGCTGATCGCTGTGGGTCTGGCAGCTGAACCCCTGGTGATCATGATCAGCGGTGATCACCGGGAGGCCACACACTAAAGTGGTATTACATGGCTTATTCGAATGAATGGACGACCATGTAGTAGATGTGTGTCTGCTCCATCTAACAGAGAGGAGTCCCAAGCACGAGTCCCCCACTATATCCATTATGTCTCCGGGGTTATTATATCAGAACACGTTATTTAGGATTTAATGGGAAGTTCTGAGGGTAAATTAGTGATTAGTTCCATAAGATTTGCTGTAACCTCTGTCTGCTTGTTTTCTAGACCTACCGTTATTTAATGACTCACCGGATTTGCGCTTTCATTGCATTCGGGTTTGGCAGCCTTTACAACCTTTGGCAGTCCATACTCCTCTACAAAGTGCCCGAAAAGCCGAAGAGTCATCAGCCATTTCAGACTGGCGTCCTCCATAATGGCCGTGACCTTAGTGGTTTTCTGTATCCTTTCTTAAATAATATTTGAATGGAATCCAATTGTCCTTGTCTTTAGGTTCACATGTAGGAAACATCAGATACTGAGGTGATCATTTCCCTTCATTTTCTGATCTTGGCCGTCAGATGGCGACATGCTGGTGTAACACAGCGCCATCTGGTAACATTGTTCAGCTTCTTGCAGGAAGATGCTGAATAGAAAGCAGCGGTACTGTCCTTGCTATATATCTATTATATTAACATTTATCTCACATAAAAGTGTAGTAAATCCTATAAGACACTTACTAAACATAAGAAACGTTATTTTCCTATATAATAAATTACCAGTCATTGGAAGTAGGGTATCCGTATACACCCACCTGTGCGCTGGAGATCAATATGTAAAGATATGTACAGTATATCTCATACATAATATATACAGATGTTCGAGTACATCTTTATACAGATGTTCGTGTGTCAGGTACCCAATTTTTCTCCCATGCCTATGGAAAAACCGCTTACTAGGTAGGTTCCAGTTCACTGCAATATTTTGGTCAGCCTTAACCCGTGCTGGCTTTCCCCCCAAAGGATTTCGGAACACATTCATTCCGCATTGGAGCCGCTACCACGGCCAGCGGTTTCGGCCTATCTGATGAGGATGTTCGGCGTATCGGGCGGTGGTGTCAAAATTGTTTCGCTGGTTATATCCGTCCGGATTTGATTTTGCATTAAGTTTGTTTCTTTCTAGGTTCACGCCCCGTCATCTGGATCCTTGGGCATTCTTACGTCTTCTGGGTAGAACGGAGAGCGGCAATACGGATTTCCAATACAGTCATTGGAGGTAGGTTATCAGTATACACCCACCTGTGTGCTGGAGATCAATGTGTAAAGGTATGTACAGTATATCTCATACATAATATAAAGTTATTGACATGCTGAGCCGCTGGTACAAACCAGTGGACGTAAAATTCCTTTAATCCGGCATTAATGAGATTATCAAATATTCCTGATCATTGGATAGATTTTATTTGTACCCCAAGAAGCCGTTCTATAGGAATACAATTGGACCTATAGTCTTTGTGCTCGTTCTCTGCACCATTTTGATCGTGACGTCCGCAATGTAATGGATGTGGTGTCACATGACAATGGGTCAGGTCCGTTTTGGCATCGCCGCCGTCAGTCACATGGCTCCATGCAATAAACATGAATGCAGCAAAACCTCGGCCCGGGCAGAAAGTTCTTGCTTTGGGCAATTTTTAATGTATTAATTTTGATATTTTGATATTTGTTCACAGATCAGTGAAATGACAGCAAAGATCATAGAGTGGTCGACGTTGGTCCTCATTCTGGTGAATGTATTGAGCTACTATCAGAATATGCAGGTCAGTAGACGTCACCTCATTATCACCTCGTATACCAGACCTCGTAATTGAAGGCACTCAGGCTTATTGGCCGTTGTGCCCATGACTGGGTGGCAATGAAATGGTTAACTAAGCCACGTTATGCTAGGGGGATTTTTCCATGTAGTATTTACATTAGTGGGGCCTACAGGGTATGGGGTATCTGCCTATAGGGCATTTTTTTGGGGGATATAGGGCGGTCTTACCCACCCTACCCGTTCTGGGTTTATAAGGGCAAGGAGGGAAGACATCTTCCTCTTCTGGCCGTTACTGCGCAGGGATTTGTTATTACAATATTGTGAGTACACTTAACTGATTGTCATGGACCAGGAGGAGCTTGAAGAAATTATCCGTATCCGGATGCAGGACGAGGTTTCTGTATGGCTGCTGTCTCTTATTCAAGAGACTGTGGCACCGGCGTCTTCCCTACCTGGCACACCCCCTGCGCGACGATCCTCCCGCCGCTCCAGGCCGCAAGCACGTCTATCCCCCTCCGGCGACAGTAGAGTTCGCTCAATGGCGGCTAGACAGGCCACACATGCGCACACCGCACTCTCGCCGCAAGAACAGTGAGAGGTGGCTAAGGGGCCCGACGAGGATATCATTCCTCCATCGTCGGGTATGACATCTCCCACCAGCTTGGGCCGTGCTAGGCCTCGCCCCGGGGCTGCAAGGAGCTCGACCACCCGCACTCCACCAACGCATACAGTAGATCTGCCGAGGGGGGCTCACCAGCGTTAAGGAGAACAGCAGGTACTGCATCTGGGGGGATAGCCGCTCAGCACTCCCTCCCAGGTACTGTAGCAGGGGGGATGGCATGAGACTCCCCCCACCTCCGTTGAACGACGGGGATGATGGCTCTGTGGGGGACAGTGAAGAGGACTTCTTCCCCGGCGAACAGGAGCTACCTAGGGTGCAGCAACCACCACCACCTCCCCCTACACGGCCTGCGTTCGTCATACCCGCAGGTTTGGGTTCTGGCTTACCCACTGGCAGAGAATACTGAGAGGGCCTCTTCGGTTAGCTCAAGGGATACCAACCGGACCCGCCGTTCCCGTTCTCGCTGTTCATCCTGGCGCCGCTCATCTCGACGGTCAACTAGACATCATAAACGGCATAGGAGGTCGCCATCAAGGTCAAGCTACAGTTCAAGGTCAGAGAGCTCACGCACTGGGTCGTCACACCTCGGCAGTCCGCGGGACAGCCATGACCGACGTCGCCATAGCAACCACGCCTCTGCTCGCCGTCGCTCAGCAAGACCAATCGTTGCGGTGGTACCAGTAGCACCCGCAGCACCTGTACCTCTACCGACACCCTCGACGGCTGTGGTCCCGGTATCGGCATCAGGATACGGTGAGTATGACTGCCTTCGGGCTTGGAGTTCAGGGGGAACGTCTGATGTTGATGTTTTTAATGTGTTGCGATCCCTGTTGGCGGGAGCCCCAGTGACTCCATCCGTGCCGGCCTCGCAGGTGGAGGCAGGTAAAACGCTAGTGGAGGCATCCACGTCAATGGCATCCCCGTCGTTGCCCGCCTTCAGGGATACTTATTTTTGCGGTATCCCCCCCCCTCGGTCCGCATTTGTCTCACGATACCAGGGAAAATATAGCATGGAACGAATATATTGATAGAGTTGTGGGGTGAGAAGTTAGCAAATTCGTCTATGGTGTTCTGGTCTGATAATGCCAGCGTGGTTCATGCCGTTATCCATTTAACTTCCTCTTCTGCGCCGGTTGTGGTTCTAATTAGACGTTTGGTTTTAAGATGCTTGCAGCACAACATTCAAATTAGGGCCCGTCATATTCCCGGTGTTCAAAATAATGTAGCTGACGCCCTTTCACGTTTTAATTGGCAGGTTTACCGTTCGCTCTGCCCTAGACGCCCTGTTTCCGTCCCCATCCTAATAAAGTTGTTACAGGTCCTTAAAGACGTTTGTTCTTCCCATTTTGAAATATCCTTGTTTACAGCGGCCTTTGCTTTGGCCTTTTTTGCAGCGTTACGGATTTCGGAAATTGATTGCCATGTCGGCGGCCCGCCCGGGCGGTTTGTTAGCAAATGATGTGGCGTTATCCAGCTCTGGGATTCGATTCGCCATACGGAAATCCAAGACAGACATATTTGGCAGATGTTGTTGGGTATCTTTAAGGCCGGTTCCTGGGCCAGCCTGCCCTGTCTGGGCCGTCACGCTTTATACAGATGTTCGTGTGTCAGGTACCCAATTTTTCTCCCATGCCGATGGAAAAACCGCTCACTAGGTAGGTTCCAGTTCACGGCAATATTTCGGTCAGCCTTAACCCGTGCTGGCTTTCCCCCAAAGGATTTCAGAACACATTCATTCCGCATTGGAGCCGCTACATCGGCCAGCGGTTTCGGCCTATCTGATGAGGATGTTCGGCGTATCGGGCGGTGGCGTTCAAATTGTTTCGCTCGTTATATCCGTCCGGATTTGATTTTGCATTAAGTTTATTTGTTTCTTTCTAGGTTCACGCCCCGTTATATGGATCCTTGGGCATTCTTACGTCTTCTGGGTGGAACGGAGAGCGGCAATATGGAATTCCAATACAGTCATTGGAGGTAGGGTATCAGTATACACCCACCTGTGTGCTGGAGATCAATGTGTAAAGATATGTACAGTATATCTCATACATAATATAAAGTTATTGACATGCTGAGCCGCTGGTACAAATCAGTGGATGTAAAATTCCTTTAATCCGGCATTAATGAGCTTATCAAATATTCCTGATCATTGGATAGATTTTATTTATACCCCTAGAAGCCGTTCTATAGGAATACAATTGGACCTATAATCTTTGTGCTCGTTCTCTGCACCATTTTGATCGTGACGTCCGCAATGTAATGGATGTGGTGTCACATGACAATGGGTCAGGTCCGTTTTGGCATCGCCGTCAGTCACATGGCTCCATGCAGTAAACATGAATGCAGAAAAACCTCGGCCCGGGCAGAAAGTTCTTGCTTTGTGCAATTTTTAATGTATTAATTTTGATATTTTGATATTTTTTCACAGATCAGTGAAATGACAGCAAAGATCATAGAGTGGTCGATGTTGGTCCTCAATCTGGTGAATGTATTGAGCTACTATCAGAATATGCAGGTCAGTAGAGGTCACCTCATTATCACCTTGTATACCAGACCTCGTAATTGAAGGCACTCAGGCTTATTGGCCGTTGTGCCCATGACTGGGTGGCAATGAAGGGGTTAACTAAGCCACGTTATGCTAGGGGGATTGTTCCATGTAGTGTTTACATTAGTGGGGCCTATAGGGTATGGGGTACCCGCCTATAGGGCATTTTTTGTGGGGATATAGGGCGGTCTTACCCACCCTCCCCGTTCTGGGTTTATAAGGGCAAGGAGGGAAGACAACTTCCTCTTCTGGCCGTTACTGCGCAGGGATTTGTTATTACAAAATTGTGAGTACACTTAACTGATTGTCATGGACCAGCAGGAGCTTGAAGAAATTATCCGTATCCGGATGCAGGACGAGGGATCTGTATGGCTGCAGTCTCTTATTCAAGAGACTGTGGCACCGGCGTCTTCCCTACCTGGCACACTCCCTGCGATCCTCCCGCCGCTCCAGGCCGCCAGCACATCTATCCCCCTCCGGTTCAAGGGATACCAACCGGACCCGCTGTTCTCGTTCTCGCCGATCATCCAGGCGCCGCTCATCTCGACGGTCAAATAGACATCGTAAACGGCATAGGAGGTCGCCATCAAGGTCAAGCTACGGTTCAAGGTCAGAGAGCTCACGCACTGGGTCGTCACACCACGGCAGTCCGCGGGACAGCCATGACCGACGTCGCCATAGAACCGCGCCTCTGTTCGCCGTCACTCAGCAAGACCGATCGTTGCGGTGGTACCAGTAGCACCCGCAGCACCTGTATCTCTACCGACACCCTCGACGGCTGTGGTCCCGGTATCGGCATCAGGACATGGTGAGTATGACTGCCTTCGGGCTTGGGGTTCAGGGGGAACGTCTGATGTTTGGTGTTATATTGTGACAATATGTCAGGTATTTTATATATTATATATTGTTTATTGCTTTTGTTTTAGCATGTATGGATATAATATATGTTATAATAAATTTCTTACATTCTTTATTTTCACTTATTTTTATTTTCACTTACGATTGTTTGTATTTTTATTTTTTGACATATTCTTGTCCTTCTATTCACTTATTCTTTTTCTTGTGACGCGTCGCACAGTCACTTTCACTTTTTTCTTTGATGTAAATTATTGGCCATTTATTCGCATTTTTGATCATTTCACTGTATTGACACTACTCACATTCTGTAATACAATATATTCTTTACTGATCTTAATATACTCGTTTATGCTAATAAGGGTTCTGAAGTAGTGTATATAATCAATCCTTTTCTACCCATATTGAAATATAAATTCCCCTGACCGGTTATGAATGTCTATTTACACATAAATGGGAGATAGCGTTTGTATATTGGAAGTAACTTTTACTCTTACGAGACTGGAGTCCCTCTTGCTGTCAAGTGCGCATGTCTGAGCGGCTTCTGGCGGCGACGTTCTGCCCTCTCCGCTTCCATAGGCCCATTGTGCATGCCCGGAACTCTCGTACGCGTCGGGTATCCGGGGACGCGCTGCTGTGCCTGGAACCGGAAGTGGGGCTGGCCTCGCTCCCGGCCGCGGCATTTGAGATGCGCCGCAATTGACAGCTGAGGGACTTTCTCCAAACTATTTAAGGGCTGTTTTGTAGGAGGACATACACACACACATCCCCCCTGAGGAAGCAACCGTAGCGAAACGCGCGTTGGGGTTTCATGTGAAGGAGCAAATATCAACGATCTTCTTACATTGCTGTCATGGGTAAAGCTGCTAAATATGAATGATTCCTTTAAATAGTACTATGTTATCCTATTTTTCCTATCGCCTTTACTTTTCACTTATGTAATTTAACGAATAGGTATTGGACGTATAATAGGATTACTCTTTCCCTTCCTGGGGCTCACACCCTGGATATGTAAATAATTTCTATATAGCCCCTGCACCTGTGTTCATTACCTGATAAGGGTTAACTATTATTAACTCCATTATTTTACACTAGGGTCCTGTTCTTATGTAATGTTTTAAATTGTATTTGTGATACATGTTAATAAAATATTAACTTTTTATATGAATTGGCATTATGGCTCATTGTTGTTCTTCAGTATTTAATTAAGTATGGAGTGACCCCAGCCCGTGATCCCGCTCCATACTTCCTCTTAACGACTGCCAAGTACATGTTTGTATCACGCTACAGAGAAAAAAATAAAAACAAAGCGCACATCGTGCCTGAATTTGTATATATAACGAAAAAAGAAAATAGGGTCAAAGGTACTGACCTGGTGATGTTATGCTAGGAGCATAACAACCCACACTTGCATTCAGAGGTAACTCTGTCAAAGTCGGTTGCCGCCACAGTTCCCAATCCGGAGGTTTGAAGGTACAATATCCGCTGAAAAAATCCAATGAATGGAAAAAACCGGGGAAATCCAAGGGCGCAGCCGTGTCCAGATAAAATAGATTTTATTTGTACATATAACAACAACAAAAAAAGATTGTGTTTCGAAGCCGTACCGGCCTCTTCGTCAGGTCAAAGTACAAGTGGTTATCCTACGAAAACACACAGTTTATATAATCCAGAGAACATATATGACTACCGGGTTAGATGAGAGGTCAAATTAAAAGGCGGGTTCAAACAGATCATTATAAACGGAATAAACCCATAAAGACTTGTACATATATATATTTATATACATATATATACATTGATAATATATCTGCCAAACTAACATAGAATTCGTTAACATTAAAAATATATATTAAAAATATAATAAAAATCACGTTAAAAAATATATGTTAAAATATTTTAAAAACAATTCTATTTAAAGGCCATATCTAAAAGAATTGAAATATATATATATATATATATGCGCACCCCTATCTTGGAAATATGAGATAAGACCATCCCAAAGGATGTAAATGCATATATGCGCTAATTGAAAGATATATAGATAAATAAATGAATAAATAAATATCTAAACATAAAACAGATTCGTGCAGAAGAAAAAGAAAAAGAAAAAATGGCATTAAAAGTTATCACATCGTATATCTATATCCACTATATATGGATCCGACAAAACCTATTAATAGTGGTCTTATTAGATTCATTCGGACCTGTTGGTTTTAGTATTTTTAGTTTGTAGATGGTTTTATTGGATTCATTCAGACCTGTCGGTTTTAATATTTTTAGTTTGTAGGTAAAAATATATTACAATCTATTACAACAATCTGGATGACTGATTAGAGTCTAATCGATTGGAATATTAATTAGAAAACTTTCTTAGAAACACGGAAAAAGACCATCCAAAAGGATGTGGATAAGATACTCCATATACATGCTAAGTGAGAACATATCAGTACCTAAATATATACATATCTAGACATAGAAGAGAATATTATCGGAATTAATAATCACATTTAGAGTGATCACATTGCCTATCTGCATACATTCTATTTGAATCCAAGAAACCGCATTAAATAATGGTCTCATTGAGTTCATTCAGACCTGCCGGTTTCAGTGTTTTTAGTTTGTAGATCCAAAATATTTCTTTTTTACAAAGAACGTTAAAACGATCAGGATGACTCACTGAGATTTGGTCAATTGGGGTGATAGTAAAACATGCAAAATTACCCTCATGTGCTATAGTGCAGTGTCTAGAAACACTATGAAGCAAAAATTTATTCTTACAATTAAACCTATGTTTATTCAGTCTACAATGTAGGGGTTGAATTGTCCTTCCTACGTATTGAATACCACATATACAATTTATAAGATAGATCACAAAACTAGATCGGCAATTTAAATTCGTTTCAATATTAAATGATTTTTCTGTCTGATGTGATCTAAAAATGTACGTTTTGTCTGTGATTGATTTACAACAAAGACATCTATTTTGTCCACATTTAAAACTCCCATTTTCTAATAGTGGGTCATGTAGTTGTATTTTTTGTGACGAGTCTTTTAAAAAAGACAGATTCACCCGACTTGGAGCCAGAATATTTTTTATTGTTCTAGCTCTTTTAAACGTTACATGTGGTTTTGAAGGTAGAGTTTTTTGTAAAAACGGGTCATTCTGTAATACATGCCAATGTCTTTTTAATATCTCTCCTATTTTCTTATTTGCTGTATTATATTGTGTAATAAAATTGAGACCAAAACTATCTCGATTCTTCTCATCATTTCGTTCTTTAGAGACACTACCAGTATATTTTATTAGGCAGTCTTCTTGGGACAGTGCAGATGTTTTCTTATATGCATCAGTTAATAGTGTATCTGGATAACCTTTGTCTTTAAAACGTTTGTATAAAATTTTACTTTGTTTTTTAAAATCACACCTAAGGGTACAGTTTTTCCTAATTCTTTTATATTGGCTATATGGGATATTTTTAAGCCACTTGGAGTAGTGGCCACTATAGAAATTTAAGTAACTGTTAATGTCTACTTTCTTAAAAAAATTGCATGTTAAAAACCTATCCCCTGAATAAGTAATTGTCAAATCCAGATAATCAATTTCTTTTTCTTGGATATTATAGGTGAAATTGATGCCCCATTGATTTTCATTTAGTGAATTACAAAAATTGGTCGCACTTCTCAAGTCGCCATTCCATATAAAAATCAAATCGTCTATATATCTTTTGTATAAAAGGATATGTTCCCTAGCCCATGGGTGATTCCATATAAAATGCTCTTCAAACGCCCCCATAAAAATATTAGCATAGCTCGGTGCTACTCTAGTGCCCATCGCTGTGCCCTTAACTTGATGGTATATATTATTATTGAACGAAAAAATATTATTCTTTAGAATGAATTCCATACTCTCCAGATAAAATTTAATTTGAATTGGTTGGAGATCTTTATCTTTTTCAAACAAATTTTTCAGGGTACTCATGCCCAAAGAGTGCTCAATATTGCTATATAGTGCACTCACATCCAAAGTAATCAGGAGTGGATAATTTTTTGGTGAAACTAAGCACAGTTCATTGATGAGCTGTGTTGAATCTTTTAAAAAACTGGGCAGGTTTACTACATATTTTTGCAAAATCAGATCTAGATAATGGGACAAATGACAGGTGGGTGACTGAATACCGGAAATAATAGGTCTCCCAGGTGGATTAATGGGGTCCTTATGTATTTTCGGTAGGTGGTAATAGAATGGTAAATTAGAGTTTTGTGGAGTAAGGTATTTCCTTTCATTCTTATTAAGAACCCTATCTAAAAAGGCTTGATCTATCAGAGATCTAAGGTTTTTATTAATGTTCTCGATGGGATTGTAATCAAGGCAGACATAATAATTTGTGTCTGATAGAATTTTTGAAGCTTCATTAAAATAATCCACAGTATTCTGAATTACTGTACCACCACCTTTGTCCGCAGATCTTATTACAATTGATGTATTATCTTTAAGATTCTTCAAAGCTTGTTTCTCACTATAAGATAAATTATTTTTATGTGGAAGATATTGCGATTCTATGTCTTCCAAGTCTCTACCTACTAGATGATAAAAAGTATTGATAAAGTTACCCTGATGGGCTACAGGGTAGAACTTTGAGGGTGCTTTCAGAGCAGTATGTTTAAAGATTGGGGGTGATTCATTTTGTTGGATATTATCTACACCAGATTGGTCTTTGTCAACTAGTGATTTATAAGATGTTAATTGGAAATATCTTTTTAATGTTAGTTTCCTAATGAACCGATGTAAATCAATAAATACATCAAACCCATTTATACCAGAAGTAGGGCAAAAAGCAAGACCCTTTTCCAGGAGCGAAATTTCAGATTTATTTAAAATATAATCGGACAGGTTAAAAATGGATACAAGTGGTAAGACAGGAGGGGGGGCCGAAGTGCCTATTATTCTCTTTTTCTTTTTGCCTCCCCTGGTTCCTCTATAAGATTTTTTCTTTTTTTCGGGCGAAAGAATTCGCTTATAGCCAACTGTTGGGAATTTTGGCAAGGTGGTATCTCTAAAAAAGATGACGAGGAGGGAGAGGGGGAGGAGGGAGACAGTATATTCTCTACAGGTCTGAGACTTCTCTCTCCTACAGGTGTGACACATAGTGCCGGGGTAAGAAATGGAACTGACATGGTGGAACCTTTTTTAGTGTTATCAATAGTAGTCATAACTTTGGACAAATCAGGACTATCCAGAAAGATTATTTCCCTATTATAGTCTTCAGTATTAATTACAGTATTAGATAGTTGGTCATCAGAGATGTCATGTGTTGTTAATATCGATAAATCCATATCTCCATCCGATATAAAACTCTTGGCCCGCTCATTGGTTCTTTCAAAAGCATGAATAGGGGTGGAGTTCACATCTTTATTAGATATATCTTTCTTATTTAGTATATCCCCATGGGGACTTCTAGAAAGCTCATTCATAGGTTGTCGCATTTTTTTAATGTTGTTAGATCTACTATATTTGCTGTTCAAAAAAAGTCTATTGGATTTAGTATAAGCTATTCTTAGTTCCTCATTTTTGTTTCTATTATAATTTATACTTGGTGTTAAAGTAGGCATTACGCGCTGCTGAATACTTTTCAAGGTATCTGCTTTTTGAGGTTGTAATATGGGTACATTCCAGGTTCTAATTTGATTGGAGAGATAGTCCAATCTATCTCTTGCCAATTTATTAGCCTTTCTTTCAATGAGGTCTTATTCTAATCTGAATATGCGATTAGTAATCCTATGATTTATAGTATGAAAGTCATGATGTAGAGAATATAGTTTTACGTTCTTTGTAAAAAAGAAATATTTTGGATCTACAAACTAAAAACACTGAAACCGGCAGGTCTGAATGAACTCAATGAGACCATTATTTAATGCGGTTTCTTGGATTCAAATAGAATGTATGCAGATAGGCAATGTGATCACTCTAAATGTGATTATTAATTCCGATAATATTCTCTTCTATGTCTAGATATGTATATATTTAGGTACTGATATGTTCTCACTTAGCATGTATATGGAGTATCTTATCCACATCCTTTTGGATGGTCTTTTTCCGTGTTTCTAAGAAAGTTTTCTAATTAATATTCCAATCGATTAGACTCTAATCAGTCATCCAGATTGTTGTAATAGATTGTAATATATTTTTACCTACAAACTAAAAATATTAAAACCGACAGGTCTGAATGAATCCAATAAAACCATCTACAAACTAAAAATACTAAAACCAACAGGTCCGAATGAATCTAATAAGACCACTATTAATAGGTTTTGTCGGATCCATATATAGTGGATATAGATATACGATGTGATAACTTTTAATGCCATTTTTTCTTTTTCTTTTTCTTCTGCACGAATCTGTTTTATGTTTAGATATTTATTTATTCATTTATTTATCTATATATCTTTCAATTAGCGCATATATGCATTTACATCCTTTGGGATGGTCTTATCTCATATTTCCAAGATAGGGGTGCGCATATATATATATATATTTTTCAATTCTTTTAGATATGGCCTTTAAATAGAATTGTTTTTAAAATATTTTAACATATATTTTTTAACGTGATTTTTATTATATTTTTAATATATATTTTTAATGTTAACGAATTCTATGTTAGTTTGGCAGATATATTATCAATGTATATATATGTATATAAATATATATATGTACAAGTCTTTATGGGTTTATTCCGTTTATAATGATCTGTTTGAACCCGCCTTTTAATTTGACCTCTCATCTAACCCGGTAGTCATATATGTTCTCTGGATTATATAAACTGTGTGTTTTCGTAGGATAACCACTTGTACTTTGACCTGACGAAGAGGCCGGTACGGCTTCGAAACACAATCTTTTTTTGTTGTTGTTATATGTACAAATAAAATCTATTTTATCTGGACACGGCTGCGCCCTTGGATTTCCCCGGTTTTTTCCATTCATTGGATTTTTTCAGCGGATATTGTACCTTCAAACCTCCGGATTGGGAACTGTGGCGGCAACCGACTTTGACAGAGTTACCTCTGAATGCAAGTGTGGGTTGTTATGCTCCTAGCATAACATCACCAGGTCAGTACCTTTGACCCTATTTTCTTTTTTCGTTATATATACAAATTCAGGCACGATGTGCGCTTTGTTTTTATTTTTTTCTCTGTAGCGTGATACATCTCTGAGGTGGATATCCACACGTTTGTTATCCACGATTAGACCTTAAAAGGTCTGCAAATAGAGCAGCAATTTCATCTGCCTGATCTGCTTGGTCTACACCTGAGAGACATTGATAATCCCGTTTTCGTTACCACTCTAAGAACGACAAGCTATGGATCATTTTCGGCATAGAAAGGAATCCAGAGATCAACTAGTCCAGAAACTCACAGCAAGTACGGTACACAATCATCATGAGACTATACCGGCATCTGTATTCACTAATGAAGACACGGAAATTATGGTTGATCTATTTAAAGAATTTGAAGATTCTTCCAAGGTGGAATTACAACACCACATTGATGTAATTTTTCTTACGATTTATTTGTCTGAAAAAATATCCCCAAGGGGTTTACGTATGCCTTTTTCATCCACCTTTAAGGACGACCCAATCTTTACCTCAGATTGGGAGTCTTTTATGGAGGAATGTACAAAGGGGATGATGAACCGTTTATTGACTAAAAGACAAACTCTATGTGAGACATTAACTATTAAAATAGAAAGCCTAATGGAATCATTAAAACTATATTCTCTACATCATGACTTTCATACTATAAATCATAGGATTACTAATCGCATATTCAGATTAGAACAAGACCTCATTGAAAGAAAGGCTAATAAATTGGCAAGAGATAGATTGGACTATCTCTCCAATCAAATTAGAACCTGGAATGTACCCATATTACAACCTCAAAAAGCAGATACCTTGAAAAGTATTCAGCAGCGCGTAATGCCTACTTTAACACCAAGTATAAATTATAATAGAAACAAAAATGAGGAACTAAGAATAGCTTATACTAAATCCAATAGACTTTTTTTGAACAGCAAATATAGTAGATCTAACAACATTAAAAAAATGCGACAACCTATGAATGAGCTTTCTAGAAGTCCCCATGGGGATATACTAAATAAGAAAGATATATCTAATAAAGATGTGAACTCCACCCCTATTCATGCTTTTGAAAGAACCAATGAGCGGGCCAAGAGTTTTATATCGGATGGAGATATGGATTTATCGATATTAACAACACATGACATCTCTGATGACCAACTATCTAATACTGTAATTAATACTGAAGACTATAATAGGGAAATAATCTTTCTGGATAGTCCTGATTTGTCCAAAGTTATGACTACTATTGATAACACTAAAAAAGGTTCCACCATGTCAGTTCCATTTCTTACCCCGGCACTATGTGTCACACCTGTAGGAGAGAGAAGTCTCAGACCTGTAGAGAATATACTGTCTCCCTCCTCCCCCTCTCCCTCCTCGTCATCTTTTTTAGAGATACCACCTTGCCAAAATTCCCAACAGTTGGCTATAAGCGAATTCTTTCGCCCGAAAAAAAGAAAAAATCTTATAGAGGAACCAGGGGAGGCAAAAAGAAAAAGAGAATAATAGGCACTTCGGCCCCCCCTCCTGTCTTACCACTTGTATCCATTTTTAACCTGTCCGATTATATTTTAAATAAATCTGAAATTTCGCTCCTGGAAAAGGGTCTTGCTTTTTGCCCTACTTCTGGTATAAATGGGTTTGATGTATTTATTGATTTACATCGGTTCATTAGGAAACTAACATTAAAAAGATATTTCCAATTAACATCTTATAAATCACTAGTTGACAAAGACCAATCTGGTGTAGATAATATCCAACAAAATGAATCACCCCCAATCTTTAAACATACTGCTCTGAAAGCACCCTCAAAGTTCTACCCTGTAGCCCATCAGGGTAACTTTATCAATACTTTTTATCATCTAGTAGGTAGAGACTTGGAAGACATAGAATCGCAATATCTTCCACATAAAAATAATTTATCTTATAGTGAGAAACAAGCTTTGAAGAATCTTAAAGATAATACATCAATTGTAATAAGATCTGCGGACAAAGGTGGTGGTACAGTAATTCAGAATACTGTGGATTATTTTAATGAAGCTTCAAAAATTCTATCAGACACAAATTATTATGTCTGCCTTGATTACAATCCCATCGAGAACATTAATAAAAACCTTAGATCTCTGATAGATCAAGCCTTTTTAGATAGGGTTCTTAATAAGAATGAAAGGAAATACCTTACTCCACAAAACTCTAATTTACCATTCTATTACCACCTACCGAAAATACATAAGGACCCCATTAATCCACCTGGGAGACCTATTATTTCCGGTATTCAGTCACCCACCTGTCATTTGTCCCATTATCTAGATCTGATTTTGCAAAAATATGTAGTAAACCTGCCCAGTTTTTTAAAAGATTCAACACAGCTCATCAATGAACTGTGCTTAGTTTCACCAAAAAATTATCCACTCCTGATTACTTTGGATGTGAGTGCACTATATAGCAATATTGAGCACTCTTTGGGCATGAGTACCCTGAAAAATTTGTTTGAAAAAGATAAAGATCTCCAACCAATTCAAATTAAATTTTATCTGGAGAGTATGGAATTCATTCTAAAGAATAATATTTTTTCGTTCAATAATAATATATACCATCAAGTTAAGGGCACAGCGATGGGCACTAGAGTAGCACCGAGCTATGCTAATATTTTTATGGGGGCGTTTGAAGAGCATTTTATATGGAATCACCCATGGGCTAGGGAACATATCCTTTTATACAAAAGATATATAGACGATTTCATTTTTATATGGAATGGCGACTTGAGAAGTGCGACCAATTTTTGTAATTCACTAAATGAAAATCAATGGGGCATCAATTTCACCTATAATATCCAAGAAAAAGAAATTGATTATCTGGATTTGACAATTACTTATTCAGGGGATAGGTTTTTAACATGCAATTTTTTTAAGAAAGTAGACATTAACAGTTACTTAAATTTCTATAGTGGCCACTACTCCAAGTGGCTTAAAAATATCCCATATAGCCAATATAAAAGAATTAGGAAAAACTGTACCCTTAGGTGTGATTTTAAAAAACAAAGTAAAATTTTATACAAACGTTTTAAAGACAAAGGTTATCCAGATACACTATTAACTGATGCATATAAGAAAACATCTGCACTGTCCCAAGAAGACTGCCTAATAAAATATACTGGTAGTGTCTCTAAAGAACGAAATGATGAGAAGAATCGAGATAGTTTTGGTCTCAATTTTATTACACAATATAATACAGCAAATAAGAAAATAGGAGAGATATTAAAAAGACATTGGCATGTATTACAGAATGACCCGTTTTTACAAAAAACTCTACCTTCAAAACCACATGTAACGTTTAAAAGAGCTAGAACAATAAAAAATATTCTGGCTCCAAGTCGGGTGAATCTGTCTTTTTTAAAAGACTCGTCACAAAAAATACAACTACATGACCCACTATTAGAAAAGGGGAGTTTTAAATGTGGACAAAATAGATGTCTTTGTTGTAAATCAATCACAGACAAAACGTACATTTTTAGATCACATCAGACAGAAAAATCATTTAATATTGAAACGAATTTAAATTGCCGATCTAGTTTTGTGATCTATCTTATAAATTGTATATGTGGTATTCAATACGTAGGAAGGACAATTCAACCCCTACATTGTAGACTGAATAAACATAGGTTTAATTGTAAGAATAAATTTTTGCTTCATAGTGTTTCTAGACACTGCACTATAGCACATGAGGGTAATTTTGCATGTTTTACTATCACCCCAATTGACCAAATCTCAGTGAGTCATCCTGATCGTTTTAACGTTCTTTGTAAAAAAGAAATATTTTGGATCTACAAACTAAAAACACTGAAACCGGCAGGTCTGAATGAACTCAATGAGACCATTATTTAATGCGGTTTCTTGGATTCAAATAGAATGTATGCAGATAGGCAATGTGATCACTCTAAATGTGATTATTAATTCCGATAATATTCTCTTCTATGTCTAGATATGTATATATTTAGGTACTGATATGTTCTCACTTAGCATGTATATGGAGTATCTTATCCACATCCTTTTGGATGGTCTTTTTCCGTGTTTCTAAGAAAGTTTTCTAATTAATATTCCAATCGATTAGACTCTAATCAGTCATCCAGATTGTTGTAATAGATTGTAATATATTTTTACCTACAAACTAAAAATATTAAAACCGACAGGTCTGAATGAATCCAATAAAACCATCTACAAACTAAAAATACTAAAACCAACAGGTCCGAATGAATCTAATAAGACCACTATTAATAGGTTTTGTCGGATCCATATATAGTGGATATAGATATACGATGTGATAACTTTTAATGCCATTTTTTCTTTTTCTTTTTCTTCTGCACGAATCTGTTTTATGTTTAGATATTTATTTATTCATTTATTTATCTATATATCTTTCAATTAGCGCATATATGCATTTACATCCTTTGGGATGGTCTTATCTCATATTTCCAAGATAGGGGTGCGCATATATATATATATATATTTTTCAATTCTTTTAGATATGGCCTTTAAATAGAATTGTTTTTAAAATATTTTAACATATATTTTTTAACGTGATTTTTATTATATTTTTAATATATATTTTTAATGTTAACGAATTCTATGTTAGTTTGGCAGATATATTATCAATGTATATATATGTATATAAATATATATATGTACAAGTCTTTATGGGTTTATTCCGTTTATAATGATCTGTTTGAACCCGCCTTTTAATTTGACCTCTCATCTAACCCGGTAGTCATATATGTTCTCTGGATTATATAAACTGTGTGTTTTCGTAGGATAACCACTTGTACTTTGACCTGACGAAGAGGCCGGTACGGCTTCGAAACACAATCTTTTTTTGTTGTTGTTATATGTACAAATAAAATCTATTTTATCTGGACACGGCTGCGCCCTTGGATTTCCCCGGTTTTTTCCATTCATTGGATGAAGTACATGTTTGTGGCATCTTGTTAAGGAGATAAATGTCATTTTGTTGATTGTTTCTGTGAATTTTTATTTTCATCCTGTTTTTTGATTATTTTATTCTGTTGTAGATATCACAGCGGCGGTTCTAGGAGGATCTTGTTTAGATGGCGCTGAACCGCATAGGGAGAGCACCAGGGACTGCAGGGAAGTGCAGCCCGGCCCTTCTTTCCGTGAATTGACACAGAGTGCGTTTTGCAAATTTATTGGCGACTTCTCACTATTATGGAGATCAACGGATTGGGATTCTTCTCCATCTTCTTGGCCTTTTGGTGTGTGGCCTGGCTCTCTGGTGGCTACACCCTGACTGTTATCAACAACCATACCTACGCCGCTTTGACGGGAACCTGCGCCAATGAACCTCTGCTTCAGCTGGGATCAGGTGAGGATGCAGGGTCAGCCCATAGCCCTCCTCTTCTTCTTCGCCATCATTATCTACATCATCTTCCCCGCCGAGGACGTCGAGCCGTGCTGATGTCACAGAGAGATGACGAGGGGTTATAAATATTCCCCTGACAGCTGCCCGGTCTTTATTTCCGTGAATTGACACAGAGCGCGATTTGATAATTTATTGGCGACTTCTCACTATTATGGAGATCAACGGATTAGGATTTTTCTCCATCTTCTTGGCCTTTTGGTGTGTGGCCTGGCTCTCTGCTAGCTACACCCTGACCTCACATCAACAACCATGCCCCCCCACTGATGTACATCATCCCCTCAGTCCTATAGATTATCAGACTGTTGATTGTTAAGATCAAACAATTCTGACAATTTTTCCATATTATTTAACATTGACTTTTTCTTTTTCATTTAATTTCTTTCCCGAAAATATCCTGTTTAGAATGGGATTCATAGGAATGGCCATTGCCTGTAAGTAACAATCACGGAAGTGATTATAATATTCTCTTCATGCAGCAGTAATCAGATTTTTCTAAAAAATAAATAAAGTTTTGTTCATTTCAATTGATAATAATTGTCCGGATCAGACGATGCAGATAAATGTTCTCGTCCATTATTGTAGGTTTCTTGTTGGGTTTAGCGCTTGGTCCGCGCTTCATAGATGTTATTAGGTTGTTTTACACATGGTACAGGATTTATTTGGCTCATATTCTCTTTTTCAGCTCTGGGTCTGACGTTTCTACATTATAAGTTCGTCATTTCCATGCTGAAGCCTTTGGGGATCGTCAGACCTTGGTTCAAAAGATCCTCCTGGGAATTAGATGGTCATCATGCGTTGGGACGGCCGTGATGGCTATGTTTTCGGTAAGTTAATAAATGTTTTATGTTAATAGGGTTGTCCCATCTTTACTAAATAGGGACCCGCTGGCAATCAGCTGATCGCTGTGGGTCCGGCAGCTGAACCCCTGGTGATTATCACCAGGTGGCCACACACTAAAGTGGTATTACATGGCTTATTCGAATGAATGGACTACCATGTAGTAGATGTGTGTCTGCTCAGTCTAAAAGAGAGGAGTCCCAAGCACGAGTCCCCAATATATATCCATTATGTCTCTGTGATTATTATATCAGAACACGTTATTTAGGATTTATTGGGAAGTTCTGAGGGTAAATTAGTGATTAGATCCATAAGATTTGCTCTGACCTCTGTCTGCTTGTTTTCTAGACCTACCGTTATCCAATGACTCACCGGATTAGCGCTTGCATTGCATTCGGGTTTGGCAGCCTTTACAACCTTTGGCAGTCCATACTCCTCTACAAAGTGCCCGAAAGCTGAAGAGTCATCAGCCATTTCAGACTGGCGTCCTGCATAATGGCCGTGACCTTAGTGGTTTTCTGTATCCTTTCTTAAATAATATTTGAATGGAATTCAACCGTCCTTGTCTTTAGGTTCACATGTAGAAAACATCAGATCCTGAGGTGATAATTTCCCTTCATTTTCTGATCTTGGCCGTCAGATGGCGACATGCTGGTGCAACACAGCGCCATCTGGTAACATTGTTCAGCTTCTTGCAGGAAGATGCTAAATTTATCTCACATAAATATCCCCAGACGAAGGCTTCCGGGCCGAAACGCGCGTCGGGGTGACTCCAGTGACGGTGACCTGTTCAAATGGGTATGAGCTCCGTTTCCAGCATATGTTTACTTTCAGCATTATGAGTCTTTCATTTAGATTAACCCAATGGGCAGTGGCTGTTTGCACTTGTGGCTGACAACACAGCCACAGCTCTGATTTTGCTTTGTGCTCTTTATTTATGGGGTCAAGCTGAGCCATATATTTTGTGTGCATAGTATGATTACTGTTTTCTTTGTCTGGCTCTTGTCAGGGGTACTTACACTGCTATACACGCTGTAATTTACATTTATTCTAATCCTACCTTTTTTGTGTAGAAAGATATACTGAGCTGTCCTGCTGCTGAATAGTTTTTCCTGCTGCTATTAGTTTTTCATGCTGGTTATGTAACAGAATATGCACATCATATAAATGTAACATACCACTGATGTATTTTTGCATTTCTGTATTTAAACAGTGTCGCCCATTACCCATATATTTGGATATATTACATACTTGTGATCTGGTTGTCTTTCTGCACTGTGGAATTCATCTCAGTTTTTAATTTATGTTACTTTTTAGATGTACTTAATAAAGAAACTTTTGTTTTAAATTATTTTGGTGTGTCAGACTCCGAACTTTAGGTCTTGTTGTTGTTTCTCACATAAATATGTAGTAAATTCTATAAGACACTTAATAAACATAAGAAACATTATTTTCCTATATAATAAATTACCAGTCATTGGAGGTAGGGTATCCGTATACACCCACCTGTGCGCTGGAGATCAATGTGTAAAGGTATGTACAGTATATCTCATACATAATATAACGTTATTGACATGCTGAGCCGCTGGTACAAACCAGTGGATGTAAAATTCCTTTAATCCGGCATTAATGAGATTATCAAATATTCCTGATCATTGGATAGATTTTATTTGTACCCCAAGAAGCCATTCTATAGGAATACAATTGGACCTATAATCTTTGTGCTCGTTCTGTGCACCATTTTTTTTTATAAGCACTACTCACCCATGGGCCCCATACCTTCTCATATTTCGTGTAAGTATGATCCTTATAAGCTAACATTTTCTCATGTGAGCACGTACTGTTAACCTGATTGATAATTTCTTGAGGAAGAGGACGTTCTGTGCTCTTCCAATACCTAGTGATGGCCAGCTTAGTTGCAAGAAGAATATGTGCTACCACCACTCTGTGTCTCGTGGGGATGAGGTCCAAATTCAAAAAAAGTAAAGCTAGAGAAGGGGACATATGAACCTGTGTTCCCATTATATGAGAAATCAACTCAAATGAGGACTTCCACAAATTAACTAACATTGGGGACTCCCATAAGATATGCAGAAGTGTACCCCTAGCCCCACACCCCCTCCAACATAGATGGGATGTACCAGGGAACATCCGGTAAAGTCTATCCGGAGTATAGTACCAACGTAAGATGGTCTTCATTGCTGCCTCATAGTGAAGTGTACATTTAAAGTTCTGTGAAACAAACGTAATAGCATTTTTCCACCTGGCATTGGTATATTCTTGTTTGAGCTCCCTCTCCCAGGCCAGAAACGGAACCAATTTAATAAATGTAGTCTTCTGACCCAGAAGGTCATATAAGGGTCGTAGCCCCCCAAATTTCTGGATTGGACCATAATTTTAAAACATCCGTATTTGCTGTTACTGCAAAAGGACAATCCGTGCGCAATAGATGTCTTATTTGGAGATATTTATAAAAGTCTCTATTGGCTATATGAAAATTTTCATGTAATGAGGAAAATGGCAATAATTGAGTTCCATCCATTAGCTGTTGCACCTGTGTCAGGCCTTTTGTTGTCCAAGCCCGTAGATCCAAGCTAGGGAGAAGGAGTTCCAATGTCTCCACCGGGGCGCATGTGATCAATGAAATATCCGATCGGGTACATATGGAGTGAAATTGTAACCAATGAAAGATTGAGGTGCACAGCACGTATGGTAAGGGGGTGGTGGTATGACCAGAGCTCAGACTAGTAGAAGTGCCCTCAAGTTCCGTGTGGGTATTAGAGATGATTCTATATGAATCCAATGGCGAGAGATATCCCCCTCCCACCAATGCCTCAATTTAGCTACCTAAGTGGCCAAAAAGTAATGGTAAACATTTGGTAAACTCAATCCACCAAATTTCTTGCCCCGTTGAAGAATCTGGGCCGCTATACGTGGCTTACCCTTCCGCCACACAAAAGAGTTCAACAATTTATGAGTTTTTTGGAAAAAGGATTGAGGTAGTTTCAACGGTAGCGTCCTGAATAGGTACATCAGCTTAGGAAGAATCAGCATCTTATATGCTACTATTCTACCTATCCAAGACACCTCATATGAGGCTATCTTATGCATATCTTGCGCTACTACGTCCAGAATCGGGAGATAATTAGATTGATACAGATGAGAAACCTTTGTGGTAATATGAATCCCTAAATAAGTAATTTGTTTCTGTTGCCAATCTAAGGAAAACC
Organism: Rhinoderma darwinii; assembly: GCF_050947455.1. NCBI lineage: Eukaryota > Metazoa > Chordata > Amphibia > Anura > Rhinodermatidae > Rhinoderma > Rhinoderma darwinii. The sequence goes on from NW_027461831.1 coordinate 360,034, forward strand.
GAGTTTGCAATGACAAAAGTTTGATGTGTGCACAATTCAACGGCAAAGCTTGAGATTTCCCCACGTTAATATTATAGTCGGACACAAGTCCAAATTTATCAATCAGGGTCAGAGCAGCTGCCAGTGACGACTTTGGTCTCTCTAGAGTCAAGAAAATATCGTCTGCATACAGGGAAATGCTATGTACACGATCCCCAATCCGGACCCCCTTTATCTCTGTGTGTTGTCTAATTGCCTGAGCTAAGGGCTCTATTGAAAGAAGAAATATCAGTGGAGATAATGGGCACTCCTGCCTAGTCCCGTTCGTTATTGGAAAATCATCTGATAGAGTGCCGTTCACAAATACCCTTGCAGATGGGACAGTGTATAAAGCTCCTATAGCGTCTAAAATTGGCCCTTCAAACCCCAATTTGCCCAACACTGCAAAAACAAATGACCAATTTACGCGATCGAACGCCTTCTCAGCGTCTAAAGTAACTAAGACCGCGGGCGTCTCTCGTGCCCCCAGCCTATCCACAATATTTAGAACCCTCCTGGTATTATCAGATGCCTGTCTACCCCGGACGAAAGCCACTTGATCCTGATGTATTAACAAGGGAATATTCAGAGCTAAACGATTTGCTAATATTTTGGCAAAAAATTTTAAGTCAGAATTTAACAGGGATATCGGTCTAAAGTTTTGGGGGACATCAGGAGTTTTACCTGGCTTTGGAAGAGTCACTATTACCGCATTTAACACTTCTTTAGGGAAGGAACCCATTTTAATGGCGTGCTGTAGGACTTCAAACAAATGTGGAAGTAAGGTCTCCTCAAAGGTCTTGTAATAAGCCCCCGATAAACCAAGTGGGCCAGGAGCTTTATTTGATGGGAGAGAACGAATCACTTTAGAAACTTCCTGTCTCGTTAAGGGAAGATCCAATCCCCTCAACTGTCCCACCGTAAGCTTGGGAAGATTAACAGAGTCTAAAATATGTGTAAGAATTTGCTGGGACTCCGACATCGAAGGGTGTGTGTTATGAAGGTTATATAATGATCGATAGTATTCCATAAATTTATTTGCTATGTCTCTGGGGGTGTACGTTTTTTGAGAGGTGGAGGGATTAACTAGGAAGGGTATTTTGTTCCTCAAAGACCAATTCTTCACTCTTTGCGCTAGCAGTTTACTTGCCTTATTGTCCTGAGAATAATATTGTGCCTTAACTTTTTAAAGATTTTTTTCATACGTATGTAACATGCAATCTTTAAGTTGAATCCTAAGGACCCTCAACTTGTCCCCATGTGTCGAGGACGGACAGGATTTATTCAGACGTTCTAATTCCCTAATCTGATTTATTATACCGTCTAACCGGCCGTCTCTTTCCTTTTTTGCCCTGTGCCCCCACTTAATGAACATCCCCCTTATGAAAGCCTTATGTGCATTCCACAAAATGAAAGGGTCCTGTACCGAGTCAATATTTAAAAGGAAGTATTCATCTAAACTCTTCTGAAGTTCCTCCCTATATGTGGAGTGAGACATCAGAAAGGTGTTGTTTCTCCAAAGGAAATCAGATGTATGAGGGTAAGACTCCTCCACGTCCAAGCTGATCGTCGCATGGTCTGACCATTTGATCACATCAATGTTTGTCTTTTTAACTCTCTGCACTAGAGATCTAGAAATTGCAAAAAATGTCAATGCAGGAATAAGTTTTGTGTACTTGAGAGAAGTGCGTGTAATCCCTTTCTGAGTCATGTTGAATCCGCCATATATCATATAAATCCGTCTCATTAAGTAGGGGAGCTAGGAAATGGGATTGGGACCTGTGTGTTGAGGAGGAATCCATCTGAACATCTGGTACTGAGTTAAAGTCCCCGCAAACAATTAGATGACCTTGTGCGACCTGGTGTGTTTTGTGTAGTACTTTCTTGAGAAAGCGCTGTTGGTGAGTGTTTGGGGCGTATATTACTACAATAGTGTATCTCACATTATTAATGTCACCAATCTGAATAATATACCTGCCATGTGGGTCAGTCAGAGACAAGATTGATGTAAAAGCTATAGTGTTCCTGACAGCCAGAAGTAGCCCCCTTTGCTTTTTGGCATGGTGGGATAGGACAATTGTAGGAAATTGGGGATGTTTAATTCTGTGAGCGTCTTTCTCAATTATGTGAGTCTCTTGAGCACAAAATATATCACAGTTTGAAGACATAGCCTCCTTCCACATGAAAGATCTTTTAGAAGGGTTGTTCAGGCCCTTCACATTTAAAGAAGCCAATTTAATAACCAGGGTACATCAAATAAAGTGCTTCAGTTGGAGTGAAAAAACCCAATTGGCAATAGAGAACATTCCTATCTCCAAGTGTCATAACTATATATATGTATGAACCCCCTATATAGAGATGTATTCCCTTCCATAATGCATACTCTCCCACTCGTGTCCGCTTAAGAAATGTATAGTTGTGCATTTCATCTTTGACCAGAATGAGCAACCCATATGTACATGTCAAAAATGCATAATGAACAGAAATGGTATGTGCAAACAAAACATAAAAACATATATGCAGCTTTAGAAGCTGAAACAGGTTAACGGGACAGTCACTCAGGATTGTTACCCAGAAATATGGCCGAGCTCCATCCGGCACAGACATCTCGATTTAACAGCTCTTCAGCGGTTATTTCTCCTCCCAGGGGACACCATCCGCCAATCTTTGTCTACCCTTTCAGGGAGAGATGAACGATCCTCGAGGGCAGGAAGCGGAATTTTCCACATATGTAAAAGTTTCTTCCCCTCTTCCAGAGAAAGAATGACATGTAATGAGTCATTACGCCGTATTAGCAACTTCACAGGGAAGCCCCATCTATATGCAATTTGATTATCCCGAAGTGCAGCAGTAATTGGAGCCATTTGTTTACGTAGACGAAGTGTGGTTTGAGATAGATCAGCATAGAGTTGAATACGATGATATGGCGCCGGTAAGTCGCCTTGTTTCCTTGCTGAGAACAGCAATGCTTCTTTAATATGGTAGTAGTGGATGCGAGCAAGGACATCCCTTGGTATAGAGTCCGGAAGGTGCTTTGGACGAGGTAAGCGGTGTGCTCTGTCAATGATGACATCCGTATCAGAACTTGACGGCAATACAGCCCTGATGAGGCCTTGTATATGGTTTGAAAGATCTTTAGGGTGTATATCCTCCGAGATACCACGAAACTTCACATTGTTTCGTCTGGACCGGTCCTCCTAATCCGTGACCTTGGCCCGCAGACTATCCAACTCAGTCTTAAGATCCTCATGAGAGTCACCAATTGGTTATGTGAGTCAGCAAAATCTCCCATTTTTAGTTCCACATGGTGTATTCTATTACCCAGTGTTTGCACCGTGGATTGAATAGGAACAAGGAGAGAAGTAATCTCCTTGTGCATAGATAGGCTGAAGGCCAGTAGCATCTCCTTCAGTAAGGTGCCTGACGCAGGTTGGTCAGTAGTAGGTATATCTAGAAAGGCATTAGATAGCCCCGATGGTAAAGTCTCACTTACCTCCGCACTCGGCGGGGAGGAACTCTGTAGACAAGACTTTTGCTTGACCGGGCTCGTGGATGGAGAAGATGGCGTCTGCCGCGTGACCAACTCGGCGCCCAGACTCGTCGCTATATCCTCCATCAGAGGACTATATCTGGATCCTGTCACCTTTCCTCGTCTAGTATATCCCATTTTGTCAGAGGACACCGGATCCCCCGATGAGGAACCTGATCCAGGCGAGGACGGAGCTGTGCAGGACTCTGTATGAGAGACTTGTGAGCGCGAGGCCATCCCGAGGCCCGCCGCCAACTTCCTCCCGATCTTTGTCAAAATAAAACTGCAGTTTGCCCTGTTACTTCAGACTTCTCTTACCCCTGGTCATCATCCACAGGCAGTTATGTATTTTCTCCAGGCAGAATAACCGGTTCTGAAAAGCCGTGCTGTGGTAGTTGCTGTGCTAGTGCCGGAGCTCACAGATCAAGCGGCCATCTCCCTCGGCAGCCAAACCACGCCCAGTTCTCTGCCCCATTTTGACAATGGGTCTGGTTCGTTTTGGCATCGCCGTCAGTCACATGACTCCATGCAATTGAAATTGTTTCGCTGGTTATATCCGTCCGGATTTGATTTTGCATTAAGTCTATTTGTTTTTTTCTAGGTTCACGCCCCGTGATATGAATCCTTGTGCATTCTTACGTCTTCTGGGTAGAACGGAGAGCGGCAATACGGAATTCCAATACAGTCATTGGAGGTAGGGTATCAGTATACACCCACCTGTGCGCTGGAGATCAATGTGTAAAGGTATGTACAGTATATTTCATACATAATATCAAGTTATTGACATGCTGAGCTGCTGGTACAAACCAGTGGACGTAAAATTCCTTTAATCCGGCATTAATGAGATTATCAAATATTCCTGATCATTGGATAGATTTTATTTGCACCCCTAGAAGCCGTTCTATAGGAATACAATTGGACCTATAATCTTTGTGCTCGTTCTCTGCACCATTTTGATCGTGACGTCCGCAATGTAATGGATGTGGTGTCACATGACAATGGGTCAGGTCCGTTTTGGCATCGCCGTCAGTCACATGACATGCAGAAAAACATCGGCCCGGGTGGAAAGTTCTTGCTTTGTGCAATTTTTAATGTATTAATTTTGATATTTTGATCTTTTTTCACAGATCAGTGAAATGACAGCAAAGATCATAGAGTGGTCGATGTTGGTCCTCAATCTGGTGAATGTATTGAGCTACTATCAGAATATGCAGGTAAGTAGACGTCACCTCATTATCACCTTGTATAAGAGACCTCGTAATTGAAGGCACTCAGGCTTATTGGCCGTTGTGCCCATGACTGGGTGGCAATGAAGGGGTTAACTAAGCCACGTTATGCTAGGGGGATTGTTCCAAGTAGTGTTTACATTAGTGGGGCCTATTGGGTATGGGGTACCCGCCTTTAGGGCATTTCTTGGGGGGATATAGGGCGGTCTTACCCACCCTCCCCGTTCTGTGTTTCTAAGGGCAAGGAGGGAAGACATCTTCCTCTTCTGGCCGTTACTGCGCAGGGATTTTTTATTACAAAATTGTGAGTACACTTAACTGATTGTCATGGACCAGGAGGAGCTTGAAGAAATTATCCGTATCCGGATGCAGGACGAGGGTTCTGTATGGCTGCAGTCTCTTATTCAAGAGACTGTGGCACCTGCGTCTTCCCTACCTGGCACACTCCCTGTGCGACGATCCTCCCACCGCTCCAGGCCGCCAGCACGTCTATCCCCCTCCGGCGACAGTAGAGTACGCTCACTGTTGGCTAAAGGCAGCACACGAGACCACAAGAGTATTGGTACGTACATTGTTTTATCTATGCCCTGTAAAACCCACATGCTGTAGTGTATCCTTGTGTTAACATGTTCCCAATGGCCAACGTTCCGGGTGTGTCACAGCATCAGTCAGCTTGTAGATCATGTATATTGGTGTGTAAGGGAATGGCAACATGTGCATATTTCGGGTATGGCACCTGGTGACAGCACCATTTTGTTGTTTTGGTCTTTTCTACAGTTGATGATGCAAAAACCCGGTGGAGGAGCTGCCAGGATCAATTCCGCCGTGAAAATGGCGCTAGAGGCCGAAGTGGTAAAGGGGACCCCAAAAAGAGGAAATACATCTACACCCAGCAGCTAATGTTCCTGAAGGACATTATGGAAATGCGGCCGTAAGTAATGACTGTGCCTTGAAGACATGTCTGTGTTCACATGTCATGCCCCCAAAATTGATGGTTTGTCCCTTGTGGCAATGTTACGAGGACGTGTACATTTTTGATTACAGATGCAGTGACAATCTTCTGGACACGGCAGAGGAGGCTGCCCATGAGGAGGCGCAGAAGCCACCAGAAGAACATCCCGTGCTGCCCTTAACCCCTGAGGCGACAGCACCAGAACCTGCCCCACAGGCGTCCAGCCAACCCCAGGTGCCTCGTGACGTTCCGGCTGAATCCACCGCAGCAGGCAGGTGCAGCCAGATCGGATGCGCAGCTGCCCAAGTGGACTCCAGGGTACTTGAGTACCTGCGTCGCTGCGCCGAGAAGGACGGCTGTGACGCCTTTGGCCGCAGCATTGCCCCACTTCTCACGCCGACCGTATGGCGCGCCTCCAAGGCTCGATCCTCAGCCTCATCGACGCGGCCACACCTCCTAACAACCCACGCCCGAGCTTCCAGGCAATGGAGCATTGGCGTGGATTGGCCAAGACAGCGGTGCCGTTCAATGCACCTGTCCCTTCTCAGCCTGCCACCCCTTTGGCCCGGCAAAACTTCCAACGCCCATTGCCGGGCCACATGTCACCTGGTCCAGTGCCGATGCGGAACTGGCCTGTTCCAGCCTACAGCCGACCCGTGGTAAACTTGCCACACGGTCCACCTGTAGGCTACCACACGCAGCATCAGCACCACTATGCTGTTGAGGAACATCCTCTGCAGGGCCATGCGCAGCATAGTGGTGCTAAAATGGACAGCTACAACTCCCCACCCCACCATTATCAGGAGTTGTAGTGCTGGTGACGCCGCACAGTTTTGCTGCGTAATTTAGGCCTTATTTGGACCAATGTTTCAACATTGTGCATCATGTTGGTGCGTTTGTTTGATGTTTTGTTGTCCTATGTTTTAGGCTATATTTTTTGCCCCATTACCCAATAAAGTGTGGTTTTGTGGAGCAACAAAAGTTTCTGTGTTTCCCTCGATATATGTAATGTAACATGCTTTCCCAAACATGTCCCAAGGTAACGTTGCAACATGCTGCCCAGGGCCCAAGGTAGTTGCATGTCATAATTGAGATCTTAGTTTATCTTTTGCGGTTTAGCTCGAAACAGCAACGACTTCTCTGCGGCGTTGCAGTGCTATGATAATGTACGCACTAAGCAACTTTGTGATTGTATTTGTCAACATTTGATTGGCCAATGTGATTCACATACAATTAGTTGTTTGGCAGCAAACCAACACGGCGAAACCCCAAAAGATATAAGCTCGCAACCCACGTCAAGGGTCCTTATGTCTTGCGAGTCCCTAATACTACATTCCACCCCTAAATTCATCCCATTGCCCTCAGTCTAATGACAGATTTTGGCAATAATCTTCACAAAGCCACCCTTCACATAGAATCTTCCTGCCATGGCACTGCTCCATTGGCGCTCGCAAAATCGCAGAGAAGCCATCCAGCATAGCAACACATGGGCCAGCGGAGTCGACGGCATAATTTGGCTTTTTAGACGGCAACAAGGCAAGAAACACAATAAACTCCCCAAAGTATTTTGCAAGGTGCAAGAAGGATGAGAACATGTGCTCACATCAAGCAGGTGTTTGAGAAGGGTGCCTTTTTGTAGGATGCCCTCTCCATTACTCCACCCTGCGTTTTATTTACGCGCGTGAAAAACGCATGGCATACGTGCGTAAAAAACGCAGACACGCAGCCATAACGCATGACACACGCAACTACAACGCACGCAAAACGTCGCATTTTTTACGCGCGCAAAAACGCCAAGCTCGTGTGAATCCAGCCTCAGGGCTTATTTAGACGAACGTGTAATACGTCCGTGCAACGTGCTTGATTTTCACGCGCTTCGCACGGACCTATGTTCGTCTATGGGGCCGTGCAGACTGTCAGTGATTTTGACGCAGCGTGTGTCCGCTTCGTGAAATGCACGACATGTCCTATATTTGTGCGTTGTTCACGCATCACGCACCCATTGAAGTCAATGGGTGCGTGAAAATCACGTGCAGCACACGGAAGATTCATGCAACAGCAGTAAAACTATGAATGAAAACAGAAAGGCAGCACGTGCAAACATACAAACAGAGTGTCATAATGATGGCGGCTGCACGAAAATGATATGTCATATCATATGCTGATGACACACGGAGCTGTTAAGTACCTTTTTCGCGCGCAAAACACCGCGTTTATTGCGCGCGCAAAACACACACGCTCGTGTAAATCCAGCCTTACAGCCACCTATGAAGACCTGCCGGATTACAAAGATGGCAGACCGTTCATCAGTCCCCCAGGCTGCCCTGATAACCATCGGCATCCCGCTATAGCATCGTGTGGGGACAATGGCACGTCGGAGGGGGTCGTCCCTCTCATTCTAATGTGTTAGATGCTGTGGTCGTGATTGACTGTGACCTCTAAGGGGTTAAACGGGCATAATCAAAGTGATTTTTTATTCTCTTTGTTGCAGTGCGGTATTGGCTATATTACACAGCGAATACCCGCTAAGTATGGAGCGACCCCAGCCCGTGATCCCGCTCCATACTTCCCCTTAACAACTGCCAAGTACATGTATGTGGCATCTTGTTAAGGAGATAAATGTCATTTTGTTGATTGTTTCTGTGAATTTTTATTTTCATCCTGTTTTTGATTATTTTATTCTGTTGTAGATATCACAGCGGGCGGTTCTAGGAGGATCTTGTTTAGATGGCGGTGAATCGCATAGGTAGAGCGCCAGGGACTGCAGGGAAGTGCAGCCCGGCTTTTCTTTCCGTGAATTGACACAGAGTGCGCTTTGCTATTTTATTGGCGACTTCTCACTATTATGGAGATCAACGGATTGGGATTCTTCTCCATCTTCTTGGCCTTTTGATGTGTGGCCTGGCTCTCTGCTAGCTACACACTGACTGTTATCAACAACCATACCTGCACCGCTGATCCGGGAACCTGCGCCGATGAACATCTGCTTCAGCTGGGATCAGGGGAGGAAGCAGGGTCAGCGGCTATTGTGTCAGGAGATGCTGGGGGAGGGAGGCCCGGGCAGAGGAGACGCCGCAGGGGCACAGCAGTGAGGGCATTGCATGGTCTAACCGCCTATCAGAGGACAAGAGCTGGAGAAGAAGTCGTCCGGTCTCAGCCAGGGCTGCGGTCTCCTCCACAACTGTGTCCTTTATTGAATGTACCGTCCGGTTCTGGCCCGCAGCAGGAGTGTCCGAGCAGGGATGTGGCGCATGCTGTTGGTGCCAAGGCGGATCGATGTGATGTTGGTCACGTGTCTGCCTTGTCCCTTTTTTCTCTTTTAGGTTCGGCAAAGGAATCGTCAAGGAGAGGGAGGAAACGCAGATGTGGAGGTGGGTGCAGGCACGGTCGGCGCAAGCATCGCCACGGCAGAGGTGGTCGTCCTCAGAGGCGGAGATCGCCCTCGACATCTTCTGACCATAGCCCTCCTCTTCTTCTTCGCCATCATTATCTACATCATCTTCCCCGCCGAGGACGTCGAGCTGTGCTGATGTCACAGAGAGATGACGAGGGGTTATAAATATTCCCCTGACAGCTGCCCTGTCTTTCTTTCCGTGAATTGACACAGAGCGCGATTTGATAATTTATTGGCGACTTCTCACTATTATGGAGACCAATGGATTGGGATTCTTCTCCATCTTCTTGGCCTTTTGGTGTGTGGCCTGGCTCTCTGGAGGCTACACCCTGACCTCACATCAACAACCATGCCCCCCCACTGATGTACATCATCCCCTCAGTCCTATAGATTATCAGACTGCTGATTATTAAGATGAAACAATTCTGCCAATTTTTCCATATTATTTAACATTGAGCGTTTTCTTTTTTGTTTTACAGTGAAATGGGAAAATTTCTTTCCAGAAAATTTCCTGTTTAGAATAGGATTCATAGGAATGGCCATTGCCTGTAAGTAACAATCACGGAAGTGATTATAATATTCTCTTCATGCAGCAGTAATCAGATTTTTCTAAAAAATAAATAAAGTTTTGTTCATTTCAATATATAATAATAGTCCGGATCAGACGATGCAGATAAATGTTCCCGTCCATTATTGTAGGATTCTTGTTGGGTTTAGCGCTTGGTCCGCGCTTCATAGATGTTATTAGGTTGTTTTACACATGGCACAGGATTTATTTGGCTCATATTCTCTTTTTCAGCTCTGGGCCTGACGTTTCTACATTATAAGTTCGTCATTTCCATGCTGAAGCCTTTGGGGATCGTCAGGCCATGATTCAAAAGATCCTCCTGGCAATTGGATGGTCATCATGCGTCGGGACGGCCGTGATGGCTATGTTTTCGGTAAGTTAATAAATGTTTTATGTTAATAGGGTTGTCCCATCTTTACTAAATATGGACCCGCTGGTAATCAGCTGATCGCTGTGGGTCCGGTAGATGAACCCCTGGTGATTATCACCAGGTGGCCACACACTAAAGTGGTATTACATGGCTTATTCGAATGAATGGACGACCATGTAATAGATGTGTGTCTGCTCAGTCTAATAGAGAGGAGTCCCAAGCACGAGACCCCCACTATATCCATTATGTCTCTGTGGTTATTATATCAGAACACGTTATTTAGGATTTATTGGGAAGTTCTGAGGGTAAATTAGTGATTAGATCCATAAGATTTGCTGTAACCTCTGTCTGCTTGTTTTCTAGACCTACCGTTATCCAATGACTCACCGGATTTGCGCTTTCATTGCATTCGGGTTTGGCAGCCTTTACAACCTTTGGCAGTCCATACTCCTCTACAAAGTGCCCGAAAGCTGAATTGTCATCAGCCATTTCAGACTGGCGTCCTGCATAATGACCGTGACCTTAGTAGTTTTCTGTATCCTTTCTTAAATAATATTTGAATGGAATCCAATTGTCCTTGTCTTTAGGTTCACATGTAGAAAACATCAGATCCTGAGGTGATAATTTCCCTTAATTTTCTGATCTTGGCGGTCAGATGGCGACATGCTGGTGCAACACTGTGTCATCTGGTAACATTGTTCAGCTTCTTGCAGGAAGATTCTAAATATAAAGCAGCGGTACTGTCCTTGCTATGTATGTATTATATTAACATTTATCTCACATAAAAGTGTAGTAAATCCTATAAGACACTTACTAAACATAAGAGACTTTATTTTCCTATATAATAAATTACCAGTCATTGGAAGTAGGGTATCCGTATACACCCACCTGTGCGCTGGAGATCAATTTGTAAAGGTATGTACAGTATATCTCATACATAATATCAAGTTATTGACATGCTAAACCGCTGGTACAAACCAGTGGATGTAAAATTCCTTTAATCCGGCATTAATGAGATTATCAAATATTCCTGATCATTGGATAGATTTTTTTTGTACCCCTAGAAGCCGTTCTATAGGAATACCATTGGACCTATAATCTTTGTGCTCGTTCTCTGCACCATTTTGATCGTGACGTCCGCAATGTAATGGATGTGGTGTCACATGACAATGGGTCAGGTCCGTTTTGGCATCGCCGTCAGTCACATGACTCCATGCAATAAACATGCATTCAGAAAAACCTCGGCCCGGGCGGAAAGTTCTTGCTTTGTGCAATTTTTAATATATTAATTTTGATATTTTGATATTTTTTCACAGATCAGTGAAATGACAGCATAGATCATAGAGTGGTCGATGTTGGTCCTCAATCTGGTGAATGTATTGAGCTACTATCAGAATATGCAGGTCAGTAGAGGTCACCTCATTATCACCTTGTATACCAGACCTCGTAATTGAAGGCACTCAGGCTTATTGGCCGTTGTGCCCATGACTGGGTGGCAATGAAGGGGTTAACTAAGCCACGTTATGCTAGGGGGATTGTTCCATGTAATATAGGGCGGTCTTACCCACCCTACCCGTTCTGGGTTTATAAGGGCAAGGAGGGAAGACATCTTCCTCTTCTGGCCGTTACTGCGCAGGGATTTGTTATTACAATATTGTGAGTACACTTAACTGATTGTCATGGACCAGGAGGAGCTTGAAGAAATTATCCGTATCCGGATGCAGGACGAGGGTTCTGTATGGCTGCAGTCTCTTATTCAAGAGACTGTGGCACCGGCGTCTTCGCTACTTGGCACACCCCCTGCGCGACGATCCTCCCGCCACTCCAGGCCGCAAGCACGTCTATCCCCCACCGGCGACAGTAGAGTTCGCTCAATGTCGGCTAGACAGGCCACACATGCGCACACCGCACTCTCGCCGCAAGAACAGTGAGAGGTGGCTAAGGGGCCCGACGAGGATATCATTCCTCCATCGTCGGGTATGACATCTCCCACCAGCTTGGGCCGTGCTAGGCCTCGCCCCGGGGCCGCAAGGAGCTCGACCACCCGCACTCCACCAACGCATACAGTAGATCTGCCGAGGGGGGCTCACCAGCGTTAAGGAGAACAGCAGGTACTGCATCTGGGGGGATAGCCGCTCAGCACTCCCTCCCAGGTACTGTAGCAGGGGGGATGGCATGAGACTCCCCCCCCCCCTCCGTTGAACAACGGGGATGATGGCTCTGTGGGGGACAGTGAAGAGGACTTCTTCCCCGGAGAACAGGAGCTACCTAGGGTGCAGCAACCACCACCACCTCCCCCTACACGGCCTGCGTTCATCATACCCGCAGGTTTGGGTTCTGGCTTACCTCCTGGCAGAGAATACTGAGAGGGCCTCTTCGGTTAGCTCAAGGGATACCAACCGGACCCGCCATTCCCGTTCTCGCCGTTCATCCAGGCGCCGCTCATCTCGACAGTCAACTAGACATCTTAAACGGCATAGGAGGTCGCCATCAAGGTCAAGCTACAGTTCAAGGTCAGAGAGCTCACGCACTGGGTCGTCACACCTCGGCAGTCCGCGGGACAGCCATGACCGACGTCGCCATAGCAACCACGCCTCTGCTCGCCGTCGCTCAGCAAGACCAATCGTTGCGGTGGTACCAGTAGCACCCGCAGCACCTGTACCTCTACCGACACCCTCGACGGCTGTGGTCCCGGTATCGGCATCAGGATACGGTGAGTATGACTGCCTTCGGGCTTGGAGTTCAGGGGGAACGTCTGATGTTGATGTTTTTAATGTGTTGCGATCCCTGTTGGTGGGAGCCCCAGTGACTCCATCCGTGCCGGCCTCGCAGGTGGAGGCAGGTAAAACGCTAGTGGAGGCATCCACGTCAATGGCATCCCCGTCGTTGCCCGCCTTCAGGGATACTTATTTTTGCGGTATCCCCCCCCCCCCTCGGTCCGCATTTGTCTGACGATACCAGGGAAAAAATAGCAAGGAACGAATATATTGATAGAGTTGTGGGGTGAGAAGTTAGCAAATTCGTCTATGGTGTTCTGGTCTGATAATGCCAGCGTGGTTCATGCCGTTATCCATTTAACTTCCTCTTCTGCGCCGGTTGTGGTTCTAATTAGACGTTTGGTTTTAAGATGCTTGCAGCACAACATTCAAATTAGGGCCCGTCATATTCCCGGTGTTCAAAATAATGTAGCTGACGCCCTTTCACGTTTTAATTGGCAGGTTTACCGTTCGCTCTGCCCTAGACGCCCTGTTTCCGTCCCCATCCTCATAAAGTTGTTACAGGTCCTTAAAGACGTTTGTTCTTCCCATTTTGAAATATCCTTGTTTACAACGGCCTTTGCTTTGGCCTTTTTTGCAGCGTTACGGATTTCGGAAATTGATTACCATGTCGGCGGCCCGCCCAGGCGGTTTGTTAGCAAATGATGTGGCGTTATCCAGCTCTGGGATTCGATTCCCCATACGGAAATCCAAGACAGACATATTCGGCAGATGTTGTTGGGTATCTTTAAGGCCGGTTCCTGGGCCAGCCTGCCCTGTCTGGGCTGTCACGCTTTATACAGATGCTTGTGTGTCAGGTACCCAATTTTTCTCCCATGCCGATGGAAAAACCGCTCACTAGGTAGGTTCCAGTTCACGGCAATATTTCGGTCAGCCTTAACCCGTGCTGGCTTTCCCCCAAAGGATTTCAGAACACATTCATTCCGCATTGGAGCCGCTACATCGGCCAGCGGTTTCGGCCTATCTGATGAGGATGTTCGGCGTATCGGGCGGTGGCGTTCAAATTGTTTCGCTGGTTATATCCGTCTGGATTTGATTTTGCATTAAGTTTATTTGTTTCTTTCTAGGTTCACGCCCCGTCATATAAAGACGTTTGTTCTTCCCATTTTGAAATATCCTTGTTTACAACGGCCTTTGCTTTGGCCTTTTTTGCAGCGTTACGGATTTCGGAAATTGATTACCATGTCGGCGGCCCGCCCAGGCGGTTTGTTAGCAAATGATGTGGCGTTATCCAGCTCTGGGATTCGATTCCCCATACGGAAATCCAAGACAGACATATTCGGCAGATGTTGTTGGGTATCTTTAAGGCCGGTTCCTGGGCCAGCCTGCCCTGTCTGGGCTGTCACGCTTTATACAGATGCTTGTGTGTCAGGTACCCAATTTTTCTCCCATGCCGATGGAAAAACCGCTCACTAGGTAGGTTCCAGTTCACGGCAATATTTCGGTCAGCCTTAACCCGTGCTGGCTTTCCCCCAAAGGATTTCAGAACACATTCATTCCGCATTGGAGCCGCTACATCGGCCAGCGGTTTCGGCCTATCTGATGAGGATGTTCGGCGTATCGGGCGGTGGCGTTCAAATTGTTTCGCTGGTTATATCCGTCTGGATTTGATTTTGCATTAAGTTTATTTGTTTCTTTCTAGGTTCACGCCCCGTCATATAAAGACGTTTGTTCTTCCCATTTTGAAATATCCTTGTTTACAACGGCCTTTGCTTTGGCCTTTTTTGCAGCGTTACGGATTTCGGAAATTGATTACCATGTCGGCGGCCCGCCCAGGCGGTTTGTTAGCAAATGATGTGGCGTTATCCAGCTCTGGGATTCGATTCCCCATACGGAAATCCAAGACAGACATATTCGGCAGATGTTGTTGGGTATCTTTAAGGCCGGTTCCTGGGCCAGCCTGCCCTGTCTGGGCTGTCACGCTTTATACAGATGCTTGTGTGTCAGGTACCCAATTTTTCTCCCATGCCGATGGAAAAACCGCTCACTAGGTAGGTTCCAGTTCACGGCAATATTTCGGTCAGCCTTAACCCGTGCTGGCTTTCCCCCAAAGGATTTCAGAACACATTCATTCCGCATTGGAGCCGCTACATCGGCCAGCGGTTTCGGCCTATCTGATGAGGATGTTCGGCGTATCGGGCGGTGGCGTTCAAATTGTTTCGCTGGTTATATCCGTCTGGATTTGATTTTGCATTAAGTTTATTTGTTTCTTTCTAGGTTCACGCCCCGTCATATGGATCCTTGGGCATTCTTACGTCTTCTTGGTGGAACGGAGAGCGGCAATATGGAATTCCAATACAGTCATTGGAGGTAGGGTATCCGTATACACCCACCTGTGTGCTGGAGATCAATGTGTAAAGATATGTACAGTATATCTCATACATAATATAACGTTATTGACATGCTGAGCCGCTGGTACAAATCAGTGGATGTAAAATTCCTTTAATCCCGCATTAATGAGATTATCAAATATTCCTGATCATTGGATAGATTTTTTTTGTATCCCTAGAAGCCGTTCTATAGGAATACAATTGGACCTATAATCTTTGTGCTCGTTCTCTGCACCATTTTGATCGTGACGTTCGCAATGTAATGGATGTGGTGTCACATGACAATGGGTCAGGTCCGTTTTGGCATCGCCGTCAGTCACATGGCTCCATGCAATAAACATGAATGCAGCAAAACCTCGGCCCGGGCAGAAAGTTCTTGCTTTGTGCAATTTTTAATGTATTAATTTTGATATTTTGATATTTTTTCACAGATCAGTGAAATGACAGCAAAGATCATAGAGTGGTCGACGTTGGTCCTCATTCTGGTGAATGTATTGAGCTACTATCAGAATATGCAGGTCAGTAGACGTCACCTCATTATCACCTCGTATACCAGACCTCGTAATTGAAGGCACTCAGGCTTATTGGCCGTTGTGCCCATGACTGGGTGGCAATGAAGGGGTTAACTAAGCCACGTTATGCTAGGGGGATTGTTCCATGTAGTGTTTACATTAGTGGGGCCTATAGGGTATGGGGTGCCCGCCTATAGGGCATTTTTTGGGGGGATATAGGGCGGTCTTACCCACCCTCCCCGTTCTGGGTTTATAAGGGCAAGGAGGGAAGACATCTTCCTCTTCTGGCCGTTACTGCGCAGGGATTTGTTATTACAAAATTGTGAGTACACTTAACTGATTGTCATGGACCAGGAGGAGCTTGAAGAAATTATCCGTATCCGGATGCAGGACGAGGGGTCTGTATGACTGCAGTCTCTTATTCAAGAGACTGTGGCACCGGCGTCTTCCCTACCTGGCACACTCCCTGCGCTCCAGGCCGCCAGCACGTCTATCCCCCTCCGGCGACAGTAGAGTTCGCGCACTGTCGGCTAGACAGGCCGCACATGCGCACACCGCACTCTCGTCGCAAGTATAGCGAGAGGTGGCTAAGGGGCCCGACGAGGATGTCATTCCTCCATCTCCGGGTCTGACATCTCCCACCAGCCTGGGCCGTTCTAGGCCTCTCCCCGGGCCCGCGAGGAGCACGACCACCCGCACTCCACCAACGCATACAGTAGATCTGCCGAGGGGGGCTCACCAGCGTTAAGGAGAATAGCAGGTACTGCATCTGGGGGGGATAGCCGCTCAGCACTCCCTCCCAGGTACTCTAGCAGGGGGATGGCATGAGACTCCCCCCCCCATTGAACGACGGGGATGATAGCTCCGTGGGGGACAGTGAAGAGGACTTCTTCCCCTGCGAACAGGAGCTACCTAGGGTGCAGCAACCACCATCACCTCCCCATACACGGCCTGCGTTCGTCATACCCGCAGGTTTGGGTTCTGGCTTACCTCCTGGCAGAGAATACTGAGAGGGCCTCTTCGGTTAGCTCAAGGGATACCAACCGGACCCGCTGTTCTCGTTCTCGCCGTTCATCCAGGCGCTGCTCATCTCGACGGTCAAATAGACATCGTAAACGGCATAGGAGGTCGCCATCAAGGTCAAGCTACGGTTCCAGGTCAGAGAGCTCACGCACTGGGTCGTCACACCACGGCAGTCTGCGGGACAGCCATGACCGACGTCGCCATAGAACCGCGCCTCTGTTAGCCGTCACTCAGCAAGACCGATCGTTGCGGTGGTACCAGTAGCACCCGCAGCACCTGTATCTCTACCGACACCCTCGACGGCTGTGGTCCCGGTATCGGCATCAGGACATGGTGAGTATGACTGCCTTCGGGCTTGGGGTTCAGGGGGAACGTCTGATGTTTGGTGTTATATTGTGACAATATGTCAGGTATTTTATATATTATATATTGTTTATTGCTTTTGTTTTAGCATGTATGGATATAATATATGTTATAATAAATTTCTTACATTCTTTATTTTCACTTATTTTTATTTTCACTTACGATTGTTTGTATTTTTATTTTTTGACATATTCTTGTCCTTCTATTCACTTATTCTTTTTCTTGTGACGCGTCGCACAGTCACTTTCACTTTTTTCTTTGATGTAAATTATTGGCCATTTATTCGCATTTTTGTTCATTTCACTGTATTGACACTACTCACATTCTGTAATACAATATATTCTTTACTGATCCACATATACTCGTTTATGCTAATAAGGGTTCTAAAGTAGTGTATATAATCAATCCTTTTCTACCCATATTGAAATATAAATTCCCCTGACCGGTTATGAATGTCTATTTACACATAAATGGGAGATAGCGTTTGTATATTGGAAGTAACTTTTTCACTTACGAGACTGGAGTCCCTCTTGCTGTCAAGTGCGCATGTCTGTGCGGCTGCTGGCGGCGACGTTCTGCCCTCTCCGCTTCCATAGGCCCATTGCGCATGCCCGGAACTCTCGTACGCGTCGGGTATCCGGGGACGCGCTGCTATGCCTAGAACCGGAAGTGGGGCTGGCCTCGCTTCCGGCCGCGGCATTTGAGATGCGCCGCAATTGACAGCTGAGGGACTTTCTCCAAACTATTTAAGGGCTGTTTTGTAGGAGGACATACACACACACATCCCCCCTGAGGAAGCAACCGTAGCGAAACGCGCGTTGTGGTTTCATGTGAAGGAGCAAATATCAACGATCTTCTTACATTGCTGTCATGGGTAAGGCTGCTAAATATGAATGATTCCTTTAAATAGTACTATGTTATCCTATTTTTCCTATCGCCTTTACTTTTCACTTATGTAATTTAACGAATAGGTATTGGACGTATAATAGGATTACTCTTTCCCTTCCTGGGGCTCACACCCTGGATATGTAAATCATTTCTATATAGCCCCTGCACCTGTGTTCATTACCTGATAAGGGTTAACTATTTGCTCCATTATTTTACACTAGGGTCCTGTTCTTATGTAATGTTTTAAATTGTATTTGTGATACATGTTAATAAAATATTAACTTTTTATATGAATTGGCATTATGGCTCATTGTTGTTCTTCAGTATTTAATTAAGTATGGAGCGACCCCAGCCCGTGATCCCGCTCCATACTTCCTCTTAACGACTGCCAAGTACATGTATGTGGCATCTTGTTAAGGAGATAAATGTCTTTTTGTTGATTGTTTCTGTGAATTTTTATTTTCATCCTCTTTTTTGATTATTTTATTCTGTTGTAGATATCACAGCGGCGGTTCTAGGAGGATCTTGTTTAGATGGCGCTGAACCGCATAGGGAGAGCACCAGGGACTGCAGGGAAGTGCAGCCCTGCCCTTCTTTCCGTGAATTGACACAGAGTGCGTTTTGCTAATTTATTGGCGACTTCTCACTATTATGGAGATCAACGGATTGGGATTCTACTCCATCTTCTTGGCCTTTTGGTGTGTGGCCTGGCTCTCTGGTGGCTACACACTGACTGTTATCAACAACCATACCTACGCCGCTTTGACGGGAACCTGCGCCAATGAACCTCTGCTTCAGCTGGGATCAGGTGAGGATGCAGGGTCAGCGGCTATTGTGTCGGGAGATGCTGGGGGGGAGGGAGGCCCGGGCAGAGGAGACGTCGCAGGGGCGCTGCAGCGAGGGCATTGCATGGCCTAACCCCCTATCAGAGGACAAGAGCCATAGAAGAAGTTGTCCGGTCTCAGCCAGGGCTATGGTCTCCTGCACAACTGTGTCCTTTATTGAATGTACCGTCCAGTTCTGGCCCACAGCAGGAGGGTCCGAGCAGGGATGTGGCGCATGCTGTTGGTGCCAAGGGGGATCAATGTGATGTTGGTCACGCTTCTGCCTTGTCCCTTTTTTCTCTTTCAGGTTTGGCAAAGGAATCGTCAAGAAGAGGGAGGAAACACAGATCTGGAGGTGGGCGCAGGCACAGTCGGCGGAGATCGCCCTCGTCATCTTCTGAGCGACAACCATTCTCTTCTTCTACGCCATCATTATCTAAATGATCTTCCCCGCCGAGGACGTCGAGCCGTGCTGATGTCACAGAGAGATGATGAGGGGTTATACATATTCCCCTGACAGCTGCCCAGTCTTTCTTTCCGTGAATTTACAGAGAGTACGATTATCTGATTTATTGGCGACTTTTCACTATTATGGAGATCAACGGATTGGGATTATTAATTGCACCCCAATTGTTAAAATAATTGCACCCCATCTAGGGATTAGGTCCGTCCCGGGTCCACCATTGCAGGGGTTAACACGGGCCTTACATTATCGGCCGACTCATCCCCCCTCCATCCAGGGGAGGGGTTATGATATTCACCCCCTCTTTCCTCCTAGATGATATAAGGGAAGGATTCCAGCGCCTCGGCCTCTTTTGGCCGTAATCTCGCGAGACTACGTACCGGCAAGAGAACAATCATGGAGGAGTCTATCCGTCGTCGGCTGCTTCAGGAAGGCCCCGGCTGGCTGCAGCCTCTGCTGCATGAGACTTGCCGGCCAGCTTCCTCTTCTCCCGCGGCCCCCGCTGTGCACCCAGTGCGGCAGTAGGCATGTCAGTCTCAGCCGCCTGTGAGACTGTCCCCTTCAGAACATCTGAGTCAGCTCCCCATGTCCCAGGGACGCCTGTTAACTATCCCTACCAGTCCGCTACTGCCACTCCCCCACTGGCTCTGCAGGGATCACCATGCCTCCGTTCAGTGGCTGTGGTGCTTGACTATGTTCCCCCCTCTCCTGGCCTAGCAGCTCCCACAGGGATGGGCCGGGCTAGGCCCT
This sequence comes from Rhinoderma darwinii, assembly GCF_050947455.1. NCBI lineage: Eukaryota > Metazoa > Chordata > Amphibia > Anura > Rhinodermatidae > Rhinoderma > Rhinoderma darwinii. The sequence goes on from NW_027461831.1 coordinate 380,021, forward strand.
GCCTGGCGGCCATTCAGTCAGTTAGTGTCACCGCAAGCCTGGCTTCCAATACAGCAAGCTTTGCGGAATTGCCCAGGGGCGCCCCCTATTCCCCCTGCCCGCAAACCTGCACCTTTAACGGCCTCTACGGCTGCAGGCCGCAGCGTGCCAGTCCCCCAAGATGATGTGAGGGACACATGGCACGATTTATCCCCACCGCCTCCTAGAGGACGAATCCATGTTTTCTCTATGTGATAGTGGTGAGGATCTATTTCCCACCGAACAGGCTCCTCCTGCCACTTCTACTATGGCATCAAAGAACGTTGAAGTGTCAGTGTTCTTTCATAAAGATTTGGGCCCGGCGTATGTGATTCCCACCGACCACTCAGCTTCACGGTCGTCACACTCACGCGAGGGGTCGACTAGGTACAGATCCATGTCACGGCACAGGCACTCCTCACGGCGTCACAGTTCACGTCGCTCTCATCGCCACTACTCCAGGTGTAGGGCTACTTCATGGCCAGTCCCATAACCGTGGCACTTCCGAAAGCAGCCACGCCTCGTCAAGTAGGGCCCACACGCCCGTGGGATCTTCTCGTTCCATGGTACCAACTGCCTCAGCTACACTGACATTGTTACCTGAGGCACCTGTTATTCCACCGCCGACGCTCCATACCGCTTCTATTTCTGGACCCGGTGAGTATGACTGCCTCCAGACATGGCACACTAATAATGCATCTGATGTTGATTTACTGTCTGTTTTAAAATCTTTGTTGACGGGCAGCACCGAACCGCAGGTCGATTGTGTACCTGCACCAGTAGCGGCAAAGTCTTTGGTTGAGGCTTCCACCTCTACATCTACTCCTGTGCTACCTGCGTTTAGGGATACGTATTTTTGTGGAATTGCTCCCCTCGGCGCTCACTTGTCTGATGACACCAGGGAGAAAATATGTAAAAATGAATATGTGGATATTTGGTCCCTGGTGTCAGTGGATTCGGTGACCATCGATAAGGAGCAGCGTTTTGAGAGGGGGGTTCAATCAAAACCAAAAATGGCACGCACGTTTAATAACTGGCTACAGGCGTTTGCGGTCTTAGGGTGTGTCGTTTCGCAGAGGTTCCCTGATAAATACTTTCAGTTATTTGTGTACTTAGACACAATTTTCAGCGCTTACAAGACGCACGGGGGCGCTGCGTGGTGGCGTTATGATGAGGAATTTAGACGGAGAATGGTGCAACATCCTGAAATAGGTTGGGACAATAAAGCGACTTCTGGTTGCGAATGATGATGTCACAGCGTTTATTTCATTCCGCTGCCCCCTCCTCCGGGTGCTTTACCAGTTCCTCTCCCGGGTTGGGGGCCCGGCGCTGTGCAGATCCGGATCTTGCTGGCTCTTCAATGAAGGGCATTGCAAGTTCTACGGATCATGCAAATTTAAGCATGAATGCTCTGACTGCGGGGGTAGCCATGCTACCGTGCGCTGCTCACGTTGTGCACCCCCCGCGCTAGGCCGCAATACTTTAGCAGGGTTGAGGACCCCGGTACGTGTCAGCGCGATGTGGCAGTGGCTAGATCAGTACCTCAAGATGGGAGAAGCTGCCCTACTTAGAACCGGTTTTATGTTTGGTTTCTTCATACCTTTTGTTTACAGCCCTACGTTAATGTTTTAGCGTAATTTCAAGAGGCTCTGTCACCAGATTATAAGCGCCCTATCTCCTACATAATCTGATCGGCGCTGTAATGTAAATAACAACAGTGGTTTTTATTTTGAAAAACAATAATTTTTGACTAACTTATAAACAAAACAATTTTAGATTTATGCTAATTAGTTTCTTAATAGACAACTGGGCGTGTTTTTACTTTTGACCAAGTGGGTGTTGTACAGAGGAGTGTATGAGGCTGACCAATCAGTGACTAATCAGCGTCCTGCACTTCTCATTGTTCCAGCCCAGCTTCTTTCACTGCACAATCACACTGTGCTGTGGATCATGCTGGGCTGGAACAATGAGAAGTGTATGATGCTGATTAGTCACTGATTGGTCGCTGATTGGTCACTGATTGGTCAGCCCCATACACTCCTCTGTACAACACCCACTTGGTCAAAAGTAAAAACGCGCCCAGTTGGTCTTTAAGAAACTAATTAGCATAAATCTAAAATTGCTCATAACTTGCTCAAAAATGATCTTTTTTCAAAATAAAAACCACTGCTGTTCTCTACATTACAGCGCCGATCAGATTATGTAGGAGACAGGGCGCTTATAATCTGGTGACAGCCTCTTTAAAGTCAGCTAACGAATTTCCAGCTGTTGTGAAGGACAAGGTTGGGACAGAGGTGAGTTTAGGTTGCATGGCGGGAACTTTTTATTTTTTACCTTTTCCTAATCTCCGTGTTTCACCTCTTTGGGTGGTTGCTAAAAAGGAGGTGGAAACATTTTGTTTAATTCACCACTTGTCATACCCTAAGGCTCGTTCTGTTAATGACGGTATTCGCAAGGATATTGCAGCGGTGTCTTATGTTTTGTTCGATCGAGTTGTCGATTTAGTTTGTAGTTCCGGGTGCAGGGCCCTTATGATCTGACATCGAGTGAGCGTTCCGGATGTTGCCGGTCCATGAGGATTGCTTTCATTTATTGGGTTGCCAGCTAGAGGGCCAATATTACTATGACATGTGCCTTCCCATGGGTTGTTCAATTTCATGCTTTTATTTCGAGGTGTTTAGTTTGTTGCTTGAATCAGTTCTCCAGGAGCAAATCGGCACTGCGTCCATTACGCACTATTTAGACGATTTTGTCTTTGTTGGCCCCCCTGCGTCACCGCAATGCCAATTTCTACTTGGTGTTCCACTTTCCCTAGAGAAAACCGAGGGTCCCGGTTTCCTTTTTAGGGATAGAAATTACAATCCCTGTTCGTTTCAGCCTTGTCGGTTAAAAAGATGCAATTGGAGCAGAGTCACACACAGCTAGTGCCTCCTCTGAGCGAGGAGTCGTACAGGAAAGTGAAGCCGCTGGGAATATAACGGTACCCGGGCTGCAGCCAAAGAACGGTTTAAGAAATGGAGGCCATGGATAAAGCAGTGAATGTATATATAGACAACTTGCTTGGACCAAGAGACCCGCGAGTGAAAGGATGGTTCATGTTAGATAATTACATCCCCTCATTTGTTTGCACCGTCCTGTATTTATTTAGGACCGAAGTACAGGAAAAACAGACCACCAGTTTCCTGCAGAGGGATTCTTGTAGTTTATAACATTGGCCTTACACTGCTCTCGCTGTACATGTTTTATGAGCTGGTAACAGGAGTATGGGAAAGGAGGATAGTCTTTTTCTGCCAGGACACTCACAGTGGAGGTGATGCAGACATGAAGATAACTCGAGTCCTCTGGTGGTACTACATTTCCAAGCTCATTGAATTCATGGACACTTTCTTCTTTATTCTCCGCACGAACAACCACCAGATCACCGTCCTACATGTCTATCACCATGCGTCCATGCTAAACAACTGGTGGTTTGTCATGAACTGGGTGCCTTGTGGACACTCCTACTTTGGTGCTACTCTCAAAAGCTTTATCCATGTCATCATGTACTTTTACTACGGACTATCAGCTATACCAGCCATGCGACCTTATCTGTGGTGGAAGAAATACATCACCCAGTGCCAGCTGACCCAGTTCGTCCTAACACTGACTCAGACCAGCTGTGCAATGATTTGGCGCTGTGCATTCCCCATGGGATGGCTGTATTTCCAGAACTGATACATGATCTCTCTCATCATCCTCTTTCCCAATTTCTACATTGAGACATACATGAAAGCCTCTTCCCGAAGGAAAGATTACCAGAACGGCTCAGTGACTGCAGCGAACGGACACACAAACGGCTTTTCTTCCCAGGAGGAAAATGTCAAGCAGCGTAAACAAAGTAGGGATTGAGCGGAAAAACCAGCCACCAGTTCACTGCGCCAGATGATATACCATCAGATTAAAAACACAGTGCACTGACACCCTTACAGCGACTGTAAATTATTCCTAGTTATATAACGTGATTAATGTAGATCTTAACAAACTCTACCTATCATTAAAATGCTGAAAACACATTTAGAATTGCTCACAAAATTAGCGGGCAGGTATTGTTTAGTTCTGCCCTCTACAGCTACAGATGATGAACTGCAAGTCTCAGTATGCCATGATAGAGGCTTGTGTGAGACTTACAAGCTTCTGTGTTCTCTTCCGACCTCTGTATTGAGTTCCACATTTAATATGATTCTTGCTGGGACTTGTAAGAAAACAGCATCTGTAGATCTACAGGAAGGTCACATCTGCTCTAGAACATATAGCACTATTACCTATTGCCTATAGCACCTTATCCAAAATGGAAATGTGTGTAAGGAGGCATTGCCATTAACAATAGAACCTGTGGTAAGGTCTAAACACATATATTTTTAGATACACTTCTATAATCCATCCATATTTTCATGTTTTTAGAAAGCCAACACCCTATAACCCGTATAACAGTTTTGTAGACGTATTATTGATGAGATAAGACGAGGTAACAACTCCATACCTGGCTATGTAAGGTATCTCCTGGATAAAATACAGTGGGATAGTCACAGCTGGCACATAAGAAAGGACACATGGGATCAGGCAGTGATAAGGATGAAGATGAGCAGAGTATCACATGTTAAGGATTAAAAAATGTTTTTGTCACATAGCTATATACAAAGAGAGCCCTGAGCAGTGTCGGCTGCTACTGAGACTCCCCCGGCAGACCACTCTGATATCGACTTGGACCAGTGATTGTTACTGCGTGCGTGCGTGCCCTCGCTGTAAGTTGTGGATACAAAAAAAAGTAATATTGTAGTAAATTACACTGCTGTTGCCTTACTAGTTTCAAATTCTAGGTGCTGAATAGTAATTTATAGGTACCAGAAGTTATCATACATTTCTAATGCAGGATACCTGTGTGTTTGAATAAACATGCCTTAATAAAACAGCATTTAGATAACAGGGCCCATCATTTCCTACCGTTTAGAAAAAAGGTTTAAAAGGAAAAAAACATTTGGCAACTTGGCTTTATAGTAGATTGATATATTTTTAGAATTTCTTTGTATTATACTAGTAATAACGTTTCCTCGTCTCCTACAAGCACACAATAGAAGCTGGTGACATCACTCAAAGATCAGCGTGTCATTAGTTTTAGTCTTTTACTTGATGGATAATTGGTTTATTTCATTTGAATTGCGGATGTGACTGCTGCCCTGAAAGTTTCTGTTTTTATTGTATCGCAGTTTTGCGTTTTGTTCCATTTGTGGTTAAGCTGCTTGTTTGTATAATGCAAAAGATTTGCACTCAAGGAGAGCTTATGGTCTGAACAATACAGGTATATATTTAGGTGCTCAAATGTATATTGTCACCGTGGCATAGACACTTAGTAACAAAACAATGTCAAACATTCCTAGGCTGCCTTTTTGTGTGTATGGTTACAGCAAGCATAACAACTGCCTTCTGTGTTTGGGCAACAGGTGCATTTGTAAACCCCCCCACCACCTCCTCCGGAACATCCTCGTTTAGCCTATATTATGGAATATTTGTCGGGTTTGGCTGAGCAGTTGCGCTTCGTCACCTTATGGGTCTGGCATTTTTCTTTAAGCTTCATGGGTGGGCCAATGTCACAAAATCCTTCTTTATTTTGCAGTCCATTAAGGGGTGGAAGAAGTCGGCAGTTCCAATCTAGGCATCCGATTTCTTTTGCAATTCTGTTAAAACTTTTGCATTGTTTACCTGAGGTATGTGCTTCTATGTTTGACTCGGCCCTGTTAGCCGTGGCTTTTTCCTTTTTTGGTGCTCTGCGGATACCTGAGTTAGTTCCCTATAGTGCTACGCGGCCGGGCTGCCTTTTATTTGAGGACGTTAGTTTGTCTGAATCCGGCCAAGGTTTTAGAATACATTGATGATCGAAGACCGATATTTTTGGCAGGGGCTGCTGGGTTTCGTTGTGGGCAATCGGGGGTGCGGGTTGCCCTGTTGCTTTAGCATCTTCCTACTTAAGTTTGCGTAACTGTGGCTCTAAGTTTATGACGCATATTCACGGCAGCCCCCTTACAAAATTTCAGTTCTCTGCAGTATTTAAAAAGGCATTGTCATCTGTCGGCCTCCCCCTGGGAACTTTGGCACCCACTCATTTCACGTATAGGGCACTGGCGCTCTGATGGCTTTGCAGGTTACGTTCGCCCCGATTTGGTTCTGCACTAATTTCTTTTATTTTCTAGATTACCGGCCGTCAGTATGGATAATGGGCCATTCATATGTTTTTTGGGCTGAACGGAGAGCAGCTATAGGGCTCGGGGGAAAATCACTTGGATTCCAGGATGCAGAGATCTATTGGAGCGGCCTGAGGGGCCTAAGATCGTTGCAGACCTTACCGGAAGTGGTGGATATTAGTCGGCTCCGGCTGGTGCCGACGGTTTTGGTTCTACACATTGGGGGGAATGATTTATGCTCAGTGCGCCTTGGTGAGTTGATTGCCCTAATCCAGTCAGACCTTGAGTAGTTTGCTTCCTTCTTCCGGAGCTCGTGCTTGTATGTTTAGAAGTAATCCCCAGGGCAGTGTGGCACGGGGCCCGGGGTGGTAATGCAATTGAGAGGGGCCGGAGGCTCCTGAATACACGTGTATCTCGCTTTGTGGGAGAAAGGGGGGGAGTAGTGATCAGGCACAGACAACTGGAGGGTGACAACAGATGCCTGTTACTGTCAGACGGAGTTCACCTTACAGATATTGGCCTGAATATATTCCTGTCCGGTCTGCAGGATGGGATTGAGCAGGCACTTTTCCTATTGGCTGGGGGTCGTGGTGGGGCAGAGGCACATGTAGTGTGAGTACAGGTCCTCCTTATGGCGGTTTTGTAAGGTAAATGACCTACATGCCCACTTATGTTGGCGGCTGGCATACGGGTGTTTACTTTAAAAGTTAATGTTATTTTCAATATTAGTATTTATTAAAAAAAGCTGTGGCCGACCCCGAGTCAACCCATGTTAAAAGGAAACAAGTTTGTTCTGTGTCAATTTTAATGTTAGGTTATCCCTAGCTAAGTTGTTGATGGGCTTATAATGGTATACATGCAGTCTCTTCTCCATCTTCTTGGCCTTTTGGTGTGTGGCCTGGCTCTCTGGTGGCTACACACTGACTGTTATCAACAACCATGCCCCCCCCACTAATGTACATCATCCCCTCAGTCCTATAGATTATCAGACTGCTGATTGTTAAGATGAAACAATTCTGACAATTTTTCCATATTATTTAACATTGAGCGTTTTCTTTTTTGTTTTACAGTGAAACGCGAAAAACTGGAAATGTCTTTCCCGAAAATATCCTGTTTAGAATGGGATTCATAGGAATGGCCATTGACTGTAAGTAACAATCACGGAAGTGATTATAATATTCTCTTCATGCAGCAGTAATCAGATTTTTGTAAAAAAGAAATAAAGTTTTGTTAATCTCAATTGATAATAATTGTCCGGATCAGACGATGCAGATAAATGTTCCGTCCATTATTGTAGGTTTCTTTTTGGGTTTAGCGCTTGGTCCGCGCTTCATAGATGTTATTAGGTTGTTTTACACATGGTACAGGATTTATTTGGCTCATTTTCTATTTTTCAGCTCTGGGTCTGACGTTTCTACATTATAAGTTCGTCATTTCCATGCTGAAGCCTTTGGGGATCGTCAGACCTTGATTCAAAAGATACTCCTGGCAATTGGATGGTCATCATGCGTTGGGACGGCCGTGATGGCTATGTTTTCGGTAAGTTAATAAATGTTTTATGTTAATAGGGTTGTCCCATCTGCCCTAAATAGGGACCCGCTGGTAATCAGCTGATCACTGTGTTTCCGGCAGCTGAACCAGTGTTGATCATGATCAGCGGTGATCCCCGTGTGGCCACACATTAAAGTGGTATTACATGGCTTATTCGAATGAATGGACGACCATGTAGTAGATGTGTGTCTGCTCCATCTAACAGAGAGGAGTCCCAAGCAGGAGACCAACCTCTATATCCATTATGTCTCTGTGGTTATAATATCAGAACACGTTATTTAGGATTTATTGGGAAGTTCTGAGGGTAAATTAGTGATTAGTTCCATAAGATTTGCTGTAACCTCTAGCGTCCTGCATAATGGCCGTGACCTTAGTGGTTTTCTGTATCCTTTCTTAAATAATATTTGAATGGAATCCAATTGTCCTTGTCTTTAGGTTCACATGTAGGAAACATCAGATACTGAAGTGATCATTTCCCTTCATTTTCTGATCTTGGCCGTCAGATGGCGACATGCTGGTGTAACACAGCGTCATCTGGTAACATTGTTCAGCTTCTTGCAGGAAGATGCTGAATAGAAAGCAGCGGTACTGTCCTTGCTATATATCTATTATATTAACATTTATCTCACATAAAAGTGTAGTAAATCCTATAAGACACTTAATAAACATAATATACGTTATTTTTCTATATAATAAATTACCAGTCATTGGAAGTAGGGTATCCGTATACACCCACCTGTGCGCTGCAGATCAATGTGTAAAGATATGTACAGTATATCTCATACATAATATATACAGATGTTCGTGTGTCAGGTACCCAATTTTTCTCCCATGCCGATGGAAAAACCGCTCACTAGGTTCCAGTTCACGGCAATATTTCGGTCAGCCTTAACCCGTGCTTGCTTTCCCCCCAAGGATTTCGAAACACATTCATTCCGCATTGGAGCCGCTACCACGGCCAGCGGTTTCGGCCTATCTGATGAGGATGTTCGGCGTATCGGGCGGTGGCGTTCAAATTGTTTCGCTGGTTATATCCGTCCGGATTTGATTTTGCAATAAGTTTATTTGTTTCTTTCTAGGTTCACGCCCCGTCATATGGATCCTTGGGCATTCTTACGTCTTCTGGGTGGAACGGAGAGCGGAAATACGGAATTCCAATACAGTCATTGGAGGTAGGGTATCCGTATACACCCACCTGTGTGCTGGAGATCAATGTGTAAAGGTATGTACAGTATATCTCATACATAATATCAAGTTATTGACATGCTGAGCCGCTGGTACAAACCAGTGGACGTAAAATTCCTTTAATCCGGCATTAATGAGATTATCAAATATTCCTGATCATTGGATAGATTTTATTTGCAACCCTAGAAGCCGTTCTATAGGAATACAATTGAACCTATAATCTTTGTGCTCGTTCTCTGCACCATTTTGATCGTGACGTCCGCAATGTAATGGATGTGGTGTCACATGACAATGGGTCAGGTGCGTTTTGGCATCGCAGTCAGTCATATGACTGCATGCAATAAACATGAATGCAGAAAAACCTCCGCCCGGGCGGAAAGTTTTTTCTTTGTGCAATTTTTAATGTATTAATTTTGATATTTAGATATTTTTTCACAGATCAGTGAAATGACAGCAAAGATCATAGAGTGGTCGACGTTGGTCCTCATTCTGGTGAATGTATTGAGCTACTATCAGAATATGCAGGTCAGTAGAGGTCACCTCATTATCACCTCGTATACCAGACCTCGTAATTGAAGGCACTCAGGCTTATTGGCCGTTGTGCCCATGACTGGGTGGCAATGAAGGGGTTAACTAAGCCACGTTATGCTAGGGGGATTGTTCCATGTAGTGTTTACATTAGTGGGGCCTATAGGGTATGGGGTACCCGCCTATAGGGCATTTTTTTGGGGGATATAGGGCGGTCTTTCACACCCTCCCCATTCTGGGTTTATAAGAGCAAGGAGGGAAGACATCTTCCTCTTCTGGCCGTTACTGCGCAGGGATTTGTTATTACAAATTTGTGAGTACACTTAACTGATTGTCATGGACCAGGAGGAGCTTGAAGAAATTATCCGTATCCGGATGCAGGACGAGGGTTCTGTATGGTCAAGAGACTGTGGCACCGGCGTCTTCCCTACCTAGCACACTCCCTGCGCGACGATCCTCCCGCCGCTCCAGGCCGCCGGCACGTCTATCCCCCTCCGGCGACAGTAGAGTTCGCTCACTGTCGGCTAGACAGGCCGCACATGCGCACACCGCACTCTCGCCGCAAGTATAGCAAGAGGTGGCTAAGGGGCCCGACGAGGATGTCATTCCTCCATCGTCGGGTCTGACATCTCCCACCAGCTTGGGCCGTGCTAGGCCTCGCCCCGGTGCCACGAGGAGCACGACCACCCGCACTCCACCAACGCATACAGTAGATCTGCCGAGGGGGGCTCACCAGCGTTAAGGAGAACAGCAGGTACTGCATCTGGGGGGATAGCCGCTCAGCACTCCCTCCCAGGTACTGTAGCAGGGGAGATGGCATGAGACTCCGCCCCCCCCCTCCGTTGAACGACGGGGATGATGGCTCCGTGTGGGACAGTGAAGAGGACTTCTTCCCCTGCGAACAGGAGCTACCTAGGGTGCAGCAACCACCACCACCTCCCCCTACACGGCCTGCGTTCGTCATATCCGCAGGTTTGGGTTCTGGCTTACCTCCTGGCAGAGAATACTGAGAGGGCCTCTTCGGTTAGCTCAAGGGATACCAACCGGACATCCCGTTCTCGCCGTTCATCCAGGCGCCGCTAATCTCGACGGTCAACTAGACATCGTAAGCGGCATAGGAGGTCGCCATCAAGGTCAAGCTACAGTTCAAGGTCAGAGAGCTCACGCACTGTGTCGCCACACCTCGGCAGTCTGCGGGACAGCCATGACCGACGTCGCCATAGCAACCGTGCCTCTGCTCGCCGTCGCTCAGCAAGACCAATCGTTGCGGTGGTACCAGTATCACCCGCAGCACCTGTACCTCTACCGACACCCTCGATGGCTGTGGTCCCGGTATCGGCATCAGGACACGGTGAGTATGACTGCCTTCGGGCTTGGGGTTCAGGGGGAACGTCTGATGTTGATGTTTTTAATGTGTTGCGATCCCTGTTGGCGGGAGCCCCAGCGACTCCATCCGTGCCGGCCTCGCAGGTGGAGGCAGGTAAAACGCTAGTGGAGGCATCCACGTCCATGGCATCCCCGTCGCTACCCGCCTTCAGGGATACTTATTTTTGCGGTATCCCCCCCCCCCTCGGTCCGCATTTGTCTGACGATACCAGGGAAAAAATAGCAAGGAACGAATATATTGATAGAGTTGTGGGGTGAGAAGTTAGCAAATTCATCTATGGTGTTCTGGTCTGATAATGCCAGCGTGGTTCATGCCGTTAACCATTTAACTTCCTCTTCTGCGCCGGTTGTGGTTTTAATTAGACGTTTGGTTTTAAAATGCTTGCAGCACAACATTCAAATTAGGGCCTGTCATATATTCCCGGTGTTCAAAATAATGTAGCTGACGCCCTTTCACGTTTTAATTGGCAGGTTTACCGTTCGCTCTGCCCTAGACGCCCTGTTTCCGTCCCCATCCTCATAAAGTTGTTACAGGTCCTTAAGGACGTTTGTTCTTCCCATTTTGAAATATCCTTGTTTACAGCGGCCTTTGCTTTGGCCTTTTTTGCAGCGTTACGGATTTCGGAAATTGATTGCCATGTGGGCGGCCCGCCCGGGCGGTTTGTTAGCAAATGATGTGGCGTTATCCAGCTCTGGGATTCGATTCCCCATACGGAAATCCAAGACAGACATATTCGGCAGATGTTGTTGGGTATCTTTAAGGCCGGTTCCTGGGCCAGCCTGCCCTGTCTGGGCCGTCACGCTTTATACAGATGTTCGTGTGTCAGGTACCCAATTTTTCTCCCATGCCGATGGAAATACCGCTCACTAGGTAGGTTCCAGTTCACTGCAATATTTCGGTCAGCCTTAACTCGTGCTGGCTTTCCCCTCAAGGATTTCGAAACACATTCATTCCGCATTGGAGCCGCTACCACGGCCAGCGGTTTCGGCCTATCTGATGAGCATGTTCTGCGTATCGGGCGGTGGCGTTCAAATTGTTTCGCTGGTTATATCCGTCCGGATTTGATTTTGAATTAAGTTTGTTTCTTTCTAGGTTCACGCCCCGTCATATGGATCCTTGGGCATTCTTACGTCTTCTGGGTGGAACGGAGAGCGGCAATACGAAATTCCAATACAGTCATTGGAGGTAGGGTATCCGTATACACCCACCTGTGTGCTGGAGATCAATGTGTAAAGGTATGTACAGTATATCTCATACATAATATCAAGTTATTGACATGCTGAGCCGCTGGTACAAACCAGTGGATGTAAAATTCCTTTAATCCGGCATTAATGAGATTATCAAATATTCCTGATCATTGGATAGATTTTATTTGCACCCCTAGAAGCCGTTCTATAGGAAAACAATTAGACCTATAATCTTTGTGCTTATTCTCAGCATCATGGTGATCGTGACGCCCGCAATGTAATGGATATGGTGTCACATGACAACGGGTCAGGTCCATTTTGGCATCGCCGTCAGTCACATGACTCCATGCAATAAACATGAATGCAGCAAAACCTCGGCCCGGGCGGAAAGTTCTTGTTTTGTGCAATTTTTAATGTATTAATTTTGATATTTTTTCACAGATCAGTGAAATGACAGCAAAGATCATGGAGTGGTCGATGTTGGTCCTCAATCTGGTGAATGTATTGAGCTACTATCAGAATATGCAGGTCAGTAGACGTCACCTCATTATCACCTCGTATAACGGACCTCGTAATAACGTTATTATTCATCTCTACAATCATGGGGTTTATAATGTGGATATGTGTTTCTTTTCTTAGAGTTTATCTATAACAATTACCTGGAAAAGCTTCACCATCTCCAAGAGGGAGAAGAACCAGGACTCTGGAGTATAAAGAGGACCATCGTGGACGGTGACGTGAGACGGTTTTATCCGACCACACACCCCAAACCACAAATACACAAGATCCAGCCCTAATCTTCCATGTCGGACATGACAACAATAAAACTTGAGGTAGGGTCAATGTGTTGTATGTCCTAAATCACATGTATGGCAGGTAGAGAATATCCAATATCCAATCCAAACACTATTAAAAGGGGATCCCCCCCATAAATGTGAGGAAATAACCACTCCACTACCCACCCTCTGCCCCCTTGGACCTTGCCCAGACAATGTGTCAATTGCAGAAATTTGTTAAAGGAACATTCCAGACAAAACCGATACACTGTGTTATTCCGAGCACAGGACCTGAGGGGGTGGAGCATGACACAGGGATTCAAAGAACACCAAAGAGAGAATTCCAGGCCCTGCACAGATTGTCTCAAGGCCCTGTTCACACAACGAACGTGTTTTATATCTCTGGAGATTTTCCCAGTCTATAGGCTGGACGTTCACCACAGAGCTTAACATGTTAGAAGTTACTGGTGTATGTGGACTCATATTAAGACCTCATTCACACGGCTGTGCCCGTAATCACTGCCCATGATTGCGGGCACGGCTGGCCGCCGATTGCTGCGGGCAGCCACCCGCATTTTTGAAGCTACACCCCTCAAGGAATTTACCTGGGGGTATAGTGAGAATTGTGACTATGTGACGGACACCTCTCATGGTATTCATCTAGGGGTATAGTAAGAATTATTAGTTGTGAAGTTGGCAGCCTGAAAATCCCGCACTGGAGGGAGGTGGAATGGCAGGTCCCACTGCCAACCCACCCACCATTCCATAAAATGCAGCCCAGAAAATACATATGAATTTTTTTTTTTTCTGAGGTAACAGATCTACTCTGCATTTTATCCTCTCACCCAGCTTTACAACCCGAGTGAGGGGGTCACTCCCTCCATTACTATTCCAGCTGCCTACAGGGCATAGTGTATTGGGTATAGGGAGAATACTTACTTTATTTTTGGTTTTTACTAATATTACAATGAGGTAAAGGACTTGTCAGTGAAAACATAATGTTATGGCCAATATGGAAGACTGAAGGTGGATGAAGAATTTAAAAAAAAGAAAATTAAAAGTCTAAAGAAGTGTCGTAAATTTGAAAACACTGGAGAGACAATCTGAGGTTTGTGGGGGACGTTTTGCACATATATCGCGTGTCCCTCCTGTTTTGACCACGTGACGTCTTTTCTGGGGCTTCTGGTTTTTTTTCAGTGGGGGGAGGGGGGGGCTTCTGTGATGAAATGTTGGCCGGGTACGGCTTCTTAAACTATACCCTTGTTTTGCGCATGGCGCTGTGTGGTTTGATGACTTGATCTGAAACATCAACGCCACCCATAAATTTATTGTACACACAAGGGTTTGCGGGATTGGGTGGTGGATCCGCATACAGGGACAAGGCTCCGGCTGCCATTAGTAATGGTGGTCAGGATCAGGACGTCTCCTCTGTCTCTGTATCTGAGGAGCAGCAGATCTTCGCTGCAGACGGCCCTGCTCTCTCCCACCCTTAACGACTGTCCTAGCAGAGTTTTGGGGAGACCTTTATGGTTTTTCCGGATTGTGCCGCAGGGACTTTAAACCATCGGGACACTATAGTATAAATGATCTATATATAAATGGTACACTTTGCCAAGCAGCAGATGCACAAGGTCCCACACAAATCTTCCCGCTGACTCCTAGGAAGGGGGGGCATTCAGGGGATCAATTTTAGAGTACTTTCCCTCATACACCCTGAAGCGATGGGTATACCCGGGGGCACTCCCACAGATTTTATATAATTTAATAACGTACCGGGCCCTTTTTTTTGGAAGGTGCTGCCTAAACCTGAGCCTTCCCTCAAAACAAACAAGGGATTCATCCACCGCAATATTCTGTATAGGGATATCATTTTGGGAAAAGGTTTGACAATAATGGTCAATTATTGGCCTTATTTTAAAAAAACGGTCAAAATTCAGGGCATCTGGGGGGGGGGGGGGGCAGCGACTGTTATCACTAAAATGCAGGAATTTAATTATCGCCGCAAAGCGTGTCCTGCTCATTATTGTGCGGTGGAGAGGGGGCTATATAATATATCAGAGGACCAGTCATCTCTAATAGGGGGCTTTTTATAATGCCAAAACTTAAACATGCCCCAGAATGTATACAGCTCTGCTGCATTTGTTCGTGTACAATTTTTGCCTCTGGCATAGTAGGGGGTCAGGGTTTTTGGAGATAAACGGAGCAGCATAGATGTTCGTCTGCTCAACCAATAAATTTATTAGGGAGTCAGAAAAAAAAAAAGGAAAAAAAATCAATGGCCTCGAACCCTGTGGCATCAAATTGATACCTGAGGAGGCTGTAAAATCAGGCACTTGGGGCTATAATTATCTGCAGCTACCCGTGATAATCCGGGCATAGCAGGACCTGCGACTCTTCCGCGCTGACGGGGGGTTCAGAGTCAGTTTCTCTAGATTCAGATGAAATCACAAACTGCTTCACTTTCACCTGCTGAGTCTGTATCTGAGAATAACATTTGGTTTGTCACATCAGTGGTGTAAAGCCTTTGGGCCATATTTTATATTTCTAACTAGAGATGACAAGCGATGACAGGTCTGATGACAGGAGATGACAGCTCTGATGACAGGCGATGACAGGCGATGACAGGTCTGATGACAGGTTGGATGACAGGTCTGATAACAGGCGATGACAGCTCTGATGACAGACGATGACAGGCGATGATGACAGGCGATGAAAGGTCTGATGACCGTTGTATTTTTAAAAAAATATTTAAACTGAACAATAGGAGCGGAGCATCCACCAGTGACCCTGCTGTATTTGAAAGTGGGGATACCCTACCTACCTACCAAATTCTAAATGAGAGGTGTCATTGCTACCTAACTGGGACCTCGGGCAGTGGGCAATCTAGGGGTATACAGCTGTGTACAGGGGATGAGAGGCGATGACAGGACTGAGGACAGGACTGAGGACAGGTCTGATGACACTGATCACCAGATGATGGTGGTTGTAGTGTTTTATCAGCTGGTGAGGGGACTGATCGCCGGCTCTATGTTCAATTTTCATCCCTATCTACACAGCATCTGGCTCTGTCAGACTCCAGGACACAGTTGAGACCTCACAGAGCAGGAGATGCCGGTAAAACAATACGTCTGCGTTGTGATTGGCCAGTCAGTACAGACTGGCCAATCACAGCGCTTAGGGCACTGGACCATTCTGATTGGTCCCATGCCGGCATCTTCTGCCCGGCAACTCTGCTTTAGATCTGATTTGCCGGTTCTGTCACTATGTCGCTTTACATAAGCGACAGTTTAAAGTCTTGACATGCCTGGTACATAGGACTGCAGTAAGTTACTTGCAATACCGAAGTACCAGACACGTCATTTTGCGGGAAGGGGTTAATGTGACAGTGCCCCCCTCCCCCTTACCTACAGGACCCCTGCTTTATAGAGAAATATATTAGTATTAAAAATACATAGAGGAGTTGTCCATAGCAACCAATCAGATTCCTGGTTTTATTTTTCTATTTTTCTAGTGATCTGATTGGTTGCTATGGGCAATGTTTCCATGCTTTATACCTGCTCATTTTTTGACTCCACATCTCCACAGTAGTGACAGCTATTGACCCCAATAATACTGACAGCTACTGACCCCAATAATACTGACAGCTACTGACCACAATAACAGTGACAGCAACTGACCCCAATAACAGGGACAGCTACTACCCCAATAATAGTGACAGCTACTGACCCCAATAATAGGGACAGCTACTGACCCCAATAATAATGACAGCTACTGACCCCAATAATAATGACAGCTACTGGCCCCAATAATAGTGACAGCAACTGACCCCAATAATAGTGACAGCTACTGACCCCAATAATAGTGACAGCAATAGTGACCCCAATAATAGTGACAGCTACTGACCCCAATAATAGTGACAGCTACTGACCCCAATAATAGTGACAGCAACTGACCCCAATAATAGTGACAGCAACTGACCCCAATAATAGTGACAGCTACCGACTCCAATAATAGTGACAGCTACTGACCCCAATAATAGTGACAGCTACTGACCCCAATAATAGTGACAGCTACTGACCCCAATAATAGTGACAGCTACTGACCCCAATAATAGTGACAGCTACTGACCCCAATAATAGTGACAGCTACTGACCCCAATAAAGTGACAGCTACTGACCCCAATAAAGTGACAGCTACTGACCCCAATAACAGTGACAGCTACTGACCCCAATAATAGTGACAGCTACTACCCCCAATAATAGTGACAGCTACTGACCCCAATAAAGTGACAGCTACTGACCCCAATAATAGTGACAGCTACTGACCCCAATAATAGTGACAGCTACTACCCCCAATAATAGTGACAGCTACTGACCCCAATAAAGTGACAGCTACTGACCCCAATAATAGTGACAGCTACTGACCCCAATAACAGTGACAGCTACTGACCCCAATAATAGTGACAGCTACTGACCCCAATAATAGTGACAGCTACTGACCCCAATAATAGTGACAGCTACTGACCACAATAATAGTGACAGCTACTGACCCCAATAATAGTGACAGCTACTGACCCCAATAATAGTGACAACTACTGTCCCCAATAACAGTGACAGCTACTGACCCCAATAATAGTGACAGCTGCTTGACCTCAATAATAGTGACAGCTACTGACCCCAATAACAGTGACAGCTACTGACCCCAATAACAGTGACAGCTACTGACCCCAATAATAGTGACAGCTACTGACCCCAATAATAGTGACAGCTACTGACCCTAATAATAGTGACATCTACTGACCCCAATAACAGTGACAGCTACTGACCCCAATAACAGTGACAGCTACTGACCCCAATAATAGTGACAGCTACTGACCCCAATAACAGTGACAGCTACTGACCCCAATAATAGTGACAGCTACTGACCCCAATAACAGTGACAGCTACTGACCTCAATAATAGTGACAGCTACTGACCCCAATAATAGTGACAGCTACTGCTTTTTGTAGGATGCCCTCTCCATTACTCCACCCTGCGTTTTATTTACGCACGTGAAAAACACATGGCATACGTCGGTAAAAAACGCAGACACGCAGCCATAACGCATGACACACACAACTACAATGCACGCAAAACGTCGCATTTTTTACGCGCGCAAAAACGCCATGCTCGTGTGAATCCAGCCTCAGGGCTTATTTAGACGAACGTGTAATACGCCCGTGCAACGTGCTTGATTTTCACGCGCTTCGCACGGACCTATGTTCGTCTATGGGGCCGTGCAGACTGTCAGTGATTTTGACGCAGTGTGTGTCCGCTTCGTGAAACGCACGACATGTCCTATATTTGTGCATTGTTCACGCATCACGCACCCATTGAAGTCAATGAGTGCGTGAAAATCACGTGCAGCACACGGAAGATTCATGCAACAGCAGTAAAACTATGAATGAAAACAGAAAGGCAGCAGGTGCAAACATACAAACAGAGTGTCATAATGATGGCGGCTGCGCGAAAATGACGCAGCCACGCATCATATGCTGATGACACACGGAGCTGTTAAGTACCTTTTTTGCGCGCAAAACACCGCGTTTATTGCGCGCGCAAAACACACACGCTCGTGTAAATCCAGCCTTACAGCCACCTATGAAGACCTGCCGGATTACAAAGATGGCAGACCGTTCATCAGTCCCCCAGGCTGCACTGATAACCATCGGCGTCCCGCTATAGCATCGTGTGGGGACAATGGCACGTCGGAGGGGGTCGTCCCTCTCATTCTAATGTGTTAGATGCTGTGGTCGTGATTGACTGTGACCTCTAAGGGGTTAAACGGGCATAATCAAAGTGATTTTTATTCTGTTTGTTGCAGTGCGGTGTTGGCTATATTACACAGCGAATACCCGCTAAGTATGGAGCGACCCCAGCCCGTGATCCCGCTCCATACTTCCCCTTAACGACTGCCAAGTACATGTATGTGGCATCTTGTTAAGGAGATAAATGTCATTTTGTTGATTGTTTCTGTGAATTTTCATTTTCATCCTGTTTTGATTATTTTGATTATTTTTTTTCTGTTGTAGATATCACAGCGGGCGGTTCTAGGAGGATCTTGTTTAGATGGCGGTGAATCGCATAGGGAGAGCGCCAGGGACTGCAGGGAAGTGCAGCCCGGCCTTTCTTTCCGTGAATTGACACAGAGTGTGATTTGCTAATTTATTGGCGACTTCTCACTTTATGGAGACCAATGGATTGGGATTCTTCCACATCTTCTTGGCCTTTTGGTGTGTGGCCTGGCTCTCTGCTAGCTACAAGAATCTTAGAATCTTTCCTTGCTTCTCTTAATGCCAATGACCTTAACATTAAAAGTGGAAATGTAGCAAGACCTGCGTTGAGTTTTTGGATATTTGTATCATGAAGGATGATAGGGGTTTTATTTCAACCGATATTTTTCAGAAAAAAACTTCTACCAATTCTCTCCTTCATGCCTCCTCCGCACACTATCCTAAGGTCAAGAAGGCTATACCCGTGGGCCAGTTTTTGAGGGCAAGGCGTATCTGCTCCAGTGACAGCAGTTTTGAGCGCCAAGCATCTGATATGACAATGAGGTTCAAAAATCGAGGTTATAATCAGAGGGATATCCAAAGGGGTTACCTTAGAGCTAAACACTCTACTCGCGATGAACTTCTGGTGAGTAGACCTAAAAAGAATAACATTGACCAAAATGTGAGATTTATCACTACTTTCAATCCACTTTGCACTGAGATCCACGATATTCTACAAAAGCACTGGAGGGTCCTTCTTACTGATCGTGATTTGGCAGGGATTCTTCCTAGTTATCCCTCCATTACATGGAGGCGATCTAAGAACTTGAGGGATCTCTTGACATCTAGCCATTACATCCCCAGTATCCCTCCTAATCCGTTCGGTAGTAGGGGTCCTCCTTGGGGTTCATTCAACTGTGGTAATTGCTCTGCGTGCAAATATATTCCACGTGTTTTTGATTTCTATAGTTCAGATAGAGGTAAAGACTATAAAATTGTGTATAATATCACATGCAATACAGTAGCTGTGGTATATTTTGCCACTTGCCTCTGTGATCTCATCTATGTTGGCATGACCAGCAGGCCCTTGAAAGTATGGGTGTTGGAACATGTCAACAAAATCAAGTCCGCTTCTAATGCATTGGATTTGGAGAAACTCCAACCTATCGCTCGACACTTTCGTGAGGTTCATTCTTGTAACCCTAGGGGTTTTCAGGTACGTGGAATTGATAGAGTTTCCCTGGGGTGTAGAGGTGGTGATGTACGGTTGGCATTACTAAGAAATGAAATGGATCACGTTACTTAATACTGTGGCACCATTTGGTCTAAATGAGGCCACTAGTTTTAGGCCTTTTCTGTAAATTTCAACTATGCATGAATTTTATTATTTTTTCTAGGGTTTCCTTCTTGTTTTTAATTCATTTATTATTCTGCAGTGTGTATATTAGTAAGTGGGTCTACTTACCTATGTCTTTCCCTGATTTGAAGAAGATCATTTACGGCTACAATTCAAGTCTAGGATCGGAGGATACAAAAAGATTCTTATAATTTACGTTTCCTTTTTTCATTTTCATGTTCATGTATTATATATTTTATATTTTAATTTTTTATTTATTTTTTACTTTTAATTTTAATTTTATTTATTTTATTTTTATTTTCATTTATATTTATTTTTATTATTTTTTATTATCACTTATTATTATTTTTTATTTATATTTTTATATATATATTTTTTCTTTCTATTATTATTATTATTATTATTTTTTATATATACATTTTTTATTCTTTATTTAATATTTTCTATATATATTTTTTATTATCTACTTATCTATATATTTTGTATTTTATAATATGTCTGACATATATATACCCTGTTCATCTGTAACCTATGTATTGTAGTGCACTTTCCCTATTTTCATTGTATATCAATTTTTTGGTCTATGAACTATATTATATAATACTGTGCCAAATCTATTTATTTTATTTATTATTCTACTTAATTTTTGGAATAATATATATATATTTTGTATTTTCTTTATTATCTTTGTTTTACTTTATTATGTATGATTACTATATCCTATTTTGGTGGTCCCATGTATTTTGATATTTATAACACTTTTTTATTATATTTCTTGTGTACTATATGTTTATTTTGTTTATTTAATTCTGCTGTACACCACATGGCCCTGTAATCGTCTATTGCCCACTTTTGTTCTTTTTTCTTTTCACTATATTTATTTTCTTCATGCACTGTAATGTACATAATTATCATCTTCTATATATATATTTTTATATATATTCTTATTAGCACATATTTATTCACTATTTGTATATTATACACTTTATTTACTATCACTATCCATTATTTGTCTGCATTATTATTACATGTTTTGTTGGGTTTACATTATTGTGTACTTTATATATATTTTTATATTTTTTTATTTCTATATCTATATTTCTTTCATTTTTATATTTATATATTTATATATATATATATTTTTATATGTATCTATTTATTTCTTTGTCACCCCTTTTTTCAGTTTATTTATTTTGTTGGTCTATCGATACATGTAATATATGAGCTGCTGTGTATATATATGTATATATTTCTATCTTTAGAGAATCTGTCCGGTTATCCTTAGTACTCCTGTATAATTAGTAGTTCCCGCTTCTGTGTTTTCATATCCCTTTCTTTGTTCGAGTTATTCTGGTTGCCTTTCCTGCGATGCATGCACAGACGCTTGTACGCGCATGCGCCGTGGGACCCACATCCGTGAGTGCCACTTAGCGTCTGGCGGTGTCATGGTGGTTCTGTCATCAGGCGGCGCCAGGTCATCTGACGCTTGGCGCGTCACGTGATATGTGTGTCACCCGGCGGGCGTGTCAAGCGCCAATTTGCATCCGTCCCAGGTGGGTTTAAACCCTGTTCTACTACTATATAAACCCCTAGAATTTTAATGCATGTAGCCTCCTGACGAAGCCGGTCTACAGGGCGAAACGCGCGTCGAGGCGTTCACTCATCCGTCCACCTTGGTACTTCTGCACCGCTTTCCATCATGTCCCAGGGTATGTGCTGGCCTCTTTTTCCTATATATCAATATTAGCTAGGGTTAGGTTGAGTCCCTTGGCCATTAGTGCCTTTATGTATTGTTAGGGCTCTTCTAGTCTAGCAATTCATCACTGTTTACTAGTTAGGCAGCATTTTGATTATATGTGGGGTCTTGGCTATCCTGTGCCCACGTTTATCTTTTCTCCTATGGGTTATTTTAGCGTGTGCTTTAGCCATTTTTGGATGGTTGACTCTGTGTGTTCATGGTCTGTTCCATCTGACCCTGCTGTATAAACTCTTCCGTGTATGGTTCCTTTTTTATCCTGTATTATGTGATTGTGTACTATATTTAATAAAGATTTTTGTACTCTTGTATATTATTGGTATACTATTTCTTTGAGGGTCATGTCCCTTTTCTTTGGTTCGCTTTTAGGTTCTCTGCTAGCTACACCCTGACTGTTATCAACAACCATACCTGCACCGCTGATCCGGGAACCTGTGCCGATGAACATCTGCTTCAGCTGGGATCAGGTGAGGATGCAGGGTCAGCGGCTATTGTGTTGGGAGATGCAGGGGGGAGGGCAGGGCAGAGGAGACGCCGCAGGGGCACTGCAGCGAGGGCATTGCATGGCCCAACCCCCTATCAGAGGACAAGAGCTGGAGAAGAGGTCGTCCGGTCTCAGCCAGGGCTGCGGTCTCCTGCACAACTGTGTCCTTTATTGAATGTACCGTCAGGTTCTGGCCCGCAGCAGGAATGTCCGAGCAGGGATGTGGCGCATGCTGTTGGTGCCAAGGGGGATCAAAGTGATGTTGGTCACGCGTCTGCCTTGTCCCTTTTTTCTCTTTTAGGTTCGGCAAAGGAATCGTCAAGGAGAGAGAGGAAACGCAGATGTGGAGGTGGGCGCAGGCACGGTCGGCGCAAGCATCGCCACGGCAGAGGTGGTCGTCCTCAGAGGCGGAGATCGCCCTCGACATCTTCTGACCATAGCCCTCCTCTTCTTCTTCGCCATCATTATCTACATCATCTTCCCCGCCGAGGACGTCTAGCCGTGCTGATGTCACAGAGAGATGACGAGGGGTTATAAATATTCCCCTGACAGCTGCCCGTGAATTGACACAGAGCGCGATTTGATAATTTATTGGCGACTTCTCACTATTATGGAGATCAATGGACTGGGATTCTTCCACAACTTCTTGGCCTTTTGGTGTGTGGCCTGGCTCTCTGCTAGCTACACACTGACTGTTATCAAGGACCATGCCCCCCCCCCCCCCCCCACTGATGTACATCATCCCCTCAGTCCTATAGATTATCTGACTGCTGATTATTAAGATGAAACAATTCTGACAATTTTTCCATATTATTTAACATTGAGCGTTTTCTTTTTTGTTTTACAGTGAAATAGGAAAATGTCTTTCCAGAAAATATCCTGTTTAGAATGGGATTCATAGGAATGGCCATTGCCTGTAAGTAAATATCATGGAAGTGATTATAATATGCTCTTCATGCAGTAGTAATCAGACTTTATAAAAAATTATAATTACGTTTTGTTCATTTCATTGATAATAATTGTGATGGCAGGAAGGAGGTGAAGGGAAAGTGAGCCCTAATCTACCCACCGCCCTGTCCCTGCCTACTTGCAACGACCCGCCCTAGGCGACGAGGTACAACTGGGCGGCGGTCCCTACGCTGTCTAAGTGCACAGGAAAACAAACAGGGAACACGCAAGGGAAGGGGCAGTAGCCACGGAACGCCACGAGGAAACGGAGCGGCGAACGAACAGTCAGGACCAGGACGAAGTGAGTAACCCGAGCGGGCACGGAGACAGAAGCAAGCCAGGGGCAAAGCAAAGCAAAGCAAGTCAAGTCAAGGAGAACTGCAGCAAGGCAGAAGCACGGCAGAAGCAGGCTGGAGCAAGCAGCAGTGGGGCCAGGAATCCAAAAGAATAACAAGCAATGAGGAAGAGGAAACTGCAGGTATAAATGGACAGGGGGCGGAGCTAACTCTGACTGACCAGGCCGCGATAGGCTCTCCCACTCCTGAGCCTGCCACCCTGATTGGTGGGAGCCGGTGTCAGTCTAAGAGGTCTGGCCTCAGGTGTCGACTGATTAACCCTGGGAGTCTCCACAGACGTAGTGCCTGGCAGATCCTTTACAGTACTCCCCCTTTTATGAGGGGCCACCGGACCCTTACTAAGAGGACCCGGTTTAGTGGGGAAGAGAAGGTGGAACCTCCTGACCAATACCCCAGCGTGAACATCTCGAGCAGGTACCCAAGTCCTCTCCTCCGGCCCGTATCCTCTCCAATGGACCAGGTACTGGAGGGAGCCCTGGATCATCCTACTGTCCACAATCTTGGCCACCTCGAATTCCACCCCCTCAGGGGTGAGAACGGGAACAGGAGGTTTCCTAGAGGGGGACCAGGACGGGGAGCAGCGTTTAAGGAGGGAAGCATGAAAGACGTCGTGTATGCGGAAGGATGGGGGCAGCTCCAGACGGAAGGATACAGGGTTGAGGACTTTAATGACCTTATAAGGCCCAATAAATCGGGGGGCAAACTTCCTGGACGGGACCTTAAGGCGCAAGTTCCTGGACGACAACCAGACCAAATCCCCGACGACAAACCGGGGGTTAGCAGAACGTCTACTATCCGCCTGAATCTTTTGTGCGCTCTGGGACGCCTCTAGGTTTTTCTGAACCTGGGCCCAGACAGTGCACAGTTCCCGATGAACATCCTCTACCTCAGGATTATTGGAACAACCAGGGGAGACGGAGGAGAACCTTGGGTTAAACCCGAAATTACAGAAAAACGGGGAGACCCCTGACGAGTTACTGACCCGGTTATTCAGGGAAAATTCAGCAAGGGGAAGGAATGAGACCCAATCGAATTGACAGTCAGAGATGAAACACCTTAAATATTGTTCCAGGGATTGGTTGGTCCTTTCCGTTTGGCCGTTAGTTTCGGGATGGAAGGCGGAGGAGAAGGACAGATCAATCTCCAACTTTTTACAAAAGGCTCTCCAAAATAAGGAAACAAATTGTACCCCTCTGTCCGAAACGATATTGACTGGGGCCCCATGGAGACGCAGGATGTGTTTCACAAACAAAGAAGCTAACGTCTTGGCGTTAGGTAGCTTCTTAAGGGGCACAAAGTGGCACATCTTGCTGAAGCGGTCGACTACCACCCACACCACCGACTTGCCCTGAGATGGAGGCAAATCGGTGATAAAATCCATGGAGATATGGGTCCAAGGTCTCTGGGGAATGGGCAAGGGACGTAGTAGGCCCGCAGGTCGGGACCTAGGGGTTTTGGACCTAGCGCAAACCTCACAAGCGGCGACGTAAGCCCTAACATCTTTAGGCAACCCAGGCCACCAATAGTTTCTGGTAATGAGGTGTTTGGTGCCCAAGATGCCAGGATGACCAGATAGAGCGGAGTCATGGTTTTCCCTGAGTACCCTCAGCCGGTATTGCTGAGGAACAAACAGTTTGTCCCCAGGGACGTTCCCGGGAGCTGCACCCTGATCAGCCGCGATATCAGAAGCTAAATCAGAATCCGTGGCAGAGACGATTATACCAGGGGGTAAAATACAAGCGGGATCCTTCTCGGAAGGAGGATTGGCCATGAAACTACGTGACAGAGCATCAGCCTTAATATTCTTGGACCCAGCCCTATAGGTAACCAAGAAATTAAATCTGGTAAAGAATAGTGCCCACCGAGCTTGTCTAGGATTAAGCCTCCGGGCCGATTCTAGGAAAACCAGATTCTTGTGATCCGTAAGGACCGTTACCTGGTGTCTGGCCCCCTCCAGGAAGTGCCGCCACTCCTCAAAAGCCCATTTAATGGCTAGAAGTTCGCGGTTGCCAATATCATAGTTACTCTCCGTGGGCGAAAACTTCCTAGAGAAGTAAGCACAGGGGCGGAGATGGGTGAGGGAGCTGGTACCCTGGGACAAGACGGCCCCCACTCCCACCTCGGAAGCGTCAACCTCCACAATAAATGGCTCCTCTTGGTTGGGCTGAATCAGCACGGGGGCCGAGATAAAGCACTTCTTGAGAGTCTCAAAGGCCTGGACGGCCTCAGGGGGCCAATGGAGGACATCAGCACCCTTGCGGGTAAGGTCCGTAAGAGGCTTAGCGACGACCGAGAAGTTGGCAATAAATCTCCTGTAATAGTTGGCGAACCCTAAAAAACACTGTAACGCCTTAAGGGAGGCAGGTTGGACCCATTCCGCCACAGCTTGAACCTTGGCAGGGTCCATGCGGAATTCATGAGGAGTGAGGATTTGCCCTAAAAATGGTATCTCCTGTACCCCAAAGACACATTTTTCAGTCTTAGCAAACAGATTATTCTCCCGAAGGACCTGGAGCACCTTCCTGACATGCTCCACGTGAGAGGACCAGTCCTTGGAAAACACCAGTATGTCATCAAGGTACACAACAAGAAAATTACCCAGGTACTCTCTCAGGATTTCATTAATAAAATTCTGGAAGACAGCAGGGGCGTTACACAACCCAAAGGGCATGACCAGGTATTCGAAATGACCCTCGGGTGTGTTGAACGCAGTTTTCCACTCATCCCCCTCTTTGATGCGGATAAGGTTATATGCCCCCCGTAGATCGAACTTAGAAAACCATTGGGCTCCCTGAACCTGATTAAAAAGATCCGGAATCAAAGGAAGTGGGTACTGGTTCCTTACAGTGACCTTATTCAGGTTACGATAATCAATGCACGGCCTAAGACCACCATCCTTCTTCCCCACGAAGAAGAAGCCAGCACCTACAGGAGAAGTCGAGGGGCGAATGAAACCCTTGGCCAGGCATTCCTGGATATACACCCTCATGGCTTCACGTTCAGGACATGAAAGATTAAATATCCTACCTTTAGGAAGCTTGGCACCAGGCACCAAATCGATAGCGCAATCGTAATCTCTATGGGGGGGCAACACCTCGGAGGCCTCCTTAGAGAACACATCGGCGAAGTCCTGAACGAACTCAGGAAGCGTGTTTACCTCCTCCCGGGGAGAAATAGAGTTAACAGAAAGACATGACATAAGACATTCATTACCCCATTTGGTGAGATCCCCAGTATTCCAATCAAACGTGGGATTATGCAACTGCAACCAGGGAAGGCCTAAAACCAGATCAGACGATAATCCCTGCATTACCAGTACAGAGCACTGCTCCAAATGCATGGAGCCAACAAGGAGTTCAAAAACAGGAGTATGCTGAGTAAAATAACCATTAGCAAGGGGAGTAGAGTCGATTCCTACTACAGGGATAGGATAAGGTAAATCAATACAAGGCATCTTTAGAGACATAGCAAATTCCACAGACATGATATTAGCAGATGAGCCAGAATCCACGAAAGCACTGCCCGTGGCAGACCGGCCAGCAAACGAGACCTGAAAGGGAAGCAAAATCTTATTGCGTTTCACATTGACGGGAAATACCTGTGCGCCCAAGTGACCTCCCCGATGATCACTTAGGCGCGGAAGTTTTCCGGCTTCTTATTCTTGCGCCTGGGACAGGTGTTCAGTAGATGCTTGTCGTCCCCACAGTAGAAGCAGAGACCGTTCATTCTGCGAAACTCCCTACGTTGTCGAGGGGACATGGAGGCCCCGAGTTGCATAGGTACCTCCGAGTCCTCCGTGGAGGGGCGAGGAGGCGGGACCTCGGGGGGGATCGCAGAAAAGTCAGAGGGGAGCACACTGAAGCGTTCTAGCTGACGTTCCCTGAGACGTCGGTCAAGTCGTACTGCTAGGGCCATAACCTGGTCAAGGGAGTCAGACGAGGGGTAGCTAACCAGCAGATCCTTCAGGGCGTCAGATAATCCTAACCTAAACTGGCACCTTAGGGCCGGATCGTTCCACTGAGAAGCTACGCACCACTTCCTAAAATCAGAACAGTATTCCTCAACCGGTCTCCTACCCTGACGTAAGGTCACCAACTGACTCTCGGCTAAAGCAGTCCTGTCAGTCTCGTCGTAAATGAGTCCGAGGGCAGAGAAAAAACGATCAACAGAGGAAAGTTCAGGGGCGTCAGGAGCCAAGGAGAAGGCCCACTCTTGGGGCCCTTCCTGGAGTCGGGATATGATGATACCCACCCGCTGGTTCTCGGAACCTGAGGAGTGGGGCTTAAGGCGGAAATATAGTCTGCAACTCTCCCGGAAGGAGAGAAACGTCTTACGGTCCCCTGAAAACCGGTCAGGTAACTTGAGGTCGGGTTCTAGAGGTGAGGTGGTGCGCCCAACCCTTTGGGCCAGGGCCTGGACCTGTAGGGAGAGGCCCTGCATCTGCTGGGTCAGGGTCTCAAGGGGGTCCATGATAGCGACAGCGTAGGAGAAATGGTAGACTAGGTAAGGGCTTGTTATTCTGTGATGGCAGGAAGGAGGTGAAGGGAAAGTGAGCCCTAATCTACCCACCGCCCTGTCCCTGCCTACTTGCAACGACCCGCCCTAGGCGACGAGGTACAACTGGGCGGCGGTCCCTACGCTGTCTAAGTGCACAGGAAAACAAACAGGGAACACGCAAGGGAAGGGGCAGTAGCCACGGAACGCCACGAGGAAACGGAGCGGCGAACGAACAGTCAGGACCAGGACGAAGTGAGTAACCCGAGCGGGCACGGAGACAGAAGCAAGCCAGGGGCAAAGCAAAGCAAAGCAAGTCAAGTCAAGGAGAACTGCAGCAAGGCAGAAGCACGGCAGAAGCAGGCTGGAGCAAGCAGCAGTGGGGCCAGGAATCCAAAAGAATAACAAGCAATGAGGAAGAGGAAACTGCAGGTATAAATGGACAGGGGGCGGAGCTAACTCTGACTGACCAGGCCGCGATAGGCTCTCCCACTCCTGAGCCTGCCACCCTGATTGGTGGGAGCCGGTGTCAGTCTAAGAGGTCTGGCCTCAGGTGTCGACTGATTAACCCTGGGAGTCTCCACAGACGTAGTGCCTGGCAGATCCTTTACAATAATTGTCCGGATCAGACGATGCAGATAAATGTTTAGACATGCTACAGGATTTATTTGGCTCATTTTCTCTTTTTCAGCTCTGGGCCTGACGTTTCTTTTTTTTAATCAGTTCAAGTTTATTCAACAAAATTCACAACTGTACAGGTCATTATACATTCTCATACAGTGTATAAGCAAATTTCCACAGACCCGCATATGTATTTTCAACAAAACATTCCCTTCCCCCCAACTCCCCCTTGTACCCCCCCAGCCGGTCTTCTCGTTACAACTTTTTTAATCCTATCTCCTTCTCCTTCCCTTTTCCATTCCCCCTCTTACGTCTACTCCCCGTATGTACCCCACCGTCAGTAGCCCTATACCTGAATGTGGGACCGTAATGTAAGTAGCTCCGCCGAAGCGCACCCAGAATGATCAATCCACCTAGCCCATTGTTTTTCAAACTTTGCCTTGGACCCCCTCTTGGAGTATATCCTATATTCCATCAGAACCTGTGAGTTAAGTGCCCCTATAATTTCTTGCTTTGAGGGTGGCTCCGTATCCAGCCAGTGTTTCGCTATTCCTTTCCTGACTTGGTATAGTATTTTTGCAATTGCCAAACCTGACATCCTATCCCCCTCCAAGTCTCCAACATATCCCAGCAGCATTACCACTGGATCCCATGGAATCTGTACCTCAAACACGCTCCCCAGTAGCTCTGACATTTCTGTCCACAGAGTCCCCAACCTCCCGCAGGACCAGAACATATGGAGGATGTCTGCCTTTTCCTCCGGGCACCTAGGGCACCTGGCGTCCGCCCTTAACCCCATTTGTTTCAGCACCCAAGGGGTCCTATACACCCTATGTATCAGAAACAACTGAGATCTCCGTTGTGCTACATTGTTGGACAAAGTACATGTTGCCGCCAAGACCGCCTCCCAGTGGTCTGTAGAAATAGGACCCACATCCCTTTCCCATGCAGCTTTGACTGGTGCCATAGGATCTCCCAGATGTTCCGACAGCAACCTGCGATAAACCAATGAAATTAATCCCTTTGACGTTACTGCTTTTGCAATATGTTCCAACACTCCCGTGGCATGTATTGCCATGTCTATACTGGCCGCTTGTGTCTGCACCGCGTGCCGAATCTGCAGGTACTGATAGAACATGCGGGAGTCCAACTGAAACCCCTCCCGTAATTGTTGAAAGGATTTGAGTATGCCTCCCTCGTACAACTGACTCAATCGTATTATGCCTTGCTGCTCCCACCCCTGCATCCCTTCCAATTTACCCAGTTCCCCCAGATATGCATTCCTCCAGAGTGGTGTATATTTAGTACACTCTCCTATCCCCAGCAAGTGTTTGCACTGCCACCACACCTTATGTATGAGAAGCAGGGTGGGTCTGGTACTCGCCATCCTTTTATAGCTGTGTGCTTCCAGTCCTGCCAACGGGTTCTCCCCCCCCCCAGATATGATAGGATGCGCGCACTGGACCCCCAGGTCTCTTCCTGCTCCCACCCCCAGAAATGCTGACATTGGGCAGCTAAATAATACACCCACGCACTGGGCACCGCCAGGCCCCCCTCCTCCTTAGGCAGTTGGAGTTTCTCCAGTTTAATCCTGGGTACCCCCTTCTTCCATACTAGGTCTCTAAACAAGTTGTGCAACCTTCTAAACCAATATTTTGGAATCCATACCGGGGAGTTATGTAGGACGTACAGCAACTGGGGCATAAGGATCATTTTAATCAGATTAGTCCTACCCAGAGCAGATAGCGGTAGCTTATTCCAAGCCTCTACTTTGGCTTTTATCGTTGTTAACAGTGGCATTACATTAAGAGACATATAATCCTGTGCTTTCGCCGTCACCCTGACCCCCAGGTACTTAAACTCCGTGACCACCGGTATCTCCACCTCCTCCTCCCCAGTCTGGATAACCCCCGGGTCCATGAGCATTAGAGCCGATTTTGACCAATTAATGAGCAATCCCGAATATTTCCCAAACCGCTTAATCAGGGCCATCACTAACGGTAGTGTGCGCTCGGCATCCGCCATGAATAACAGCATATCATCCGCGTATAATGCAATTCGTTCCTCCACCCCCCCATATCTCAACCCCTGAATATGCTCATGTTGTCTTACTGCACACGCCAATGGTTCCACCGCCAACGCGAACAACAACGGAGATAATGGACATCCCTGACGCGTTCCCTGCTCCAGCACAAACCGATCAGAGAGTACCCCATTCACCCTAATCCTTGCAGTCGGGGCTACATATAGGGCCTGACGTTTCTACATTATAAGTTCATCATGCTCCATGCTGAAGCCTTTGGGCCTCGTCAGACCTTGGTTCAAAAGATACTCCTGGCAATCGGATGGTCATCATGTGTTGGGACGGCCATTCTGGCTGCATTTTCAGTAAGTTAATAAATTTTTTACGTTGATAGGGTTGTCCCAGCTTCACTAAATAGGGACCCGCTGGCAATCAGCTGATCGCTGTGGGTCCGGTAGCTGAACCCCTGTTGATCATGATCAGCGGTTATCACCGGGTGGCCACACCCTAAAGTGGTATTACATGGCTTATTCCAATGAATGGACGACCATGTAATAGATGTGTGTCCCTCTTATTGTGTCCGGCATCCCTCTCCATGCTGACCAATCAGCGACCAATCAGCGACCAATCAGTGACTAATCAGTGACCAATCAGTGACATACACTTCTCATTGTTCCAGCCCAGCTTCTTTCACTGCACAATCACACTGTGCTGTGGATCATGCTGGGCTGGAACAATGAGAAGTGTATGATGCTGATTGGTCGCTGATTGGTCACTGATTGGTCAGCCCCATACACTCCTCTGTACAACACCCACTTGATCAAAAGTAAAAACGCGCCCAGTTGGTCTTTAAGAAACTAATTAGCATAAATCTAAAATTGCTCATAACTTGCTCAAAAATTATCTTTTTTCAAAATAAAAACCACTGCTGTTCTCTACATTACAGCGCCGATCAGATTATGTAGGAGATAGGGCGCTTATAATCTGGTGACAGCCTCTTTAAAGTCAGCTAACGAATTTCCAGCTGTTTTGAAGGACAAGGTTGGGACAGAGGTTAGTTTAGGTCGCATGCCGGGAACTTTTTATTTTTTACCTTTTCCTAATCTCCGTGTTTCACCTCTTTGGGTGGTTGCTAAAAAGGAGGTGGAAACATTTTGTTTAATTCACCACTTGTCATACGCTAAGGCTCGTTCTGTTAATGACGGTATTCGCAAGGATATTGCAGCGGTGTCTTATGTTTTGTTCGATCGAGTTGTCGATTTAGTTTGTAGTTCCGGGTGCAGGGCCCTTATGATCTGACATCGAGTGAGCGTTCCGGATGTTGCCGGTCCATGAGGATTGCTTTCATTTATTGGGTTGCCAATATTACTATGACATGTGCCTTCCCATGGGTTGTTCAATTTCATGCTTTTATTTCGAGGTGTTTAGTTTGTTGCTTGAATCAGTTCTCCAGGAGCAAATCGGCACTGCGTCCATTACGCACTATTTAGACGATTTTGTCTTTGTTGGCCCCCCTGCGTCACCGCAATGCCAATTTCTACTTGGTGTTCCACTTTCCCTAGAGAAAACCGAGGGTCCCGGTTTCCTTTTTAGGGATAGAAATTACAATCCCTGTTCGTTTCAGCCTTGTCAGTTAAAAAGATGCAATTGGAGCAGAGTCACACACAGCTAGTGCCTCCTCTGAGCCAGGAGTCGTACAGGAAAGTGAAGCCGCTGGGAATATAACGGTACCCGGGCTGCAGCCAAAGAATGGTTTAAGAAATGGAGGCCATGGATAAAGCAGTGAATGTATATATAGACAACTTGCTTGGACCAAGAGACCCGCGAGTAAAATGATGGTTCATGTTCGATAATTACATCCCCTCATTTGTTTGCACCGTCCTGTATTTATTTATCGTATGGATAGGACCGAAGTACAGGAAAAACAGACCACCAGTTTCCTGCAGAGGGATTCTTGTAGTTTATAACATTGGCTCTCGCTGTACATGTTTTATGAGCTGGTAACAGGAGTATGGGAAAGGAGGATACAACTTTTTCTGCCAGGACACTCACAGTGGAGGTGATGCAGACATGAAGATAACTCGAGTCCTCTGGTGGTACTACATTTCCAAGCTCATTGAATTCATGGACACTTTCGTCTTTATTCTCCGCAAGAACAACCACCAGATCACCGTCCTACATGTCTATCACCATGCGTCCATGCTAAACAACTGGTGGTTTGTCATGAACTGGGTGCCTTGTGGACACTCCTACTTTGGTGCTACTCTCAAAAGCTTTATCCATGTCATCATGTACTTTTACTACGGACTATCAGCTATACCAGCCATGCGACCTTATCTGTGGTGGAAGAAATACATCACCCAGTGCCAGCTGACCCAGTTCGTCCTAACACTGACTCAGACCAGCTGTGCAATGATTTGGCGCTGTGCAGTCCCCATGGGATGGCTGTATTTCCAGAACTGCTACATGATCTCTCTCATCATCCTCTTTACCAATTTCTACATTGAGACATACAAGAAAGCCTCTTCCCGAAGGAAAGATTACCAGAACGGCTCAGTGACTGCAGCGAACGGACACACAAACGGCTTTTCTTCCAAGGAGGACAATGTCAAGCAGCGTAAACAAAGAAGGGATTGAGCGGAAAAACCAGCCACCAGTTCACTGCGCCAGATGATATACCATCAGATTAAAATCACAGTGCACTGACACCCTTACAGCGACTGTAAATTATTCCTAGTTATATAACGTGATTAATGTAGATCTTAACAAATTCTACCTATCATTAAAATGCTGAAAACACATTTAGAATTGCTCACAAAATTAGCGGGCAGGTATTGTTTATTGGCTGGTGCTGCGATGCTTACAACATAATATCCAGTTCAGGGCTCGTCACGTTCCAGGTGTTGACAATAAAATTGCTGATGCTCTTTCTTGTTTTAATTTCCAGTTTCATTTATTGTTCCCGCAGGCAGAACAGGAGGGGACGGAGTGCCCGGATGGGCTATGGAGACTGCCGGATCCCAGTTAGTGCCTTTCGTCAGGGCATCACTTGCTCGATCTACCCGGACGGCTTATGGTAATGCATGGAACGAGTGGTTGAAAGTTGTAGGGGAACGTATTATTGGTCCTCCGGAACATCCTCGTTTAGCCTATATTATGGAATATTTGTCGGGTTTGGCTGAGCAGTTGCGCTTCGTCGCCTTATGGGTCTGGCATTTTTCTTTAAGCTTCATGGGTGGGCCAATGTCACAAAATCCTTCTTTATTTTGCAGTCCATTAAGGGGTGGAAGAAGTCGGCAGTTCCAATCTAGGCGTCCGATTTCTTTTGCAATTCTATTAAAACTTTTGCATTGTTTACCTGAGGTATGTGCTTCTATGTTTGACTCGGCCCTGTTAGCCGTGGCTTTTTCCTTTTTTGGTGCTCTGCGGATACCTGAGTTAGTTCCCCATAGTGCTACGCGGCCGGGCTGCCTTTTATTTGAGGACGTTAGTTTGTCTGAATCCGGCCAAGGTTTTAGAATACATTGATGATCGAAGACAGATATTTTTGGCAGGGGCTGCTGGGTTTCGTTGTGGGCAATCGGGGGTGTGGGTTGCCCTGTTGCTTTAGCATCTTCCTACTTAAGTTTGCGTAACTGTGGCTCTCAGTTTATGACGCATATTCACGGCAGCCCCCTTACAAAATTTCAGTTCTCTGCAGTATTTAAAAAGGCATTGTCATCTGTCGGCCTCCCCCTGGGAACTTTGGCACCCACTCATTTCGCATTGGAGCGGCTACTACCACCAGCTAATTGGGCCTGACCGATACTGAGGTGCGTCGTATAGGGCACTAGCGCTCTGATGCGTTCGCCCCGATTTGGTTCTGCACTAATTTCTTTTATTTTCTAGATTACCGGCCGTCAGTATGGATAATGGGCCATTCATATGTTTTTTGGGCTGAACGGAGAGCGGCTATAGGGCTCGGGGGAAAATCACTTGGATTCCAGGATGCAGAGATCTATTGGAGCGGCCTGAGGGGCCTAAGATCGTTGCAGACCTTACCGGAAGTGGTGGATATTAGTCGGCACCGGCTGGTGCCGACGGTTTTGGTTCTACACATTGGGGGGAATGATTTATGATCATGGTATACATGCAGTCTCTTCTCCATCTTCTTGGCCTTTTGGTGTGTGGCCTGGCTCTCTGGTGGCTACACACTGACTGTTATCAACAACCATGCCCCCCCCCCCACTGATGTACATCATCCCCTCAGTCCTATAGATTATCAGACTGCTGATTGTTAAAATGAGACAATTCTGATAATTTTTCCATATTATTTAACATTAACCTTTTTCTTTTCTGTTTTACAGTGAAACGCAAAAAATTGGAAATTTCTTTCCTGAAAATATCCTGTTTAGAATAGGATTCATAGGAATGGCCATTGCCTGTAACTAACAATCACGGAAGTGATTATAATATTCTCTTCATGCAGCAGTAATCAGATTTTTGTAAAAAATAAATAAAGTTTTGTTCATTTCATTGATAATAATTGTCCGGATCAGACGATGCAGATAAATGTTCCCGTCCATTATTGTAGGTTTCTTGTTGGGTTTAGCGCTTGGTCCGCGCTTCATAGATGTTATTAGGTTGTTTTACACGTGGTACAGGATTTATTTGGCTCATTTTCTCTTTTTCAGCTCTGGGTCTGACGTTTCTACATTACAAGTTCATCATGCTCCATGCTGAAGCCTTTGGGGATCGTCAGACCTTGGTTCAAAAGATCCTCCTGGGAATTGGATGGTCATCATGCGTTGGGACGGCCGTGATGGCTATGTTTTCGGTAAGTTAATAAATGTTTTATGTTAATAGGGTTTCCCATCTTTACTAAATAGGGACCCGCTGGTAATCAGCTGATCGCTGTGGGTCTGGCAGCTGAACCCCTGGTGATCATGATCAGCGGTGATCACCGGGAGGCCACACACTAAAGTGGTATTACATGGCTTATTCGAATGAATGGACGACCATGTAGTAGATGTGTGTCTGCTCCATCTAACAGAGAGGAGTCCCAAGCACGAGTCCCCCACTATATCCATTATGTCTCCGGGGTTATTATATCAGAACACGTTATTTAGGATTTAATGGGAAGTTCTGAGGGTAAATTAGTGATTAGTTCCATAAGATTTGCTGTAACCTCTGTCTTCTTGTTTTCTAGACCTACCGTTATTCAATGACTCACCGGATTTGCGCTTTCATTGCATTCGGGTTTGGCAGCCTTTACAACCTTTGGCAGTCCATACTCCTCTACAAAGTGCCCGAAAAGCCGAAGAGTCATCAGCCATTTCAGACTGGCGTCCTGCATAATGGCCGTGACCTTAGTGGTTTTCTGTATCCTTTCTTAAATAATATTTGAATGGAATCCAATTGTCCTAGTCTTTAGGTTCACATGTAGGAAACATCAGATACTGAGGTGATCATTTCCCTTCATTTTCTGATCTTGGCCGTCAGATGGCGACATGCTGGTGTAACACAGCGCCATCTGGTAACATTGTTCAGCTTCTTGCAGGAAGATGCTGAATAGAAAGCAGCGGTACTGTCCTTGCTATATATCTATTATATTAACATTTATCTCACATAAAAGTGTAGTAAATCCTATAAGACACTTACTAAACATATGAAACGTTATTTTCCTATATAATAAATTACCAGTCATTGGAAGTAGGGTATCCGTATACACCCACCTGTGCGCTGGAGATCAATGTGTAAAGATATGTACAGTATATCTCATACATAATATATACAGATGTTCGTGTACATCTTTATACAGATGTTCGTGTGTCAGGTACCCAATTTTTCTCCCATGCCTATGGAAAAACCTCTTACTAGGTAGGTTCCAGTTCACTGCAATATTTCGGTCAGCCTTAACCCGTGCTGGCTTTCCCCCCAAAGGATTTCGGAACACATTCATTCCGCATTGGAGCCGCTACCACGGCCAGCGGTTTCGGCCTATCTGATGAGGATGTTCGGCGTATCGGGCGGTGGTGTCAAAATTGTTTCGCTGGTTATATCCGTCCGGATTTGATTTTGCATTAAGTTTGTTTCTTTCTAGGTTCACGCCCCGTCATATGGATCCTTGGGCATTCTTACGTCTTCTGGGTGGAACGGAGAGCGGCAATACGGATTTCCAATACAGTCATTGGAGGTAGGGTATCAGTATACACCCACCTGTGTGCTGGAGATCAATGTGTAAAGGTATGTACAGTATATCTCATACATAATATAAAGTTATTGACATGCTGAGCCGCTGGTACAAACCAGTGGACGTAAAATTCCTTTAATCCGGCATTAATGAGATTATCAAATATTCCTGATCATTGGATAGATTTTATTTGTACCCCAAGAAGCCGTTCTATAGGAATACAATTGGACCTATAGTCTTTGTGCTCGTTCTCTGCACCATTTTGATCGTGACGTCCGCAATGTAATGGATGTGGTGTCACATGACAATGGGTCAGGTCCGTTTTGGCATCGCCGCCGTCAGTCACATGGCTCCATGCAATAAACATGAATGCAGCAAAACCTCGGCCCGGGCAGAAAGTTCTTGCTTTGGGCAAATTTTAATGTATTAATTTTGATATTTTGATATTTGTTCACAGATCAGTGAAATGACAGCAAAGATCATAGAGTGGTCGACGTTGGTCCTCATTCTGGTGAATGTATTGAGCTACTATCAGAATATGCAAGTAAAGGATAGAAAAAAGGGGGACCGATGCAAGGCGCTGCTAATATCAATAACGATGTTTATTAAGTGGTAGGCTACGCGTTTCGACGCAGGAATTGCGTCTTCCTCAGGCCATGAACATGTATAAGCATTACTCCCATTGAGCAAATACCTGCAGACTATACTAATAGATTCTTATGTTTAAAACAGCGTGAGAATTATTGGATCTATAAATTGTGTACACTTCACCCTGAAGGTTTGAATGATATTAGTGAGTCCTCTTTGGATTAGTTCTGATTCTTTAATAATATTTTTGTCTCCCGTATATACATATAACCAGTAATTGCCCTCGTAGATACAAAAAAACATACAAAAAAAGTCACATATCCAATATAGGTTTATTATATTATATTTTATTCTAACATCAGGCGTATTTCTCATAAACAGATGTTCTGTTATACAATTGTTTCTTTGTCATTGCAGTGATATCGTCCATATTCCCTGTAATATATATATTGCTTCATATTTTGGGTTGAAACCCCATGTTATTAATGTTAATGTTATTATTGGTATTGATATAACATATTATTAATATTAATACAACATATAATTAATGTATAATTATGGCATCAGATCATCTTAGATGTCATTCTTCCTTTGGTTTACGAGAGTATTATAGTAATTGTTTTTTTAGATTGGCTTGGAATTTTTTATTATGAATTATAGTTTTATACATACATATATTTTTTATTGGTTCTGATGTTCTATTGAATATAGATTTTATTCTAGTTTTAAATGTTTGATCGCTTTTTTACGATTTTCGAGTCAATAATTTGTGATAATACTTTGCTTAATTTGTATTTTATATAAATTTTGTTACTCATCTAACATGGTACTCGCGTACCGATGTATCAGCATAATAGTGTTGTTGTTATGACTACGAAGACGCCACTGATCTTTTCTTCTTTGCGGTGATTAGTATTCTAGTCTCCTATGAATTTATGCATAGTTATATTATAGCAATTTTTATGCAGTATCATCAGATTTAATTATTAAATGTTATTTTCGTTTTTTATAGACTTAGAAATTTTTCTGTCCTTTTGAGAATTATATAGTATTTTAACTTACCGCTAACCCTAATTGCCGGCTTTTTTGTTGTCATCAATACGGCTTGTATATCAAACATTTTATATATCTTATAATTTGGGATTATATTATTATGTTCTGTCACTTTTTCCTATATGTTAAATGTAATTATGTTAAATGTAACTACCATATTGCTCTTTTATCTAATTGACGCAAATTTCTTCAATCATTCGTGTTTGCTTTTTGTTCTATTCCTTGTAGCAAACTCCCTGTGTCCCCTCCCCATTTCCTCCTGTGATTGGTCGGTTTTTGATTACTGACCTGTGTATATATATGGGAGATGTTCATTTGTGTATGTTCATGGCCTGAGGAAGACGCAATTCCTGCGTCGAAACGCGTAGCCTACCACTTAATAAACATCGTTATTGATATTAGCAGCGCCTTGCATCGGTCCCCCTTTTTTCTATCCTTTACTTTCAAAATTGACGGTGAATTCACGCTCACCGGCCCTTGGACCTTGGCAGCAGCTACAGATTGCACCTGGCTGGACACACCTCGGGTGTGTCTTCTGACTTCGGATCTCCATAGCAGTGTGCTCCCTGGAGATCGTTTCACACCATCCAACAGTGTTATGCCTGGTCAGCATAACCCGACTAGGTGAGTGCAAATCACCTTAGCAATTATTGTTTGTTTTTGACCTCCGGATAATTGCACTATGTGGCGCCGTGTGTTTTTTCTTCTCTTTTAGTATCAGAATATGCAGGTCAGTAGACGTCACCTCATTATCACCTCGTATACCAGACCTCGTAATTGAAGGCACTCAGGCTTATTGGCCGTTGTGCCCATGACTGGGTGGCAATGAAGGGGTTAACTAAGCCACGTTATGCTAGGGGGATTGTTCCATGTAGTGTTTACATTAGTGGGGCCTATAGGGTATGGGGTACCCGCCTTTAGGGCATTTCTTGGGGGGATATAGGGCGGTTTTACCCACCCTCCCCGTTCTGTGTTTCTAAGGGCAAGGAGGGAAGACATCTACCTCTTCTGGCCGTTACTGCGCAGGGATTTGTTATTACAAAATTGTGAGTACACTTAACTGATTGTCATGGACCAGGAGGAGCTTGAAGAAATTATCCGTATCCGGATGCAGGACGAGGTTTCTGTATGGCTGCTGTCTCTTATTCAAGAGACTGTGGCACCGGCGTCTTCCCTACCTGGCACACCCCCTGCGCGACGATCCTCCCGCCGCTCCAGGCCGCAAGCACGTCTATCCCCCTCCGGCGACAGTAGAGTTCGCTCAATGTCGGCTAGACAGGCCACACATGCGCACACCGCACTCTCGCCACAAGAACAGTGAGAGGTGGCTAAGGGGCCCGACGAGGATATCATTCCTCCATCGTCGGGTATGACATCTCCCACCAGCTTGGGCCGTGCTAGGCCTCGCCCCGGGGCTGCAAGGAGCTCGACCACCCGCACTCCACCAACGCATACAGTAGATCTGCCGAGGGGGGCTCACCAACGTTAAGGAGAACAGCAGGTACTGCATCTGGGGGGATAGCCGCTCAGCACTCCCTCCCAGGTACTGTAGCAGGGGGGATGGCATGAGACTCCCCCCACCTCCGTTGAACGACGGGGATGATGGCTCTGTGGGGGACAGTGAAGAGGACTTCTTCCCCGGCGAACAGGAGCTACCTAGGGTGCAGCAACCACCACCACCTCCCCCTACACGGCCTGCGTTCGTCATACCCGCAGGTTTGGGTTCTGGCTTACCTCCTGGCAGAGAATACTGAGAGGGCCTCTTCGGTTAGCTCAAGGGATACCAACCGGACCCGCCGTTCCCGTTCTCGCTGTTCATCCTGGCGCCGCTTATCTCGACGGTCAACTAGACATCATAAACGGCATAGGAGGTCGCCATCAAGGTCAAGCTACAGTTCAAGGTCAGAGAGCTCACGCACTGGGTCGTCACACCTCGGCAGTCCGCGGGACAGCCATGACCGACGTCGCCATAGCAACCACGCCTCTGCTCGCCGTCGCTCAGCAAGACCAATCGTTGCGGTGGTACCAGTAGCACCCGCAGCACCTGTACCTCTACCGACACCCTCGACGGCTGTGGTCCCGGTATCGGCATCAGGATACGGTGAGTATGACTGCCTTCGGGCTTGGAGTTCAGGGGGAACGTCTGATGTTGATGTTTTTAATGTGTTGCGATCCCTGTTGGCGGGAGCCCCAGTGACTCCATCCATGCCGGCCTCGCAGGTGGAGGCAGGTAAAACGCTAGTGGAGGCATCCACGTCAATGGCATCCCCGTCGTTGCCCGCCTTCAGGGATACTTATTTTTGCGGTATCCCCCCCCTCGGTCCGCATTTGTCTCACGATACCAGGGAAAATATAGCATGGAACGAATATATTGATAGAGTTGTGGGGTGAGAAGTTAGCAAATTCGTCTATGGTGTTCTGGTCTGATAATGCCAGCGTGGTTCATGCCGTTATCCATTTAACTTCCTCTTCTGCGCCGGTTGTGGTTCTAATTAGACGTTTGGTTTTAAGATGCTTGCAGCACAACATTCAAATTAGGGCCCGTCATATTCCCGGTGTTCAAAATAATGTAGCTGACGCCCTTTCACGTTTTAATTGGCAGGTTTACCGTTCGCTCTGCCCTAGACGCCCTGTTTCCGTCCCCATCCTAATAAAGTTGTTACAGGTCCTTAAAGACGTTTGTTCTTCCCATTTTGAAATATCCTTGTTTACAGCGGCCTTTGCTTTGGCCTTTTTTGCAGCGTTACGGATTTCGGAAATTGATTGCCATGTCGGCGGCCCGCCCGGGCGGTTTGTTAGCAAATGATGTGGCGTTATCCAGCTCTGGGATTCGATTCGCCATACGGAAATCCAAGACAGACATATTTGGCAGATGTTGTTGGGTATCTTTAAGGCCGGTTCCTGGGCCAGCCTGCCCTGTCTGGGCCGTCACGCTTTATACAGATGTTCGTGTGTCAGGTACCCAATTTTTCTCCCATGCCGATGGAAAAACCGCTCACTAGGTAGGTTCCAGTTCACTGCAATATTTCGGTCAGCCTTAACCCGTGCTGGCTTTCCCCCAAAGGATTTCAGAACACATTCATTCCGCATTGGAGCCGCTACATCGGCCAGCGGTTTCGGCCTATCTGATGAGGATGTTCGGCGTATCGGGCGGTGGCGTTCAAATTGTTTCGCTGGTTATATCCGTCCGGATTTGATTTTGCATTAAGTTTATTTGTTTCTTTCTAGGTTCACGGCCCGTTATATGGATCCTTGGGCATTCTTACGTCTTCTGGGTGGAACGGAGAGCGGCAATATGGAATTCCAATACAGTCATTGGAGGTAGGGTATCAGTATACACCCACCTGTGTGCTGGAGATCAATGTGTAAAGATATGTACAGTATATCTCATACATAATATAAAGTTATTGACATGCTGAGCCGCTGGTACAAATCAGTGGATGTAAAATTCCTTTAATCCGGCATTAATGAGATTATCAAATATTCCTGATCTATAGGAATACAATTGGACCTATAATCTTTGTGCTCGTTCTCTGCACCATTTTGATCGTGACGTCCGCAATGTAATGGATGTGGTGTCACATGACAATGGGTCAGGTCCGTTTTGGCATCGCCGTCAGTCACATGGCTCCATGCAGTAAACATGAATGCAGAAAAACCTCGGCCCGGGCAGAAAGTTCTTGCTTTGTGCAATTTTTAATGTATTAATTTTGATATTTTGATATTTTTTCACAGATCAGTGAAATGACAGCAAAGATCATAGAGTGGTCGATGTTGGTCCTCAATCTGGTGAATGTATTGAGCTACTATCAGAATATGCAGGTAAGTAGACATTACCTCATTATCACCTCGTATACCAGACCTTGTAATTGAAGGCACTCAGGCTCATTGGCCGTTGTGCCCATGACTGGGTGGCAATGAAGGGGTTAACTAAGCCATGTTATGCTAGGGGGATTGTTCCATGTAGTGTTTACATTAGTGGGGCCTATAGGGTATGGGGTACCCGCCTATAGGGCATTTTTTGTGGGGATATAGGGCGGTCTTACCCACCCTCCCCGTTCTGGGTTTATAAGGGCAAGGAGGGAAGACAACTTCCTCTTCTGGCCGTTACTGCGCAGGGATTTGTTATTACAAATTTGTGAGTACACTTAACTGATTGTCATGGACCAGGAGGAGCTTGAAGAAATTATCCGTATCCGGATGCAGGACGAGGGATCTGTATGGCTGCAGTCTCTTATTCAAGAGACTGTGGCACCGGCATCTTCCCTACCTGGCACACTCCCTGCGATCCTCCCGCCGCTCCAGGCCGCCAGCACATCTATCCCCCTCCGGTTCAAGGGATACCAACTGGACCCGCTGTTCTCGTTCTCGCCGTTCATCCAGGCGCCGCTCATCTCGACGGTCAAATAGACATCGTAAACGGCATAGGAGGTCGCCATCAAGGTCAAGCTACGGTTCAAGGTCAGAGAGCTCACGCACTGGGTCGTCACACCACGGCAGTCCGCGGGACAGCCATGACCGACATCGCCATAGAACCGCGCCTCTGTTCGCCGTCACTCAGCAAGACCGATCGTTGCGGTGGTACCAGTAGCACCCGCAGCACCTGTATCTCTACCGACACCCTCGACGGCTGTGGTCCCGGTATCGGCATCAGGACATGGTGAGTATGACTGCCTTCGGGCTTGGGGTTCAGGGGGAACGTCTGATGTTTGGTGTTATATTGTGACAATATGTCAGGTATTTTATATATTATATATTGTTTATTGCTTTTGTTTTAGCATGTATGGATATAATATATGTTATAATAAATTTCTTACATTCTTTATTTTCACTTATTTTTATTTTCACTTACGATTGTTTGTATTTTTATTTTTTGACATATTCTTGTCCTTCTATTCACTTATTCTTTTTCTTGTGACGCGTCGCACAGTCACTTTCACTTTTTTCTTTGATGTAAATTATTGGCCATTTATTCGCATTTTTGTTCATTTCACTGTATTGACACTACTCACATTCTGTAATACAATATATTCTTTACTGATCCACATATACTCGTTTATGCTAATAAGGGTTCTGAAGTAGTGTATATAATCAATCCTTTTCTACCCATATTGAAATATAAATTCCCCTGACCGGTTATGAATGTCTATTTACACATAAATGGGAGATAGCGTTTGTATATTGGAAGTAACTTTTCCACTTACGAGACTGGAGTCCCTCTTGCTGTCAAGTGCGCATGTCTGAGCGGCTTCTGGCGGCGACGTTCTGCCCTCTCCGCTTCC
Source organism: Rhinoderma darwinii (assembly GCF_050947455.1). Lineage (NCBI taxonomy): Eukaryota > Metazoa > Chordata > Amphibia > Anura > Rhinodermatidae > Rhinoderma > Rhinoderma darwinii. Next base: position 424,033 of record NW_027461831.1, read on the forward strand.
ATAGGCCCATTGTGCATGCCCGGAACTCTCGTACGCGTCGGGTATCCGGGGACGCGCTGCTGTGCCTGGAACCGGAAGTGGGGCTGGCCTCGCTTCCGGCCGCGGCATTTGAGATGCGCCGCAATTGACAGCTGAGGGACTTTCTCCAAACTATTTAAGGGCTGTTTTGTAGGAGGACATACACACACACATCCCCCCTGAGGAAGCAACCGTAGCGAAACGCGCGTTGTGGTTTCATGGGAAGGAGCAAATATCAACGATCTTCTTACATTGCTGTCATGGGTAAGGCTGCTAAATATGAATGATTCCTTTAAATAGTACTATGTTATCCTATTTTTCCTATCGCCTTTACTTTTCACTTATGTAATTTAACGAATAGGTATTGGACGTATAATAGGATTACTCTTTCCCTTCCTGGGGCTCACACCCTGGATATGTAAATCATTTCTATATAGCCCCTGCACCTGTGTTCATTACCTGATAAGGGTTAACTATTTGCTCCATTATTTTACACTAGGGTCCTGTTCTTATGTAATGTTTTAAATTGTATTTGTGATACATGTTAATAAAATATTAACTTTTTATATGAATTGGCATTATGGCTCATTGTTGTTCTTCAGTATTTAATTAAGTATGGAGTGACCCCAGCCCGTGATCCCGCTCCATACTTCCCCTTAACGACTGCCAAGTACATGTATGTGGCATCTTGTTAAGGAGATAAATGTCTTTTTGTTGATTGTTTCTGTGAATTTTTATTTTCATCCTGTTTTGATTATTTTATTCTGTTGTAGATATCACAGCGGCGGTTATAGGAGGATCTTGTTTAGATGGCGCTGAACCGCATAGGGAGAGCGCCAGGGACTGCAGGGAAGTGCAACCCGGTCTTTCTTTCCGTGAATTGACACAGAGTGCGCTTTGCTAATTTATTGGCGACTTCTCACTATTATGGAGATCAACGGATTGGGATTCTTCTCCATCTTCTTGGCCTTTTGGTGTGTGGCCTGGCTCTCTGGTGGCTACACCCTGACTGTTATCAACAACCATACCTACGCCGCTTTGACGGGCACCTGCGCCGATGAACATCTGCTTCAGCTGGGATCAGGTGAGGATGCAGGGTCAGCGGCTATTGTGTCGGGAGATGCTGGGGGGGAGGGAGGCCCGGGCAGAGGAGACGTCGCAGGGGTGCTGCAGCGAGGGCATTACATGACCCAACCCCCTATCAGAGGACAAGAGCTGGAGAAGAAGTCGTCCGGTCTCAGCCAGGGCTGCGGTCTCCTCCACAACTGTGTCATTATTGAATGTACCGTCCAGTTCTGGCCCGCAGCAGGAATGTCCGAGCAGGGATGTGGTGCATGCTGTTGGTGCCAAGGGGGATCGATGTGATGTTGGTCACACGTCTGCCTTGTCCCTTTTTTCTGTTTCAGGTTCGGCAAAGGAATCGTCAAGAAGAGGGAGGAAACGCAGATGTGAAGGTGGGTGCAGGCACGGTCGGCGCAAGCATCGCCACGGCAGAGGTGGTCGTCCTCAGAGGCGGAGATCGCTCTCAACATCTTCTGACCATAGCCCTCCTCTTCTTCTTCGCCATCATTATCTACATCATCTTCCCCGCCGAGGACGTCGAGCCGTGCTGATGTCACAGAGAGATGACGAGGGGTTATAAATATTCCCCTGACAGCTGCCCGGTCTTTATTTCCGTGAATTGACACAGAGCGCGATTTGATAATTTATTGGCGACTTCTCACTATTATGGAGATCAACAGATTGGGATTTTTCTCAGTCTTCTTGGCCTTTTGGTGTGTGGCCTGGCTCTCTGCTAGCTACACCCTGACCTCACATCAACAACCATGCCCCCCCACTGATGTACATCATCCCCTCAGTCCTATAGATTATCAGACTGTTGATTGTTAAGATCAAACAATTCTGAAAATTTTTCCATATTATTTAACATTGACTTTTTCTTTTTCATTTAATTTCTTTCCCGAAAATATCCTGTTTAGAATAGGATTCGTAGGAATGGCCATTGCCGGTAAGTAAATATCACGGAAGTGATTATAATATGCTCTTCATGCAGTAGTAATCAGATTTTTCTAAAAAATAAATAAAGTTTTGTTCATTTCAATTGATAATAATTGTCCGGATCAGACGATGCAGATAAATGTTCCCGTCCATTATTGTAGGTTTCTTGTTGGGTTTAGCGCTTGGTCCGCGCTTCATAGATGTTATTAGGTTGTTTTACACGTGGTACAGGATTTATTTGGCTCATATTCTCTTTTTCAGCTCTGGGTCTGACGTTTCTACATTATAAGTTCGTCATTTCCATGCTGAAGCCTTTGGGGATCGTCAGACCTTGGTTCAAAAGATCCTCCTGGGAATTAGATGGTCATCATGCGTTGGGACGGCCGTGATGGCTATGTTTTCGGTAAGTTAATAAATGTTTTATGTTAATAGGGTTGTCCCATCTTTACTAAATAGGGACCCGCTGGCAATCAGCTGATCGCTGTGGGTCCGGCAGCTGAACCCCTGGTGATTATCACCAGGTGGCCACACACTAAAGTGGTATTACATGGCTTATTCGAATGAATGGACTACCATGTAGTAGATGTGTGTCTGCTCAGTCTAAAAGAGAGGAGTCCCAAGCACGAGTCCCCAATATATATCCATTATGTCTCTGTGATTATTATATCAGAACACGTTATTTAGGATTTATTGGGAAGTTCTGAGGGTAAATTAGTGATTAGATCCATAAGATTTGCTCTGACCTCTGTCTGCTTGTTTTCTAGACCTACCGTTATCCAATGACTCACCGGATTAGCGCTTGCATTGCATTCGGGTTTGGCAGCCTTTACAACCTTTGGCAGTCCATACTCCTCTACAAAGTGCCCGAAAGCTGAAGAGTCATCAGCCATTTCAGACTGGCGTCCTGCATAATGGCCGTGACCTTAGTGGTTTTCTGTATCCTTTCTTAAATAATATTTGAATGGAATTCAACCGTCCTTGTCTTTAGGTTCACATGTAGAAAACATCAGATCCTGAGGTGATAATTTCCCTTCATTTTCTGATCTTGGCCGTCAGATGGCGACATGCTGGTGCAACACAGCGCCATCTGGTAACATTGTTCAGCTTCTTGCAGGAAGATGCTAAATTTATCTCACATAAATATCCCCAGACGAAGGCTTCCGGGCCGAAACGCGCGTCGGGGTGACTCCAGTGACGGTGACCTGTTCAAATGGGTATGAGCTCCGTTTCCAGCATATGTTTACTTTCAGCATTATGAGTCTTTCATTTAGATTAACCCAATGGGCAGTGGCTGTTTGCACTTGTGGCTGACAACACAGCCACAGCTCTGATTTTGCTTTGTGCTCTTTATTTATGGGGTCAAGCTGAGCCATATATTTTGTGTGCATAGTATGATTACTGTTTTCTTTGTCTGGCTCTTGTCAGGGGTACTTACACTGCTATACACGCTGTAATTTACATTTATTCTAATCCTACCTTTTTTGTGTAGAAAGATATACTGAGCTGTCCTGCTGCTGAATAGTTTTTCCTGCTGCTATTAGTTTTTCATGCTGGTTATGTAACAGAATATGCACATCATATAAATGTAACATACCACTGATGTATTTTTGCATTTCTGTATTTAAACAGTGTCGCCCATTACCCATATATTTGGATATATTACATACTTGTGATCTGGTTGTCTTTCTGCACTGTGGAATTCATCTCAGTTTTTAATTTATGTTACTTTTTAGATGTACTTAATAAAGAAACTTTTGTTTTAAATTATTTTGGTGTGTCAGACTCCGAACTTTAGGTCTTGTTGTTGTTTCTCACATAAATATGTAGTAAATTCTATAAGACACTTAATAAACATAAGAAACGTTATTTTCCTATATAATAAATTACCAGTCATTGGAGGTAGGGTATCCGTATACACCCACCTGTGCGCTGGAGATCAATGTGTAAAGGTATGTACAGTATATCTCATACATAATATAAAGTTATTGACATGCTGAGCCGCTGGTACAAACCAGTGGATGTAAAATTCCTTTAATCCGGCATTAATGAGATTATCAAATATTCCTGATCATTGGATAGATTTTATTTGTACCCCAAGAAGCCGTTCTATAGGAATACAATTGGACCTATAATCTTTGTGCTCGTTCTGTGCACCATTTTTTTTTTTATAAGCACTACTCACCCATGGGCCCCATACCTTCTCATATTTCGTGTAAGTATGATCCTTATAAGCTAACATTTTCTCATGTGAGCACGTACTGTTAACCTGATTGATAATTTCTTGAGGAAGAGGAAGTTCTGTGCTCTTCCAATACCTAGTGATGGCCAGCTTAGTTGCAAGAAGAATATGTGCTACCAACACTCTGTGTCTCGTGGGGATGAGGTCCAAGTTCAAAAAAAGTAAAGCTAGAGAAGGGGACATATGAACCTGTGTTCCCATTATATGAGAAATCAACTCAAATGAGGACTTCCACAAATTAACTAACATTGGGGACTCCCATAAGATATGCAGAAGTGTACCCCTAGCCCCACACCCCCTCCAACATAGATGGGATGTACCAGGGAACATCCGGTAAAGTCTATCCGGAGTATAGTACCAACGTAAGATGGTCTTCATTGCTGCCTCATAGTGAAGTGTACATTTAAAGTTCTGTGAAACAAACGTAATAGCATTTTTCCACCTGGCATTGGTATATTCTTGTTTGAGCTCCCTCTCCCAGGCCAGAAACGGAACCGATTTAATAAATGTAGTCTTCTGACCCAGAAGGTCATATAAGGGTCGTAGCCCCCCAAATTTCTGGATTGGACCATAATTTTAAAACATCCGTATTTGCTGTTACTGCAAAAGGACAATCCGTGCGCAATAGATGTCTTATTTGGAGATATTTATAAAAGTCTCTATTGGCTATATGAAAATTTTCATGTAATGAGGAAAATGGCAATAATTGAGTTCCATCCATTAGCTGTTGCACCTGTGTCAGGCCTTTTGTTGTCCAAGCCCGTAGATCCAAGCTAGGGAGAAGGAGCTCCAATGTCTCCACCGGGGCGCATGTGATCAATGAAATATCCGATCGGGTACATATGGAGTGAAATTGTAACCAATGAAAGATTGAGGTGCACAGCACGTATGGTAAGGGGGTGGTGGTATGACCAGAGCTCAGACTAGTAGAAGTGCCCTCAAGTTCCGTGTGGGTATTAGAGATGATTCTATATGAATCCAATGGCGAGAGATATCCCCCTCCCACCAATGCCTCAGTGAGCTACCTAAGTGGCCAAAAAGTAATGGTAAACATTTGGTAAACTCAATCCACCAAATTTCTTGCCCCGTTGAAGAATCTTGGCCGCTATACGTGGCTTACCCTTCCGCCACACAAAAGAGTTCAACAATTTATGAGTTTTTTGGAAAAAGGATTGAGGTAGTTTCAACAGTAGCGTCCTGAATAGGTACATCAGCTTAGGAAGAATCAGCATCTTATATGCTGCTATTCTACCTATCCAAGACACCTCATATGAGGCTATCTTATGCATATCTTGCGCTACTACGTCCAGAATCGGGAGATAATTAGATTGATACAGATGAGAAACCTTTGTGGTAATATGAATCCCTAAATAAGTAATTTGTTTCTGTTGCCAATCTAAGGAAAACCGAGTTTGCAATGACAAAAGTTTGATGTGTGCACAATTCAACGGCAAAGCTTGAGATTTCCCCACGTTAATTTTATAGTCGGACACAAGTCCAAATTTCTCAATCAGGGTCAGAGCAGCTGCCAGTGACGACTCTGGTCTCTCTAGAGTCAAGAAAATATCGTCTGCATACAGGGAAATGCTATGTACACGATCCCCAATCCGGACCCCCTTTATCTCTGTGTGTTGTCTAATTGCCTGAGCTAAGGGCTCTATTGAAAGAAGAAATATCAGTGGAGATAATGGGCACTCCTGCCTAGTCCTGTTCGTTATTGGAAAATCATCTGATAGAGTGCCGTTCACAAATACCCTTGCAGATGGGACAGTGTATAAAGCTCCTATAGCGTCTAAAATTGGCCCTTCAAACCCCAATTTGCCCAACACTGCAAAAACAAATGACCAATTTACGCGATCGAAAGCCTTCTCAGCGTCTAAAGCAACTAAGACCGCGGGCGTCTCTCGTGCCCCCAGCCTATCCACAATATTCAGAACCCTCCTGGTATTATCAGATGCCTGTCTACCCCGGACGAAACCCACTTGATCCTGTTGTATTAACAAGGGAATATTCAGAGCTAAACGATTTGCTAATATTTTGGCAAAAAATTTTAAGTCAGAATTTAACAGGGATATCGGTCTAAAGTTTTGGGGGACATCAGGAGTTTTACCTGGCTTTGGAAGAGTCACTATTACCGCATTTAACATTTCTTTAGGGAAGGAACCCATTTTAATGGCGTGCTGTAGGACTTCAAACAAATGTGGAAGTAAGGTCTCCTCAAAGGTCTTGTAATAAGCCCCCGATAAACCAAGTGGGCCAGGAGCTTTATTTGATGGGAGAGAACGAATCACTTTAGAAACTTCCTGTCTCGTTAAGGGAAGATCCAATCCCCTCAACTGTTCCACCGTAAGCTTGGGAAGATTAACAGAGTCTAAAATATGTGTAAGAATTTGCTGGGACTCCGACATCGAAGGGTGTGTGTTATGAAGGTTATATAATGATCGATAGTATTCCATAAATTTATTTGCTATGTCTCTGGGGGTGTACGTTTTTTGAGAGGTGGAGGGATTAACTAGGAAGGGTATTTTGTTCCTCAAAGACCAATTCTTCACTCTTTGCGCTAGCAGTTTACTTGCCTTATTGTCCTGAGAATAATATTGTGCCTTAACTTTTTAAAGATTTTTTTCATACGTATGTAACATGCAATCTTTAAGTTGAATCCTAAGGACCCTCAACTTGTCCCCATGTGTCGAGGACGGACAGGATTTATTCAGACGTTCTAATTCCCTAATCTGATTTATTATACCGTCTAACCGGCCGTCTCTTTCCTTTTTTGCCCTGTGCCCCCACTTAATGAACATCCCCCTTATGAAAGCCTTATGTGCATTCCACAAAATGAAAGGGTCCTGTACCGAGTCAATATTTAAAAGGAAGTATTCATCTAAACTCTTCTGAAGTTCCTCCCTATATGTGGAGTGAGACATCAGAAAGGTGTTGTTTCTCCAAAGGAAATCAGATGTATGAGGGTAAGACTCCTCCACGTCCAAGCTGATCGTCGCATGGTCTGACCATTTGATCACATCAATGTTTGTCTTTTTAACTCTCTGCACTAGAGATCTAGAAATTGCAAAAAAGGTCAATGCAGGAATAAGTTTTGTGTACTTGAGAGAAGTGCGTGTAATCCCTTTCTGAGTCATGTTGAATCCGCCATATATCATATAAATCCGTCTCATTAAGTAGGGGAGCTAGGAAATGGGATTGGGACCTGTGTGTTGAGGAGGAATCCATCTGAACATCTGGTACTGAGTTAAAGTCCTCGCAAACAATTAGTTGACCTTGTGCGACCTGGTGTGTTTTGTGTAGTACTTTCTTGAGAAAGCGCTGTTGGTGAGTGTTTGGGGCGTATATTACTACAATAGTGTATCTCACATTATTAATGTCACCAATCTGAATAATATACCTGCCATGTGGGTCAGTCAGAGACAAGATTGATGTAAAAGCTATAGTGTTCCTGACAGCCAGAAGTAGCCCCCTTTGCTTTTTGGCATGGTGGGATAGGACAATTGTAGGAAATTGGGGATGTTTAATTCTGTGAGCGTCTTTCTCAATTATGTGAGTCTCTTGAGCACAAAATATATCACAGTTTGAAGACATAGCCTCCTTCCACATGAAAGATCTTTTAGAAGGGTTGTTCAGGCCCTTCACATTTAAAGAAGCCAATTTAATAACCAGGGTACATCAAATAAAGTGCTTCAGTTGGAGTGAAAAAACCCAATTGGCAATAGAGAACATTCCTATCTCCAAGTGTCATAACTATATATATGTATGAACCCCCTATATAGAGATGTATTCCCTTCCATAATGCATACTCTCCCACTCGTGTCCGCTTAAGAAATGTATAGTTGTGCATTTCATCTTTGACCAGAATGAGCAACCCATATGTACATGTCAAAAATGCATAATGAACAGAAATGGTATGTGCAAACAAAACATAAAAACATATATGCAGCTTTAGAAGCTGAAACAGGTTAACGGGACAGTCACTCAGGATTGTTACCCAGAAATATGGCCGAGCTCCATCCGGCACAGACATCTCGATTTAACAGCTCTTCAGCGGTTATTTCTCCTCCCAGGGGACACCATCCGCCAATCTTTGTCTACCCTTTCAGGGAGAGATGAACGATCCTCGAGGGCAGGAAGCGGAATTTTCCACATATGTAAAAGTTTCTTCCCCTCTTCCAAAGAAAGAATGACATGTAATGAGTCATTACGCCGTATTAGCAACTTCACAGGGAAGCCCCATCTATATGCAATTTGATTATCCCGAAGTGCAGCAGTAATTGGAGCCAGTTGTTTACGTAGACGAAGTGTGGTTTGAGATAGATCAGCATAGAGTTGAATACGATGATATGGCGCCGGTAAGTCGCCTTGTTTCCTTGCTGAGAACAGCAATGCTTCTTTAATATGGTAGTAGTGGATGCTATGGTAGTAGAGTCCGGAAGGTGCTTTGGACGAGGTAAGCGGTGTGCTCTGTCAATGATGACATCCGTATCAGAACTTGACGGCAATACAGCCCTGATGAGGCCTTGTATATGGTTTGAAAGATCTTTAGGGTGTATATCCTCCGAGATACCACGAAACTTCACATTGTTTCGTCTGGACCGGTCCTCCTAATCCGTGACCTTGGCCCGCAGACTATCCAACTCAGTCTTAAGATCCTCATGAGAGTCCACCAATTGGTTATGTGAGTCAGCAAAATCTCCCATTTTTAGTTCCACATGGTGTATTCTATTACCCAGTGTTTGCACCGTGGATTGAATAGGAACAAGGAGAGAAGTAATCTCCTTGTGCATAGATAGGCTGAAGGCCAGTAGCATCTCCTTCAGTAAGGTGCCTGACGCAGGTTGGTCAGTAGTAGGTATATCTAGAAAGGCATTAGATAGCCCCGATGGTAAAGTCTCACTTACCTCCGCACTCGGCGGGGAGGGACTCTGTAGACAAGACTTTTGCTTGACCGGGCTCGTGGATGGAGAAGATGGCGTCTGCCACGTGACCAACTCGGCGCCCAGACTCGTCGCTATATCCTCCATCAGAGGACTATATCTGGATCCTGTCACCTTTCCTCGTCTAGTATATCCCATTTTGTCAGAGGACACCGGATCCCCCGATGAGGAACCTGATCCAGGTGAGGACGGAGCTGTGCAGGACTCTGTATGAGAGATTTGTGAGCGCGAGGCCATCCCGGGCCCGCCGCCAACTTCCTCCCGATCTTTGTCAAAATAAAACTCCAGTTTGCCCTGTTACTTCAGACTTCTCTTACCCCTGGTCATCATCCACAGGCAGTTACGTATTTTCTCCAGGCAGAATAACCGGTTCGGAAAAGCCGTGCTGTGGTAGTCGCTGTGCTAGTGCCGGAGCTCACAGATCAAGCGGCCATCTCCCTCGGCAGCCAAACCACGCCCAGTTCTCTGCCCCATTTTGACAATGGGTCTGGTCCATTTTGGCATCGCCGTCAGTCACATGACTCCATGCAATTGAAATTGTTTCGCTGGTTATATCCGTCCGGATTTGATTTTGCATTAAGTCTATTTGTTTTTTTCTAGGTTCACGCCCCGTGATATGAATCCTTGGGCATTCTTACGTCTTCTGGGTGGAACGGAGAGCGGCAATACGGAATTCCAATACAGTCATTGGAGGTAGGGTATCAGTATACACCCACCTGTGCGCTGGAGATCAATGTGTAAAGGTATGTACAGTATATCTCATACATAATATCAAGTTATTGACATGCTGAGCTGCTGGTACAAACCAGTGGACGTAAAATTCCTTTAATCCGGCATTAATGAGATTATCAAATATTCCTGATCATTGGATAGATTTTATTTGTATCCCTAGAAGCCGTTCTATAGGAAAACAATTGGACCTATAATCTTTGTGCTCGTTCTCTGCACCATTTTGATCGTGACGTCCGCAATGTAATGGATGTGGTATCACATGACAATGGGTCAGGTCCGTTTTGGCATCGCCGTCAGTCACATGACTCCATGCAATAAACATGCATGCAGAAAAACCTCGGCCCGGGTGGAAAGTTCTTGCTACGTGCAATTTTTTATGTATTAATTTTGATATTTTGATCTTTTTTCACAGATCAGTGAAATGACAGCAAAGATCATAGAGTGGTCGATGTTGGTCCTCAATCTGGTGAATGTATTGAGCTACTATCAGAATATGCAGGTAAGTAGACGTCACCTCATTATCACCTCGTATACCAGACCTCGTAATTGAAGGCACTCAGGCTTATTGGCCGTTGTGCCCATGACTGGGTGGCAATGAAGGGGTTAACTAAGCCACGTTATGCTAGGGGGATTGTTCCATGTAGTGTTTACATTAGTGGGGCCTATTGGGTATGGGGTACCCGCCTATAGGGCATTTCTTGGGGGGATATAGGGCGGTCTTACCCACCCTCCCCGTTCTGTGTTTCTAAGGGCAAGGAGGGAAGACAGCTTCCTCTTCTGGCCGTTACTGCGCAGGGATTTGTTATTACAAAATTGTGAGTACACTTAACTGATTGTCATGGACCAGGAGGAGCTTGAAGAAATTATCCGTATCCGGATGCAGGACGAGGGTTCTGTATGGCTGCAGTCTCTTATTCAAGAGACTGTGGCACCGGCGTCTTCCCTACCTGGCACACTCCCTGTGCGACGATCCTCCCGCCGCTCCAGTCCGCCAGCACGTCTATCCCCCTTCGGCGACAGTAGAGTTCGCTCAATGTCGGCTAGACAGGCCACACACCGCACTCTCGCCGCAAGAACAGTGAGAGGTGGCTAAGGGGCCCGACGAGGATATCATTCCTCCATCGTCGGGTATGACATCTCCCACCAGCTTGGGCCGTGCTAGGCCTCGCCCCGGGGCCGCAAGGAGCTCGACCACCCGCACTCCACCAACGCATACAGTAGATCTGCCAGGGGGGCTCACCAGCGTTAAGGAGAACAGCAGGTACTGCATCTGGGGGGATAGCCGCTCAGCACTCCCTCCCAGGTACTGTAGCAGGGGGGATGGCATGAGACTCCCCCCCCCTCCGTTGAACGACGGGGATGATGGCTCTGTGGGGGACAGTGAAGAGGACTTCTTCCCCGGCGAACAGGAGCTACCTAGGGTGCAGCAACCACCACCACCTCCCCCTACACGGCCTGCGTTCGTCATACCCACAGGTTTGGGTTCTGGCTTACCTCCTGGCAGAGAATACTGAGAGGGCCTCTTCGGTTAGCTCAAGGGATACCAACCGGACCCGCCAGTCCCGTTCTCGCCGTTCATCCAGGCGCCGCTCATCTCGACGGTCAACTAGACATCATAAACGGCATAGAAGGTCGCCATCAAGGTCAAGCTACAGTTCAAGGTCAGAGAGCTCACGCACTGGGTCGTCACACCTCGGCAGTCCGCGGGACAGCCATGACCGACATCGCCATAGCAACCACGCCTCTGCTCGCCGTCGCTCAGCAAGACCAATCGTTGCGGTGGTACCAGTAGCACCCGCAGCACCTGTACCTCTACCGACACCCTCGACGGCTGTGGTCCCGGTATCGGCATCAGGATACGGTGAGTATGACTGCCTTCGGGCTTGGAGTTCAGGGGGAACGTCTGATGTTGATGCTTTTAATGTGTTGCGATCCCTGTTGGCGGGAGCCCCAGTGACTCCATCCGTGCCGGCCTCGCAGGTGGAGGCAGGTAAAACGCTAGTGGAGGCATCCACGTCAATGGCATCCCCGTCGTTGCCCGCCTTCAGGGATACTTATTTTTGCGGTATCCCCCCCCCCCTCGGTCCGCATTTGTCTGACGATACCAGGGAAAAAATTGCAAGGAACGAATATATTGATAGAGTTGTGGGGTGAGAAGTTAGCAAATTCGTCTATGGTGTTCTGTTCTGATAATGCCAGCGTGGTTCATGCCGTTATCCATTTAACTTCCTCTTCTGCGCCGGTTGTGGTTCTAATTAGACGTTTGGTTTTAAGATGCTTGCAGCACAACATTCAAATTAGGGCCCGTCATATTCCCGGTGTTCAAAATAATGTAGCTGACGCCCTTTCACGTTTTAATTGGCAGGTTTACCGTTCGCTCTGCCCTAGACGCCCTGTTTCCGTCCCCATCCTCATAAAGTTGTTACAGGTCCTTAAAGACATTTGTTCTTCCCATTTTGAAATATCCTTGTTTACAGCGGCCTTTGCTTTGGCCTTTTTTGCAGCGTTACGGATTTCGGAAATTGATTGCCATGTCGGCGGCCCGCCCGGGCGGTTTGTTAGCAAATGATGTGGCGTTATCCAGCTCTGGGATTCGATTCCCCATACGGAAATCCAAGACAGACATATTCGGCAGATGTTGTTGGGTATCTTTAAGGCCGGTTCCTGGGCCAGCCTGCCCTGTCTGGGCCGTCACGCTTTATACAGATGTTCGTGTGTCAGGTACCCAATTTTTCTCCCATGCCGATGGAAAAACCGCTCACTAGGTAGGTTCCAGTTCACGGCAATATTTCGGTCAGCCTTAACCCGTGCTGGCTTTCCCCCAAAGGATTTCAGAACACATTCATTCCGCATTGGAGCCGCTACAACGGCCAGTGGTTTCGGCCTATCTGATGAGGATGTTCGGCGTATCGGGCGGTGGCGTTCAAATTGTTTCGCTGGTTATATCCGTCCGGATTTGATTTTGCATTAAGTTTATTTGTTTCTTTCTAGGTTCACGCCCCGTTATATGGATCCTTGGGCATTCTTACGTCTTCTGGGTGGAACGGAGAGCGGCAATATGGAATTCCAATACAGTCATTGGAGGTAGGGTATCAGTATACACCCACCTGTGTGCTGGAGATCAATGTGTAAAGATATGTACAGTATATCTCATACATAATATAAAGTTATTGACATGCTGAGCCGCTGGTACAAATCAGTGGATGTAAAATTCCTTTAATCCGGCATTAATGAGATTATCAAATATTCCTGGTCATTGGATAGATTTTATTTATACCCCTAGAAGCCGTTCTATAGGAATACAATTGGACCTATAATCTTTGTGCTCGTTCTTTGCACCATTTTGATCGTGACGTCCGCAATGTAATGGATGTGGTGTCACATGACAATGGGTCAGGTCCGTTTTGGCATCGCCGTCAGTCACATGGCTCCATGCAATAAACATGAATGCAGAAAAACCTCGGCCCGGGTGGAAAGTTCTTGCTTTGTGCAATTTTTAATGTATTAATTTTGATATTTTGATATTTTTTCACAGATCTGTGAAATGACAGCAAAGATCATAGAGTGGTCGACGTTGGTCCTCAATCTGGTGAATGTATTGAGCTACTATCAGAATATGCAGGTAAGTAGACGTCACCTCATTATCACCTCGTATACCAGACCTCGTAATTGAAGGCACTCAGGCTTATTGGCCGTTGTGCCTATGACTGGGTGGCAATGAAGGGGTTAACTAAGCCACGTTATGCTAGGGGGATTGTTCCATCTAGTGTTTACATTAGTGGGGCCTATAGGGTATGGGTTACCCGCCTATAGGGCATTTTTTGGGGGGATATAGGGCGGTCTTACCCACCCTCCCCGTTCTGGGTTTATAAGGGCAAGGAGGGAAGACATCTTCCTCTTCTGGCCGTTACTGCGCAGGGATTTGTTATTACAAAATTGTGAGTACACTTAACTGATTGTCATGGACCAGGAGGAGCTTGAAGAAATTATCCGTATCCGTATGCAGGACGAGGGGTCTGTATGGCTGCAGTCTCTTATTCAAGAGACTGTGGCACCGGCGTCTTCCCTACCTGGCACACTCCCTGCGCGACGATCCTCCCGCCGCTCCAGGCCGCCAGCATGTCTATCCCCCTCCGACGACAGTAGAGTTCGTTCACTGTCGGCTAGAGATGCCGCACATGCGCACACCGCACTCTCGCCGCAAGTACAGCGAGAGGTGGCTAAGGGGCCCGACGAGGATGTTTTTCCTCCATTGCCGGGCATGACATCTCCCACCAGCTTGGCTCATGCTAGGCCTCGCCCCGGTGCCGCGAGGAGCACGACCACCCGCATTCCACCAACGCATACAGTAGATCTGCCGAGGGGGGCTCACCAGCGTTAAGGAGAACAGCAGGTACTGCATCTGGGGGGATAGCCGCTCAGCACTCCCTCCCAGGTACTGTAACAGGGGGGATGGCATGAGACCCCCTCCCTCCATTGAACGACGGGGATGATGGCTCCGTGGAGGAGAGTGAAGAGGACTTATTCCCCTGCGAACAGGAGCTACCTAGGGTGCAGCAACCACCACCACCTCCCCCTACACGGCCTGCGTTCGTCATACCCGCAGGTTTGGGTTCTGGCTTACCTCCTGGCAGAGAATACTGAGAGGGCCTCTTCGGTTAGCTCAAGGGATACCAACCGGACCCGCCGTTCCCGTTCTCGCCATTCATCCAGGCGCCGCTCATCTTGACAGTGAACTAGACATCGTAAACGGCATAGGAGGTCGCCATCAAGGTCAAGCTACAGTTCAAGGTCAGAGAGTTCACGCACTGGATCGTCACACCTTGGCAGTCTGCGGGACAGCCATGACCGATGTCGCCATAGCAACCGCGCCTCTGCTCACCGTCGCTCAGCAAGACCAATCGTTGCGGTGGTACCAGCAGCATCCGCAGCACCTGTACCTCTACCGACACCCTCGATGGCTGTGGTCCCGGTATTGGCATCAGGACACGGTGAGTATGACTGCCTTCGGGCTTGGGGTTCAGGGGGAACGTCTTATGTTGATGTTTTTAATGTGTTGCGATCCCTGTTGGCGGGAGCCCCAGCGGCTCCATCCCTGCCGGCCTCGCAGGTGGAGGCAGGTAAAACGCTAGTGGAGGCATCCACGTCCATGGCATCCCCGTCGCTACCCGGCTTCAGGGATTCTTATTTTTGCGGTATCCCCCCCCCCCCCCCTTGGTCCGCATTTGTCTGACGATACCAGGGAAAAAATAGCAAGGAACGAATATATTGATAGAGTTGTGGGGTGAGAAGTTAGCAAATTCGTCTATGGTGTTCTGGTCTGATAATGCCAGCGTGGTTCATGCCATTAACCATTTAACTTCCTCTTCTGCGCCGGTTGTGGTTCTAATTAGACGTTTGGTTTTTTAAGATGCTTGCAGCACAACATTCAAATTAGGGCCCGTCATATTCCCGGTGTTCAAAATAATGTAGCTGTCGCCCTTTCAAATTTTAATTGGCAGGTTTTCTGTTCGCTCTGCCCATGGCCAGCTGCCCGGATGCACTGTGGAGGATTCTGGATCTCAGCTGGTCCCCCTAGTAAGGTCATCCCTTGCGCCATCTACCTGGGCTACATGCGGTAAGGTGTGGAATGAGTGGCTGGATGTTGTCGGTGTTCGTTCCCTGGGTCCCAATGAAGCTACCCTCCGGTCTTACGTATTGGAATATCTGACTAGGTTATGGAACCGCGGGGCCTCAGGGGCAGTTGCGCAGCGTTGTCTTTCAGGTCTGGCTTTTTTCTTTAAATTGCGCGCATGGCCGGATGTCACCAAGTCATTTTTCATTGCGCAAGCATTAAAAGGGTGGAAGAAATCCACAGTTAGATGAGAAGCTAGACGCCCTCTTTCCTTCCCCATCCTCATAAAGTCGTTACAGGTCCTTAAGGACGTTTGTTCTTCCCATTTTGAAATATCCTTGTTTACAGCGGCCTTTGCTTTGGCCTTTTTTGCAGCGTTACGGATTTCGGAAAATGATTGCCATGTCGGCGGCCCGCCCGGGCGGTTTGTTAGCAAATGATGTGGCGTTATCCAGCTCTGGGGTTCGATTTCCCCATACGGAAACCCAAGACAGACATATTCGGCAGATGTTGTTGGGTATCTTTAAGACCGGTTCCTGGGCCAACCTGCCCTGTCTGTGCCGTCACGCTTTATACAGATGTTCGCGTGTCAGGTACCCAATTTTTCTCCCATGCTGATGGAAAAACCGCTCACTAGGTAGGTTCCAGTTCACGGCAATATTTCGGTCAGCCTTAACCCGTGCTGGCTTTCCCCTCAAGGATTTAGAAACACATTCATTCCGCATTGGAGCCGCTACCACGGCCAGCGGTTTCGGCCTATCTGATGAGGATGTTCGGCGTATTGGGCGGTGGCATTCAGATTGTTTCGCTGGTTATATCCGTCCGGATTCTATTTTGCATTAAGTTTATTTGTTTCTTTCTAGGTTCACGCCCCGTCATATGGATCCTTGGGCATTCTTACGTCTTCTGGGTGGAACGGAGAGCGGCAATACGGAATTCCAATACAGTCATTGGAGGTAGGGTATCAGTATACACCCACCTGTGTGCTGGAGATCAATGTGTAAAGATATGTACAGTATATCTCATACATAATATAACGTTATTGACATGCTGAGCCACTGGTACAAACCAGTGGATGTAAAATTCCTTTAATCCGGCATTAATGAGATTATCAAATATTCCTGATCATTGGATAGATTTTATTTGTATCCCTAGAAGCCGTTCTATAGGAATACAATTGGACCTATAATCTTTGTGCTTATTCTCAGCACCATGGTGATCGTGACGTCCGCAATGTAATGGATGTGGTGTCACATGACAATGGGTCAGGTCCGTTTTGGCATCGCCGTCAGTCACATGACTCCATGCAATAAACATGAATGCAGAAAAACCTCGGCCCGGGTGGAAAGTTCTTGCTTTGCGCAACTTTTAATGTATTCATTTTGATATTTTTTCACAGATCAGTGAAATGACAGCAAAGATCATGGAGTGGTCGATGTTGGTCCTCATGCTGGTGAATGTATTGAGCTACTATCAGAATATGCAGGTCAGTAGACATTACCTCATTATCACCTCGTATACCAGACCTCGTAATTGAAGGCCCTCAGGCTTATTGGCCGTTGTGCCCATGACTGGGTGGCAATGAAGGGGTTAACTAAGCCACGTTATGCTAGGGGGATTGTTCCATGTAGTGTTTACATTAGTGGGGCCTATAGGGTAAGGGGTACCCGCCTATAGGGCATTTTTTGGGGGGATATAGGGCGGTCTTACCCACCCTCCCCGTTCTGGGTTTATAAGGGCAAGGAGGGAAGACAACTTCCTCTTCTGGCCGTTACTGCGCAGGGATTTATTTCAAAATTGTGAGTACACTTAACTGATTGTCAGGAGGAGCTTGAAGAAATTTTCCATATCCGGATGCAGGACGAGGGTTCTGTATGGCTGCAGCCTCCTATTCAAGAGACTGTGGCACCGGCGTCTTCCCTACCTGGCACACTCCCTGCGCGACGATCCTCCCGCCGCTCCAGGCCGCCAGCACGTCTATCCCCCTCCGGCGACAGTAGAGTTCGCTCACTGTCGGCTAGACAGGCCGCACATGCGCACACCGCACTCTCGCCGCAAGTACAGCGAGAGGTGGCTAAGGGGCCCGACGAGGATGTCATTCCTCCATCTGACATCTCCCACCAGCTTGGGCCGTGCTAGGCCTCGCCCCGGGGCCGCGAGGAGCACGACTACCCGCACTCCACCAACGCATATAGTAGATCTGCCGAGGGGGTCTCACCAGCGTTAAGGAGAACAGCAGGTACTGCATCTGGGGGGGATAGCCGCTCAGCACTCCCTCCCAGGTACTGTAGCAGGGGAATGGCATGAGACTCTCCCCCCCCCCCCCGTTGAACGACGGGGATGATGGCTCCGTGGGGGACAGTGAAGAGGACTTCTTCCCCTGCGAACAGGAGCTACCTAGGGTGCAGCAACCACCACCACCTCCCCATACACGGCCTGCATTCGTCATACCCGCAGGTTTGGGTTCTGGCTTACCTCCTGGCAGAGAATACTGAGAGGGCCTCTTTGGTTAGCTCAAGGGACCCGCCGTTCCCGTTCTCGCCGTTCATCCAGGCGCCGCTCATCTCGACGGTCAACTAGACATCGTAAACGGCATAGGAGGTCGCCATCAAGGTCAAGCTACAGTTCAAGGTCAGAGAGCTCACGCACTGGGTCGTCACACCTCGGCAGTCCGCGGGACAGCCATGACCGACGTCGCCATTGCAACCGTGCCTCTGCTCGCCGTCGCTCAGCAAGACCAATCGTTGTGGTGGTACCAGTAGCACCCGCAGCACCTGTACCTCTACCGACACCCTCGACGGCTGTGGTCCCGGTATTGGCATCAGGACACGGTGAGTATGACTGCCTCGGGCTTGGGGTTCAGGGGGAACGTCTGATGTTGATGTTTTTAATGTGTTGCGATCCCTGCCGGCCTCGCAGGTGGAGGAAGGTAAACCGCTAGTGGAGGCATCCACGTCCATGGCATCCCCGTCGCTGCCCGCCTTCAGGGATACTTATTTTTGCGGTTCCCCCCCCCTCGGTCTGCATTTATCTGACGATACCAGGGAAAATATAGCAAGGAACGAATATATTGATATTTGGTCCCTGGTGTCTGTGGACTCGGCGACAATCGATAGGGAACGACGTTTTGAAAGGGGTGTCCCTGCCAAGCCAAAGGTAGCAAAAACATTTAATAACTGGCTACAAGCTTTCGCTGTACTGGGCTGCGTAGTTTCGCAGAGGTTCCCCGAAAAGTCTTTCCAACTATTTGTATATTTGTATACTATTTTTAGCGCCTATAAGTCCCATCGGGGTTCAGCTTGGTGGCGCTACGATGAGGAGCTCCGCAGGCGTATGTTGCAAAAACCAGAGGTCGGTTGGGATACAAAAGCTACGGATGTTTGGCTGAGGCTTATGATGTCGCAGCGCCCCTTTCAGCCAGCAGCCCTCTCCCCACCCGCGTTTGGCCGTCCCTCCGCTGGGGTCGGGGCTCAAGACAACTGGGACTTGCTGTCTCTTCAACGAAGGGCACTGCAAGTTCTACGGGTCCTCCAAGTTTAAACACGAGTGTTCCACTTGTGGGGGCCTCCAACCAGCAGTCCGTTGTAACCGGCGGAATGCCCAGGTTCCGCCTCCCAATAGTACGGGCAGAGTCAAGGACTCCAATACGCGTCCTAGAGATGCTAACCTGGCTAGACCGGTACCCCAAGATGGGGGAGGCTGCCCTAATTAGGACAGGTTTTTTGTTCGGGTTCTTTATTCCATTTGTTCATAACCCTTCACCAATGTTTTCCGGTAATTTGAAGTCCGCCAGGGAATTCCCTTCGGTTATTGCAGATAAATTAGGAAAGGGACTAGAGCTTGGCCGGATGGCCGGCCCCTTTTCTGAGTTACCGTTTTCTAACCTTCGGGCATCCCCCCTAGGGGTGGTACACAAGAAAGAGCCGCGAAAATTCCGTTTGATCCATCACCTGTCCTACACAAAAGTTCAGTTAACGACGGCATAGATAAGGACCTGTCTGCTGTTTCGTACGTCTCGTCTGACAGGGCGGTGGACTTAGTTCGCCAGGTGGGTCAAGGAGCCCTTATGGCTAAATCAGACGTCGAATCTGCGTTTCGGTTGTTACCCGTCTATCTGGACTTTTTCATCTGTTGTCAGGTGGACGGCCTGTTTTTTTATGACATGTGCCTCCCTATGGGCTGTTCTATCTCATCTTTTTACTTCAAGGTTTTTAGTTCCTTTTTGGAGTGGGTTTTGAAGGAAATTACGGGATGTACATCCACAACACACTACTTGGATGATTTCCTTTTCGTGGGCCCCGCTTCGTCGCCGTGTTGCCAGATATTGTTAAATTCTTTCCGCGGTTTGGCCGCTCGTTTTGGCGTCCCCCTTTCTGAAGAGAAAACCGAAGGCCCTACTACAGTGTTGTCTTTCCTGGGTATAGAGATTGACTCTTCAGAAATGGTGTTCCGATTACCGGCTGATAAAGTTATAAAGTTGCGTTCTCCCTTTTGAGCTTTTTGGTATTTGCCAATAGAGTTATGCCTACGGGACGCATTTTTTTCGCGCCGCTTGTCCCTGTCCACGGATGGTGCCCAGTTACCTACCCATTATGTACATATAACTGCTGCCCTTAGGAGCGATTTTCAAGCATGGTTAAATTTTATTGCCAATTACAATGGGCGCACGTGCTGGAGGTCACCTACCGTATCCAACCAGGAGATCCAGTTGTTCACAGATGCGGCGGGCGGCGCCGGCTTTGGAGCTATACTGGGCTCTTCCTGGTGTGCGGCCCCATGGCTCGAAGCATGGCGCGTTAGGGGTTTGTGCAAAAACTTAACGTTACTGGACCTGTTCCCCATCATAGTTGCTATAGAGTTGTGGGGTGAGAAGTTAGCAAATTCATCTATGGTGTTCTGGTCTGATAATGCCAGCGTGGTTCATGCCGTTAACCATTTAACTTCCTCTTCTGCGCCGGTTTTGGTTCTAATTAGACATTTGGTTTTAAGATGCTTGCAGCACAACATTCAATTTAGGGCCCGTCATATTCCCGGTGTTCAAAACAATGTAGCTGACGCCCTTTCACGTTGTAATTGGCAGGATTTCCGTTCGCTCTGCCCTAGACGCCCTGTTCCCGTCCCCATCCTCATAAAGTTGTTACAGGTCCTTAAGGACGTGTAAGGGGGTCGAACACTGTATTTCCCCTTACGTAAAAGAACTGAGTTTATGCTTTTTATTAAGTCTGTTCCATTGTCTATTTGTTTTGCCGTGTATGTATTACATGTGTATCAGCTGTAATAATTTACTTTGGCCACTAGATGGCTCCATACTGGCAGGAAGAGATAGAAAGCAGGAGGGAGGAAGTGACGTGGAGTGCAGGGTGAGTGGAGAAAGACAGAGAGGGGCTGCTGAGTGTATGAGCGAGGAGGCCCAAACACTGACACCATGGAGTAAGCGGGTGAGCTGCAATATACACACGTGCAAGGGCTGGAGTGAAGTACCTGAAAACCCTGAGTACTGAGCGGTGCTGTACAACTAGGTCCGAGTAATGACATGGAGATTCAAGCCAGTTTATGGAACACATGGAGCGGTGAGCAGTAAAGACTTGTCCTCCTCTTTGATAGCCAAAGACTGGTCTGAGGACAAGAGTAAAGTAAGTGACCACAATAGATGGCCAGCCGGATCACAGATAAGGGTGTGTGTGCAGTGCCTAGATATGCCAGGTGGGGCGGGAGCCACCAAGGACTGTAAATACTCAGATTGCTAAGCGGGGCATAAGCCACGGAGTACTGCTCGAACTGTATGCCAGACGGGGCGGGAGCCGTCAAGGGCTGTAATCAGCCGGATTGCCAAGCGGGGCGGGAGCCGCTGAATAGGCCTCAGTGTTGGATTGCCAGGCGGGGCTGGAGCCGCTGAATAGGCCTCAGTGTAGGATTGCCAAGCGGGGCGGGAGCCGCTGAATAGGCCTCAGTGTAGGATTGCCAAGCGGGGCGGGAGCCGCTGAATAGGCCTCAGTGTTGGATTGCCAGGCGGGGCTGGAGCCGCTGAATAGGCCTCAGTGTAGGATTGCCAGGCGGGGCGGGAGCCGCTGAATAGGTCTCAGTGCAGGATTGCCAGGCGGGGCTGGAGCCGCTGAATAGGCCTCAGTGTTGGATTGCCAGGCGGGGCGGGAGCCGCTGAATAGGTCTCAGTGCAGGATTGCCAAGCGGGGCTGGAGCCGCTGAATAGGTCTCAGTGCAGGATTGCCAGGCGGGGCGGGAGCCGCTGAATTTATATAAATGCTGGATTGCCATGTGGGGCACAAGCCGTCAAGGGCTGGTAATGAGCAGGTTGTCAGCCAATGTATGTAGTTGCATTTATTAAGAGACTGTGTTATTGCATTTGTAATGTTCAAGAATTCTGCTCCTCCAAGAGAGTTTATCTCCAGTAAAGTGTGAACATTGAATCAACTGTGTCTGCTACATTATTGTACCTGTATAAAGGGGGCTGCAATTTCTCCTGGTGTGGACTATTTAGTTGCAAACCAGACTTGATAAGTTAGCCACGTGCGTCTGTGGCCCCCCATGCACCCTCTAACAGACGTTTGTTCTTCCCATTTTGAAATATCCTTGTTTACAGCGGCCTTTGCTTTGGCCTTTTTTGCAGCGGTACGGATTTCGGAAATTGATTGCCATGTCGGCCTCCCGCCCGGGCGGTTTGTTAGCAAATGATGTGCCGTTATCCAGCTCTGGGATTCGATCCCCATACGGAAATCCAAGACAGACATATTCGGCAGAGGTTGTTGGGTATCTTTAAGGCCGTTTCCTGGGCCAACCTGACCTGTCTGTGCCGTCACGCTTTATACAGATGTTCGTGTGTCAGGTACCCAATTGTTCTCCCATGCCGATGGAAAAACCGCTCACTAGGTAGGTACCAGTTCACGGCAATATTTCGGTAAGCCTTAACCCGTGCTGGCTTTCCCCCCAAGGATTTAGAAACACATTCATTCCGCATTGGAGCCGCTACCACGGCCAGCGGTTTCGGCCTATCTGATGAGGGTGTTCGGCGTATCGGGCGGTGGCGTTCAAATTGTTTCTCTGGTTATATCCGTCCGGATTTAAATTTGCATTAGGTTTATTTGTTTCTTTCTAGGTTCACGCCCCGATATATGGATCCTTGGGCATTCTTACATCTTCTGGGTGGAACGGGGAGCGGCAATACGGAATTCCAATACAGTCATTGGAGGTAGGGTATCCGTATACACCCACCTGTGTGCTGGAGATCAATGTGTAAAGATATGTACAGTATATCTCATACATAATATAACGTTATTGACATGCTGAGCCGCTGGTACAAACCAGTGGATGTAAAATTCCTTTAATCCGGCATTAATGAGATTATCAAATATTCCTGATCATTGGATAGATTTTATTTGTATCCCTAGAAGCCGTTCTATAGGAATACAATTGGACCTATAATCATTGTGCTCGTTCTCTGCACCATTTTGATCGTGACATCCGCAATGTAATGGATGTGGTGTCACATGACAATGGGTCAGGTCCGTTTTGGCATCGCCGTCAGTCACATGACTCCATGCAATAAACATGAATGCAGAAAAACCTCGGCCCGGGCAGAAAGTTCTTGTTTTGTGCAATTTTTAATGTATTAATTTTGATATTTTGATATTTTTTCACAGATCAGTGAAATGACAGCAAAGATCATGGAGTGGTCGACGTTGGTCCTCATTCTGGTGAATGTATTGAGCTACTATCAGAATATGCAGGTCAGTAGACGTCACCTCATTATCACCTTGTATACCAGACCTCGTAATTGAAGGCACTCAGGCTTATTGGCCGTTGTGCCCATGACTGGGTGGCAATGAAGGGGTTAACTAAGCCACGTTATACTAGGGGGATTGTTCCATGTAGTATTTACATTAGTGGGGCCTATAGGGTATGGGGTACCCGCCTATAGGGCATTTTTTGGGGGGATATAGGGCGGTCTTACCCACCCTCCCCGTTCTGGGTTTCTAAGGGCAAGGAGGGAAGACATCTTCCTCTTCTGGCCGTTACTGCGCAGGGATTTGTTATTACAAAATTGTGAGTACACTTAACTGATTGTCATGGACCAGGAGGAGCTTGAAGAAATTATCCGGATGCAGGACGAGGGTTCTGTATGGCTGCAGTCTCTTACTCAAGAGACTGTGGCACCGGCGTCTTCCCTACCTGGCACACTCCCTGCGCGACGATCCTCCCGCCGCTCCAGGCCGCCAGCACGTCTATCCCCCTCCAGCGACAGTAGAGTTCGCTCACTGTCAGCTAGACAGGCCGCACATGCGCACACCGCACTCTCGCCGCAAGTACAGCGAGAGGTGGCAAAGGGGCCCGACGAGGATGTCATTCCTCCATTGTCGGGTCTGACATCTCCCACCAGCTTGGGCCGTGCTAGGCCTCGCCCCGGGCCCACGAGGAGCACGACCACCCACACTCCACCAACGCATATAGTAGATCTGCCGAGGGGGTCTCACCAGCGTTAAGGAGAACAGCAGGTACTGCATCTGGGGGGACAGCCGCTCAGCACTCCCTCCCAGGTACTGTAGCAGGGGGATGGCATGAGACTCCCCCTCCCTCCGTTGAACGACGGGGATGATGGCTCCGTTGGGGACAGTGAAGAGGACTTCTTCCCCTGTGAACAGGAGCTACCTAGGGTGCAGCAACCACCACCACCTCCCCCTACACGGCCTGCGTTCGTCATACCCTTTGTACCTTTCTTCATCACCCGAGGTCATCAGCTTTTATGGGGCCCATGGGAAGTGCGCGACCAGCTCAGATTATCCATTCTTATCCTGCTTCCCCTCTTTTTATTGTATATTGGGGGCCAATCATGTGCTTTTTGCATTGTTTTTATAAAAATTATGATTTTCTTCATTCCTCATGTACTGGCCCTTTAAATGTCATCTGATTCTTTGTGTTGAGCGCCCCCTAGATCACACACACAACTCCTCGTCCTGCTGATCCAGAACATTTTTACTCCCAGCTGACACTTTGTGAGCAAAGACGTTAGAGGGGAAATAAAGAGAAGGCAGGACATTTGTGGACATCAGTAATCTGCTGTAAAATCCTCTCACTCGTTATGTTCCAGACGTTTTTCTCACTCTTAGGGCGGATTCACACGAACATGATTTACATCCGTGCAGCCCGCGTTGTTTTCATGCACCTCACACAGACCAATAGAAGTCTATGGGGCAGTACAGACAGTCCGTGTTTTTTGCGCAGCGTTTGTCTGCTGTATAAAAGTCGCGACAAGTTCTATATATCCGCGTTTTTCGCGCATCACGCGCCCATTGAAGTCAATGGGTGCATGAAAATCACGCATGCCACACGGAGGCACCTGCGTGGAACGTGAGATTTTCACGCCGGACTCGTTGTCTCTATGCTAATGAGTTTGAACAAACTTGTCAAAACCAGCAGAAAAGCAGGAAGTTCTTTAGAGGCCAGGTTTGAAAAGAGAACAGACCGTACTCCAGCAGCACAAGCAAGTTGCAGACATGCCACGCCACATGGATGTTGAGAAGCTAATCATTTTAGTTCATGAACGCCCGGAGTTATGGAACACCCGTGCGGAGTCATACCATGACCGGACACTGAAGGAGGTGGCATGGGACCATATTGCGGAGGCTCTGTTCGAGCAGGATTGGGCCAAGAGCAGCTCCCGCGACCGGCAACGCATTGGTGACTCAATGTCTGTATAGATATACGTGTAATGTCATCCATATTCACTAGTGTGTCCCTGTGGTAACAGTTCCTCTCGTGTCCAACGTTTCGGTTCACTCACAGCTTTAGCAGCTTAAAGTAATGTGTGTTGTTCTGTGTAGGTGTCATTCTGTCATTTCTAAGCAGTGCCTGTGTGGGCAGTAACATTATGTGTGTTCATTCTACAGTGGTTGATGTAAAGAGACGGTGGCGAAGCTCACGCGACCAGTTCCGCCTTGAATATGGGTCCAGCGGAGATGGTGCCACCAGGAAGCGCCGGTATATATACTATGAGCAGCTGCTGTTCTTGCGCGAAATCATGGACATGCGACAGTAATTAATCGACCTTTCACCTTTTTGCAAACGTGACCTCGCTGAAATGTCATATACGCCAAAGAGGCTGGGTTTTCCAACATTAAAATGTGATACTCAACTCTCGTTTCTATTATTCTAGAACTAGCGACAATCTTGACGACTCTCAAGAGGAGGCACGGGCCGAGTCGTCTCAGGTGTCCGAAGCCGCCGCTCCCCTGGTCACCCTAACCCCGGAACCCACAGCAGAGGAGCCTGCCCCAGTAGCCTCGGCGCCAGAAGCAGGCCCACCTGAGGAAGTGGCACCTTCGCCTGCAGCACCCCAATGCAGACGGCCAGTTAACCCGCCCGCAGGTGCACAGGTGGACGCTACTGTTCTAGACTACTAGCGGCGCGCCGCAGATGAGGACAACTGTGATTTCTTTTGACGCAGCATAGCCCTTTAATGCGCCGGGTACCGGAGCATAGGCTGGGGCGCCTCCAGTCCAACATCCTGTCGCTGATCGACAATGCTACACCCCCGCATAGTCCAGGGCGGTGCTTCATTGCAATAGAGCAGTGGCGTACTGTCCCTGTGCCCTCGGCAGGGGTCCATTTGCCTGGGCCCTCACAACCTGCCACAGCCATATCGCATATGCTGCAATATGGTCCAGGGCCAAGCCACTTCTCCCCTGGCCCGATGGCTGGCCCTGACCGGCAGTTACCTCCCTACTCCCGACCTGCCCCAACCTTTCAGCCTCCCATCCAGCCTCACGGCTACCAGCCCCAGTTTCATCCCCACTATGCTATTCAGGACCATCCTCCTCAGGGCCGTGGACAGCATAGTGTTGCTGATATTACCGCCTACACCTCGCCGCCGCATTCATACCAGAATTTGTAGATGTGCCTGGTCAAGGCCCTTGAATAATTTAAAATTGGTGAAAGCCTTGACAGGGTTGTGTTCGTTACGGTATATTATGTTGATAGCATCATGTTGGTGCAAAAATATGTTTGGGTATTTTATCCAACTATGTCGTTTGTTTTTTTGGAGTTTATGTGACGAGAACATAAACTCTGAAGTAATTTGTTTCAATCCGTGTGGACAATCCTTCTTTTACATATCTCACAAATTAGTATTGCCTCTACCGCTATGAGGTGACATGTCTTAAGAGGTTTGCAGGGTACGACATTTCTCCACCACATCATTGAGGTATTAGTTGATCGGTAGGGGTTTGGAATGCTAAGGTGTTAGTATTTTGTTGGCCACAACTAGCTTGCCTCAGGCAGAAAGGGCCGCTGACATAGGACAGGAAATCATTGGTCTACACAAGGGGATGTTGTGCCAAGGAATTGGTGGCCACAAAAAATGGAACTATAAAGCCCTACCGATTTTTAAGCTCGCAACCCACGTCAAAGGTCCTCAACTATTGCGAGCCCCTAACACAACTCCCCCCCCCCAAAACAAAAAAGGACTAGAGGGAGAAACAACCGTTCTCGAACAAAATTATAACTTCGCAACACTTCAAATGGCAACGTGCTGACAGGGTACAGCTCCAGCCGGGCTGTCAAAATACTCGGCAAATTGCTGACGTACTCGATGTTGGGGGACGCCCTGCGCGACCTGCCGGCACAATGTTGGTGGTGGGTGCAGTTGGTAACATATATTCCCCATCATGACTGGCATCATGGATGCGGGTAAAGTTTTGCAGCACAATACACGCTTTGATCACACGTGTCACATTGGCCGGTGACATTTGCATTGATGTCATCAGGACCCTCCACTTGTTTGACATGATGCCAAAGGCGCATTCCACACATTTGTGTGCTCTGCCTAGCCAGTTATTGAACATGCGCCTACGGTTATCCAAGCCCCTCCGCGCAAATGGACGCATTACTTGTCTGGTGAGGGCAAAACCCTCATCTGCAACCATAACATATGGAAGTGGTGGGCCGCTGGTGCCAGTGAGGATGTTAGGTTCTGGAACATCAAGTTGACTTGACATTAGGCGCTGGCCCATTCTGGACGACTAGAATATGCGGGCATCCGCAGAGCTTCCATAGGACCCGATGTCTACGATGGTAAAGCAGAAATTACAGTCCGCCAAGGCCAGCAAGACTATTGAAAAAACTGCTTGTAGTTGAAGTATCTCGAGCCAGAGTGGGGGGGCTTCTTGACACGAATGTGCTTCCCATCGAGTGCACCAATACAGTGTGGAAATTGGGTGTCGGTAACAAACTGCTCGGCTATTCGAAGCCAGTTTTGGGCCGTTGGCTGAGGCATCACGGTGCTCTTCAATCTCAGCCACAGGACCACACAGGTTGATGTGACAATGCCGCAAATTGTGGACACCCCAAGAAGGAATTCGAAATGAAGCGAATGGTAGCTATTGCCTGTAGCCAAAAATCTGCATGAAATCAGAAACACAAACAACAAAGCCAACATGTTAGGTAGGACATGTAGCACACAAACCACTGTGTAAGCTCGCTTAACAAACATCAATTACCGCAAGGTGACAAGGAGACGCTCCTCTGAGGAAATACAGCGCCGTATGTTGGTGTCCTGGTAGGTTATTCCTGGCCGAACCAGCTCAAGCAGCATATCAAAGGCGCCGACACACAGGCGGCAAAAGGAGCGAAATTTATCCGGGTGACAACGGAGGTCAGCATACAGGGTATGAAAATGGCCTTTGGAGGTGCGTTGGGCCACTATGGGATGAACCCAAATCCTACCTCTTCTCCGACGGTGTGGCAGTAGCATGGTACGGTGTACCCCAAATCTCCTGGAAACCATCCATGCTAGCATAACACGGGCCAGCGAGCTAGGTGGCATCAATGCAGTTAAGCATGCAAAATAACCACAAATTAGGGGTTGTATTAAACACTCTGTTGCACAAAAAGGTCAAAAATGCTGCATCACAGGTGCGCACATCAAGCAGGGGTGTTGCATTGTTGGCCTTTTTGTAGGCTGGCGAAAAGCTCACACCTCCTTGCGTATTCAACACACAAACGCCCAAAATACGCATGCCACACGCTGCTGACATGCGCGCAAAAGCGTCACGTTCGTCTGAATCAGCCCTTACCCTGGAAATGTGTTAAAATACGAGGCGCAGGTTCAACAGTCCGTACTTATTATCACAGAGGCTATAAATACTGCGAGATCACATGGACCAGGGTTATAATGGAGGCCACCAGATGTCCCCCATGAATTCTAATGTGGGGGGCACAAATTCTGCAATTCTGAAGACCTGCACCAGTCCTAATATTCTGTGGGATTACGTTATTATATGATTATTATGAGCTGAGTGCCTAATATCTCTGTGACTAAGGCTCTGTTAACATTTGCGGCTCTGGTCACATTTGCGGTTCTGTTCACATTTGCGGCTCTGTTCACATTTGCGGCTCTGTTCACATTTGCGGTTCTGTTCGCATTTGCGGTTCTGTTCACATTTGCGGCTCTGTTCACATTTGCGGCTCTGTTCACATTTGCGGTTCTGTTCACATTTGCGGCTCTGTTCACATTTGCGGTTCTGTTCACATTTGCGGTTCTGTTCACATTTGCGGCTCTGGTCACATTTGCGGCTCTGTTCACATTTGCGGTTCTGTTCGCATTTGCGGTTCTGGTCACATCTGCGGCTCTGGTCACATTTGCGGCTCTGGTCACATTTGCGGCTCTGGTCACATTTGCGGCTCTGTTCACATTTGCGGCTCTGGTCACATTTGCGGCTCTGTTCACATTTGCGGTTCTGTTCACATTTGCGGCTCTGTTCACATTTGCGGCTCTGGTCACATTTGCGGTTCTGTTCACATTTGCGGTTCTGGTCACATTTGCGGCTCTGGTCACATTTGCGGCTCTGGTCACATTTGTGGCTCTGTTCACATTTGCGGTTCTGTTCACATTTGCGGTTCTGTTCGGATACCAGACTATTAGACGTTTTTATCCAACCAGGGAATTGTGACGTCCGTTTTTTACTATGTACTGTGTATTGTGACTACGGGGGCTGATAAGGGGCGTATGGGTGTGATTTTAACCTTCACTAGAAGTGTTTAGTGGCCGCTTATCTCCCCTCCAAGATGCTTATTAGGGGACAGTCGTTTCATATTTGACTCTTAAAATAATTATAATGGGAATATATTGAGAATAAATAATAATTGACCAGGGAGCTTTCTGCCACGATCCTATACGTGCCCAGTGAATATATGGGGCCCATGCTGGGTCATCAATGTCAGACATTTTAATGGGATAGGCCGGGAGGTTCTGGCTCATCTCCCCCAACAGCAAATTTCAGTATTGGACACGGGCACTAGTGGTAGGCACAGCCCACTGCAACCCACCTGCCAGTCTCTATAGCAGTGACGCGGCCTCATTGACTATAATGTATAGAGACCAGAATCCCAAGGCAATTATAAGGATTTTCTTCAATTACTGAACATACAAAATGCAGGGAAAATTGGGCAAAGTGGGGGTATAGTGAGAATAGTGACTATGTGACGGACACCTCTCATGGTATTCATCTAGGGGTATAGTAAGAATTATTAGTTGTGAAGTTGGCAGCCTGAAAATCCAGCACTGGAGGGAGGTGGAATGGCAGGTCCCACTGCCAACCCACCCACCATTCCATAAAATGCAGCCCAGTAAATACATATGAATTTTTATTTTGCTGAGGTAACAGATCTACTCTGCATTTTATCCTCTCACCCAGCTTTACAACCCGAGTGAGGGGGTCACTCCCTCCATTACTATTCCAGCTGCCTACAGGGCATAGTATATTGGGTATAGGGAGAATATTTATTTTATTTTGGGTTTTTAAGGATTTTCTCCAATTACTGAACATACAAAATGCAGGGAAAATTGGGCAAAGTGTCAATTGCAGAAATTTGTTAAAGGAACATTCCAGACAAAACCGATACACTGTGTTATTCCGAGCACAGGACCTGAGGGGGCGGAGCATGACACAGGGATTCAAAGAACACCAAAGAGAGAATTCCAGGCCCTGCACAGTTTGTCTTCAAGGCCCTGTCCACGCCACGTACGTGTTTTATATCTCTGGAGATTTTCCCAGTCTATAGGCTGGACGTTCACCACAGAGCCTAACATGTTAGAAGTTACTGGTGTATGTGGACACATATTAAGACCTCATTCACACGGCTGTGCCCGTAATTGCAGGCAGGGTCAGCTGCAGGCAGGGTCAGCTGCAGGCAGGGTCAGCTGCAGGCAGGGTCAGCTGCAGGCAGGCACCCGCATTTTCGGCCAGTTCTACCATACAAAGTATGGGAGCTCGGTCCATAAAAGGAAAAGATAGGACATGTCTTATGCGGCGGCTATCTACGGCCCGGACACCTTCCTGTAAATATATGGGAATGTGTCCGTGGCCAATAGAAATGAATAGGTCTGTAATTACGGACAAATTCTACAGTTGTGTGCATGGGGCTTTACAAGAATTTGAATCCCAAATTGAAGGATATTTTAGCACCACCCCGTTCCACCTGGGAACACCCTAAAACAACCAGAAACGCCCTCATTTAATAGGAATCAGCACACACTCCACTAATATATTGGTTATGAGCTGTAGTGATACTGTTCTCTAATTTAACATTACAGCAGACGGGCCCCCACCAGGATTAAAGGGGTTACGTGGGGACCAAAAAGTATCCGCAGTGCAGTCCCTGCAGTACGTGAGATCACTCGCTAATATACATTCCGGTCCCTCGTTGCGCTGATTATGAGATATTAATAGATTTTTACGGCTCTGCCGGGGGACCGGAAGTCTAGATGCACAGTCTTCCTTCATGACGACACGACTCTTAGTCATGTGACCGGCCCCAATGTACTCCATGCACTCGCTGTAGACAGCCGGGGGCCACATGCAAGAACAGTATATGGGGCCCTTGCTCTGCAATATCTCATCATCGATCACCCGCCTTATGTCGCTCTACCAATCCATCAGTAATTGTTAGCCATAAAATGAATCACCTCCGGCCCTTACATGCGATCTAATACACAGAAGAAAGCGGCTTTAACCCCTTCAGGACGCAGCCTATTTTGGCCATGAAAACGAAGTCGATTTTTTCAAATCTGGCACGTGTCCCTTTATGGGGTAATAACTTGGGAATGCTTTTACCTATCGAAGCGATTCTGAGATTGTTTTCTTGGGACATGTTGTACTTTATATTAGTGGAAAAGTTTGGTCGATAAATTCAGTATTTATTTGTGAAAAACACCAAAATTGTGAGAAAATGTACAAAAATTATGAGTTTTCTATAAAATATAAATGTATCTACTTGTAAGACAGATAATTATACCACACAAAATAGTTACTAGTTCACATCCCCCATATGTCTACTTTATGTTGGCATAGTTTTTCTAGGACGTTACAAGGCTTAGAACTTTAGCAGCAATTTCTCACATTTTCAAGAAAATGTCAAAAGGCTATTGTTTCAGGGACCGGTTCAGTTCTAAAGTGGCCTTGAGGGGCCCATATATTAGAAACCCACATAAATCACACAATTTTGAAAACTGCACCCCTCAAAGTATTCAAAACAGCATTCACAAAGTGTTTTAACCCTTTAGGCGTTTCAAAGGAGTTACAGGTGAAATTTAACTTTTATGTTTTTTTTGTCAAAATTAATTTGTAAAGCATTTGGAGTCCTCAGGAGCAAAGGAGCACCTAGCGGATTTTGGGGCCTCCTTGTTTTTTACAATATATTTCAGGCTCCAAAACATTTTTTAGGTGCCAAAATAGTGGAAACCCCCCAAAATTTACCCCATTCTGGAAACTACACCCCTCAAGGAATTTTTCTAGAGGTTTAAGTAGCATTTTGACCCCACAGTTTTTTTGCAAAATTGACTTGAATTAGTCTGTGAAAATGAAAATCTACTTTTTTTCTAAAAAAATCTTTGAATTTTCAAATTTTTGGAAGGAATAAAGGAGAAAAAGAACCCCAATATTTGTAAACCAATTTCTCCCGATTACTGCAATACCCCATATGTGGTAATAAACTGCTATTTGGACCCACGGCAGAGCTCAGAAGGGAAGGAGCGCCATTTGGATTTTGGAGCACAGATTTTGTTGGAATGCTTTTAGGCTGCCATATTGCATTTTCAGAGCCCCTGAGGTATCAATACAGTGGAAACCCCCAAAAATGATGCCATTTTAGAATCTATACCCATAAAGGAAAGGAATTAATCTAGTGGCCTAGTAAACTTGTATGAAATGAAATGGGAAGAAGGAAAAAAGGCTGGCACTGCTAAAACCGCACAATCGGAATGGGAATATGGAAAATGGCTTTCTTTCTATTTGGATAGTTGCAGATAAGTTGCCATGGAGTTGCTCATCGAAAGTGTAGCACAACCAGCTAAATATATAATAGAAGAATGATCGAGGCACTCACCGAAGCTGGAAAACAATTTCTTTATTACAAAAAGATCTCGGTCAGGATGTGGAATTGCCGCCATATTGCATTTTCAGAGCCCCTGAGGTATCAATACAGTGGAAACCCCCAAAAATGATGCCATTTTAGAATCTATACCCATAAAGGAAAGGAATTAATCTAGTGGCCTAGTAAACTTGTCCCCACAGGTGTTTGTTAGAAATGGTCCATGAAAAATGAAAAATCTAATCTTCTCCATTTTTTTCCTAAGGTGTAATAGGAGAAATAGCACGGCAAAAGTTTGTACACAATTTCTACTGAGTACGGCAACACCCCATATGTGGATGTAAACTTGTGTTTAGGCACACGGTTGGGCTCAGGAAATAAGGAGCACTATGCAATATTTCATGCCCACTATGGTGGTATTTATCACATTGTGCCATGATTACAGATGATCTGAGGTGTCAAAATATTCTAAACCCCACAGAAGTAACCCAATTTTTGACGCTACACCCCTCAAGGAATTTACCTGGGGGTATAGTGAGAATTGTGACTTTGTGACAGACACCTGTCATGGTATTCATCTAGGGGTATAGTAAGAATTATTAGTTGTGAAGTTGGCAGCCTGAAAATCCCACACTGGAGGGAGGTGGAATGGCAGGTCCCACTGCCAACCCACCCACCATTCCATAAAATGCAGCCCAGAAAATACATTTATTAAAAACATGATTTTTTTTTTTTGCTGAGGTAACAGATCTACTCTCCATTTTATCCTCTCACTTAGCTTTATAATCCGGGTGAGGGGGTCACTCCCTCCATTACTATTCCAGCTGCCTACAGGGCATAGTGTATTGGGTATAGGGAGAATATTTAATATAGTTTATTTGGGGTTTTTACTAATATTACATTGAGGTAAAGGACTTGTCAGTGAAAAAAAAATGTTATGGCCAATATGGAAGACTGAAGGTGGATGAAGAATTAAAATAAAATTAAATTAAAAGTCTAAAAAAGTGTCGTAAATTTGAAAACACTGGAGACACAATCTGAGGTTTGTGGGGGACGTTTTGCACATATATCGCGTGTCCCTCCTGTTTTGAGCACACGTGACATCTTTTCTGGGGCCTCTGTTTTTTTTCAGTGGGGGGGGGGCTTCTGTGATGAAATGTTGGCCGGGTACGGCTTCTTATACTATACCCTTGTTTTGCGCATGGCGCTGTGTGGTTTGATGACTTGATCTGAAACATCAACGCCACCCATAAATTTATTGTACACACAAGGGTTTGCGGGATTGGGTGGTGGATCCGCATACAGGGACAAGGCTCCGGCCGCCATTAGTAATGGTGGTCAGGATCAGGACGTCTCCTCTGTCTCTGTATCTGAGGAGCAGCAGATCTTCGCTGCAGACGGCCCTGCTCTCTCCCACCCTTAACGACTGTCCTAGCAGAGTTTTGGGGAGACCTTTATGGTTTTTCCGGATTGTGCCGCAGGCCAATGTCGATCGGGACGCACAGACTTTAACCCGTCGGGACACTATTGTAGAAATTATCTATATATAAATGGTACACTTTGCCAAGCAGCAGATGCACAAGGTCCCACACAAATCTTCCCGCTGACTCCTAGGAAAGGAGGGGGGGCATACAGGGGATCAATTTTAGAGTACTTTCCCTCATACACCCTGAAGCGATGGGTATACCCGGGGGCACTCCCACAGATTTTATATAATTTAATAACATAAAGGGCCCTTTTTTTTGGAAGGTGCTGCCTAAACCTGAGCCTTCCCTCAAAACAAACAAGGGATTCATCCACCGCAATATTCTGTATAGGGATATCATTTTGGGAAAATGTTTGACAATAATGGTCAATTATTGGCCTTATTTAAAAACAACGGTCAAAATTCAGGGCATCTGGGGGGGGGGGGGCAGCGACTGTTATCACTAAAATGCAGGAATTTAATTATCGCCGCAAAGCGTGTCCTGCTCATTATTAACTGAACAATAGGAGCGGAGCATCCACCAGTGACCCTGCTGTATTTAAAAGTGGGGATACCCTACCTACCTACCAAATTCTAAATGAGAGGTGTCATTGCTACCTAACTGGGACCTCGGGCAGTGGGCAATCTAGGGGTATACAGCTGGGTACAGGGGATGAGAGCCGGTGACAGGACTGAGGACAGGACTGAGGACAGGACTGAGGACAGGTCTGATGACACTGATCACCAGATGATGGTGGTTGTAGTGTTTTATCAGCTGGTGAGGGGACTGATTGCCGGCTTTATGTCCAATTTTCATCCCTATCTACACAGCATCTGGCTCTGTCAGGCTCCAGGACACAGTTGAGCCCTCACAGAGCAGGAGATGCCGGTAAAACAATACGTCTGCGTTGTGATTGGCCAGTCAGTGCAGACTGGCCAATCACAGCGCTTAGGGCACTGGACCATTCTGATTGGTCCCATGCCGGCATCTTCTGCCCGGCAACTCTGCTTTAGATCTGATTTGCCGGTTCTGTCACTGTGTCGCTTTACATAAGTGACAGTTTAAAGTCATGGCATGCCTGGTACATAGGACTGCAGTAAGTTACTTGCAATACCGAAGTACCAGACACGTCATTTTGCGGGAAGGGGTTAATGTGACAGTGCCCCCCTCCCCCTTACCTACAGGGCCCCTGCTTTATAGAGAAATATATTAGTATAGAAAAGACATGCAGGAGTTGTCCATAGCAACCAATCAGATTCCTGGTTTTATTTTTCTAAGACAGGTTTGAAAATGAAAGAAGTGATCTGATTGGTTGCTATGGGCAATGTTTCCATGCTTTATACCTGCTCAATTTTCTACTCCACATCTTCCCAGAAGTAACCATAGCAACCAATTCAAAAGCTGAGAGTTAGTAGGTAGATTGGAGGGTCTGATAAGTGACAACCACAGCCCACCATGCAGTAACAGCCAGATCCTCTAGAGGCAACAGCTACTGCCACCATTATAGTGACAGCTACTGACCCCAATAATAGTGAAATGTACTGACCCCAATAATAGTGACAGCTACTGACCCCAATAATAGTGACAGCTACTGACCCCAATAACAGTGACAGCTACTGACCCCAATAACAGTGACAGCTACTGACCCTAATAACAATGACAGCTACTGACCCCAATAATAGTGACAGCTACTGACCCCAATAATAGTGACAGCTACTGACCCTAATAATAGTGACATCTACTGACCCCAATAACAGTGACAGCTACTGACCCCAATAACAGTGACAGCTACTAACCAAAATAATAGTGACAGCTACTGACCCCAATAATAGTGACAGCTACTGACCACAATAATAGTGACAGCTACTGACCCCAATAATAGTGACAGCTACTGACCACAATAATAGTGACAGCTACTGACCCCAATAATAGTGACAGCTACTGACCACAATAATAGTGACAACTACTGACCCCAATAATAGTGACAGTTACTGACCCCAATAATAGTGACAGCTACTGACCCCAATAATAGTGACAGCTACTGACCCCAATAATAGTGACAGCTACTGACCCCAATAATAGTGACAGCTACTGACCCCAATAACAGTGACATCTACTGACCCCAATAACAGTGACAGTTACTGACCCCAATAATAGTGACAGCTACTGACCCCAATAATAGTGACAGCTACTGACCCCAATAACAGTGACAGCTACTGACCCCAATAATAGTGACAGCTACTGACCCCAATAATAGTGACAGCTACTGACTCCAATAATAGTGACAGCTACTGACCCCAATAATAGTGACAGCTACTGACCCCAATAATAGTGACAGCTACTGACCCCAATAATAGTGACAGCTACTGACCCCAATAATAGTGACAGCTACTGACCCCAATAATAGACAGCTACTGACCCCAATAATAGTGACAGCTACTGACCCCAATAATAGTGACAGCTACTGACCCCAATAATAGTGACAGCTACTGACCCCAATAATAGTGACAGCTACTGACCCCAATAATAGTGACAGCTACTGACCCCAATAATAGTGACAGCTACCGACCCCAATAATAGTGACAGCTACCGACCCCGATAATAGTGACAGCTACCGACCCGATAATAGTGACAGCTACTGACCCCGATAACAGTGACAGCTACTGACCCCAATAATAGTGACAGCTACTGACCCCAATAATAGTGACAGCTACTGACCCCAATAATAGTGACAGCTACTGACCCCAATAATAGTGACAGCTACTGACCCCAATAATAGTGACAGCTACTGACCCCAATAATACTGACAGCTACTGACCCCAATAATAGTGACAGCTACTGACCCCAATAATAGTGACATCTTCTGACCCCAATAATAGTGACAGCTACTGACCCCAATAACAGTGACAGCTACTGACCCCAATAACAGTGACAGCTACTGACCCCAATAATAGTGACAGCTACTGACCCCAATAATAGTGACAGCTACTGACCCCAATAATAGTGACAGCTACTGACCCCAATAATAGTGACAGTTACTGACCCCAATAATAGTGACAGCTAATGACCCCAATAATAGTGACAGCTACTGACCCCAATAACAGTGACAGTTACTGACCCCAATAACAGTGACAGCTACTGACCCCAATAACAGTGACAGTTACTGACCCCAATAATAGTGACAGCTAATGACCCCAATAATAGTGACAGCTGCTGACCCCAATAATAGTGACAGCTACTGACCCCAATAATAGTGACAGCTACTGACCCAAATAATAATGACAGCTACTGACCCCAATAATAGTGACAGCTACTGACCCCAATAACAGTGACAGCTACTGACCCCAATAATAGTGACACCTACTGACCCCAATAGTAGTGACAGCTACTGAACCCAATAATAGTGACAGCTACTGACCCCAATAATAGTGACAGCTACTGACCCCAATAATAGTGACAGCTACTGACCCCAATAAAAGTGACACCTACTGACCCCAATAACAGTGACAGCTACTGACCCCAATAATAGTGACACCTACTGACCCCAATAATAGTGACAGCTACTGACCCCAATAATAGTGACAGCTACTGACCCCAATAACAGGTACAGCTACTACCCCAATAATAGTGACAGCTACTGACCCCAATAATAGTGACAGCTACTGACCCCAATAATAGTGACAGCTACTGACCCCAATAATAGTGAAAGCTACTGACCCCAATAATAGTGACAGCTACTGACCCCAATAATAGTGACAGCTATTGACCTCAATAATAATGACAGCTACTGACCCCAATAATAGTGACAGCTACTGACCCCAATAACAGTGACAGCTACTGACCCCAATAATAGTGACAGCTACTGACCCCAATAATAGTGACACCTACTGACCCCAATAATAGTGACAGCTACTGACCCCAATAATAGTGACAGCTACTGACCCCGATAACAGTTTACAGACTCGAACAATAACATATTATTTATGGTGAATGATGAAGGGCATAAAAAAACACAAAAAACAATAAAAATAAAGATAGATTATTGGAGGACTCCACTTATTTTTTTTTATTGCACCCTCCATTTGTACATTGGTGTTTCAGTGGGGTGCTGTGTGCAAAATACTGACTGATCCCCGCATCTTGTATTTTTCTTTTCCAACGCCGCTCACCTGATCTTCCCTCTGACTTGTCTGGAGTCACGGTGCTTTTGAATAAACCGGAACTCAGGCTCTCAATGCATTCTTATGGAAGCCAGAACAAGGCCAGGACGAGTCCCGGACGAGGCTCCATAGGAATGCATTGACTTCCGGTTTTCTGAACAGCAGTGATTCCAGACCAGGTCAGAATGAAGATCACGTGCGCGGCCCTGGAACCGAAAAACGACAGGATCCAGGGATCGGTAAGTATTTCTACACCCAGCTCCCCACTGAAACACCAATGTACAAATGGAGGGTGCAAAAAAAATAAATAAAGTGGAGTGCTTCTTTAAATGCTCATGGTCACAATGAAGGGAGACAAAAGCGAAAAAAAATTATTTGCAGCATTAAGGACAAAATTGGTTGCAACATCAAGGGGTTAATAATTATATCAGCATTGTGAGAAACTAGACATGAACCGCACAATCCACAATATATACGTTGATCTGAGCCGCTAGGCATAATTTAGAAACATGAACATGAGGTTCTTTGTAAACTTTTGATCAAACTGTATAAGCCCACTTGCCACTTCACGGCGACCTTTTTAAAGTGGGTCCCTACTCTAGCGGTTGCAGCACCGCATGGCGGCCCCCGCCACCGCAGCACCGCTCCTGCAGTGGTGACGGGGCCCCCAAAAAGAGGAAATACATCTACACCCAGCAGCTAATGTTCCTGAAGGACATTATGGAAATGCAGCCGTAAGTAATGACTGTGCCTTGAAGACATGTGTGTGTTCACATGTCATGCCCCCAAAATTGATGGTTTGTCCCTTGTGGCAATGTTACAAAGACGTGTAAATTTTTGATTACAGATGCAGTGACAATCTTCTGGACATGGAAGAGGAGGCTGCCCATGAGGAGGCGCAGGCGCCACCAGAAGAACATCCCGTGCTGCCCTTAACCCCTGAGGCGACAGCACCAGAACCTGCCCCACAGGCGTCCAGCCAACCCCAGGTGCCTCGTGACGTTCCGGCTGAAACCACCGCAGCAGGCAGGCGCAGCCAGATCGGATCCGCAGATGCCCAAGTGGACTCCAGGGTACTTGAGTACCTGCGTCGCTGCGCCGAGGAGGACGGCTGTCACGCCTTTGGCCGCAGCATTGCCCCGCTTCTCCCGACGACCGTATGGCGCGCCTCCAAGGCTCGATCCTCAGCCTCATCGACGCGGCCACACCTCCTAACAACCCACGCCCGAGCTTCCAGGCAATGGAGCATTGGCGTGGATTGGCAGAGACAGTGGTGCCGTTCAATGCACCTGTCCCTTCTCAGCCTGCCACCCCCTTGGCCCGGCAAAACTTCCAACGCCCATTGCCGGGCCGCATGTCACCTTGTCCAGTGCCGATGCGGAACTGGCCTGTTCCAGCCTACAGCCGACCCGTGGTAAACTTGCCACATGGTCCACCTGTAGGCTACCACACGCAGCATCAGCACCACTATGCTGTTGAGGAACATCCTCTGCAGGGCCATGCGCAGCATAGTGGTGCTGAAATGGACAGCTACAACTCCCCACCCCACCATTATCAGGAGTTGTAGTGCTGATGATGCCGCACAGTTTTGCTGCGGAATTTAGGCCTTATTTGGACCAATGTTTCAACATTGTGCATCATGTTGGTGCGTTTGTTTGATGTTTTGTTGTCCTATGTTTTAGGCTATATTTTTTGCCCCACTACCCAATAAAGTGTGGTTTTGTGGAGCAACAAAAGTTTCTGTGTTTCCCTCGATATATGTAATGTAACATGCTTTCCCAAACATGTCCCAAGGTAACGTTGCAACATGCTGCCCAGGGCCCAAGGTAGTTGCATGTCATAATTGAGATCTTAGTTTATCTTTTGCGGTTTAGCTCGAAACAGCAACGACTTCTCTGCGGCGTTGCAGTGCTATGATAATGGACGCACTAAGCAACTTTGTGATTGTATTTGCCAACATTTGATTGGCCAATGTGATTCACATACAATTAGTTGTTTGGCAGCAAACCAACACGGCGAAACCCCAAAAGATATAAGCTCGCAACCCACGTCAAGGGTCCTCATGTCTTGCGAGTCCCTAATACTACATTCCCCCCCTAAATTCATCCCATTGCCCTCAGTCTAATGACAAATTTTGGCAATAATCTTCACGAAGCCACCCTTCACATAGAATCTTCCTGCCATGGCACTGCTCCATTGGCGCTCGCAAAATCGCAGAGAAGCCATCCAGCATAGCAGCGCACGGGCCAGCGGAGTCGACGGCATAATTTGGCTTTTTAGACGGCAACAAGGCAAGAAACACAATAAACTCCCCAAAGTATTTTGCAAGGTGCAAAAAGGATGAGAACATGTGCTCACATGAAGCAGGTGTTTGAGAAGGGTGCCTTTTTGTAGGATGCCCTCTCCATTACTCCACCCTGCGTTTTATTTACGCGTGTGAAAAACGCATGGCATACGTGCGTAAAAAACGCAGACACGCAGCCATAACGCATGACACACGCAACTACAACGCACGCAAAACGTCGCATTTTTTACGCGCGCAAAAACGCCATGCTCGTGTGAATCCAGCCTCAGGGCTTATTTAGACGAACGTGTAATACGTCCGTGCAACGTGCTTGATTTTCACGCGCTTCGCACGGACCTATGTTCGTCTATGGGGCCGTGCAGACTGTCAGTGATTTTGACGCAGCGTATGTCCGCTTCGTGAAACGCACGACATGTCCTATATTTGTGCGTTGTTCACGCATCACGCACCCATTGAAGTCAATGGGTGCGTGAAAATCACGTGCAGCACACGGAAGATTCATGCAACAGCAGTAAAACTATGAATGAAAACAGAAAGGCAGCACGTGCAAACATACAAACAGAGTGTCATAATGATGGCGGCTGCGCGAAATTGACGCAGCCACGCATCATATGCTGATGACACACGGAGCTGTTAAGTACCTTTTTCGCGTGCAAAACACTGCGTTTATTGCGTGCGCAAAACACACACGCTCGTGTAAATCCAGCCTTACAGCCACCTATGAAGACCTGCCGGATTACAAAGATCGCAGACCGTTCATCAGTCCCCCAGGCTGCCCTGATAACCATCGGCATCCCGCTATAGCATCGTGTGGGGACAATGGCACGTCGGAGGGGGTTGCCCCTCTCATTCTAATGTGTTAGATGCTGTGGTCGTGATTGACTGTGGCCTCTAAGGGGTTAAACGGGCATAATCAAAGTGATTTTTTATTCTGTTTGTTGCAGTGCGGTATTGGCTATATTACACAGCGAATACCCGCTAAGTATGGAGCGACCCCAGCCCGTGATCCCGCTCCATACTTCCCCTTAACGACTGCCAAGTACATGTATGTGGCATCTTGTTAAGGAGATAAATGTCATTTTGTTGATAGTTTCTGTGAATTTTTATTTTCATCCTGTTTTAATTATTTTATTCTGTTGTAGATATCACAGCGGCGGTTCTAGGAGGATCTTGTTTAGATGGCGGTGAATCGCATAGGGAGAGCGCCAGGGACTGCAGGGAAGTGCAGCCCGGTCTTTCTTTCCGTGAATTGACACAGAGTGCGCTTTGCTAATTTATTGGCGACTTTTCACTATTATGGAGATCAACGGATTGGGATTCTTCTCCAT
Organism: Rhinoderma darwinii; assembly: GCF_050947455.1. NCBI lineage: Eukaryota > Metazoa > Chordata > Amphibia > Anura > Rhinodermatidae > Rhinoderma > Rhinoderma darwinii. The sequence continues at coordinate 466,212 of NW_027461831.1, forward strand.
CTTCTTGGCCTTTTGGTGTGCGGCCTGGCTCTCTGCTAGCTACACACTGACTGTTATCAACAACCATACCTGCACCGCTTTTCCGGGAACCTGCGCCGATGAACGTCTGCTTCAGCTGGGATCAGGTGAGGAAACAGGGTCAGCGGTTATTGTGTCGGGAGATGCTGGGGGGGAGGGAGGCCCGGGCAGAGGAGACGTCGCAGGGGCGCTGCAGCGAGGGCATTGCATGGTCTAACCGCCTATCAGAGGACAAGAGCTGGAGAAGAAGTCGTCCGGTCTCAGCCAGGGCTGCGGTCTCCTGCACAACTGTGTCATTATTGAATGTACCGTCAGGTTCTGGCCCGCAGCAGGAGGGTCCGAGCAGGGATGTGGCGCATGCTGTTGGTGCCAAGGGGGATCAAAGTGATGTTGGTCACGCGTCTGCCTTGTCCCTTTTTTCTCTTTTAGGTTCGGCAAAGGAATCGTCAAGGAGAGAGAGGAAACGCAGTTGTGGAGGTGGGCACAGGCACGGTCGGCGCAAGCATCGCCACGGCAGAAGTGGTCTTCGTCGGAGGCGGAGATCGCCCTCGACATCTTCTGACCATAGCCCTCCTCTTCTTCTTCGCCATCATTATCTACATCATCTTCCCCGCCGAGGACGTCTAGCCGTGCTGATGTCACAGAGAGATGACGAGGGGTTATAAATATTCCCCTGACAGCTGCCCGGTCTTTCTTTCCGTGAATTGACACAGAGCGCGATTTGATAATTTATTGGCGACTTCTCACTATTATGGAGATCAATGGACTGGGATTCTTCCACAACTTCTTGGCCTTTTGGTGTGTGGCCTGGCTCTCTGCTAGCTACACACTGACTGTTATCAAAGACCATGCCCCCCCCCCCCCCACTGATGTACATCATCCCCTCAGTCCTATAGATTATCTGACTGCTGATTATTAAGATGAAACAATTCTGACAATTTTTCCATATTATTTAACATTGAGCGTTTTCTTTTTTGTTTTACAGTGAAATAGGAAAATGTCTTTCCAGAAAATATCCTGTTTAGAATGGGATTCATAGGAATGGCCATTGCCTGTAAGTAAATATCATGGAGGTGATTATAATATTCTCTTCATGCAGCAGTAATCAGACTTTATAAAAAATTATAATTACGTTTTGTTCATTTCATTGATAATAATTGTCCGGATCAGACGATGCAGATAAATGTTTAGACATGCTACAGGATTTATTTGGCTCATTTTCTCTTTTTCAGCTCTGGGCCTGACGTTTCTTTTTTTTAATCAGTTCAAGTTTATTCAACAAAATTCACAACTGTACAGGTCATTATACATTCTCATACAGTGTATAAGCAAATTTCCACAGACCCGCATATGTATTTTCAACAAAACATTCCCTTCCCCCCAACTCCCCCTTGTACCCCCCCAGCCGGTCTTCTCGTTACAACTTTTTTAATCCTATCTCCTTATCCTTCCCTTTTCCATTCCCCCTCTTACGTCTACTCCCCGTATGTACCCCACCGTCAGTAGCCCTATACCTGAATGTGGGACCGTAATGTAAGTAGCTCCGCCGAAGCGTACCCAGAATGATCAATCCACCTAGCCCATTGTTTTTCAAACTTTGCCTTGGACCCCCTCTTGGAGTATATCCTATATTCCATCAGAACCTGTGAGTTAAGTGCCCCTATAATTTCTTGCTTTGAGGGTGGCTCCGTATCCAGCCAGTGTTTCGCTATTCCTTTCCTGACTTGGTATAGTATTTTTGCAATTGCCAAACCTGACATCCTATCCCCCTCCAAGTCTCCAACATATCCCAGCAGCATTACCACTGGATCCCATGGAATCTGTACCTCAAACACGCTCCCCAGTAGCTCTGACATTTCTGTCCACAGAGTCCCCAACCTCCCGCAGGACCAGAACATATGGAGGATGTCTGCCTTTTCCTCCGGGCACCTAGGGCACCTGGCGTCCGCCCTTAACCCCATTTGTTTCAGCACCCAAGGGGTCCTATACACCCTATGTATCAGAAACAACTGAGATCTCCGTTGTGCTTCCATGTTGGACAAAGTACATGTTGCCGCCAAGACCGCCTCCCAGTGGTCTGTAGAAATAGGACCCACATCCCTTTCCCATGCAGCTTTGACTGGTGCCATAGGATCTCCCAGATGTTCCGACAGCAACCTGCGATAAACCAATGAAATTAATCCCTTTGACGTTACTGCTTTTGCAATATGTTCCAACACTCCCGTGGCATGTATTGCCATGTCTATACTGGCCACTTGTGTCTGCACCGCGTGCCGAATCTGCAGGTACTGATAGAACATGCGGGAGTCCAACTGAAACCCCTCCCGTAATTGTTGAAAGGATTTGAGTATGCCTCCCTCGTACAACTTACTCAATCGTATTATGCCTTGCTGCTCCCACCCCTGCATCCCTTCCAATTTACCCAGTTCCCCCAGATATGCATTCCTCCAGAGTGGTGTATATTTAGTACACTCTCCTATCCCCAGCAAGTGTTTGCACTGCCACCACACCTTATGTATGAGAAGCAGGGTGAGTCTGGTACTCGCCATCCTTTTATAGCTGTGTGCTTCCAGTCCTGCCAACGGGTTCTCCCCCCCCCCCAGATATGATAGGATGCGCGCACTGGACCCCCAGGTCTCTTCCTGCTCCCACCCACATAAATTCTGACATTGGGCAGCTAAATAATACACCCACGCACTGGGCACCGCCAGGCCCCCCTCCTCCTTAGGCAGTTGGAGTTTCTCCAGTTTAATCCTGGGTACCCCCTTCTTCCATACTAGGTCTCTAAACAAGTTGTGCAACCTTCTAAACCAATATTTGGGAATCCACACCGGGGAGTTATGTAGGACGTACAGCAACTGGGGCATAAGGATCATTTTAATCAGATTAGTCCTACCCAGAGCAGATAGCGGTAGCTTATTCCAAGCCTCTACTTTGGCTTTTATCGTTGTTAACAGTGGCATTACATTAAGAGACATATAATCCTGTGCTTTCGCCGTCACCCTGACCCCCAGGTACTTAAACTCCGTGACCACCGGTATCTCCACCTCCTCCTCCCCAGTCTGGATAACCCCCGGGTCCATGAGCATTAGAGCCGATTTTGACCAATTAATGAGCAATCCCGAATATTTCCCAAACCGCTTAATCAGGGCCATCACTAACGTGAGTGTGCGCTCGGCATCCGCCATGAATAACAGCATATCATCCGCGTATAATGCAATTCGTTCCTCCACCCCCCCCATATCTCAACCCCTGAATATGCTCATGTTGTCTTACTGCACACGCCAATGGTTCCACCGCCAACGCGAACAACAACGGAGATAATGGACATCCCTGACGCGTTCCCCGCTCCAGCGCAAACCGATCAGAGAGTACCCCATTCACCCTAATCCTTGCAGTCGGGGCTACATATAGGGCCTGATGTTTCTACATTATAAGTTCATCATGCTCCATGCTGAAGCCTTTGGGCCTCGTCAGACCTTGGTTCAAAAGATCCTCCTGGCAATCGGATGGTCATCATGTGTTAGGACGGCCATTCTGGCTGCATTTTCAGTAAGTTAATAAATGTTTTACGTTGATAGGGTTGTCCCAGCTTCACTAAATAGGGACCCGCTGGCAATCAGCTGATCGCTGTGGGTCCGGTAGCTGAACCCCTGTTGATCATGATCAGCGGTTATCACCGGGTGGCCACACCCTAAAGTGGTATTACATGGCTTATTCCAATGAATGGACGACCATGTAATAGATGTGTGTCCCTCTTATTGTGTCCGGCATCCCTCTCCATGCTGACCAATCAGCAACCAATCAGCGACCAATCAGTGACTAATCAGTGACCAATCAGTGACATACACTTCTCATTGTTCCAGCCCAGCTTCTTTCACTGCACAATCACACTGTGCTGTGGATCATGCTGGGCTGGAACAATGAGAAGTGTATGATGCTGATTAGTCACTGATTGGTCGCTGATTGGTCACTGATTGGTCAGCCCCATACACTCCTTTGTACAACACCCACTTGATCAAAAGTAAAAACGCGCCCAGTTGGTCTTTAAGAAACTAATTAGCATAAATCTAAAATTGCTCATAACTTGCTCAAAAATTATCTTTTTTCAAAATAAAAACCACTGCTGTTCTCTACATTACAGCGCCGATCAGATTATGTAGGAGATAGGGCGCTTATAATCTGGTGACAGCCTCTTTAAAGTCAGCTAACGAATTTCCAGCTGTTGTGAAGGACAAGGTTGGGACAGAGGTTAGTTTAGGTCGCATGCCGGGAACTTTTTATTTTTTACCTTTTCCTAATCTCCGTGTTTCACCTCTTTGTGTGGTTGCTAAAAAGGAGGTGGAAACATTTTGTTTAATTCACCACTTGTCATACCCTAAGGCTCGTTCTGTTAATGACGGTATTCGCAAGGATATTGCAGCGGTGTCTTATGTTTTGTTCGATCGAGTTGTCGATTTAGTTTGTAGTTCCGGGTGCAGGGCCCTTATGATCTGACATCGAGTGAGCGTTCCGGATGTTGCCGGTCCATGAGGATTGCTTTCATTTATTGGGTTGCCAGCTAGAGGGCCAATATTACTATGACATGTGCCTTCCCATGGGTTGTTCAATTTCATGCTTTTATTTCGAGGTGTTTAGTTTGTTGCTTGAATCAGTTCTCCAGGAGCAAATCGGCACTGCGTCCATTACGCACTATTTAGACGATTTTGTCTTTGTTGGCCCCCCTGCGTCACCGCAATGCCAATTTCTACTTGGTGTTCCACTTTCCCTAGAGAAAACCGAGGGTCCCGGTTTCCTTTTTAGGGATAGAAATTACAATCCCTGTTCGTTTCAGCCTTGTCGGTTAAAAAGATGCAATTGGAGCAGAGTCACACACAGCTAGTGCCTCCTCTGAGCCGGGAATCATACAGGAAAGTGAAGCCGCTGGGAATATAACGGTACCCGGGCTGCAGCCAAAGAACGGTTTAAGAAATGGAGGCCATGGATAAAGCAGTGAATGTATATATAGACAACTTGCTTGGACCAAGAGACCCGCGAGTAAAATGATGGTTCAAGTTAGATAATTACATCCCCTCATTTGTTTGCACCGTCCTGTATTTATTTAGGACCGAAGTACAGGAAAAACAGACCACCAGTTTCCTGCAGAGGGATTCTTGTAGTTTATAACATTGGCCTTACACTGCTCTCGCTGTACATGTTTTATGAGCTGGTAACAGGAGTATGGGAAAGGAGGATACAACTTTTTCTGCCAGGACACTCACAGTGGAGGTGATGCAGACATGAAGATAACTCGAGTCCTCTGGTGGTACTACATTTCCAAGCTCATTGAATTCATGGACACTTTCTTCTTTATTCTCCGCAAGAACAACCACCAGATCACCGTCCTACATGTCTATCACCATGCGTCCATGCTAAACAACTGGTGGTTTGTCATGAACTGGGTGCCTTGTGGACACTCCTACTTTGGTGCTACTCTCAAAAGCTTTATCCATGTCATCATGTACTTTTACTACGGACTATCAGCTATACCAGCCATGCGACCTTATCTGTGGTGGAAGAAATACATCACCCAGTGCCAGCTGACCCAGTTCGTCCTAACAATGACTCAGACCAGCTGTGCAATGATTTGGCGCTGTGCAGTCCCCATGGGATGGCTGTATTTCCAGAACTGCTACATGATCTCTCTCATCATCCTCTTTACCAATTTCTACATTGAGACATACAAGAAAGCCTCTTCCCGAAGGAAAGATTACCAGAACGGCTCAGTGACTGCAGCGAACGGACACACAAACGGCTTTTCTTCCAAGGAGGACAATATCAAGCAGCGTAAACAAAGTAGGGATTGAGCGGAAAAACCAGCCACCAGTTCACTGCGCCAGATGATATACCATCAGATTAAAAACACAGTGCACTGACACCCTTACAGCGACTGTAAATTATTCCTAGTTATATAACGTGATTAATGTAGATCTTAACAAACTCTACCTATCATTAAAATGCTGAAAACACATTTAGAATTGCTCACAAAATTAGCGGGCAGGTATTGTTTATTGGCTGGTGCTGCGATGCTTACAACATAATATCCAGTTCAGGGCTCGTCACGTTCCAGGTGTTGACAATAAAATTGCTGATGCTCTTTCTTGTTTTAATTTCCAGTTTCATTTATTGTTCCCGCAGGCAGAACAGGAGGGGACGGAGTGCCCGGATGGGCTATGGAGACTGCCGGATCCCAGTTAGTGCCTTTCGTCAGGGCATCACTTGCTCGATCTACCCGGACGGCTTATGGTAATGCATGGAACGAGTGGTTGAAAGTTGTAGGGGAACGTATTATTGGTCCTCCGGAACATCCTCGTTTAGCCTATATTATGGAATATTTGTCGGGTTTGGCTGAGCAGTTGCGCTTCGTCACCTTATGGGTCTGGCATTTTTCTTTAAGCTTCATGGGTGGGCCAATGTCACAAAATCCTTCTTTATTTTGCAGTCCATTAAGGGGTGGAAGAAGTCGGCAGTTCCAATCTAGGCGTCCGATTTCTTTTGCAATTCTATTAAAACTTTTGCATTGTTTACCTGAGGTATGTGCTTCTATGTTTGACTCGGCCCTGTTAGCCGTGGCTTTTTCCTTTTTTGGTGCTCTGCGGATATCTGAGTTAGTTCCCCATAGTGCTACGCGGCCGGGCTGCCTTTTATTTGAGGACGTTAGTTTGTCTGAATCCGGCCAAGGTTTTAGAATACATTGATGATCGAAGACAGATATTTTTGGCAGGGGCTGCTGGGTTTCGTTGTGGGCAATCGGGGGTGCGGGTAGCCCTGTTGCTTTAGCATCTTCCTACTTAAGTTTGCGTAACTGTGGCTCTCAGTTTATGACGCATATTCACGGCAGCCCCCTTACAAAATTTCAGTTCTCTGCAGTATTTAAAAAGGCATTGTCATCTGTGGGCCTCCCCCTGGGAACTTTGGCACCCACTCATTTCGCATTGGAGCGGCTACTACCACCAGCTAATTGGGCCTGACCGATACTGAGGTGCGTCGTATAGGGCACTAGCGCTCTGATGCGTTCGCCCCAATTTGGTTCTGCACTAATTTCTTTTATTTTCTAGATTACCGGCCGTCAGTATGGATAATGGGCCATTCATATGTTTTTTGGGCTGAACGGAGAGCGGCTATAGGGCTCGGGGGAAAATCACTTGGATTCCAGGATGCAGAGATCTATTGGAGCGGCCTGAGGGGCCTAAGATGGTTGCAGACCTTACCGGAAGTGGTGGATATTAGTCGGCACCGGCTGGTGCCGACGGTTTTGGTTCTACACATTGGGGGGAATGATTTATGATCATGGTATACATGCAGTCTCTTCTCCATCTTCTTTGCCTTTTGGTGTGTGGCCTGGCTCTCTGGTGGCTACACACTGACTGTTATCAACAACCATGCCCCCCCCCCCACTGATGTACATCATCCCCTCAGTCCTATAGATTATCAGACTGCTGATTGTTAAAATGAGACAATTCTGACAATTTTTCCATATTATTTAACATTAACCTTTTTCTTTTCTGTTTTACAGTGAAACGCAAAAAATTGGAAATTTCTTTCCCGAAAATATCCTGTTTAGAATAGGATTCATAGGAATGGCCATTGCCTGTAAGTAACAATCACGGAAGTGATTATAATATTCTCTTCATGCAGCAGTAATCAGATTTTTGTAAAAAATAAATAAAGTTTTGTTCATTTCATTGATAATAATTGTCCGGATCAGACGATGCAGATAAATGTTCCCGTCCATTATTGTAGGTTTCTTGTTGGGTTTAACGCTTGGTCCGCGCTTCATAGATGTTATTAGGTTGTTTTACACGTGGTACAGGATTTATTTGGCTCATTTTCTCTTTTTCAGCTCTGGGTCTGACGTTTCTACATTACAAGTTCATCATGCTCCATGCTGAAGCCTTTGGGGATCGTCAGACCTTGGTTCAAAAGATCCTCCTGGGAATTGGATGGTCATCATGCGTTGGGACGGCCGTGATGGCTATGTTTTCGGTAAGTTAATAAATGTTTTATGTTAATAGGGTTTCCCATCTTTACTAAATAGGGACCCGCTGGTAAACAGCTGATCGCTGTGGGTCTGGCAGCTGAACCCCTGGTGATCATGATCAGCGGTGATCACCGGGAGGCCACACACTAAAGTGGTATTACATGGCTTATTCGAATGAATGGACGACCATGTAGTAGATGTGTGTCTGCTCCATCTAACAGAGAGGAGTCCCAAGCACGAGTCCCCCACTATATCCATTATGTCTCCGGGGTTATTATATCAGAACACGTTATTTAGGATTTAATGGGAAGTTCTGAGGGTAAATTAGTGATTAGTTCCATAAGATTTGCTGTAACCTCTGTCTGCTTGTTTTCTAGACCTACCGTTATTCAATGACTCACCGGATTTGCGCTTTCATTGCATTCGGGTTTGGCAGCCTTTACAACCTTTGGCAGTCCATACTCCTCTACAAAGTGCCCGAAAAGCCGAAGAGTCATCAGCCATTTCAGACTGGCGCCCTGCATAATGGCCGTGACCTTAGAGGTTTTCTGTATCCTTTCTTAAATAATATTTGAATGGAATCCAATTGTCCTTGTCTTTAGGTTCACATGTAGGAAACATCAGATACTGAGGTGATCATTTCCCTTCATTTTCTGATCTTGGCCGTCAGATGGCGACATGCTGGTGTAACACAACGCCATCTGGTAACATTGTTCAGCTTCTTGCAGGAAGATGCTGAATAGAAAGCAGCGGTACTGTCCTTGCTGTATATCTATTATATTAACATTTATCTCACATAAAAGTGTAGTAAATCCTATAAGACACTTACTAAACATAAGAAACGTTATTTTCCTATATAATAAATTACCAGTCATTGGAAGTAGGGTATCCGTATACACCCACCTGTGCGCTGGAGATCAATGTGTAAAGATATGTACAGTATATCTCATACATAATATATACAGATGTTCGTGTACATCTTTATACAGATGTTCGTGTGTCAGGTACCCAATTTTTCTCCCATGCCTATGGAAAAACCGCTTACTAGGTAGGTTCCAGTTCACTGCAATATTTCGGTCAGCCTTAACCCGTGCTGGCTTTCCCCCCAAAGGATTTCGGAACACATTCATTCCGCATTGGAGCCGCTACCACGGCCAGCGGTTTCGGCCTATCTGATGAGGATGTTCGGCGTATCGGGCAGTGGTGTCAAAATTGTTTCGCTGGTTATATCCGTCCGGATTTGATTTTGCATTAAGTTTGTTTCTTTCTAGGTTCACGCCCCGTCATATGGATCCTTGGGCGTTCTTACGTCTTCTGGGTGGAACGGAGAGCGGCAATACGGATTTCCAATATAGTCATTGGAGGTAGGGTATCAGTATACACCCACCTGTGTGCTGGAGATCAATGTGTAAAGGTATGTACAGTATATCTCATACATAATATAAAGTTATTGACATGCTGAGCCGCTGGTACAAACCAGTGGACGTAAAATTCCTTTAATCCGGCATTAATGAGATTATCAAATATTCCTGATCATTGGATAGATTTTATTTGTACCCCAAGAAGCCGTTCTATAGGAATACAATTGGACCTATAGTCTTTGTGCTCGTTTCTGCACCATTTTGATAGTGACGTCCGCAATGTAATGGATGTGGTGTCACATGACAATGGGTCAGGTCCGTTTTGGCATCGCCGCCGTCAGTCACATGGCTCCATGCAATAAACATGAATGCAGCAAAACCTCGGCCCGGGCAGAAAGTTCTTGCTTTGGGCAATTTTTAATGTATTAATTTTGATATTTTGATATTTGTTCACAGATCAGTGAAATGACAGCAAAGATCATAGAGTGGTCGACGTTGGTCCTCATTCTGGTGAATGTATTGAGCTACTATCAGAATATGCAGGTCAGTAGACGTCACCTCATTATCACCTCGTATACCAGACCTCATAATTGAAGGCACTCAGGCTTATTGGCCGTTGTGCCCATGACTGGGTGGCAATGAAGGGGTTAACTAAGCCACGTTATGCTAGGGGGATTGTTCCATGTAGTGTTTACATTAGTGGGGCCTATAGGGTATGGGGTACCCGCCTTTAGGGCATTTCTTGGGGGGATATAGGGCGGTTTTACCCACCCTCCCCGTTCTGTGTTTCTAAGGGCAAGGAGGGAAGACATCTTCCTCTTCTGGCCGTTACTGCGCAGGGATTTGTTATTACAAAATTGTGAGTACACTTAACTGATTGTCATGGACCAGGAGGAGCTTGAAGAAATTATCCGTATCCGGATGCGGGACGAGGGTTCTGTATGGCTGCAGTCTCTTATTCAAGAGACTGTGGCACCGGCGTCCTCCCTACCTGGCACACTCCCTCTGCGACGATCCTCCCGCCGCTCCAGGCCGCCAGCACGTCTATCCCCCTCGAGCGACAGTAGAGTTCGCTCACTGTCGGCTAAAGGCAGCACACAAGACCGCAAGAGCATTGGTAAGTACATTGTTTTATCTATGCCCTGTAAAACCCACATGCTGTAGTGTATCCTTGTGTTAACATGTTCCCAATGGCCAACGTTCCGGGTGTGTCACAGCATCAGTCAGCTTGTAGATCATGTATATTGGTGTGTAAGGGAATGGCAACGTTTACAACAAGTGCATATTTCGGGTATGGCACCTGGTGAAAGTACCATTTTGTTGTTTTGGTCTTTTCTACAGTTGATGATGCAAAAACCCGGTGGAGGAGCTGCCAGGATCAATTCCGCCGTAAAAATGGCGCTAGAGGCCGAAGTGGTGATGGGGCCCCCAAAAAGAGGAAATACATCTGCACCCAGCAGCTAATGTTCCTGAAGGACATTATGGAAATGCGGCCGTAAGTAATGACTGTGCCTTGAAGACATGTCTGTGTTCACATGTCATGCCCCCAAAATTGATGGTTTGAAAAAAATTGAAGGCCACCCCCGGACGAAGGCATCCCGCCGAAACGCGCGTCGGGTCTGACGGTCTCTCATTACAGGGTTTTTCATCACCATGGGTATGTCATGTTCATCTACTTCTCCCATGCTGTTTTGTTCCATGATTCATTTACTTGAAGTATTTATTCACATGTTCTTATCTTCATAACAGTTTCATGGTAGATGAGTGTTTGGCAACAGACTTGCTATACATCAAATTATATCAGCATCTATACATACTATTTGATTACAATATATCACCAATGTTGTATTTTTGCTCTGATCACGTTACCAACTAGTCTTGTTGCCTCACCTTAGTTTATGTCAGCAACTTTGTTCCCATTTTTCTGTACCTCATTCCCTGTAATTTTTGAACGTTTTTATCCATGCTTTGCATGACTCATTTTTTATCATTGTTATATTTGTCAATAAAGTTTGTGATTATTCTGCTCCACTTTTCGTGTTAATTGTACCCCATTCTCTGTAGGTGTTATTTTAGAGGACGTGTACATTTTTGATTACAGATGCAGTGACAATCTTCTGGACACGGCAGAGGAGGCTGCCCATGAGGAGGCGCAGGCGCCACCAGAAGAACATCCCGTGCTGCCCTTAACCCCTGAGGCGACAGCACCAGAACCTGCCCCACAGGCGTCCAGCCAACCCCAGGTGCCTCGTAACGTTCCGGCTGAAACCTCCGCAGCAGGCAGGCGCAGCCAGATCGGATCCGCAGCTGCCCAAGTGGACTCCAGGGTACTTGAGTACCTGCGTCGCTGCGCCGAGGAGGACGGCTGTGACGCCTTTGGCCGCAGCATTGCCCCACTTCTCACGCCGACCGTATGGCGTACCTCCAAGGCTCGATCCTCAGCCTTATCGACGCGGCCACACCTCCTAACAACCCACGCCCGATCTTCCAGGCAATGGAGCATTGGCGTGGATTGACCGAGACAGCGGTGCCGTTCAATGCACCTGTCCCTTCTCAGCCTGCCACCCCCTTGGCCCGGCAAAACTTCCAACGCCCATTGCCGGGCCACATGTCACCTGGTCCAGTGCCGATGCGGAACTGGCCTGTTCCAGCCTACAGCCGACCCGTGGTAAACTTGCCACACGGTCCACCTGTAGGCTACCACACGCAGCATCAGCACCACTATGCTGTTGAGGAACATCCTCTGCAGGGCCATGCGCAGCATAGTGGTGCTGAAATGGACAGCTACTACTCCCCACCCCACCATTATCAGGAGTTGTAGTGCTGATGATGCCGCACAGTTTTGCTGCGTAATTTAGGCCTTATTTGGGCCAATGTTTCAACATTGTGCATCATGTTGGTGCGTTTGTTTGATGTTTTGTTGTCCTATGTTTTAGGCTAAATTTTTTGCCCCATTACCCAATAAAGTGTGGTTTTGTGGAGCAACAAAAGTTTCTGTGTTTCCCTCGATATATGTAATGTAACATGCTTTCCCAAACATGTCCCAAGGTAACGTTGCAACATGCTGCCCAGGGCCCAAGGTAGTTGCATGTCATAATTGAGATCTTAGTTTATCTTTTGCGGTTTAGCTCGAAACAGCAACGACTTCTCTGCGGCGTTGCAGTGCTATGATAATGGACGCACTAAGCAACTTTGTGATTGTATTTGCCAACATTTGATTGGCCAATGTGATTCACATACAATTAGTTGTTTGGCAGCAAACCAACACGGCGAAACCCCAAAAGATATAAGCTCACAACCCACGTCAAGGGTCCTCATGTCTTGCGAGTCCCTAATACTACATTCCCCCCCTAAATTCATCCCATTGCCCTCAGTCTAATGACAAATTTTGGCAATAATCTTCACGAAGCCACCCTTCACATAGAATCTTCCTGCCATGGCACTGCTCCATTGGCGCTCGCAAAATCGCAGAGAAGCCATCCAGCATAGCAGCACACGGGCCAGCGGAGTCGACGGCATAATTTGGCTTTTTAGACGGCAACAAGGCAAGAAACACAATAAACTCCCCAAAGTATTTTGCAAGGTGCAAGAAGGATGAGAACATGTGCTCACATCAAGCAGGTGTTTGAGAAGGGTGCCTTTTGGTAGGATGCCCTCTCCATTACTCAACCCTGGGTTTTATTTACGCACGTGAAAAACGCATGGCATACGTGCGTAAAAAACGCAGACACGCAGCCATAACGCATGACACACGCAACTACAACGCACGCAAAACGTCACATTTTTTCCACGCGCAAAAACGCCATGCTCGTGTGAATCCAGCCTCAGGGCTTATTTAGACGAACGTGTAATACGTCCGTGCAACGTGCTTGATTTTCACGCGCTTCGCACGGACCTATGTTCGTCTATGGGGCCGTGCAGACTGTCAGTGATTTTGACGCAGCGTGTGTCCGCTTCGTGAAACGCACGACATGTCCTATATTTGTGCGTTGTTCACGCATCACGCACCCATTGAAGTCAATGGGTGCGTGAAAATCACGTGCAGCACACGGAAGATTCATGCAACAGCAGTAAAACTATGAATGAAAACAGAAAGGCAGCACGTGCAAACATACAAACAGAGTGTCATAATGATGGCGGCTGCGCAAAAATGATATGTCATATCATATTCTGATGACACACGGAGCTGTTAAGTACCTTTTTCGCTCGCAAAACTCCACGTTTATTGCGCGCGCAAAATGCACACGCTCGTGTAAATCCAGCCTTACAGCCACCTATGAAGACCTGCCGGATTACAAAGATGGCAGACCGTTCATCAGTCCCCCAGGCTGCCCTGATAACCATCGGCATCCCGCGATAGCATCGTGTGGGGACAATGGCACGTCGGAGGGGGTTGCCCCTCTCATTCTAATGTGTTAGATGCTGTGGTCGTGATTGACTGTGACCTCTAAGGGGTTAAACGGGCATAATCAAAGTGATTTTTTATTCTGTTTGTTGCAGTGCGGTATTGGCTATATTACACAGCGAATACCCGCTAAGTATGGAGCGACCCCAGCCCGTGATCCCGCTCCATACTACCCCTTAACGACTGCCAAGTACATGTATGTGGCATCTTGTTAAGGAGATAAATGTGATTTTGTTGATTGTTTCTGTGAATTTTTATTTTCATCCTGTTTTTTGATTATTTTATTCTGTTGTAGATATCACAGCGGCGGTTCTAGGAGGATCTTGTTTAGATGGCGGTGAATCGCATAGGGAGAGCACCAGGGACTGCAGAGAAGTGCAACCCGGTCTTTCTTTCCGTGAATTGACACAGAGTGCGCTTTGCTAATTTATTGGCGACTTCTCACTATTATGGAGATCAACGGATCGGGATTCTTCTCCATCTTCTTGGCCTTTTGGTGTGCGGCCTGGCTCTCTGCTAGCTACACACTGACTGTTATCAACAACCATACCTGCACCGCTGATCCGGGAACCTGCGCCGATGAACATCTGCTTCAGCTGGGATCAGGTGAGGATGCAGGGTCAGCGGTTATTGTGTCAGGAGATGCTGGGGGGGGAGGGAGGCCCGGGCAGAGGAGACGTCGCAGGGGCGCTGCAGCGAGGGCATTGCATGGTCTAACCGCCTATCAGAGGACAAGAGCTGGAGAAGAAGTCGTCCGGTCTCAGCCAGGGCTGCGGTCTCCTCCACAACTGTGTCCTTTATTGAATGTACCGTCCGGTTCTGGCCCGTAGCAGGAGTGTCCGAGCAGGGATGTAGCGCATGCTGTTGGTGCCAAGGGGGATCGATGTGATGTTGGTCACGCGTCTGCCTTGTCCCTTTTTTCTATTTCAGGTTCGGCAAAGGAATCGTCAAGAAGAGGGAGGAAACGCAGATGTGGAGGTGGGCGCAGGCACGGTCGGCGCAAGGATCGCCACGGCAGAGGTGATTTGATAATTTATTGGTGACTTCTCACTATTATGGAGACCAATGGACTGGGGTTCTTCCACAACTTCTTGGCCTTTTGGTGTGTGGCCTGGCTCTCTGGTGGCTACACCCTGACTGTTATCAAGAAACATGCCCCCCCACTGATGTACATCATCCCCTCAGTCCTATAGATTATTATCAGACTGCTGATTATTAAGATGAAGCAATTCTGACAGTTTTTCCATATTATTTAACATTGAGCATTTTCTTTTTTGTTTTACAGTGAAATAGGAAAATTTCATTCTAGAAAATATCCTGTTTAGAATGGGATTCATAGGAATGGCCATTGCCTGTAAGTAAATATCATGGAAGTGATTATAATATGCTCTTCATGCAGCAGTAATCAGATTTTATAAAAAATTATAATTAAGTTTTGTTCATTTCATTGCTAATAATTGTCTGGATCAGACGATGCAGATAAATGTTTAGACATGCTACAGGATTTATTTGGCTCATTTTCTCTTTTTCAGCTCTGGGTCTGACGTTTCTACATTATAAGTTCATTATGTTCCATGCTGAAGCCTTTGGGCCTCGTCAGACCTTGGTTCTAAAGATCCTCCTGGCAATTGGATGGTCATCATGTGTTGGGACGGCCATTCTGGCTGCATTTTCAGTAAGTTAATAAATGTTTTACGTTGATAGGGTTGTCCCAGCTTCACTAAATAGGGACCCGCTGGCAATCAGCTGATCGCTGTGGGTCCGGTAGCTGAACCCCTGTTGATCATGATCAGCGGTTATCACCGGGTGGCCACACCCTAAAGTGGTATTACATGGCTTATTCCAATGAATGGACGACCATGTAATAGATGTGTGTCCCTCTTATTGTGTCCGGCATCCCTCTCCATGCTGCACGCCTCCTCCCTACTCACCCGATTAACGGCCGGAGTGTAGTACCGCCGGTTGTCAGCCGGGTGGCACATGGATCATGAGGCCTGCGCAGCGGCGACGGGCCAGGCAGGCGCACTGCGTGCAGCCTACACCGCTGATCCGGGAACCTGCGCCGATGAACATCTTCTTCAGCTGGGATCAGGTGAGGAAGCAGGACCAGCGGCTATTGTGTCGGGAGATGCTGGGGGGGGCGGGAAGAGCAGATTCTGCAGGGGCGATGCAGCGAGGGCATTGCATGGCCTAACCCCCTATCAGAGGACAAGAGCCATAGAAGAAGTCGTCTGGTCTCAGCCAGGGCTATGGTCTCCTGCACAACTGTGTCCTTTATTGAATGTACCGTCCGGTTCTGGCCCGCAGCAGGAGGGTCCGAGCAGGGATGTGGCGCATGCTGTTGGTGCCAAGGGGGATCAATGTGATGTTGGTCACGCTTCTGCCTTGTCCCTTTTTTCTCAATCAGGTTTGGCAAAGGAATCGTCAAGAAGAGGGAGGAAACACAGATCTGGAGGTGGGCGCAGGCACAGTCGGCGGAGATCGCCCTCGTCATCTTCTGAACGACAACCATTCTCTTCTTCTACGCCATCATTATCTAAATGATCTTCCCCGCCGAGGACGTCGAGCCGTGCTGATGTCACAGAGAGATGATGAGGGGTTATACATATTCCCCTGACAGCTGCCCAGTCTTTCTTTCCGTGAATTGACAGAGAGTGCGATTATCTGATTTATTGGCGACTTTTCACTATTATGGAGATCAACGGATTGGGATTATTAGACCCATAGGTGTATAACCGCCGGGTCTTTGACTTTGCGTAGGAAGGGGTTAAAATAATTGCACCCCATCTAGGGATTAGGTCCGTCCCGGGTCCACCATTGCAGGGATTAACACGGGCCTTACATTATCGGCCGACTCATCCCCCCTCCATCCAGGGGAGGGGTTATGATATTCACCCCCTCTTTCCTCCTAGATGATATAAGGGAAGGATTCCAGCGCCGCGGCCTCTTTTGGCCGTAATCTCGCGAGACTACGTACCGGCAAGAGAACAATCATGGAGGAGTCTATCCGTCGTCGGCTGCTTCAGGAAGGCCCCGGCTGGCTGCAGCCTCTGCTGCATGAGACTTGCCGGCCAGCTTCCTCTTCTCCCGCGGCCCCCGCTGTGCACCCAGTGCGGCAGTCGGCATGCCAGTCTCAGCCGCCTGTGAGACTGTCCCCTTCAGAACATCTGAGTCAGCGCCCCATGTCCCAGGGACGCCTGTTAACTATCCCTACCAGTCCGCTACTGCCACTCCCCCACTGGCTCTGCAGGGATCAGCATGCCGCCGTTCAGTGGCTGTGGTGCTTGATTATGTTCCCCCCTCTCCTGGCCTCGCAGCTCCCACAGGGATGGGCCGGGCTAGGCCCTGCCTGGCGGCCATTCAGTCAGTTAGTGTCACCGCAAGCCTGGCTTCCAATACAGCAAGCTTTGCGGAATTGCCCAGGGGCGCCCCCTATTCCCCCTGCCCGCAAACCTGCACCTTTAACGGCCTCTACGGCTGCAGGCCGCAGCGTGCCAGTCCCCCAAGATGATGTGAGGGACACATGGCACGATTTATCCCCACCGTCTCCTAGAGGACGAATCCATGTTTTCTCTATGTGATAGTGGTGAGGATCTATTTCCCACCGAACAGGCTCCTCCTGCCACTTCTACTATGGAATCAAAGAACGTTGATGTGTAGGTGTTCATTCATAAAGATTTGGGCCCGGCGTATGTGATTCCCACCGACCACTCAGCTTCACGGTCGTCACACTCACGCGAGGGGTCGACTAGGTACAGATCCATGTCACGGCACAGGCACTCCTCACGGCGTCACAGTTCACGTCGCTCTCGTCGCCACTACTCCAGGTGTAGGGCTACTTCATGGCCAGTCCCATAACCGTGGCACTTCCGAAAGCAGCCACGCCTCGTCAAGTAGGGCCCACACGCCCGTGGGATCTTCTCGTTCCATGGTACCAACTGCCTCAGCTACACTGACATTGTTACCTGAGGCACCTGTTATTCCACCGCCGACGCTCCATACCGCTTCTATTTCTGGACCCGGTGAGTATGACTGCCTCCAGACATGGCACACTAATAATGCATCTGATGTTGATTTACTGTCTGTTTTAAAATCTTTGTTGACGGGCAGCACCGAACCGCAGGTCGATTGTGTACTTGCACCAGTAGCGGCAAAGTCTTTGGTTGAGGCTTCCACCTCTACATCTACTCCTGTGCTACCTGCATTTAGGGATACGTATTTTTGTGGAATTGCTCCCCTCGGCGCTCACTTGTCTGATGACACCAGGGAGAAAATATGTAAAAATGAATATGTGGATATTTGGTCCCTGGTGTCAGTGGATTCGGTGACCATCGATAAGGAGCAGCGTTTTGAGAGGGGGTTCAATCAAAACCAAAAATGGCACGCACGTTTAATAACTGGCTACAGGCGTTTGCGGTCTTGGGGTGTGTAGTTTCGCAGAGGTTCCCTGATAAATAGTTTCAGTTATTTGTGTACTTAGACACAATTTTCAGCGCTTACAAGACGCACGGGGGCGCTGCGTGGTGGCGTTATGATGAAGAATTTAGACGGAGAATGGTGCAACATCCTGAAATAGGTTGGGACAATAAAGCGACTTCTGGTTGCGAATGATGATGTCACAGTGTTCATTTCATTCCGCTGCCCCCTCCTCCGGGTGCTTTACCAGTTCCTCTCCCGGGTTGGGGGCCCGGCGCTGTGCAGATCCGGATCTTGCTGGCTCTTCAATGAAGGGCATTGCAAGTTCTACGGATCATGCAAATGTAAGCATGAATGCTCTAACTGCGAGGGTAGCCATGCTACCGTGCGCTGCTCACGTCGTGCACCCCCCCGCGCTAGGCCGCAATACTTTAGCAGGGTTGAGGACCCCGGTACGTGTCAGCGCGATGTGGCAGTGGCTAGATCAGTACCTCAAGATGGGAGAAGCCGCCCTACTTAGAACCGGTTTTATGTTTGGTTTCTTCATTCCTTTTGTTTACAGCCCTACGCTAATGTTTTAGCGTAATTTCAAGAGGCTGTCACCAGATTATAAGCGCCCTATCTCCTACATAATCTGATCGGCGCTGTAATGTAAATAACAACAGTGGTTTTTATTTTGAAAAACAATAATTTTTGACTAACTTATAAACAAAACAATTTTAGATTTATGCTAATTAGTTTCTTAATAGACAGCTGGGTGTGTTTTTACTTTTGACCAAGTGGGTGTTGTACAGAGGAGTGTATGAGGCTGACCAATCAGTGACTAATCAGCGTCCTGCACTTTTCATTGTTCCAGCCCAGCTTCTTTCACTGCACAATCACACTGTGCTGTGGATCATGCTGGGCTGGAACAATGAGAAGTGTATGATGCTGATTAGTCACTGATTGGTCAGCCCCATACACTCCTCTGTACAACACCCACTTGGTCAAAAGTAAAAACGCGCCCAGTTGGTCTTTAAGAAACTAATTAGCATAAATCTAAAATTGCTCATAACTTGCTCAAAAATGATCTTTTTTCAAAATAAAAACCACTGCTGTTCTCTACATTACAGCGCCGATCAGATTATGTAGGAGATAGGGCGCTTATAATCTGGTGACAGCCTCTTTAAAGTCAGCTAACGAATTTCCAGCTGTTGTGAAGGACAAGGTTGGGACAGAGGTGAGTTTAGGTCGCATGGCGGGAACTTTTTATTTTTTACCTTTTCCTAATCTCCGTGTTTCACCTCTTTGTGTGGTTGCTAAAAAGGAGGTGGAAACATTTTGTTTAATTCACCACTTGTCATACCCTAAGGCTCGTTCTGTTAATGACGGTATTCGCAAGGATATTGCAGCGGTGTCTTATGTTTTGTTCGATCAAGTTGTCGATTTAGTTTGTAGTTCCGGGTGCAGGGCCCTTATGATCTGACATCGAGTGAGCGTTCCGGATGTTGCCGGTCCATGAGGATTGCTTTCATTTATTGGGTTGCCAGCTAGAGGGCCAATATTACTATGACATGTGCCTTCCCATGGGTTGTTCAATTTCATGCTTTTATTTCGAGGTGTTTAGTTTGTTGCTTGAATCAGTTCTCCAGGAGCAAATCGGCACTGCGTCCATTACGCACTATTTAGACGATTTTGTCTTTGTTGGCACCCCTGCGTCACCGCAATGGCAATTTCTACTTGGTGTTCCACTTTCCCTAGAGAAAACCGAGGGTCCCGGTTTCCTTTTTAGGGATAGAAATTACAATCCCTGTTCGTTTCAGCCTTGTCGGTTAAAAAGATGCAATTGGAGCAGAGTCTTCACACAGCTAGTGCCTCCTCTGAGCCAGGAGTCGTACAGGAAAGTGAAGCCGCTGGGAATATAACGGTACCCGGGCTGCAGCCAAAGAACGGTTTAAGAAATGGAGGCCATGGATAAAGCAGTGAATGTATATATAGACAACTTGCTTGGACCAAGAGACCCGCGAGTAAAAGGATGGTTCATGTTAGATAATTACATCCCCTCATTTGTTTGCACCGTCCTGTATTTATTTATCGTATGGATAGGACCGAAGTACAGGAAAAACAGACCACCAGTTTCCTGCAGAGGGATTCTTTTAGTTTATAACATTGGCCTTACACTGCTCTCGCTGTACATGTTTTATGAGCTGGTAACAGGAGTATGGGAAGGAGGATACAACTTTTTCTGCCAGGACACTCACAGTGGAGGTGATGCAGACATGAAGATAACTCGAGTCCTCTGGTGGTACTACATTTCCAAGCTCATTGAATTCATGGACACTTTCTTCTTTATTCTCCGCAAGAACAACCACCAGATCACCGTCCTACATGTCTATCACCATGCGTCCATGCTAAACAACTGGTGGTTTGTCATGAACTGGGTGCCTTGTGGACACTCCTACTTTGGTGCTACTCTCAAAAGCTTTATCCATGTCATCATGTACTTTTACTACGGACTATCAGCTATACCAGCCATGCGACCTTATCTGTGGTGGAAGAAATACATCACCCAGTGCCAGCTGACCCAGTTCGTCCTAACAATGACTCAGACCAGCTGTGCAATGATTTGGCGCTGTGCAGTCCCCATGGGATGGCTGTATTTCCAGAACTGCTACATGATCTCTCTCATCATCCTCTTTACCAATTTCTACATTGAGACATACATGAAAGCCTCTTCCCGAAGGAAAGATTACCAGAACGGCTCAGTGACTGCAGCGAACGGACACACAAACGGCTTTTCTTCCAAGGAGGACAATGTCAAGCAGCGTAAACAAAGTAGGGATTGAGCGGAAAAACCAGCCACCAGTTCACTGCGCCAGATGATATACCATCAGATTAAAATCACAGTGCACTGACACCCTTACAGCGACTGTAAATTATTCCTAGTTATATAACGTGATTAATGTAGATCTTAACAAACTCTACCTATCATTAAAATGCTGAAAACACATTTAGAATTGCTCACAAAATTAGCGGGCAGGTATTGTTTAGTTCTGCCCTCTACAGCTACAGATGATGAACTGCAAGTCTCAGTATGCCATGATAGAGGCTTGTGTGAGACTTACAAGCTTCTGTGTTCTCTTCCGACCTCTGTATTGAGTTCCACATTTAATATGATTCTTGATGGGACTTGTAAGAAAACAGCATCTGTAGATCTACAGGAAGGTCCCATCTGCTCTAGAACATATAGCACTATTACCTATTGCCTATAGCACCTTATCCAAAATGGAAATGTGTGTAAGGAGGCATTGCCATTAACAATAGAACCTGTGGTAAGGTCTAAACACATATATTTTTAGATACACTTCTATAATCCATCCATATTTTCATGTTTTTAGAAAGCCAACACCCTATAACCCGTATAACAGTTTTGTAGACGTATTATTGATGAGATAAGACGAGGTAACAACTCCATACCTGGCTATGTAAGGTATCTCCTGGATAAAATACTGTGGGATAGTCACAGCTGGCACATAAGAAAGGACACATGGGATCAGGCAGTGATAAGGATGAAGATGAGCAGAGTATCACATGTTAAGGATTAAAAAATGTTTTTGTCACATAGCTATATACAAAGAGAGCCCTGAGCAGTGTCGGCTGCTACTGAGACTCCCCCGGCAGACCACTCTGATATCGACTTGGACCAGTGATTGTTACTGCGTGCGCGCGTGCCCTCGCTGTAAGTTGTGGATACAAAAAAAAGTAATATTGTAGTAAATTACACTGCTGTTGCCTTACTAGTTTCAAATTCTAGGTGCTGAATAGTAATTTATAGGTACCAGAAGTTATCATACATTTCTAATGCAGGATACCTGTGTGTTTGAATAAACATGCCTTAATAAAACAGCATTTAGATAACAGGGCCCATCATTTCCTACCGTTTAGAAAAAAGGTTTAAAAGGAAAAAAACATTTGGCAACTTGGCTTTATAGTAGATTGATATATTTTTAGAATTTCTTTGTATTATACTAGTAATAACGTTTCCTCGTCTCCTACAAGCACACAATAGAAGCTGGTGACATCACTCAAAGATCAGCGTGTCATTAGTTTTAGTCTTTTACTTGATGGATAATTGGTTTATTTCATTTGAATTGCGGATGTGACTGCTGCCCTGAAAGTTTCTGTTTTTATTGTATCGCAGTTTTGCGTTTTGTTCCATTTGTGGTTAAGCTGCTTGTTTGTATAATGCAAAAGATTTGCACTCAAGGAGAGCTTATGGTCTGAACAATACAGGTATATATCTAGGTGCTCAAATGTATATTGTCACCGTGGCATAGACACTTAGTAACAAAACGATGTCAAACATTCCTAGGCTGCCTTTTTGTGTGTATGGTTACAGCAAGCATAACAACTGCCTTCTGTGTTTGGGCAACAGGTGCATTTGTAACCCCCCCCCCCCCCCCCCACCACCACCACCCTATGTTACCCTCCTCTGTTGTAATTCCCATTTATAATTTTTAAAATAGTAGTATGTTTTGACTTTGTTTTATTTTTACTTTTTTTTAACTCAATGCAATGTGGGACAGCAGTACATTAAATGTCGTTGTCCCTGCAATGAACAAGTTAGTCATAATGATGCCAAGGAAATTGTGTGAACAAGTGTGTTATTAGTTTTGTTTCCTTAGTTGCCGAGCGTCCAGCACTGGCAAAGCCATTTAAAGCCATTTATACAGTAATACACGTCATGTGTCTGTTAATATATAAAAATATAAAAGTTGTGAAGAAAAAAATTTTTTTTTTTAAAAAGATGCAATTGAAGCAGATTCAATCGTTGTCGGGTCTCCTAGTTTTTGCCAGCAGGGTTATGCCTATGGGTAGGATTTTCTCTCACCGATTGTCAATGGCTACGGAGGGGTATTTTCTCCTCATCACCTGGTTCGAATTTCATCTGGGATAAGGGCGGATTTGAGAGTCTGGTCTATATTCTTGCAGGACTATAATGGACGCACATGTTGGAGGTCGCCTACTGTTTCCAATATTGACTTTGAAACTTTCACTGATGCGTCAGGTAGCAAAGGATTCGGGGCTATTTTTGGTACAGCATGGTGTGTGGCCCAGTGGCCGGACGCTTGGCGTGCCAGGGGATGATGTGCGAATCTGACTCTATTGGAAATGTTCCCTATCATAGTATCTGTGGAATTGTGGGCCGGGACTATGGCAAACTCGTCTGTGTTATTCTGGTCCAACAACGAGAGTGTCGTGCAGGCTATTAATCATCTAACCTCCGCTTCACTCCCTGTGGTGATATTGCTGCGCCGGCTGGTGCTGCGATGCTTACAACATAAAATCCAGTTCAGGGCTCGTCACGTACAGTTGTTGACAATAAAATTGCTGATGCTCTTTCTCGTTTTAATTTCCAGTTTCATTTATTGTTCCCGCAGGCAGAACAGGAGGGGACGGAGTGCCCGGATGGGCTATGGAGACTGCTGGATCCCAGTTAGTGCCTTTCGTCAGGGCATCACTTGCTCGATCTACCTGGACGGCTTATGGTAATGCATGGAACAAGTGGTTGAAAGTTGTAGGGGAACGTATTACTGGTCCTCCGGAACATCCTCGTTTAGCCTATATTATGGAATATTTGTCGGGTTTGGCTGAGCAGTTGCGCTTCGTCACCTTATGGGTCTGGCATTTTTCTTTAAGCTTCATGGGTGGGCCAATGTCACAAAATCCTTCTTTATTTTGCAGTCCATTAAGGGGTGGAAGAAGTCGGCAGTTCCAATCTAGGCGTCCGATTTCTTTTGCAATTCTATTAAAACTTTTGCATTGTTTACCTGAGGTATGTGCTTCTATGTTTGACTCGGCCCTGTTAGCCGTGGCTCTTTCCTTTTTTGGTGCTCTGCGGATACCTGAGTTAGTTCCCTATAGTGATACGCGGCCGGGCTGCCTTTTATTTGAGGACGTTAGTTTGTCTGAATCCGGCCAAGGTTTTCGAATACGTCGATCGAAGACAGATATTTTTGGCAGGGGCTGCTGGGTTTCGTTGTGGGCAATCGGGGGTGCGGGTTGCCCTGTTGCTTTAGCATCTTCCTACTTAAGTTTGCATAACTGTGGCTCTCAGTTTATGACGTATATTGACGGCAGCCCCCTTACAAAATTTCAGTTCTCTGCAGTATTTAAAAAGGCATTGTCATCTGTCGGCCTCCCCCTGGGGACTTCGGCACCCACTCATTTCGCATTGGAGCGGCTACAACCACCAGCTAATTGGGCCTGACCGATACTGAGGTGCGTCGTATAGGGCATTGGCGCTCTGATGGCTTTGTAGATTACGTTCGCTCCGATTTGGTTCTGCACTAATTTCTTTTATTTTCTAGATTACCGGCCGTCAGTATGGATAATGGGCCATTCATATGTTTTTTGGGCTGAACGGAGAGCGGCTATATGGCTCGGGGGGAAATCATTTGGATTCCAGGATGCAGAGATCTATTGGAGAGGCCTAAGGGGCCTAAGATGGTTGCAGACCCTACCGGAAGTGGTGGATATTAGTCGGCTCCGGCTGGTGCCGACGGTTTTGGTTCTACACATTGGGGGGAATGATTTATGCTCAGTGCCCCTTGGTGAGTTGATTGCCCTAATCCAGTCGGACCTTGAGTAGTTTGCTTCCTTCTTCCGGAGCTCGTGCTTGTATGTTTAGAAGTAATCCCCAGGGCAGTGTGGCACGGGGCCCGGGGTAGTAATGCAATAGAGAGGGGCCGGAGGCTCCTGAATACACGTGTATCCCGCTTTGTGGGAGAAAGGGGGGGAGTAGTGATCAGGCACAGACAACTGGAGGGTGACAACAGATGCCTGTTACTGTCAGACGGAGTTCACCTTACAGATATTGGCCTGAATATATTCCTGTCCGGTCTGCAGGATGGGATTGAGCAGGCACTTTTCCTATTGGCTGGGGGTCGTGGTGGGGCAGAGGCACATATAGTGTGAGTACACATCCTCCTTATGGCGGTTTTGTAAGGTAAATTACCTACATGCCCACTTATGTTGGCGGCTGGCATACGGGTGTTTACTTTAAAAGTTAATGTTATTTTCAATATTAGTATTTATAAAAAAAAGCTGTGGCCGACCCCGAGTCAACCCATGTTAAAAGGAAACAAGTTTGTTCTGTGTCAATTTTAATGTTAGCTTATCCATGGCTAAGTTGTTGATGGGCTTATAATAGTATACATGCAGTCTCTTCTCCATCTTCTTGGCCTTTTGGTGTGTGGCCTGGCTCTCTGGTGGCTACACACTGACTGTTATCAACAACCATGCCCCCCCACTGATGTACATCATCCCCTCAGTCCTATAGATTATCAGACTGTTGATTGTTAAAATGAGACAATTCTGACAATTTTTCCATATTATTTAACATTGACCTTTTTCTTTTTCATTTCACAGTGAAACTGGAAATTTATTTCCCTGTTGGGTGTATTAATGTATTAATTTTTATATTTTTTCACAGATCAGTGAAATGACAGCAAAGATCATGGAGTGGTCGATGTTGGTCCTCATGCTGGTGAATGTATTGAGCTACTATCAGAATATGCAGGTCAGTAGACGTCACCTCATTATCACCTCGTATACCAGACCTCGTAATTGAAGGCACTCAGGCTTATTGGCCGTTGTGCCCTTGACTGGGTGACAATGAAGGGGTTAACTAAGCCACGTTATACTAGGGGGATTCTTCCATGTAGTATTTACATTAGTGGGGCCTACAGGGTATGGGGTATCCGCCTATAGGGCATTTTTTGGGGGGATATAGGGCGGTCTTACCCACCCTCCCCGTTCTGTGTTTCTAAGGGCAAGGGGGGAAAATATCTTCCTCTTCTGGCCGTTACTGCGCAGGGATTTGTTATTACAAAATTGTGAGTACACTTAACTGATTGTCATGGACCAGGAGGAGCTTGAAGAAATTATCCGTATCCGGATGCAGGACGAGGGTTCTGTATGGCTGCAGTCTCCTATTCAAGAGACTGTGGCACCGACGTCTTCCCTACCTGGCACACTCCCTGCGTGACGATCCTCCCGCCGCTCCAGGCCGCAAGCACGTCTATCCCCCTCCGGCGACAGTAGAGCTCGCTCACTGTCGGCTAGACAGGCCGCACATGCGCACACCGCACTCTCGCCGCAAGTACAGCGAGAGGTGGCTAAGGGGCCCGACGAGGATATCATCCCTCCATCGTCGGGTATGATATCTCCCACCAGCTTGGGCCGTGCTAGGCGTCGCCCCGGGGCCGCAAGGAGCTCGACCACACGCACTCCACCAACGCATACAGTAGATCTGCCGAGGGGGGCTCACTAGCGTTAAGGAGAACAGCAGGTACTGCATCTGGGGGGATAGCCGCTCAGCACTCCCTCCCAGGTACTGTAGCAGGGGGGATGGCATGAGACTCCCCCCTCCGTTGAACGACGGGGATGATGGCTCTGTAGGGGACTGCGAACAGGAGCTACCTAGGGTGCAGCAATCCACGTCCATGGCATCCCCGTCGTTGCCCGCCTTCAGGGATACTTATTTTTGCGGTATCCCACCCCTCGGTCCGCATTTGTCTGACGATACCAGGCAAAAAATAGCAAGGAACGAATATATTGATAGAGTTGTGGGGTGAGAAGTTAGCAAATTCGTCTATGGTGTTCTGGTCTGATAATGCCAGCGTGGTTCATGCCGTTAACCATTTAACTTCCTCTTCTGCGCCGGTTGTGGTTCTAATTAGACGTTTACTTTTAAGATGCTTGCAGCACAACATTCAAATTAGGGCCCGTCATATTCCCGGTATTCAAAATAATGTAGCTGACGCCCTCTCACGTTTTAATTGGCAGGTTTACCGTTCGCTCTGCCCTAGACGCCCTGTTGCCGTCCCCATCTTCATAAGGTTGTTACAGGTCCTTAAAGACGTTTGTTCTTCCCATTTTTAAATATCCTTGTTTACAGCGGCCTTTGCTTTGGCCTTTTTTGCAGCGTTACGGATTTCGGAAATTGATTGCCATGTCGGCGGCCCGCCCGGGCGGTTTGTTAGCAAATGATGTGGCGTTATCCAGCTCTGGGATTCGATTCCCCATACGGAAATCCAAGACAGACATATTCGGCAGATGTTGTTGGGTATCTTTAAGGCCGGTTCCTGGGCCAGCCTGCCCTGTCTGGGCCGTCACGCTTTATACAGATGTTCGTGTGTCAGGTACCCAATTGTTCTCCCATGCCGATGGAAAAACCGCTCACTAGGTAGGTTCCAGTTCACGGCAATATTTAGGTCAGCCTTAACCCGTGCTGGCTTTCCCCCAAAGGATTTCAGAACACATTCATTCCGCATTGGAGCCGCTACAACGGCCAGCGGTTTCGGCCTATCTGATGAGGATGTTCGGCGTATCGGGCGGTGGCGTTCAAATTGTTTCGCTGGTTATATCCGTCCGGATTTGATTTTGCATTAAGTTTATTTGTTTCTTTCTAGGTTCACGCCCCGATAAATGGATCCTTGGGCATTCTTACGTCTTCTGGGTGGAATGGAGAGCGACAATATGGAATTCCAATACAGTCATTGGAGGTAGGGTATCCGTATACACCCACCTGTGTGCTGGAGATCAATGTGTAAAGATATGTACAGTATATCTCATACATAATATAAAGTTATTGACATGCTGAGCCGCTGGTACAAACCAGTGGACGTAAAATTCCTTTAATCCGGCATTAATGAGATTATCAAATATTCCTGATCATTGGATAGATTTTATTTGTACCCGTAGAAGCCGTTCTATAGGAATACAATTGGACCTATAATCTTTGTGCTCGTTCTCTGCACCATTTTCATCGTGACGTCCGCAATGTAATGGATATGGTGTCACATGACAATGGGTCAGGTCCGTTTTGGCATCGCCGTCAGTCACATGACTCCATGCAATAAACATGAATGCAGAAAAACCTCGGCCCGGGTGGAAAGTTCTTGCTTTGTTCAATTTTTAATGTATTAATTTTGATATTTTGATATTTTTCACAGATCAGTGAAATGACAGCAAAGATCATAGAGTGGTCGACGTTGGTCCTCAATCTGGTGAATGTATTGAGCTACTATCAGAATATGCAGGTAAGTAGACGTCACCTCATTATCACCTCGTATACCAGACCTTGTAATTGAAGGCGCTCAGGCTTATCGGCCGTTGTGCCCATGACTGGGTGGCAATGAAAGGGTTAACTAAGCCACGTTATGCTAGGGGGATTATTCCATGTAGTGTTTACATTAGTGGGGCCTATAGGGTATCGGGTACCCGCCTATAGGGCATTTTTTGGGGGGATATAGGGCGGTCTTACCCACCCTCCCCGTTCTGGGTTTATAAGGGCAAGGAGGGAAGACATCTTCCTCTTCTGGCCGTTACTGCGCAGGGATTTGTTATTACAAAATTGTGAGTACACTTAACTGATTGTCATGGACCAGGAGGAGCTTGAAGAAATTATCCGTATCCGCATGCAGGACGAGGGTTCTGTATGGCTGCATTCTCTTATTCAAGAAACTGTGGCACCGGCGTCTTCCCTACCTGGCACACTCCCTGCGCGACGATCCTCCCGCCGCTCCAGGCCGCCAGCATGTCTATCACCCTCCTCCGACAGTAGAGTTCGCTCACTGTCGGCTAGAGATGCCGCACATGCGCACACCGCACTCTCGCCGCAAGTACAGCGAGAGGTGGCTAAGGGGCCCGACGAGGATGTTTTTCCTCCATCGCCGGGCCTGACATCTCCCACCAGCTTGGCTCATGCTAGGCCTCGCCCCGGTGCCGTGAGGAGCACGACCACCCGCACTCCACCAACGCATACAGTAGATCTGCCGAGGGGGGCTCACCAGCGTTAAGGAGAACAGCAGGTACTGCATCTGGGGGGATAGCCGCTCAGCACTCCCTCCCAGGTACTGTAACAGGGGGGATGGCATGAGACCCCCTCCCTCCATTGAACGACGGGGATGATGGCTCCGTGGAGGAGAGTGAAGAGGACTTATTCCCCTGCGAACAGGAGCTACCTAGGGTGCAGCAACCACCACCACCTCCCCCTACACGGCCTGCGTTCGTCATACCCGCAGGTTTGGGTTCTGGCTTACCTCCTGGCAGAGAATACTGAGAGGGCCTCTTCGGTTAGCTCAAGGGATACCAACCGGACCCGCCGTTCCCGTTCTCGCCATTCATCCAGGCGCCGCTCATCTTGACAGTGAACTAGACATCGTAAACGGCATAGGAGGTCGCCATCAAGGTCAAGCTACAGTTCAAGGTCAGAGAGTTCACGCACTGGATCGTCACACCTTGGCAGTCTGCGGGACAGCCATGACCGATGTCGCCATAGCAACCGCGCCTCTGCTCACCGTCGCTCAGCAAGACCAATCGTTGCGGTGGTACCAGCAGCATCCGCAGCACCTGTACCTCTACCGACACCCTCGATGGCTGTGGTCCCGGTATCGGCATCAGGACACGGTGAGTATGACTGCCTTCGGGCTTGGGGTTCAGGGGGAACGTCTTATGTTGATGTTTTTAATGTGTTGCGATCCCTGTTGGCGGGAGCCCCAGCGGCTCCATCCCTGCCGGCCTCGCAGGTGGAGGCAGGTAAAACGCTAGTGGAGGCATCCACGTCCATGGCATCCCCGTCGCTACCCGGCTTCAGTGATTCTTATTTTTGCGGTATCCCCCCCCCTTGGTCCGCATTTGTCTGACGATACCAGGGAAAAAATAGCAAGGAACGAATATATTGATAGAGTTGTGGGGTGAGAAGTTAGCAAATTCGTCTATGGTGTTCTGGTCTGATAATGCCAGCGTGGTTCATGCCGTTAACCATTTAACTTCCTCTTCTGCGCCGGTTGTGGTTCTAATTAGACGTTTGGTTTTTTAAGATGCTTGCAGCACAACATTCAAATTAGGGCCCGTCATATTCCCGGTGTTCAAAATAATGTAGCTGTCGCCCTTTCACATTTTAATTGGCAGGTTTTCTGTTCGCTCTGCCCATGGCCAGCTGCCCGGATGCACTGTGGAGGATTCTGGATCTCAGCTGGTCCCCCTAGTAAGGTCATCCCTTGCGCCATCTACCTGGGCTACATGCGGTAAGGTGTGGAATGACTGGCTGGATGTTGTCGGTGTTCGTTCCCTGGGTCCCAATGAAGCTACCCTCCGGTCTTACGTATTGGAATATCTGACTAGGTTATGGAACCGCGGGGCCTCAGGGGCAGTTGCGCAGCGTTGCCTTTCAGGTCTGGCTTTTTTCTTTAAATTGCGCGCATGGCCGGATCTCACCAAGTCATTTTTCATTGCGCAAGCATTAAAAGGGTGGAAGAAATCCACAGTTAGATGAGAAGCTAGACGCCCTCTTTCCTTCCCCATCCTCATAAAGTCGTTACAGGTCCTTAAGGACGTTTGTTCTTCCCATTTTGAAATATCCTTGTTTACAGCGGCCTTTGCTTTGGCCTTTTTTGCAGCTTTACGGATTTCGGAAAATGATTGCCATGTCGGCGGCCCGCCCGGGCGGTTTGTTAGCAAATTATGTGGCGTTATCCAGCTCTGGGGTTCGATTTCCCCATACGGAAACCCAAGACAGACATATTCGGCAGATGTTGTTGGGTATCTTTAAGACCGGTTCCTGGGCCAACCTGCCCTGGCTGTGCCGTCACGCTTTATACAGATGTTCGCGTGTCAGGTACCCAATTTTTCTCCCATGCCGATGGAAAAACCGCTCACTAGGTAGGTTCCAGTTCACGGCAATATTTCGGTCAGCCTTAACCCGTGCTGGCTTTCCCCTCAAGGATTTAGAAACACATTCATTCCGCATTGGAGCCGCTACCACGGCCAGCGGTTTCGGCCTATCTGATGAGGATGTTCGGCGTATTGGGCGGTGGCATTCAGATTGTTTCGCTGGTTATATCCGTCCGGATTCTATTTTGCATTAAGTTTATTTGTTTCTTTCTAGGTTCACGCCCCGTCATATGGATCCTTGGGCATTCTTACGTCTTCTGGGTGGAACGGAGAGCGGCAATACGGAATTCCAATACAGTCATTGGAGGTAGGGTATCAGTATACACCCACCTGTGTGCTGGAGATCAATGTGTAAAGATATGTACAGTATATCTCATACATAATATAACGTTATTGACATGCTGAGCCGCTGGTGCAAACCAGTGGATGTAAAATTCCTTTAATCCGGCATTAATGAGATTATCAAATATTCCTGATTATTGGATAGATTTTATTTGTATCCCTAGAAGCCGTTCTATAGGAATACAATTGGACCTATAATCTTTGTGCTTATTCTCAGCACCATGGTGATCGTGACGTCCGCAATGTAATGGATGTGGTGTCACATGACAATGGGTCAGGTCCGTTTTGGCATCGCCGTCAGTCACATGACTCCATGCAATAAACATGAATGCAGAAAAACCTCGGCCCGGGTGGAAAGTTCTTGCTTTGCGCAACTTTTAATGTATTCATTTTGATATTTTTTCACAGATCAGTGAAATGACAGCAAAGATCATGGAGTGGTCGATATTAGTCCTCATGCTGGTGAATGTATTGAGCTACTATCAGAATATGCAGGTCAGTAGACATTACCTCATTATCACCTCATATACCAGACCTCGTAATTGAAGGCCCTCAGGCTTATTGGCCGTTGTGCCCATGACTGGGTGGCAATGAAGGGGTTAACTAAGCCACGTTATGCTAGGGGGATTGTTCCTTGTAGTGTTTACATTAGTGGGGCCTATAGGGTATGGGGTACCCGCCTATAGGGCATTTTTTGGGGGGATATAGGGCGGTCTTACCCACCCTCCCCGTTCTGGGTTTCTAAGGGCAAGGAGGGAAGACAACTTCCTCTTCTGGCCGTTACTGCGCAGGGATTTATTTCAAAATTGTGAGTACACTTAACTGATTGTCAGGAGGAGCTTGAAGAAATTTTCCATATCCGGATGCAGGACGAGGGTTCTGTATGGCTGCAGCCTCCTATTCAAGAGACTGTGGCACCGGCGTCTTCCCTACCTGGCACACTCCCTGCGCGACGATCCTCCCGCCGCTCCAGGCCGCCAGCACGTCTATCCCCCTCCGGCGACAGTAGAGTTCGCTCACTGTCGGCTAGACAGGCCGCACATGCGCACACCGCACTCTCGCCGCAAGTACAGCGAGAGGTGGCTAAGGGGCCCGACGAGGATGTCATTCCTCCATCTGACATCTCCCACCAGCTTGGGCCGTGCTAGGCCTCGCCCCGGGGCCGCGAGTAGCACGACTACCCGCACTCCACCAACGCATATAGTAGATCTGCCGAGGGGGTCTCACCAGCGTTAAGGAGAACAGCAGGTACTGCATCTGGGGGGGATAGCCGCTCAGCACTCCCTCCCAGGTACTGTAGCAGGGGAATGGCATGAGACTCTCCCCCCCCCCCCCGTTGAACGACGGGGATGATGGCTCCGTGGGGGACAGTGAAGAGGACTTCTTCCCCTGCGAACAGGAGCTACCTAGGGTGCAGCAACCACCACCACCTCCCCATACACGGCCTGCATTCGTCATACCCGCAGGTTTGGGTTCTGGCTTACCTCCTGGCAGAGAATACTGAGAGGGCCTCTTCGGTTAGCTCAAGGGATACCAACCGGACCCGCCGTTCCCGTTC
This sequence comes from Rhinoderma darwinii, assembly GCF_050947455.1. NCBI lineage: Eukaryota > Metazoa > Chordata > Amphibia > Anura > Rhinodermatidae > Rhinoderma > Rhinoderma darwinii. The sequence continues at coordinate 499,052 of NW_027461831.1, forward strand.
TCGCCGTTCATCCAGGCGCCTCTCATCTCGACGGTCAACTAGACATCGTAAACGGCATAGGAGGTCGCCATCAAGGTCAAGCTACAGTTCAAGGTCAGAGAGCTCACGCACTGGGTCGTCACACCTCGGCAGTCCGCGGGACAGCCATGACCGACGTCGCCATTGCAACCGTGCCTCTGCTCGCCGTCGCTCAGCAAGACCAATCGTTGTGGTGGTACCAGTAGCACCCGCAGCACCTGTACCTCTACCGACACCCTCGACGGCTGTGGTCCCGGTATTGGCATCAGGACACGGTGAGTATGACTGCCTTCGGGCTTGGGGTTCAGGGGGAACGTCTGATGTTGATGTTTTTAATGTGTTGCGATCCCTGCCGGCCTCGCAGGTGGAGGAAGGTAAACCGCTAGTGGAGGCATCCACGTCCATGGCATCCCCGTCGCTGCCCGCCTTCAGGGATACTTATTTTTGCGGTTTCCCCCCCCCTCGGTCTGCATTTATCTGACGATACCAGGGAAAATATAGCAAGGAACGAATATATTGATATTTGGTCCCTGGTGTCTGTGGACTCGGCGACAATCGATAGGGAACGACGTTTTGAAAGGGGTGTCCCTGCCAAGCCAAAGGTAGCAAAAACATTTAATAACTGGCTACAAGCTTTCGCTGTACTGGGCTGCGTAGTTTCGCAGAGGTTCCCCGAAAAGTCTTTCCAACTATTTGTATATTTGTATACTATTTTTAGCGCCTATAAGTCCCATCGGGGTTCAGCTTGGTGGCGCTACGATGAGGAGCTCCGCAGGCGTATGTTGCAAAAACCAGAGGTCGGTTGGGATACAAAAGCTACGGATGTTTGGCTGAGGCTTATGATGTCGCAGCGCCCCTTTCAGCCAGCAGCCCTCTCCCCACCCGCGTTTGGCCGTCCCTCCGCTGGGGTCGGGGCTCAAGACAACTGGGACTTGCTGTCTCTTCAACGAAGGGCACTGCAAGTTCTACGGGTCCTCCAAGTTTAAACACGAGTGTTCCACTTGTGGGGGCCTCCAACCAGCAGTCCGTTGTAACCGGCGGAATGCCCAGGTTCCGCCTCCCAATAGTACGGGCAGAGTCAAGGACTCCAATACGCGTCCTAGAGATGCTAACCTGGCTAGACCGGTACCCCAAGATGGGGGAGGCTGCCCTAATTAGGACAGGTTTTTTGTTCGGGTTCTTTATTCCATTTGTTCATAACCCTTCACCAATGTTTTCCGGTAATTTGAAGTCCGCCAGGGAATTCCCTTCGGTTATTGCAGATAAATTAGGAAAGGGACTAGAGCTTGGCCGGATGGCCGGCCCCTTTTCTGAGTTACCGTTTTCTAACCTTCGGGCATCCCCCCTAGGGGTGGTACACAAGAAAGAGCCGCGAAAATTCCGTTTGATCCATCACCTGTGCTACACAAAAGTTCAGTTAACGACGGCATAGATAAGGACCTGTCTGCTGTTTCGTACGTCTCGTCTGACAGGGCGGTGGACTTAGTTCGCCAGGTGGGTCAAGGAGCCCTTATGGCTAAATCAGACGTCGAATCTGCGTTTCGGTTGTTACCCGTCTATCTGGACTTTTTCATCTGTTGTCAGGTGGACGGCCTGTTTTTTTATGACATGTGCCTCCCTATGGGCTGTTCTATCTCATCTTTTTACTTCAAGGTTTTTAGTTCCTTTTTGGAGTGGGTTTTGAAGGAAATTACGGGATGTACATCCACAACACACTACTTGGATGATTTCCTTTTCGTGGGCCCCGCTTCGTCGCCGTGTTGCCAGATATTGTTAAATTCTTTCCGCGGTTTGGCCGCTCGTTTTGGCGTCCCCCTTTCTGAAGAGAAAACCGAAGGCCCTACTACAGTGTTGTCTTTCCTGGGTATAGAGATTGACTCTTCAGAAATGGTGTTCCGATTACCGGCTGATAAAGTTATAAAGTTGCGTTCTCCCTTTTGAGCTTTTTGGTATTTGCCAATAGAGTTATGCCTACGGGACGCATTTTTTTCGCGCCGCTTGTCCCTGTCCACGGATGGTGCCCAGTTACCTACCCATTATGTACATATAACTGCTGCCCTTAGGAGCGATTTTCAAGCATGGTTAAATTTTATTGCCAATTACAATGGGCGCACGTGCTGGAGGTCACCTACCGTATCCAACCAGGAGATCCAGTTGTTCACAGATGCGGCGGGCGGCGCCGGCTTTGGAGCTATACTGGGCTCTTCCTGGTGTGCGGCCCCATGGCTCGAAGCATGGCGCGTTAGGGGTTTGTGCAAAAACTTAACGTTACTGGACCTGTTCCCCATCATAGTTGCTATAGAGTTGTGGGGTGAGAAGTTAGCAAATTCATCTATGGTGTTCTGGTCTGATAATGCCAGCGTGGTTCATGCCGTTAACCATTTAACTTCCTCTTCTGCGCCGGTTTTGGTTCTAATTAGACATTTGGTTTTAAGATGCTTGCAGCACAACATTCAATTTAGGGCCCGTCATATTCCCGGTGTTCAAAACAATGTAGCTGACGCCCTTTCACGTTGTAATTGGCAGGATTTCCGTTTGCTCTGCCCTAGACGCCCTGTTCCCGTCCCCATCCTCATAAAGTTGTTACAGGTCCTTAAGGACGTGTAAGGGGGTCGAACACTGTATTTCCCCTTACGTAAAAGAACTGAGTTTATGCTTTTTATTAAGTCTGTTCCATTGTCTATTTGTTTTGCCGTGTATGTATTACATGTGTATCTGCTGTAATGATTTACTTTGGCCACTAGATGGCTCCATACTGGCAGGAAGAGATAGAAAGCAGGAGGGAGGAAGTGAGGTGGAGTGCAGGGTGAGTGGAGAAAGACAGAGAGGGGCTGCTGAGTGTGTGAGCGAGGAGGCCCAAACACTGACACCATGGAGTAAGCGGGTGAGCTGCAATATACACACGTGCAAGGGCTGGAGTGAAGTACCTGAAAACCCTGAGTACTGAGCGGTGCTGTACAACTAGGTCCGAGTAATGACATGGAGATTCAAGCCAGTTTATGGAACACATGGAGCGGTGAGCAGTAAAGACTTGTCCTCCTCTTTGATAGCCAAAGACTGGTCTGAGGACACGAGTAAAGTAAGTGACCACAATAGATGGCCAGCCGGATCACAGATAAGGGTGTGTGTGCAGTGCCTAGATATGCCAGGTGGGGCGGGAGCCACCAAGGACTGTAAATACTCAGATTGCTAAGCGGGGCATAAGCCACGGAGTACTGCTCGAACTGTATGCCAGACGGGGCGGGAGCCGTCAAGGGCTGTAATCAGCCGGATTGCCAAGCGGGGCGGGAGCCGCTGAATAGGCCTCAGTGTTGGATTGCCAGGCGGGGCTGGAGCCGCTGAATAGGCCTCAGTGTAGGATTGCCAAGCGGGGCGGGAGCCGCTGAATAGGCCTCAGTGTAGGATTGCCAAGCGGGGCGGGAGCCGCTGAATAGGCCTCAGTGTTGGATTGCCAGGCGGGGCTGGAGACGCTGAATAGACCTCAGTGTAGGATTGCCAGGCGGGGCGGGAGCCGCTGAATAGGTCTCAGTGCAGGATTGCCAGGCGGGGCTGGAGCCGCTGAATAGGCCTCAGTGTTGGATTGCCAGGCGGGGCGGGAGCCGCTGAATAGGTCTCAGTGCAGGATTGCCAAGCGGGGCTGGAGCCGCTGAATAGGCCTCAGTGCTGGATTGCCAGGCGGGGCGGGAGCCGCTGAATTGATATAAATGCTGGATTGCCATGCGGGGCACAAGCCGTCAAGGGCTGGTAATGAGCAGGTTGTCAGCCAATGTATGTAGTTGCATTTATTAAGAGACTGTGTTATTGCATTTGTAACGTTCAAGAATTCTGCTCCTCCAAGAGAGTTTATCTCCAGTAAAGTGTGAACATTGAATCAACTGTGTCTGCTACATTATTGTAACTGTATAAAGGGGGCTGCAATTTCTCCTGGTGTGGACTATTTAGTTGCAAACCAGACTTGATAAGTTAGCCACGTGCGTCTGTGGCCCCCCATGCACCCTCTAACAGACGTTTGTTCTTCCCATTTTGAAATATCCTTGTTTACAGCGGCCTTTGCTTTGGCCTTTTTTGCAGCGGTACGGATTTCGGAAATTGATTGCCATGTCGGCGGCCCGCCCGGGCGGTTTGTTAGCAAATGATGTGCCGTTATCCAGCTCTGGGATTCGATCCCCATACGGAAATCCAAGACAGACATATTTGGCAGAGGTTGTTGGGTATCTTTAAGGCCGGTTCCTGGGCCAACCTGACCTGTCTGTGCCGTCACGCTTTATACAGATGTTCGTGTGTCAGGTACCCAATTGTTCTCCCATGCCGATGGAAAAACCGCTCACTAGGTAGGTACCAGTTCACGGCAATATTTCGGTAAGCCTTAACCCGTGCTGGCTTTCCCCCCAAGGATTTAGAAACACATTCATTCCGCATTGGAGCCGCTACCACGGCCAGCGGTTTCGGCCTATCTGATGAGGGTGTTCGGCGTATCGGGCGGTGGCGTTCAAATTGTTTCGCTGGTTATATCCGTCCGGATTTAAATTTGCATTACGTTTATTTGTTTCTTTCTAGGTTCACGCCCCGATATATGGATCCTTGGGCATTCTTACATCTTCTGGGTGGAACGGGGAGCGGCAATACGGAATTCCAATACAGTCATTGGAGGTAGGGTATCCGTATACACCCACCTGTGTGCTGGAGATCAATGTGTAAAGGTATGTACAGTATTTCTCATACATAATATCAAGTTATTGACATACTGAGCCGCTGGTACACAAACCAGTCGACGTAAAATTCCTTTAATCCGGCACTAATGAGATTATCAAATATTCCTGATCATTGGATAGATTTTTTTGTACCCCTAGAAGCCGTTCTATAGGAATACAATTGGACCTATAATCTTTGTGCTCGTTCTCTGCACCATTTTGATCGTGACATCCGCAATGTGATGGATATGGTGTCACATGACAATGGGTCAGGTCCGTTTTGGCATCGCCGTCAGTCACATGACTCCATGCAATAAACATGAATGCAGAAAAACCTCGGCCCGGGCAGAAAGTTCTTGTTTTGTGCAATTTTTAATGTATTCATTTTGATATTTTTTCACAGATCAGTGAAATGACAGCAAAGATCATGGAGTGGTCGACGTTGGTCCTCATTCTGGTGAATGTATTGAGCTACTATCAGAATATGCAGGTCAGTAGACGTCACCTCATTATCACCTCGTATACCAGACCTCGTAATTGAAGGCACTCAGGCTTATTGGCCGTTGTGCCCATGACTGGGTGGCAATGAAGGGGTTAACTAAGCCACGTTATACTAGGGGGATTGTTCCATGTAGTGTTTACATTAGTGGGGCCTATAGGGTATGGGGTACCCGCCTATAGGGCATTTTTTGGGGGGATATAGGGCGGTCTTACCCACCCTCCCCGTTCTGGGTTTCTAAGGGCAAGGAGGGAAGACATCTTCCTCTTCTGGCCGTTACTGCGCAGGGATTTGTTATTACAAAATTGTGAGTACACTTAACTGATTGTCATGGACCAGGAGGAGCTTGAAGAAATTATCCGGATGCAGGACGAGGGTTCTGTATGGCTGCAGTCTCTTACTCAAGAGACTGTGGCACCGGCGTCTTCCCTACCTGGCACACTCCCTGCGCGACGATCCTCCCGCCGCTCCAGGCCGCCAGCACGTCTATCCCCCTCCAGCGACAGTAGAGTTCGCTCACTGTCAGCTAGACAGGCCGCACATGCGCACACCGCACTCTCGCCGCAAGTACAGCGAGAGGTGGCAAAGGGGCCCGACGAGGATGTCATTCCTCCATTGTCGGGTCTGACATCTCCCACCAGCTTGGGCCGTGCTAGGCCTCGCCCCGGGCCCACGAGGAGCACGACCACCCACACTCCACCAACGCATATAGTAGATCTGCCGAGGGGGTCTCACCAGCGTTAAGGAGAACAGCAGGTACTGCATCTGGGGGGACAGCCGCTCAGCACTCCCTCCCAGGTACTGTAGCAGGGGGATGGCATGAGACTCCCCCTCCCTCCGTTGAACGACGGGGATGATGGCTCCGTTGGGGACAGTGAAGAGGACTTCTTCCCCTGTGAACAGGAGCTACCTAGGGTGCAGCAACCACCACCACCTCCCCCTACACGGCCTGCGTTCGTCATACCCTTTGTACCTTTCTTCATCACCTGAGGTCATCAGCTTTTATGGGGCCCATGGGAAGTGCGCGACCAGCTCAGATTATCCATTCTTATCCTGCTTCCCCTCTTTTTATTGTATATTGGGGGCCAATCATGTGCTTTTTGCATTGTTTTTATAAAAATTATGATTTTCTTCATTCCTCATGTACTGGCCCTTTAAATGTCATCTGATTCTTTGTGTTGAGCGCCCCCTAGATCACACACACAACTCCTCGTCCTGCTGATCCAGAACATTTTTACTCCCAGCTGACACTTTGTGAGCAAAGACGTTAGAGGGGAAATAAAGAGAAGGCAGGACATTTGTGGACATCAGTAATCTGCTGTAAAATCCTCTCACTCGTTATGTTCCGGACGTTTTTCTCACTCTTAGGGCGGATTCACACGAACGTGATTTACATCCGTGCAGCCCGCGTTGTTTTCATGCGCCTCACACAGACCAATAGAAGTCTATGGGGCAGTACAGACAGTCCGTGTTTTTTGCGCAGCGTTTGTCTGCTGTATAAAAGTCGCGACAAGTTCTATATATCGGCGTTTTTCGCGCATCACGCACCCATTGAAGTCAATGGGTGCATGAAAATCACGCATGCCACACGGAGGCACCTGCGTGGAACGCGAGTTTTTCACGCCGGACTCGTTGTCTCTATGCTAATGAGTTTGAACAAACTTGTCAAAACCAGCAGAAAAGCAGGAAGTTCTTTAGAGGCCAGGTTTGAAAAGAGAACAGACCGTACTCCAGCAGCACAAGCAAGTTGCAGACATGCCACGCCACATGGATGTTGAGAAGCTAATCATTTTAGTTCATGAACGCCCGGAGGTATGGAACACCCGTGCGGAGTCATACCATGACCGGACACTGAAGGAGGTGGCATGGGACCATATTGCGGAGGCTCTGTTCGAGCAGGATTGGGCCAAGAGCAGCTCCCGCGACCGGCAACGCATTGGTGACTCAATGTCTGTATAGATATACGTGTAATGTCATCCATATTCACTAGTGTGTCCCTGTGGTAACAGTTCCTCTCGTGTCCAACGTTTCGGTTCACTCACAGCTTTAGCAGCTTAAAGTAATGTGTGTTGTTCTGTGTAGGTGTCATCCTGTCGTTTCTAAGCAGTGCCTGTGTGGGCAGTAACATTATGTGTGTTCATTCTACAGTGGTTGATGTAAAGAGACGGTGGCGAAGCTCACGCGACCAGTTCCGCCATGTATATGGGTCCAGCGGGCGCAGCAGAGATGGTGCCACCAGGAAGCGCCGGTATATATACTATGAGCAGCTACTGTTCTTGCGCGAAATCATGGACATGCGACAGTAATTAATCGACCTTTCACCTTTTTGCAAACGTGACCTCGCTGAAATGTCATATACGCCAAAGAGGCTGGGTTTTCCAACATTAAAATGTGATACTCAACTCTCGTTTCTATTATTCTAGAACTAGCGACAATCTTGACGACTCTCAAGAGGAGGCACGGGCCGAGTCGTCTCAGGTGTCCGAAGCCGCCGCTCCCCTGGTCACCCTAACCCCGGAACCCACAGCAGAGGAGCCTGCCCCAGTAGCCTCGGCGCCAGAAGCAGGCCCACCTGAGGAAGTGGCACCTTCGCCTGCAGCACCCCAACGCAGACGGCCAGTTAACCCGCCCGCAGGTGCACAGGTGGACGCTACTGTTCTAGACTACTAGCGGCGCGCCGCAGATGAGGACAACTGTGATTTCTTTTGACGCAGCACAGCCCTTTAATGCGCCGGGTACCGGAGCATAGGCTGGGGCGCCTCCAGTCCAACATCCTGTCGCTGATCGACAATGCTACACCCCCGCATAGTCCAGGGCGGTGCTTCATTGCAATAGAGCAATGGCTGGCCCTGACCGGCTGGCCCTGACCGGCAGTTACCTCCCTACTCCCGACCTGCCCCAACCTTTCAGCCTCCCATCCAGCCTCACGGCTACCAGCCCCAGTTTCATCCCCACTATGCTATTCAGGACCATCCTCCTCAGGGCCGTGGACAGCATAGTGTTGCTGATATTACCGCCTACACCTCGCCGCCGCATTCATACCAGAATTTGTAGGTGTGCCTGGTCAAGGCCCTTGAATAATTTAAAATTGGTGAAAGCCTTGACAGGGTTGTGTTCGTTACGGTATATTATGTTGATAGCATCATGTTGGTGCAAAAATATGTTTGGGTATTTTATCCAACTATGTCGTTTGTTTTTTTGGAGTTTATGTGACGAGAACATAAACTCTGAAGTAATTTGTTTCAATCCGTGTGGACAATCCTTCTTTTACATATCTCACAAATTAGTATTGCCTCTACCGCTATGAGGTGACATGTCTTAAGAGGTTTGCAGGGTACGACATTTCTCCACCACATCATTGAGGTATTAGTTGATCGGTAGGGGTTTGGAATGCCAGGTACTAAGGTGTTAGTATTTTGTTGGCCACAACTAGCTTGCCTCAGGCAGAAAGGGCCGCTGACATAGGACAGGAAATCAGTGGTCTACACAAGGGGATGTTGTGCCAAGGAATTGGTGGCCACAAAAAATGGAACTCCAAAGCCCTACCGATTTTTAAGCTCGCAACCCACGTCAAAGGTCCTCAAGTATTGCGAGTCCCTAACACAACTCCCCCCCCCCCCAAAACAAAAAAGGACTAGAGGGAGAAACAACCGTTCTCGAACAAAATTATAACTTCGCAACACTTCAAATGGCAACGTGCTGCCAGGGTACAGCTCCAGCCGGGCTGTCAAAATACTCGGCAAATTGCTGACGCACTCGATGTTGGGGGACGCCCTGCGCGACCTGCCGGCACAATGTTGGTGGTGGGTGCAGTTGGTAACATATATTCCCCATCATGACTGGCATCATGGATGCGGGTAAAGTTGTGCAGCACAACACACGCTTTGATCACACGTGTCACATTGGCCGGTGACATTTGCATTGATGTCATCAGGACCCTCCACTTGTTTGACATGATGCCAAAGGCGCATTCCACACATTTGCGTGCTCTGCCTAGCCGGTTATTGAACATGCGCCTACGGTTATCCAAGCCCCTCCGCGCAAATGGACGCATTACTTGTCTGGTGAGGGCAAAACCCTAATCTGCAACCATAACATATGGAAGTGGTGGGCCGCTGGTGCCAGGGAGGATGTTAGGTTCTGGAACATCAAGTTGACTTGACATTAGGCGCTGGCCCATTCTGGACGACTGGAATATGCGGGCATCCGCAGAGCTTCCATAGGACCCGATGTCTACGATGGTAAAGCAGAAATTACAGTCCGCCAAGGCCAGCAAGACTATTGAAAAAAACTGCTTGTAGTTGAAGTATGTCGAGCCAGAGTGGGGGGGCTTCTTGACACAAATGTGCTTCCCATCGAGTGCACCAATACAGTGTGGAAATTGGGTGTCGGTAACAAACTGCTCGGCTATTCGAAGCCAGTTTTGGGCCGTTGGCTGAGGCATCACGGTGCTCTTCAATCTCAGCCACAGGACCACACAGGTTGATGTGACAATGCCGCAAATTGTGGACACCCCAAGAAGGAATTCGAAATGAAGCGAATGGTAGCTATTGCCTGTAGCCAAAAATCTGCATGAAATCAGAAACACAAACAACAAAGCCAACATGTTAGGTAGGACATGTAGCACACAAACCACTGTGTAAGCTCGCTTAACAAACATCAATTACCACAAGGTGACAAGGAGACGCTCCTCTGAGGAAATACAGCGCCGCATGTTGGTGTCCTGGTAGGTTATTCCTGGCCGAACCAGCTCAAGCAGCATATCAAAGGCGCCGACACACAGGCGGCAAAAGGAGCGAAATTTATCCGGGTGACGACGGAGGTCAGCATACAGGGTATGAAAATGGCATTTGGAGGTGCGTTGGGCCACTATGGGATGAACCCAAATCCTACCTCTTCTCCGACGGTGTGGCAGTAGCATGGTACGGTGTACCCCAAATCTCCGGGAAACCATCCATGCTAGCAGAACACGGGCCAGCGAGCTAGGTGGCATCAATGCAGTTAAGCATGCAAAATAACCACAAATTAGGGGTTGTATTAAACACTCTGTTGCACAAAAAGGTCAAAAATGCTGCATCACAGGTGCGCACATCAAGCAGGGGTGTTGCATTGTTGGCCTTTTTGTAGGCTGGCGAAAAGCTCACACCTCCTTGCGTATTCAACACACAAACGCCCAAAATACGCATGCCACACGCTGCTGACATGCGCGCAAAAGCGTCACGTTCGTCTGAATCAGCCCTTACCCTGGAAGTGTGTTAAAATACGAGGCGCAGGTTCAACAGTCCGTACTTATTATTACAGAGGCTATAAATACTGCGAGATCACATGGACCAGGGTTATAATGGAGGCCACCAGATGTCCCCCATGAATTCTAATGTGGGGGGCACAAATTCTGCAATTCTGAAGACCTGCACCAGTCCTAATATTCTGTGGGATTACGTTATTATATGATTATTATGAGCTGAGTGCCTAATATCTCTGTGACTAAGGCTCTGTTAACATTTGCGGCTCTGGTCACATTTGCGGTTCTGTTCACATTTGCGGCTCTGTTCACATTTGCGGCTCTGGTCACATTTGCGGCTCTGTTCACATTTGCGGTTCTGTTCACATTTGCGGTTCTGTTCACATTTGCGGCTCTGGTCACATTTGCGGCTCTGGTCACATTTGTGGCTCTGTTCACATTTGCGGTTCTGTTCACATTTGCGGCTCTGTTCGGATACCAGACTATTAGACGTTTTTATCGAACCAGGGAATTGTGACGTCCGTTTTTTACTATGTACTGTGTATTGTGACTACGGGGGCTGATAAGGGGCGTATGGGTGTGATTTTAACCTTCACTAGATGTGTTTAGTGGCCGCTTATCTCCCCTCCAAGATGCTTATTAGGGGACAGTCGTTTCATATTTGACTCTTAAAATAATTATAATGGGAATATATTGAGAATAAATAATAATTGACCAGGGAGCTTTCTGCCACGATCCTATACGTGCCCAGTGAATATATGGGGCCCATGCTGGGTCATCAATGTCAGACTTTCATGGGATAGGCCGGGAGGTTCTGGCTCATCTCCCCCAACAGCAAATTTCAGTATTGGACACGGGCACTAGTGGTAGGCACAGCCCACTGCAACCCACCTGCCAGTCTCCATAGCAGTGACGCGGCCTCATTGACTATAATGTATAGAGACCAGAATGCCCAAGGCAATTATAAGGATTTTCTTCAATTACTGAACATACAAAATGCAGGGAAAATTGGGCAAAGTGGGGGTATAGTGAGAATAGTGACTATGTGACGGACACCTCTCATGGTATTCATCTAGGGGTATAGTAAGAATTATTAGTTGTGAAGTTGGCAGCCTGAAAATCCAGCACTGGAGGGAGGTGGAATGGCAGGTCCCACTGCCAACCCACCCACCATTCCATAAAATGCAGCCCAGTAAATACATATGAATTTTTATTTTGCTGAGGTAACAGATCTACTCTGCATTTTATCCTCTCACCCAGCTTTACAACCCGAGTGAGGGGGTCACTCCCTCCATTACTATTCCAGCTGCCTACAGGGCATAGTATATTGGGTATAGGGAGAATATTTATTTTATTTTGGGTTTTTAAGGATTTTCTCCAATTACTGAACATACAAAATGCAGGGAAAATTGGGCAAAGTGTCAATTGCAGAAATTTGTTAAAGGAACATTCCAGACAAAACCGATACACTGTGTTATTCCGAGCACAGGACCTGAGGGGGCGGAGCATGACACAGGGATTCAAAGAACACCAAAAAGAGAATTCCAGGCCCTGCACAGTTTGTCTTCAAGGCCCTGTTCACACCACGTACGTGTTTTATATCTCTGGAGATTTTCCCAGTCTATAGGCTGGACGTTCACCACAGAGCCTAACATGTTAGAAGTTACTGGTGTATGTGGACACATATTAAGACCTCATTCACACGGCTGTGCCCGTAATTGCAGGCAGGGTCAGCTGCAGGCAGGGTCAGCTGCAGGCAGCGTCAGCTGCAGGCAGGCACCCGCATTTTCGGCCAGTTCTACGATACAAAGTATGGGAGCTCGGTCCATAAAAGGAAAATATAGGAGATGTCTTATGCGGCGGCTTTCTACGGCCCGGACACCTTCCTGTAAATATATGGGAATGTGTCCGTGGTCAATAGAAATTAATAGTTCTGTAATTACGGACAAATTCTACGGTTGTGTACATGGGGCCTTACAAGAATTTGAATCCCAAATTGTAGGATATTTTAGCACCACCCCGTTCCACCTGGGAACACCCTAAAACAACCAGAAACGCCCTCTTTTAATAGGAATCAGCACACACTCCACTAATATATTGGTTATGAGCTGTAGTGATACTGTTCTTTAATTTAACATTACACCAGACGGGCCCCCACCAGGATTAAAGGGGTTACGTGGGGACCAAAAAGTATCCGCAGTGCAGTCCCTGCAGTACGTGAGATCACTCGCTAATATACATTCCGGTCCCTCGTTGCGCTGATTATGAGATATTAATAGATTTTTACGGCTCTGCCGGGGGACCGGAAGTCTAGATGCACAGTCTTCCTTCATGACGACACGACTCTTAGTCATGTGACCGGCCCCAATGTACTCCATGCACTCGCTGTAGACAGCCGGTGGCCACATGCAAGAACAGTATATGGGGCCCTTGCTCTGCAATATCTCATCATCGATCACCCGCCTTATGTCGCTCTACCAATCCATCAGTAATTGTTAGCCATAAAATGAATCACCTCCGGCCCTTACATGCGATCTAATACACAGAAGAAAGCGGCTTTAACCCCTTCAGGACGCAGCCTATTTTGGCCATGAAAACGAAGTCGATTTTTTCAAATCTGGCACGTGTCCCTTTATGGGGTAATAACTTGGGAATGCTTTTACCTATCGAAGCGATTCTGAGATTGTTTTCTTGGGACATGTTGTAATTTATATTAGTGGAAAAGTTTGGTCGATAAATTCAGTATTTATTTGTGAAAAACACCAAAATTGTGAGAAAATTTACAAAAATTATAAATTTTCTATAAAATATAAATGTATCTACTTGTAAGACAGATAATTATACCACACAAAATAGTTACTAGTTCACATCCCCCATATGTCTACTTTATGTTGCAATCGTTTTTCTGGGACGTTACAAGGCTTAGAACTTTAGCAGCAATTTCTCACATTTTCAAGAAAATGTCAAAAGGCTATTGTTTCAGGGACCGGTTCAGTTCTAAAGTGGCCTTGAGGGGCCCATATATTAGAAACCCCCATAAATCACCCAATTTTGAAAACTGCACCCTCAAAGTATTCAAAACAGCATTCACAAAGTGTTTTAACCCTTTAGGCGTTTCAATGGAGTTACAGGTGAAATGTAAATTTTATGTTTTTTTTGTCAAAATTAATTTGTAAAGCATTTGGAGGCCTCAGGAGCAAAGGAGCACCTAGCGGATTTTGGGGCCTCCTTGTTTTTTACAATATATTTCAGGCTCCAAAACATTTTTTAGGTGCCAAAATAGTGGAAACCCCCCAAAATTTACCCCATTCTGGAAACTACACCCCTCAAGGAATTTTTCTAGAGGTTTAAGTAGCATTTTGACCCTACAGTTTTTTTGCAAAATTGACTTGAATTAGTCTGTGAAAATGAAAATCTACTTTTTTTCTAAAAAAATCTTTGAATTTTCAAATTTTTGGAAGGAATAAAGGAGAAAAAGAACCCCAATATTTGTAAAGCAATTTCTCCCGATTACTGCAATACCCCATATGTGGTAATAAACTGCTATTTGGACCCACGGCAGAGCTCAGATGGGAAGGAGCGCCATTTGGATTTTGGAGCACAGATTTTGTTGGAATGCTTTTAGGCTGCCATATTGCATTTTCAGAGCCCCTGAGGTATCAATACAGTGGAAACCCCCAAAAATGATGCCATTTTAGAATCTATACCCATAAAGGAAAGGAATTAATCTAGTGGCCTAGTAAACTTGTATGAAATGAAATGGGAAGAAGGAAAAAAGGCTGGCACTGCTAAAACCGAACAATCGGAATGGGAATATGGAAAATGGCTTTCTTTCTATTTGGATAGTTGCAGATAAGTTGCCATGGAGTTGCTCATCGAAAGTGTAGCACAACCAGCTAAATATATAATAGAAGAATGATCGAGGCACTCACCGAAGCTGGCAAAACAATTTCTTTATTACAAAAAGATCTCGGTCAGGATGTGGAATTGCCGCCATATTGCATATTGCATTTTCAGAGCCCCTGAGGTATCAATACAGTGGAAACCCCCAAAAATGATGCCATTTTAGAATCTATACCCATAAAGGAAAGGAATTAATCTAGTGGCCTAGTAAACTTGTCCCCACAGGTGTTTGTTAGAAATGGTCCATGAAAAATGAAAAATCTAATTTTTTTCCTAAGGTGTAATAGGAGAAATAGCACGGCAAAAGTTTGTACACAATTTCTACCGAGTACGGCAACACCCCATATGTGGATGTAAACTGGTGTTTAGGCACACGGTTGGGCTCAGGAAATAAGGAGCACTATGCAATATTTCATGCCCACTATGGTGGTATTTATCACATTGTGCCATGATTACAGATGATCTGATGTGTCAAAATATTCTAAACCCCACAGAAGTAACCCAATTTTTGACGCTACACCCCTCAAGGAATTTACCTGGGGGTATAGTGAGAATTGTGACTTTGTGACGGACACCTGTCATGGTATTCATCTAGGGGTATAGTAAGAATTATTAGTTGTGAAGTTGGCAGCCTGAAAATCCCACACTGGAGGGAGGTGGAATGGCAGGTCCCACTGCCAACCTACCCACCATTCCATAAAATGCAGCCCAGAAAATACATTTATTAAAAACATGAATTATTTTTTTTTGCTGAGGTAACACATCTACTCTGCATTTTATCCTCTCACTTAGCTTTATAACCCGGGTGAGGGGGTCACTCCCTCCATTACTATTCCAGCTGCCTACAGGGCATAGTGTATTGGGTATAGGGAGAATATTTAATATAGTTTATTTGGGGTTTTTACTAATATTACAATGAGGTAAAGGACTTGTCAGTGAAAAAAAAATGTTATGGCCAATATAGAAGACTGAAGGTGGATGAAGAATTAAAATAAAATTAAATTAAAAGTCTAAAAAAGTGTCGTAAATTTGAAAACACTGGAGACGCAATCTGAGGTTTGTGGGGGACATTTTGCACATATATCGCGCGTCCCTCCTGTTTTGAGCACACGTGACATCTTTTCTGGGGCCTCTGGTTTTTTTCAGTGGGGGGGGGGGGGCTTCTGTGATGAAATGTTGGCCGGGTACGGCTTCTTATACTATACCCTTGTTTTGCGCATGGCGCTGTGTGGTTTGATGACTTGATCTGAAACATCAACGCCACCCATAAATGTATTGTACACACAAGGGTTTGCGGGATTGGGTGGTGGATCCGCATACAGGGACAAGGCTCCGGCTGCCATTAGTAATGGTGGTCAGGATCAGGACGTCTCCTCTGTCTCTGTATCTGAGGAGCAGCAGATCTTCTCTGCAGACGGCCCTGCTCTCTCCCACCCTTAACGACTGTCCTAGCAGAGTTTTGGGGAGACCTTTATGGTTTTTCCGGATTGTGCCGCAGGCCAATGTGGATCGGGACGCACGGACTTTAAACCATCGGGACACTATTGTAGAAATTATCTATATATAAATGGTACACTTTGCCAAGCAGCAGATGCACAAGGTCCCACACAAATCTTCCCGCTGACTCCTAGGAAAGGAGGGGGGGCATACAGGGGATCAATTTTAGAGTCCTTTCCCTCATACACCCTGAAGCGATGGGTATACCCGGGGGCACTCCCACAGATTTTATATAATTTAATAACATAAAGGGCCCTTTTTTTTGGAAGGTGCTGCCTAAACCTGAGCCTTCCCTCAAAACAAACAAGGGATTCATCCACCGCAATATTCTGTATAGGGATATCATTTTGGGAAAATGTTTGACAATAATGGTCAATTATTGGCCTTATTTAAAAACAACGGTCAAAATTCAGGGCATCTGGGGGGGGGGGGCAGCGACTGTTATCACTAAAATGCAGGAATTTAATTATCGCCGCAAAGCGTGTCCTGCTCATTATTGTGCGGTGGAGAGGGGGGGCTATATAATATATCAGAGGACCAGTTATCTCTAATAGGGGGCTTTTTATAATGCCAAAACTTAAACACATGCCCCAGAATGTATACAGTTCTGCTGCATTTGTTGGAGTACAATTTTTGCCTCTGGCATAGTAGGGGGTCAGGGTTTTGGGAGATAAACGGAGCAGCATAGATGTTCGCCTGCTCAACCATCAAATTTATTAGGGAGTCAGAAAAAAAAATGGAAAAAAAATCAATGGCCTCGAACCCTGTGGCATCAAATTGATCCCTGAGGAGGCTGTAAAATCAGGCACTTGGGGGCTATAATTATCTGCAGCTACCCGTGATAATCCGGGCATAGCAGGACCTGCGACTCTTCCGCGCTGACGGGGGGTTCAGAGTCAGTTTCTCTAGATTCAGATGAAATCACAAACTGCTTCACCTTCACCTGCTGAGTCTGTATCTGAGAATAACATTTGGTTTGTCACATCAGCGGTGTAAAGCCTTTGGGCCATATTTTATATCTCTAACTGGAGATGACAGGCGATGACAGGTCTGATGACAGGAGATGACAGGTCTAATGACAGGTCGGATGACAGGTCTGATGACAGGCGATGACAGGTCTGATGACAGGTCTGATGACAGGTGATGACAGGCGATGATCTTTGTTTTGTTTTTTTTATACTTCAACTGAACAATAGGAGCGGAGCGTCCACCAGTGACCCTGCTGTATTTGAAAGTGGGGATACCCTACCTACCTACCAAATTCTAAATGAGAGGTGTCATTGCTACCTAACCGGGACCTCGGGCAGTGGGCAATCTAGGGGTATACAGCTGGGTACAGGGGATGAGAGGTGATGACAGGACTGAGGACAGGTTTGGTGACGCTGATCACCAGATGATGGTGGTTGTAGTGTTTTATCAGCTGGTGAGGGGACTGATTGCCGGCTTTATGTCCAATTTTCATCCCTATCTACACAGTATCTGGCTCTGTCAGGCTCCAGGACACAGTTGAGCCCTCACAGAGCAGGAGATGCCGGTAAAACAATACGTCTGCGTTGTTATTGGCCAGTCAGTACAGACTGGCCAATCACAGCGCTTAGGGCACTGGACCATTCTGATTGGTCCCATGCCGGCATCTTCTGCCCGGCAACTCTGCTTTAGATCTGATTTGCTTGTTCTGTCACTGTGTCGCTTTACATAAGTGACAGTTTAAAGTCCTGACATGCCTGGTACATAGGACTGCAGTAAGTTACTTGCAATACCGAAGTACCAGACACGTCATTTTGCGGGAAGGGGTTAATGTGACAGTACCCCCCTCCCCCTTTACCTACAGGGCCCCTGCTTTTTAGAGAAATAGTATAGAAAAGACATGAAGGCGTTGTCCATAGCAACCAATCAGATTCCTGGTTTTATTTTTCTAAGTCAGATATGAAAATGAAAGAAGTGATCTGATTGGTTGCTATGGGCAATGTTTCCATGCTTTATACCTGCTAATTTTTCGACTCCACATCTTCCCAGAAGTAACCATAGCAACCAATTCAAAAGATGAGAGTTGGTAGGTAGATTGGAGGATCTGATAAGTGACAACCACAGCCCACCATACAGTGACAGCCAGAGCCTCTAGAGGCAACAGCTACTGCCACCATTATAGTGACAGCTACTGACCCCAATAATAGTGAAATGTACTGACCCCAATAATAGTGACATCTACTGACCCCAATAATAGTGAAATGTACTGACCCCAATAATAGTGACAGCTACTGACCCCAATAATAGTGAAATGTACTGACCCCAATAATAGTGACAGCTACTGACCCCAATAATAGTGACAGCTACTGACCCCAATAATAGTGACAGCTACTGACCCCAATAATAGTGACAGCTACTGACCTCAATAATAGTGACAGCTACTGACCCCAATAATAGTGACAGCTACTGACCCCAATAATAGTGACAGCTACTGACCCCAATAACAGTGACAGCTACTGACCCCAATAATAGTGACAGCTACTGACCCAAATAATAGTGAAATGTACTGACCCCAATAATAGTGACAGCTACTGACCCCAATAATAGTGACATCTACTGACCCCAATAATAGTGAAATGTACTGACCCCAATAATAGTGACAGCTACTGACCCCAATAATAGTGAAATGTACTGACCCCAATAATAGTGACAGCTACTGACCCCAATAATAGTGACAGCTACTGACCCCAATAATAGTGACAGCTACTGACCCCAATAATAGTGACAGCTACTGACCCCAATAATAGTGACAGCTACTGACCCCAATAATAGTGACAGCTACTGACCTCAATAATAGTGACAGCTACTGACCCCAATAATAGTGACAGCTACTGACCCCAATAATAGTGACAGCTACTGACCCCAATAATAGTGACAGCTACTGACCCCAATAATAGTGACAACTACTGACCCCAATAATAGTGACAGCTACTGACCCCAATAATAGTGACAGCTACTGACCCCAATAATAGTGACAGCTACTGACCCCAATAATAGTGACAGCTACTGACCCCAATAATAGTGACAGCTACTACCCCCCAATAATTGTGACAGCTACTGACCCCAATAATAGTGACAACTACTGACCCCAATAATAGTGACAGCTACTGACCCCAATAATAGTGACAGCTACTGACCCCAATAATAGTGACAGCTACTGACCCCAATAATAGTGACAGCTACTGACCCCAATAATAGTGACAGCTACTGACCCCAATAATAGTGACAGCTACTGACCCCAATAATAGTGACAGCTACTGACCCCAATAATATTGACAGCTACTGACCCCAATAATAGTGACAGCTACTGACTCCAATAATAGTGACAGCTACTACCCCCAATAATAGTGACAGCTACTGACCCCAATAATAGTGACAGCTACTGACCCCAATAACAGTGACAGCTACTACCCCCAATAATAGTGACAGCTACTACCCCCAATAATAGTGACAGCTACTGACCCCAATAATAGTGACAGCTACTGACCCCAATAATAGTGACAGCTACCGACCCCAATAATAGTGACAGCTACTGACCCTAATTATAGTGACAGCTACTGACCCCAATAATAGTGACAGCTACTGACCCCAATAATAGTGACGGCTACTGACCCCAATAATAGTGACGGCTACTGACCCCAATTACAGATAAATTAACCCTTTTCCGCTTTGGCCACTTTTGACCTTCCTGACAGAGCCTGATTTTTCAAATCTGACATGTCATTTTACGTGGTATTAACTTTGGAATACTTTTTAACTATCCAAGCGATTCTGAGTTTGTTTTCTCGGGACACATTGGAATTTGTCACTGGTGAAATTTGCTCGATACATTTAGTATTTTGCGAAAAATTTCAAAAATTTGCATTTTTCGAAATTTAAATGTATGCTTGTAAGACAGGCAGTTATACCACACAAAATTGTTCCTAATTAACATCCCCCATATGTCTACATTAGATTGACATCGTTTTTTGAACGTCCTTTTATTTTTCTAGGACGTTAAAAGGCTTAGAACTTTAGCACCAATTTCTCATATTTTCAAGAAAATTTCAAAAGGCTATTTTTACAGAGGGCAGTTCAGTTGTGAAGTGGCTTTGAGGGCCTTATATATTAGAAAGTCCCCATAAATCACCCCTCAAAGTATTGAAAACAGCATTTAGAAAGTTTCTTAACCCTTCAGACGGTTTCACAGGAATTACAGCAAAGTAGAGGTGAAATGTACAAATTTCATTTGTTTTTAGCAGAAATTCATTTTAAATCCATTTTTATGTAACACGGAAAGTTTTACCAAAGAATTGGAACTCAATATTTATTTCCCAGGTTCTGCAGTTTTAGAAAATATCCCACATGTGACCCCAGTTTGGTTCTGGATTAAAGCACCGGCCTCAGAAGCAAAGGAGCACCTCGTGGATTTTGGGGCCATCTTTTTATTAGAATATATTTTAGGCACCATGTCAGGTTTGAAGGGCTCTTGCATTGCCAAATCAGTGGAAATCCCCCAAAAGTGACCCCATTTTGGAAACTACACCCCTAAAGGAAATTATCTAAGGTTATAGTGAGCATTTTGACCGCTCAGGTTTATTGCAGAAATTATTGGAAGTAGGCCGTAAAAATTAAAATCTATATTTTTTCAAAGAAAATGTAGGTTTAGCTAATTTCTTTTAATTTCCACAAGGACTAAAGGGGAAAAAGCAATTTGTAAAGCAATTTCTCCTGAGTAAAACAATACTCCACATGTGGTCATAAACGGCTGTTTGGACACACGGCGGGGCTCAGAAGGGAAAGAGCGCCATTTGGCTTTTGGAGATCACATTTAGCAGGAATAGTTTACAGAGGCCATGTCACATTTGCAAAGCCCCTGAGGGACCAAAACAATGAAAACGCCCAAAAAGTGACTCCATTTAGGAAACGTAAAGAAACTAAGTACTATGCACACCAATATGGAATTATTTATCCAAGTAATTAATTTATTTATTTGTAGCCAATGCTGGTCCTGCGTGGCTGGCGCTGTAAGATTGGCGGGTAACCGCTGTGTGAAGCGCCTCACACAGCGGTTACCCGCCAATCTTACAGCGCCAGCCACGCAGGACCAGCATTGACTAAAGTGCCTGAGGAAGGTCAATGTTTTGACCGAAACGTCGCACGCACTGTCACTGGCTACAAATAAGTAAATTAATTACTTGGATAAATAATTCCATATTGGTGTGCATAGCACTTTGTTTCTTTACTGGATCGGGTTGGGCCCCTACTCATGCACCCACACCATTACCTAGTGCTATCCGAACCTTGTAACTAATCCATTTAGGAAACTACACCCCTTGAGGAATTCATCTAGGGGTGTAGTGAATTTTTGGACCCCACAGATGTTTCATAGAATTTATTAGAATTGGGCAGTGAAAATAAAAACAATCCCTTTTCTTCAATAAAACGTAGCTTTATCTCAAAATTTCTCAACAAATAAATGAAAAAAAGAACTCCAGTACTTGTAAAGCAATTTCTCCAGAGTACGGCAATACCCCATATGTGGTCATAAACTGCTATTTGGGCACACGGCAGGGCCTAGAACGCAAGGAGAGCCATTTGGCTGTCACGTTGGGTACGTGGACCCACTGGACCGTACCGCCTTAACGGTATGGCTGCTGGCCAACAAGACACAGCTCAAAGTCTATAGTTCGTATAGGTGTACCTGAGGTAGCTTTGGTCAGTAGCAAGGCAGGATCGGAAGGGACTTTGGCAGCAGGCAGACACCAGGCGTGGTGTAACAGGACAGGCGTGGTATACGGCACAGCACAACTCCAAATCGATACGGCACTTGACCTGGATAGCACGGGATACAGGTAGCAGGTACAGGAAACACTGGGTACTAGAAAACACTAGGATACCATTTGCAGAGACAAACTAGGGTAACGACAACAAAGCTCAGGCATGGCAGGAAGGGGTTAGGCCCTTCTTAGGGGCTATGTTTTTTGACGAGTTATTTGACGCAGAAACAGCGCCAAAAAACTCGTCAAAAACGGCCATAAAATGACTCCCATTGATTTCAATGGGAAGTGGAGGCGTTTTTTCCCCGCTGGCGTTAAAAACGCCTCGAGGAAAAAACATGTGACATGACCTATCTTCAAGCGTTTTCCGCCTCCAAAACCCCATTGGGATCAATGGGAGGCTGAAAAACAGCGTCTCGAGTTTTCGAGGCTTGTTTTGACTCTGAATTTCACAAAAAACGCTTGTGTGTAAAACACAAGCCCAGCCCAAAAAAGGGGCTGGCATATAAACGGGAGGCAGCCATTTCCAGGAAATGCAGATCGTGGAAGAACTCCCCTGAGGACAGCAGCATCAGTCATTTGAAAAGCACCATCAGAGTGAAAAAGTAAGTGCAATTACTGGTTCCTGTTCACATCTGACATACATGTCTGCAGATGTGTTTTTATTTATTTTTTTAAATATTTAATGAGCTTCATTTTACTAAATATTGTTTTTTACATTTACATTTCAGGTATCAAAATGTCTCAAGTGGCGTACCATCGTATGGACTTGAACGTCGGGAAACTGATACATGAAGTGAGTATTCAATGTTTTGTCATGTGTGCCTGTGCACATTAGCGGTGTGTTTCTGTGATCACTTTATTGCCTTTTGTCACGCCGTGGCGGCAGACTTCTGTAACGCCCCCTCCCTGCCGGAACTCAGTGTTTTTCTTAGCCATTTCCGGCAGGACATACAGCTCCATCTGACCCAACTTTCGGGCGCGCCCACCACCGCCAACCCCAGTATACCACTTACCCCGCTCCTCCCCAGCCCAATGCTGACCGACAATGTTACCAAACATTTGACTCTTACCACCCTCGCAGCACTGGACAACATCCTTCGTGCTCAAACCCCACCACACCACCCCGGTATTACAATTTGTAGTTCACCTCTGGGTGACGTTGCCCATGTTTTGTATTTGTTGCCAAGTTTAAAATTGCGGTAAATTATAGTGGGTGGGTACTAAGGGATCCGTTGCTTTTTGATATTACTTGTTTTGTAATAAAGTTTTATTTAATTATTTCGTTACATTGTGTGTGTGTCTATTTATTTTAAAGTTAATTGTGTTTTTAATGTTTTTACACGAGACAGATTTACGATACATCTACGGAATATGTCATCAATGTAAGGTGTGCGTACAAGACCTGGAAACGGCATCTGTCTTGACATTAATGACATATCTAGCGGATAGCTCATAAATGTCCCTCATGTGAAAACATGACATTATGCTTAATCCACTCTATTTAGGCTTCCTTCAGATCTGTATTGGGGTCCCGTTCTTAATTTCCATGGGAGTTTTCCCTCTGAACGGGACCATAAATAGATACAAAGTGACACCGTCATAAAACAGAGGTTTCCGTCTTCATCACTATTGATTGAAAAGGTGACGGAGCCGGTGCCCGTGGTTTACATTTAGCTCTTTTGTGCATTGAATGACTGATGTAGTGCACAAATGAGCCAAACGTAAACCACATGCATCGGCTCCATCACCTTTTCAATCAATAGTGATGAAGACGGAAACCTCTGTTTTCTGACGGTGTCACTTTGTGTCTGCTCAGATGTGAACGAAGCATAAGGTACATTTCAGCAACAACACAACTGTACAGTGTCCTGGTCAGACAGAAAAGATTTTGTCCACACGTATCCGAATTGCTGCGTATTTGCCACACAGAAATGTGGATGGGAAATACGCATCTGAATACAGTAGCAGCAAAGTGTATGAGATTGAACAAATCGCATACACACACTGCCCAAAAAATGAAAGCCGAACTTGACGTGCATGGTCTATTTTTTTGGCCACGGCACGTCAATTTCTGCTGTGGTAAGTCCACAGAATTTCTGCAGCGGAAAGTCTGCTGCTATTGCTGAACAAATTCTGTTACGTGTGGACAAGGCCTTCATAGAAAAGTAGCAGAAAAAAAAACCACAACACATGTATTACAAACAAAAAATAACTTTTTATAAAGTATACAAGGCCTTCACATCAAAGTCTAAGTAATCGACATGACCCAAAGTCGGAAGAAGAAACTTGATAGCAGGCTGGATGATGAGAGATTGGATGGGACCCACGAGGAGAAACATCAATCCTGGACAGGCTGCTCTTCGCTGAGACATGCAAATTGCCAGGGCACGGCACCTTCGGGACTCATAAAGTAGTCCGCAAAGCCATCTCTCACCTGTACAGCACGGTTGGATGAACGGCCAAAAAAACAATTGCCAGGTATGTCACGAAAAGATGCCTGTTGCTCCTCGCCAATGTCCAAACTGTCATAGTCCCAAGCATAGTTGTGGAGCACACAGGCAGCTTTAATGACCATGTCAACTATTCCAGGATCCCACTGCATTGCACAGGTGAAGACCCTCCACTTACTACTCATGATCCCGAAGGTACACTCAACGAAGCGTCGTGCCCGGCTCAGCCTCATGTTGAAGACTCTCTTCCGGGCATCCAGTCCCCTTCGTGGGTATGGGCGCAGCAGGTTGGTCATCAGCGGAAAAGCCTCATCCCCTACCATGACGAAAGGGAATGGATGCGTGGTACCCGGAAGAGGTCTTGGAGGGGGCAGAGTCACCTGATCTACCAGCACTCGCTGGCCGAATGTCGATGTCAGTAGCACCTGGGAGTCCCCAGTACTGCCATAGGCGCCGACTTCAATAGCAACAAACTTATACGAGGAGTCAGCCACCGCCATCAGGACCACAGAAAAGTACTTCTTGTAATTGAAGTAATGTGATCCTGAGTGCGGTGGCTGCTTCACACGAATGTGCTTACCGTCGACGGCGCCTATGCAGTTTGGGAAATTGGCCACAGACTGAAAGCCTGCTGCTGCCCGCAACCAAGTCTCCTGGGTCGGACTGGGCATCGAAATCGGCTGTAAGTGCTGCCAGATCACGTGGCATGTACTACTCACAATTCCGCAGATGGTAGATTTACCAACCCGGAATTGCAGGTGCAGAGATGCGTAACTCTCCCCAGTTGCCAAAAATCTGAAAAAGAGAGAGAGAAAGAATAAAATTAGACCAAGGATCAATCGTGTATATACAAGCCTATCTTGACCATACCCAGCAATATACACATTGAATCGATGGTCAAGAAGGCAAAACACACAAGTTTTTTTTGGTTTTCTTTTGAAACTCACCGCAATGTGATTAGCAGCCTATGCGTAGGAGAGATGGCCTTCCTCATGGTGGTGTCCTGGCGCATCAAATGGCACTGCAGGATTTCATCCAGTCGATCGAATGCAGTTATTGTCAATCTGATTAAATCAAAAAACTTCTCAGGATAGCTGTAAATAAAAATAAAAAAAGTATGGATTAAGCATTTTTAAGTTTTAATGTAGTTTTCACATTCAGCCCTGCCAAACGTAAATAACAGCCCCCCCCCTGGAGTAGACAGTGTCACAACCCACTTGTGGATAGCAAAACCCAACTACCCCTTGTAGATAGTGCCATACAGATACCACTGTAGATAGCGACATACAGCCACACCACCCAAAAAAAATAAAAAAATAATTAATACTCATCTAGGCAATCAACTAAGCTGATCCACAACATCAAGAACAACGGGATCCTTGCATAGACCGGCGTGATGCGGTGATGGCATCACGCCGCTAAAATGCTGGGATCCTTTCTCTGCGCATGATAAAGATGCAGTACAAAGATGTCATCTAGCCTATGGCAGAGCAGGGAGATTCCTCCCTGCTATAACATACTGTTCAATAGTATATGCGTCCAAGGAAGCCCATACTATTCAATGTAGTGTGGCCATATCAGATGCTAGCAGCATCTACGGGCATGGGGGGGCCGGTGTTGGAGGACGACACGGGCACCCTCATGCAGTGTACCCCATGGTAGTTACAACACCGCTAATGGCCTGGATGACGTGGAATCACATCATCTATTACTACAATGGACATGATCAGAATTCGCTCTTCACATATTTTTAGAATTGCAACTGCTAAATCAAACAAATCTCACCATCGCAGTTCTGCGTAGAGATGTCCAATATGTCCCCTCTGTGGCCGAAGTTCATTTATGGGGTGTACCCAGTACCGACGGTGCCGTTCTCTGCGTCGCTCTTCCTCCTGAGAAAAATGAAGCGTTGAACAGAAATTATTGCTTTGTCTAACATTTGATAATGCAGCGTAGAAAAAGTGTTTGTAAAAACTTACCTGACGCAAGCGACGTCGACGCACGACGTTGATCAACATCTTCATGAGGAGGCACATCTCACGCCTCCTCACCTTTATTCGTGGCTGTGGTAATGCCACACTGCTGCGCTGCTCTTCATTTTGGTCCATAGCTGTTCTGTTTCTCCAACAACACTGTGTGTAATGGCGATTGTGAAGACTGGGAGGAGTTTTTTCCCTCTTGGGAAGTACAGCCTTTTCCTGTGGGATGTCTTTAAAAAAACGCTTATAAAACCGCGTCCACTTGTAAAAATACCGCTCAGGGAAAACCTGAACGGATTTTGCTGGAGGAAATTCCTCCTGCAAAAAACTCAGTGTGAACATAGCCTTATAGTCCAGGGTGCTCATGGGCTAATTAGGCACTTAACTCACACATTTGTGCTCTCTGGCTCCTTAAAGGAACAGTGTCACGACCAACTTTTTTTTAATATGTTATGGGTTTTAGTGTGATAGATTAATAAATTTTATTAATGTATGTTGTTGTGTTGTACTTTTCTCGTTTTTACTTCATTTACTTCTCTATGGGGGCTGCCATTTTTTTTTCCATTACTGTGTGTGTCGATTAACGACACATACAGTGATGGAATACGGCACACACATCCCCATAGAGAATGCGAACGGGAGCCGTCCCATCCACTATAGCGTACGCGGTCTATGTGTGAGCGGCACATGCGCCGCTCACACGCAGACCAAAAGTCAGGTCTTTGCTAGAGCGAAATCCGGCGCCATGTTCATGTCGACCGGAAGCCGCGGCCAGACTGTGAGATGACGATTTCCGGCCGCGGCTTCCAGTCATGTGTTCAGTGCAGCGAGGCGAAGGCGCAAGAAGAACAGTCAGGAAGAAGTTTGACAGAGCGGAGGTCGCGTCAGGAGCAGGTAAGTTCTGTTCATGTGCGTTCGTGTCAGCAGCCTTTGGCATCATACCAGGGAAGCCTTTGGCATCATACCAGGGAAGCCTGTGGCATCATACCAGGGAAGCCTGTGGCTTCATACCAGGGAGGCCTGTGGCATCATAACAGCGGAGGCCTGTGGCATCATAACAGCGGAGGCCTGTGGCATCATAACAGCGGAGGCCTGTGGCATCATACCAGCGGAGGCCTGTGGCATCATACCAGCGGAGGCCTGTGGCATCATACCAGCGGAGGCCTGTGGCATCATACCAGCGTAGGCCTGTGGCATCATACCAGCGTAGGCCTGTGGCATCATACCAAGGGAGGCCTGTGCCAGCATTTACAGTGTGGCAGCATTTACAGTGTGGCAGCATTTACAGTGTGGCAGCATTTCTAGTGTGGCAGCAAATACGTTATGGCAGCTTATACCTTGTGGCAGCTTATACGTTGTGGCAGCATATACGTTGTGGCAGCTTATACGTTGTGGCAGCATATACGTTGTGGCAGCTTATACCTTGTGGCAGCATATACGTTGTGGCAGCATATACGTTGTGGCAGCATACACGTTGTGGCAGCATTTACGGTGTGGCAGCATTTACGGTGTGGCAGCATTTACGGTGTGGCAGCTTATACGTTGTGGCAGCATATACGTTGTGGCAGCATATACGTTGTGGCAGCTTATACCTTGTGGCAGCTTATACCTTGTGGCAGCATATAGGGTGTGGCAGCATATACGTTGTGGCAGCATTTACGGTGTGGCAGCATTTACGGTGTGGCAGCATTTACAGTGTGGCAGCATTTACAGTGTGACAGCATTTCTAGTGTGGCAGCATTTCTAGTGTGGCAGCATTTACCGTGTGGCAGCATTTACCGTGTGGCATCATACCATTGGAGGCCTGTGGCATCATATCAGGGAGGCCTGTGGCATCATATCAGGGAGGCCTGTGGCATCATATCAGGGAGGCCTGTGGCATCATATCTGGGAGGCCTGTGGCATCATATCAGGGAGGCCTGTGGCATCATAACAGCGGAGGCCTGTGGCATCATAACAGCGGAGGCCTGTGGCATCATACCAGCGGAGGCCTGTGGCATCATACCAGCGGAGGCCTGTGGCATCATACCAGCGGAGGCCTGTGGCATCATACCAGCGGAGGCCTGTGGCATCATACCAGCGTAGGCCTGTGTCATCATACCAGCGTAGGCCTGTGGCAGCATACCAAGGGAGGCCTGTGCCAGCATTTACAGTGTGGCAGCATTTACAGTGTGGCAGCATTTCCAGTGTGGCAGCATTTCCAGTGTGGCAGCATTTCTAGTGTGGCAGCATATACGTTGTGGCAGCATATACGTTGTGGCAGCATATACGTTGTGGCAGCTTATACGTTGTGGCAGCATATACGTTGTGGCAGCATATACGGTGTGGCATCATACCATTGGAGGCCTGTGGCATCATACCAGCGGAGGCCTGTGTCATCATACCAGCGGAGGGCTGTGTCATCATACCAGCGTAGGCCTGTGGCATCATACCAAGGGAGGCCTGTGCCAGCATTTACAGTGTGGCAGCATTTACAGTGTGGCAGCATTTCTAGTGTGGCAGCATTTCTAGTGTGGCAGCATATACGTTGTGGCAGCATATAAGTTGTGGCAGCTTATACGTTGTGGCAGCATATACGTTGTGACAGCATATACGTTGTGGCAGCTTATACGTTGTGGCAGCATATACGTTGTGGCAGCATATACGTTGTGGCAGCATATACGGTGTGGCAGCATATACGTTGTGGCAGCATATACGGTGTGGCAGCATATACGTTGTGGCAGCATATACGTTGTGGCAGCATATACGTTGTGGCAGCATATACGGTGTGGCAGCATATACGTTGTGGCAGCATTTACGGTGTGGCAGCATTTACGGTGTGGCAGCATTTACGGTGTGGCAGCTTATACGTTGTGGCAGCTTATACGTTGTGGCAGCATATACGTTGTGGCAGCATATACGTTGTGGCAGCTTATACCTTGTGGCAGCTTATACCTTGTGGCAGCATATACGTTATGGCAGCATATACGGTGTGACAGCATACCAGCGGTGTGGCAGCATTTACGGTGTGGCAGCATTTACCGTGTGGCAGCATTTACCGTGTGGCATCATACCATTGCAGGCCTGTGGCTTCATACCAGCGGAGGCCTGTGGCATCATATCAGGGAGGCCTGTGGCATCATATCAGGGAGGCCTGTGGCATCATACCAGCAGAGGCCTGTGGCATCATACCAGCGAAGGCCTGTGGCATCATACCAGCGGAGGCCTGTGGCATCATACCAGCGGAGGCCTGTGGCATCATACCAGCGTAGGCCTGTGTCATCATACCAGCGTACGCCTGTGGCAGCATACCAAGGGAGGCCTGTGCCAGCATTTACAGTGTGGCAGCATTTACAGTGTGGCAGCATTTACAGTGTGGCAGCATTTACAGTGTGGCAGCATTTCCAGTGTGGCAGCATTTACAGTGTGCCAGCATTTCTAGTGTGGCAGCATATACGTTGTGGCAGCATATACGTTGTGGCAGCATATACGTTGTGGCAGCATATAAGTTGTGGCAGCATATACGTTGTGGCAGCATATACGTTGTGGCAGCATATACGTTGTGGCAGCATATACGTTGTGGCAGCTTATACGTTGTGGCAGCATAAACGTTGTAGCAGCATATACGTTGTGGCAGCTTATACGTTGTGGCAGCATATACGTTGTGGCAGCATATACGTTGTGGCAGCATATACGTTGTGGCAGCATATACGTTGTGGCAGCATATACGTTGTGGCAGCTTATACGTTGTGGCAGCATATACGTTGTGGCAGCATATACGTTGTGGCAGCTTATACGTTGTGGCAGCATAAACGTTGTAGCAGCATATACGTTGTGGCAGCTTATACGTTGTGGCAGCATATACGTTGTGGCAGCATATACGTTGTGGCAGCATATACGTTGTGGCAGCATATACGTTGTGGCAGCATATACGTTGTGGCAGCTTATACGTTGTGGCAGCATATACGTTGTGGCAGCATATACGTTGTGGCAGCATATACGTTGTGGCAGCATATACGTTGTGGCAGCTTATACGTTGTGGCAGCATATACGTTGTGGAAGCATATACGGTGTGGCATCATACCAGCGGAGGCCTGTGGCATCATACCAGCGGAGGCCTGTGTCATCATACCAGCGGAGGCCTGTGTCATCATACCAGCGTAGGCATGTGGCATCATACCAAGGGAGGCCTGTGCCAGCATTTACAGTGTGGCAGCATTTACAGTGTGGCAGCATTTACAGTGTGGCAGCATTTCTAGTGTTGCAGCATTTCTAGTGTGGCAGCATATACGTTGTGGCAGCATATACATTGTGGAATCATATACAGGGATAGTGTGTGGCATCATATACAGGGATATTGTGTGGCATCATATACAGGGATATTGTGTGTCATCATATCAAATGAGCTTGGGTGGCATCATATACAGGGATAGTGTGTGGCATCATCTCAAATGAGCTTGTGTGGCATCATATACAGGGATTGTCTGTGGCCTCATCTCAAATGAGCTTGTGTGGCATCATATACAGGGATAGTGGGTGGCATCATATACAGGGATAGTGGGTGGCATCATATCAAATGAGCTTGGGTGGCATCATATACAGGGAGAGTGTGTGGCATCATACCAAGAAAGGCTGTGTGGCATCATATCAAAGGAGGTTGTGTGGCATCATATACAGGGATAGTGGGTGGCATCATATCAAGTGAGCTTGTGTTGCATCATATACAGGGAGAGTGTGTGGCATCATACCAAGTAAGGCTGTGTGGCATCATATCAAAGGAAGTTGTGTGGCAGCATATGCAGGGAGGCATGTGGCAGCGTATACAGTTTTTTATTTGACGTCTTGGGAGAGATATGTATCAACTGTTGTTTGTATTTGTCAGTTATGGCGCCCAAGAGAAGTCTGAAATCCATTGATGACAATCAACCAATACGTAAACGAATACCACCAACTTTTACCCCAGAGGAGAAAGAAAAAAGAGCCCAGGAGGTAAGACTTTGTGCAGTTGATGTCTGTGAAATGCTTCACTGTGCTGTGGGATATCACGCTGACTCTTGCATTTGTGTGGGGCCAAGCACACCACCATATACTTGTTTGAATATAAACCAAACCGGTACGAAAGTGTAATTTTTCTGTGACCTCTTTTGGTCCTCCATTCCATTCATAATATTGGTTCCTATATTTTTGGTGTCTTTTCACTCACCTTCACCATTGACGTAAGTGGAGCGCACACTGTTGAATATACCTATGTTTGGTGTCACATTTTTATAATGAAAAATGTAATTACTAGATGTACATGTCCACTCCAAAATCAATGATAAATAATGCAATATCCAGCTGTTGATTTCTGTACTGTTGTCACAATCGGCATAATGTTGACTTACATTCCATTTTATAGTGCCAATTTTTTTTTTTTTTTAGCAAGCGATATTAGAGCAGGAACTACGAGCAAGGTGTCAAAAATATCAAGATCCAAATCGAATTCTTGTACAACAGCCAATGAGAAAACGGAAAGAGCAAAGTGTGAGAAAAAGTCCTTCAGCGTCCGTAAAACCGGTGGAATCGTGGTGTCAGTGTGGGAACTGCATGAATTTGCCGACGGAAGAGGAATGCGTCTGTTGCAAAGATATACGTAATGTGCTCAACATAATGGAGGAAGATGAGCCGATGACGTGCATTACAGAGCATCATACTTTTACGCACAGATGTCTGGACAAGGACCAACTTGCCCTATGTGAAAGGTATAGATGTTTTGGTCCAACACGTCCAGCACCACTAAATAACAGGTAAGGAAATTATTTAGTGTTCCAGTCAAGTTTGAATGATGCTATTGTGATCCTAACCTTATTCCTAAAATAAATATTATTATGTTTACTTTGAGCAGCATGCATGTGTCTAATATGTGTCTGGCCAAAATCTTAGGTGGTCCCTGTAAAACTAGAAGTAAATTTTGATCGTGTTCCACGCAGCAATCAACCAATGTGTGTCGCTCCAGCGTTTGTGAGCTCTTATGTTTTCAGATTATATTGTAAATAATATGACCATGTCAGGGGTGACAGTATAAGATTGTGGTCTGTATAGTGTGCAAATATGATTGCCTAACAATAGTTTTTTATCCTGTATAGGTCCTTACGGAAGGTTGCATACCGAATGTTCACCATGTGGGTTCACGGTTACCTTGGACGAAAAAACAGGCGTACTATTCCAGCATGTGCAGTTCAGAAAGTCAGAGCAATGTTTCCAGAAGAAAATCAAGTATATGTTGGTTTCAAGCAAGCCACTGACAATAATGCTTCGGAAATGGCAGATTTTTGAAATGTGTTTGATTACGTTACTATGTTGTTATATTTTTCAATAAAAAATTATGAAAATAAAAAGTTTAGATGTTTATTTATTATAATATATTAACACAGGATAAGTATTGTACATAACAGAAAATAATATACAGGATATAAAGTGCTAGTGTTGATTCAGAGGAAGGCAAAAAACCCCAGGTTATTTTCGTTTTGTTCTTCATTAGTGGGGGAAATTCCTTCCCGACTCCAAATATGGCAATCAGACTAAATCCCAGAATCAACACCCAATATACACAGATAGTTAGCTTACAAATTCTTCCAGTGACAGGCAATATAAATAGTGGGAAATAGTTGTAAGCATTTTGGGAGAAGGGCAAACACAACATAGTTCAGTACATTAAAAACGGGATTTGTGAGCTATAACAGCTGCTGCTTTATCCGGCCGTGGTTCTGTGGCTATGTTTGGTGGTAGGGTCAATGTACGTGTTTGGCAACTATGTTCAATTTCGTGTTTTGACAATTTGATCACATTTACAAACATAGGAAAGAGGTGTGAGAAAGACATTGGTACGTAATCTTTCTTTGCATTCCATTTTTTGCTTAGTTTGGAGAAAACTACATTATACCTCATGCTACCAAGCAGATCCGACTTTCTGGTCTGTCGGTGGACTCTAGATTGTTCCCGTTTTGTATTATGATTATGGGCCAAAACAGCAAGTTTTGTCCGTGCTTCCATTCCGTCTAAAGAAAAATGTATTATTTTTGGTCGGTATTTTAGAATAAAGCTGTGGAATACCTCGATTTTTCCAGTATGACAGAAAGAGGACAAGTGGGGCAAGTCTTTCAATAATTGTTTATCATTTACGATCTTTTCTAGCTCCTCATAGGCTGCTGATGTTGTTGACATCCAATTGTGTTTGCGATCGTCATCAATGTCTAAACATCTGTGATCACATTGTGTGACAATGTCCCCAGGGAATTCATGTACATTACGAATATGTTGAAGTACAGAGAGCCATTTTTCCCGCAGCACATCCACATTACCGCAAGCAGTACTACAGCAGTACCAAAAATGATTGGTTATTGACGTGATCCAATCACCAATTTGGGAACAGCTTCTTTTTTTACTCGCAGCCTTCAGTTTCTTCCGAATGGACTTTGCATAATGCCATATATCAAATTGATGTTCAATCTCTGGGTATTGTTCACGTATTTTTTTACGTATGGAGACATGACGGTCTGTTGCAAGAACATACACATTGAGCCCATCTTGAATAACACGGTTAAGACAGGTTTGAAAGGCCAAACTTTCCATAGCCACAGAAGATGTGGTTTGTGTAACCTGAACGATTTCAAAGTCAACAATCTTGTCGCTCTTGTAATCCATCAATGTGTACACACAATATTTTGCATTATGCCCAGGGCTATCACATTGTCCGTCACCAAGGAGACACAATGGTGTTTGTTTGATTTCTTTATGAAGTTCCATTTTTTCTTGTTTCCAGTGAATGTCCACCACTGGAAATAACAATTTTCTTTGGTGACGAAAGTAAGTGGAATGTGAAATAAATTGCATCCCAATCGATTTACAAATGTCAGACATCTTGGCATAGTTGCCACCATTAAATAAAATGGAAGCTGCAATAAGAACATTCCCAACCGGGATACGATTACACTTGGGTTGACTTTCCCAAAAATAATCATGTCCATTGGAACATTTGCCTTGTAGTGAAAGATAGGTACCTTGCTGGAATTTGACTGGGTTTTCTATTTTGTGGCCACAGAAACACGCGCACTGAGCAACCAGTACATCTAAAGCGGATTCAAAAACCAAAAATTTCCGCTCTTTTACTAGGTCTTCATCTGCTCGTTCTGAAAACAAATTGGTTGTCACGTTGTCAAATGACAGACTAGAATCTGGTGGTTCGTAGTCCAGATCTCTTGGATCATTTCTGCCAGTAGAAGAAACAAAGCTTTCCTCTAGATCCTCCAATATGACTTTGCTTGATGTTTGTCTTTGTAAGCGGGGGGTTGAGAACTTTGATGGGTAAAAATGATCCAACTTCATTGTTAATTGTTTTTCAAAAGAAATTTCTTCCTCTGGAAACTGGCATCCTGTATCCTGTGTGAAGATGTGTGATTGAGTGTTTGCATCTCTTTTGCTTTTGAAAGGTGTGTTGGTGGCTCTCGTTGCCAATGTCGTCTGTCGGGTGTTTGTTGCTGCATTTCTTTCAAAAAATTTTCTCTTGACACCAATTTTTACATGTTTCACTCCCATGACTTTGGACATTGACGTTGGTGGATCGTTTAGCATTGAGGTACCGGTAGAAACGTATGTAATGCTGTTGGTGGATGTAGTAGCCAAAGGTAATTGCATGCATTGTGTTGCACAAGAATAAGTGTGTTCCTGTTCTGTACGTTTCCGTTTAGATGGTGGAGACTCTGTTTCCTGATAAGGGAATATAGTGGGAATTGCACTTTCCTTCAGCCATCGTATCATCTTTTCAGACTTAAAAACATAACAGTCTTCTGCAAAGTGTTTTGAACATAGTCTAAATAAATCTTGTTTTTTTCCATCCAAAATTCTTTGTGAGAGTGCATCTAGATTGTCCAACGATTGTCTGGCCTGTTGGAGCCAAACTTTAATCTTGTCAATGTTGCCTGGAAAAACATGCAGGGTCACTCCTTGAGAGTAAGTAGCTCGATTAGACCGACTGTCACAACCAGAGACAATGCACGACGGCATTTCTATCAAGAAAGTAAATGTAAATATTATGGCATGAGAAAAGATCATTACGGTAATAACGAGGGATTACATAAAGAGAGTTGATACCCCGAATGAGGTATATTTGTGTACTACGATACTTACTATTCCAATTTAGATCTGTGAGTTTGTCTTTTCTAAGTGCAAGATTAAAAGTCGTGAGTTTGTATTAAATAATATTATCCACAGCGTGTTTTCGAAGACATAACATCAAATTTGTGGAAGTTCTTGGGTCACCGGGTGTGAAGTCACCCTTGGTTATCACACAAATGTGGCCTATGGTGGCTGGCAGATTGTCATGTGGAGAAGTGAGTATTCAACATGTTACATTGTTTATAGGTAACTGTTTGGCACTGGTAATTTACGGTTGACCAAGGCACAAAATAGTGTGTAGTTTTAGACGATCATTGTAAAACCGTCAATGATCCCAGTGCCAGACAGTTTCACCATGTCAATGTTTGAGGATAGCTTTTTTGCGTGACCAACCCAATTATTTTTTTTTTTTTATGTCATAGAGACAGTGAATTAAAGAGAATAACATTTATAAACCAATTCTTTTTTATTGATGAAGCCATAACTGGCTTCCAAAGTAACACATAAAAAGTGTTCCATCATAAACACAAATATAACATTTACATGCAGAACAAAAAAAGTTTTTGTTCCATAGTCACTAAAAAACAGTTCAGGTAAAAAGTCAACATTGACGGATAGGGACCAACACATAAAAGTAGAAAATGGAAGACGAAACAGTAAAACACATTTACATTGAAAAAACACAGATGTCAACGACAATCCCAAAGAAGTTATCAGCAAGTGAAAACACCTTGCTTCATCACATCATGTTTCTGGACCTTCACCAGCAGATGAAAACAACTTTTTTTTCTCATCTCATCATCAAACCGGAGCCTTTAGCAGCTGGTGAAAACACCTTGCTTTGTCACATATTACCACCGTACCTTCACATTGTATTACAGAACGTTTCTGCCAATCATGCGGCATGTCAAAGTTATATTTCCTAAAGAAGAATAAAATAAAAAATGTATGAATGGATTGATCAACTTCAAGCGTTGCACTATGCGCAACATGGTCGCTTTGGAAGAATGACATCCCTGTCTGATCACTCTGCATAGTTTGGCTCCTCTGGTGAACTTGTGTGTCATGTATGTTTATATTAACTCCCTTTGTTCGGGCTTACTTACTTTCTATAATCCGTTACTTATGCTGCTCAGAATGGCCTGTTCGTCTCCACGGTGGTAATCCGCTCCGGTTGCTGCTGTCGTCGTCTGTATCTGATCGCGTTGCTTTGCCTCCTATTAAAAAAATTACAATAATATATATAAAAGACCATAATTAGCAATTATTGTAACTTTAGGGTAGTCCCCTTGCTCCCGCACCTGTTCAAAGTATCTATGCTCCTCGAATACACTCCTCACGGTCGTGTTTTCACTGGCGCGCTCCCTCTCCTCCTGGTAAACTGCTGTACAAAAAGTCACACACATGTTGGGATTAGATAAAGTGATGTACAAAAAGTGACACACAATATCCCTGTATATGATGCCACACAAGCTCATTTGATCAGATGCCACACAGTATCCCTGTATATGATGCCACCCAATATCCCTGTATAGGATGCCACACAAGCTCATTTGATCTGATGACACACAATATCCCTGTAAATGTTGCCACACTAGAAATGTGGCCACACTAGAAATGACGCCACACTAGAAATGACGCCACACTAGAAATGCTGCCACACTCGAAATGCTGCCACACTGTAAATGCTGCCACACTGTAAATGCTCACACACTGTAAATGCTGCCACACTTGTAAATGCTGCCACACCGTAAATGCTGCCACACTGTAAATGCTGCCACAGCCCTCCCTTGGTATGATGACACAGGCCTCCAATGGTATGATGCCACAACGTATACGCTGCCACAACGTATACGCTGCCACAACGTATACGCTGCCACAACGTATACGCTGCCACACCGGATACGCTGCCACACCGGATACGCTGCCACAACGTATACGCTGCCACAACGTATACGCTGCCACAACGTAAACGCTGCCACACTGTAAACGCTGCCACACTGTAAATGCTGCCACACTGTAAATGCTGCCACACCGTAAATGCTGCCACACCGTAAATGCTGCCACACCGTAAATGCTGCCACACCGTAAATGCTGCCACACTGTAAATGCTGCCACACTGTAAATGCTGCCACAGCCCTCCCTTCGTATGATGACACAGGCCTCCGCTGGTATGATGACACAGGCCTCCGCTGGTATGATGACACAGGCCTCCGCTGGTATGATGACACACCGTAAATGCTGCCACACTGTAATTGCTGCCACACTGTAAATGCTGCCACACTGTAAATGCTGCCACACCGTAAATGCTGCCACACTGTAAATGCTGCCACACCGTAAATGCTGCCACACCGAAAATGCTGCCACACTGTAAATGCTGCCACAGCCCTCCCTTCGTATGATGACACAGGCCTCCGCTGGTATGATGACACAGGCCGCCGCTGGTATGATGACACACCGTACATGCAGCCACACTGTAAATGCTGCCACACTGCAAATGCTGCCACACCGTAAATGCTGCCACACCGTAAATGCTGCCACACCGAAAATGCTGCCACACTGTAAATGCTGCCACACCGTAAATGCTGCCACACCGTAAATGCTGCCACACTGTAAATGCTGGCACACTGTAAATGCTGCCACAGCCCTCCCTTCGTATGATGACACAGGCCTCCGCTGGTATGATGACACAGGCCTCCGCTGGTATGATGACACACTGTACATGCAGCCACACTGTAAATGCTGCCACACTGTAAATGCTGCCACACCGTAAATGCTGCCACACCGTAAATGCTGCCACACCGTAAATGCTGCCACACCGTAAATGCTGCCACACTGTAAATGCTGCCACACTGTAAATGCTGCCACACTATAAATGCTGCCACAGGCCTCCCTTGGTATGATGCCACAGGCCTCCGCTGGTATGATGACACAGGCCTCCGCTGGTATGATGACACAGGCCTCCGCTGGTATGATGCCACACTGTAAATGCTGCCACACTGTAAATGCTGCCACACTGTAAATGCTGCCACACCGTAAATGCTGCCACACCGTAAATGCTGCCACACTGTAAATGCTGCCACACTGCAAATGCTGCCACACCGTAAATGCTGCCACACCGTAAATGCTGCCACACCGAAAATGCTGCCACACTGTAAATGCTGCCACACCGTAAATGCTGCCACACCGTAAATGCTGCCACACTGTAAATGCTGGCACACTGTAAATGCTGCCACAGCCCTCCCTTCGTATGATGACACAGGCCTCCGCTGGTATGATGACACAGGCCTCCGCTGGTATGATGACACACTGTACATGCAGCCACACTGTAAATGCTGCCACACTGTAAATGCTGCCACACCGTAAATGCTGCCACACCGTAAATGCTGCCACACCGTAAATGCTGCCACACCGTAAATGCTGCCACACTGTAAATGCTGCCACACTGTAAATGCTGCCACACTATAAATGCTGCCACAGGCCTCCCTTGGTATGATGCCACAGGCCTCCGCTGGTATGATGACACAGGCCTCCGCTGGTATGATGACACAGGCCTCCGCTGGTATGATGCCACACTGTAAATGCTGCCACACTGTAAATGCTGCCACACTGTAAATGCTGCCACACCGTAAATGCTGCCACACCGTAAATGCTGCCACACTGTAAATGCTGCCACACTGTAAATGCTGCCACAGGCCTCCCTTGGTATGATGCCACAGGCCTCCGCTGGTATGATGACACAGGCCTCCGCTGGTATGATGACACAGGCCTCCGCTGGTATGATGCCACACCGTACATGCAGCCACACTGTAAATGCTGCCACACTGTAAATGCTGCCACACTGTAAATGCTGCCACACCGTAAATGCTGCCACACCGTAAATGCTGCCACACCGTAAATGCTGCCACACTGTAAATGCTGCCACACCGTAAATGCTGCCAGACCGTAAATGCTGCCAGACCGTAAATGCTGCCAGACCGTAAATGCTGACACACTGTAAATGCTGCCACACTGTCAATGCTGGCACACTGTAAATGCTGCCACAGCCCTCCCTTCGTATGATGACACAGGCCTCCAATGGTATGATGCCACACCGTATACGCTCCAACAACGTATACGCTGCCACAACGTATACGCTGCCACAACGTATACGCTGCCACACCGGATAAGCTGCCACACCGGATACGCTGCCACACCGGATACGCTGCCACAACGTATACGCTGCCACACCGGATACGCTGCCACACCAGATACGCTGCCACAACGTATACGCTGCCACAAGGTATACGCTGCCACAAGGTATACGCTGCCACAACGTATACGCTGCCACAACGTATAAGCTGCCACAACGTATATGCTGCCACAAGGTATATGCTGCCACAACGTATATGCTGCCACAACGTAAATGATGCCACACTGTAAATGCTGCCACACTGTAAATGCTGCCACACCGTAAATGCTGCCACACCGTAAATGCTGCCACACCGTAAATGCTGCCACACTGTAAATGCTGCCACACTGTAAATGCTGCCACACCGTAAATGCTGCCACACCGTAAATGCTGCCACACTGTAAATGCTGCCACACTGTAAATGCTGCCACACTGTAAATGCTGCCACACCGTAAATGCTGCCACACTGTAAATGCTGCCACACTGTAAATGCTGCCACACTGTAAATGCTCATACACTGGAAATGCTGCCACACTGGAAATGCTGCCACACTGTAAATGCTGCCACACTGCAAATGCTGCCACACTGCAAATGCTGCCACACTGTAAATGCTGCCACACTGTAAATGCTGCCACACTGGAAATGCTGCCACACTGGAAATGATGACACACTGGAAATGATGACACACTGCTTTTGCTGCCACAGGCCTCCATGATATGCTGCCACAGGCCTCCCGTATATGATGCCACAGGCCTCCCTGATATGATGCCACAGGCCTCCCTGATATGATGCCACAGGCCTCCCGTATATGATGCCACAGGCCTCCATGATATGCCTCCATGATATGCCACAGGCCTCCCGTATATAATGCCACAGGCCTCCCTGATATGCCTCCATGATATGATGCCACAGGCCTCCCGTATGATGGCACAGGCCTCCCGTATATGCCGACACAGGGCTCCCGTATATGATGCCACACATGATGCCTATTTCTGCGTTACTTACCGCCTCGCTGGTCCTCCTCGCTGGTCCTCCTCCGTCGCCTCGCTCGTCCTCCTCCGTCGCCTCGCTCGTCCTCCTCCGTCGCCTCGCTCGTCCTCCTCCGTCGCCTCGCTCGTCCTTCCACGTCCGACTCACTGGTACACCTCGTCCTTCCTTGTCCTCCTCGCCCGACTCGCTGGTCCTCCTCCGTCGCCTCGCTCGTCCTTCCACGTCCGACTCACTGCTACACCTCGTCCTTCCTTGTCCGCCTCGCTGGTCCTCCTAGTCCTCGAGTTGTCTACTCGCTGGTCCTGGTCCGCCTCGCTGGTCCTGGTCCGCCTCGCTGGTCCTGGTCCGCCTCGCTGGTCCTGGTCCGCCTCGCTGGTCCTGGTCCTCCTCAGAGCGTCTCCTCGCAGGTATGCTCGCAGTACAACCTCCTTCCACTGTGTAGTCGCGTTGAAAATGGCGGCACACAATGTAAGGAGGTTTGAAGACATTGAAACCCCTCCCTCTCCTGGCACTTGCCAGGATAAGGGAGGGGGGATTCTGTGAGCTCACTAGAGCGAGTCACTTTTCACAAAATTTGCAGCAGAAAAGCTATGTGGTTGCTTTACCACATGCAATGCTGCAATTTTGGGAATGGCTCCATCTAGTGACCAGAAATGGTAAATACTATAAATTTGAATCCAATTGAATCCAATTTATAATATTTCCTGACTCGTGAAAAAAATAAAAAAAATGTGAACAATGTTTAATCACCCACACACTAAATGTTTAATTAAAAAAAAAAAAACATGTTTTTCTGGCAACACCATGCCTTTAAGGGTAGGAGAGAGGAAGGCGTCGCCATCTTTAGTAACAGCACAGGGAAGCTTGTAGCAGCACGGGAAGCTTGTCCAGGACTTTACAATGGATGCACTACTTACCCAGCTCCGGGCGGCAGTAGCAGAAAGAGGCATGGCCTGGCTAGCGGAGGGGCTGGGGCTTTCCGGCCCGCTGTCTGGGGCTCCGAGCTTGGCGGTGAGCGGACGAGGAGAGGAAGATGGGGAGCCCCCTGGTTCAGGGGCGAGTACGGCGGACGCGGCTGTGTTTGGATCTGGGGCGCGGGCGGTGCCGTCCTCTCCTCCCCGGCGGCGGTCACGTCGCACGAGGCCTCCGGAGAGGTTGAGCCCGGAAGTGATGCCGCGAGCCAGGCGCAGGGTAAGGAGCCCCACGAGGGACCCTCCAGGCTGGGCCCCTCGCTTGGCTGCCGTGAGCAGGACGGCCCGGTCTGAGAGGAATCCTGGAAGCCGGCGGAGGTGGTAGGGCAGGCGCCCGTGCAGCTGGGACCTCCCTCTGCCTCCAGACGACGTGACACAGGACTTGCGGTGGGCCGTGCTGGCGATGCTCCAGTCGGGTGGCCCACCTGTACCCAGGATGATGCAACCAATTCCAGGCATGTGCCACGGTCGGTGGTGACACGGCGGGCAGGAGGGCCGCGACCTGCAGGCCGCGGGGTGGACGAGGCCCCCAACAGACGGGCGGAGAGGCCCAGTTCATCGGCGCAGGTCCAGAGCGCTCCATCAGAAGGTCGGGGATGTCATGCGTGCGGCGCTTGTCCTGGGCCGTCTGGGCAGGATGAAGTGGACAACTGGGAGTTCGGTGACCAAGAGGGACGTCTGGATGGATCCTTCGCCCCGGCTGGTGGGGACACAGCACCTGCGCAGCCCGGTGAGTCGCTGTCTCCTACTTTTTCATTGCCTGCTGTATTTCGGTCCCCGGGGGTAGGGGGTGGAGGTTCACTTTCGCCTACGGGGTTGCCGGGGTGTAGCGGGGGGATTACAGGTGGTGGGGGTGAGATTCAGGAATTGTTGTGTTGTGTGCGTGACCTTTTGGCGCGATGCGGAGGGGGGGGGCGATGGGTTCCCCGTCCCCGGTTGCAGCTGGGGTGGGGCCGTCGGGGCCTGCAGTGGTGGATAGCGCGCTATGTGGAGCTGGGGTGGTGTCTAGGGAATCGGGCGTGGCAGTGTCGGTGCAGACAGAAAAGGATGGGGCAGTGGATGAGGTGCGGTTGGATGATAAGGCGAAGGGCGAGGTCTATGTTTGTTTTGAGGGCCCATTTGGGGCGCATCTGAAACTGGAAGTAAGGGAAAAAATATGGAGGGATGAATATGTGGAAATTTTTTAATTGTTGCCGTTGGAGAAGTTCAATTTAGATAAAGGGAAGTGGTTGGAAAGCAAGAAGGAGAAGGAGGAAAAACGTCGGTATCGCTTGATTCCCCAAACTTTTGTTAATTGGTTGCAGGTGTTTGCGATTTTGGCAAGCGTAATTGGACAGAAGACGCCGGAACATTGTTCCGGCCTCTTCTGTTATATGGATGCTATCGGAGAGGCTCATCGAGTTTACGGCGGGCAGACGTGGCTGCGCTATGATGAGCAGTTCCGGCAGCGGAAGGCAGCGAGACCTGACATTAGGTGGGATAACAAAGACATAGGGTTATGGTTGCGGGTCATGGCTCCAGTGCGTTTTGGCCAGTCCTTTCAAGGGGGTGGGGCCGGGGTGGCCGGCCCCTCATTGCCTTCTGTGGGGGAGCAGGGGTGGCAGGAGGAAAATCCGGGTTCTGCTGGCAGTTTAATGAGGGCCAGTGTAAGTTCGGACCGGGTTGTAAGTTCAAACATCGCTGCTCCTCCTGCGGGGGGATCTCTCACGGAGCGGTTAAATGTTTTCGGAAGGGAAAAGGATGAGGGGCCGGGGGCGCTAGTCAAGGGCCGGACCCCAGTGAGGTGGGAAGACATGGAGCCCTTTCTAAATAGGTACCCTGATAGGTCCAGGGCAAGTTT
Organism: Rhinoderma darwinii; assembly: GCF_050947455.1. Taxonomy (NCBI): domain Eukaryota; kingdom Metazoa; phylum Chordata; class Amphibia; order Anura; family Rhinodermatidae; genus Rhinoderma; species Rhinoderma darwinii. The sequence continues at coordinate 542,224 of NW_027461831.1, forward strand.
GTTGTTGGATGGTTTTCGGGTTGGTTTCCGTATCCCTGCCCCTGCTCACAAGGTGCCGTTTACCTTGCGTAGTTTGCGTTCAGCATTGCAGTATCCAGGGGTAGTAGGGGATAAGTTGCGGAAGGAGGTGGAGTTGGGGCGCATGGCAGGTCCGTTTGAGAGTTGCCCTTTACCGGATCTGGTGGTGTCACCGCTGGGGGTGGTGCCTAAGAAGGAGCCGAATAAGTTTAGGCTCATACATCATTTATCTTACCCGAGGGGGCGATTGGTTAATGATGGGATTTCTCCGGAACTTTGCTCGGTGGCTTACACGTCGTTTGATGCGGCAATTGCGTGGGTGCGCCGCTACGGTGTGGTTGCATTAATAGCAAAAACGGATATTGAGTCGGCCATTCGCCTCCTCCCTGTGCATCCTGAGAGCATACGGCTGTTAGGATGTTATTGGGACGGGGCTTATTTTGTTGATCGCTGCCTCCCTATGAGGTGTTCTATTTCCTGTGCCTATTTTGAGGCTTTTAGTTCTTTCCTGGAGTGGGTGGTTTGCGATGTTGCGGGGGTCTCGTCGGTCATACATTACTTGGATGATTTCCTGTGTGTTGGTCTGGGCGGGTCTTCGGTTTGTGCTACATTGTTGAGCACGATGGAGTGGGTGGCAAAGAGGTTCGGTGTGCCTTTGGCCCAGGACAAAACGGAGGGACCTAGCTCCTGTCTGGTCTTTTTAGGAATCACCATTGATTCTTGGAGGATGTAGTGTCGGCTCCCGGAAGATAAATTGGTAGCGTTACGGGCGGAGGTGGATCGGTCTAGGCATTTGCGTAAGATCACTTTACGTGCATTCCAGTCATTGTTGGGTAAGCTTAACTTTGCTTGCAGGATTATGCCCATGGGCCGGATTTTCAGCAGGCGGCTGTCGGGAGCAACGGCTGGGGTGACAGCCGCTCATCATTTTATTCGTCTGACACAGGCACTGAGAGCGGATTTGGCAGTTTGGTTTGAGTTTTTACATCGTTATAATGGGAGGTCCTTGATCATGGCCCCGGTGGTTGACGGCGTGGATTAGGAGTTGTTTACAGATGCTGCGGGGGGCGTGGGATTTGGGGCTTACTGCAGGGGTCAGTGGTGCGCGGCGCGGTGGCCTGAGGAATGGGCGGAGTTGGGTTTGGTGAAGAACCTGGCATTCCTAGAGCTGTTTCCCATAGTAGTGGCGGTGGAAATTTGGAGTGAGAGGTTTTGGGACAGCAAGGTACGGTTCCATTGTGACAACTTGGTCGTGGTGGGGGCTATTAACAACGTGTCAGCATCATCCCCCCCGGTCGTCCGGCTGTTGAGGCACTTGGTTTTACATTGCTTGTCTTTGAACGCTTGGGTTGTGGCGGTTCATGTGCCAGGGATCAAAAATGACATCGCAGATTCTCTTTCTCGCTTGCAGTGGGAGCGTTTCAGGATGGTGGCTCCGGACGCGGAGGAGGACGGGATCGCTTGCCCGGAATGGTTGTGGGGGCTGGGTTACGAGCCGCAGGAGGTTTGATTCAGGCTTTGCTTGCTCAGGGTACTTGGGCTGCTTATGATTCGGCGTGGCGGGAGTGGGAGAGTTGGTTGGCAGTTCTGGAGGGTGTAGTGACGGATGATGATCGGGTGGTGGCGTTGTTAGTCTAGGGCAAGTCTCTATCGCGGGCTGTTCAGTGTCCAAGGTAAATCGTTTTGTGGCAGCCTGGCTTTTGGTTTTAAGGTCCGGGGGTACATGGATGTTACAAAAAGTTTTTTGGTTGGCCAGGCCCTGAGGGGGTACAGGAGAGGGAGGACGTTGCCAGATCGGCGGCGCCCAGTGTCTTTTATGTTGTTGGAACAGTTGTGGGGGGTGTTGTGTGACATTTGTTTTTCCAGCTACGAGGTGACCCTGTATAGGTTGGCGTTCTCGTGGGCATTTTTTGGGGCCCTGAGGGTCGGGGAGCTGGTGGCGCCCAGCACAAGGAGACCTGGGGGGTTGAGAATGGAAGATGTGTTGGTAACGGATCGGAGTGTGGAATTCTGGATCCGGCGGTCTAAGACGGATCAAGGGGTCGGGGTAAGAGAGTGGTGTTGGGGGTGGCCAAGGGGGTCAGGATGTGCCCGGTCGCCTGCTTTGCGGGGTTCAGAGAGGTTTCAACGGTGCGTAGGGGACAGTTGTTGTGTCATGAGGATGGGTCCTTTATGTCCCGGTATCAGTTTACGTGGGTTTTTCGTAGGTGTCTGCGGCAGTTGGGATTGGAAGAGGCTTTGTTTTCCCCCCATTCTTTTCGGATTGGGGCAGCGACGGAGGCGGCGGCATGGGGGTTGGGTGAGGAAGTGTTAAAGAGGATAGGTCGATGGGATTCTCGCCGTTTCCAGCTGTATGTGCGCCCTCAGTTTATATGATAGTCCAGTCGTAATCCCTCCTTCTCTACACTCCCTCCTTCTCCCCTCGCGTTTTTTCTCTCCTCCTCCATGTTTCGCTTGCATCTTTACTCGTTTTGTTAATCAGTGGTTTTAGTTTTCAGGACCCGCGGGCCGATTGGTGTGGATTGTCGGGCATTCCTACGTTCATTGGGGGGCGGAGCGGGCGGATGTTCGTCCGGACGGGCGGCAGTTGGGTTTTCGGCGGGATGATGTAGTCGTGCGGTGGCTGGGGAGTAGGGGGATGCTGTGGAGTCGGGTATTGCCGGACGTGCATCGGTATGTGCTGATGGACAGGACCCCGGATATCTTGGTGTTACACGTCGGGGGTAACGATTTGGGTAGTCGTCCTTTTCGGGAATTGATCAGGGATATAAAATACGATCTACTCAGGTTATGGTCCGTTTTCCCGGGTATTAAGGTGGTGTGGTCAGAGATTGTCCCGCGGAAGGTTTGGCGGCATGCAAGATCGGTGCCGCGGTTAAATAAAGCCAGGGTTAAGGTTAATCGGGCAGTTTCGGGTTTCGTGGTGAGAAACGGGGGGGTCTTCGTGCATCATTATGACTTCGAGGATGGCCAGGGTAATTATTGGCTAGGTGATGGTGTGCACCTGACGGCCGTGGGGATCGACCTGTGGACTCTGCGCCTGCAGGAAGGTATCGAAAGGGCCCTCTTGTTGGGTGGGGGATCACATACTTAAAGGTGTCTAAGTATGTTCGTGTGGCGGATTGGGGGTCCTTGGAGTTGGTGGTAAATTACTGTGGGGGGGATTCATAGGGGGTATGGTCCCTCCCCAATTTATTATGGTTGGTAGTCTGGTCAATTTGGGCTCCTGCTGGGTGGTGTCCCGGGGAGTGGTCAATTTGGGCTCCTGCTGGGTGGTGTCCCGGGGAGTGGTTGTGGTTGAGGTCAGCCAACTGCAGGTATAACGGTGCCCCTGAGCCAGTAGGGTGACGGCTGCGAGTAAAATACTATGCAGGTGGGCTGTTTGGTGACAGACTTTTGTAACTGCAAGGACTCCCCTTCCATTGTTATTATTTGTAAATTGTTGTTCTTGATGTTTGTTTGTAAATAAAATGGCTGCTGTGGCCAAATTTATCCAACCCAAGTGTCTGAGTATTATTAGAGGGACGGGGGGGTTTGGAAAAGGTATGGCCGTTAATGGGGAAGGTGAGTAGGGAAGCCACATGCCCCCACTACGAGTGTACGCACTCTACAGTCCCCTGATCAAGTAATGTTAAACAAAATAAAAGTTAGCATAACTGATATCGCCAAATTTGCAAAAGTCCGAACTATTAGGGTATGGTCACACGATGAGAGGCATTTACGTGTGAAAAGACAGACTGTTTTCAAGAGAAAACAGCTGCCTCGTTTCACACGTAAATGCTCCTCCTCGTAATTTACGAGGCGTCTGTGACGCTCGTAAATCTTGAGCTGCTCTTCATTGAGTTCAATGAAGAACGGCTCAAATTACGTGGCAAAGAAGTGCCCTGCACTTCTTTGCCGAGGCAGTCAATTTACGCGTCGTCGTTTGACAGCTGTCAAACGACGACGCGTAAATTGCAGGTCGTCTGCACAATACGTCGGCAAACCCATTCAAATGAATGGGCAGATGTTTGCCTACGTATTGTAGCCCTATTTTGAGGCGTAAAACGAGGCATAATACGCCTTGTTTACGCCTGAAAATAGGTCGTGTGAACCCAGCCTTACAATCTGATGTTATCTAACCCACTGAACACAATAAAAAAATAAAATAAATTTTTAAAACACCCAAATTGCTGTTTTTTGGTCACGTTAGTTTCCCCAAAAAATAGAATAAACACTGATCGAAAAGTCGCATGTACCCCAAAATGGTAACAATAAAAGCTCGCCTCGCAAAAAATAAGCCCTCACATCGCTCAATCTATGGAAACATAAAAAAGTTACGGCTCTCAGATATTGGAGACGCAAAACAAATTTTTTGAACAAATAGTTTTACAAAGTGGTAAAACATGAAAAAACGATAAATTCGGTATCGCTGTAATCGTATTAATCCGTAGAATAAAGTGAACATGTAGTTATTACCGCACGATAGACACTGTAAAAACTAAAGCAAGGCGGGGAGTAATAAGCGAAAATGAAAAAAAACGTGTCATTAAGGAGTCAAATCAAGAGAGGGAGTGGGGGAAAGACGCCAAGCTGCAGGGGCCAAAGAGGAAGAGGACGAAGGGCATTACTATTTTATAGGGAGCTCTATAGCCCCCTACTATGTGATCACTGGCCAATCTCTGTAGATCATGATGAAGTGATGCCACCCCCCATTTATTTATTCTCAAAGTGACCCCGCCAGTCAAAGCTCCCAACCGTATGACCCTGGGGTGCTGAAAAGCTCTATACAGTGATCTGCATGTACTATAATTATTAACCCCTTGATGTTGCACCCAATTTTGTCCTTTAAAGGGAATGTGTTGCCAGAAAAACATGTTTTTTTTTTAAAAATTAAACATTTAGTGTGTGGGTGATTAAACATTGTTCAAATTTTTTTTATTTTTTTGCACGAGTCCATGTAATATTATAAATTATTTCTAATTTATAATACTACCCATTTTTGGTCACTAGATGGAGCTGTTCCCAAAATTGCAGCATTGCAACATTGGGTTAAAAGCCCTCGCTCTAGTGAGCTCTCAGCATCCCCCCCTCCTTTATCCTGGCTAGTGCCGGGATAAACGAGGGGTTTGAACGATGTAACCTCCTACACTGTGTGTCGCCATTTTTTGAGCTAGCCCACAGTGTAGTAGGTTTACATACAGTAGTAAACACACACAAACACGAACATACATTGAAATCTCTTACCTGCTCCTGCCGCCGCGGCTCCCTCCGGCCCGTCCGCTCCATTTGCTGCCGCTGGTGCAAGTGCACAAATCCGGAAGCCGCGACCGGAAGTAGTAGTATTACTGTCCGGCCGCGACTTCCGGTCCACAGGAAAATGGCGCCGGACGGCGCCAATTTCGAATAGGACTGTGTGGGAGCGGCGCATGCGCAGTTCCCACACAGACGCCGTACACTGCAGTCAATGGGACGGGAGCCGTTCGCAGTCCCTATGGGACTGTGGCTGCCGTATTCCATGTCTGTATGTGTCGTTAATCGACACACACAGAAATGGAACAAAAAATGGCAGCCCCCATAGGGAAGAAAAAGTGTAAAAATAAGAAAAAGTAAAACACAAACACACAAATGAATATAAACGTTTTTAATAAAGCACTAACATCTTTAACATATAAAAAAATAATTTGTGATGACACTGTTCCTTTAAGCTGCAAATAATTTTTTGCACTTTTGTCTCCCTTCATTGTGACCATGAGCATTTAAAGGAGCACTCCACTTTATTTATTTTTTTGCACCCTCCATTTGTACATTGGTGTTTCAGTGGGGAGCTGGGTGTAGAAATACTTACCGATCCCTGGATCCTGTCGTTTTTCGGGTCCAGGGCCGCGCACGTGATCTTCATTCTGACCTGGTCTGGAATCACTGCTGTTCAGAAAACCTGAAGTCAATGCATTCCTATGGAGCCTCGTCCGGGACTCGTCCTGGCCTTGTTCTGGCTTCCATAAGAATGCATTGAGAGCCTGAGTTCCGGTTTATTCAAAAGCACAGTGACTCCAGACAAGTCAGAGGGAAGATCAGGTGAGCGGCGTTGGAGACGCGGGTATCGGTAAGTATTTTGCACACAGCACCCCACTGAAACACCAATGTACAAATGGAGGGTGCAATAAAAAAAATAAAATGGAGTGCTCCAATAATTTTTCTTTATTTTTATTGTTTTTTATGCCCTTCATCATTTACCATAAATAATATGTTATTGTTCGAGTCTGTAAACTGTTATTGGGGTCAGTAGCTGTCACTGTTATTGGGGGCAGTAGCTGTCACTATTATTGGGGTCAGTAGCTGTCACTATTATTGGGGTCACTAGCTGTCACTGTTATTGGGGGCACTAGCTGTCACTATTATTGGGGTCAGTAGCTGTCACTATTATTGGGGTCAGTAGCTGTCACTATTATTGGGGTCAGTAGCTGTCACTATTATTGGGGTCAGTAGCTGTCACTATTATTGGGATCAGTAGCTGTTACTATTATTGGGGTCAGTAGCTGTCACTATTATTGGGGTCAGTAGCTGTCACTGTTATTGGGGTCAGTAGCTGTCACTATTATTAGGCTCAGTAGCTGTCACTATTATTGGGGTCAGTAGCTGTCACTATTATTGGGGTCAGTAGCTGTCACTATTATTGGGGTCAGTAGCTGTCACTATTATTGGGGTCAGTAGCTGTCACTATTATTGGGGGTAGTAGCTGTCACTATTATTGGGGTCAGTAGCTGTCACTATTATTGGGGTCAGTAGCTGTCACTATTATTGGGGGTAGTAGCTGTCACTATTATTGGGGTCAGTTACTGTCACTATTATTGGGGTCAGTAGCTGTCACTATTATTGGGGTCAGTAGCTGTCACTATTATTGGGGTCAGTAGCTGTCACTATTATTGGGGTTGTAGCTGTCACTGTTATTGGGGTCAGTAGCTGTCACTATTATTGGGGTCAGTAGATGTCACTGTTATTGGGGTCAGTAGTTGTCACTATAATGGTGGCAGTAGCTGTTGCCTCTAGAGGATCAGGCTGTTACTGCATGGTGGGCTGTGGTTGTCACTTATCAGACCCTCCAATCTACCTACCAACTCTTATCTTTTGAATTGGTTGCTATGGTTACTTCTGGGAAGATGTGGAGGAGAAAAATGAGCAGGTATAAAGCATGGAAACATTGCTCACAGCAACCAATCAGATCACTTCTTTCATTTTCAAACCTGTCTTAGAAAAATAAAATCAGGAATCTGATTGGTTGCTATGGAGAACTCCTCCATGTCTTTTCTATACTAATATTTCTCTATAAAGCAGGGGCCCTGTAGGTAAAGGGGGGGGGGGCACTGTCACATTAACCCCTTCCCACAAAATGATGTGTCAGGCACGTCGGTATTGCAAGTAACTTACTGCAGTCCTATGTACCAGGCATGTCAGGACTTTAACCGCTTCCCGACCGCCCACAGTAAATTCACGTCGGCGCTTGTGGGCTCTGTGCAGCGCCAACGTGAATTCACGGTGGGTGTTAAAAGCACGATCTGGGTGTCTCAGAGTAGCGCTGACACCCGGAACGCGCTGTTATCCCCTGCCTCTGGTCCCGGAGATATGATCGGGACCTGATTAGTTCAGGTCCCGGTCATGTGATCGCAGGGAAAGTGTGTTGTAGCAACGAACTGGAAAGTTTGTTGCTATAACAAACTGGAAAGTTTGTTGCTACAACCAACTTTCCCGGGGACCGATTGCTGGTGCTGAAGTCGGTTATAAGGCAGAACCGGAGGGTATACAACAGCCCCCGGGTCTGCCAGGCACGACAGCCTATGAGAACCAGCCGGAGGCAGGTCCTCATAAGCTTCCTGTCAGTGTGACTGTCAGCGTCGCACTGACAGTTTATAATACGTTACACTACCTAGGTAGTGTAATGTATTATAGCAGCCATCAGTGCTGCAGGTCTTCAAGTAAAACAAGTAAAAAATAAAGTAATAAAAATGTTTTATAAAAGTGTAAAAACAAGTTATAAAAGTTACCAAAACAAAAAATGCTTTTTTTCCTATAATAAGTCTTTTATTATAGGAAAAAAATGAAAATGTTAAAAAACAGTACACATATTTGGTATCACCGCGTTCATAACGACCCAAACTATAAAACTATAATATTATTTTTCCCGCACGGTGAACAGCGCAAAAAAAATAATTAAAAAACAATGTCAGAATCACTATTTTTTAATTCAAATAGTTTTTATTGAAGTTTTTCAGACATATAAAACAATATAACAGTACAACAAGCCATCACTGCCAGTCTGTCTTGTCAAGTCACAATTATAGTTGTACAGGGGTTCAGAATATAATCTTGTATAACATACAATAATTCATTGCAGAGTATGAGAATAATACAGGTCCACTACAACACGACCCATAAGCATATGGACTAGACGTATCACAGTGAACCAATCAGCCCCGAAACCCCTTCAGATCTCAATAACGACAGATCCGAGCAGAATATGGCCACAGCAGTGGTAACAATAACAGAAACAGAAAAAAGAGAACAATAAATAACCAAGGAAAAACTAGTCGATTTGCTAGTCGATTTACCCTGAACAGATTGTCTACATTATGTTTAGTTTATGTGGGACATTTACAGAAAGATGATCCGACCCACGCAGCCCAATGAATGTTAAAAGAGGGGATTGAGAAATTGCCAAACGCTATTGCTCTTTCATACATAAAGGTGGTATTGATTAATGCAATGAGTTCAGGTACAGGAGGGATTTCAGGTTTTTTCCAGTATCTTGTTATCACTAATTTAGCCATTACTAGGATTTTGCAGGCAAGTCTCCTGTTTTTCAAGGGAATATTATCTAAGTCTAGGAATAGCAAGGACGTGTGTGGCGAACTAGGTAAGCTCATGGAGAATACATCTTCCATTAGTTTGTACACTCCCACCCAATATTGTTGAATAATGGGACATGACCACAGTATATGGGTAAGTGAACCCCTGTAACCGCAGTTCCGCCAACATAATGCGCTAGAAGCGGGGTACATTTTATGTAAGCGGTCCGGGGTGTAATACCACCTAAACAAAGTTTTATTTGCAGCTTCCAAATGAGAAACACACTTGAGCGACTTATGTATCCAAGTCAGGGCTCGAGACCACTGGACTTGTGTGAAAGAGGTCTCCAACTCCCTTTCCCAAGCCACTATCGGGTTCGTTTTTTCAAAGACCGCGTGGGAGGACATTGAGCAGTATAAATGTTTTAAGCCCTTCGTACCTTTATTTAAGCTGTTCACTAGTAATAAGTTCCCCTGGAACCGAAGGCCTACATGACTCTGGATGAAATGTTTAACTCTGATATACCTGAATATTTCATTTTGTGGGAGAGAAGAGGACTTGGTCAGGTCAACAAAGCTCATAAATGTTTCCTCATGAAACAATTGTTCACACGTCTTGATGCCGTGTACTTTCCATTTACTTAGATCTAAATCGACATTTGCTAATTCTAGAAAATCTATCGGAATATATGATCTAGGTATGTCTAGTATGTCAGAAGCTTTCGTGTGCATATGCGCCCAACAATTCACAGTTGCTTTGGTGAGAGGGGACATTCCCCCTGGAAGTGGTAAGCCTGCTAGTGGTAAGTACAATAAGGCCTTCAGGTGTTTTGAGCTTATATATGACGCTTCAATCTGCACCCAATGCTTCGAAAGGTCTACTCTCCACCAGTGTATGGCTTGTGTGGTTAACGTTGTCACATAATAGCTATATAAGTGAGGAACGCCCAAACCCCCCAAGGCCTGAGTTTTATACATGACTTGCGTGGCAATTCTCGCTCTCCTCTTCTCCCAAATAAAGGACATTAATAGGCGTTGGGTGCGTTTAAAGTATGAGGCAGGGATCGCAATAGGGAGAGTCCTGAAAAGGTACAAGAGTTTTGGTAGAACCATCATCTTAAATGCCGCTATTCTACCCAACCAAGAGACCTCCACCTTCAGCATTCTATCAATATCCGCCTGGATCACCTTGTTAATAGGTATAGAATTTGCTTCAAATAAATCTTTATGATGTTTAGTCAAACGCAGACCCAAATATGTTATCTCCTTCATGTTCCATACAAAATTATATCTGGACTTCAGAAAGTGCAGGGAAGACGATGAGATATTCAAGGTGAGGATCTGAGATTTTGAAGTATTAAGTTTGTACAAAGAGACCCTGTTGTAAGAAGTGTTGTAAGCTATCCATCACCGCTTCTAAGGAGGTCTCTGGGTTGGATAATGATAAAATTACATCATCTGCATAGAGTGATATGGTGTGAGTTTTTGATCCTATTTTAATACCTTGGACTGCCTGGTGTAATCTGAGAAGTTGAGCTAACGGTTCCATAGAGAGAACGAATAAGAGGGGCGACAGAGGGCACCCTTGTCTAGTGCCATTGGTAATTTTAAAGTCTTGGGACAACACCCCATTAGTATAGATTTTTGCCGAGGGGTCTGAATACAGAGCCTGAATAGCCGCCATTATAGTCCCCAAAAAACCCATTTTCTGTAGTGTTGCAAAGGCATAAGACCAGGAAATACGATCGAAGGCTTTTTCAGCGTCCAATGCAAGCAATACAGAAGGAATCTGGTGTTGTTCAATGTGGTGTAGCAACCCCACAACCCGTCTGGTGTTATCAGAGCCTTGTCTCCCCTTTATAAAGCCAGTCTGGTCGTCTGCTATGAGGAGGGGTAGTAGGGGGGCCAGTCTGTTGGCAAGGGTAGAGGCATACATTTTCAGGTCAATGTTAAGTAAGGAGATTGGCCTAAAATTTTGGGGTTGATCAGTGGTTTTCCCAGGTTTTGGGAGTGTGATTATTAAAGCCTCTTGGTTTTCTTTGGGGAAAGAACCAGACACTTGTGCTGATTGAAATAGTTTGCATAGGTATGGGGTGAGGGTCTCTCTAAAAGCTTTATAGTATGCACTCGTGAGGCCATCCGGCCCAGGTGCTTTGTCCGGGGCTAGTTTCTGGATAACTTTTTGTACTTCAGCGTCGGAAAATGGGGCATTCAGGCTCTGCACCTGATTCTCCGAGAGTTTAGACAGGGGAATGTCCTGTAAGAAGGTTTGAATGTCCTCCATGGTAGGGTGTGAAACAAATGGGTCTGATTTTAGATTATATAAGGATTCGTAGAAGATCTTAAATTGGTGAGCAATTTGTAACGGATGTTCAATATGGGCCCGCGAGTTAGGATCAAGTAAAAAGGGGATTTTCGTTTTTTGCCTCTGTTGTTTAAGGCGGGAAGCTAATAATTTGCCGGCTTTGTTATTTTGTGAATAGTAACGAATTTTAGTTTTGCGCAGTGATTTCTCATATTCAGAGACCATCGCTAGACGTAACTCTTGACGGATGCTACGTAGGTTCTCAGCTTGTTGGGCTGAGGGCGCGGTCTTGTTTAACACCTCCAATGCATACAATCGCTTCGTGAGATCAGTAATTATGGCTGCCCTTTGCTTCCGTTCGCTATGTCCCATACGGATTAAGGACCCACGAATGTATGCTTTATGTGCATTCCACAATGTGCTATCCTGTACATCTCCCGTGTCATTACTCCTAAAGTATTCTTTCAGGTCCCTCAAAATATCCTGTTTATATTTAGAGTGAGCAAGAAGATATGGATTACATCTCCAGACAAAGGTGTTATTAGCAGTATTGTGTTCTTGTAATGTGAGGGTTATGGCTGCATGATCTGACCAAGTGATCCCTTCAATCGTACAGTTCACTAGACGGAGCAAGGAGTTCTTGTCAGTAAGGAACATGTCTAGCCTAGAATAACAGTTGTGTGGACTAGAATAGAACGTATAGTCCCGTTCTGTGCCATGTTGTATTCTCCAACTGTCATACAGGTCTTCCCGCTGGATTAAGGTTTTTAAAAGGGGTTGTCCCAATCTATCACTTGAGGTGGAATCCATAGTTACATCCATCACCATATTAAAGTCCCCACATACAATGACCTTGCCATCTTTGTGTTTGTTTAGGGCTCTAAATACTTTATGCATGAAACTCAACTGCCGCGTATTAGGGGCATATGAGTTAACTAGAGTAGTTTTTACGTTGTTAATGAGGCACACCAACACAATATAGCGACCATTAGGATCTATCTGGACATGAACCAAGTGAAATGCTACAGTGTTCCTAACCGCAATCATTACCCCTTTAGATTTATTGTGAAAGTGTGAATGAAAGACATGCGGGAAAGCAGGGCACTTAACTCGGTGTGCATCTTTAGCCATGAGGTGCGTTTCTTGTATGCACAGGATATCGCAGGCCTGTGATTTGGCCTCTTTCCACATATAATTACGTTTTTGAGGGGTATTCAACCCATTTACATTTAAAGATACTAATTTAAGCGGCATTTGTACATTGAAAATAACATGCTAGGACTCCTTCTCCCACGCCCCCACATCTTGAGCCCCGACCTACCCACCGGAATCGTATACCAACAGATCCAGGGAAAGGACCGTTTATGAATCCTTTGACCCATGTTTAGATAAAGGGGAAAAAATCAAAGTTAGGATTAGTAGTTTCAAAAGAACATACAATCTGCCCAAAGGTACAATGCAAAACTTAGTCATATATGAAGCATAGTTTCCAACACATAAATCATACATAACAGAGAACAAAACAGCAGCCAAGGCTGCTAAACATACGTGTACATGGGGGAAAACAGTCATTGTGAAGTGGAATCCAAGATGGACGTCCTGTGCACCAATTTTTTGCTGTGCTGAGCCCTTTCCAAACCCCGTTAATTGTGCTTGCGGGTTTTCCGTGAGACCTGTTGCCAATCAGCCAACAAATGACGTGGAGGGTTTGTCCCTGATGTGGTCGGGAGATGGATCTTCATGTTCCACTGTTGTAACAACTGCAGACCTTCATCCAGAGTTCCAATGACATGCATATTGTTGTGTCGTTTCACCAAAAGCTTCACCGGGAACCCCCATCGATACATTATTTGATTTTCCCTAAGCGCTGCCGTGATGGGTGCCAAATTTCTTCTCAGTTGTAAAGTTGCGGCCGACAGGTCTGTGAAGACCGAGATATTACTGTACCGAGCTGGTATCTGATCCTTTCTCCTAGTGGCCTGCATCAAACTTTCTTTGACATGAAAAAAGTGAATGCGCGCAATGACATCACGTGGGACATCTTCAGCAAGGTGTTTGGGCCTAGGGAGACAATGTATTCGTCAATGATCAAGTCCCTTTGTGAGCACTCGGGTAACATGTTTTTTTATAAAATCTTGTGCAAATGCATTGAAGTCTTGAGGGTTAACTTCTTCAGGGATGCCCCTAAACTTGACGTTATTACGCCTCGATCTGTCCTCCATGTCCGCCATTTTAGCCTTGACTTGGGCTAAGTCATCCGCCATATCATAATGCGCATCGATTAATTCGTTATGAGATGATGTGACTTCACCCATTTTGTGTTCTAGGTGTTGTACTCTGTGTTCCACCTCTTGCACAGAGGCAGACAGAGGGTTAATAAGGCTTGCCATTCCTGCATGCAGGGATTGCTGTAAGGCTAATAACATATTCTTTAACATCAGTTCAGTAACTGGCTTTGCAGAGGACGGTAAACTACCCAGCACATCACATGAGGCCTCTAGAGGTGTCTGAGGTGTAAAAGCTGCAGTGAAGGAAGATTGTCTTACCCCATCTGAGGGCTGAGCAGAGCTGGCCCAGTTGCGTCTCTGTGAGCCAGGGCTCCTGCCTGAAGGAGAAGATGGCGCCGAAACAGCAGGCCCACGTGGAGCGGAGCATATAGAGCGGGTGTCGGCGTCCTCGTGGTGCGACCCAGGACTAGTTACCGGGAAGTTCCCCTTCAACAGGGGTGAATTCAAAGTCCCCACCGGGTCTGAGCTGCGCCGTTTGTGCGTTGTCAGCTCTGATCTAACTGCCGGCGGCGAGACCGAAGTAAGTGAACCGGCCTGGGAGCCTGCTACTGCAGTGTCTGCAGCATCCCCGTCCTCCAGCGGTATGAGGGGGTAGAAGTCGGTGAGTTTCACCGGTTTGGGGACCAGACGTCTCTTCCTCGGCATCTCCAGGTTTCAAGTACACACTATGCGGGTGGAGAGTTTGGGTATAAGGCAGTCAGCCGTCGCTTTATGTCGCTGGGTGCAGGAGCTCGTCTATCAGGCGTCCATCTCTCTCCACAGCCAAGCCACGCCCCCCAGAATCACTAATTTTTGGTCATCAACCCTCCCAAAATATAGAATAAAAAGTGAGAGCTGCAGGGAGCCACATACCCCCGATACACTGACGGTGCCTCCTCATAGTCATGGCATTATAAGGACTGCTCTCACATAGGTCAATGTATATGGACGTAGAGGCAGGGGGCACGCCGTTATCCTATACAGAGACACTGCCCACTGTGCCATGGAGGAGGTGGACCGGATCCTCATTCACACTCTGAGGACTTGTGGCACAGAAATCCCAGAAGAGGTCCAGAATGTCCGTCAGTTCAACACTGAACTCATAGTTGAAGCTGTGGTAAGATGTCTGCGTGTGATAAACCCGTCTGTGGGTTCCAACGTCATTCACATCCTGCCCCCAGGGATGTCGGCTCGTTTCCGTATAGGCACCAGCCTGGCGCAGGCCTGTCAGGACCTGGGATATACTGGGGAAGTCGGTTACCAGACTTTTCTATACAGCAGCGAGCCGGATATTCGAGCACTTTTGATTTTCCTGGCTGAGAAACTTCCAAGACATTCCCATGAAGATGCTCATCAACCAGCAGGTAAATCTGCAGTGCTACAGAGGGAGATTGCGACCAAGATAATGCAACAGCTCTCTTTTCCATGGCTGCCACCATCTTGCCGAACAACAGCTGCAAAACGTTCTCAAAGTTTATGCCGGTTGCATAGTTTTCACGCGCAAGCCTTGTCCCTTGCTGGAGATTCTTCATCCAAATCCATACCCCCTGAACGTAAGGAGTATTGGGAGAGATACCTGCCTTTTGTTAGCACACAGCTGCCTCACGCCTACTCTTTAGCAGCCTCGCTACTTGAGAGAAACACATCTGACCTCAGTGCCGTTCAGGAGTGGGAGGCTGAGTGGAAAAGCCAAGGTCTTGCCTCTCGTTTGTCTCCTGAGGAGTACCGCAGCAGGAAACGCCAGCGTTTGCAGAAACGGATACAGGATCAGCTCTACCAATGCAGCCAGCAGCTTTCTGAGAATCATGTTCCAGGACCATCCACGCAAGATCTTGTGGATATGCTGAAAGCCTTCTCCGTGGAAGGGGGGGTGGATCAAAACAAAGGTTCCAGGTTCACCCATGCTCAGAAATTCACCCACCAACAGGACCCTCAAGTATTGACAGAACAGATGCAAAGAGCGGCTGAAAGTCTTCCTAAAAAGGACACACAGGATGCACAAGCAGAGCAGGAAGAACTGTCTTCTCTGCAGCAGCAGATAGAGCATATGGAACGAGATATCCAAACCCTATCTGAGAGCACCAAGCTTCTTCATCTCACTATCACTCAGGTGGAGGAAGAGGCGGGTAAACTCCAGCAGCACAGTGATGAGAAAGAGACCGTGGTGAAAGTGAAAAAGAGAGCGGTGGAATTACTGCCGGATGCAGAAAATAATCTCACCAAGTTACAGGCTATGGTAGATAGCAGTAACCGGCGCATGGCGAACCTTGTAGGACAGTGGGAGTCTCATCGTGTGCATCTAGTGTATGAACACAGAGAGTTGAGGAGACTCCAGCAGGAAAAAGAGGACGAATCTTCACGCTGGATGAAAGACGTTAGAGATTTATACGACAAAATTCGAGCTGCAGCTGATGAAGCCAGACGCAAGGAGGACCTGTACAAACAGCTGGTTTCTGAGTATGAGTCTCTGCCTAAGGACATCTCCCGTGCTGCCTATACCCAACGCATCTTAGAGATTGTAAGCAATATTAAGAAGCAAAAGGAAGACATCACCAAGATCCTTTCGGACACTAAAGATCTGCAGAAGGAGATAAATAATCTGACTGGAAAAGTCGACCGGACATTTGTAGTGACTGATGAGCTTGTGTTTAAGGATGCCAAGAAAGATGAACCAGTCAGAAAGGTCTACAAATACCTGGCTGCCTTACATGAGAATTGCAGTCAACTAATTCAGACCATTGAGGACATGGGAACCATTTTGAGAGAGATACGTGATTTGGAAGAGCAGATAGAGACAGAGGCGGCTAAGAAGACTCTGAGTAATCTGCAGAAGATCTTGGAAGATTACAAGGCCATCAAACAAGAGAACGCTCTGCTGCTGGGTCGCACGAGGGAGACTTAGAGAAGCTTGACATCTTGGTGTCTTTTCATTGGGGCTTATGTCATACCCAGGAAAATTGCTGTTTATTTACTGTCATTGTACTGTTGCTTTAGTATGCAGGTTTTAATGTGCTTTATTCTGTAATCATGGTTGGTACTGAATTCACTTCCCTACATGACTCAGCAGAAACATAAATGGGCTGCTTCACCTTTAAGATGTATTCTCCAGAGAGAGGGGAGGGGTGTAGCTAGCTGGGGACACAGGAACAAACCTCACCCAGTGCAGTGTGTGGAGCAGCGCAGTGCAGAAGTGAGGAGAAGTGTGCAGCAGCGTGCAGCAGAGGAGAGCAGACAAGTCAGTGTCTAAAGTTGGATTCAGGGAGATGCTGCAGCAGACATGTGGATCTGAGAGGAATTCTGTGAGAGGATCAGCTACAGTCATGTGGAAGTGAAAGGAGTGCATGTCAGTGTGTGTTGCATGTGGCACAGAAGCCAGACAGGGAGCTTGGACACTACTGAGAGTGCCTAGAGCAAAACATGGAGATTGCACACAGCCTAGAATCCCCAAGGGACACCATTCCTCTGTGATAGTGCAACTGGATTGGGACAGTCAGCAGCACACCTTCCAGCACAGTATAGAGAAGAAAGAGGAGCAGAACTCACAGCACACGTGGAGGAATTACAGACAGAGTCAGGGAGGTGAAGCAGGAACCACCATTTGCAATACCCTGTGATATGTTTATACTACTTAAAGACATGGCCTCTGTAACAAAAGTAACCACCAAGCATATTGTGCCCAGTAAAACTACTGTGAAAGTTTATTGAACCCTGTCTCCTGGAACATCCTTATTTCGGGGTACACCACATAACATCCCAGGGGACAGAGAACAGTGTATCCTACAAGCACCACTTATTTCACTGGTTCTGCGGCCCGAGGCGCGGGAGAGAGAAAGTGCGCCACCGTGACCAAAGGGCGCGAATGCCAACTTCAGCTCAGAGAGCCCCGCCCACCGCGACTCGGCGCCCGCGTTACCACAAATTGGCGTCACGAACAGGATGTACCACGAGGTGTGACCTTAAACATGTGGTCCTGCGGCAGCCATCTTGTGAAGGAAGCCGCGATTCTCTTGGAGAGCGCAGGACTGTGAGATCGCTCTGTGTGTGTGACAGTAAGTGGATGACTGCACTGTTTTCTTGTTGCGTATTGTCTGCAGGGACAGACTGTTGTTAAGTAAAGAAAGCAGGACCGGAAGGTCTCTAATAAGAGATGGAGGGAGATAGTGAACTGCCTGGCAGCAGTGGGACCCCCAGCATAGCACACGCAATGCCAATAACGATGCCGTATTATTTTGGAGCGCCCTGGCTCCCCAACTATAATGGAGATGCAAACAGCCTGAGAGACTTCAAGGAGAAGCTGCAAGCCATGTTCCGGCTGTACCCGGTTACCGTAGAGCAAAAAGTGGAAATGCTGATCGGTCAGTTAGGAGGAGCAGCCTTGAGGGAGGTGAAGTCCTGGCCTCACACTGAAAAACGGACAGTGGAACGGATTTTTGAGCGGCTGAGCACTACCTTTGATACCCGGACTATCTCTGAACTAAAGATGCGGTTCTTTGGCACGAAGCAACAGCCTGGTGAGTCGTTACGCAATTTTGCCCTCAGTTTGCAGGAAGCGTTGCATGCTATTAAACAAGTGGATCCACATGAAGTGCTGAATACAGACAGAACCCTGAGGGATCAATTCGTTGAAGGAGCAAGGAAAGAGGCTACAAAGACGCAATTGAGAATCTTAGCACTGCAGAACCCTGACAGCTCGTTCCTAGACTTTAAAGAGATGGCCATCAGAGTCCTAGGGACCGAATCAGAGTCCAACCCAGTCCAAACCCGCCCCGAACAGAACCCCAGCGGTGCAGCGCCAATGTCTGGCATCAACAAAATTGTCACGCAGTGCGCTCACACACAGGTGCAGGATGTGGCAAAGGAGTTGCAAGTGCAGGTTGCAGAACTGGCTAAAGGTCTGACAGAAATGTGCCAGGAGCTGAAAGAATTTAAACAGCAACGCCGACAAGATGAAGATTGCTGGTCTCCGAGAGGTAGGCAACATTACAGCCCCGGTGGGGACAGTTATAGAAATTTTGGGAGAAGGCCCACTGACCAGTTTGATTTCCAAGGAAGACCCATTTGCAGGCGGTGTAGGAGAAGTGGTCACATTGAGCGAGAATGCCAGCATTTAAATGTGAATCTCCCCAGGCGAAGGACCAACCCTCGGGAGGAGAGCGCATAGGTCCAGATCAGTCAGAGTGGATTCCCCGATACATTGGGCACTGTCCTGTGGTCACTATCCAGATAGATGGAATCCCGTTTGCAGCATTGCTAGATACCGGTTCGCAGGTGACAACAATACAAGTGTCACATTATGAACGGCATTGGAAGCTAGATCAGCTATTGAAACCTCCACAAACATGGATTAATGTTATAGCCAGTAATGGACAGATCATTCCCCATCAAGGATATTGGGAGCCAACAGTCAGAGTTGGACAGACCGAACTCCCACAACAAGGCCTGATAGTGGTTGACGTTCATGATGATGAATTTCCCCCAGTGGTCCTAGGCATGAATGTGCTGCAGAACTGTTTTGAAGAATTTATGGTGGCCATGAAGAAGGATCTGGTCTTAGCCCCATCGTCAGAAGGAAGATTAATCCAGCAAACTCTCCGCTTGTCGCATGGACACCAGAAATTTGCCAACCCAGATTGAGAAATTTGCAAGGTCCGAGTGACTGACAGACGACCAATATTGCTGCAACCAGGTACAGAGACTATGATACGGTGCAGGGCACGAATGGGTCTGCGTGGTCATACACAATTTGCCAACCAAAATGCCATGACAACAAGGAGAGGAACCCCGCCCCCATCTAAACAAGTGCCTCTTAATCTACAAACAGAGAAAGTACATTGGGCTCAGGTCCAGAAAGAAAGCAGAGTCTTGGAAAGTTTAAAAACCCTTCTTGAATCTGGAAGAAAACTCAGCAGGAGTCAGCGTATCAGTGCCGATCCAGAGTTGGTCAAACTGTTAAGGCAGAGAAGACGGCTATTCATAGGAAAGGGTCAGCTATACAGACGCACTCTAGATCCAATCACTTATGAACGTGTGAATCAGATTGTGGTGCCCCGGCAGGATGCCAGCATAGTCCTCGAAGCTTACCATGACCAGTCTGGTCATTTTGGGTGTCAAAAGACTGAAGCCACTATAAGAAGACGGTTCTTCTGGATTGGAATGAGAGAGGACATTGAAAAATGGTGTCGAGAATGTACTTCATGTGCAGTGAGCCGAAGAGAGCAACCTGGCCAGAAAGCGCCACTACATCCTATTGTGAGTCATAAGCCGCTGGAATTAGTTGCACTTGACCATGTGAAGCTGGAGCCAAGCAGAACTGGGTTCACCCATGCTCTGACCATCATTGACCATTACACAAAGTTTGTTGTAGCAATGCCCGTGAAGGATTTGACAGCCAAGACCACAGCTGAAGTCTTCTGGAAAACCTTTGTTCTACCTTATGTATATCGTAAACAGATTTTGACGGACGAAGGGTCTGCGTTTGAGTCCCAATTGTTTCAAGAGTTGTGCACCCTCTATGGCTGTAAGAAGTTACGAACAACTGCGTACCATCCACAATGCAATGGACTCTGCGAAAGAATGAACAAGACACTGATAGAAATGCTGAAAACTGTGCCTACTCATCGAAGAGCAGATTGGCCCATTCTTCTTCCAGAGCTAACTTATTTGTACAACAATACCGTCCATTGTTCCACCGGATACACTCCATACTTCCTGATGTTTGGTCGTCAAGGCAAACTACCATCTGATATAGCTATGGAAATTCAAGTCAGCGATACCATCAATCCACTACCACGAACAGACTGGGTAGCAGACCATCAGCGTCGCCTAAATGAAGCCAATGAAATGGTTGAGAACCGGATGAAAGTCGTACGTCAGAGACAAGAAGAGGACTATAATTCCAATGCCAATGCTGAACCTTTGAAAGTTGGAGATCGAGTCTGGTTAAAGAAGAACCACAGAAACAGCAAGCTAGATGACTATTGGGAACCAAGGCCGTACACTGTGAAAGCCATTCCTCATCCAGAAATAGAAATCTACGAGATTGGAAAATAAAACTTAGAGAGTACCAAGGTGGTACACCGTAATCAGCTGAAACTTTGCCTGTTGAAGGACTCTAGAGAGGAAACCATTCCAGATGAGACACCCTCTGAGGGAAGACTGGAGTCACCCATGGAAACTGCAGGTAATATGTTCCCGTTTGACTGGCCTTTCGGTCCTTGGATGCAACTAGGTGTCCCACAAGTTGTCCCTAGCCAAAGTGTGCTGATTGAGTCCCACCCACAAGTTGTTCCGAGCTACTGTGAACTTATTGACTCTCAGCCCCCTACTACTTGTGATCCTCCTAGAAGGTCGGAGAGAGCCACCAAAGGTAAAATTCCTGAACGATACTGTGACTGAATAGACATGTCTATGCTACAGACTGTTTCTATGGAGCCCTATAGTTACATTTGACCCCCCAGTTGGCTCATGCAGCCTTGATTTGATTTTTTGAGACCCAGAGACTGTCCTGAACTTTATTTTGAAACCCATGTTGTGCACGTTGCACCACATCTCTATTGAGTCTATTGAAGTGCATCGCAAGGATTGTCGGCTGTACCATGCGCCTTGCTAATGGCGTCAGAAGATGTCTTGCCATATGGACGTTGTTGCTGGATATATTGAGAGACACTAGTTTTACAGTATTGCCTTAATATTTTTGCCTTTCAGGAACGCACTATGGACATTTGCCGTTATGATGCAAAGTTTACCTTTGATATGTGAATATGTCATATTGCATATTTTTGTCCCGTTTTTGTTGCAGGAGAGACAGTGTCGGGGACGACCCTGATTTTACCGGGGACGAATGTGATACCCAGGAAAATTGCTGTTTATTTACTGTCATTGTACTGTTGCTTTAGTTTGCAGGTTTTAATGTGCTTTATTCTGTAATCATGGTTGGTACTGAATTCACTTCCCTATATGACTCAGCAGAAACATAAATGGGCTGCTTCACCTTTAAGATGTATTCTCCAGAGAGAGGGGAGGGGTGTAGCTAGCTGGGGACACAGGAACAAACCTCACCCAGTGCAGTGTGTGGAGCAGCGCAGTGCAGAAGTGAGGAGAAGTGTGCAGCAGCGTGCAGCAGAGGAGAGCAGACAAGTCAGTGTCTAAAGTTGGATTCAGGGAGATGCTGCAGCAGACATGTGGATCTGAGAGGAATTCTGTGAGAGGATCAGCTACAGCCATGTGGAAGTGAAAGGAGTGCAGGTCAGTGTGTGTTGCATGTGGCACAGAAGCCAGACAGGGAGCTTGGACACTACTGAGAGTGCCTAGAGCAAAGCAAGGAGCTTGCACACAGCCTAGAATCCCCAAGGGACACCATTCCTCTGTGATAGTGCAACTGGATTGGGACAGTCAGCAGCACACCTTCCAGCACAGTATAGAGAAGAAAGAGGAGCAGAACTCACAGCACACTTGGAGGAATTACAGACAGATTCAGGGAGGTGAAGCAGGTACCACCATTTGCAATACCCTGTGATATGTTTATACTACTTTAAGACATTGCCTCTGTAACAAAAGTAACCCCCAAGCATATTGTGCCCAGTAAAACTACTGTGAAAGTTTATTGAACCCTGTCTCCTGGAACATCCTTATTTCGGGGTACACTACATAACATCCCAGGGGACAGAGAACAGTGTATCCTACAAGCACCACTTATTTCACTGGTTCTGCGGCCCGAGGCGCGGGAGAGAGAAAGTGCGCCACCGTGACCAAAGGGCGCGAATACCAACTTCAGCTCAGAGAGCCCCGCCCACCGCGACTCGGCGCCCGCGTTACCACACTTACATCTAAATTTATTTACGATCCTGTACATAGACTGCACATTTCTCATAATACTGGATTCACATCTGTAACAAAAATAGACCTCACTAAGGAAGCAATCTTTGCGCAACTTATTGTGCTTGCGATGCTGTTCAAGTTGCAGCCTGCAGAGGGCAGTACAGTGCAAGTTATTTGACAAGTATGTTCCATCCTGATGAAGTGTGCAGTACTGGAAGCCTAATGCGGAGTGTAGATGCCAGATGATCTAATCCGTTACCTTTTTTTTTTTTTCTTGGAAACTAGTTGAAAAACAACAAGTTTCTTGTACGGAGGAATCAAATAATTTTTGTAACATTCATATCTGTAAATGAAAACATTTCTATAAAGACAAATTGAAGCTGAAAAAAAAAAAAGAATAAAAAGTGATCAAAAAGTCGCATGTATCCCAAAATAATACCAATAAAAACTACAACCCGTCCCGCAAAAAACAAGCCCTTACACCGCTTTTTTGACTGAAAAATGAAAAAATTACGGCTCTCAGAATATGGTGACACGAAAAAGAAATAATTGTATCGAAAAGTGATTTTATTGCGCAATCGCCACAAAACATAAAAAACCTATATACATATGGTATCGCCGTAATCGTACCGACCCGCAGAATAAAGTAAAATATCATTTATAGCGCACGGTGAACACTGTAAAAAAAAAAATACAAAAAAACATTGTCAGAATTTGTTTCTTTGTCACTTTGCTTGCCAAAAAAAATCTAACAAAAAGTGATAAAAAAAATCACATGTACCCTAAAATGGTACCAATGAAAAGTACAGATTGTCCCGCAACAAATAAGCCCTCACACGGCTCCGTTCGAGAAAAAAGAAAAAAGTTCTGGCTCTCAGAATATGGCGATGCAAAATGTGCAGAGTGTTCCAAAAGCGGATAAGATCGGGCGCCATTTATCAGTGCGACACCGGCCACATGTCTGCGGATTATTATTTATTTACCCCATTACTATACCCTCTTATTATGCCCTGATGTACTCTGCCCAGGTTACATATACCCCCACATTATAAATTGAAATACCAGAAAAACCCCAAACAGAACTATTACCAAGCAAAATCTGCGCTCCAAAAGCCAAATGGCGCTCCCTCCCTTCTGAGCCCCACAGCATGCCCAAGCACCAGCTTACGTCCACATATATGATATTTTATATCCGGGATAACCCGCTCAACATTGTATGAGGTATTTGTCTTCAGTGGCACAAACTGGGCACAATATATTGTGCATTAAATTGGCATATCAGTGGAAAATTTTAATTTTCAATTTGCACCATCCGCTGCGCATTAACGCCTTCGTGCACCACGACTTTATAGCCGTCGTGGTGCGAGGGGTTATATATGAAGCGGACTCACGCGCTGCCCCCGCTCCATATTCTGCAGGTGTCAGCTGTGTATTACAGCTGACACCCGGGACTAACGGACAGGAACAGCGATCTCGCTGTTACAGGAGCCTGTAAAATGACATTATTCTGCAATACAATATTACTGCAGTGTATTGTACCAGTGACCTAATGATCGCTCGTTCCAGTCCCCTAAAGGGACTTTTGGGAGGTTTCCACTGTTTTGGTACCTCAGGGGCTTTGCAAATGCGACATGACACCCGAAAACCATTCCAGCTAAATATGAGCTCCAAAAGCCAAATATTGTTCCTTCCCTTCTGAGTCCTGCCGTGGGTCCAAACAGCAGTTTATTACCACATATGGCATATTGCTGTAATCAGGACAAATTGCTTTACAAATTTTGGGGTGATTTTTCTCCTTTATTCATTGTAAAAATTAAACATTTCTATGATTTTCATATTCACGGCCTAATTCCACTAAATTCAGCAAAAAAACTGTGGGGTCAAAATGCTAACTATACCCCTAGAAAAATTCCTTGAGGGGTGTAGTCTTCAAAATGGTGTCAGTTTTGGGGGGATTCCACTGTTTTACTTACTCCAGGGCGTTGCAAACGCGACATGGCACTGAAAAACAATCCAGAAAATCTGTGCTTCAAAATCCAAAATCCTTCCCTTCTGAGATCTGCCGTGGGTCCAAACAGCAGTTTAGTACCACATATGGGGTATTGGCGTAATCGGGAGAAGTAGCTTTACAAGTTTTGGGGTGCTTTTTAATCTTTATTCCTTGCAAATATTTTTTTTTATATTTTTTCAGAAAAAAAGTAGATTTTCACTTTCACAGACAAACTCCAATAAATATAGCAAAAGACCTGTCTAGTCAAGATGCTAACTATACCCCTAGATAAATTCCTTGAGGTGTGTCGTTTCCAAAACCGTCTCACTTTTGGGGGATTTCCACTGTTTTGGCACCACAAGACCTCTTCAAACCTGACATGGTGCCTAAAATATATTCTAAAAAAAGGAGGCCCCAAAATCCACTGGGTGCTTCTTTGCTTCTGAGGCCGGTGCTTCAGTCCATTATCATACTAGAGCCACATGTGGGATATTTCTAAAAACTGCAGAATCTGGGCAATAAATATTGAGTTGCATTTCTCGGGTAAAACCTTCTGTGTTACAGAAAAAAATGTATTACAAATGAATTTCAGCAAAAAAAATAAAATTTGTAAATTTCACCTCTACTTTGCATTAATTCCTGTGAAACGCCTAAAGGGTTAAGAAACTTTCTGAATGCTGTTTTGAATACTTTGAGGGGTGCAGTTTTTAATATGGGGTGATTTATGGGGTCTATCTAGTACATAAGGCCCTCAAAGCCACTTCAGAACTGAACTGGTCCTTGACAAAATATGATTTTGAAATTTTCTTGAAAATGTAAGAAATTGCTGCTAAAGTTCTAAGCCTTGTAACGTCCTAGAAAAATAAAATAATGTTCAAAAATCAATGCAAATATAAAGTAGACATATGGAATATATAAAATAGTAACTATTTTGTGTGGTATTATTATCTGTTTTACAAGCAGATACATTTAAAATGAGAAAAATCATAATTTTTGCTAATTTTCTCTACATTTTGGTGTGTTTCACAAATAAGCAATGAATTTATTGACCAAATTTTTCCACTAACATAAAGTACAATATGTCACGTGAAAACATTCTCAGAATCGCTTGGATAGGCAAAAGCATTCCAGAGTTATTAACACATAAATTGACACATGTCAGATTTGAGAAAATGGGGCTGGTCATGAAGGCCAAAATTAGCTCGGTCTTGAAAGGGTTAAGATGTCGCTGTGTAAAGCGACACAGTGACAGTACGGGCAACTCCGCTCTAAAGCAGAGTTGCCGGGCAGAAGATGCCGGCATGGGACCAATCAGAATGGTCCAGTGCCGGCGAGCGCTGTGATTGGCCAGTCTGTACTGACTAGCCAAACGAAATGCAGATGTATTGTTTTACCGACATCTCCTGCTCTGTGAGGGCTCAACTGTGTCCTGGAGTCTGACAGAGCCAGATGCTGTGTAGATAGATAAAAATGTACATAAAGCCGGCAATCAGTCCCCTCACCAGCTGATAAAACACTACAACCACCATCATCTGGTGATCAGTGTCATCAGACCTGTCCTCAGTCCTGTCCTCAGTCCTGTCACCGCCTCTCATCCCCTGTACCCAGCTGTATACCCCTAGATTGCCCACTGCCCGAGGTCCCGGTTAGGTAGCAATGACACCTTTCATTTAGAATTTGGTAGGTAGGTAGGGTTTCCCCACTTTCAAATACAGCAGGGTCACTGGTGGTCGCTCTGCTCCTATTGTTCAGTTGAAATATTTTTAAAAAAAACAACGATCATCAGAGCTGTCATCGCCTGTCATCAGACCTGTCATCGCCTGTCATCAGACCCGTCATCGCTTGTCATCTCCAGTTAGGAGTATAAAATATGGGCCAAAGGCTTTACACCGCTGATGAGCTAAACCAAATGTTATGCTCAGATACAGACTCAGCAGGTGAAGGTGAAGCAGTTTGTGATTTCATCTGAATCTGTATCTAGAGAAACTGACTGTGAACCCCCCGTCAGCGCGGAAGAGTTGCAGGTCCTGCCATGCCCGGATTATCACGGGTAGCTGCAGATAATTATAGCCCCCAAGTGCCTGATTTTACAGCCTCCTCAGGGATCAATTTGATGCCACAGGGTTCGAGGCCATTGATATTTTATCCTTTTTTTTTTCTGACTCCCTAATAAATTTATTGGTTGAGAAGACGAATATCTATGCTGCTCCGTTTATCTCCCAAAACCCTGACCCCCTACTATGCCAGAGGCAAAAATTGTACTCCAACAAATGCAGCAGAGCTGTATACATTCTGGGGCATGTTTAAGTTTTGGCATTATAAAAAGCCCCCTATTAGAGATGACTGGTCCTCTGATATATTATATAGACCCCCCTCTCCACCGCACAATAATGAGCAGGACACGCCTTGAGGCGATAATTAAATTCCTGCATTTTAGTGATAACAGTCGCTGCCCCCCCCCCAGATGCCCCAAATTTTGACCGTTTTTTTTTAATAAGGCCAATAATTGACAATTATTGTCAAATATTTTACCAAAATGATATCCCTATACAGAATATTGCGGTGGATGAATCCCTTGTTTGTTTTGAGGGAAGGCTCAGGTTTA
This sequence comes from Rhinoderma darwinii, assembly GCF_050947455.1. Taxonomy (NCBI): domain Eukaryota; kingdom Metazoa; phylum Chordata; class Amphibia; order Anura; family Rhinodermatidae; genus Rhinoderma; species Rhinoderma darwinii. The sequence continues at coordinate 569,048 of NW_027461831.1, forward strand.
GGCAGCACCTTCCAAAAAAAAGGGCCCTTTATGTTATTAAATTATATAAAATCTGTGGGAGTGCCCCCGGGTATACCCATCGCTTCAGGGTGTATGAGGGAAAGGACTCTAAAATTGATCCCCTGAATGCCCCCCCTTCCTAGGAGTCAGCGGGAAGATTTGTGTGGGACCTTGTGCATCTGCTGTTTGGCAAAGTGTACCATTTATATATAGATAATTTCTACAATAGTGTCCCGATGGTTTAAAGTCTGTGCGTCCCGATCCACATTGGCCTGCGGCACAATCCGGAAAAACCATGAAGGTCTCCCCAAAACTCTGCTAGGACAGTCGTTAAGGGTGGGAGAGAGCAGGGCCGTCTGCAGAGAAGATCTGCTGCTCCTCAGATACAGAGACAGAGGAGACGTCCTGATCCTGACCACCATTACTAATGGCGGCCGGAGCCTTGTCCCTGTATGCGGATCCACCACCCAATCCCGCAAACCCTTGTGTGTACAATAAATTTATGGGTGGCGTTGATGTTTCAGATCAAGTCATCAAACCACACAGCGCCATGCGCAAAACAAGGGTATAGTATAAGAAGCTGTACCCGGCCAACATTTCATCACAGAAGCCCCCCCCCCCCCCCACTGAGAAAAAACAGAGGCCCCAGAAAAGAGGCCACGTGTGCTCAAAACAAGGCATCAGGAGGGACACGCGATATATGTGCGAAACGTCCCCCACAATCCTCAGATTGTGTCTCCAGTGTTTTCAAATTTACGACACTTCTTTAGATTTTTAATTTTCCTTTTTTATTAATTCTTCATCCACCTTCAGTCTTCCATATTGGCCATAACATTTTGTTTTCACTGACAAGTCCTTTACCTCATTGTAATATTAGTAAAAACTCCAAATAAACTAAATATTCTCCCTATACCCAATACACTATGCCCTATAGGCAGCTGGAATAGTAATGGAGGGAGTGACCCCCTCACCCGGATTATAAAGCTAAGTGAGAGGATAAAATGATGTTTTACCTCAGCAGAAAAAGTAATTTTTCATATGTTTTAATAAATGTATTTTCTGGGCTGCATTTTATGGAATGGTGGGTGGGTTGGCAGTGGGACCTGCCATTCCACCTCCCTCCAGTGCGGGATTTTAAGGCTGCCAACTTCACAACTAATAATTCTTACTATACCCCTAGATGAATACCATGAGAGGTGTCCGTCACATAGTCACTATTCTCACTATACCCCCAGGTAAATTCCTTGAGGGGTGTAGCTCCAAAAATTGGGTTACTTCTGTGGGGTTTATAATATTTTGACACCTCAGATCATCTGTAATCATGGCACAATGTGATAAATACCACCATAGTGGGCCTGAAATATTGCATAGTGCTTCTTATATCCTGAGCCCAACCGTGTGCCTAAACACCAGTTTACATCCACATATGGGGTGTTGCCTTACGCAGTAGAAATTGTGTACAAACTTTTGCCGTGCTATTTCTTCTATTACATCTTAGCAAAAAAATGGAGAAGATTCGAATTTTCATTTTTCATGGACCATTTCTAACAAACACCTGTGGGGACAAGTTTACTAGGCCACTAGATTAATTCCTTTCCTTTATGGGTATAGATTCTAAAATGGCATCATTTTTGGGGGTTTCCACTGTATTGATACCTCAGGGGCTCTGCAATATGGCGGCCTAAAAGCATTCCAACAAAATCTGCGCTCCAAAATCCAAATGGCACTCCTTCCCTTCTGAGCCCTGCCGTGGGTCCAAACAGAAGTTTATTACCACATATGGGGTATTGCAGTAATCGGGAGAAATTGCTTTACAAATATTGGGGTTCTTTTTCTCCTTTATTCCTTCCAAAAATGTGAAAATTCAAAGTTTTTTTTTAAGAAAAAAAGTTGATTTTCATTTTCACAGACTAATTCAAATTAATTTAGCAAAAAAACTGTGGGGTCAAAATGCTACTTAAACCTCTAGAAAAATTCCTTGAGGGATGTAGTTTCGTGAATGGGGTCAATTTTGGGGGGTTTCCACTGTTTTGGCACCTAAAAAAATGTTTTGGTGCCTGAAATATTTTCTAAAAAAAAGGAGGCCCCAAAATCCACTAGGTGCTCCTTTGCTACTGAGGCCTCCACATGCATTACAAATTAATTTTGACAAAAAAAACATGAATTTTACATTTCACCTGTAATTCCTTTGAAACGTCTAAAGGGTTAAAACACTTTGTGAATGCTGTTTTGAATACTTTGAGGGGTGCAGTTTTCAAAATGGGGTGATTTATGGGGGTTTCTAATATATGGGACCCTCAAAGCCACTTCAGAACTGAACTGGTCCCTGAAACAATAGCCTTTTGAAATTTTCTTGAAAATGTGAGAAATTGCTGCTAAAGTTCTGAGCCTTGTAACGTCCTAGAAAAACGATGCCAACATAAAGTAGACATATGGGGGATGTGAACTAGTAACTATTTTGTGTGGTATAATTATCTGTCTTACAAGTAGATACATTTATATTTTATAGAAAAATCATAATTTTTGTAAATTTTCTCACAATTTCGGTGTTTTTCACAAATAAATACTTAACTTATCGACCAAACTTTTCCACTAATATAAAGTACAACATGTCCCAAGAAAACAATCTCAGAATCGCTTGAATAGGTAAAAGCATTCCCAAGTTATTACCACATAAAGGGACACATGTCAGATTTTAAAAAATCGACTTCGTTTTCATGGCCAAAATAGGTTGCGTCGTGAAGAGGTTAAAGCCGCTTACTTCTGTGTATTAGATGACATGTAAGGGCCGGAGGTAATTCATTTTATGGCTAACAATTACTGATGGATTGGTAGAGCGACATAAGGCAGGTGATCGATGATGAGATATTGCAGAGCAAGGAGCCCATATACTGTTCTTGCATGTGGCCCCTGGCTGTCTACAGCGAGTACATGGAGTACATTGGAGCCGGTCACATGACGAAGAGTCGTGTCGTCGTAAAGGAAGACTGTGCATCTAGACTTCCGGTCCCCCGGCAGAGCCATAAAAATCTATTAATATCTCATAATCAGCGCGACGGGGACCGGAATGTATATTAGCGAGTGATCTCACGTACTGCAGGGACTACACTGCGAATACTTTTTGGTTCCCACGTAACCCCTTTAATCCTGGTGGGGGCCCGTCTGCTCTAATGTTACATTAGAGAACAGTATCACTACAGCTCATAACCAATATATTAGCGGAGTGTGTGCTGATTCCTATTAAAAGAGGGCGTTTCTGGTTGTTTTAGGGTGTTCCCAGGTGGAGCGGGGTGGTGCTAAAATATCCTGCAATTTGGGATTCAAATTTTTGTAAGGCCCCATGCACACGACCATAGAATTCATCCGTAATTACAGAACTATTAATTTCTATTGACCACGGACACATTCCCATATATTTACAGGAAGGTGTCCGGGCCATAGAAAGCCGCCGCATAAGACGTGTCCTATCTTTTCCTTTTTATGGACCGATCTCCCATACTTTGTATAGGAGCACGGGCTGAAAATGTGGTTGGCTGGCCGCAGCCGACCCTGCCTGCAATTACGGGCACAGCCGTGTGAATGAGGTCTTAATATGTGTCCACATACACCAGTAACTTCTAACATGTTAGGCTCTGTGGTGAACGTCCAGCCTATAGACTGGGAAAATCTCCAGAGATATAAAACACGTACGTGGCGTGGACAGGGTCTTGAAGACAAACTATGCAGGGCCTGGAATTCTCCGTTGGTGTTCTTTGAATCCCTGTGTCATGCTCCGCCCCCTCAGGTCCTGGGCTCGGAATAACACAGTGTATCGGTTTTGTCTGGAATGTTCCTTTAACAAATTTCTGCAATTGACACTTTGCCCAACCTCCCGGCCTATCCCATGAAAGTCTGACATTGATGACCCAGCATGGGCCCCATATATTCACTGGGCACGTATAGGATCGTGGTAGAAAGCTCCCTGGTCAATTATTATTTATTCTCAATATATTCCCATTATTATTATTTTAAGAGTCAAATATGAAACGACTATCCCCTAATAAGCATCTTGGAGGGGAGATAAGCGGCCACTAAACACTTCTAGTGAAGGTTAAAATCACAGCCATACGCCCCTTATCAGCCCCCGCAGTCGCCGTACACAGTACATAGTAAAAAACGGACGTCACAATTCCCTGGTTGGATAAAAACATGTAATAGTCTGGTATCCGAACAGAACCGCAAATGTGACCAGAGCCGCAAATGTGAACAGAGCCGCAAATGTGAACAGAACCGCAAATGTGACCAGAGCCGCAAATGTGAACAGAGCCGCAAATGTGAACAGAACCGCAAATGTGACCAGAGCCGCAAATGTGAACAGAGCCGCAAATGTGAACAGAACCGTAAATGTGACCAGAGCCGCAAATGTGAACAGAACCGCAAATGTGACCAGAGCCGCAAATGTGAACAGAGCCGCAAATGTGACCAGAGCCGCAAATGTGACCAGAGCCGCAAATGTGACCAGAACCGCAAATGTGACCAGAGCCGCAAATGTGAACAGAGCCGCAAATGTGAACAGAGCCGCAAATGTGAACAGAACCGCAAATGTGAACAGAACCGCAAATGTGACCAGAGCCGCAAATGTGACCAGAGCTGCAAATGTGACCAGAGCCGCAAATGTGACCAGAACCGCAAATGTGAACAGAGCCGCAAATGTGACCAGAGCCGCAAATGTGACCAGAGCCGCAAATGTGACCAGAACCGCAAATGTGAACAGAACCGCAAATGTGAACAGAGCCGCAAATGTGACCAGAGCCGCAAATGTGAACAGAGCCTTAGTCACAGAGATATTAGGCACTCAGCTCATAATAATCATATAATAACGTAATCCCACAGAATATTAGGACTGGTGCAGGTCTTCAGAATTACAAAATTTGTGCCCTCCACATCAGAATTCATGGGGGACATCTGGTGGCCTCCATTATAACCCTGGTCCATGTGATCTCGCAGTATTTATAGCCTCTGTAATATTAAGTACGGACTGTTGAACCTGCGCCTCGTATTTGAACACATTTCCAGGGTAAGAGCGAGAAAAACGTCCGGAAATATTGATGTCTCGAAAGCCCAACGCACGGCCACCAGGCCTACAATCAGCCCGCTGGGCGGCCCAGAATATATAAGAATGCTCTAGCATCCAAACTGTGGGCCTAACATGATCAAAAAGAAAAACACATTATGACAGTGTTCTACAATAACAAATCCGGACGTATGTATCTGGCAAAGCAAGAGGAAACACCCGCGATGATAAGGCAGTGGTGGAGAACTGTTCTAAACTGATAAATAGTGAGGGGAGTGCGATCCATATGTACTAGGAACTGGGAGTAATGGAAACGAATGAGTAAATACTCAGAAAGTAAACGCATGGCGCAGACCGCGCCCTGGGTGGCACGCAGGTGAATCCAAACACCGTGGCCAAATACGTCAGTCTTAGATCTTCGTACCCGTAAGTTCCCGTACCCGTAATCGAGCAGCCTCAGCGGTTATGATAACATCCGTGTGCTGTAAGCCACCCTGCTTTTTTTTTGAAGGAGGTAATAATTCACTGATTCTAAAGGCTTAAACAAGGCAAGGCTGAAACTGAGGGCCAGTAAAGTCTCGTATGGAGATGAGCACATTTTTGGACTTGCCATTACAAAACGGCAAAGCAAGGGATAGGAAATTGGCCGTCGTGATTCCTGACGAATATGACACTTTTTCCAGTCTGGGTAATTAAAAAGCATTTGGTGACATCCCCCCCCCCCCCCCCCAACCCAGTGACTTAAAATAAAAAGCAATACCAGATAAACGTTTCTGTGCGGCTGTGCCAGATATGTTTAAAGCCCTCAAGGATAGAACATATTCAATTGTTACCTCTAAACATAACTTATCCGAAGAAGAAATATTGCGACCTTTCACGACCTGTAATCACTCCAACCACGCCTTAGCGTTTCTCTGCCACGTAGCAGGCGCTACTGATGAACTGACGAGAGACATCAGTTGAGGTCCACCAACTCCCATAAATGATTTGGGCATGAGATGCGGACCCTCTCCGTATTGGGCAGCAAAGCCTGGAATTCGTGCCAGCGAAAACGTGAGAGAGAAAAAGCAACAACATTATTAAGACCAGGAACATGTTTTGATCTAAAATAAATGTTATGTTGTAGACAGCGCAAAACTAAGTCACGTAATAAAGATATAACAGATAGTGAAGAACAAGACAGACTGTTAATACCGGCAACCACACTGGCGTTGTCGGACTAGAAACAAATATGTCGATTTTTGAACATTGGTCCCCAGATTTCGACTGCCACAATGATTGGAAAAAGTTCCAGCAAAGTAAGATTCCGGCAAAGGCCAGCGGCATGCCACGCTGCAGGCCAGGATGATACACCAAGCCGGGCAAACAACTGCTCCAAAACCGCAGGAGCCCGATGTATCTGTGTATAATGATAATTCTGCATTGTTGCCTTCTCCTGACCTGAAACATGTATGTTTGGAAAGATATACTTGGAAAGTATATAGTATATATACTTGGATATAAAGATATAGTTGGAAAGAAAACTACCCCATATGGTAAGGTCCGCTTTTAAGGGTTTGGTGAGACGAATCCGATGCCCAGCTAATTTAACTCCTCGAGTAGCCAATGATAAGCGGACAAAATCCTTCCCATTGGAATGACACGGCAAGCAAAGACCAAAAGACCCAGTAGTGACTTTTACTACTCCACAAAATCCTTCAATCAAGCTAAAAAGTTTCTTAATCTTTCTTCAGGTAACCTGAAAACCATTTCTATGGTGTCAATTTCAATGCCGAGGAAGGACAACCTTGTTATTGGACCTTCGGTTTCTTCTGCGGAAAGAGGGACGCCAAAACGAGATATGAAGAATTGAAATGTTTTTAGCATGTGATGGCAGGTATCCTCATCTGCTGGGGCGACAAATAAGAAATCGTCTGAATAATGAATTGCTGACCGTGAACCAGTCTCATATCTTACCACCCATTACAGAAATGAGCTAAACATCTCGAAATAGTGACATGATATTGTCAAAAATATTTTAATTATCTTTATATGTGTGAACATATATTGCTTTTGTGAAGGTGATTAGAATATGTTTAAAAAGATAACATTTTACATGGACTCCATCTTGTATGGTAGGCATCCATTTTGGATCATTGGAATCTATCTTTTGGCCTGAAGGAGCCATCTTGAGGTTAATAAGTAAAAAGTAAATATCAGCAGATGTCCTGAAGCAATTCTATGTTGTGTTCTTGAATTGAATGTTTTATTACTCTTTTAAGGAGCAGATCAAATAGCCTTGGCCGAATGGACAATGACTGTTTACCATCTCTCAGCCTTGGAAGAAGCCCTCTGTTTAATTAATTTAAACTTATCTGCAGTCTCCATTCTCTAGTGAGATAGGAAGTAGAGACAAATTAACTTGTGTATCTGAAATGTGTGTCCTTCCCATGGGACAAGGTTCAGGCCACCTGGGGCTTGGAGGGTGAAGTATTATTATAATGCATTGAAATAATTCTTATTGGCTGAATCAGAGTCATTATCATATTGTAGATGATTGGCTGAAACCAAAGCCTACACCTTTCCTGTCATTATACCATATGTGGAGTTTTGGGATATTACCATATATAGAATGTTTATGTTTGCAAGTATGAGGTCACCACCTACTCTCATTTTCCTATAAATAAAGATGGATCCGCCCCCTAGGGCAGAGATCGTTTGAACACTGAAGCTGCGTGTCCTGGTCTCTCCGGCCGGCCTCTCTCAGATCCACCATTGAGAGAGCATTCATTAATTAATTTGGAGCTCATAGACAAATGCAGATAATGTCCAACGTTAATGGACATACTAAATTCTGCAGCGACAATATGGAACAGACCATGGGCAACAAAGTATCAAAATAATAGTGATCCTCATAGAAACAGCCTAATAGGTGATATCAATCTGGGTGTACTGGCAGCAAGCTACAAGCTGATTCTATATCTGATTTCAGCGCTCCCTGACCAGCGCAACTGCACGATCAAAGGAAACGTAAGAGACCGAGGAATCCTCCAACGAAATCCCATAGTTTACCGAAAGACCTTTAGGAAATGAAAGATGGTGTATAAGGCGGAACTTACCGACTTCCTTCTTTGGGACCACTCCCAACAGAGAAACCCGAAGGTTAGGGAAGAAAGGACCCTCGATTCTATCTAAAGATACTTATTTTGCCAACTTCTCCCTTAAGACCTCCGGCTGCTCCCTAACCGATTTCAAGTTGTCCACAAATAAAGAATGGCTGCTTAGGTTAAATGGGATAAAGAAACCAAACGTGAAACCAAAACGTAACTGTGCTGCCGCTGCTCTGTCAGGATACTTATCTAGCCAAGGCCCCATCGTGGTTTCGCTCACTGGGGTCCTTTCCGTCACATTGAGCATTTTGCTTTGAAGGTGCCTCATGTGTTGGGCGGGAACCACGAGATGCTGTGTGTGGACCTCCACATGCGGAGCACCAATGCTTATATTTGCATAATCCTGCAAATTTACAATGGCCTTCATTGAATAACCAGCATGCACCAGGCCTGCGGACGGCCACTGACCCTTGAGGAAAAGGAGCTGATGAGCCACCATGTGGAACCGCCATGTGACTTATAAGCACTATAAATGCTATCCATGTAAATGAAAAGTTCCGAACAGCGTTCAGGGTGGTGCTGACCCATGACACAACCCATAACGGAAAAGGCCGGTATGCAATTATTCATGGTTTTGGCTACCCTGGGTTTTCGATCCTATGGTAAAATTTGGTCGATACATTCCGTGTTTATTTGTAAAAAACACCAAAATTTTGAGAAAATGTGTAAAAATTTAAATGTATCTGCTTATAAGACAGATAGCAACACCACACAAAATAGTTACTAGTTAACTTCCCCCATACGTCTACATTAGATTGGCATCGTATTTTGAACATCCTTTTCTTTTTCTAGGACGTTACAAGGCTTAGAACTTTAGCAGCAATTCCTCACAATTTCAAGAAAATGTCAAAAGGCTATTTTTTAGGGACCAGTTCAGTTCTAAAGTGACTTTGAGGGGCCCATATATCAGAAAACCCCATAAAACTCCCCATTATCAAAACCTAAACCCTCAAAGTATTAAAAATAGATTATAGGAAGGTTTCTAAACCCTGTAGGTGCTTCACAGGAATTACAGCAAAGTGGAGGTGAAATTTACAAATGTAATTTTTTTTGCAGAAAATCAGTTTTAATCCATTTTTTTCTGTAACACAGAAATTTTTACCAGAGAAACGCAACTGAATATTTATTGCCCAGATTCTGAAGTTGTTAGACTGAAGCACAGGCCTCAGAAGCAAAGGAGGACTTAGTCGATTTTGGGGCCTTCTTTTTCTTAGAATATATTTTAGGCACCATGTCAGGTTTGAAGAGGTCTTGTGGTGCCAAAACAGTAGAAACCCCCCAAAAGTGACCCCATTTTGGAAACTACCGAAGGGAAAGAGCGCCATTTGAGTTTTGGAGTTCAAATTTAGCTTGAATGGTTTGCAGAGGCCATGTCGCATTTGCAAAGCCCCTGAGGGGAGAAAACAGTGGAAACCCCCAAAAGTGACTTCATTTAGGAAACTACACCCCTCAAGGAACTTAACTAAGGGTATAGTTAGCATTTTGACCCCACAGGATTTTTGTAGAAATTTTTGGAAGTAGGCTGTGAAAATTAAAATCTACATTTTTTTACGATTAAATTTAGCTAAGCCTAAAAAATTTTCATTTCCACAAGGACTAAAGGAGAAAAGGCACCCCAACATTTATAAAGAAAATCCTCTTGAGCACAGCAATACCCCATATGTGGTTATAAACTACTATTTGGACACACGGCAGGGATTAGAAGGGAAAGAGCTCTATTTAGCATTCAGATTTTGCTAGATTGGTTTGCGGCACCCTGTCACATTTGGAAAGCCCCCGAGGGCCCAAAACAGTGGAAACACCTTTATGCACAGACCCGTTTTTTCAGGGGGGAGGTTTTGCACTGATAAGTGGTGACCCTTCTTATGCCACTTTTGCTACACACTCTGCACCTCTTTTGGTATCTCCCCTTCTTTGCAGTTTGGGGAACGATGCCGGTAAAGTGTTGCCCTGGTACAATACGGGCGCCCTCACTTTCAGCAGATGTGTTTGGGCCCTCCCCAACCTGATTTTCAAACACAAGCACCTTGATAATCTCCTCCTGAAAATTAAGGAATGACTCTGTCCGGCCTGCACATTTGCATAGCACGTAAGTGTGATACAATGCCATCTGTACTAATGGCACGGCCACCTTTTTGTACCACACCCTTGTCTTCCGCATTGCACTATACGGCTTCAGCACTTGATCTGAGAGATCAACCCCTCCCAAGTATTTATTATATATAGCCCACGATGCAATCTGGCTTGTGGGTCACCGTGGTGGCACCTCGTACAGGGACAGGGGTTCTGCCGTTTCCATGTATTGTGGTCAAGAGAAGGACATCCCGCTTGTCCTTATACTTGACGAACAACACTTTCTCGCTGCATAATGCACCCCTTTTGACATGTTGCCCAATCAGAGTTTTAGAGAGGCCTCTTTGGTTATTGCGCACCGTGCCGCAGGCTGCAGTATTTCTGGTGGAGAGGCATTTAAATAGTGGGATGCTGATGTAGAAGTTATTCACGTAATGTTGGAGCTCCAAGAGGGGGGGGATTCTGGGGTTCAATCCTGAAGTCCTTCCCTTCATAAACCCAAAACCTGAGCTGCTCTAGCTCAGTTTGTACATTTTTATCCCATACCTTGCCCTCTTACTGGGTAGGTATTGGCGGAATTTTAGCCTACCCATAAAATGTACTAGGGACCAATATTTTTCAGGTAATCCAGGATCTGTCAGCATGCATCTGATCATTTCCATCAGAGTTCTGTTCTTCCTTTCTGCTGCCCCCATTTGTCCCTTTAAATCTGCCGTTCCAATTATCTGCACGTGGATCAGAGATTGTGGTTTTGACCTTTTGTTTAGTCTCTTTTGGAAATGGTTTCTGCTGTTCTGCTTTCCATATTGTACAGTCCTTCTTTAGGTGTCCCTGTTTGTTGCACCTGAAACATTCTCTTCTTTCCTCCTTTTGATATTTTGTCTCTGTAGCTTTAACCCCTTCCCGCCGCAGCCACTTTTGGACTAAATGACTATTCCCGTACTCTGCAGGTGTATGTATATTGCTGTTCATATGTCATTATCTTGATTGTATTCACATTTATTTTTTGGTATATGCCTATCTGTGCAAAAGTTTTATACTTATTGCCTGCTTGAAAACTACTTAGACACTTTAGCATTTTTGGGGGATCATTTTTCCGGATTACTATTTGGTTGTCCTGCTGCGCTAGTGTTCTGATTCCATCTTTGATTTTGCGAGGGTTACGCTATTTTAATATGTTCTATGTTGTCTGCTTGCATTTGTCTATTTGAGTTTAATAAAGGATTTTTTGTATTTCTTCAATTATTTGGTCGTGACTGTTCTTTTCTTTTTTGGTCTAAGTTATTAGTCACTAGGACCACTGATATATTTGGGTTTATTGCTCAGTTGGCTAAACATTTCCCATATGTCTACTTTATGTTTGCATCATTTTTTAAACATCCCTTTATTTTTCTGGGACATTACAAGGCTTATAAATTTAGCAGCAATTTCTCACATTTTCAAGAATATGTCAAAAGCCTATTTTTTTAGGGAACAGAACGGATCTGAAGTGGCTTTGAGGGCCTTATATATTATGAACCCCTACAAATCACCCCATTTTAAAAACTGCACCCCTTAAAGTATTCAAAACAGTATTTAGAAAGTTTCTTAACCCTTTATGCGTTTCACAGGAATTAAAGCAATGTGGAAGGGAAATTTGCAAATTCCATTTTCTTTGGGCAGAAATGCCATTTTAATCGATTTTTCCTGTAAGACTGAAGGTTTTTACCAGAGAAACACAACGGAATATTTATTGCCCTGATTCTGCAGTTTTTAGAAACATCCCACATGTGGCCCTAGTGGGGTACTGGACTGAAACACCGGCCTCAGCAGAAAAGGAGCACCCAGTGGATTTTAGGGCCTTCCTTTTCTTAAATTATATTTCAGGCACCATGTCAGGTTAGAAGAGGTCTTGTGGTGCCAAAACAAAGGAAACACCCCAAAAAAGACCCCATTTTGGAAACTACACCCATTGAGGAATTCATCTAGGGGTGTAGTGAGCATTTTGACCACACAGGTTTTTGCTGAATTTATTAGAATTGGGATGTGAAAATAAAAAAATTGTCATTTTTTTTTGAGAAAAGTTGTAGTTCTAGCCCAAAATTTTGCATTTTCACAAGGACTAGAGGAGAAAAGCACCTCAACGTTTGTAAAGCATTCTCTCCAGGGTAAGGCTATGGCTCTAAAGGGAGGGAGCGCCATTTAGTATGTGGAGTGGAGATTTTACAAGATTCGTTTTTTGACACCATGTTGCATTGAGCTATAGTATCAGTACAGTGGAACCCCAAAAAACTTACCCCATTTTGGAAACTACATCCCTCAAGGAATTCATCTAGAAGGTAGTGAGCATTTTGACCCCACAAGTGTTTTGCAAAAATTAGTACACAATAGATGTTGCAGATTGAATATTGCCCTTTTCCACAGATATGCCACTTCAGTGCCCAATGTGTTGTGCCCAGCTTGTACCATCGTAGACGAACACCCCATAAATATTTAAGCAGGTTCTCCAGAATACAGTAATACCCCATATGTGGTCATAAATTGCCGTTTGGGCACGCTGCCAGGTTCAGTTGGACCACCATTTGGCTTTTGAATCGCTGATTTTGCTTGGTTTTACTGTTATTTCAATTTATAATGTGGGGACATATGTAAGCTGGGCGGAGTACATCAGGGTATATGTAAGCTGTGCGGAGTACATCAGGGTATATGTAAGCTGGGCGGAGTACATCAGGGTATATGTAAGCTGTGAGGAGTACATCAGAGTATATGTAAGCTGTGCGGAGTACATCAGGATATATGTAAGCTGTGAGGAGTACATCAGAGTATATGTAAGCTGGGCGGAGAACATCAGGGTATATGTAAGCTGGGCGGAGTATATCAGAGTATATGTAAGCTGGGTGGAGTACATCAGGGTATATGTAAGCTGAGTGGAGTACATCAGGGTATATGTAATCTGTGCGGAGTACATCAGGGTATATGTAAGCTGGGTGGAGTACATCAGGGTATATGTAATATGTGCGGAGTACATCAGGGTATATGTAAACTGTGCGGAGTACATCAGGGTATATGTAAGCTGGGTGGAGTACATCAGGGTATATGTAAGCTGTGAGGAGTACATCAGAGTATATGTAAGCTGTGCGGAGTACATCAGGATATATGTAAGCTGTGAGGAGTACATCAGAGTATATGTAAGCTGGGCGGAGAACATCAGGGTATATGTAAGCTGGGCGGAGTATATCAGAGTATATGTAAGCTGGGTGGAGTACATCAGGGTATATGTAAGCTGAGTGGAGTACATCAGGGTATATGTAATCTGTGCAGAGTACATCAGGGTATATGTAAGCTGGGTGGAGTACATCAGGGTATATGTAATATGTGCGGAGTACATCAGGGTATATGTAAACTGTGCGGAGTACATCAGGGTATATGTAAGCTGGGTGGAGTACATCAGGATATATGTAAGCTGGGTGGAGTACATCAGGGTATATGTAATATGTGCGGAGTACATCAGGGTATATGTAAGCTGTGTGGAGTACATCAGGGTATATGTAAGCTGGGTGGAGTACATCAGGGTATATGTAATATGTGCGGAGTACATCAGGGTATATGTAAACTGTGCGGAGTACATCAGGGTATATGTAAGCTGGGTGGAGTACATCAGGGTATATGTAAGCTGGGTGGAGTACATCAAGTTATATGTAATATGTGCGGAGTACATCAGGGTATATGTAAGCTGTGTGGAGTACATCAGGGTATATGTAAGCTGGGTGGAGTACATCAGGGTATATGTAAGGCAATTTTTTGTTGGTGTAACATGTACACTCAGGTTGGAATATTTTGATTATCTGATACCATCTTCCAATAAATTCTTAATCTTTCTACAGGTGTTATGGATACCTATGGTGCATTCGTCCAGTTCTATAGTGGAGGTTGTCTATGATGTTCAACTTTGGAAATTGTGGGCTTGTTCCCCCTTTCTCCTGTTGGTTATTACCACATGCGGGCCCTCTGTATGCATGGGAGTGTTACCTTATGTATACGCATTTATATACTTGTTTTTCTTTTCTATATATGGATTTGGCGTCTCGGTATGTCTTCAGCTTTCTCAAGGGGTAGGTATTGGTACTTTTATGCGTACCAGCTCTATTTTTATTCTTATATATGCCTATTGGTATATTCATTTATATATTGGTATGTCTGTATTTCTGCACGATATCATATCTATTTCATGTATATACTATATTTCTTTGTGTACCGACCTTATTTATATTTTTAGTATTACATGGAACTATGGGTGCACTAATTCATATATTTACATGCTCATGTTTATGCCCTATAGCATATTATATATATATTGAATATGCACAAATTCACTTGTTTTATGTTTTATGAAACAAATTCATTATGACATCATATTTACACATATGCACTTTATTCCACAAAATATTTATTATTGGATATGTAATGATGTAGTATATTTTTTTTACACATATGGATTTTAGGTCAATCCATGTTTATTGTTGGATATATTATTATGTATTAGACCATCTACATTGATGGATTTCAGGTTACTACATATTTATTATTTCATATATTGTTTTTATATCTGTACACAGATAAGTATATTTTTTCTCCTTTTATATAACACATTTTACAACGATCTGTATTTTGACACTTTCATATAGGTGCCTATTTTTGTCGATTTATACAGCACATTATACAATGATCCACATAAAAAATGTGTGTAAGACTTGTGTATGAGTAACAGCGGTTTTATGTTTTTCAGGTGCCGTCCTCATCTCTTCTCACATATTTTATTTCTTTTGTATTTTTCTCTTTTTATCACTGTCACGAGCACGCGTGTTCACTCACCTGTATTCACTCTCTGTCTATTAGCCTCACTTTATTTATTTATTCTTTTATTTTCAATACTTATGCATACACGAATATATATCTTTACCATTATGGTTTTTTATTGTAAATGAAAGTGAATTTTTAAAGTGTATGGTACTCTTTATATTGATATATATATATGCGTGTAAAGTATAGATTCTTATATTTGTGTTGGTGTATGCACATATATGTATTTATGTATATTCATATGTGATGTTTATGCGCGTGCTATAGGCGTCTAGAAAGTATGTATGAACTGCCTTGGGATATACCCTGGTATTCGGGATTATTTTAAACTTTGCCAGCTGTGTTTCATCGCTGAGACATGGTCTCTACTCCTTCGGGGTGAACTGTCTCAGCGATGTATACGGCATCCCTAGCTTGCATACGTCTATTGTCCCTTGTTTGGGCTTCTGGCATATTTGCCAGGCTCTAAGATGGCCACTGACCTCTCCCTACATAACAAGTATGGCCACGCCAGTCCCTCCCTTTAGTTCTTTTGCGGCGCGCACGCGCAGTGCGTACTCTGATGCGGCTGATGTCTATGGGCATGACTTCCGGCGCTCGGATGAACGCCGGTGCGCATGCGCAACGGAGGCATAATGGCGTCCGCAAACACAAGTGCAGCTCCTTTCATCTGTCCACATCTCTGATCTCTGCAGCATGGTAGGTGTAACCTTGCCTGCGATTATAATGCCCATATGCTGTGCACACTTTGTGTCTATTGGACATTGACATAATCCCCTCCCTTTGTATCTCATACTTAAAGTGACCATTATCCCAGCAGTCAATACCCCTTGAGAAAGCTGACGGCGAAACGCGCGTCGGGGGCGGTCAGTGTGGAGTTATCTTGTGTGAGATCCATCATGCAATCCACGGGTTTGTGCAGTCTTCTTAACTTATGAAGTAGGGCAATTTTTGGGTGCAACTGTGCAGTCGTAGCCGTGTATTTTCACACGTATGCACAATGTTGTGCTCTTTGGTTAGGTGCATAGTATATCTATAGCCTCTTCAGCTGTTTAACAAATTGACTCATTACACATCCTCTTTGGATGTAGACCTCTGCACTTTACCACATCACAGGATGTTTATATTGTGTTAGCTTATAACTTGGATTATTTACGCAGTTCCTCCACACTCTCCTTTTTAAATTGTGTGCAATACTGTTTTTATCTCTTCATGGCCAATGTGTTATTTGCATTTCAATAAAGTTTGTTTTATACTGTCATGGTACATAATTTGTGCTATGTGTCGCTCATTTTTTGGATTTACTAGTAGTCTTCACAGTCTGGTATAGGCATTGACATATGTAAGCTGGGCGGAGTACATCAGGGTAAATGTAAGCTGTGCGGAATACATCAGGGTATATGTAAGCTGGGCGGAGTACATCAGGGTATATGTAAACTGTGCGGAGTACATCAGGGTATATGTAAGCTGGGTGGAGTACATCAGGGTATATGTAAACTGTGCGGAGTACATCAGGGTATATGTAAGCTGGGCAAAGTACATCAGGGTATATGTAAGCTGTGCGGAGTACATCAGGGTATATGTAAACTGGGCGGAGTACATCAGGGTATATGTAAACTGTGCGGAGTACATCAGGGTATATGTAAGCTGTGCGGAGTACATCAGGGTATATGTAAGCTGTGCGGAGTACATCAGGGTATATGTAAGCTGTGCGGAGTACATCAGGGTATATGTAAACTGGGCGGAGTACATCAGGGTATATGTAAACTGGGCGGAGTACATCAGGGTACATGTAAACTGTGCGGAGTACATCAGGGTACATGTAAACTGTGCGGAGTACATCAGGGTATATGTAAACTGTGCGGAGTACATCAGGGTATATGTAAGCTGTGCGGAGTACATCAGGTTATATGTAAGCTGTCAGGAGTACATCAGGGTATATGTAAACTGGGTGGAGTACATCAGGGTATATGTAAGCTGGGCGGAGTACATCAGGGTATATGTAAGCTGTGAGGAGTACATCAGGGTATATGTAACCTGGGCGGAGTACATCAGGGTATAAATAAGCTGTGAGGAGTACATCAGGGTATATGTAAGCTGGGCGGAGTACATCAAGGTATATGTAAGCTGGGCGGAGTACATCAGGGTATATGTAATCTGGGCGGAGTACATCAGGGTATATGTAAGCTGTGCGGAGTACATCAGGGTATATGTAAGCTGGGCGGAATACCTCAGGGTATATGTAAGCTGTGAGGAGTACATCAGGGTATATGTAAGCTGTGAGGAGTACATCAGGGTATATGTAAACTGGGTGGAGTACATCAGGGTATATGTAAGCTGTGCGGAGTACATCAGGGTATATGTAAGCTGTGCGGAGTACATCAGGGTATATGTAAACTGTGTGGAGTACATCAGGGTATATGTAAGCTGGGCGGAGTACATCAGGGTATATGTAAGCTGTGCGGAGTACATCAGGGTATATGTAAGCTGTGAGGAGTACATCAGGGTATATGTAAACTGTGTGGAGTACATCAGGGTATATGTAAGCTGGGCGGAGTACATCAGGGTATATGTAAGCTGTGCGGAGTACATCAGGGTATATGTAAGCTGTGAGGAGTACATCAGGGTATATGTAAGCTGTGCGGAGTACATCAGGGTATGTGTAATCTGGGCGGAGTACATCAGGATATATGTAAACTGTGAGCAGTACATCAGGGTATATGTAAGCTGTGAGGAGTACATCAGGGTATATGTAAGCTGTGCGGGGTACATCAGGGTATATGTAAGCTGTGCGGAGTACATCAGGGTATATGTAAGCTGGGCGGAGTACATCAGGGTATATGTAAGCTGTGCGGAGTACATCAGGGTATATGTAATCTGGGCGGAGTACATCAGGATATATGTAAACTGTGAGCAGTACATCAGGGTATATGTAAGCTGTGAGGAGTACATCAGGGTATATGTAAGCTGTGCGGGGTACATCAGGGTATATGTAAGCTGTGCGGAGTACATCAGGGTATATGTAAGCTGGGCGGAGTACATCAGGGTATATGTAATCTGGGCGGAGTACATCAGGGTATATGTAAGCCGGGCAGTACATCAGGGTATATGTAAGCTGGGCAGTACATCAGGGTATATGTAAGCTGGGCAGTACATCAGGGTATATGTAAACTGGGTGGAGTACATCAGGGTATATGTAAGCTGGGTGGAGTACATCAGGGTATATGTAAACTGGGCGGAGTACATCAGGGTATATGTAAACTGTGAGGAGTACATCAGGGTATATGTCAGCTGGGTGGAGTACATAAGGGTATATGTAAGCTGGGTGGAGTACATCAGGGTATATGTAAGCTGGGTGGAGTACATCAGGGTATATGTAAGCTGGGCGGAGTACATCAGGGTATAATAAGATGATGTAATAATGGGGTGAATATCCATGGATTGGTGGGGTCACTTCATGCACAGGCCGGGATTATTGGGGATTATACAGAATATCTGCGCTCCAGTATCGCCTTATATGTGACTTCTTCATTAGTCCTATAAGCCGCACAAGGCCCTAAAGTTTCCTCATCTCCGCTGCATCTACGGGGTCACCTGTGGGGTCCAGTAAATGATGATGTGGGGTATTTAGTGAAAAACGACTGGACCTAAAATATGAGTCTGGGCCGTCATTCAGCGTGATTGCGTTCTTAGAGTCATAACGTGTTATTTTCCGGTGACGGCGCTGTGCGAGGGATCGGTTGTTGGGGAACGAGCTGTCATTTTTATTGGTTCCATTTTGGGGTAAATGCGCTTTTTTTATCGCTATTTATTATATTATTTGGGAGATGAGGAAACCAAAAAACAGCAATTCTAGCGCGGTTTTGTTTCTTCTTTTTTACAGCGTTCACCGTGCGGTATAAACAACATGTGACCTTTATTCTGCGGGGCGATACGATTACAGCGACACCAAATTTATATCGTTTTTTCACGTTTCACTATTTTCCCACAATAAAAATCCTGTTTTGGTGTCGCCATTTTCTGACAGCCGTAACTTTTTTATTTTCCGGTTGATATCGCTGCGGGAGGACTTGTTTTATGCGTGATGAACTGTCGTTTCTATTGGTGCAATTCTGCGTTACTCGCGACTTATTCATCACTTTTTATTACATTTTTTTTGAGACAGGACGACAAAAAAATAAAATGCTGTCATTGTGTTTTATTTCTTTTTTTACGGTGTTCACCGTGCGGTAAATAATGCGATATTTTCATAGTTCAGGCCGTTGTGAACGCGGCGATACCTATAATGTAACGTTCTTTTCATGTTGTGCCGCCTCCAGCGCTGCATTTATATCTTTCTCTATGTTGGGTCTCATTTTATACCGTTTCCTCAGCAGAAATAAGCTGCTGTTCAGACTGGAGCTGTCGTGCAGCTTTTGCAGCGCTGTCATGTCTGATGTGGATACGTTGCTCGAATCAATGGCCTCGAACCTGTGGCATCAAATTGATACCTGAGGAGGCTGTAAAATCAGGCACTTGGGGCTATAATTAGCTGCAGCTACCCGTGATAATCCGGGCATAGCAGGACCTGCGACTCATCCGCGCTGATGGGGGGTTCAGAGTCAGTTTCTGACAGGCGATGACAGGTCTGATGACAGGTCTGATGACAGGCGATGACAGGTCTGATGACAGGCGATGACAGGTCTGATGACAGGCGATGACAGGTCAGATGACAGGCGATGACAGGTCTGATGACAGGTCAGATGACAGGCGATGACAGGTCTGATGACGGGTTTGATGACAGGCGATGACAGGTTTGATGACAGATGATGACAGGTCTGATGACAGGCGATGACAGGTCTGATGACAGGTCTGATGACAGGCGATGACTGGTCTGATGACAGGCGATGACAGGTCTGATGACAGGCGATGGACAGGTCTGATGACAGGTCTGATGACAGATGATGACAGCCGATGAGAGATCTGATGACAGGCAATGACAGGCGATGACGGGTCTGATGACAGGTCTGATGACAGGCAATGACAGGTCTGATGACCGTAGTTGTTTTTTTTTATATTTCAACTGAACAATAGGAGCGGAGCAACCACCAGTGACCCTGCTGTATTTAAAAGTGGGGATACCCTACCTACCTACCAAATTCTAAATGAGAGGTGTCATTGCTACCTAACCAGGATCTCGGGCAGTGGGCAATCTAGGGGTATACAGTATAATAACTTTATGGTGGTCCCTGTCTATTTATCTGGTCCCAGTCCTGATAATTGCTCTCTGGTCCCTGCAGTAATGGCCCCCACACGTCCTCTCTGGATAGTCAGACATTGTGGGAGAATAAGACTGGGACAGACAGCAACCGACATCAGTAACAACATCAAGATGGAGAATACCAGAGATAACACATCATCACCAGAGGAGCTGCACAGGGATAACAACTAATAGTTACTACAGCGCCATCTACTGTCAGTGAGAGATAGTTCCTCCAGCACTCAGCTGCAGATGTTGTAATATTCCAGCATATGTACCCTGCCATTACCGGCGGAGCCGCTTTACTAGCAGAGACTGCGTTAGGGGTGGAGAGCTTCTCTAAGGCTGCGTTCATATGTATCAGTTGCATCAGCATCAGTTTTTTTTTGTCTCTCAAGTGATTACAACTGATGCAAAAACGTATGAGTCGCCATCAGGCTTTTTCACAATTTTTACTACAAAAGCGTCAGTTGTCATCAGTTTCTTACCATCAGTATTTAACATCCGTTTTTACCACAATGGTTCACCAAAAAGGTGGTCCAGGGTCTGAAAATGTGCCATAGTTTGTGATAGATTAGATACATGATAGATTAGATACTTCTTGTGTTCCATGTCAGGGCTCTCCTTCTCTGCTCCGGCCTTGGCGCTACACTGAAGTCTGACACACACATTGTAATATCACGTGTGTCATATTCAGTGCAGCGCTAAGGCCGGCGCCAAAAGAGAGCCCAGAAGGCAGCTGCCGTCCACTGACCTCAGATCAGGTCTACGAAGCAGCCATGGGAGCCTGAAAAGATGCCAAACACTCACTATATCTTCAAGGAGTAGATTGTTTTTGGCACCTTTACAGATACCCACAGTGCCCTCTGTATATAGTGCCACACACCCCTGTAGATAATGCCACAGTGACTTCTTAATATAGTGCCACACCCCCCTTTATATAGTGCCCCACATGCCCCTGTATATAGTGCCACACATGCACCTGTAGATAATGCCGCAATGCCCTCTATATACAGGGGGTACTGCGCCAATATATACAGGGGGTACTGTGTCATTATATACAATGCCACAGTACCCCCTGTATATGATGTCACACAGCCCCCTGTAGATGGCGCCACACAGCGCCCCATGTAGATTGTGCCACATAGCGCCCCATGTAGATTGTGCAACATAGCGTCCCCCTGTAGATAGCGCCACCCCCACTGTATATAGTGCTATCCCCCTTCCCCTGTAGATAGCACCACTGAAGCTCCCTCCAGCAGAGGAATCCCCGGCCAGAGCATCGCCAACGCTGTGGCCGGGGATTCCCTCTCGGAGGACCCCCTGACGCCACTGTCCATATATGGACAGTGATGTCAGGAGTTACTCCCTAAATGGAATCCCCGGCCAAAGCATCGCTGACGGCTACTCCTTGAGCGGAATCCCCATTGCCGACTCTGGCCGGGGATTCCACTCCAGGAGGAGCCCCTGACATCAATGTCCATATATAGACAGTAACCTCAGGGGTTTCCCCTAGGAACGGAATCCACGGCCAGATCATCGGCAACTGGGATTCCGCTCAATCAGTAGCCACTGACATCACTGTCCATATAAGGACAATGATGTCAAGGGCTCCCCCGAGCACAGCACTTAACCCTTTCAGGACCAAGGGTCCTCGATGCCTCAATAACCAGCCCCATTTTTCAAATCTGACATGTGTCATTTTATGTGGTAATAACTCTGGAATGCTTTTGCCTATCCAAGCGATTCAGAGATTGTTTTCTCGTGATATATTGTACTTTATGTTAGTGGAAAAATTTGGTCAATAAATTCTTAGCTTATTTGTGAAAAACGCCAAAATTTAAAGAAATTTTGCAAAAATGATCATTTTTCTAATTTTAAATGTAATCTACATTGTAAAATAGATAGTAATATCACATAAAATTGTTGGTAATTGACATCCCCCATATGTCTACTTTATATTTGCATTGTTTTTTGAACATTATTTTATTTTTCTAGGACGTTACACGGCTTAGAACTTTAGCAGCAATTTCTTACATTTTCAAGAAAATTTCAAAAGGATATTTTGTCAAGGACCAGTTCAGTTCTGAAGTGGCTTTGAGGGCCTTATGTACTAGATAGACCCCATAAATCACCACATTTTAAAAACTGCACCCCTCAAAGTATTCAAAACAGCATTCAGAAAGTTTATTAACCCTTTAGGTGTTTCACAGGACTTAAAGCAGAGTAGAGGTGAAATTTACAAATTTCATTTTTTTTGGCGAAATTAATTTGTAATACATTTTTTTCTGTAACACAGAAGGTTTTACCCGAGAAATGCAACTCAATATTTATTGCCCATATTCTGCAGTTTTTAGAAATATCCCACATGTGGCTCTAGTATGATAATGGACTGAAGCACCGGCCTCAGAATCAAAGGAGCACCCAGTGGATTTTGGGGCCTCCTTTTTTTAGAATATATTTTAGGCACCATGTCAGGTTTGAAGAGGTCTTGTGGTGCCAAAACAGTGGAATCTCCCCAAAAGTGGTTTGGGAAACTACACACCTCAAGGAATTTATCTAGGGGTATAGTTAGCATCTTGACCAGACAGGTCTTTTGCTATATTTATTGGAATATGTCTGTGAAAATTAAAATCTACTTTTTTTCTGAAAAAATATAATGTAATTTTTACAAGGAATAAAGAATAAAAAGCACCCCAAAACTTGTCAAGCTATTTCTCCCGATTACGGCAATACCCCATATGTGGTAATACACTGCTGTTTGGACCCATGGCAGAGCTCAGAAAGGGATTTGGCTTTTGGAGCGCAGATTTTGCTTGGTAATAGTTCTGTTTGGGGTTTTGCTGGTATTTCAGTTTATAATGTGGGGGTATATGTAAGCTGGGCAGAGTACATCAGGGCATAATAAGGGGGTAAATAAAAAACTCATAGATTTGTGGCCGGTGTCGCACTGATAAATGGTGCCCGATCTTATCCGCTTTTGGACAGTGCACATTTTCTGTCGCTATATTCTGAGCGCCAGAACTTGTTTGTTTTTTTTTCCACCGGAGCCGTGTGAGGGCTTATTTGTTACGTTACAATCTGTAGTTTTCATTGGTACCATTTTAGGGTACATGTGATTTTTTGATCACTTTTTATTTGATTTTTTTGGCAAGCAAAGTGACAAAAAAAAACATACATTTTGACAATGTTTTTGTCCTTTTTTTTACAGTAATCACTGTGCGCTATAAATGACATTTTACTTTATTCTGCATGTCGGTACGATTACGGCGATATAGTTTTTTTACGTTTTGTGGCGTTTGCGCAATAAAATCACTTTTCTATAAAATTATTTATTTTTTGTGGCACCATATTCTGAGAGCCGTAATTTTTTTATTTTTCAGTCCAAAAAAGCTGTATAAGGGCTTGTTTTTTGCGGGACGGGTTGTAGTTTTTATTGGTATTATTTTGGGGTGCATGCAAATTTTTGATCACTTTTTATTCTATATTTTGGGAGTGGTGATTGACAAAAAAAAGTGATGCTAGTATTGTTTTTTAATTATTTTTTGCGGTGTTCACCGTGCGGGAAAAATAATATCATTGTTTTATAGTTGGGGGCGTTACGAATGCGGTGATACCAAATATGTGTACTGTTTTAACGGTTTATTCTTTTTCCTATAATAAGAGACTTATTATAGGAAAAAAAGCATTTTTTGTAGCTTATAACTTGTTTTTACACTTGTATAAAACATTTTTATAACTTTTTTTTTTTTTTACTTGAAGACCTGCAGCACTGATGGCTGCTATAATACATTACACTACATAGGTAGTGTAACGTATTATAAACTGTCAGTGTGACGCTGACAGTCACACTGACAGGAAGCCTATGAGGATCAGCTGGTCCGTAGAATGGCAGACCGGAGGCTGTTGTATGGCCTCCGGTTTTGCCATGCAACTGACGGCAGCACCCGCAATCGGTCCTCGGGAAAGTTTGTTGTAGCAACAAACTTTCCAATTTGTTGCTACAACAAACTTTCCCTGCGATCACATGATCAAGACCTGAACCAATCAGGTCCCGGTCATGTCTCCGGGACCAGAGGCAGGGGATAACAGCGCGATCCGGGTGTCAGCACTACTCTGAGACACCCGGATCGCGCTTTTAACACCCACTGTAAATTCACGTCGGTGCTGCACAAACCCGCAGACACTGACACAGCCGGCGTCCGAGCGCTTTTCACAGCGCTATGCCAGCTGGAACAGTGATCTGTATATTCACGCCCTGGCTGTACAGGGTATGTACGAAAAGGAAAAAAGGGGGGGGGGGTAATTTCCTTCAGCTCACCTTGTCACAGGTATGGTAGTCAGCGCACGGATCCTCGTGTCGGCACACGCATTGGAAATGGCAGAAAAAGAAAGTTGGAGCCAGCGCTGGAAGTGGTTAATCTGTTAAAAACGGGAAACTTCTTCCAAGTTTTAATGTTACTTTGGTAAAAACAAATGGACAACAAAATAATGATGACGGGCGGGTAATGTCCAAAGTACAGAGGGTGATGAGGAGATAGGCGGTAGCCTACGCGTTTCAGACCCCTGCTGGGTCCTTAGTCATGGCTTGTAGTTTGTCTGACTATGCAGTCTAGACCTTTTGTAGCCAGTCGATCTCATAATTGGTTGGTTAATTGCGTTTCAAAGTAAACTATCTCCTCATCACCCTCTGTACTTTGGACATTACCCGCCCGTCATCATTATTTTGTTGTCCATTTGTTTTTACCAAAGTAACATTAAAACTTGGAAGAAGTTTCCCGTTTTTAACAGATTAACCACTTCCAGCGCTGGCTCCAACTTTCTTTTTCTGCTATGTACGAAAAGGACGTGGCTATACAGATTGTTGGCATGAAAGGGTTAAAGTAGCGCTGCGCCCAGGGGAATTCTCGGTGAGCGGAGGAGCTCCCTCTGCTCCTCCACTCTGAACTAATTCTCAAGCAGGGACCTGATCACAGTTGACAGCTAGACATACCCCCAGGCGCACAGAGCAGCGGGCACACCGCCCGGAATCCGGTACTGTCCCGTTGAATCCGGGACGGGGGGAGGGTAGTCGTCAGGGGTTCCACCTGGAGCGGAATCCCCAGCAATACTATGACAGAGGATTCCGCTCCTAGCTCACGACCACCTTCCCGCCGGGTGCTGCCGAAAGGTGGATGCGGCAGCACCTGGCGTTCATCCGACCACAATTAAAATAGATAGGATACGGCGCCGGACCTCCATGGGATCCAGCTCCCAGGGAGGTCCGGCACCAAAACTGATATGCCCTGTGCCAGAACAGATCCCATAGAAAGCTATGGCATCCGTTCTAGCATCAGTTTGCCTCCTGCTTTTCTTCAACACACCGGGTGGTAAACTGAAGCTGACACCAGACATATGTGAACGGCCCCTAAGACAGTTTTTAAGGTGGATAATTCCTCAGAGTCATTAACCCCACGCACCCCAGGCCCCAGTGTATGGGAACTCACCAGTACCAGTTGAAGTGGATGGGGATGGTAAGGGGACCACCGGAGTCGTCATCGGTATGATCGGTGCCTGAGCATTCTGCTGCATCACCGCAGCGGTAATAGAAAGTGTGTGGAAAATCAATAGAAGTGGGTGGGGAAGCCGTCTCATCAAGGAAGTGGCTGAGCCAACCTTTCCCTTCTGTTAGGATACGAGCCCTAAAGGCTGTCATTAAATCACCATCAGCAGCAGTCATGGCACTCTGTTTTGGACAGGGCAGCGGTACCTCAAAACTCGCCTCCAGGATCCCAGTGAAAAGAGGAAGCCGCACTATAAAGCAGACAATTTAAGCCCTTTGCTTGTGGGCAAAGTCCAGTACAAAACCTCTCTCTATTGGCCCATGAGTGTGGCCAGTACCCTCAGACAGCATAGAAGGGTAAGCTTCTTTATATGTTGCACCCATATGCTAATTAGAGATAATGGAAGAGGAGAAAACTTTATTAACCCCTTCACAATCTGCACATAAATTAAAACCACATTTAAACCTTTCTCCCCTAACAGTCACTGTGCACTGGATGCCCTTCAGGACCCTCACCCATTAATAACCTCACCCAGGGGCGTAGCTAAGGCTCATGGTCCCTGGTGCAAGAATTCAGCTTGGACCCCCCTACTCCTCCCCAACACCACCAGACCCCTGCGCACGCTTATGCCCGACAGACCTCATGAATGCCCCCACACTATAATGCCCCCTATAGCTGCCCTAACCGTATAATGCCCCCACACAATATAATGCCCCTACAGCTGACCACCAGTTTAATGCCCCATAGCTGCCCCCAATATGTAATGTCCCTATAGCTGCCCCCACAGTATAATGCCCCCATACAGTATAATGCCCCCCATAGCTGCCCCATACAGTATAATGCCCCTATAGCTGCCCCCACAGCATATTGCCGCTCATATCTTCCACATACAACATAATGCCCCCATACAGTATATTGCCCCCATATTTGCCCCATAAAGTATAATGCCCCCATAGTTGCCCCATAAAGTATAATGCCCCTGTATAGTATAATGCAACCCATAGCTGCCCCATACAGTATAATGCCCCCATACAGTATTAAGCCCTCCATAGCTGCCCCATACAGTATGATACCCCCATACAGTATAACGCCCTCCATAGCTGCCACATAAAGTATAATGCCCCCATAGCTGCCCCATACAGTATAATGCCCCCCTACAGTATAATGCCCCCTATAGCTGTCTCATTCAGTATAATGCCCCCTCAGCAGCTACCATATGAGCCCCCCTCCCATACCCTCTATAATGCCCCCATAAGTATGTACCTAATAGAAAAATAATAACAATTAATTACCTATTCCCGTTCCCACGATGGGTGGAGGATCCTTCCCCTCCGGTCTGTGCTGTGAGTGACTCGGCGCAGACAGGCGCGATAACGTCACTACATCGCGGCACAGTGAATGCTGGAGAAAGGCTCCAGCATTGAACCCCACTGAATGTGTGTCCTGCGGATGCAAATTCCGTTGGAGGCGAGACCAGCACGGTCAGCGCTGTGTAAGAACAGGGGCGACCGTTGTGACCCCTATAACTATGCCACTACCCTCACCTATAAAGAGCATCTCTCTGGTGGAACTTGCACATCCGTACATTACATAGAGGGGTCAGTATTTGATTCCCTGGTGGTCTTGGGTAAGGAAAAGGTAAATTGCCTCCTCCTTGGTAGTCTAATGGTTTACCCTCCTCCACACGCTCTAGTGGTGTTTCCTGCCGCTGACGGGAAGCTGAATGCAATATTCACATCGTGATCGAACTCCCTCCCCACCCTGCATCAATCATACAGATCAGAGGGGTTAATAAGGGGCCAGACTATCACGTGTACACATTTTGTAGCAAGATTTTTTTATTGATAAAATGTACGTCTAAGGCTATGTTCACACGGAGTATTTTGCCTAGTTTTTTGACGCGGAAACCGTGTCGCAAAACTCGGCAAAAATGGCCCGAAAATGCCTCCCATTGATTTCAATGGGAGGCGTCGGCGTCTTTTTCCCGCGAGCAGTAAAACTGCCTCGAGGGAAAAAGAAGCGACATGCCCTATCTTCGGGCGCTTCCGCCTCTGACCTCTCATTGACTTCAATGGGAGGCAGAGAAAGCGTATTCCGCTGTTTTTTATGCCCACAGCTCTCAATGGCCGCGGGCGAATGACGCCGCGAGAAACTCCGCGGAAATCGGCGTGCAGGGGGAGGAAAATCTGTCTCAAACTTCCAAACTGAATTTTGAGGCAGATATTCCTCCTGCAAAATACACCGTGTGAACATAGCCTTATAGTGTAAAAAATATATATTTATTTTTTTCATAAATCATAATTTTGCTACAAAAACATTGAGACGTTCTTATTCCTCCAGGTTCATGAGGACAGATCTATGGAAGACTCAGGATTATTATTATTGACAGTAATGAAGACAAAAACAGGTTTCAGGTGGTAGAAATAAGTCAAATGACTTTACTAAACCGTTTTATAAGCCAACAAACAAGGACCATGAGGATAGTAAACAGTCCGCTGCTTCTCTCTCCTTGTGGTAAGATGATATTTGGGAGGAAGGTTGGAGGTGGTGGATGTCTTGGCACTTGGTTGTATTTCTGGAGCCTCTGCAGTTTGAGATGTTCCTGCTCGGCTGTGACGTGCCATTCCACCTCGCTGTAGAGTCCGCTGGTCATAAACGGTTCTTGTAGATCTTTCTCCCCGTTTGTAAGATTTTTTTTTTGAGAAAGGTTGGAGCTGTTGGACGTCTTGGCACTTGGTCGCCATCTCTGGAGTTCATCAGTTTAGGATGTTCCCAGAGAAGTTCCTGCTCGGCTGTGACGTGCCATTCCACCTCTAGTGTCCACTGTTTATAAACGGTTCTTGTAGTTCGTCCTCCCTGATGTAAGATGATATTTGGGAGAAAGGTCGGAGATGGTGGATGTCTTGGCACTTGGTCGCCATCTCCAGATCTTCTGCAGTTTGGGATGTGATAACTGTTTGGCTGTGGCGCGCCATTCCACATCATTGTATAAAACTGTAAATAAGAGAAAGTAAACCTGTAACTATATGGACAAATCTTCTAATATTTCTAAAACATTATTAGATGATAATGGAGACAGTAGTGACCATAACAGCTGAACCCAGTGGTAGTAGTCATCATTGTCTGGGCAAGGTCCAAGGGGGCAGAGGGTGGGTAGTGGACTGGTTATTTCCTCACATTTATGGGGCGGGATCCCCTTTTAAGCCGTTAGTGACCGGCCCATAGTGTTTCTTTAAAACAGACAGGCATCTGTGTGGTCTGATGAAACCGTCTCACGTCACCGTCCACGATGGTCCTCTTTATACTCCAGAGTCCTGGTTCTTCTCCCTCTTGGAGATGGTGAAGCTTTTCCAGGTTATTGTTATAGATAAACTCTAAGAAAAGAAACACATATCCACATTATAAACCCCATGATTGTAGAGATGAATAATAATGTTATTACGAGGTCCGGTATACGAGGTGATAATGAGGTGACGTCTACTGACCTGCATATTCTGATAGTAGCTCAATACATTCACCAGCATGAGGACCAACATCGACCACTCCATGATCTTTGCTGTCATTTCACTGATCTGTGAAAAAAATATCAAAATGTATACATTAAAAGTTGCACAAAACAAGAACTTTCCACCCGGGGCGAGGTTTTGCTGCATTCATGTTTATTGCATGGAGTCATGCGACTGACGGCGATGCAAAACGGACCTGACCCATTGTCATGTGACACCACATCCATTACATTGCGGACGTCACGACCACCATGATGCTGAGAATAAGCACAAAGATTATAGGTCCAATTGTTTTCCTATAGAACGGCTTCTAGGGGTGCATATAAAATCTATACAATATTCCAGAATTATTGATAATCTCATTAGTGCCGGATTAAAGGAATTTTACGTTCACTGGTTTGTACCAGCGGCTCAGCATGTCAATAACTTATGTATGAGATATACTGTACATACCTTTACACATTGATCTCCAGCGCACAGGTAGGTGTATACGGATACCCTACTTCCAATGACTGGTGGGTTATTATATAGGAAAATAACGTTTATTATGTTTAGTAAGTGTCCTATACAATTTACTACACTTTTATGTAAGATAAATGTTAATATAATACATATACAGTATAGCAAGGACAGTACCGCTGCTTTCTATTCAGTATCTTCCTGCAAGAAGCTGAACAATGTTACCAGATGGCGCTGTGTTACACCAGCATGTCGCCATCTGACGGCGGAGATCAGAAAATAAAGGGAAATGATCACCTCAGGATCTGATGTTTCCTACATGTGAACCTAAAGACAAGTACGGTTGGATTCCATTCAAATATTATTTAAGAAAGGATACAGAAAACCACTAAGGTTACGGCCATTATACAGGACGCCAGTCTGAAATGGCTGATGACTCTTCGGCTTTCGGGCACTTTGTAGAGGAGTATGGACTGCCAAAGGTTGTAAAGGCTGCCAAACCCGAATGCAATGAAAGCGCAAATCCGGTGAGTCATTGGATAACGGTAGGTCTAGAAAACAAGAAGACAGAGGTTACAGCAAATCTTATGGAACTAATCACTAACTTACCCTCAGAACTTCCCAATAAATCCTAAATAACGTGTTCTGATATAATAACCACAGAGACATTATGGATATAGAGGTTGGTCTCCTGCTTGGGACTCCTCTCTGTTAGATGGAGCAGACACACATCTACTACATGGTCGTCCATTCATTGGTATAAGCCATGTAATACCACTTTAATGTGTGGCCACACGGTGATAACCGCTGATCATGATCACCAGGGGTTCAGCTGCCGGAAACACAGTGATCAGCTGATTGCCAGCGGGTCCCTATTTAGGGCAGATGGGACAACCCTATTGACATAAAACATTTATTAACTTACCGAAAACATAGCCATCATGGCCGTCCAAACGCATGATGACCATCCAATTGCCAGGAGGATCTTTTGAACCAAGGTCTGACGAGGCCCAAAGGCTTCAGCATGGAGCATGATGAACTTGTAATGTAGAAACGTCAGACCCAGAGCTGAAAAAGAGAAAATGAGCCAAATAAATCCTGTACCATGTGTAAAACAACCTAATAACATCTATGAAGCGCGGACCAAGCGCTAAACCCAACAAGAAACCTACAATAAAGAAGAGGCTGGACGCAGCAGGGTGAAGGGAGGCCGACATGACCGTCCTGGTAGGGAAAGGGTTAATTAGGTGAGGGAGAGTTGGTAGGAGCTGAAGGAGGGACGGGGAGGAGTTAAGGGGGACGGGGGGCCGTTACTGCGCTTCCCGCTGTTTCTCGGCATTGAGCCGGAAGCAGCGGGAGGAGTAACATAGAAGCAAGTAAGCTCCCCGTTGCCCGGCTTTTAGTAATGGCAGAAGCCCTTATGTTAGAGCGGCTGCGTGCCGCTGCTGTGCACCACGGTCCCGGATGGCTAGAGGAGACCGTGGCTGCAATAACTAGGATCCCGGACGCCGTTTCGCCACGTCTGGCACGGCGTTCGGGGTCTGTTGAAAGGGACAGGCTCCCCTCCCCCGGCCCCCTTACGAGCATGGCTATGGCGGCGGGGGGGGAGTCGGCAACAACCGCTCCTGCGCTGGGCAAGCAGAGAGCGGTGCCAGGGGTGACGGCGACGCAGGCTGGGTCGACCCGTCCCTCTCGGCGGTCCCGACCTCCAGAGCGCCTCAGTCCTGAGGTAGTCCCGCGGACACGGCGTCGCAGAGGGAGCCCGATCCCGGACGCTGCAGGCTAGGCAGCTGGGAGGACCGCCCCTTCCCAGGCCCTGCGTCCTGGCAGGAATCCCAGGCCGCGACGGGGTCCGGCGGTAAGCAGGGAGTCGCAGGCTGGGCTCCCTGTCACCCCTCCCCCATCAGATGGAAGATTTGGAGAACAAGGTACGGCCGCCCCGCATGGTGATGTTCCGGCCAGGGGGCAGGCTTCGTCAGGATCGTCTAGACGGACGCCTAGATCTGCAGCGACGTCAAGGCAACAGGTCCGGTCGGAAGTCTGGGTCCCGGCGGTCGGGCGGCAGGTTGCCGGCCCATCGGTCAGCGCGTCCTCATCCCCGTTCCGAAGATGTCGTTGGGAGGGACAGTCGTCGGCGAGAGAAGAACTGGAGGAAGGTGAACTGGACGTGTATCGTCGAGGTCAGGATGGTCCGGCTGACGGGAACACAGCGCCTGTGCAGCCCGGTGAGTGTATAACTCCATCTTTGTCTTATCCAGCGATTTTTATGTCGGGTGTCGGCGGGGGGGGCGGCTAGCATTGCATCGGGGGCCGGTAGTGGCGCGGGCGGACGCGACGGAGCAGGTTTGGCAGACTTAGTGGGTTGCTTAAGGGAGCTGGTGGGGCGCCTGGATAGGGCCGCGGCGCCGGTAGTAACGGAAGTGTCTCCTGCGGTAGTTTGGGAAGGCCCCAGATACGTGGGATCGTTACAGGCGCGTCCTGTGGTGGCGGTTAGAGAGGCGGTCGCGGTGTCGGTACAGACCGAGGCACAGAAGGACGGCGATCGAGTGCGTATGGACGATCGTGCTCGGGGGGAGGTGTATGTTTGTTTTGAGGGTCCGTTGGGGGCGCATTTAAAGCAGGAGGTGCGTGATCGGATCTGGAAAGACGAATATGTTGAAATTTTTTCTCTCTTGCCGCTGGCTACATTTAATTTGGATAAGAGCAAGCGGGATGAGAGTAAAAAGGACGAGGAGGAACGGCGGCGGTATAGGCTTATCCCGCAGACGTTCGTTAATTGGTCGCAGGCGTTCGCCATATTGGCTAGTGTGATAGGGGAAAAGGCGCCGGAAAATTGTTCGGCGTTATTTTGTTATTTTGATGCCATTGGGGAGGCTCATAGGGCGTATGGGGGTCAGGCGTGGCTGCGATATGATGAGCAATTCCGTCAGCGGAAGGCGGTTCGGCCGGCGATTCGGTGGGACCAGAAGGATATTGCTCTCTGGTTACGGGTTACGGCTCCGGTTAGGCAGCCCTTTCCCGGGAGCGGTGGCCAGGGAGGCCAGTCTAGTCAGAGTGGACAAAGCGGCGGGGGAAAGGCGGGGTTTTGCTGGCAATTCAATGAAGGTCAGTGCAAGTTCGGGGCCACGTGCAAGTTCAAGCACGTGTGCTCCGAGTGTAATGGTGCATCACACGGGGCGGCAAAATGTATGCGAAAAAAGAGGTCAGGGAACCAGCATGGGGCTGGTCAAGGGGGTGTCGCCGGTGAGGGTGGAAAGGATGGCCCCTTATCTAAGTGAGTATCCGGATAGGGCGGCAGCTAAGTTGCTTTATGAAGGGTTTTGTGTTGGTTTTGTTATTCCTCCGCCTCCTTATGAGGTTCCGGTTACGCGGAGGAATTTAAAATCGGCTTACTTGCATGCGGAAGTCGTGTCGGAAAAGTTGTTAAAAGAAGTTTCGTTGGGGCGCATGTCGGGGCCATTTGTTGAGTCGCCGGTAAAAGATTTAGTCGTGTCCCCTTTGGGTATTGTCCCTAAACGCGAGCCCGGAAAGTTTCGTTTGATTCAACATTTATCGTATCCCAAAGGTTCGTCGGTAAATGACGGGATTGATCACGAGTTGTGTTCCGTAGTTTATACCTCATTCGATAAGGCGGTGGGGTTAGTGCGGGCTGCGGGTCCGGGGGCGCTGCTAGCAAAAACCGACATCGAGGCGGCGTTCAGGTTGTTGCCGGTCCATCCAGAAAGCCAACGGCTGTTGGGTTGTTTTTGGAATGGGGCCTTTTACGTGGATCGGTGCCTTCCGATGGGGTGTTCTCTTTCTTGTGCATACTTCGAGGCGTTTAGTAGCTTCGTGGAGTGGGTAGCGAGGGGAGTATCCGGGGTCGACTCGTTGATCCATTACTTAGATGATTTTTTGTGCGTTGGCCCGGGGGGTTCGCCGGTTTGCGGTAATTTGCTTCATGCACTACAGAAGGTGGCGAGGGATTTTGGGATCCCTTTGGCGCCGGAAAAAACGGAGGGGCCAGTAGCGACGATTTGTTTCTTGGGAATCGAAATTGACTCGGTGGCAATGGAGTGTCGGCTCCCGGCGGATAAGTTGGGGGCTTTGAGGCTGGAGGTTCGACGGGCTTGTAGAATGAAGAAAATGGCGCTGAGGGAGCTTCAGTCGCTGCTGGGGAAGTTGAATTTCGCCTGCCGGATTATGCCGATGGGGAGGGTGTTTGGTAGGAGGTTGGCGGCGGCAACGGCGGGAGTGCGCGCGCCGCATCATTTTGTGCGGCTCAAGGAGGAGCACCGAGCTGATCTTCAGGTTTGGGATGACTTCTTGGGCCAGTACAATGGTCGCTCGCTATGGATGGCGCCTGCGCAGGATACGAGTGATTTGAATATTTTTACGGATGCGGCTGGGGTGGGTGGTTTTGGAGCTTATGGGGGAGGTCCGTGGTGCGCGGGTCAATGGCCGGCTAGCTGGGTGTCCAGTGGACTCACGCGGAATCTGGCCCTGCTCGAGCTGTTTCCCATCGTGGTGGCGGCTACCATTTGGGGGGACAGGCTCAGGGATAAGAAGGTCCGTTTTTACTGCGACAACATGGGGGTGGTGCTGGCCATTAATAATATCACGGCGTCCTCTCCTCCGGTAGTTCAATTGTTGCGACATTTAGTGTTGGTGTGTTTGTCATTGAACGCGTGGGTGGTGGCGGTGCATGTCCCGGGTGTTCAGAATTGTATCGCTGATGCTCTTTCTCGCTCGCAGTGGGACCGGTTTCGGCAATTGGCACCGGGAGCGGAACGTCTCGGGTTGGCGTGTCCGGAGCATCTGTGGGATCTGGTATCGGTCCCGTAGAGCAGCTGTTAAAAAGGTCTTTGGCGCGCGCGACGTGGAGTGCGTATGCTGCTTGTTGGAGGCAGTGGGAGGAGTGGTTAAGAGAGTTGGGTGACGTCAATACGGATAGAGACAGGTTGGTGGCACTTTTGTACTGGTTAGGTGACGCCTGGGAGGCGGGGTTTTCAGTAGCGAAGGTGAACCGGTTCATATCTGCAGTGGCGTTTGGGTTTAAGTTGCGGGGCTTTCGGGATGTATCGAAGGAATTTCTGGTATCGCAGGCTTTGAAGGGGTTGCGCCGAGGTAGGGTGGAGGCGGATAGTAGAAGGCCGGTGTCGTTTGCTTTGCTTAGCTCGTTGGGCGGTTCATTAGCATCGGTATGTCGTTCTTCAGATGAAATGGATTTGTTTCGATTGGCTTTTTCGTTAGCGTTCTTTGGAGCATTTAGAATAGGTGAGTTGGTGTCGCCAAGTACTAAACGGGCAGGGGGGCTGAGATCTGGGGAGGTGAGCCTATTTGCAGATCGGCTAGAGGTATGGTTGCGTCGATCTAAAACTGACCAAGTAGGGAAGGGTAAGCTGATAGTTTTGTTCGCTCTCCCGGGGTCGGTCATGTGCCCTGTAGAGTGCATGCGGGGTTTTACGCAAAACGGGGGGTCTCCAGATTTGCCTTTGTTACGTCATATGGACGGGTCGTTTTTGTCCAGGTTTCAGTTTGGAGCTGTATTTAAAAAATGTTTGACGGCGGTTGGTGTAGCGGCAGGCTCATATTCATCTCATTCCTTCAGGATTGGCGCAGCAACGGAAGCGGGGCGCTGGGGGTTGGATGATGAGGGGGTGAGGCGTATTGGTCGTTGGGAGTCTAAAAGGTTTAAGTCCTATGTCCGCCCCCATATGTTATGATTGGGGTTATTTACGCTTTACAAATGTTATATTGGTGGTGCCTAATTGTTTTTTCCGTTTCAGATTCGCCTCCTTGTCTGGTGTGGTTGATGGGTCATTCGTACGTGCACTGGGGGGCTTTGAGGGCGGACGTCCGCCCGGATGGTCGCCAGTTGCGCATTCCGCGACAGGATGCGGTTGTGCATTGGCTGGGTTTTAGAGGTATGTCGTGGAACAGGGTGTTGGCGGAATTCCAGACATATGCGCGGCTTGATAGGGTTCCGGAGGTTTTAGTGTTGCACGTGGGTGGGAATGACTTAGGAGTCCGCCCTTTTCGTGAGTTGGTGCGGGATATCAAACATGATATGTTGTGTTTGTGGGTATCTTATCCCAAGTTGGTGGTAGTGTGGTCGGACATAGTCCCAAGAAAGCATTGGCGGTTAGCTAGATCGGTGGAGAGAGTCAATAAGGCTCGCATAAAGGTTAACCGGGCGGTGTCCCGTTTTGTGGCAAAGAACGGGGGCATTTGCGTAAGGCATAGGGATTTGGAGTCAGGAGTGGGGAATTTCTGGAGAAGTGACGGGGTTCATCTGACCGAGGTTGGCATTGATCTGTGGAGCTTGGCGATAGCAGAAGGCATAGAAAGGGCGGTGGTGGTGTGGAGGAACTCACAGGCTTAAGGGGGTCAAGGCCTGTTTCGCTGTGGCGGGGGGAGTCCTTGAGGCCAGTCAGTACAAAATGGTGGGGGGGTCGCATCGGGGGTATGCGTCCCCCAAAAAAGGTACATGGTTGAAGACTTCATCGGGTGTTATCCCTTTGAAGTGGACTTCTAGTGGTCGGTACATCACTTGAGGGCTTCATCGGGTGTTATCCCCTTGAAGTGGACTTCTAGTGGTTGGAGCCATCTGCAGAGGTGAACGGTGCTTCCGAGCTGGTTTACGGCTGGAGGTAATTGGTGGTTTGCAGATGGCTAATTCGGTGTGTTCTTAATAAGGAACATCTGAAGGGGCTTCAAGGACTTCCTCTGCTCGGGTTAATGTTAACGTTTAATTGTTATTTATGATTCTGACCCATGTTGGGTCATGTGAATTATTAGGAGGAATTCTCTGGTGGATTCCTAACTAGTTATCCGAATGTTTCGGATTTAAATTGTTTTTATAAAACTGTGAAATTAATAAACGGCTGCTGTGGCCATTTCACATCCAACCTCGGTGTCATGTGTCTTTACTAAGTGGGGGTGGGGGGGATAGTATGGTCTAAGGTTAAAGGCATGGTGTCGCCCCAAAAACATGTTTTTTTTTTTAAATTTAAACATTTAGTGTGTGGGTGATTAAACATTGTTCAAATTTTTTTTATTTTTTTCGCGAGTCAGGAAATATTATAAATTTTTTCAAATTTTTCAAAATTTATAATACTACCCATTTTTGGTCACTAGATGGAGCTGTTTGGAGCTAGTTCCCAAAATTGCAGCATTGCAACATTGGGTTAAAAGCTATCGCTCTAGTGAGCGCTCAGCATCCCCCCCTCCTTTATCCTGGCTAGTGCCGGGATAAACGAGGGGTTTGAAAGGTTTAACCTGCTACACTGTGTGTCGCCATTTTTTGAGGTAACTCACAGTGTAGTAGGTTTACATGCAGTAGTAAACACACACAAACACTAACATACATTGAAATCGCTTACCTGCTCCTGCCGCCGCGGCCCGTCCGCTCCCTTTGCTGCCGCTGTCCCATGTGCACTTGTCCGGAAGCCGCGACCGGAAGTAGTAATATTACTGTCCGGCCGCGACTTCCGGTCCACAGGAAAATGGCGCCGGACGGCGCCAATTTCGAATAGGACTGTGTGGGAGCGGCGCATGCGCAGTTCCCACACAGACGCCGTACACGGCAGTCAATGGGACGGGAGCCGTTCGCAGTCCCTATGGGACTGTGGCTGCCGTATTCCATGGCTGTGTGTGTCGTTAATCGACACACACAGTAATGGAAACAAAAATGGCAGCCCCCATAGAGAAGTTAATCAATTAAAAACGTAAAAAGTACAACACACCAACATACATTAATAAAATTTATTGAGCTATCACACAAAAACACATAACATATTAAAAACAAAGTTGGTAGTGACACTGTTCCTTTAACACACGACTCTACCTAGGCAGGTCATGGACGGGAACATTTATCTGCATCGTCTGATCCGGACTATTATTATCAATTGAGATTAACAAAACTTTATTTATTATTTAGAATAATCTGATTACTGCTGCAGGCTGAGATGGGGGCAGGGCGGGACTGATGCCAAGTCTGAGTCATGTCTGACAGTCTGGTTGCTAGGGATACACTTTCTAACAACCACAGTCTTGTCCAGCAATGTGTCCCTAGCAACCGGCCTGCATCTCTCACTGACGTAGTAATCACATTTTTATAAAAATAAATGTAGGTTTGACCCCAGAGTAATATAATCAGATATAAGACATTTTATAATAACCCGCCATCCCCCAGAAGTAAGAACATATTATAATCACTTCTGTGATATTTACTTACAGGCAATGGCCATTCCTACGAATCCTATTCTAAACAGGATATTTTCGGGAAAGAAATTTCCCGTTTCACTGTGAAACGAAAAAGAAAAAGTCAATGTTAAATAATATCGAAAATTTTTCATAATTGTTTAATCTTAATAATCATCAGTCTGATAATAATCTATAGGGATGAGGGGATGCGTTTCTCTGTCCTCTTGCAGCCCCTCTGGGTAATGGAAGCCATTTTGTTACTTAGATATTTCCTCCATATTTAAGTAATTACCTTATACATTCCCAAACTATAAAATAAGAGTCGTGTAATTCTCCATCTTACCTGATGTACATCAGTGGGGGAGCATGGTCCTTGATCACAGTCAGGGTGTAGCCTCCAGAGAGCCAGGCCACACACCAAAAGGCCAAGAAGATGGGGAAGAATCCCAGTCCGTTGATTTCCATAATAGTGAAAAGTCGCCAATAAATTAGCAAATCACACTCTGTGTCAATTCACAGAAAGAAAGACCGGGCTGCTGTCAGGGGAATATTTATAACCTCCCATCATCTCTCTGTGACATCATAGTTAAGTGATGTAATCATGATGTCACAGTAAGGTCAGTTCTGCTGCTGTCAGGGGAATTCCCAAATTCTCAGCTCTCTGTGACATCATAGCTCAGTGATGTCATCGTGATGTCACAGTAAGGTCAGTTCTGCTCTGGAGCTGCCATGGTTTAGTATCTGCTATGAACTTATAATCTGCTATGCGCTTCGCAGACCCCAGAACATAAGTCATTGATGTAGTGACATTTTAGCGTTTTTTTTCACAGAGGTCAATGTAAGGTCATCTGTTATACTGTGCTAATAAAAACTATTTACCCCCCTCCATTGATTTTTCCATGTTGTTTCGGGTGACGGCATTGTATCACAGGGGATTACATTTGGTAAAAGAAGACTGACAGGACCAATGAAGGCATCACCCCCATATAACACAACCTCTAACATTTATATGAAATAACTGGGACTCAGACCAAGATGTGGGGTAAAGTGGGGGTCGGCCACAGCTTTTATTATTATGTCCGCTGGTTGGATAAACACATTGCAAGATAAACAGGTCACCCTGGGTGCCAGAACATTGCAGGCGCGATGGGCATGCTCCAGTTGTTTCCGGGTGATTTCACGAACGGTAGAGACAAGATCCTCCTAGAACCGCCGCTGTGACGTCTGGAACAGAAGAAAATGATCAAAACAGGATGAACATAAAAACTCTGAATCAATTATCAACAAAATGACGTTTAACTCCTTAACAACATGTCACATACATGTACATGGCAGTCGTTGAAGGGAAGTATGGAGCGAGATCACGGGCTGGGGTCACTCCATACTTAGCGGGTAATGGCTGTGTAATATAGCCAACACCGCACTGCAATGGACAGAATCAAATATCACTTTGAGTCTGCCTGTTTAACCCCTTAGATGCCAAAGTCAATCACGACCACAGCATCTAACGCATTAGAATGAGAGGGGCGACCCCCTCCGACGTGCCATTGTCCCCACACGATGCTATAGCGGGATGCCAATGGTTATAATGGTAGCCTGGGGGCCTAATGAAGGGTCTGCCATCTTTGTTCTCCGGCAGGGCTTCATAGGTGGCTGTAAGAATCACGATATACTGCAATACGTTAGTATTGCAGTAGATCGTGTGAGCGATCCAATGATCACTGGTTCAAGTCCACTAGGGGGACTACTAAACAGAATTTAAAAAAAGTTAAATAAATATCCCCAAAAAATATATATGTGTGCAAAATACTGACCGATCCCCGCATTTTGTATTTTTCGGGTCCAACGCCGCTCACCTGATCTTCCCTCTGACTTGTCTGGAGTCACGGTACTTTTGAATAAACCGGAAATCAGACTCTCAATGCATTCCTATGGAAGCCAGCAAGGCCAGGACGAGGCCAGAACGAGGCTCCATAGGAATGCATTGACTTACGGTTTTCTAAACAGCAGTGATTCCAGACCAGGTCAGAATGAAGATCACGTGCGCGGCCCTGGAACCGAAAAACGACAGGATCCAGGGATCGGTAAGTATTTCTACACCCAGCTCCCCACTGAAACACGACTGCACAAATGGAGGGTGCAAAAAAATAAATAAAGTGGAGTGCTCCTTTAAATGCTCATGGTCACAATAAAGGGAGACAAAAGCGAAAAAAAATATTTGCAGCTTAAAGGACAAAATTGGGTGCAACATCAAGGGGTTAATAATTATATTACATGTAGATCACGGTATACAGCTTTTCAGCTCCCCAGGGGCATACGGTTGGGAGCTTTGACTGGCGGGGTCACTTTAAGAATAAATAAATGAGGGGTGGCATCACTTCATCATGATCTACAGGGATTGGCCAGTGATCACATGGTAGGGGGCTATAGAGCTCCCAGAAGATAGTAATGCCCTTCATCCTCTTCCACTTTGGACCCTGCAGCTTGGCGTCTTTCCCCCACTCCCTCTCTTGATTTGACTCCTTAATGACACGACCAATTTTCGTTTTTTTCCATTTT
This sequence comes from Rhinoderma darwinii, assembly GCF_050947455.1. NCBI lineage: Eukaryota > Metazoa > Chordata > Amphibia > Anura > Rhinodermatidae > Rhinoderma > Rhinoderma darwinii. The sequence continues at coordinate 609,655 of NW_027461831.1, forward strand.
CGTTTATTATTTCCTGCCTTGCTTTTGTTTTTACAGCGTCTATCGTCCGGTAATAACTACATGTTCACTTTATTCTACGGATTACAGCGATACCGAATGTATAGTTTTTTCATGTTTTACCTCTTATGTAAAACTATTTATTCAAAAAATTAGTTTTGCGTCGCCAAAATCTGAGAGCCATAACTTTTTTTATGTTTCTGTAGATTGAGCGATGTGAGGGCTTATTTTTTGCGAGGCGAGCTTTTATTGTTACCATTTTGGGGTGCGACTTTTTGATCAGTTTTTATTCTATTTTTTGGGGAAACTAACGTGACCAAAAAACAGCAATTTGGGTGTTTTAAAGATTTTTTATTTTTTTTACTGTGTTCAGTGGGTTAGATAACATCAGATTGTAATAGTTTGAACTTTTGCAAACGCGGCGATATCAGTTATGCTAATTTATATTTTGTTAACATTACTCTACGGAAAAAATGGGAAGAGGGAATTTAACTTTTTTAAAAATCTGTTGAGTTTTCCCCCTAGTGGACTTGACCCAGCGATCGCTCACACGATCTACTGCAATAGTAAAGATTGCAGTATATTGTGATTCTTACAGCCACCTATAAAGCCCTGCCGGAGAACAAAGATGGCAGACCCTTCATTAGGCCCCCAGGCTGCCATTATAACCATTGGCATCCCGCTATAGCATCGTGGGGGGACAATGGCACGTCGGAGGGGGTCGCCCCTCTCATTCTAATGTGTTAGATGCTGTGGTCGTGATTGACTGTGGCCTCTAAGGGGTTAAATGGGAATAATCAAAGTGATATTTGATTCTGTCCGTTGCAGTGCGGTGTTGGCTATATTACACAGCCATTACCCGCTAAGTATGGAGCGACCCCAGCCCGTGATCTCGCTCCATACTTCCCCTTAACGACTGCCATGTACATGTATGTGGCATGTTGTTAAGGAAATAAATGTTATTTTGTTGATTGTTTCAGTGAATTTTTTTGTTCATCCTGTTTTGATTATTTTGATTATTTTATTCTGTTGTAGATATCACAGCGGGCGGTTCTAGGAGGATCTTGTTTAGATGGCGGTGAAACACATAGGGAGATTGCCAGGGACTGCAGGAAAGTGCAACCCGGTCTTTCTTTCCGTGAATTGACACAGTGCGATTTTCTCATTTATTGGCGACTTCTCACTTTATGGAGACCAATGGATTGGGATTCTTCTCCATCTTCTTGGCCTTTTGGTGTGTGGCCTGGCTCTCTGCTAGCTACACCCAGACCTCACATCAACAACCATGCCCCCCCACTGATGTACATCATCCCCTCAGTCCTATAGATTATCAGACTGCTGATTATTAAGATGAAACAATTCTGACAATTTTTCCATATTATTTAACATTGAGCATTTTCTTTTTTTTTTTTACAGTGAAATGGGAAAATTTCTTTCCAGAAAATATCCTAGAGCAGGAAACCGTTCATCGGCTACGACTCCCTGCGCATCGAGATAGCCTACCGCCGCCTGCTGGAGCTCAGCGCTGCCCCGGATGGAGAAGCAGCCGTGCCGGGAGATGGGGAGTCGGGAGCCGCCGGCCTAGACCTGGTGAACATCGGGAATGTGGTAAAGATCGAGCCTGTGTGTGTGAGGAGCAGCCTGCACGAGGTGGATGTCACCGAGGGGGAGTGTTATCCAGTCTACTGGAACCAGAACGATAAAATTCCTGTGATGCGAGGTCAGTGGTTCATTGATGGCACGTGGCAACCTCTCGATGAAGATGAGAGCAACTTGATTGAACAGGAACATCTCACCTGCTTTAGGGGTCATCAGATGCATGACAACTTTGACCTGGAAGTGGCAAAACCCGTGGACCACAAGGATGTTATCTACCACCTTGCTCCCTTCTCCCTCCCTTTCCTGTTCAATTGGAGAGGATATAACGAGAGCACAAGCGCCCCATGTGCTAAAAGAAAGCGTTATGAAGCCATCCACAGTTTGAAGTTAAGCCGCAGCCACGTCGATTGGCACAGTGTGGATGAAGTCTATCTCTACAGCGATGCAACAACTTCTAAAATAGCAAGGACTGTTACCCAAAAGTTGGGGTTCTCAAAAGCTTCAAGCAGCAGGACCAGGCTTCATAGAGGTTATGTTGAAGAAGCTACGTACGAGTACAAGCCTGTCGACACAAGTCACATTGTTTTTGTTGTCCATGGTATTGGACAGAAGATGGATCAAGGAAGAATTATCAAAAATACAGCCATGATGAGAGAGACTGCAAGAAAGATTGAAGAGAAGCACTTTATCAGACTTCAGAGCATGTTGAGTTCCTCCCTGTGGAATGGCGTTCCAAGCTTGCTCTGGGCGGAGATACGGTAGATTCCATTACTCCAGATAAGGTGCGTGGGATTCGGGACATGCTGAACAGCAGCGCAATGGACATTATGCACTATACCAGCCCTCTATACAGAGATGAGTTAGTGAAAAGATTACAGCAGGAGCTGAACCGTTTATACAACTTATTTTGCTCCCGGAACCCGGAGTTTGAAGACCGAGGTGGCAAAGTGTCTATTGTATCCCATTCACTGGGATGTGTGATTACATACGATATCATGACTGGGTGGAATCCAGTCCATGTCCATGAACAGATGGACCAGGATGAAGAGCCCGAGGACCAGTGGATTAATTAAGAAGAACAGCATCTCCTTCGAGAGCTTTTCCTGACCAAACAACGGTTAAAAGAACTGGAAGACCGATTACATGGACTTAAAAATTCTATGTCTAATGCCCCGGTTTTAAAATTTAAGGTCGAGAATTTTTTCTGCATGGGTGAGCCCCTAGCAATATTCTTGGCTTTGCGTGGAATTCGTCCTGGAAATCGCGGAACTAAAGAACATATTTTACCTAGAGCTATTTGTAATCGTTTGTTTAATGTATTCCACCCTGCAGATCCAGTGGCCTACAGACTCGAGCCATTAATATTGAAGCACTGCAGCAACATTGCACCTGTCCAGATCCACTCATCCAACACCACAAATCCCATTCTATACAAGCATATTAGACAGAGTCTCATCAACCCGTCCAAAGATACTACCTCAATGTCCGATACAGAAAGCATACCAAGCCCAAGCACTTCACCGGTTCTGCCTCGAAGACACTATGGAGAGTCCATAACAAATATAGGCAAAGCAAGTATATTAGGTGCCGCAAGCATCGGAAAAGGCCTGGTGGGAATGTTGTTCTCAAGATTTGCACGTTCTAGTGCAACTACATCTCAAGGTTATGAAGTAAAAGAATTGGCTGATGGGGAAGACAAGAAGTCAGTACAGAGTCCAGGTGCTACAACGTCCCAAACCATTCCACACAGCATCTTGGGCTCACTGGACGCAGATCTTACAGTGGATTTGGAGCACCAGATTGACTTTGAGCTACGAGAAGGGCTGGTAGAAAGCAGATACTGGTCGGCCATGACGTCGCACACGGCTTACTGGTCCTCCATGGACGTGGCACTCTTCCTCCTAACATTCTTGTACAAAGACGGCCAGCTTGATGAAGAAGACAAGCTAGGTGTAGATGAACTTTAGAGGCCCCTTGATCTAAACCAATGTTTATCTGGTGACCAATATGGCAGACTGTTTGAGGCATTGAAGATTACGACTCAGATGCATGTTTTTGAATGTTTTTGTTTTGTTCCTAGAACGCACCTTAATCATTTATGATTTACTTCTCATCAGTCACTTTAATCTTCCCCTCCCCCCACTCCCACCCCATACATAACAGAAATAGAGAAACTTCCATAGTTGCCTGATGCAGCGTGTAGTATGTATATGCGAGTGCCTAACCTCATCAACGTCTCTTTAGGTGACCTTTAGGCATTGTGGGAGGAGACTGCCTCGTTTCTGCCGCCCGGCGATGGTGTAAGATGTTGTCCAGAGAGCGTTCAATTCCACATTAACCTAGAGAGCTATTTAGGATTGTGTTCTGTTTAACCAGAAATAATAAAAATACGAAAGCTTAACCCCTTCCCGCTCCTTGACGTACTATTACGTCATGGCAGCTCTATCGTTCGCGCTCCATGCCGTAATAGTACGTCTTGCAGTTAGAACAGCGGTGCGCGCGCCCGGCGCGTTCATGCGCTGTGATAGCTGCTGTTTCTGACAGCAGGCTATCACGGCATAATGGGACGGGACCATTTACTATGGTCCCGCCTCGCCGATCGCCGCTATTGGCTAGTCAGTGAGTAACTAGCCAATAGCAGCGATCGGTCTCATTCAGCACAGCAGTGCTCGAGCCCGGCGTTCCTGAGCTGTGATAGCTGCTGTTTCTGACAGCATGCTATCACAGCATAATGGGCCGGGACCATTTACTATGGTCCCGCCTCGCCGATCGCCGCTATTGGCTAGTCAGTGAGTAACTAGCCAATAGCAGCGATCATTCTCGTCACTTCCTCTCTCTGACCTCACATCCTGCTGCAACCGCCCTGAACGCCCTGTTGGAGTTAGCGAGGCGTTGAGATCGGTTGTGAGCAGAGAGTCAGAGAGAAAAGAAGTGAAAAAAAGTGAAAAAAAGTTTCTAAAACAACGTTTTTTTTGCTTCCCACCACCCCATCCACTACCCACTCCTGTTCCCTTCCTCTTTGAGTTCTACCCACGTTTTTTGGTCAGTGATCTCCTATCACTGACCACTTTTCAGTCTTCAGGACCACATTTCTTGGTCCCTGGGGATTTTTTTTTCATTTTTTTCTATATAAAACATAAAACAAAAAAAAAAATATAAAAAGAAAAAAAAGAAACAAAAAAAAATAGTTAGTTTAGCCAATTTTGAAAATTTAACTGGTTAGTTTAGTATTAGCCTCCTTGACGTACTATTACGTCATGGCAGCTCTATCGTTCGCGCTCCATGCCGTAATAGTACGTCTTGCAGTTAGAACAGCGGTGCGCGCGCCCGGCGCGTTCATGCGCTGTGATAGCTGCTGTTTCTGACAGCAGGCTATCACGGCATAATGGGACGGGACCATTTACTATGGTCCCGCCTCGCCGATCGCCGCTATTGGCTAGTCAGTGAGTAACTAGCCAATAGCAGCGATCGGTCTCATTCAGCACAGCAGTGCTCGAGCCCGGCGTTCCTGAGCTGTGATAGCTGCTGTTTCTGACAGCATGCTATCACAGCATAATGGGCCGGGACCATTTACTATGGTCCCGCCTCGCCGATCGCCGCTATTGGCTAGTCAGTGAGTAACTAGCCAATAGCAGCGATCATTCTCGTCACTTCCTCTCTCTGACCTCACATCCTGCTGCAACCGCCCTGAACGCCCTGTTGGAGTTAGCGAGGCGTTGAGATCGGTTGTGAGCAGAGAGTCAGAGAGAAAAGAAGTGAAAAAAAGTGAAAAAAAGTTTCTAAAACAACGTTTTTTTTGCTTCCCACCACCCCATCCACTACCCACTCCTGTTCCCTTCCTCTTTGAGTTCTACCCACGTTTTTTGGTCAGTGATCTCCTATCACTGACCACTTTTCAGTCTTCAGGACCACATTTCTTGGTCCCTGGGGATTTTTTTTTCATTTTTTTCTATATAAAACATAAAACAAAAAAAAAAATATAAAAAGAAAAAAAAGAAACAAAAAAAAATAGTTAGTTTAGCCAATTTTGAAAATTTAACTGGTTAGTTTAGTATTAGCCTCCTTGACGTACTATTACGTCATGGCAGCTCTATCGTTCGCGCTCCATGCCGTAATAGTACGTCTTGCAGTTAGAACAGCGGTGCGCGCGCCCGGCGCGTTCATGCGCTGTGATAGCTGCTGTTTCTGACAGCAGGCTATCACGGCATAATGGGACGGGACCATTTACTATGGTCCCGCCTCGCCGATCGCCGCTATTGGCTAGTCAGTGAGTAACTAGCCAATAGCAGCGATCGGTCTCATTCAGCACAGCAGTGCTCGAGCCCGGCGTTCCTGAGCTGTGATAGCTGCTGTTTCTGACAGCATGCTATCACAGCATAATGGGCCGGGACCATTTACTATGGTCCCGCCTCGCCGATCGCCGCTATTGGCTAGTCAGTGAGTAACTAGCCAATAGCAGCGATCATTCTCGTCACTTCCTCTCTCTGACCTCACATCCTGCTGCAACCGCCCTGAACGCCCTGTTGGAGTTAGCGAGGCGTTGAGATCGGTTGTGAGCAGAGAGTCAGAGAGAAAAGAAGTGAAAAAAAGTGAAAAAAAGTTTCTAAAACAACGTTTTTTTTGCTTCCCACCACCCCATCCACTACCCACTCCTGTTCCCTTCCTCTTTGAGTTCTACCCACGTTTTTTGGTCAGTGATCTCCTATCACTGACCACTTTTCAGTCTTCAGGACCACATTTCTTGGTCCCTGGGGATTTTTTTTTCATTTTTTTCTATATAAAACATAAAACAAAAAAAAAAATATAAAAAGAAAAAAAAGAAACAAAAAAAAATAGTTAGTTTAGCCAATTTTGAAAATTTAACTGGTTAGTTTAGTATTAGGGTTAGTTAGTGTCAGGGAACCGTCAAAAAGCATAGTTAGGTATAGTGTCAGGGAATTTAGCGTCAGGAATCGGTCACCATAGATAGGCTTAGCGTTAGGGATCCATCACCGTAGTTAGGTTTAGCGTCAGGGAAGCTCGGAATAATTAGATAGGTTTAGTGTCAGGCACCCGTCACCGTAGTTAGGTTTAGTGTCAGGGAAGCTTGAAATAATCTAGATAGGTTTAGTGTCAGGGAATCGTCGCCGTAGTTAGGTTTAGCGTTAGGGAAGTCCACATAAAATTTAGTTAGGTTTAGTGTTAGGAACCCTCGCCCTAGTTAGCTTTAGTGTCAGGGAAGTCCACTTGCTCTCTAAAAACAAAACACACATTTGTGCTAGTTGTGCTATCCTATTGCTCCCAGTTAGGGATTTATTTTTTTGCAGTATATAAATTTTGTCTTCGCACAACAAGCATGTCCCAACGGACATTTACTGCTGAAGAGGCGTATGCATTTCTGGCCTTCGACACAGACTCGTCGGATGGCGATACACTATTTTATTTGTCTACCTCCTCATCCAGCGATGAAGAGGAGGGACCCCCTAGGAGACGCCCCAGGACCACCACCATAGTAGAAATCCCTGAGAGAAGTGACCCCACAACAAGTGATACCCCTGAACGAAGTGACCCCATTTGGACGCCCACACCAGACCATTATGAACCCCAAATCCCTGAGTACACGGGCAGCCCAGGCATCAAATTTAACACGGCAGGGTTCAGTGAGATGGACTTTTTCAAGTTCTTCTTCACTGATAACTTTATAGAGCTAATGGTCACCCAGACTAATTTATATGCCCAACAGTATATCACCAAGAACCCCAACTCATTTTATGCCCAATCCCAGAGGTGGACTCCTGTAAACGCAGCAGAGTTGGGCAAGTTCTGGGGACTGCTCTTGAACATGGGGCTTCTAAAAAAGCCATCCATTAGGACCTACTGGAGCACGGACATCCTATACCACACCCCGATGTACCGTATGGCCATGTCCAGGATGCGTTATGAGGCAATACTTCGCTTCCTACATTATGCCGATAATGAGCAGTGCCCACCCCGAGATGACCCCAGTTTTGACCGTTTATATAAACTGAGACCCCTATTAGACCATTTCAGTGCCCGGTTTGCCCAAGCATACACCCCCGAGAAGTGTATTTCCATTGATGAGTCCCTGGTACATTTTAAAGGGAGGCTTCAATTCCGCCAATACCTGCCAAGTAAGAGGGCAAGGTATGGCGTGAAGTTGTATAAGCTGTGCGAGAGTGCATCAGGGTATACATATAAATTCAGGATATATGAAGGGAAGGACAGCAGTATTCAGCCCCCAGAATGCCCCCCCTTACTGGGAATTAACGCAAAAATTGTGTGGGATTTGGTGCACCCACTGCTGGACCAGGGTTACCACCTCTACCTGGATAATTTTTATACCAGCGTCCCGCTCTTCAAGTGCCTCGCTTCCAGAAGGACTGCGGCATGCGGCACTGCTAGAAAAAATCTTAGAGGCCTCCCTAAAACACTGCTTGGGCAAACACTCAGAAGGGGTGAGAGCAGGGCACATTCTAGTAGCAACATATTGTGTGTCAAGTACAAGGACAAGAGAGATGTCCTTGTATTGACAACAATACATGGCCACACCAGTACCCATGTACCTGTACGAGGTACCAGTACAGAGACCCCCAAACCAGATTGCATCCTGGACTACAATAGGTACATGGGAGGGGTGGACTTGTCAGATCAAGTCCTGAAGCCCTACAGCGCTACGCGGAAATCGAGGGTGTGGTATAAGAAGCTGGCCGTGCACATCATACAGATGGCATTGTACAATGCGTACGTGCTACGTCGATGTGCAGGCCAGAGGGGAACTTTCCTGGAATTTCAAGAGGTGGTTATAAAGAACCTAATTTTTGGCGACCAGGAAGGAGGGGCACCCAGTACTTCTGGAAGCGAGGCCACACGCATCGTACCAGGGCAACACTTTCCAGGAGAAGTTCCCCAAACTGGCAAGAAGGGAAAAAGTCAAAAGAGGTGCAAAGTGTGCTATAAGAGGGGGATAAGGAAGGACACAACATACCAATGCGACACGTGTCCCGAAAAACCAGGGCTCTGTATGAAAGATTGTTTTAAAATTTACCATACATCCCTTGATTTTTAATTTACCCTGATGCACTCCGCACAGCTTATCCCCCTCATCTTTCCCTTTTGAGCCCTGCCATGTGCCCAAGCAGCAAATAACAGCCACATGTAGGGTATTGCCGTACCCGGGAGAACCCACATTACAATTTATGGGGTGTATGTCTCCGGTGGCACATGCTGGGCACAATATATCGGACACTGAAATGGCATATATGTATAGGAAATTGCAAATCTCACTTTGCACCATCTACTGCGCATTACCTTTTACACAATAACTGTGGGGTCAAAATGCTCACTACACCACTAGATGAATGTCTTAAGGGGTGTAGTTTTTAAAATGGGGTCACTTCTCGGGGGTTTCAACTGTACTGGTACCTCAGGGGTTCTGCCTACATGACTTAGCACCAGAAAAGCTCCAGTAGGCTAAATGGTGGTCCTTCCCTTCTGAGCCCTGTCGTGTGCCCAGGCAGCTAATAACAGCCACATGTAGGGTATTGCCGTACCCGGGAGAACCCACATTACAATTTATGGGGTGTATGTCTCCAGTGGCACATGCTGGGCACAATATATCAGACACTGAAATGGCATATATGCATAGGAAATTGCAAATCTCACTTTGCACCATCTGCTGCGCATTACCTTTTACACAATAACTGTGGGGTCAAAATGCTCACTACACCACTAGATGAATGTCTTAAGGGGTGTAGTTTTTAAAATGGGGTCACTTCTCGGGGGTTTCAACTGTACTGGTACCTCAGGGGTTCTGCCTACATGACTTAGCACCAGAAAAGCTCCAGTAGGCTAAATGGTGGTCCTTCCCTTCTGAGCCCTGTCGTGTGCCCAGGCAGCTAATAACAGCCACATGTAGGGTATTGCCGTACCCGGGAGAACCCACATTACAATTTATGGGGTGTATGTCTCCAGTGGCACATGCTGGGCACAATATATCAGACACTGAAATGGCATATATGCATAGGAAATTGCAAATCTCACTTTGCACCATCTGCTGCGCATTACCTTTTACACAATAACTGTGGGGTCAAAATGCTCACTACACCACTAGATGAATGTCTTAAGGGGTGTAGTTTTTAAAATGGGGTCACTTCTCGGGGGTTTTAACTGTACTGGTACCTCAGGGGTTCTGCCTACATGACTTAGCACCAGAAAAGCTCCAGTAGGCTAAATGGTGGTCCTTCCCTTCTGAGCCCTGTCGTGTGCCCAGGCAGCTAATAACAGCCACATGTAGGGTATTGCCGTACCCGGGAGAACCCACATTACAATTTATGGGGTTTATGTCTCCAGTGGCACATGCTGGGCACAATATATCAGACACTGAAATGGCATATATGCATAGGAAATTGCAAATCTCACTTTGCACCATCTGCTGCGCATTACCTTTTACACAATAACTGTGGGGTCAAAATGCTCACTACACCACTAGATGAATGTCTTAAGGGGTGTAGTTTTTAAAATGGGGTCACTTCTCGGGGGTTTCAACTGTACTGGTACCTCAGGGGTTCTGCCTACATGACTTAGCACCAGAAAAGCTCCAGTAGGCTAAATGGTGGTCCTTCCCTTCTGAGCCCTGTCGTGTGCCCAGGCAGCTAATAACAGCCACATGTAGGGTATTGCCGTACCCGGGAGAACCCACATTACAATTTATGGGGTGTATGTCTCCAGTGGCACATGCTGGGCACAATATATCAGACACTGAAATGGCATATATGCATAGGAAATTGCAAATCTCACTTTGCACCATCTGCTGCGCATTACCTTTTACACAATAACTGTGGGGTCAAAATGCTCACTACACCACTAGATGAATGTCTTAAGGGGTGTAGTTTTTAAAATGGGGTCACTTCTCGGGGGTTTTAACTGTACTGGTACCTCAGGGGTTCTGCCTACATGACTTAGCACCAGAAAAGCTCCAGTAGGCCAAATGGTGGTCCTTTCCTTCTGAGTCCTGCCATGGGCCCAAACATCAGTTTATCACCACAAATGGGGTATTGCCGCACTCAGGACAAATTGGGCAACAAAATGGGGTGTTTTATTCCTTGTGAAAATAAGAAATTTTGAACAAAAATTACATCTTAATGGAAAAAATATCATTTTTTTAATTTCACAGCCCAATTCAAATAGGTGCTGTGAAAAAACGGTGTGGTCAAAATGATAACAACAACCATAAATGAATTCCTTGAGGGGTCTAGTTTCCAAAATGGGGTCACTTCTGGTGGGTTTCCATTGCTTTCATACCTCAACACCTCTTCAAACCTGGCATGCTGCCTAAAATATATTCTAATAAAAAAGAGGCCTCAAAATGCACTAGGTGCTCCTTTGTTTCTGAGGCTTGTGTTTTATTCCACGAGCGCACTAGAGCCACATGTGGGACATTTCTAAAAACTGCAGAATCTGGACAATACATATTTAGTAGTATTTCTCTGGTAAAATCTTCTGTGTTACAGAAAAAAATGGAATAATATTGAAATTCAGCAAGAAAAATGAAATTTGCAAATTTCACCTCCACATTGCTTTAATTCCTGTGAAATGCCTGAAGGGTTAAAAAACTTTCTAAATGCTGTTTTGAATACTTTGAGGGGTCTAGTTTTTAAAATGGGGTGTTTTATGGGGGTTTCTAATACATAGGCCCCTCAAAGCCACTTCAGAACTCAAGAGGTACCTTAAAAAAAAGGCTTTTGAAATTTTCTTAAAAATATGAGAAATTGCTGTTTATGTTCTAAGCCTTGTAACGTCCAAGAAAAATAAAAGAATGTTAAAAAAACGATGCCAATCTAAAGTAGACATATGGGAAATGTGAACTAGTAACTATTTTGGGTGGTATAACCGTCTGTTTTACAAGCAGATGCATTTAAATTCTGAAAAATGCAATTTTTTCAAAATTTTCTCTAAATTTTGCAATTTTTCACCAATAAACACTGAATATATCGACCAAATTTTACCACGAACATGAAGCCCAAAGTGTCACGAGAAAACAATCTCAGAATCGCTTGGATAGGTTTAAGCATTCCGACGTTATTACCACATAAAGTGAAATATGTCAGATTTGAAAAATGGGCTCTGAGCCTTAAGGCCCAAACTAGGCTGCGTCCTTAAGGGGTTAAAAAAAATTTAAAAAAAAAAATTCCTTTAATCCGGCATTAATGAGATTATCAAAAATTCTGGATCATTGGATAGATTTGATAGATTTTGATTTTATTTGCACCCCTGGAAGCCATTCTTTAGTAAAACAATTGAACCCATAATCTTTGTGCTCGTTCTCAGCATCATGGTGTTCGTGACGCCCGCAATGTAATGGATGTGGTGTCATATGACAATGGGTCAGGTCTGTTTTGGCATCGCCGTCAGTCACATGACTCCATGCAATAAACATGAATGCAGCAAAACCTCGGCTGGGGCGGAAAGTTCTTGTTTTGTGCAATTTTTAAGGTATTCATTTTGATATTTTTTCACAAATCAGTGAAATGACAGCAAAGATCATGGAGTGGTCGATGTTGGTCCTCATGCTGGTGAATGTATTGAGCTACTATCAGAATATGCAGGTCAGTAGACGTCACCTCATTATCACCTCGTATACCGGACCTCGTAATAACATTATTATTCATCTCTACAATCATGGGGTTTATAATGTGGATATGTGTTTCTTTTCTTAGAGTCTATCTATAAAAATTACCCGGAAAAGCTTCACCATCTCCAAGAGGGAGAAGAACCAGGACTCTGGAGTATAGAGAGGATCATCGTGGACGGTGACGTGAGACGGTTTCATCTGACCACACACCCCAAACCCCAAATACACAAGATCCAGCCCTAATCTTCCATGTTGGACCTGACAAAAATAAAAATAAGGGTGAGGTCAATGTGTTGTATGTCCTAAATCACATGTATATAGATGGCAGGTAGAGAATATCCAATATCCAATCCAAACACTATTAAAAGGGGATCCCGCCCCATAAATGTGAGGAAATAACCAGTCCACTACCCACCCTCTGCCCCCTTGGACCTTGCCCAGACAATGATGACTACTACCACTGGGTTTAGCTGTTATGGTCACTACTGTCTCCATTATCATCTAATAATGTCTTAGAAATATTAGAGGAATTGTCCATATAGTTACAGGTTTACTTTCTCTTATTTCCAGTTTTATACAATGATGTGGAATGGCGCGCCACAGCCAAGCAGTTATCACATCCCAAACTGCAGAAGATCTGGAGATGGCGACCAAGTGCCAAGACATCCACCATCTCCGACCTATCTCCCATATATCATCTTACATCAGGGAGGACGAACTACAAGAACCGTTTATAAACAGTGGACACTAGAGGTGGAATGACACGTCACAGCCGAGCAGGTACTTCTCTGGGAACATCCTAAACTGATGAACTCCAGAGATGGCGACCAAGTGCCAAGACATCGACCACCTCCAACCTTTCTCCCAAATATCATCTTTTTTTTTTTTAAACATAATTTTTATTAACAATTTTCACATTTTCTTATAAACATTTCACATAAATGTTGCGTCATAAGTGAACAGTCCGCAACTGCAAACAAAATAAAATTAAACTAACATAGCATAACATACAACCATGGCATATGTTGCGATCCGCATTGCAACTGAAAACATGACTTCCCCTATCCCTGAACACGACTTAGGTCATCAATGAGTAACAATGCCCCGTCTATCCCCTAACTAGACTGAAGTTGCAAGCCCCCTAAAGTGCCTGCCAGAAGCTGCGTATGATACCACGCAGTGTGCCTAAAAGGCGTAACAATTAGCCACCTCGGCAGCTGTGCATTGTGATTCTATAAACATTCGCCATTTAGCAAATAACTTCTTGGCTCCCGCTTCTTTCCGTCTTTCCACCTCCACCCGCTCAAGAGCTAAAAACTGTTTCAAACGTGACACGATCATATCAAGACCCGGTGTGTCAGTTTCCAGCCATTTACATAGAAGGCATCTCAAGGCCACCAGTAAAATTGTGTGTACAAAAGGGGGAGGAGATCTCATCCCTCGAGCACCCTCTTCCTCTGGCGGTCGCGCCTGATGGAATAGTAGCGCTTGAGGCGTCATTGGAAGTTTCGCCTTCCAATGCTCCAAAATATACTTTTGTACCATCACCCAGTATCGTTCAGTATGAGCACAACCCCTTACTCCGTGCCACAAATTCGTCAGGGGGGTGTTACATTTGGGACAACACGTAATGCGATCGGGGAAGGACTGTGAAGGTAAAATATTGAAGCCATATATAGCCGAATGCATTAATTTAAAATAGGTTTCCCTCCAGCTCTCGTTCACGATAACCTTCCGTACCGTCTCCCAACCCTCCAATATGATCTCTCGTATAGCTGGATGCTGAGTCCATCTTTCCCATACTTTGAACATAGCCCGTGGTCACGGGCGGACAAAGCAGTCCCCAAGTGCTCTATACAACCTCGAAATAGTCGCCCGAAGAGTCGTTGGGCCTATGACCTCATCTAGAGTATGAGTGGTGGCTTCCTTATTCAAATCCCTTAGCCTAGAGGTACAGAATGAACGCACCTGGAGAACTTGTAGAAAATTAACATTACCCTCTAAGGGTCTGAGTTTAGCGTTGTTTTCCGACCCGGTTAACCATCTCCTTTCCCCCCAAAAGGCAAATCTATCCCCACTGTCTACTCCCGGTAGGAATTCCGGGTGTCCACACAACGGCATATGTTTAGAGAGCAGGTGAGGCAGGTCAAAGAATTTACGAACTGCTTTCCAGGCTAGGACTGTATCTCTCAAAACAATGGAGGTTTTGAGACGGCACGGAAGAAAAGCAACTCTACAGTCTAACAAGGCTTTCAAGTTCCAGGGTGAGACATACGCCCCTTCCAGATCTAAGTTGGAATAATGGCTCGTTTCATGGAATTCTAGAAGGGTGAGAATAAACTGGGACATGGATGGGTTGCTGTCAGTCATCCCCAGAAAGTATGACACTGCCTGGAGACCATCCTGATGTCGGATGTTGGTATATAGGGATTCTACGTCACACGTAGCTAGCAACATGTTGGGTTCTAATTGGATCCCTTCCAGTCTTTTAAGGAGATCTGAGGAATCTCTGAGATATGATGGTAGGGTCTCGACCATGGGTTTCAGTATAGCATCAATATACTTACTTATGTTGTCGCTTAAGTTGCCTCTTCCAGATATAATGGGGCGCCCTGGTGGTGATTTGGGGTCTTTATGTATCTTGGGTAATAAGTATAAGCATGCTACTGTGGGATCCTGTACCATGAGACATTCAGTGAGGGCCGCAGAGATAGTACCCTCATTTAGAGCTTCTTCTAATATATCATCAAGCAGACCACTGAAAGAAGAGAGAGGGTTAAAGGTCAACTTTTTGTAGCAGGTCGTGTTTCTCAGTTGTCGATATGCTTCCCGTTCATACAAAGCCCTTGGCCACATCACTATATTGCCCCCCTTATCTGCGGGTTTAATTACAGTATCCTCGAGAGTTTTTAGTCTCTTTAGACTCCTCCGTTCAGCACAGGTTAGATTGTCATGCTTAATACCCATGGAAATTCTCTCGAAGTCGCGAGCTACCAGTTTAACAAATAAGTCGATCGGTGGGCATATAGTGAGTGGAGGAAATTTGGAAGATCGTTTTCTTATATTTTGGGGGATCATACCTGTCTCAGGATTTTGTTGTTCTTTAAGTAGCTGTTGTAAGGACTGTAAAGCCTCTCTTTCTTCCGGTGTGTCAAAGATCTCATCTTCCTTCCTATGGAACCATCTTTTGAAGATCAATCCTCTGGCAAATAGGTGTAAGTCCTTTACAGCTGTAAAGGTGTCAAAGTGAGAAGAAGGTGCAAAAGTCAACCCCTTGGACAGTACCCCAATATCTACAGGGGACAACTGATGGGTAGACAGATTAATTACCTGCATTCTCGGATTCTCAGGCAGTTGGGTGGCCGTTGGATTACGCCAGCCTTCTCCTCTTTGTCTATTGGATGGATCATAGTTATATGTCTGCATCCGTTGTTCGCTACCCCTACCTCTTTGCCGAGTCTTCTGTCTAAACGTGTTTGGTCTCCTATAATCTATACCACTCCGTGTCCTGCCTCTCTGCGCATTCTCTTCAGGCTCTGACATTGAGCTCGCTGATGACACGGAGGGAGATCTTCTCCCATCCATACGGAATTGTTTGGGATATTGCCACCTGTACATACGGTTTGTCAATTTGTCGTTTAGGTCTCGTTGGAATTTCCGACTTTTGATGTCTTGAATATTCTTCTCCCATTTGTCCGTCTCCAGGTCAAGTTGTTGGAATGTATTGATCCACTCCTCATCACTCAACTTGGTCTTGAGTTCAGTCTGTGTTTTTTCGATCTCAGCATTAAGCATCTCAAGTGTCTGCTTATCCAGACCAATCAACAGTTCCATAAATGTTTGGGATGATGTCCTGCAAGTGTCCTCCCACCGGGAGACAAAGCATTCGTCCAAACTGTTGAGGGTCGGGAATACCTGAATCCTGAGTCCTCTTGGTATAAGACCTCTCTGTAGATACTTCTCCAAAAAGGCCTTATTCCACCATGTTTTAGTCCGCTTGTGAACCAGTGACCTGAGATTATTTTTGATAGCAGCTATATTACCCCGGGTGTCGGGATCTCCCACTGTGGGATCATCTTTAAAGACCAAGTCTAGTTTGGTCAACCAGGATCTTTCCCTGGCCTTGAAGTCCATGCTGGTGGACCTCCCAGAATCTGCAAAGAAAACAGAGCTTAAAGTACTATACCTATGTGGAGAGCACCAAAAGGGCAGCGCCAGCCAAACCCAAATCCCAAAAGGTTAAACATTGATGAGATAAATATCTGTTATATACATATAAGATGTTTAAGGGGACAAAGAAAGTGATGTCTACTTACCTGCATATTCTGATAGTAGCTCAATACATTCACCAGAATGAGGACCAACATCGACCACTCCATGATCTTTGTTGTCATTTTACTGATCTGTGAAAAAATATCAAAATTAATACATTAAAAATTGCACAAAACAAGAACTTTCCACCCGGGCCGAGGTTTTGCTGCATTCATGTTTATTGTATACTCCAGTTGACTGACGGCGATGTCAAAATGGACCTGACCCATTGTCATGTGACACCATATCCATTACATTGCGGGCGTCACGATCACCATGGTGCCTAGAATAAGCACAAAGATTATAGGTCCAATTGTTTTCCTATAGAACGGCTTCTAGGGGTGCAAATAAAATATGTACATAGCTTTACACATTGATCTCCAGCGCACAGGTGGGTGTATACGGATACCCTACTTCCAATGACTGGTAATTTATTATATAGGAAAATAACGTTTAATAAGTGTCTTATAGAATTTACTACATATTTATGTGAGATAAATGTTAATATAATACATATATAGCAAGGACAGTACCGCTTGCTTTCTTATTCAGTATGTTCCTGCAAGAAGCTGAACAATGTTACCAGATGGCGCTGTGTTACACCAGCATGTCGCCATCTGACGGGCAAGATCAGAAAATGATGGGAAATGATCACCTCAGGATCTGATGTTTCCTACATGTGAACCTAAAGACAAGGACAATTGGATTCCATTCAAATATTATTTAAGAAAGGATACAGAAAACCACTAAGGTCACGGCCATTATACAGGACTCCAGTCTGATGACTCTTCGGCTTTCGGGCACTTTGTAGACGAGTATGGACTGCCAAAGGTTGTAAAGGCTGGCAAACCCGAATGCAATGAAAGCGCAAATCCGGTGAGTCATTGGATAACAGTAGGTCTAGAAAACAAGAAGACAGAGGTTACAGCAAATCTTATGGAACTAATCACTAACTTACCCTCAGAACTTCCCAATAAATCCTAAATAACGTGTTCTGATATAATAACCACAGAGACATAATGGATATAGAGGTTGGTCTCTTGCTTGTGACTCCTTTCTATTAGACACATCTATTACATGGTCGTCCATTCATTGGAATAAGCCATGTAATACCACTTTATGATGTGGTCACCCGGTGATAACCGCTGATCATGATCACCAGGGGTTCAGCTGATTGCCAGCGGATCCCTATTTAGTGAAGATGGGACAACCCCATCAATGTAAAACATTTTTTAACTTACCGAAAATGTAGCCATCACGGCTGTCCCGACGCATGATGACCATCCAATTGCCATGAGGATCTTTTAAACCAAGGTCTGACGATCCCGAAAGGCTTCAGCATGGAACATAATGAACTTATAATGTAGAAACGTCAGGCCCAGAGCTCAAAAAGAGAAAATAAGCCAAATAAATCCTGTACCGTGCAAAACGTGTAAAACAACCTAATAACATCTATGACGCGCGGACCAAGCGCTAAACCCAAAAAGAAACCTACAATAATGGACGAGAACATTTATCTGCATCGTCTGATCCGGACAATTATTATCAATTGAAATGAACAAAACTTTATTTATTTTTTAGAAAAATCTGATTACTGCTGCATGAAGAGACTATTATAATCACTTCCGTGATTGTTACTTACAGGCAATGGCCATTCCTATGAATCCCATTCTAAACAGGATATTTTCTGCAAAGAAATTTCCCATTTCACTGCAAAACAAAAAAGAAAACGCTCAATGTTAAATAATATGGAAAAATTGTCAGAATTGTTTCATCTTAATAATCAGCAGTCTGATAATCTACAGAACTGAGGGGATGATGTACATCAGTGGGGGGCATGGTTGTTGATGTGAGGTCAGGGTGTAGCTAGCAGAGAGCCAGGCCACACACCAAAAGGCCAAGAAGATGGAGAAGAATCCCGATCCGTTGAACTCCATAATAGTGAAAAGTCGCCAATAAATTAGCAAATCACACTCTGTGTCAATTCACGGAAAGAAAGACCGGGTTGCACTTCCCTGCAGTCCCTGGCGCTCTACCTATGTGTTTCACCGTCATCTAGACAAGATCCTCATAGAACCGCGCGCTGTGATATCTACAACAGAATAAAATAATCAAAATAATCAAAACAGGATGAACAAAAAAATTCACTGAAACAATCAACAAAATAACATTTATTTCCTTAACAACATGCCACATACATGTACATGGCAGTCGTTAAGGGGAAGTATGGAGCGAGATCACGGGCTGGGGTCGCTCCATACTTAGCGGGTAATGGCTGTGTAATATAGCCAACACCGCACTGCAACGGACAGAATCAAATATCACTTTCATTATGTCAATTTAACAACTTAGAGGCCACAGTCAATCACGACCACAGCATCTAACACATTAGAATGAGAGGGGCGACCCCCTCCGACGTGCCATTGTCCCCACACGATGCTATCGCGGGATGCCGATGGTTATAATGGCAGCCTGGGGGCCTAATGAAGGGTCTGCCATCTTTGTTCTCCGGCAGGGCTTTATAGGTGGCTGTAAGAATCACAATATACTGCAATCTTTACTATTGCAGTAGATCGTGTGAGCGATCCAATGATCGCTGGTTCAAGTCCACTAGGGGGACTACTAAACAGAATTTAAAAAAAGTTAAATTCCCTCTTCCCATTTTTTCCCTAAAGTAATGTTAAACAAAATATAAATTAGCATAACTGATATCGCCACATTTGCAAAAGTCCGAACTATTACAATCTGATGTTATCTAACCCACTGAACACAGTAAAAAAAAAAAAAAAAATGTTTAAAGCACCCAAATTGCTGTTTTTTGGTCACGTTAGCTCCCCAAAAAATAGAATAAAAACTGACCAAAAAGTCGCATGTACTCCAAAATGGTAACAATAAAAGCTCGCCTCGCAAAAAATAAGCCCTCACATCGCTCAATCTACAGAAACATAAAAAAGTTATGGCTCTCAGATTTTGGCGACGCAAAACTAATTTTTTTAACAAATAGTTTTACAAAGTGGTAAAACATGAAAAAATGATAAATTCGGTATCGCCGTTATCATATTCATCCGTAGAATAAAGTGAACATGTAGTTATTACCGGACGATAGACGCTGTAAAAACGAAAGCAAGGAAGGGGAGTGATAAACGAAAATGAAAAAAAAACGTGTCATTAAGGAGTCAAATCAAGAGAGGGAGTGGGGGAAAGACGCCAAGCTGCAGGGGCCAAAGAGGAGGACGAAGGGCATTACTATCTTATAGGGAGCTCTATAGCCCCCTACCATGTGATCACTGGCCAATCCCTGTAGATCATGATGAAGTGATGCCACCCCCCATTTATTTATTCTTAAAGTGACCCCGCCAGTCAAAGCTCCCAACCGTATGCCCCTGGGGAGCTGAAAAGCTCTATACAGTGATCTGCATGTACTATAATTATTAACCCCTTGATGTTGCAACTAATTTTGTCCTTTCAGCTGCAATTATTTTTTTTCGCTTTTGTCTCCCTTCATTGTGACCATGAGCATTTAAAGAAGCACTCCACTTTATTTATTTATTTTTTGCACCCTCCATTTGTGCATTCGTGTTTCAGTGGGGAGCTGGGTGTAGAAATACTTACCGATCCCTGGATCCTGTCGTTTTTCGAGTCCAGGGCCGCGCACGTGATCTTCATTCTGACCTGGTCTGGAATCACTGCTGTTCAGAAAACCTGAAGTCAATGCATTCCTATGGAGCCTCGTTCTGGCCTCGTCCTGGTCTTGCTGGCTTCCATAGGAATGCATTGAGAGCCTGAGTTCCGGTTTATTCAAAAGCACCGTGACTCCAGACAAGTCAGAGGGAAGATCAGGTGAGCGGCGTTGGACCCGAAAAATACAAAATGCGGGGATCGGTAAGTATTTTGCACACAGCACCCCACTGAAACACCAATGTACAAATGGAGGGTGCAATAAAAAAAAATAAGTGGAGTCCTCCAATAATCTATCTTTATTTTTATTGCTTTTTTAAGTTTTTTTATGCCCTTCATCATTCACCATAAATAAGGAGTTATTGTTCGAGTCTGTAAACTGTTATTGGGGTCAGTAGCTGTCACTATTATTGGGGTCAGTAGATGTCACTATTATTGGGGTCAGTAGCTGTCACTATTATTGGGGTCAGTAGCTGTCACTATTATTGGGGTCAGTAGCTGTCACTATTATTGGGGTCAGTAGCTGTCACTATTATTGGCGTCAGTAGCTGTCACTATTATTGGGGTCAGTAACTGTCACTATAGTGGAGGCAGTAGCTGTCACTATTATTGAGGTCAGTAGCTGTCACTATTATTGGGGTCAGTAGCTGTCACTATTATTGGGGTCAGTAGCTGTCACTATTATTGGGGTCAGTAGCTGTCACTATTATTGGGGTCAGTAGCTGTCACTATTATTGGGGGGTAGTAGCTGTCACTATTTTTGGAGTCAGTAGTTGTCACAATTATTGGGGTCAGTAGCTGTCACTATTATTGGGGTCAGTAGCTGTCACTATTATTGGGGGGTAGTAGCTGTCACTATTTTTGGAGTCAGTAGTTGTCACTATTATTGGGGTCAGTAGCTGTCACTGTTATTGGGGTCAGTAGCTGTCACTATTATTGGGGTCAGTAGCTGTCACTATTATTGGGGTCAGTAGCTGTCACTATTATTAGGCTTAGTAGCTGTCACTATTATTGGGGTCAGTAGGTGTCACTATTATTGGGGTCAGTAGCTGTCACTATTATTAGGCTCAGTAGCTGTCACTATTATTGGGGTCAGTAGGTGTCACTATTATTGGGGTCAGTAGCTGTCACTATTATTGGGGTCAGTAGCTGTCACTATTATTGGGGTCAGTAGCTGTCACTATTATTGGGGTCAGTAGATGTCACTATTATTGGGGTCAGTAGTTGTCACTATAATGGTGGCAGTAGCTGTCACTATTATTGGGGTCAGTAGTTGTCACTATAATGGTGGCAGTAGCTGTTGCCTCTAGAGGCTCTGGCTGTCACTGCATGGTGGGCTGTGGTTGTCACTTATCAGACCCTCCAATCTACCTACCAACTCTCATCCATTGAATTGGTTGCTATGGTTACTTCTGGGAAGATGTGGAGTCGAAAATTTAGCAGGTAACATTGTCCATAGCAACCAATCAGATCACTTCTTTCAATTTCAAACTTGTCTTAGAAAAATAAAACCAGGAATCTGATTGGTTGCTATGGACAACTCCTGCATGTCTTTTCTATACTAATATTTCTCTATAAAGCAGGGGCCCTGTAGGTAAGGGGGAGGGGGCACTGTCACATTAACCCCTTCCCGCAAAATGATGTGTCTGGTACGTCGGTATTGCAAGTAACTTACTGCAGTCCTATGTACCAAGCATGTTAGGACTTTAAGCTGTCGCTGTGTAAAGCGACACAGTGACAGAACCGGCAACTCAGCTCTAAAGCAGAGTTGCCGGGCAGGAGATGCTGGCATGGGATCAATCATATTGGTCCGGTGCCAGCGAGCGCTGTGATTGGCCAGTCTGTACTGACCCACTGTGTCATCATCACGAGTTAGCTCCACTCATTCCCCACCACATAAATATTCTTATTGCCACTATGTCAGCCCCTGACATTTGGGAATTTGTCTATCACTCTATTTTTTCCCAATACGCATGTCCATCGAGCTTAATAGCTCCACGGCAAATTACTCTATCACTTGTTTTTGCCCTCATACGCATGCGCGCTTTGCTATGCCCTCATTGGTCACATAGGGTGGCTGCTTATTGGTGGTGTGGCATGCCCGTCACAGAACGGGGGGCTCGTTCTCTGCTCACTCTGTGATTGGCCCTACGCCAATCAATAGAACATGTGGAGCAACTCCATTACATATTTAAACAGGGCCATCTCGCCGCGCGCTGTCATTAGCCCCGATACCCCTGAAGACGCTACTTCGTAGCGAAACATGTCGGAGGGGCTTCTAATCTAAATTTTAAACACGTGTCCTGCTGACTCTTAGAATTGAACGTTTGGTCTGGTGCTGCGTGCTGCAGCCGTCAGCTCCAGGCTTTCTATACCTTGCACTAAGCTGATTGCAGTCAGCAACGGACTCTAATTTTTAAATTATATGTAGTCTGTCCTTTCTTTGCATAAATTTAATAAATACTTTGTTATTTTCTAATTGTTAGTTGGAAAACAGGGCTTCTGTTGCCGGCAGGCAATATATTTATTCCATACCAGCTGATGACCTGGGGTGATGAAGAAAGGTGCAAAGTGTAAGGTCCTTATACCTGCAATGTGGAGATATAGATAAAGCTGCATAAACCAGTCCCAGCCACTGGGGGCAGCAATGTTTAAAGGACATCAGCATGGAGTGGAAAGGTATAGATGGGATTGTACGTGATTCACTGGCTCTGGTTGTACGATACAGTTATGGGGGACGTCCAGTTTATATAACACAATCATAAAAATAACCATTTAAGGCATTGTGATTTATTAGAGGGGAGTCCCTCATTCAGGCTGTAAGCAGGGTAAACCAAACATAACATGCGAGGGAAGCTTTCTTATTGACTAATATAGAAATAAAGACCAGGACACCAAATTTAGTCTTTTGCTGGAGGGTGATCGGCCACAGCTTTTATTTTAACCTCTTAAACCAGAACCGCTTAGCGGTGAAACCCTTATATATTTTTCCACAGCTATCAGGCGTTATGCCAACTGCCAGACTGCCGACGGGCAAATCCACCCTCTTAGCCCCTACTCATACCAGCAAAGTCTCAAAGACCGCCATGAAGGAGCCCTTGCATGCCTACACAGGGTTCCGACCCCCACCCAGCAGAAAGAGTGCCTGTTCAACTCCGCATCCCGTGCACCCTGCCATACCATATGGGGGACAATCTCTGACCAGACGAGTATCATTTCGGAGAAAAAGGAGGAGAAGCGCTCCATATCAGAGCGCATTATCGTCATCAATTCGACCATTCTTAGGAGACAGAGATCATTGCCCCCCGCGTGAATGACCAGTATCACTGGGCCATTAACACCTGAGGTTTACCACTTCTGGAAGGACTTGACACCATTTTAAACCACGTATTCCTCTCCAAGAAATATTGATGTCTCGAAAGCCCAACGCACGGCCACCAGGCCTACAATCAGCCCGCTGGGTGGCCCAGAATATATAAGAATGCTCTAGCATCCAAACTGTGGGCCTAACATGATCAAAAAGAAAAACACATTATGACAGTGTTCTACAATAACAAATCCGGACGTATGTATCTGGCAAAGCAGGAGGAAACACCCGCGATGATAAGGCAGTGGTGGAGAACTGTTCTAAACTGATAAATAGTGAGGGGAGTGCGATCCATATGTACTAGGAACTGGGAGTAATGGAAACGAATGAGTAAATACTCAGAAAGTAAACGCATGGCGCAGACCGCGCCCTGGGTG
Source organism: Rhinoderma darwinii (assembly GCF_050947455.1). Taxonomy (NCBI): domain Eukaryota; kingdom Metazoa; phylum Chordata; class Amphibia; order Anura; family Rhinodermatidae; genus Rhinoderma; species Rhinoderma darwinii. The sequence goes on from NW_027461831.1 coordinate 633,614, forward strand.
GCACGCAGGTGAATCCAAACACCGTGGCCAAATACGTCAGTCTTAGATCTTCGTACCCGTAAGATCCCGTACCCGTAATCGAGCAGCCTCAGCGGTTATGATAACATCCGTGTGCTGTAAGCCACCCTGCTTTTTTTCTGAAGGAGGTAATAATTCACTGATTCTAAAGGCTTAAAGAAGGCAAGGCTGAAACTGAGGGCCAGTAAAGTCTCTTATGGAGATGAGCACATTTTTGGACTTGCCATTACAAAACGGCAAAGCAAGGGATAGGAAATTGGCCGTCGTGATTCCTGACGAATATGACACTTTTTCCAGTCTGGGTAATTAAAAAGCATTTGGTGACATCCCCCCCCCCCCAACCCAGTGACTTAAAATAAAAAGCAATACCAGATAAACGTTTCTGTGCGGCTGTGCCAGATATGTTTAAAGCCCTCAAGGATAGAACATATTCAATTGTTACCTCTAATCATAACTTATCCGAAGAAGAAATATTGCGACCTTTCACGACCTGTAATCACTCCAACCACGCCTTAGCGTTTCTCTGCCACGTAGCAGGCGCTACTGATGAACTGACGAGAGACATCAGTTGAGGTCCACCAACTCCCATAAATGATTTGGGCATGAGATGCGGACCCTCTCCGTATTGGGCAGCAAAGCCTGGAATTCGTGCCAGCGAAAACGTGAGAGAGAAAAAGCAACAACATTATTAAGACCAGGAACATGTTTTGATCTAAAATAAATGTTATGTTGTAGACAGCGCAAAACTAAGTCACGTAATAAAGATATAACAGATAGTGAAGAACAAGACAGACTGTTAATACCGGCAACCACACTGGCGTTGTCGGACTAGAAACAAATATGTCGATTTTTGAACATTGGTCCCCAGATTTCGACTGCCACAATGATTGGAAAAAGTTCCAGCAAAGTAAGATTCCGGCAAAGGCCAGCGGCATGCCACGCTGCAGGCCAGGATGATACACCAAGCCGGGCAAACAACTGCTCCAAAACCGCAGGAGCCCGATGTATCTGTGTATAATGATAATTCTGCATTGTTGCCTTCTCCTGACCTGAAACATGTATGTTTGGAAAGATATACTTGGAAAGTATATAGTATATATACTTGGATATAAAGATATAGTTGGAAAGAAAACTACCCCATATGGTAAGGTCCGCTTTTAAGGGTTTGGTGAGACGAATCCGATGCCCAGCTAATTTAACTCCTCGAGTAGCCAATGATAAGCGGACAAAATCCTTCCCATTGGAATGACACGGCAAGCAAAGACCAAAAGACCCAGTAGTGACTTTTACTACTCCACAAAATCCTTCAATCAAGCTAAAAAGTTTCTTAATCTTTCTTCAGGTAACCTGAAAACCATTTCTATGGTGTCAATTTCAATGCCGAGGAAGGACAACCTTGTTATTGGACCTTCGGTTTCTTCTGCAGAAAGAGGGACGCCAAAACGAGATATGAAGAATTGAAATGTTTTTAGCATGTGATGGCCGGTATCCTCATCTGCTGGGGCGACAAATAAGAAATCGTCTGAATAATGAACTGCTGACCGTGAACCAGTCTCATATCTTACCACCCATTACAGAAATGAGCTAAACATCTCGAAATAGTGACATGATATTGTCAAAAATATTTTAATTATCTTTATATGTGTGAACATATATTGCTTTTGTGAAGGTGATTAGAATATGTTTAAAAAGATAACATTTTACATGGACTCCATCTTGTATGGTAGGCATCCATTTTGGATCATTGGAATCTATCTTTTGGCCTGAAGGAGCCATCTTGAGGTTAATAAGTAAAAAGTAAATATCAGCAGATGTCCTGAAGCAATTCTATGTTGTGTTCTTGAATTGAATGTTTTATTACTCTTTTAAGGAGCAGATCAAATAGCCTTGGCCGAATGGACAATGACTGTTTACCATCTCTCAGCCTTGGAAGAAGCCCTCTGTTTAATTAATTTAAACTTATCTGCAGTCTCCATTCTCTAGTGAGATAGGAAGTAGAGACAAATTAACTTGTGTATCTGAAATGTGTGTCCTTCCCATGGGACAAGGTTCAGGCCACCTGGGGCTTGGAGGGTGAAGTATTATTATAATGCATTGAAATAATTCTTATTGGCTGAATCAGAGTCATTATAATATTGTAGATGATTGGCTGAAACCAAAGCCTACACCTTTCCTGTCATTATACCATATGTGGAGTTTTGGGATATTACCATATATAGAATGTTTATGTTTGCAAGTATGAGGTCACCACCTACTCTCATTTTCCTATAAATAAAGATGGATCCGCCCCCTAGAGCAGAGATCGTTTGAACACTGAAGCTGCGTGTCCTGGTCTCTCCGGCCGGCCTCTCTCAGATCCACCATTGAGAGAGCATTCATTAATTAATTTGGAGCTCATAGACAAATGCAGATAATGTCCAACGTTAATGGACATACTAAATTCTGCAGCGACAATATGGAACAGACCATGGGCAACAAAGTATCAAAATAATAGTGATCCTCATAGAAACAGCCTAATAGGTGATATCAATCTGGGTGTACTGGCAGCAAGCTACAAGCTGATTCTATATCTGATTTCAGCGCTCCCTGACCAGCGCAACTGCACGATCAAAGGAAACGTAAGAGACCGAGGAATCCTCCAACGAAATCCCATAGTTTACCGAAAGACCTTTAGGAAATGAAAGATGGTGTATAAGGCGGAACTTACCGACTTCCTTCTTTGGGACCACTCCCAACAGAGAAACCCGAAGGTTAGGGAAGAAAGGACCCTCGATTCTATCTAAAGATACTTATTTTGCCAACTTCTCCCTTAAGACCTCCGGCTGCTCCCTAACCGATTTCAAGTTGTCCACAAATAAAGAATGGCTGCTTAGGTTAAATGGGATAAAGAAACCAAACGTGAAACCAAAACGTAACTGTGCTGCCGCTGCTCTGTCAGGATACTTATCTAGCCAAGGCCCCATCGTGGTTTCGCTCACTGGGGTCCTTTCCGTCACATTGAGCATTTTGCTTTGAAGGTGCCTCATGTGTTGGGCGGGAACCACGAGATGCTGTGTGTGGACCTCCACATGCGGAGCACCAATGCTTATATTTGCATAATCCTGCAAATTTACAATGGCCTTCATTGAATAACCAGCATGCACCAGGCCTGCGGACGGCCACTGACCCTTGAGGAAAAGGAGCTGATGAGCCACCATGTGGAACCGCCATGTGACTTATAAGCACTATAAATGCTATCCATGTAAATGAAAAGTTCCGAACAGCGTTCAGGGTGGTGCTGACCCATGACACAACCCATAACGGAAAAGGCCGGTATGCAATTATTCATGGTTTTGGCTACCCTGGGTTTTCGATCCTATGGTAAAATTTGGTCGATACATTCCGTGTTTATTTGTAAAAAACACCAAAATTTTGAGAAAATGTGTAAAAATTTAAATGTATCTGCTTATAAGACAGATAGCAACACCACACAAAATAGTTACTAGTTAACTTCCCCCATACGTCTACATTAGATTGGCATCGTATTTTGAACATCCTTTTCTTTTTCTAGGACGTTACAAGGCTTAGAACTTTAGCAGCAATTCCTCACAATTTCAAGAAAATGTCAAAAGGCTATTTTTTAGGGACCAGTTCAGTTCTAAAGTGACTTTGAGGGGCCCATATATCAGAAAACCCCATAAAACTCCCCATTATCAAAACCTAAACCCTCAAAGTATTAAAAATAGATTATAGGAAGGTTTCTAAACCCTGTAGGTGCTTCACAGGAATTACAGCAAAGTGGAGGTGAAATTTACAAATGTAATTTTTTTTGCAGAAAATCAGTTTTAATCCATTTTTTTCTGTAACACAGAAATTTTTACCAGAGAAACGCAACTGAATATTTATTGCCCAGATTCTGAAGTTGTTAGACTGAAGCACAGGCCTCAGAAGCAAAGGAGGACTTAGTCGATTTTGGGGCCTTCTTTTTCTTAGAATATATTTTAGGCACCATGTCAGGTTTGAAGAGGTCTTGTGGTGCCAAAACAGTAGAAACCCCCCAAAAGTGACCCCATTTTGGAAACTACCGAAGGGAAAGAGCGCCATTTGAGTTTTGGAGTTCAAATTTAGCTTGAATGGTTTGCAGAGGCCATGTCGCATTTGCAAAGCCCCTGAGGGGAGAAAACAGTGGAAACCCCCAAAAGTGACTTCATTTAGGAAACTACACCCCTCAAGGAACTTAACTAAGGGTATAGTTAGCATTTTGACCCCACAGGATTTTTGTAGAAATTTTTGGAAGTAGGCTGTGAAAATTAAAATCTACATTTTTTTACGATTAAATTTAGCTAAGCCTAAAAAATTTTCATTTCCACAAGGACTAAAGGAGAAAAGGCACCCCAACATTTATAAAGAAAATCCTCTTGAGCACAGCAATACCCCATATGTGGTTATAAACTACTATTTGGACACACGGCAGGGATTAGAAGGGAAAGAGCTCTATTTAGCATTCAGATTTTGCTAGATTGGTTTGCGGCACCCTGTCACATTTGGAAAGCCCCCGAGGGCCCAAAACAGTGGAAACACCTTTATGCACAGACCCGTTTTTTCAGGGGGGAGGTTTTGCACTGATAAGTGGTGACCCTTCTTATGCCACTTTTGCTACACACTCTGCACCTCTTTTGGTATCTCCCCTTCTTTGCAGTTTGGGGAACGATGCCGGTAAAGTGTTGCCCTGGTACAATACGGGCGCCCTCACTTTCAGCAGATGTGTTTGGGCCCTCCCCAACCTGATTTTCAAACACAAGCACCTTGATAATCTCCTCCTGAAAATTAAGGAATGACTCTGTCCGGCCTGCACATTTGCATAGCACGTAAGTGTGATACAATGCCATCTGTACTAATGGAACGGCCACCTTTTTGTACCACACCCTTGTCTTCCGCATTGCACTATACGGCTTCAGCACTTGATCTGAGAGATCAACCCCTCCCAAGTACTTATTATATATAGCCCACGATGCAATCTGGCTTGTGGGTCACCGTGGTGGCACCTCGTACAGGGACAGGGGTTCTGCCGTTTCCATGTATTGTGGTCAAGAGAAGGACATCCCGCTTGTCCTTATACTTGACGAACAACACTTTCTCGCTGCATAATGCACCCCTTTTGACACGTTGCGGAATCAGAGTTTTAGAGCGGCCTCTCTGGTTTCTGCGCACCGTGCCGCAGGCTGCAGTATTTCTGGTGGAGAGGCATTTAAATAGTGGGATGCTGATGTAGAAGTTATTCACGTAATGTTGGAGCTCCAAGAGGGGGGGGGGGGATTCTGGGGTTCAATCCTGAAGTCCTTCCCTTCATAAACCCAAAACCTGAGCTGCTCTAGCTCAGTTTGTACATTTTTATCCCATACCTTGCCCTCTTACTGGGTAGGTATTGGCGGAATTTTAGCCTACCCATAAAATGTACTAGGGACCAATATTTTTCAGGTAATCCAGGATCTGTCAGCATGCATCTGATCATTTCCATCAGAGTTCTGTTCTTCCTTTCTGCTGCCCCCATTTGTCCCTTTAAATCTGCCGTTCCAATTATCTGCACGTGGATCAGAGATTGTGGTTTTGACCTTTTGTTTAGTCTCTTTTGGAAATGGTTTCTGCTGTTCTGCTTTCCATATTGTACAGTCCTTCTTTAGGTGTCCCTGTTTGTTGCACCTGAAACATTCTCTTCTTTCCTCCTTTTGATATTTTGTCTCTGTAGCTTTAACCCCTTCCCGCCGCAGCCACTTTTGGACTAAATGACTATTCCCGTACTCTGCAGGTGTATGTATATTGCTGTTCATATGTCATTATCTTGATTGTATTCACATTTATTTTTTGGTATATGCCTATCTGTGCAAAAGTTTTATACTTATTGCCTGCTTGAAAACTACTTAGACACTTTAGCATTTTTGGGGGATCATTTTTCCGGATTACTATTTGGTTGTCCTGCTGCGCTAGTGTTCTGATTCCATCTTTGATTTTGCGAGGGTTACGCTATTTTAATATGTTCTATGTTGTCTGCTTGCATTTGTCTATTTGAGTTTAATAAAGGATTTTTTGTATTTCTTCAATTATTTGGTCGTGACTGTTCTTTTCTTTTTTGGTCTAAGTTATTAGTCACTAGGACCACTGATATATTTGGGTTTATTGCTCAGTTGGCTAAACATTTCCCATATGTCTACTTTATGTTTGCATCATTTTTTAAACATCCCTTTATTTTTCTGGGACATTACAAGGCTTATAAATTTAGCAGCAATTTCTCACATTTTCAAGAATATGTCAAAAGCCTATTTTTTTAGGGAACAGAACGGATCTGAAGTGGCTTTGAGGGCCTTATATATTATGAACCCCTACAAATCACCCCATTTTAAAAACTGCACCCCTTAAAGTATTCAAAACAGTATTTAGAAAGTTTCTTAACCCTTTATGCGTTTCACAGGAATTAAAGCAATGTGGAAGGGAAATTTGCAAATTCCATTTTCTTTGGGCAGAAATGCCATTTTAATCGATTTTTCCTGTAAGACTGAAGGTTTTTACCAGAGAAACACAACGGAATATTTATTGCCCTGATTCTGCAGTTTTTAGAAACATCCCACATGTGGCCCTAGTGGGGTACTGGACTGAAACACCGGCCTCAGCAGAAAAGGAGCACCCAGTGGATTTTAGGGCCTTCCTTTTCTTAAATTATATTTCAGGCACCATGTCAGGTTAGAAGAGGTCTTGTGGTGCCAAAACAAAGGAAACACCCCAAAAAAGACCCCATTTTGGAAACTACACCCATTGAGGAATTCATCTAGGGGTGTAGTGAGCATTTTGACCACACAGGTTTTTGCTGAATTTATTAGAATTGGGATGTGAAAATAAAAAAATTGTCATTTTTTTTTGAGAAAAGTTGTAGTTCTAGCCCAAAATTTTGCATTTTCACAAGGACTAGAGGAGAAAAGCACCTCAACGTTTGTAAAGCATTCTCTCCAGGGTAAGGCTATGGCTCTAAAGGGAGGGAGCGCCATTTAGTATGTGGAGTGGAGATTTTACAAGATTCGTTTTTTGACACCATGTTGCATTGAGCTATAGTATCAGTACAGTGGAACCCCAAAAAACTTACCCCATTTTGGAAACTACATCCCTCAAGGAATTCATCTAGAAGGTAGTGAGCATTTTGACCCCACAAGTGTTTTGCAAAAATTAGTACACAATAGATGTTGCAGATTGAATATTGCCCTTTTCCACAGATATGCCACTTCAGTGCCCAATGTGTTGTGCCCAGCTTGTACCATCGTAGACGAACACCCCATAAATATTTAAGCAGGTTCTCCAGAATACAGTAATACCCCATATGTGGTCATAAATTGCCGTTTGGGCACGCTGCCAGGTTCAGTTGGACCACCATTTGGCTTTTGAATCGCAGATTTTGCTTGGTTTTACTGTTATTTCAATTTATAATGTGGGGACATATGTAAGCTGGGCGGAGTACATCAGGGTATATGTAAGCTGTGCGGAGTACATCAGGGTATATGTAAGCTGGGCGGAGTACATCAGGGTATATGTAAGCTGTGAGGAGTACATCAGAGTATATGTAAGCTGTGCGGAGTACATCAGGATATATGTAAGCTGTGAGGAGTACATCAGAGTATATGTAAGCTGGGCGGAGAACATCAGGGTATATGTAAGCTGGGCGGAGTATATCAGAGTATATGTAAGCTGGGTGGAGTACATCAGGGTATATGTAAGCTGAGTGGAGTACATCAGGGTATATGTAATCTGTGCGGAGTACATCAGGGTATATGTAAGCTGGGAGGAGTACATCAGGGTATATGTAATATGTGCGGAGTACATCAGGGTATATGTAAACTGTGCGGAGTACATCAGGGTATATGTAAGCTGGGTGGAGTACATCAGGGTATATGTAAGCTGTGAGGAGTACATCAGAGTATATGTAAGCTGTGCGGAGTACATCAGGATATATGTAAGCTGTGAGGAGTACATCAGAGTATATGTAAGCTGGGCGGAGAACATCAGGGTATATGTAAGCTGGGCGGAGTATATCAGAGTATATGTAAGCTGGGTGGAGTACATCAGGGTATATGTAAGCTGAGTGGAGTACATCAGGGTATATGTAATCTGTGCAGAGTACATCAGGGTATATGTAAGCTGGGTGGAGTACATCAGGGTATATGTAATATGTGCGGAGTACATCAGGGTATATGTAAACTGTGCGGAGTACATCAGGGTATATGTAAGCTGGGTGGAGTACATCAGGATATATGTAAGCTGGGTGGAGTACATCAGGGTATATGTAATATGTGCGGAGTACATCAGGGTATATGTAAGCTGTGTGGAGTACATCAGGGTATATGTAAGCTGGGTGGAGTACATCAGGGTATATGTAATATGTGCGGAGTACATCAGGGTATATGTAAACTGTGCGGAGTACATCAGGGTATATGTAAGCTGGGTGGAGTACATCAGGGTATATGTAAGCTGGGTGGAGTACATCAGGGTATATGTAATATGTGCGGAGTACATCAGGGTATATGTAAGCTGTGTGGAGTACATCAGGGTATATGTAAGCTGGGTGGAGTACATCAGGGTATATGTAAGGCAATTTTTTGTTGGTGTAACATGTACACTCAGGTTGGAATATTTTGATTATCTGATACCATCTTCCAATAAATTCTTAATCTTTCTACAGGTGTTATGGATACCTATGGTGCATTCGTCCAGTTCTATAGTGGAGGTTGTCTATGATGTTCAACTTTGGAAATTGTGGGCTTGTTCCCCCTTTCTCCTGTTGGTTATTACCACATGCGGGCCCTCTGTATGCATGGGAGTGTTACCTTATGTATACGCATTTATATACTTGTTTTTCTTTTCTATATATGGATTTGGCGTCTCGGTATGTCTTCAGCTTTCTCAAGGGGTAGGTATTGGTACTTTTATGCGTACCGGCTCTATTTTTATTCTTATATATGCCTATTGGTATATTCATTTATATATTGGTATGTCTGTATTTCTGCACGATATCATATCTATTTCATGTATATACTATATTTCTTTGTGTACCGACCTTATTTATATTTTTAGTATTACATGGAACTATGGGTGCACTAATTCATATATTTACATGCTCATGTTTATGCCCTATAGCATATTATATATATATTGAATATGCACAAATTCACTTGTTTTATGTTTTATGAAACAAATTCATTATGACATCATATTTACACATATGCACTTTATTCCACAAAATATTTATTATTGGATATGTAATGATGTAGTATATTTTTTTTACACATATGGATTTTAGGTCAATCCATGTTTATTGTTGGATATATTATTATGTATTAGACCATCTACATTGATGGATTTCAGGTTACTACATATTTATTATTTCATATATTGTTTTTATATCTGTACACAGATAAGTATATTTTTTCTCCTTTTATATAACACATTTTACAACGATCTGTATTTTGACACTTTCATATAGGTCCCTATTTTTGTCGATTTATACAGCACATTATACAATGATCCACATAAAAAATGTGTGTAAGACTTGTGTATGAGTAACAGCGGTTTTATGTTTTTCAGGTGCCGTCCTCATCTCTTCTCACATATTTTATTTCTTTTGTATTTTTCTCTTTTTATCACTGTCACGAGCACGCGTGTTCACTCACCTGTATTCACTCTCTGTCTATTAGCCTCACTTTATTTATTTATTCTTTTATTTTCAATACTTATGTATACACGAATATATATCTTTACCATTATGGTTTTTTATTGTAAATGAAAGTGAATTTTTAAAGTGTATGGTACTCTTTATATTGATATATATATATGCGTGTAAAGTATAGATTCTTATATTTGTGTTGGTGTATGCACATATATGTATTTATGTATATTCATATGTGATGTTTATGTGCGTGCTATAGGCGTCTAGAAAGTATGTATGAACTGCCTTGGGATATACCCTGGTATTCGGGATTATTTTAAACTTTGCCAGCTGTGTTTCATCGCTGAGACATGGTCTCTACTCCTTCGGGGTGAACTGTCTCAGCGATGTATACGGCATCCCTAGCTTGCATACGTCTATTGTCCCTTGTTTGGGCTTCTGGCATATTTGCCAGGCTCTAAGATGGCCACTGACCTCTCCCTACATAACAAGTATGGCCACGCCAGTCCCTCCCTTTAGTTCTTTTGCGGCGCGCACGCGCAGTGCGTACTCTGATGCGGCTGATGTCTATGGGCATGACTTCCGGCGCTCGGATGAACGCCGGTGCGCATGCGCAACGGAGGCATAATGGCGTCCGCAAACACAAGTGCAGCTCCTTTCATCTGTCCACATCTCTGATCTCTGCAGCATGGTAGGTGTAACCTTGCCTGTGATTATAATGCCCATATGCTGTGCACACTTTGTGTCTATTGGACATTGACATAATCCCCTCCCTTTGTATCTCATACTTAAAGTGACCATTATCCCAGCAGTCAATACCCCTTGAGAAAGCTGACGGCGAAACGCGCGTCGGGGGCGGTCAGTGTGGAGTTATCTTGTGTGAGATCCATCATGCAATCCACGGGTTTGTGCAGTCTTCTTAACTTATGAAGTAGGGCAATTTTTGGGTGCAATTGTGCAGTCGTAGCCGTGTATTTTCACACGTATGCACAATGTTGTGCTCTTTGGTTAGGTGCATAGTATATCTATAGCCTCTTCAGCTGTTTAACAAATTGACTCATTACACATCCTCTTTGGATGTAGACCTCTGCACTTTACCACATCACAGGATGTTTATATTGTGTTAGCTTATAACTTGGATTATTTACGCAGTTCCTCCACACTCTCCTTTTTAAATTGTGTGCAATACTGTTTTTATCTCTTCATGGCCAATGTGTTATTTGCATTTCAATAAAGTTTGTTTTATACTGTCATGGTACATAATTTGTGCTATGTGTCGCTCATTTTTTGGATTTACTAGTAGTCTTCACAGTCTGGTATAGGCATTGACATATGTAAGCTGGGCGGAGTACATCAGGGTATATGTAAGTTGTGCGGAGTAAATCAGGGTAAATGTAAGCTGTGCGGAATACATCAGGGTATATGTAAGCTGGGCGGAGTACATCAGGGTATATGTAAACTGTGCGGAGTACATCAGGGTATATGTAAGCTGGGTGGAGTACATCAGGGTATATGTAAACTGTGCGGAGTACATCAGGGTATATGTAAGCTGGGCAAAGTACATCAGGGTATATGTAAGCTGTGCGGAGTACATCAGGGTATATGTAAACTGGGCGGAGTACATCAGGGTATATGTAAACTGTGCGGAGTACATCAGGGTATATGTAAGCTGTGCGGAGTACATCAGGGTATATGTAAGCTGTGCGGAGTACATCAGGGTATATGTAAGCTGTGCGGAGTACATCAGGGTATATGTAAACTGGGCGGAGTACATCAGGGTATATGTAAACTGGGCGGAGTACATCAGGGTATATGTAAACTGTGCGGAGTACATCAGGGTACATGTAAACTGTGCGGAGTACATCAGGGTATATGTAAACTGTGCGGAGTACATCAGGGTATATGTAAGCTGTGCGGAGTACATCAGGTTATATGTAAGCTGTCAGGAGTACATCAGGGTATATGTAAACTGGGTGGAGTACATCAGGGTATATGTAAGCTGGGCGGAGTACATCAGGGTATATGTAAGCTGTGAGGAGTACATCAGGGTATATGTAACCTGGGCGGAGTACATCAGGGTATAAATAAGCTGTGAGGAGTACATCAGGGTATATGTAAGCTGGGCGGAGTACATCAAGGTATATGTAAGCTGGGCGGAGTACATCAGGGTATATGTAATCTGGGCGGAGTACATCAGGGTATATGTAAGCTGTGCGGAGTACATCAGGGTATATGTAAGCTGGGCGGAATACCTCAGGGTATATGTAAGCTGTGAGGAGTACATCAGGGTATATGTAAGCTGTGAGGAGTACATCAGGGTATATGTAAACTGGGTGGAGTACATCAGGGTATATGTAAGCTGTGCGGAGTACATCAGGGTATATGTAAGCTGTGCGGAGTACATCAGGGTATATGTAAACTGTGTGGAGTACATCAGGGTATATGTAAGCTGGGCGGAGTACATCAGGGTATATGTAAGCTGTGCGGAGTACATCAGGGTATATGTAAGCTGTGAGGAGTACATCAGGGTATATGTAAACTGTGTGGAGTACATCAGGGTATATGTAAGCTGGGCGGAGTACATCAGGGTATATGTAAGCTGTGCGGAGTACATCAGGGTATATGTAAGCTGTGAGGAGTACATCAGGGTATATGTAAGCTGTGCGGAGTACATCAGGGTATGTGTAATCTGGGCGGAGTACATCAGGATATATGTAAACTGTGAGCAGTACATCAGGGTATATGTAAGCTGTGAGGAGTACATCAGGGTATATGTAAGCTGTGCGGGGTACATCAGGGTATATGTAAGCTGTGCGGAGTACATCAGGGTATATGTAAGCTGGGCGGAGTACATCAGGGTATATGTAAGCTGTGCGGAGTACATCAGGGTATATGTAATCTGGGCGGAGTACATCAGGATATATGTAAACTGTGAGCAGTACATCAGGGTATATGTAAGCTGTGAGGAGTACATCAGGGTATATGTAAGCTGTGCGGGGTACATCAGGGTATATGTAAGCTGTGCGGAGTACATCAGGGTATATGTAAGCTGGGCGGAGTACATCAGGGTATATGTAATCTGGGCGGAGTACATCAGGGTATATGTAAGCCGGGCAGTACATCAGGGTATATGTAAGCTGGGCAGTACATCAGGGTATATGTAAGCTGGGCAGTACATCAGGGTATATGTAAGCTGGGTGGAGTACATCAGGGTATATGTAAGCTGGGTGGAGTACATCAGGGTATATGTAAACTGGGCGGAGTACATCAGGGTATATGTAAACTGTGAGGAGTACATCAGGGTATATGTCAGCTGGGTGGAGTACATAAGGGTATATGTAAGCTGGGTGGAGTACATCAGGGTATATGTAAGCTGGGTGGAGTACATCAGGGTATATGTAAGCTGGGCGGAGTACATCAGGGTATAATAAGATGATGTAATAATGGGGTGAATATCCATGGATTGGTGGGGTCACTTCATGCACAGGCCGGGATTATTGGGGATTATACAGAATATCTGCGCTCCAGTATCGCCTTATATGTGACTTCTTCATTAGTCCTATAAGCCGCACAAGGCCCTAAAGTTTCCTCATCTCCGCTGCATCTACGGGGTCACCTGTGGGGTCCAGTAAATGATGATGTGGGGTATTTAGTGAAAAACGACTGGACCTAAAATATGAGTCTGGGCCGTCATTCAGCGTGATTGCGTTCTTAGAGTCATAACGTGTTATTTTCCGGTGACGGCGCTGTGCGAGGGATCGGTTGTTGGGGAACGAGCTGTCATTTTTATTGGTTCCATTTTGGGGTAAATGCGCTTTTTTTATCGCTATTTATTATATTATTTGGGAGATGAGGAAACCAAAAAACAGCAATTCTAGCGCGGTTTTGTTTCTTCTTTTTTACAGCGTTCACCGTGCGGTATAAACAACATGTGACCTTTATTCTGCGGGGCGATACGATTACAGCGACACCAAATTTATATCGTTTTTTCACGTTTCACTATTTTCCCACAATAAAAATCCTGTTTTGGTGTCGCCATTTTCTGACAGCCGTAACTTTTTTATTTTCCGGTTGATATCGCTGCGGGAGGACTTGTTTTATGCGTGATGAACTGTCGTTTCTATTGGTGCAATTCTGCGTTACTCGCGACTTATTCATCACTTTTTATTACATTTTTTTTGAGACAGGACGACAAAAAAATAAAATGCTGTCATTGTGTTTTATTTCTTTTTTTACGGTGTTCACCGTGCGGTAAATAATGCGATATTTTCATAGTTCAGGCCGTTGTGAACGCGGCGATACCTATAATGTAACGTTCTTTTCATGTTGTGCCGCCTCCAGCGCTGCATTTATATCTTTCTCTATGTTGGGTCTCATTTTATACCGTTTCCTCAGCAGAAATAAGCTGCTGTTCAGACTGGAGCTGTCGTGCAGCTTTTGCAGCGCTGTCATGTCTGATGTGGATACGTTGCTCGAATCAATGGCCTCGAACCTGTGGCATCAAATTGATACCTGAGGAGGCTGTAAAATCAGGCACTTGGGGCTATAATTATCTGCAGCTACCCGTGATAATCCGGGCATAGCAGGACCTGCGACTCATCCGCGCTGATGGGGGGTTCAGAGTCAGTTTCTGACAGGCGATGACAGGTCTGATGACAGGTCTGATGACAGGCGATGACAGGTCTGATGACAGGCGATGACAGGTCTGATGACAGGCGATGACAGGTCAGATGACAGGCGATGACAGGTCTGATGACAGGTCAGATGACAGGCGATGACAGGTCTGATGACGGGTTTGATGACAGGCGATGACAGGTTTGATGACAGATGATGACAGGTCTGATGACAGGCGATGACAGGTCTGATGACAGGTCTGATGACAGGCGATGACTGGTCTGATGACAGGCGATGACAGGTCTGATGACAGGCGATGGACAGGTCTGATGACAGGTCTGATGACAGATGATGACAGCCGATGAGAGATCTGATGACAGGCAATGACAGGCGATGACGGGTCTGATGACAGGTCTGATGACAGGCAATGACAGGTCTGATGACCGTAGTTGTTTTTTTTTATATTTCAACTGAACAATAGGAGCGGAGCAACCACCAGTGACCCTGCTGTATTTAAAAGTGGGGATACCCTACCTACCTACCAAATTCTAAATGAGAGGTGTCATTGCTACCTAACCAGGATCTCGGGCAGTGGGCAATCTAGGGGTATACAGTATAATAACTTTATGGTGGTCCCTGTCTATTTATCTGGTCCCAGTCCTGATAATTGCTCTCTGGTCCCTGCAGTAATGGCCCCCACACGTCCTCTCTGGATAGTCAGACATTGTGGGAGAATAAGACTGGGACAGACAGCAACCGACATCAGTAACAACATCAAGATGGAGAATACCAGAGATAACACATCATCACCAGAGGAGCTGCACAGGGATAACAACTAATAGTTACTACAGCGCCATCTACTGTCAGTGAGAGATAGTTCCTCCAGCACTCAGCTGCAGATGTTGTAATATTCCAGCATATGTACCCTGCCATTACCGGCGGAGCCGCTTTACTAGCAGAGACTGCGTTAGGGGTGGAGAGCTTCTCTAAGGCTGCGTTCATATGTATCAGTTGCATCAGCATCAGTTTTTTTTTGTCTCTCAAGTGATTACAACTGATGCAAAAACGTATGAGTCGCCATCAGGCTTTTTCACAATTTTTACTACAAAAGCGTCAGTTGTCATCAGTTTCTTACCATCAGTATTTAACATCCGTTTTTACCACAATGGTTCACCAAAAAGGTGGTCCAGGGTCTGAAAATGTGCCATAGTTTGTGATAGATTAGATACATGATAGATTAGATACTTCTTGTGTTCCATGTCAGGGCTCTCCTTCTCTGCTCCGGCCTTGGCGCTACACTGAAGTCTGACACACACATTGTAATATCACGTGTGTCATATTCAGTGCAGCGCTAAGGCCGGCGCCAAAAGAGAGCCCAGAAGGCAGCTGCCGTCCACTGACCTCAGATCAGGTCTACGAAGCAGCCATGGGAGCCTGAAAAGATGCCAAACACTCACTATATCTTCAAGGAGTAGATTGTTTTTGGCACCTTTACAGATACCCACAGTGCCCTCTGTATATAGTGCCACACACCCCTGTAGATAATGCCACAGTGACTTCTTAATATAGTGCCACACCCCCCTTTATATAGTGCCCCACATGCCCCTGTATATAGTGCCACACATGCACCTGTAGATAATGCCGCAATGCCCTCTATATACAGGGGGTACTGCGCCAATATATACAGGGGGTACTGTGTCATTATATACAATGCCACAGTACCCCCTGTATATGATGTCACACAGCCCCCTGTAGATGGCGCCACACAGCGCCCCATGTAGATTGTGCCACATAGCGCCCCATGTAGATTGTGCAACATAGCGTCCCCCTGTAGATAGCGCCACCCCCACTGTATATAGTGCTATCCCCCTTCCCCTGTAGATAGCACCACTGAAGCTCCCTCCAGCAGAGGAATCCCCGGCCAGAGCATCGCCAACGCTGTGGCCGGGGATTCCCTCTCGGAGGACCCCCTGACGCCACTGTCCATATATGGACAGTGATGTCAGGAGTTACTCCCTAAATGGAATCCCCGGCCAAAGCATCGCTGACGGCTACTCCTTGAGCGGAATCCCCATTGCCGACTCTGGCCGGGGATTCCACTCCAGGAGGAGCCCCTGACATCAATGTCCATATATAGACAGTAACCTCAGGGGTTTCCCCTAGGAACGGAATCCACGGCCAGATCATCGGCAA
The DNA here is from genome assembly GCF_050947455.1 of Rhinoderma darwinii. Taxonomy (NCBI): domain Eukaryota; kingdom Metazoa; phylum Chordata; class Amphibia; order Anura; family Rhinodermatidae; genus Rhinoderma; species Rhinoderma darwinii. Next base: position 650,121 of record NW_027461831.1, read on the forward strand.
CTGGGATTCCGCTCAATCAGTAGCCACTGACATCACTGTCCATATAAGGACAATGATGTCAAGGGCTCCCCCGAGCACAGCACTTAACCCTTTCAGGACCAAGGGTCCTCGATGCCTCAATAACCAGCCCCATTTTTCAAATCTGACATGTGTCATTTTATGTGGTAATAACTCTGGAATGCTTTTGCCTATCCAAGCGATTCAGAGATTGTTTTCTCGTGATATATTGTACTTTATGTTAGTGGAAAAATTTGGTCAATAAATTCTTAGCTTATTTGTGAAAAACGCCAAAATTTAAAGAAATTTTGCAAAAATGATCATTTTTCTAATTTTAAATGTAATCTACATTGTAAAATAGATAGTAATATCACATAAAATTGTTGGTAATTGACATCCCCCATATGTCTACTTTATATTTGCATTGTTTTTTGAACATTATTTTATTTTTCTAGGACGTTACACGGCTTAGAACTTTAGCAGCAATTTCTTACATTTTCAAGAAAATTTCAAAAGGATATTTTGTCAAGGACCAGTTCAGTTCTGAAGTGGCTTTGAGGGCCTTATGTACTAGATAGACCCCATAAATCACCACATTTTAAAAACTGCACCCCTCAAAGTATTCAAAACAGCATTCAGAAAGTTTATTAACCCTTTAGGTGTTTCACAGGACTTAAAGCAGAGTAGAGGTGAAATTTACAAATTTCATTTTTTTTGGCGAAATTAATTTGTAATACATTTTTTTCTGTAACACAGAAGGTTTTACCCGAGAAATGCAACTCAATATTTATTGCCCATATTCTGCAGTTTTTAGAAATATCCCACATGTGGCTCTAGTATGATAATGGACTGAAGCACCGGCCTCAGAATCAAAGGAGCACCCAGTGGATTTTGGGGCCTCCTTTTTTTAGAATATATTTTAGGCACCATGTCAGGTTTGAAGAGGTCTTGTGGTGCCAAAACAGTGGAATCTCCCCAAAAGTGGTTTGGGAAACTACACACCTCAAGGAATTTATCTAGGGGTATAGTTAGCATCTTGACCAGACAGGTCTTTTGCTATATTTATTGGAATATGTCTGTGAAAATTAAAATCTACTTTTTTTCTGAAAAAATATAATGTAATTTTTACAAGGAATAAAGAATAAAAAGCACCCCAAAACTTGTCAAGCTATTTCTCCCGATTACGGCAATACCCCATATGTGGTAATACACTGCTGTTTGGACCCATGGCAGAGCTCAGAAAGGGATTTGGCTTTTGGAGCGCAGATTTTGCTTGGTAATAGTTCTGTTTGGGGTTTTGCTGGTATTTCAGTTTATAATGTGGGGGTATATGTAAGCTGGGCAGAGTACATCAGGGCATAATAAGGGGGTAAATAAAAAACTCATAGATTTGTGGCCGGTGTCGCACTGATAAATGGTGCCCGATCTTATCCGCTTTTGGACAGTGCACATTTTCTGTCGCTATATTCTGAGCGCCAGAACTTGTTTGTTTTTTTTTCCACCGGAGCCGTGTGAGGGCTTATTTGTTACGTTACAATCTGTAGTTTTCATTGGTACCATTTTAGGGTACATGTGATTTTTTGATCACTTTTTATTTGATTTTTTTGGCAAGCAAAGTGACAAAAAAAAACATACATTTTGACAATGTTTTTGTCCTTTTTTTTACAGTAATCACTGTGCGCTATAAATGACATTTTACTTTATTCTGCATGTCGGTACGATTACGGCGATATAGTTTTTTTACGTTTTGTGGCGTTTGCGCAATAAAATCACTTTTCTATAAAATTATTTATTTTTTGTGGCACCATATTCTGAGAGCCGTAATTTTTTTATTTTTCAGTCCAAAAAAGCTGTATAAGGGCTTGTTTTTTGCGGGACGGGTTGTAGTTTTTATTGGTATTATTTTGGGGTGCATGCAAATTTTTGATCACTTTTTATTCTATATTTTGGGAGTGGTGATTGACAAAAAAAAGTGATGCTAGTATTGTTTTTTAATTATTTTTTGCGGTGTTCACCGTGCGGGAAAAATAATATCATTGTTTTATAGTTGGGGGCGTTACGAATGCGGTGATACCAAATATGTGTACTGTTTTAACGGTTTATTCTTTTTCCTATAATAAGAGACTTATTATAGGAAAAAAAGCATTTTTTGTAGCTTATAACTTGTTTTTACACTTGTATAAAACATTTTTATAACTTTTTTTTTTTTTACTTGAAGACCTGCAGCACTGATGGCTGCTATAATACATTACACTACATAGGTAGTGTAACGTATTATAAACTGTCAGTGTGACGCTGACAGTCACACTGACAGGAAGCCTATGAGGATCAGCTGGTCCGTAGAATGGCAGACCGGAGGCTGTTGTATGGCCTCCGGTTTTGCCATGCAACTGACGGCAGCACCCGCAATCGGTCCTCGGGAAAGTTTGTTGTAGCAACAAACTTTCCAATTTGTTGCTACAACAAACTTTCCCTGCGATCACATGATCAAGACCTGAACCAATCAGGTCCCGGTCATGTCTCCGGGACCAGAGGCAGGGGATAACAGCGCGATCCGGGTGTCAGCACTACTCTGAGACACCCGGATCGCGCTTTTAACACCCACTGTAAATTCACGTCGGTGCTGCACAAACCCGCAGACACTGACACAGCCGGCGTCCGAGCGCTTTTCACAGCGCTATGCCAGCTGGAACAGTGATCTGTATATTCACGCCCTGGCTGTACAGGGTATGTACGAAAAGGAAAAAAGGGGGGGGGGGTAATTTCCTTCAGCTCACCTTGTCACAGGTATGGTAGTCAGCGCACGGATCCTCGTGTCGGCACACGCATTGGAAATGGCAGAAAAAGAAAGTTGGAGCCAGCGCTGGAAGTGGTTAATCTGTTAAAAACGGGAAACTTCTTCCAAGTTTTAATGTTACTTTGGTAAAAACAAATGGACAACAAAATAATGATGACGGGCGGGTAATGTCCAAAGTACAGAGGGTGATGAGGAGATAGGCGGTAGCCTACGCGTTTCAGACCCCTGCTGGGTCCTTAGTCATGGCTTGTAGTTTGTCTGACTATGCAGTCTAGACCTTTTGTAGCCAGTCGATCTCATAATTGGTTGGTTAATTGCGTTTCAAAGTAAACTATCTCCTCATCACCCTCTGTACTTTGGACATTACCCGCCCGTCATCATTATTTTGTTGTCCATTTGTTTTTACCAAAGTAACATTAAAACTTGGAAGAAGTTTCCCGTTTTTAACAGATTAACCACTTCCAGCGCTGGCTCCAACTTTCTTTTTCTGCTATGTACGAAAAGGACGTGGCTATACAGATTGTTGGCATGAAAGGGTTAAAGTAGCGCTGTGCCCAGGGGAATTCTCGGTGAGCGGAGGAGCTCCCTCTGCTCCTCCACTCTGAACTAATTCTCAAGCAGGGACCTGATCACAGTTGACAGCTAGACATACCCCCAGGCGCACAGAGCAGCGGGCACACCGCCCGGAATCCGGTACTGTCCCGTTGAATCCGGGACGGGGGGAGGGTAGTCGTCAGGGGTTCCACCTGGAGCGGAATCCCCAGCAATACTATGACAGAGGATTCCGCTCCTAGCTCACGACCACCTTCCCGCCGGGTGCTGCCGAAAGGTGGATGCGGCAGCACCTGGCGTTCATCCGACCACAATTAAAATAGATAGGATACGGCGCCGGACCTCCATGGGATCCAGCTCCCAGGGAGGTCCGGCACCAAAACTGATATGCCCTGTGCCAGAACAGATCCCATAGAAAGCTATGGCATCCGTTCTAGCATCAGTTTGCCTCCTGCTTTTCTTCAACACACCGGGTGGTAAACTGAAGCTGACACCAGACATATGTGAACGGCCCCTAAGACAGTTTTTAAGGTGGATAATTCCTCAGAGTCATTAACCCCACGCACCCCAGGCCCCAGTGTATGGGAACTCACCAGTACCAGTTGAAGTGGATGGGGATGGTAAGGGGACCACCGGAGTCGTCATCGGTATGATCGGTGCCTGAGCATTCTGCTGCATCACCGCAGCGGTAATAGAAAGTGTGTGGAAAATCAATAGAAGTGGGTGGGGAAGCCGTCTCATCAAGGAAGTGGCTGAGCCAACCTTTCCCTTCTGTTAGGATACGAGCCCTAAAGGCTGTCATTAAATCACCATCAGCAGCAGTCATGGCACTCTGTTTTGGACAGGGCAGCGGTACCTCAAAACTCGCCTCCAGGATCCCAGTGAAAAGAGGAAGCCGCACTATAAAGCAGACAATTTAAGCCCTTTGCTTGTGGGCAAAGTCCAGTACAAAACCTCTCTCTATTGGCCCATGAGTGTGGCCAGTACCCTCAGACAGCATAGAAGGGTAAGCTTCTTTATATGTTGCACCCATATGCTAATTAGAGATAATGGAAGAGGAGAAAACTTTATTAACCCCTTCACAATCAGCACATAAATTAAAACCACATTTAAACCTTTCTCCCCTAACAGTCACTGTGCACTGGATGCCCTTCAGGACCCTCACCCATTAATAACCTCACCCAGGGGCGTAGCTAAGGCTCATGGTCCCTGGTGCAAGAATTCAGCTTGGACCCCCCTACTCCTCCCCAACACCACCAGACCCCTGCGCACGCTTATGCCCGACAGACCTCATGAATGCCCCCACACTATAATGCCCCCTATAGCTGCCCTAACCGTATAATGCCCCCACACAATATAATGCCCCTACAGCTGACCACCAGTTTAATGCCCCATAGCTGCCCCCAATATGTAATGTCCCTATAGCTGCCCCCACAGTATAATGCCCCCATACAGTATAATGCCCCCCATAGCTGCCCCATACAGTATAATGCCCCTATAGCTGCCCCCACAGTATATTGCCGCTCATATCTTCCACATACAACATAATGCCCCCATACAGTATATTGCCCCCATATTTGCCCCATAAAGTATAATGCCCCCATAGTTGCCCCATAAAGTATAATGCCCCTGTATAGTATAATGCAACCCATAGCTGCCCCATACAGTATAATGCCCCCATACAGTATTAAGCCCTCCATAGCTGCCCCATACAGTATGATACCCCCATACAGTATAACGCCCTCCATAGCTGCCACATAAAGTATAATGCCCCCATAGCTGCCCCATACAGTATAATGCCCCCCTACAGTATAATGCCCCCTATAGCTGTCTCATTCAGTATAATGCCCCCTCAGCAGCTACCATATGAGCCCCCCTCCCATACCCTCTATAATGCCCCCATAAGTATGTACCTAATAGAAAAATAATAACAATTAATTACCTATTCCCGTTCCCACGATGGGTGGAGGATCCTTCCCCTCCGGTCTGTGCTGTGAGTGACTCGGCGCAGACAGGCGCGATAACGTCACTACATCGCGGCACAGTGAATGCTGGAGAAAGGCTCCAGCATTGAACCCCACTGAATGTGTGTCCTGCGGATGCAAATTCCGTTGGAGGCGAGACCAGCACGGTCAGCGCTGTGTAAGAACAGGGGCGACCGTTGTGACCCCTATAACTATGCCACTACCCTCACCTATAAAGAGCATCTCTCTGGTGGAACTTGCACATCCGTACATTACATAGAGGGGTCAGTATTTGATTCCCTGGTGGTCTTGGGTAAGGAAAAGGTAAATTGCCTCCTCCTTGGTAGTCTAATGGTTTACCCTCCTCCACACGCTCTAGTGGTGTTTCCTGCCGCTGACGGGAAGCTGAATGCAATATTCACATCGTGATCGAACTCCCTCCCCACCCTGCATCAATCATACAGATCAGAGGGGTTAATAAGGGGCCAGACTATCACGTGTACACATTTTGTAGCAAGATTTTTTTATTGATAAAATGTACGTCTAAGGCTATGTTCACACGGAGTATTTTGCCTAGTTTTTTGACGCGGAAACCGTGTCGCAAAACTCGGCAAAAATGGCCCGAAAATGCCTCCCATTGATTTCAATGGGAGGCGTCGGCGTCTTTTTCCCGCGAGCAGTAAAACTGCCTCGAGGGAAAAAGAAGCGACATGCCCTATCTTCGGGCGCTTCCGCCTCTGACCTCTCATTGACTTCAATGGGAGGCAGAGAAAGCGTATTCCGCTGTTTTTTATGCCCACAGCTCTCAATGGCCGCGGGCGAATGACGCCGCGAGAAACTCCGCGGAAATCGGCGTGCAGGGGGAGGAAAATCTGTCTCAAACTTCCAAACTGAATTTTGAGGCAGATATTCCTCCTGCAAAATACACCGTGTGAACATAGCCTTATAGTGTAAAAAATATATATTTATTTTTTTCATAAATCATAATTTTGCTACAAAAACATTGAGACGTTCTTATTCCTCCAGGTTCATGAGGACAGATCTATGGAAGACTCAGGATTATTATTATTGACAGTAATGAAGACAAAAACAGGTTTCAGGTGGTAGAAATAAGTCAAATGACTTTACTAAACCGTTTTATAAGCCAACAAACAAGGACCATGAGGATAGTAAACAGTCCGCTGCTTCTCTCTCCTTGTGGTAAGATGATATTTGGGAGGAAGGTTGGAGGTGGTGGATGTCTTGGCACTTGGTTGTATTTCTGGAGCCTCTGCAGTTTGAGATGTTCCTGCTCGGCTGTGACGTGCCATTCCACCTCGCTGTAGAGTCCGCTGGTCATAAACGGTTCTTGTAGATCTTTCTCCCCGTTTGTAAGATTTTTTTTTTGAGAAAGGTTGGAGCTGTTGGACGTCTTGGCACTTGGTCGCCATCTCTGGAGTTCATCAGTTTAGGATGTTCCCAGAGAAGTTCCTGCTCGGCTGTGACGTGCCATTCCACCTCTAGTGTCCACTGTTTATAAACGGTTCTTGTAGTTCGTCCTCCCTGATGTAAGATGATATTTGGGAGAAAGGTCGGAGATGGTGGATGTCTTGGCACTTGGTCGCCATCTCCAGATCTTCTGCAGTTTGGGATGTGATAACTGTTTGGCTGTGGCGCGCCATTCCACATCATTGTATAAAACTGGAAATAAGAGAAAGTAAACCTGTAACTATATGGACAAATCTTCTAATATTTCTAAAACATTATTAGATGATAATGGAGACAGTAGTGACCATAACAGCTGAACCCAGTGGTAGTAGTCATCATTGTCTGGGCAAGGTCCAAGGGGGCAGAGGGTGGGTAGTGGACTGGTTATTTCCTCACATTTATGGGGCGGGATCCCCTTTTAAGCCGTTAGTGACCGGCCCATAGTGTTTCTTTAAAACAGACAGGCATCTGTGTGGTCTGATGAAACCGTCTCACGTCACCGTCCACGATGGTCCTCTTTATACTCCAGAGTCCTGGTTCTTCTCCCTCTTGGAGATGGTGAAGCTTTTCCAGGTTATTGTTATAGATAAACTCTAAGAAAAGAAACACATATCCACATTATAAACCCCATGATTGTAGAGATGAATAATAATGTTATTACGAGGTCCGGTATACGAGGTGATAATGAGGTGACGTCTACTGACCTGCATATTCTGATAGTAGCTCAATACATTCACCAGCATGAGGACCAACATCGACCACTCCATGATCTTTGCTGTCATTTCACTGATCTGTGAAAAAAATATCAAAATGTATACATTAAAAGTTGCACAAAACAAGAACTTTCCACCCGGGGCGAGGTTTTGCTGCATTCATGTTTATTGCATGGAGTCATGCGACTGACGGCGATGCAAAACGGACCTGACCCATTGTCATGTGACACCACATCCATTACATTGCGGACGTCACGACCACCATGATGCTGAGAATAAGCACAAAGATTATAGGTCCAATTGTTTTCCTATAGAACGGCTTCTAGGGGTGCATATAAAATCTATACAATATTCCAGAATTATTGATAATCTCATTAGTGCCGGATTAAAGGAATTTTACGTTCACTGGTTTGTACCAGCGGCTCAGCATGTCAATAACTTATGTATGAGATATACTGTACATACCTTTACACATTGATCTCCAGCGCACAGGTAGGTGTATACGGATACCCTACTTCCAATGACTGGTGGGTTATTATATAGGAAAATAACGTTTATTATGTTTAGTAAGTGTCCTATACAATTTACTACACTTTTATGTAAGATAAATGTTAATATAATACATATACAGTATAGCAAGGACAGTACCGCTGCTTTCTATTCAGTATCTTCCTGCAAGAAGCTGAACAATGTTACCAGATGGCGCTGTGTTACACCAGCATGTCGCCATCTGACGGCGGAGATCAGAAAATAAAGGGAAATGATCACCTCAGGATCTGATGTTTCCTACATGTGAACCTAAAGACAAGTACGGTTGGATTCCATTCAAATATTATTTAAGAAAGGATACAGAAAACCACTAAGGTTACGGCCATTATACAGGACGCCAGTCTGAAATGGCTGATGACTCTTCGGCTTTCGGGCACTTTGTAGAGGAGTATGGACTGCCAAAGGTTGTAAAGGCTGCCAAACCCGAATGCAATGAAAGCGCAAATCCGGTGAGTCATTGGATAACGGTAGGTCTAGAAAACAAGAAGACAGAGGTTACAGCAAATCTTATGGAACTAATCACTAACTTACCCTCAGAACTTCCCAATAAATCCTAAATAACGTGTTCTGATATAATAACCACAGAGACATTATGGATATAGAGGTTGGTCTCCTGCTTGGGACTCCTCTCTGTTAGATGGAGCAGACACACATCTACTACATGGTCGTCCATTCATTGGTATAAGCCATGTAATACCACTTTAATGTGTGGCCACACGGTGATAACCGCTGATCATGATCACCAGGGGTTCAGCTGCCGGAAACACAGTGATCAGCTGATTGCCAGCGGGTCCCTATTTAGGGCAGATGGGACAACCCTATTGACATAAAACATTTATTAACTTACCGAAAACATAGCCATCATGGCCGTCCAAACGCATGATGACCATCCAATTGCCAGGAGGATCTTTTGAACCAAGGTCTGACGAGGCCCAAAGGCTTCAGCATGGAGCATGATGAACTTGTAATGTAGAAACGTCAGACCCAGAGCTGAAAAAGAGAAAATGAGCCAAATAAATCCTGTACCATGTGTAAAACAACCTAATAACATCTATGAAGCGCGGACCAAGCGCTAAACCCAACAAGAAACCTACAATAAAGAAGAGGCTGGACGCAGCAGGGTGAAGGGAGGCCGACATGACCATCCTGGTAGGGAAAGGGTTAATTAGGTGAGGGAGAGTTGGTAGGAGCTGAAGGAGGGACGGGGAGGAGTTAAGGGGGACGGGGGGCCGTTACTGCGCTTCCCGCTGTTTCTCGGCATTGAGCCGGAAGCAGCGGGAGGAGTAACATAGAAGCAAGTAAGCTCCCCGTTGCCCGGCTTTTAGTAATGGCAGAAGCCCTTATGTTAGAGCGGCTGCGTGCCGCTGCTGTGCACCACGGTCCCGGATGGCTAGAGGAGACCGTGGCTGCAATAACTAGGATCCCGGACGCCGTTTCGCCACGTCTGGCACGGCGTTCGGGGTCTGTTGAAAGGGACAGGCTCCCCTCCCCCGGCCCCCTTACGAGCATGGCTATGGCGGCGGGGGGGGAGTCGGCAACAACCGCTCCTGCGCTGGGCAAGCAGAGAGCGGTGCCAGGGGTGACGGCGACGCAGGCTGGGTCGACCCGTCCCTCTCGGCGGTCCCGACCTCCAGAGCGCCTCAGTCCTGAGGTAGTCCCGCGGACACGGCGTCGCAGAGGGAGCCCGATCCCGGACGCTGCAGGCCAGGCAGCTGGGAGGACCGCCCCTTCCCAGGCCCTGCGTCCTGGCAGGAATCCCAGGCCGCGACGGGGTCCGGCGGTAAGCAGGGAGTCGCAGGCTGGGCTCCCTGTCACCCCTCCCCCATCAGATGGAAGATTTGGAGAACAAGGTACGGCCGCCCCGCATGGTGATGTTCCGGCCAGGGGGCAGGCTTCGTCAGGATCGTCTAGACGGACGCCTAGATCTGCAGCGACGTCAAGGCAACAGGTCCGGTCGGAAGTCTGGGTCCCGGCGGTCGGGCGGCAGGTTGCCGGCCCATCGGTCAGCGCGTCCTCATCCCCGTTCCGAAGATGTCGTTGGGAGGGACAGTCGTCGGCGAGAGAAGAACTGGAGGAAGGTGAACTGGACGTGTATCGTCGAGGTCAGGATGGTCCGGCTGACGGGAACACAGCGCCTGTGCAGCCCGGTGAGTGTATAACTCCATCTTTGTCTTATCCAGCGATTTTTATGTCGGGTGTCGGCGGGGGGGCGGCTAGCATTGCATCGGGGGCCGGTAGTGGCGCGGGCGGACGCGACGGAGCAGGTTTGGCAGACTTAGTGGGTTGCTTAAGGGAGCTGGTGGGGCGCCTGGATAGGGCCGCGGCGCCGGTAGTAACGGAAGTGTCTCCTGCGGTAGTTTGGGAAGGCCCCAGATACGTGGGATCGTTACAGGCGCGTCCTGTGGTGGCGGTTAGAGAGGCGGTCGCGGTGTCGGTACAGACCGAGGCACAGAAGGACGGCGATCGAGTGCGTATGGACGATCGTGCTCGGGGGGAGGTGTATGTTTGTTTTGAGGGTCCGTTGGGGGCGCATTTAAAGCAGGAGGTGCGTGATCGGATCTGGAAAGACGAATATGTTGAAATTTTTTCTCTCTTGCCGCTGGCTACATTTAATTTGGATAAGAGCAAGCGGGATGAGAGTAAAAAGGACGAGGAGGAACGGCGGCGGTATAGGCTTATCCCGCAGACGTTCGTTAATTGGTCGCAGGCGTTCGCCATATTGGCTAGTGTGATAGGGGAAAAGGCGCCGGAAAATTGTTCGGCGTTATTTTGTTATTTTGATGCCATTGGGGAGGCTCATAGGGCGTATGGGGGTCAGGCGTGGCTGCGATATGATGAGCAATTCCGTCAGCGGAAGGCGGTTCGGCCGGCGATTCGGTGGGACCAGAAGGATATTGCTCTCTGGTTACGGGTTACGGCTCCGGTTAGGCAGCCCTTTCCCGGGAGCGGTGGCCAGGGAGGCCAGTCTAGTCAGAGTGGACAAAGCGGCGGGGGAAAGGCGGGGTTTTGCTGGCAATTCAATGAAGGTCAGTGCAAGTTCGGGGCCACGTGCAAGTTCAAGCACGTGTGCTCCGAGTGTAATGGTGCATCACACGGGGCGGCAAAATGTATGCGAAAAAAGAGGTCAGGGAACCAGCATGGGGCTGGTCAAGGGGGTGTCGCCGGTGAGGGTGGAAAGGATGGCCCCTTATCTAAGTGAGTATCCGGATAGGGCGGCAGCTAAGTTGCTTTATGAAGGGTTTTGTGTTGGTTTTGTTATTCCTCCGCCTCCTTATGAGGTTCCGGTTACGCGGAGGAATTTAAAATCGGCTTACTTGCATGCGGAAGTCGTGTCGGAAAAGTTGTTAAAAGAAGTTTCGTTGGGGCGCATGTCGGGGCCATTTGTTGAGTCGCCGGTAAAAGATTTAGTCGTGTCCCCTTTGGGTATTGTCCCTAAACGCGAGCCCGGAAAGTTTCGTTTGATTCAACATTTATCGTATCCCAAAGGTTCGTCGGTAAATGACGGGATTGATCACGAGTTGTGTTCCGTAGTTTATACCTCATTCGATAAGGCGGTGGGGTTAGTGCGGGCTGCGGGTCCGGGGGCGCTGCTAGCAAAAACCGACATCGAGGCGGCGTTCAGGTTGTTGCCGGTCCATCCAGAAAGCCAACGGCTGTTGGGTTGTTTTTGGAATGGGGCCTTTTACGTGGATCGGTGCCTTCCGATGGGGTGTTCTCTTTCTTGTGCATACTTCGAGGCGTTTAGTAGCTTCGTGGAGTGGGTAGCGAGGGGAGTATCCGGGGTCGACTCGTTGATCCATTACTTAGATGATTTTTTGTGCGTTGGCCCGGGGGGTTCGCCGGTTTGCGGTAATTTGCTTCATGCACTACAGAAGGTGGCGAGGGATTTTGGGATCCCTTTGGCGCCGGAAAAAACGGAGGGGCCAGTAGCGACGATTTGTTTCTTGGGAATCGAAATTGACTCGGTGGCAATGGAGTGTCGGCTCCCGGCGGATAAGTTGGGGGCTTTGAGGCTGGAGGTTCGACGGGCTTGTAGAATGAAGAAAATGGCGCTGAGGGAGCTTCAGTCGCTGCTGGGGAAGTTGAATTTCGCCTGCCGGATTATGCCGATGGGGAGGGTGTTTGGTAGGAGGTTGGCGGCGGCAACGGCGGGAGTGCGCGCGCCGCATCATTTTGTGCGGCTCAAGGAGGAGCACCGAGCTGATCTTCAGGTTTGGGATGACTTCTTGGGCCAGTACAATGGTCGCTCGCTATGGATGGCGCCTGCGCAGGATACGAGTGATTTGAATATTTTTACGGATGCGGCTGGGGTGGGTGGTTTTGGAGCTTATGGGGGAGGTCCGTGGTGCGCGGGTCAATGGCCGGCTAGCTGGGTGTCCAGTGGACTCACGCGGAATCTGGCCCTGCTCGAGCTGTTTCCCATCGTGGTGGCGGCTACCATTTGGGGGGACAGGCTCAGGGATAAGAAGGTCCGTTTTTACTGCGACAACATGGGGGCGGTGCTGGCCATTAATAATATCACGGCGTCCTCTCCTCCGGTAGTTCAATTGTTGCGACATTTAGTGTTGGTGTGTTTGTCATTGAACGCGTGGGTGGTGGCGGTGCATGTCCCGGGTGTTCAGAATTGTATCGCTGATGCTCTTTCTCGCTCGCAGTGGGACCGGTTTCGGCAATTGGCACCGGGAGCGGAACGTCTCGGGTTGGCGTGTCCGGAGCATCTGTGGGATCTGGTATCGGTCCCGTAGAGCAGCTGTTAAAAAGGTCTTTGGCGCGCGCGACGTGGAGTGCGTATGCTGCTTGTTGGAGGCAGTGGGAGGAGTGGTTAAGAGAGTTGGGTGACGTTAATACGGATAGAGACAGGTTGGTGGCACTTTTGTACTGGTTAGGTGACGCCTGGGAGGCGGGGTTTTCAGTAGCGAAGGTGAACCGGTTCATATCTGCAGTGGCGTTTGGGTTTAAGTTGCGGGGCTTTCGGGATGTATCGAAGGAATTTCTGGTATCGCAGGCTTTGAAGGGGTTGCGCCGAGGTAGGGTGGAGGCGGATAGTAGAAGGCCGGTGTCGTTTGCTTTGCTTAGCTCGTTGGGCGGTTCATTAGCATCGGTATGTCGTTCTTCAGATGAAATGGATTTGTTTCGATTGGCTTTTTCGTTAGCGTTCTTTGGAGCATTTAGAATAGGTGAGTTGGTGTCGCCAAGTACTAAACGGGCAGGGGGGCTGAGATCTGGGGAGGTGAGCCTATTTGCAGATCGGCTAGAGGTATGGTTGCGTCGATCTAAAACTGACCAAGTAGGGAAGGGTAAGCTGATAGTTTTGTTCGCTCTCCCGGGGTCGGTCATGTGCCCTGTAGAGTGCATGCGGGGTTTTACGCAAAACGGGGGGTCTCCAGATTTGCCTTTGTTACGTCATATGGACGGGTCGTTTTTGTCCAGGTTTCAGTTTGGAGCTGTATTTAAAAAATGTTTGACGGCGGTTGGTGTAGCGGCAGGCTCATATTCATCTCATTCCTTCAGGATTGGCGCAGCAACGGAAGCGGGGCGCTGGGGGTTGGATGATGAGGGGGTGAGGCGTATTGGTCGTTGGGAGTCTAAAAGGTTTAAGTCCTATGTCCGCCCCCATATGTTATGATTGGGGTTATTTACGCTTTACAAATGTTATATTGGTGGTGCCTAATTGTTTTTTCCGTTTCAGATTCGCCTCCTTGTCTGGTGTGGTTGATGGGTCATTCGTACGTGCACTGGGGGGCTTTGAGGGCGGACGTCCGCCCGGATGGTCGCCAGTTGCGCATTCCGCGACAGGATGCGGTTGTGCATTGGCTGGGTTTTAGAGGTATGTCGTGGAACAGGGTGTTGGCGGAATTCCAGACATATGCGCGGCTTGATAGGGTTCCGGAGGTTTTAGTGTTGCACGTGGGTGGGAATGACTTAGGAGTCCGCCCTTTTCGTGAGTTGGTGCGGGATATCAAACATGATATGTTGTGTTTGTGGGTATCTTATCCCAAGTTGGTGGTAGTGTGGTCGGACATAGTCCCAAGAAAGCATTGGCGGTTAGCTAGATCGGTGGAGAGAGTCAATAAGGCTCGCATAAAGGTTAACCGGGCGGTGTCCCGTTTTGTGGCAAAGAACGGGGGCATTTGCGTAAGGCATAGGGATTTGGAGTCAGGAGTGGGGAATTTCTGGAGAAGTGACGGGGTTCATCTGACCGAGGTTGGCATTGATCTGTGGAGCTTGGCGATAGCAGAAGGCATAGAAAGGGCGGTGGTGGTGTGGAGGAACTCACAGGCTTAAGGGGGTCAAGGCCTGTTTCGCTGTGGCGGGGGGAGTCCTTGAGGCCAGTCAGTACAAAATGGTGGGGGGGTCGCATCGGGGGTATGCGTCCCCCAAAAAAGGTACATGGTTGAAGACTTCATCGGGTGTTATCCCTTTGAAGTGGACTTCTAGTGGTCGGTACATCACTTGAGGGCTTCATCGGGTGTTATCCCCTTGAAGTGGACTTCTAGTGGTTGGAGCCATCTGCAGAGGTGAACGGTGCTTCCGAGCTGGTTTACGGCTGGAGGTAATTGGTGGTTTGCAGATGGCTAATTCGGTGTGTTCTTAATAAGGAACATCTGAAGGGGCTTCAAGGACTTCCTCTGCTCGGGTTAATGTTAACGTTTAATTGTTATTTATGATTCTGACCCATGTTGGGTCATGTGAATTATTAGGAGGAATTCTCTGGTGGATTCCTAACTAGTTATCCGAATGTTTCGGATTTAAATTGTTTTTATAAAACTGTGAAATTAATAAACGGCTGCTGTGGCCATTTCACATCCAACCTCGGTGTCATGTGTCTTTACTAAGTGGGGGTGGGGGGGATAGTATGGTCTAAGGTTAACACACGACTCTACCTAGGCAGGTCATGGACGGGAACATTTATCTGCATCGTCTGATCCGGACTATTATTATCAATTGAGATTAACAAAACTTTATTTATTATTTAGAATAATCTGATTACTGCTGCAGGCTGAGATGGGGGCAGGGCGGGACTGATGCCAAGTCTGAGTCATGTCTGACAGTCTGGTTGCTAGGGATACACTTTCTAACAACCACAGTCTTGTCCAGCAATGTGTCCCTAGCAACCGGCCTGCATCTCTCACTGACGTAGTAATCACATTTTTATAAAAATAAATGTAGGTTTGACCCCAGAGTAATATAATCAGATATAAGACATTTTATAATAACCCGCCATCCCCCAGAAGTAAGAACATATTATAATCACTTCTGTGATATTTACTTACAGGCAATGGCCATTCCTACGAATCCTATTCTAAACAGGATATTTTCGGGAAAGAAATTTCCCGTTTCACTGTGAAACGAAAAAGAAAAAGTCAATGTTAAATAATATCGAAAATTTTTCATAATTGTTTAATCTTAATAATCATCAGTCTGATAATAATCTATAGGGATGAGGGGATGCGTTTCTCTGTCCTCTTGCAGCCCCTCTGGGTAATGGAAGCCATTTTGTTACTTAGATATTTCCTCCATATTTAAGTAATTACCTTATACATTCCCAAACTATAAAATAAGAGTCGTGTAATTCTCCATCTTACCTGATGTACATCAGTGGGGGAGCATGGTCCTTGATCACAGTCAGGGTGTAGCCTCCAGAGAGCCAGGCCACACACCAAAAGGCCAAGAAGATGGGGAAGAATCCCAGTCCGTTGATTTCCATAATAGTGAAAAGTCGCCAATAAATTAGCAAATCACACTCTGTGTCAATTCACAGAAAGAAAGACCGGGCTGCTGTCAGGGGAATATTTATAACCTCCCATCATCTCTCTGTGACATCATAGTTAAGTGATGTAATCATGATGTCACAGTAAGGTCAGTTCTGCTGCTGTCAGGGGAATTCCCAAATTCTCAGCTCTCTGTGACATCATAGCTCAGTGATGTCATCGTGATGTCACAGTAAGGTCAGTTCTGCTCTGGAGCTGCCATGGTTTAGTATCTGCTATGAACTTATAATCTGCTATGCGCTTCGCAGACCCCAGAACATAAGTCATTGATGTAGTGACATTTTAGCGTCTTTTTTTCACAGAGGTCAATGTAAGGTCATCTGTTATACTGTGCTAATAAAAACTATTTACTCCCCTCCATTGATTTTTCCATGTTGTTTTGGGTGACAGCATTGTATCACAGGGGATTACATTTGGTAAAAGAAGACTGACAGGACCAATGAAGGCATCACCCCCATATAACACAACCTCTAACATTTATATGAAATAACTGGGACTCAGACCAAGATGTGGGGTAAAGTGGGGGTCGGCCACAGCTTTTATTATTATGTCCGCTGGTTGGATAAACACATTGCAAGATAAACAGGTCACCCTGGGTGCCAGAACATTGCAGGCGCGATGGGCATGCTCCAGTTGTTTCCGGGTGATTTCACGAACGGTAGAGACAAGATCCTCCTAGAACCGCCGCTGTGACGTCTGGAACAGAAGAAAATGATCAAAACAGGATGAACATAAAAACTCTGAATCAATTATCAACAAAATGACGTTTAACTCCTTAACAACATGTCACATACATGTACATGGCAGTCGTTGAAGGGAAGTATGGAGCGAGATCACGGGCTGGGGTCACTCCATACTTAGCGGGTAATGGCTGTGTAATATAGCCAACACCGCACTGCAATGGACAGAATCAAATATCACTTTGAGTCTGCCTGTTTAACCCCTTAGATGCCAAAGTCAATCACGACCACAGCATCTAACGCATTAGAATGAGAGGGGCGACCCCCTCCGACGTGCCATTGTCCCCACACGATGCTATAGCGGGATGCCAATGGTTATAATGGTAGCCTGGGGGCCTAATGAAGGGTCTGCCATCTTTGTTCTCCGGCAGGGCTTCATAGGTGGCTGTAAGAATCACGATATACTGCAATACGTTAGTATTGCAGTAGATCGTGTGAGCGATCCAATGATCACTGGTTCAAGTCCACTAGGGGGACTACTAAACAGAATTTAAAAAAAGTTAAATAAATATCCCCAAAAAATATATATGTGTGCAAAATACTGACCGATCCCCGCATTTTGTATTTTTCGGGTCCAACGCCGCTCACCTGATCTTCCCTCTGACTTGTCTGGAGTCACGGTACTTTTGAATAAACCGGAAATCAGACTCTCAATGCATTCCTATGGAAGCCAGCAAGGCCAGGACGAGGCCAGAACGAGGCTCCATAGGAATGCATTGACTTACGGTTTTCTAAACAGCAGTGATTCCAGACCAGGTCAGAATGAAGATCACGTGCGCGGCCCTGGAACCGAAAAACGACAGGATCCAGGGATCGGTAAGTATTTCTACACCCAGCTCCCCACTGAAACACGAATGCACAAATGGAGGGTGCAAAAAAATAAATAAAGTGGAGTGCTCCTTTAAATGCTCATGGTCACAATAAAGGGAGACAAAAGCGAAAAAAAATATTTGCAGCTTAAAGGACAAAATTGGGTGCAACATCAAGGGGTTAATAATTATATTACATGTAGATCACGGTATACAGCTTTTCAGCTCCCCAGGGGCATACGGTTGGGAGCTTTGACTGGCGGGGTCACTTTAAGAATAAATAAATGAGGGGTGGCATCACTTCATCATGATCTACAGGGATTGGCCAGTGATCACATGGTAGGGGGCTATAGAGCTCCCAGAAGATAGTAATGCCCTTCATCCTCTTCCACTTTGGACCCTGCAGCTTGGCGTCTTTCCCCCACTCCCTCTCTTGATTTGACTCCTTAATGACACGACCAATTTTCGTTTTTTTCCATTTTCGTTTATTATTTCCTGCCTTGCTTTTGTTTTTACAGCGTCTATCGTCCGGTAATAACTACATGTTCACTTTATTCTACGGATTACAGCGATACCGAATGTATAGTTTTTTCATGTTTTACCTCTTATGTAAAACTATTTATTCAAAAAATTAGTTTTGCGTCGCCAAAATCTGAGAGCCATAACTTTTTTTATGTTTCTGTAGATTGAGCGATGTGAGGGCTTATTTTTTGCGAGGCGAGCTTTTATTGTTACCATTTTGGGGTGCGACTTTTTGATCAGTTTTTATTCTATTTTTTGGGGAGCTAACGTGACCAAAAAACAGCAATTTGGGTGTTTTAAAGATTTTTTATTTTTTTTACTGTGTTCAGTGGGTTAGATAACATCAGATTGTAATAGTTTGAACTTTTGCAAACGCGGCGATATCAGTTATGCTAATTTATATTTTGTTAACATTACTCTACGGAAAAAATGGGAAGAGGGAATTTAACTTTTTTAAAAATCTGTTGAGTTTTCCCCCTAGTGGACTTGACCCAGCGATCGCTCACACGATCTACTGCAATAGTAAAGATTGCAGTATATTGTGATTCTTACAGCCACCTATAAAGCCCTGCCGGAGAACAAAGATGGCAGACCCTTCATTAGGCCCCCAGGCTGCCATTATAACCATTGGCATCCCGCTATAGCATCGTGGGGGGACAATGGCACGTCGGAGGGGGTCGCCCCTCTCATTCTAATGTGTTAGATGCTGTGGTCGTGATTGACTGTGGCCTCTAAGGGGTTAAATGGGAATAATCAAAGTGATATTTGATTCTGTCCGTTGCAGTGCGGTGTTGGCTATATTACACAGCCATTACCCGCTAAGTATGGAGCGACCCCAGCCCGTGATCTCGCTCCATACTTCCCCTTAACGACTGCCATGTACATGTATGTGGCATGTTGTTAAGGAAATAAATGTTATTTTGTTGATTGTTTCAGTGAATTTTTTTGTTCATCCTGTTTTGATTATTTTGATTATTTTATTCTGTTGTAGATATCACAGCGGGCGGTTCTAGGAGGATCTTGTTTAGATGGCGGTGAAACACATAGGGAGATTGCCAGGGACTGCAGGAAAGTGCAACCCGGTCTTTCTTTCCGTGAATTGACACAGTGCGATTTTCTCATTTATTGGCGACTTCTCACTTTATGGAGACCAATGGATTGGGATTCTTCTCCATCTTCTTGGCCTTTTGGTGTGTGGCCTGGCTCTCTGCTAGCTACACCCAGACCTCACATCAACAACCATGCCCCCCCACTGATGTACATCATCCCCTCAGTCCTATAGATTATCAGACTGCTGATTATTAAGATGAAACAATTCTGACAATTTTTCCATATTATTTAACATTGAGCATTTTCTTTTTTTTTTTTACAGTGAAATGGGAAAATTTCTTTCCAGAAAATATCCTAGAGCAGGAAACCGTTCATCGGCTACGACTCCCTGCGCATCGAGATAGCCTACCGCCGCCTGCTGGAGCTCAGCGCTGCCCCGGATGGAGAAGCAGCCGTGCCGGGAGATGGGGAGTCGGGAGCCGCCGGCCTAGACCTGGTGAACATCGGGAATGTGGTAAAGATCGAGCCTGTGTGTGTGAGGAGCAGCCTGCACGAGGTGGATGTCACCGAGGGGGAGTGTTATCCAGTCTACTGGAACCAGAACGATAAAATTCCTGTGATGCGAGGTCAGTGGTTCATTGATGGCACGTGGCAACCTCTCGATGAAGATGAGAGCAACTTGATTGAACAGGAACATCTCACCTGCTTTAGGGGTCATCAGATGCATGACAACTTTGACCTGGAAGTGGCAAAACCCGTGGACCACAAGGATGTTATCTACCACCTTGCTCCCTTCTCCCTCCCTTTCCTGTTCAATTGGAGAGGATATAACGAGAGCACAAGCGCCCCATGTGCTAAAAGAAAGCGTTATGAAGCCATCCACAGTTTGAAGTTAAGCCGCAGCCACGTCGATTGGCACAGTGTGGATGAAGTCTATCTCTACAGCGATGCAACAACTT
Source organism: Rhinoderma darwinii (assembly GCF_050947455.1). Classification (NCBI taxonomy): domain Eukaryota; kingdom Metazoa; phylum Chordata; class Amphibia; order Anura; family Rhinodermatidae; genus Rhinoderma; species Rhinoderma darwinii. Next base: position 670,012 of record NW_027461831.1, read on the forward strand.
CTAAAATAGCAAGGACTGTTACCCAAAAGTTGGGGTTCTCAAAAGCTTCAAGCAGCAGGACCAGGCTTCATAGAGGTTATGTTGAAGAAGCTACGTACGAGTACAAGCCTGTCGACACAAGTCACATTGTTTTTGTTGTCCATGGTATTGGACAGAAGATGGATCAAGGAAGAATTATCAAAAATACAGCCATGATGAGAGAGACTGCAAGAAAGATTGAAGTGAAGCACTTTATCAGACTTCAGAGCATGTTGAGTTCCTCCCTGTGGAATGGCGTTCCAAGCTTGCTCTGGGCGGAGATACGGTAGATTCCATTACTCCAGATAAGGTGCGTGGGATTCGGGACATGCTGAACAGCAGCGCAATGGACATTATGCACTATACCAGCCCTCTCTACAGAGATGAGTTAGTGAAAAGATTACAGCAGGAGCTGAACCGTTTATACAACTTATTTTGCTCCCGGAACCCGGAGTTTGAAGACCGAGGTGGCAAAGTGTCTATTGTATCCCATTCACTGGGATGTGTGATTACATACGATATCATGACTGGGTGGAATCCAGTCCATGTCCATGAACAGATGGACCAGGATGAAGAGCCCGAGGACCAGTGGATTAATTAAGAAGAACAGCATCTCCTTCGAGAGCTTTTCCTGACCAAACAACGGTTAAAAGAACTGGAAGACCGATTACATGGACTTAAAAATTCTATGTCTAATGCCCCGGTTTTAAAATTTAAGGTCGAGAATTTTTTCTGCATGGGTGAGCCCCTAGCAATATTCTTGGCTTTGCGTGGAATTCGTCCTGGAAATCGCGGAACTAAAGAACATATTTTACCTAGAGCTATTTGTAATCGTTTGTTTAATGTATTCCACCCTGCAGATCCAGTGGCCTACAGACTCGAGCCATTAATATTGAAGCACTGCAGCAACATTGCACCTGTCCAGATCCACTCATCCAACACCACAAATCCATGTCCGATACAGAAAGCATACCAAGCCCAAGCACTTCACCGGTTCTGCCTCGAAGACACTATGGAGAGTCCATAACAAATATAGGCAAAGCAAGTATATTAGGTGCCGCAAGCATCGGAAAAGGCCTGGTGGGAATGTTGTTCTCAAGATTTGCACGTTCTAGTGCAACTACATCTCAAGGTTATGAAGTAAAAGAATTGGCTGATGGGGAAGACAAGAAGTCAGTACAGAGTCCAGGTGCTACAACGTCCCAAACCATTCCACACAGCATCTTGGGCTCACTGGACGCAGATCTTACAGTGGATTTGGAGCACCAGATTGACTTTGAGCTACGAGAAGGGCTGGTAGAAAGCAGATACTGGTCGGCCATGACGTCGCACACGGCTTACTGGTCCTCCATGGACGTGGCACTCTTCCTCCTAACATTCTTGTACAAAGACGGCCAGCTTGATGAAGAAGACAAGCTAGGTGTAGATGAACTTTAGAGGCCCCTTGATCTAAACCAATGTTTATCTGGTGACCAATATGGCAGACTGTTTGAGGCATTGAAGATTACGACTCAGATGCATGTTTTTGAATGTTTTTGTTTTGTTCCTAGAACGCACCTTAATCATTTATGATTTACTTCTCATCAGTCACTTTAATCTTCCCCTCCCCCCACTCCCACCCCATACATAACAGAAATAGAGAAACTTCCATAGTTGCCTGATGCAGCGTGTAGTATGTATATGCGAGTGCCTAACCTCATCAACGTCTCTTTAGGTGACCTTTAGGCATTGTGGGAGGAGACTGCCTCGTTTCTGCCGCCCGGCGATGGTGTAAGATGTTGTCCAGAGAGCGTTCAATTCCACATTAACCTAGAGAGCTATTTAGGATTGTGTTCTGTTTAACCAGAAATAATAAAAATACGAAAGCTTAAAAAAAATTTAAAAAAAAAAATTCCTTTAATCCGGCATTAATGAGATTATCAAAAATTCTGGATCATTGGATAGATTTGATAGATTTTGATTTTATTTGCACCCCTGGAAGCCATTCTTTAGTAAAACAATTGAACCCATAATCTTTGTGCTCGTTCTCAGCATCATGGTGTTCGTGACGCCCGCAATGTAATGGATGTGGTGTCATATGACAATGGGTCAGGTCTGTTTTGGCATCGCCGTCAGTCACATGACTCCATGCAATAAACATGAATGCAGCAAAACCTCGGCTGGGGCGGAAAGTTCTTGTTTTGTGCAATTTTTAAGGTATTCATTTTGATATTTTTTCACAAATCAGTGAAATGACAGCAAAGATCATGGAGTGGTCGATGTTGGTCCTCATGCTGGTGAATGTATTGAGCTACTATCAGAATATGCAGGTCAGTAGACGTCACCTCATTATCACCTCGTATACCGGACCTCGTAATAACATTATTATTCATCTCTACAATCATGGGGTTTATAATGTGGATATGTGTTTCTTTTCTTAGAGTCTATCTATAAAAATTACCCGGAAAAGCTTCACCATCTCCAAGAGGGAGAAGAACCAGGACTCTGGAGTATAGAGAGGATCATCGTGGACGGTGACGTGAGACGGTTTCATCTGACCACACACCCCAAACCCCAAATACACAAGATCCAGCCCTAATCTTCCATGTTGGACCTGACAAAAATAAAAATAAGGGTGAGGTCAATGTGTTGTATGTCCTAAATCACATGTATATAGATGGCAGGTAGAGAATATCCAATATCCAATCCAAACACTATTAAAAGGGGATCCCGCCCCATAAATGTGAGGAAATAACCAGTCCACTACCCACCCTCTGCCCCCTTGGACCTTGCCCAGACAATGATGACTACTACCACTGGGTTTAGCTGTTATGGTCACTACTGTCTCCATTATCATCTAATAATGTCTTAGAAATATTAGAGGAATTGTCCATATAGTTACAGGTTTACTTTCTCTTATTTCCAGTTTTATACAATGATGTGGAATGGCGCGCCACAGCCAAGCAGTTATCACATCCCAAACTGCAGAAGATCTGGAGATGGCGACCAAGTGCCAAGACATCCACCATCTCCGACCTATCTCCCATATATCATCTTACATCAGGGAGGACGAACTACAAGAACCGTTTATAAACAGTGGACACTAGAGGTGGAATGACACGTCACAGCCGAGCAGGTACTTCTCTGGGAACATCCTAAACTGATGAACTCCAGAGATGGCGACCAAGTGCCAAGACATCGACCACCTCCAACCTTTCTCCCAAATATCATCTTTTTTTTTTTTAAACATAATTTTTATTAACAATTTTCACATTTTCTTATAAACATTTCACATAAATGTTGCGTCATAAGTGAACAGTCCGCAACTGCAAACAAAATAAAATTAAACTAACATAGCATAACATACAACCATGGCATATGTTGCGATCCGCATTGCAACTGAAAACATGACTTCCCCTATCCCTGAACACGACTTAGGTCATCAATGAGTAACAATGCCCCGTCTATCCCCTAACTAGACTGAAGTTGCAAGCCCCCTAAAGTGCCTGCCAGAAGCTGCGTATGATACCACGCAGTGTGCCTAAAAGGCGTAACAATTAGCCACCTCGGCAGCTGTGCATTGTGATTCTATAAACATTCGCCATTTAGCAAATAACTTCTTGGCTCCCGCTTCTTTCCGTCTTTCCACCTCCACCCGCTCAAGAGCTAAAAACTGTTTCAAACGTGACACGATCAAATCAAGACCCGGTGTGTCAGTTTCCAGCCATTTACATAGAAGGCATCTCAAGGCCACCAGTAAAATTGTGTGTACAAAAGGGGGAGGAGATCTCATCCCTCGAGCACCCTCTTCCTCTGGCGGTCGCGCCTGATGGAATAGTAGCGCTTGAGGCGTCATTGGAAGTTTCGCCTTCCAATGCTCCAAAATATACTTTTGTACCATCACCCAGTATCGTTCAGTATGAGCACAACCCCTTACTCCGTGCCACAAATTCGTCAGGGGGTGTTACATTTGGGACAACACGTAATGCGATCGGGGAAGGACTGTGAAGGTAAAATATTGAAGCCATATATAGCCGAATGCATTAATTTAAAATAGGTTTCCCTCCAGCTCTCGTTCACGATAACCTTCCGTACCGTCTCCCAACCCTCCAATATGATCTCTCGTATAGCTGGATGCTGAGTCCATCTTTCCCATACTTTGAACATAGCCCGTGGTCACGGGCGGACAAAGCAGTCCCCAAGTGCTCTATACAACCTCGAAATAGTCGCCCGAAGAGTCGTTGGGCCTATGACCTCATCTAGAGTATGAGTGGTGGCTTCCTTATTCAAATCCCTTAGCCTAGAGGTACAGAATGAACGCACCTGGAGAACTTGTAGAAAATTAACATTACCCTCTAAGGGTCTGAGTTTAGCGTTGTTTTCCGACCCGGTTAACCATCTCCTTTCCCCCCAAAAGGCAAATCTATCCCCACTGTCTACTCCCGGTAGGAATTCCGGGTGTCCACACAACGGCATATGTTTAGAGAGCAGGTGAGGCAGGTCAAAGAATTTACGAACTGCTTTCCAGGCTAGGACTGTATCTCTCAAAACAATGGAGGTTTTGAGACGGCACGGAAGAAAAGCAACTCTACAGTCTAACAAGGCTTTCAAGTTCCAGGGTGAGACATACGCCCCTTCCAGATCTAAGTTGGAATAATGGCTCGTTTCATGGAGCCAATCCATTACATGACAAAATAGGCATATCACGTTATAACCCCTGATATTTGGGAACTTCAGCCCGCCCTCATGTTTGCCTAGCATAAGCTTAGTGAGTGCAATGTGAGGCCTCTTTCCTGCCCATATAAATTTTGTAAATGAGGAATTCAGTTTGGAGACATCCACAGCAAGAGCGGGAGTGTTTGAAAGGGGTATAACAGTCTGGGGAAACTAACCATCTTAATCAAGTGGCACCTCCCCAGATGGGATAACGGCAACTGACACCATCTGGTGAGTTCTGCCTGTATTTTTTTAAATAGCGGTGGGTAATTCAGGCCATACAGGGTTTCAGGCACCTTCCCTATCTTACTGCCTAGATACGTAATGCAGTGTTCAACCGGAGATATCCCACATCCCAAAGATTGCCAAAAGGTCCTAGGTAGCGGTTTACCCAACTCCAGCAGTTCGCTTTTGGCTACGTTAACTTTGTACCCCGAGCATTGCCCAAAGTCCTGCAAAAAATGAAAAACCGGCAGCAAGTGCTCTTGAGGATTTGACATAAAAAGTATAACATCGTCAGCAAACAAGGCTATCTTAACTGCCAAAGACCCCACCTGAATACCTCTGAACACTGCGGACTCCTCCAGAAATCTAGCCATTGGTTCCAGTGCTAAGTTAAATAATAGTGGCGACAGGTTACATCCCTGACGAGTCCCTTTATACAAGTGAAAGGGAGCCGACGGAAATCCTGAAGAATGAATACGAGCTTGGGGATTAGTGTAGACACCTTTCAAAAAGATCCTAAAGGCTCCCTGAACCTTCATCTTATTCAGCACCATCCCCAGCCATTCCCACTGTATGTTAGCAAAAGCTTTCTCTGCGTCTAGCGCTAAGAGTGCCGGTCGGGTACCTGGCTGGGGATCATGCCTGACTGTTTCTAGCACCGTCAACACCTTAAGCAGATTAGTCAGTGCTGCCCTACCCTTTACAAAGCCCATTTGGGATTTTCCCACCAATGTAGGTAGATACATAGCCAAGTGATTAGCTAAAATTTTTGAGAGTAACTTCTGGTCTTGATCAATCAATGATATAGGACGATAGGACCCCGGGTCAAGAGGATCCTTCCCTTTCTTGGGCAACACCTTTATATGTGCTGTTTTGGCCTCAGCTGGAAAAGTACCTGTCTTCAGTAAAATATTATAAAATTCCACCAGGACGGGGCTAACTTCCTCTCTCAGGGACTTAAAAAATTCTCCCGTAAACCCATCTGGCCCCGGGGTCTTTCCGTTAGATAAGGTCCGAATGGTACTCGTGATTTCCTCCAGTGTGACCTCTGCGCTCAGGAAATCATTCTGCTCCTGAGTGAGTCCAGGCAAGTTTACCTTCTCCAAGAAGTCCCTACCTTTTTGGGGGTCAATGGGCGTGTCTGAGTAAAGGGCTTGGTAATATATACGCAAAATAGTGTTAATTCTTTTGGGATCTGATGTAGGTATTCCATTGGCATCTTTAAGGGTTAAAATGTGCGACGGTGTATACCTCCCCTTCTCTAGGCGTGCTAATAATTTGCCCGCTTTATTGCCGAACCGCATAAGACCAGCATCAAATTGGGACCGATAATTACTTTCTCTTTTATCTAACCACTGATCAAATTGCCGCTTGGCTTCCCTCCATTTCTCCCCCAGAGACGTTGACGGAGATTGTAGAAATGCCATGTATGCACATCGTAATCGTTCGCTCGCCATTTTGTACCCTTCGCTAGTCTTGCGTTTAAGATTAGACATAAATTGTATAATTTTCCCGCAAATTACCGCTTTACAACGACGGGTCCGACCGATGCGATGCATTGTCCCCATCAAATTCCGTCCATCATCCCCTTAGCTTCTGTAAAAAGCCCTCATCCGTCACCAGAAAGGAGGGGAACCTCCATATAAAATCCAGTCTCTTAGCTACTGTGTCGGCCAATGTAATGGTAACCGGGGAATGATCAGAAATGATGAGATCCTCTATTGTCGCGTCACGTAACCGGCTGGAAAATGCTTAGTTCACCAGCAAATAATCAATACGCGACCACGATTGATGTACATGAGAATACTGTGTGTATTCCCGAGGATCAGGATGCAAACTCCTCCAAGCATCTGTGAGGGCAGTGTGTCTTAAAGAGTCTGGCAAGATCCTATCCCTATGCCTATGCGAAATGGACCCTACGCTCCTATCCTCCCTAGAGGACCTTACAGTATTAAGGTCTCCCCCTAGCACTAATAAATTGGTGCGATCCTGCTGAAGTTGGGCTTCCAATTGACCAAAAAACTGTGTGTTGGCCACGTTCGGACCATAAACATTATAGATACTAAAAGTTCCCCCTGCATGTTCCACCACTAGATGGATCCAACGGCCCTCACCATCACGTTCCTGTTACACCAATGTAAAAGCAAAATTTTTGTGCATCAATATTATAACTCCCGCCTTACCGTCTCTAGCAGCCGAGCCAAAAACTTGGCCCACCCAGAACTTCTGTAGATATTTAAAGTCTGGCTTGGTAAGGTGAGTTTCCTGTAACAGGGCTACATCTGGATGTAATCTTTTCATGTGTCCCAAAAGTTTTGTCCTTTTCTGTGGGGATCTCAGCCCCTTGACGTTCCAGGAAACTATTTTCATGTTATTGGACTATGCATAAGATGAGCTAAGGTGTCTAAAAGCCGTGATCGGTTCGGGGAGTCGGATCCATCTTTACCCAAAAGCCATGTATGAACAGTAAGAACACCGCCAAAACCCGGCCTAGAGAACAAAACTAAACTCCAAATCAAGGCCAACAGACCTTGACCAAAAGAACGAGAAAGAACGCCTGCGGTAAGGGCAGTCAACCTCCTAGTATCCATTGGTGTAATAGACTTCACTTTTTTCTGTTGTGCACAACACATCCCTCCCTCCCCCTCCCTCCAAGACCTGCGTAGCAGAAATATATACCACATATATACACAGAGCTACACCAGCCCATAACAGGCCATAAATCCCTTGCAGCCGGTGTACGGTCTTATATCAAAGGGCCACCAGCCCAGAATCCGTTCAGATTACCGTATAGTATATAGACACTGCACCACTTCAAGGCTGACACGAACAGCGACCCCGAGGCACCTGCAGAAAATTCCCAGAGTATTTGACCTGCAACGGCCATAACTAAACCCGTAAGTGAGAAAGGCCTTGTAGAATTCTCCATTGGAGATGTACATAGAGAGAGCCTAGATCAGGCCCTAACACAAACCCACTGCAGTATAAATTTGACAGTATATCAGAAAGCATAAATTTTCACATTAGAGCAGTTGACGACATAATGATGCTGCGTTATAAGACATTCATGTGCAATCATCCAGAATTATCTACAAAAAATCGAAACCTGCGAGTGATCTACAGCGTCCACAGAACCACCTCATAAGATATAAGGGTCCTGAAAAAACTTCACTCGTCAATCAGGAGACGTAGACCGGGTGCGGTCCCGCGGCCGTCTCTGCGGCTTCGGAGAGTCCCCTCTGTTACTGGATCTTCCACCACGATCTCTTCCGGGTGTGGGTAATAAAACTTCTGCCCAAGCTCGCTCCATATCCGAGCGACTCCGTCCGACATCTCTTGACTTGCGACGTGGACTGTGCTCTGGACTGCGTCGCTCCTCGTGCGGGGGGCGGCTTCTACATAACTCTGCAAGTGCGTCCTCCGCTTCCTTCGCTGTGGTAAATGTCTTGGTCCGACCACTCGCTTGAAACACCCGTAAAATGGCTGGATATTGCAGATTAAAGCGCACTTTCGCTTGGAACAATGTGGTACAAATCTTGCTGAAAGAGCGCCTGCGTTTCGCGACCTCCGTAGAATAGTCCTCGAAAAGTAGCACTCTCATGCCCATTATCTCCAAGGGTCGAGATCTGCTGCGAAATGCCTTCATAAGTGCCAGCTTATCATTGTAATCCAACAGCTTAAAGATGACTTGTCTGGGGCGAAGCGAGCTGCTGCTGTCCACTGATGGAAGATTTCTTGGGTCCGGACCCACCCTGTGTGCCCTTTCCACCCGGCAGGGACGCTGGAGACCCAGTGCTGCTGGCAATGTCCTCTCACACAGACGCTGCAAATCAGAAGGGACCACCGCTTCTTTCAGACCGACAAGTCGCAGGTTGCTCCTCCTGTAGCGGTTTTCTAGGTCTTCCACCTTGTCCCCCAACTGCGTAGTAGTAGACAACACCGCTTTAAGCTTGGATTGCAGGCGCTCATTTTCATCCTCCAGCAGCGTTATACGCTGTTCTAATTCATCAGTCCTGGAAGTTACTTGTGCCAGGTCCGCATGCATGCGGTTAAGAGAAGCCTGCACCGTTTTTTCCAGTGCTGTTTGCAGGTCAGGAGCTATCCTCTTACCAAATATCATCTTACAACAGGGAGGAAGAACTACAAGAACCGTTTATGACCAGCGGACTCTACAGCGAGGTGGAATGGCACGTCACAGCCGAGCAGGAACATCTCAAACTGCAGAGGCTCCAGAAATACAACCAAGTGCCGAGACATCCACCACCTCCAACCTTTCTCCCCAATATCATCTTACCACAAGGAGAGAGAAGCAGCGGACTGTTTACTATCCTCATGGTCCTTGTTTGTTGGCTTATAAAACGGTTTAGTAAAGTCATTTTCTACCACCTGAAACCTGTTTTTGTCTTCATTACTGTCAATAATAATAATCCTGAGTCTTCCATAGATCTGTCCTCATGAACCTGGAGGAATAAGAACGTCTCAATGTTATTGTAGCAAAATTCTGATTTATGAAAAAAAGAAATAGATTTTTTTACACTATAAGACATACATTTTATCAATAAAAAAATCTTGCTACAAAATGTGTACACGTGATAGTCCGGACTCAGGGGAGCCTGGCGGCCCCTTATTAAACCTGATGAGAGGCCCCCCTTTAGAGCGAATAGCGTGGGGGACACATACGATCACTTCGCACCCCCTTTTACCCTTTTTTTCTTCTTTCTTTTCCCTTATTCTGTTCCCTTGTTTTTCCTATATTCTGCTTTTCCCCCTATTTTGTCCCTTGGTGTCTTCCCACACCCCTTCTTTGGTGTGTGGTTTGGTATTTACCTTGTTCTAGAAGTTTCCTCAGGTTTGACCTTGTGACCAGGCAGATGTTGGCAAAAGTCCAGGGATTGGTTTAAGAGGTGGGAAATCCTGGAGGATGAAAGGCTGTCTGGTCCGATCAGCAGTTCGTCTGAAGAAGCCGTTTGAAGCAGCCCCGCCCACCCTCCCTTGTTCAAGGACAGAATTCCCGTCCACCCTCATTTGTTCAAGGACAGAATTCCCGCCCACCCTCATTTGTTCAAGGACAGAATTCCCGCCCACCCTCCCATTTTCAAGGACATGCTGGTATAGCAGAAAAAGGAGTCACCACGGCCGCGCTGCTGCACTTCAATGGAACCAAATTGCTTGGAAGGTTCAGGTCATCCAGATGACCTGATGAAGATGCCAGTACGGCATTGAAACGCGTAGTCATATTATCAATAAATTCCATTTATTCTTACACTCTTCCGTACATTATTACCAACGATCTGAACCTTACAAGCAATTTGGTTCCATTGAAGTGCAGCAGCGCCCGTGGTGACTCCTTTTTCTGCTATACCAGCATAACCTTCGCGGTCGTTCATTTGAATCACCGGTCCCGAGTCCTGGCAGCAGCTGTACCTTTATCCTTTATTGCCTTCTACCATCCGTTACCAGGTGAGTACCACTCTTCTTGTACACCACTCCATACCTGGGTAACCTGCACTATGTGGCGCCGTGTTTTTTGCTTTTTCTCATTTTCAAGGACAGAATTCCCGCCCCCCCCCCCATTTTCAAGGACAGAATTCCCGCCCACCCTCCCTTTTTCAAGGACAGAATTCCCGCCCACCCTCCCTTTTTCAAGGACAGAATTCCCGCCCACCCTCCCTTTTTCAAGGACAGAATTCCCGCCCACCCTCCCTTTTTCAAGGACAGAATTCCCGCCCACCCTCCCTTTTTCAAGGACAGAATTCCCGCCCACCCTCCCATTTTCAAGGACAGAATTCCCGCCCACCCTCCCATTTTCAAGGACAGAATTCCCTCCCACGCTCCCTTGTTCAAGGACAGAATCCCCGTCGCGGAGTTTGTTAGTGGGTTGTCTCGCAGCTAATGCTGTGTGGACAAGTGCTTGTTTATTGCACATTTAATTATTGGACATTATTGATTTAAATATTTATTAATTTATTCAAGTTGATTTTAAAGATTTATTGATATTTTTATGTTACCCATAATAAACACCACAGCCTTTTACTTCCAACTATTTTGTATGCTTGACTTTTATTTAAGGTTTTTGAGGGGTTGCGAATGTTATTCCACGATCTGTATGATCGATGGTGGGCGGGGAGGGAATTCGATCACGATGTGAATATTGCATTCAGCTTCCCGTCAGCGGCAGGAAACACCACTAGAGCCTGTGGAGGATGGTAAACTATTAGTCCACCAAGGAGGAGGCAATTTACCTTTTCCTTACCCAAGACCACCAGGGAACCAAATACTGACCCCTCTATGTAATGTACGGATGTGCAAGTTCCACCAGAGAGATGCTCTTTATAGGTGAGGGCAGTGGCGTAGTTATAGGGGTCGCAACTGCAACCAGGCTCCGAAGCTTAGGGGGCCCACAGGGCCCCCGTTGCAACACAGCGCTAACCGCGCTGGTCCCGCCTCCAAATGAATTGTTGTCCGAATGACGTACATTCAGTGGGGTTCAATGCTGGAGCCTTTCTCCAGCATTCACTGCCGCGAGCAAATCGGAGCAGGCAGGCGCGATGTAGTGACGTCATTGTGCCTGTCTGCGCCAAGTCACTAACAGCACAGTGCAGAGGAGAAGGATCCTTCATCCATCGTGGGAACGGGGATAGGTATGTAATTATGTTATAAATTTTCTATTAGGTACATACTTATTGGGACATTATACTGGGTATGGGAGGGGGGGCTCATATGGTAGCTGCTGAGGGGGCATTACCCTGTATGGGGGGCATTATACTGAATGAGACAGCTATGGGGGGCATTATACTGTAGGGAAGGATTTTACTGTATGGGGCAGCTATGGAGGGCATTGTACTGTATGGGGCAGCTATGGAGGGCATTATACTGTATGGGGCATCTATGGGAGGATTATACTGTATGGGGCAGCTATGGGGGGCAATATACTGTGGGGGCAGCTATAGGGGCATTATACTGTTGGGCTAGCTATGGGGGGCATTATAGTGTTGGGGGAAGCTGTTGGGGAGGAGTAGGGGGCCCAAGCTGAATTCTTGTACCAGGGCCCATGAGTCTTTAGCTACGCCCCTGGGTGAGGGTATTAATGGGTGAGGGTCCTGAATGAGGGACTCCCCTCTAATAAATCACAATGCCTTAAATGGTTATTTTTATGATTGTGTTATATAAACTGGACGTCCCCCATAACTGTATCGTACAACCAGAGCCAGTGAATCACGTACAATCCCATCTATACCTTTCCACTCCACGCTGATGTCCTTTATACATTGCTGCCCCCAGTGGCTGTGACTGGTTTATGCAGCTTTATCTATATCTCCACATTGCAGGTATAAGGACCTTACACTTTGCACCTTTCTTCATCACCCCAGGTCATCAGCTGGTATGGGGCACATGGGAAGTGCGGGACCAGCTCAGATTATCCATTCTTATCCTGCTTCCCCTCTTTTTATTGTATATTGGGGGCCAATTGTGTGCATTTTGCATTGTTTTTATAAAAATGATGATTTACTTCATTCCTCATGTACTGGCCCTTTAAATGTCCTCTCATTCTTTGTGTTGAGCGCCCCCTAGATCACACACACAACGCCTCGTCCTGCTGATCCAGTACATTTTTACTCACAGCTGACACTTTGGGAACAAAGACATTAGAGGGGAAATAGAGAGAAGGCAGGACATTTGTGGACATCAGTAATCTGCTGTAAAATCCTCTCACTCGTTATGTTCCGGACGTCTTTCTCGCTCTTACCCTGGAAATGTGTTAAAATACGAGGCGCAGGTTCAACAGTCCGTACTTAATATTACAGAGGCTATAAATACTGCGAGATCACATGGACCAGGGTTATAATGGAGGCCACCAGATGTCCCCCATGAATTCTGATGTGGGGGGCACAAATTCTGCAATTCTGAAGACCTGCACCAGTCCTAATATTCTGTGGGATTACGTTATTATATGATTATTATGAGCGGAGTGCCTAATATCTCTGTGACTAAGGCTCTGTTCACATTTGCGGCTCTGGTCACATTTACGGTTCTGGTCACATTTGCGGCTCTGGTCACATTTGCGGTTCTGGTCACATTTGCGGTTCTGTTCACATTTGCGGCTTTGTTCACATTTGCGGCTCTGGTCACATTTGCGGCTCTGGTCACATTTGCGGTTCTGTTCACATTTGCGGCTCTGTTCACATTTGCGGCTCTGGTCACATTTGCGGCTCTGGTCACATTTGCGGCTCTGGTCACATTTACGGTTCTGGTCACATTTGCGGCTCTGGTCACATTTGCGGTTCTGGTCACATTTGCGGTTCTGTTCACATTTGCGGCTCTGGTCACATTTGCGGCTTTGTTCACATTTGCGGCTCTGTTCACATTTGCGGTTCTGTTCACATTTGCGGCTCTGGTCACATTTGCGGTTCTGTTCACATTTGCGGCTCTGGTCACATTTGCGGCTCTGTTCACATTTGCGGCTCTGGTCACATTTGCGGCTCTGGTCACATTTACGGTTCTGGTCACATTTGCGGCTCTGGTCACATTTGCGGTTCTGTTCACATTTGCGGTTCTGGTCACATTTGCGGTTCTGTTCACATTTGCGGCTCTGGTCACATTTGCGGCTCTGGTCACATTTGCGGCTCTGTTCACATTTGCGGCTCTGGTCACATTTGCGGCTCTGGTCACATTTACGGTTCTGGTCACATTTGCGGTTCTGGTCACATTTGCGGTTCTGGTCACATTTGCGGCTCTGGTCACATTTGCGGCTCTGGTCACATTTGCGGTTCTGGTCACATTTGCGGCTCTGGTCACATTTGCGGCTCTGGTCACATTTGCGGCTCTGTTCACATTTGCGGTTCTGGTCACATTTGCGGTTCTGTTCACATTTGCGACTCTGGTCACATTTGCGGTTCTGTTCACATTTGCGGCTCTGGTCACATTTGCGGCTCTGTTCACATTTGCGGCTCTGTTCACATTTGCGGCTCTGGTCACATTTGCGGCTCTGGTCACATTTGCGGCTCTGGTCACATTTGCGGCTCTGGTCACATTTGCGGCTCTGGTCACATTTGCGGCTCTGGTCACATTTGCGGCTCTGGTCACATTTGCGGTTCTGGTCACATTTGCGGTTCTGTTCACATTTGCGACTCTGGTCACATTTGCGGTTCTGTTCACATTTGCGGCTCTGTTCACATTTGCGGCTCTGGTCACATTTGCGGCTCTGGTCACATTTGCGGTTCTGTTCACATTTGCGGCTCTGGTCACATTTGCGGCTCTGTTCACATTTGCGGCTCTGGTCACATTTGCGGCTCTGGTCACATTTGCGGCTCTGGTCACATTTGCGGCTCTGTTCACATTTGCGGCTCTGGTCACATTTGCGGCTCTGGTCACATTTACGGTTCTGGTCACATTTGCGGCTCTGGTCACATTTGCGGCTCTGGTCACATTTGCGGCTCTGGTCACATTTGCGGTTCTGGTCACATTTGCGGTTCTGTTCACATTTGCGGTTCTGTTCACATTTGCGGTTCTGGTCACATTTGCGGCTCTGGTCACATTTGCGGTTCTGGTCACATTTGCGGCTCTGTTCACATTTGCGGTTCTGGTCACATTTGCGGCTCTGGTCACATTTGCGGTTCTGGTCACATTTGCGGCTCTGGTCACATTTGCGGTTCTGTTCACATTTGCGGCTCTGTTCACATTTGCGGCTCTGTTCACATTTGCGGCTCTGTTCACATTTGCGGCTCTGGTCACATTTGCGGCTCTGGTCACATTTGCAGCTCTGGTCACATTTGCGGCTCTGGTCACATTTGCGGTTCTGTTCACATTTGCGGCTCTGGTCACATTTGCGGCTCTGGTCACATTTGCGGCTCTGGTCACATTTACGGTTCTGGTCACATTTACGGTTCTGGTCACATTTGCGGCTCTGGTCACATTTGCGGCTCTGGTCACATTTGCGGTTCTGGTCACATTTGCGGTTCTGTTCACATTTGCGGTTCTGGTCACATTTGCGGCTCTGGTCACATTTGCGGGTCTGGTCACATTTGCGGCTCTGTTCACATTTGCGGTTCTGTTCACATTTGCGGTTCTGTTCACATTTGCGGCTCTGTTCACATTTGCGGCTCTGGTCACATTTGCGGCTCTGGTCACATTTGCGGCTCTGGTCACATTTGCGGTTCTGTTCACATTTGCGGTTCTGGTCACATTTGCGGCTCTGGTCACATTTGCGGCTCTGGTCACATTTGCGGTTCTGGTCACATTTGCGGCTCTGGTCACATTTGCGGCTCTGGTCACATTTGCGGTTCTGGTCACATTTGCGGCTCTGTTCACATTTGCGGCTCTGGTCACATTTGCGGTTCTGGTCACATTTGCGGCTCTGGTCACATTTGCGGTTCTGTTCACATTTGCGGCTCTGGTCACATTTGCGGCTCTGTTCACATTTGCGGTTCTGTTCGGATACCAGACTATTACATGTTTTTATCCAACCAGGGAATTGTGACGTCCGTTTTTTTACTATGTACTGTGTATGGCGACTTCGGGGGCTGATAAGGGGCGTATGGGTATGATTTTAACCTTCACTAGATGTGTTTAGTGGCCGCTTATCTCCCCTCCAAGATGCTTATTAGGGGACAGTCGTTTCATATTTGACTCTTAAAATAATTATAATGGGAATATATTGAGAATAAATAATAATTGACCAGGGAGCTTTCTACCACGATCCTATACGTGCCCAGTGAATATATGGGGCCCATGCTGGGTCATCAATGTCAGACTTTCATGGGATAGGCCGAGAGGTTCTGGCTCATCTCCCCCAACAGCAAATTTCAGTATTGGACACGGGCACTAGGGGTAGGCACAGCCCACTGCCACCCACCTGCCAGTCTCCATAGCAGTGACGCGGCCTCATTGACTATAATGTATAGAGACCAGAATGCCCAAGGCAATTATAAGGATTTTCTCCAATTACTGAACATACAAAATGCAGGGAAAATTAGGCAAAGTGTCAATTGCAGAAATTTGTTAAAGGAACATTCCAGACAAAACCGATACACTGTGTTATTCCGAGCACAGGACCTGAGGGGGCGGAGCATGACACAGGGATTCAAAGAACACCAAAGGAGAATTGCAGGCCCTGCACAGTTTGTCTTCAAGACCCTGTTCACACCACGTACGTGTTTTATATCTCCGGAGATTTCCCAGTCTATAGGCTGGACGTTCACCACAGAGCCTAACATGTTAGAAGTTACTGGTGTATGTGGACACATATTAAGATATCATTCACACGGCTGTGCCCGTAATTGCAGGCAGGGTCAGCTGCAGGCAGGCACCCGCATTTGCGGCCCGTGCTCCCATATAAAAGATAGGACATGACTTATGTGGCGGCTTTCTACGGCCCGGACACCTTCACGTAAATATATGGGAATGTGTCCGTGGTCAATAGAAATGAATAGTTCTGTAATTACGGATGAATTCTATGGTCGTGTGCATGGGGCCTTACAAAAATTTGAATCCCAAATTGTAGGATATTTTAGCACCACCCCGCTCCACCTGGGAACACCCTAAAACAACCAGAAACGCCCTCTTTTAATAGGAATCAGCACACACTCCGCTAATATATTGGTTATAAGCTGTAGTGATACTGTTCTCTAATGTAACATTACAGCAGACGGGCCCCCACCAGGATTAAAGGGGTTACGTGGGGACCAAAAAGTATTCGCAGTGCAGTCCCTGCAGTACGTGAGATCACTCGCTAATATACATTCCGGTCCCTCGTCGCGCTGATTATGAGATATTAATAGATTTTTACGGCTCTGCCGGGGGACCGGAAGTCTAGATGCACAGTCTTCCTTCATGACGACACGACTCTTAGTCATGTGACCGGCCCCAATGTACTCCATGCACTCGCTGTAGACAGCCGGGGGCCACATGCAAGAACAGTATATGGGCTCCTTGCTCCGCAATATCTCATCATCGATCACCCGCCTTATGTCGCTCTACCAATCCATCAGTAATTGTTAGCCATAAAATAAATCACCTCCGGCACTTACATGCGATCTAATACACAGAAGTAAGCGGCTTTAACCCCTTCACGACGCAGCCTGTTTTGCCCATGAAAACTAAGTCGATTTTTTAAAATCTGACATGTGTCCCTTTATGGGGTAATAACTTGGGAATGCTTTTACCTATCCAAGCGATTCTGAGATTGTTTTCTTGGACATGTTGTACTTTATATTAGTGGAAAAGTTTGGTGGATAAATTCAGTATTTATTTGTGAAAAACACCAAAATTGTGAGAAAATGCGCAAAAATTTTCTATAAAATATAAATGTATCTACTTGTAAGACAGATAATTATACCACACAAAATAGTTACTAGTTCACATCCCCATATGTCTACTTTATGTTGGCATTGTTTTTCTAGGACGTTACACGGCTTAGAACTTTATCAGCAATTTCTCACATTTTCAAGAAAATTTCAAAAGGCTATTGTTTCAGGGACGAGTTCAGTTCTGAAGTGGCTTTGAGGGGCCCATATATTAGAAACCCCCATAAATCACCCAATTTTGAAAACTGCACCCCTCAAAGTATTCAATACAGCATTCAGAGTGTTTTAACCCTTTAGGCGTTTCAAAGGAATTACAGGTAAAATGTAAATTTTATGTTTTCTTGGTCAAAATTAATTCGTAAAGCATTTAGAGGCCTCAGGAGCAAAGGAGCACCTAGCGGATTTTGGGGCCTCCTTGTTTTTTAGAATATATTTCAGGCACCAAAACATTTTTTAGGTGCCAAAACAGTGGAAACCCCCCAAAATTGACCCCATTCTGGAAACTACAACCCACAAGAAATTTTTCTAGAGGTTTAAGTAGCATTTTGACCCCACAGTTTTTTTGCTAAATTTACTTGAATTAGTCTGTGAAAATGAAAATCGACTTTTTTTCTAAAAAAAACAAACAAAAAGAGAGAAAAAGAAACATGGCGCCACATGGTGCAGATTACATAAAGGAAATGAAAATAATAATTGGACATAGACGGTGCTCACCTAAGAGTGTTGATACTGGCAGGCACAACACTAAAAAAAGCACTCAGTAAAATCAAGCTGTTGCCCGGGTCAAAACACAACAACCAGAGGATTGTGTCAATTATAGGCACAAAGGAGTGGACTGATGAAGACGCCAGTCCGGCGTTGAAACGCGTAGCCTGTCGACCTGTATATCTATTTAAATATTAATTATTAAACTAACCATTTTGTTTCCTTTAAATAGCAGCGCCAATGTGGTCCTTTTTTTCCTCTCCTTTGTGCCTTAAAACAAACAAGGGATTCATCCACCGCACTATTCTGTATAGGGATATAATTTTGGGAAAATGTTTGACAATAATTGTCAATTATTGGCCTTATTTAAAAAAAACTGTCAAAATTTGGGGCATCTGGGGGTGGGCAGCGACTGTTATCACTAAAATGCAGGAATTTAATTATCGCCTCAAAGCGTGTCCTGCTCATTATTGTGCGGTGGAGAGGGGGGGGGCTATATAATATATCAGAGGACCAGTCATCTCTAATAGGGGGCTTTTTATAATGCCAAAACTTAAACATGCCCCAGAATGTATACAGCTCTGCTGCATTTGTTGGAGTACAATTTTGGCCTCTGGCATAGTAGGGGGTCACAGTTTTTGGAGATAAACTGAGCAGCATAGATGTTCGCCTGCTCAACCAATAAATTTATTAGGGAGTCAGAAAAAAAAGGGAAAAAAATCAATGGCCTCGAACCCTGTGGCCTCAAATTGATCCCTGAGGAGGCTGTAAAATCAGGCACTTGGGGGGCTATAATTATCTGCAGCTACTCGTGATAATCTGGGCATAGCAGCACCTGCGACTCTTCCGCGCTGACAGGGGGGTTCACAGTCAGTTTCTCTAGATTCAGATGAAATCACAAACTGCTTCACCTTCACCTGCTGAGTCTGTATCTGAGAATAACATTTGGTTTGTCACATCAGCGGTGTAAAGCCATTGGGCCATATTTTATATCTCTAACTAGAGATGACAGGTCTGATGACAGGTCTGATGACAGGAGATGACAGCTCTGATGACAGGCGATGACAGGCGATGACAGGTCAGATGAGAGGCGATGACAGGTCTGATGACAGGCGATGACAGGTCTGATGACAGGTCTCATGACAGGCGATGACAGGTCTGATGACAGGCGATGACAGGTCTGATGACAGGCGATGACAGGTCTGATGACAGGTCTGATGACAGGTCTGATAACAGTCGATGACAGGTCTGATAACAGGCAATGACAGGTCTGATGACAGGCGATGACAGTCGATGACCGTTGTTTTTTTTTTTTTTATATTTCAACTGAACAATAGGAGCGGAGCAACCACCAGTGACCCTGCTGTATTTAAAAGTGGGGAAACCCTACCTACCTACCAAATTCTAAATGAGAGGTGTCATTGCTACCTAACTGGGACCTCGGGCAGTGGGAAATCTAGGGGTATACAGCTGGGTACAGGGGATGCGAGGCGATGACAGGACTGATGACAAGACTGAGGACATTTTTGGTGACACTGATCACCAGATGATGGTGGTTGTAGTGTTTTATCAGCTGGTGAGGGGACTGATCGCCGGCTTTATGTTCAATTTTGTTCAGAGCAGGAGATGCCGGTAAAACAATACGTCTACGTTGCGATTGGCCAGTCAGTACAGACAGGGGCGTAGCTAAAGGCTCATGGGCCCGGGTGCAAGAATTCAGCTTGGGCCCCCCTACCCCTCCCCAGCACCACCATCATCATCAGACCCCTGCGCGCTCCTATGCTCAAACGCCTTGCCCAACAGCCCCATAGTATGATGCCCTCACACAGTTAATGCTCCCATAGCTGCCCCCACACAGTATAATTCCCCCCATAACAGCCCCATACCGTATAATGCTCCCCATATCAGCCCCCCATACAGTATAATGCCCCCCCCCACAATATCAGCCCCCCCATACAGTATAATGCCCCCATATGTGCACAATTACTTACCTATCCCCGTTCCCACGTCGAGTGGAGGATCCTTCGCCTCCTCCGGTGTGTGGTATGAGTGACTCAGCGCAGGCAGGCGCGATGATGTCGCTACATCCCGCCTGCCTGCGTCGAGCCGCTCAGGGCACAGGGAATGCTAGATCAAGGAGATGTCAGCTCCTTGCTCCAGCATTGATTGGAACCGGGACCTCGGTGAGTGACTCGCGACCCCCCCAGGGGGACGCGACCCACAGTGTAGGGATGTCTCGATACCAAAATTTGGACTTCGATACCGATACTTCGTTTACTTTGCCAACAGTAATAAAAAAAAAAAAGTTCTTTCGTTTTCTAATGTGAGGCACGAGGTGTGATGAATTTTGAATGTCTCACATTAATAGTAATTAACCCCATCATGTTTCTCAGTCATAATGGGTTAATGTGTAAGGTACATGATGGGGTTAATTACTATTAATGTGAGGCACATGGAGGTTAAATTCATCATCGCACCTCGCGTCTCACAATTAGGCCCCATGCAAACGACCGTAAATAACCTAAGTTTTTGTGGACCGCAATTGCGGTCTGCAAAAATGGACCCATTCACTTTCATTGAGCGCGGACACATTTCCGTAGCTCTACGGATGGGTGACCGTGCCGTAGAAATGTTCAGAAAATTATGGAACATGTCCGGCCATTTGCATTTTGCGGGCCGTGCTCACATACTTTGTATGGGAGCATGGCCCGAAAATGCGGATGGCAATCGCGGGCCGTGATTGCGGGCACGGTCGTGTGAATGGGGCCTAAGTGATAGAAAGCAATTTTTATTTTATTTTTTTACAGAGTACACATCATAAATGATGCAAAAAATTAGTTGTGCAGGTTATTACGGCCGCGCCAATACCGATTATGTGTATGTTTTATGTATTGAGACTTATTTTAATGTTTATTGTAAAAAAGGTGTATGTGTAATTTTTTTATTTAACATTACTTTGTTTTTACTTTATTTTTAAACTTTAATGTACTGACATATATCAGATATATGCCAGTACATTAACCTGTGGACGGATAGCACACAGGCAGTTGTTAGGACATACCTCAGTATGCCCTAACAACAGGAAATATGGTAAGACAGCCCTGGGGTCCGTCAATAGACCCTGGGATGTCTGCCCATATATGGTATGTCCCTCAATCGCGTCACAGGAATTCCCCGTGACGCGATCCAGGGGCATCCCCCTTCTCATTTTCCCCTGAATGCTGCGGTCAGCTTTGATCGCAGCATTCAGGAGAATAGCGGCGGAGATGAGAGGTTTCTCTGATCTCCGCCGTTATAGAGCGGGGCTGCGGCTGTGTAATACAGTCATTGCCCCGCTCCTGACAACAAGTGCACGCGCGGTCAGCCTGAGGTGATGCGGCTGCGCTGCACTAATGAGCGGTGGTGCAGGCACTGAAGACAGAACATGGGGGTGTTTTGTAGCGCGCCCGCCATGTTCTGTCTTCAGTGCCACAGATCATTAGTGCAGCGCCGGCTGCATCGAATCATCCTGACGGCGCTGTCAGGACTCAGGAGCGGGGCAGTGACTGTATTACACAGGCGCAGCCCCGCTCTCCTAGTCATGTGTACTATACTGTATATGGTGCAGTTTGCGGTGGAGGAGGGGGGGGCTGTGATTTAACGCCCCCCCCCCCCTCTCCACCGCAAACAACACAATACATTACAAGGCATCACAACACAATACATTACATTACAACACAATACATTACACTGCAGCTTATACTGCAGCTTACCTGGAGTCCTCCGCATCGACTCTTCTGCTCCCTCTGGAAGCCGTGTCACGTGACAACACGGTCACATGGTACACTAAGTGTACCATGTGACCGTAGCCAGGAAGTGCCGGCTTCACGGAACAGAAGATTGTTAGGAAACATGCTGTGTGGCAACGGGGGCCCGTGGGCCCCCCAGGCTTAGGGGCCCGGTCGCAACTGCGACCGCTGCGACCCCTATAGCTACGCCACTGAGTACAGACTAGCCAATCACAGCGCTCATCGGCACTGGACCATTCTGATTGGATCCATGCCGGCATCTCCTAGCTGAGTTGCCGGTTCTGTCACTGTGTCGCTTCACACAGTGACAGCTTAAAGTCATGACATGCCTGGTACATAGGACTGCAGTAAGTTACTTGCAATACCGACGTACCAGACACGTCTTTTTGTTGGAAGGGGTTAATGTGACAGTGCCCCCTCCCCCTTACCTACAGGGCCCCTGCTTTATAGAGAAATAGTATAGAAAAGACATGGAGGCGTTGTCCATAGCAACCAATCAGATTCCTGGTTTTATTTTTCTAAGACAGGTTTAAAAATGAAAGAAGTGATCTGATTGGTTGCTATGGGCCATGTTTCCATGCTTTATACCTGCTCATTTTTCTCCTCCACATCTGCCCAGAAGTAACCATAGCAACCAATTCAAAAGATGAGAGTTGGTAGGTAGATTGGAGGGTCTTATAAGTGACAACCACAGCCCAACATGCAGTGACAGCCAGAGACTCTAGAGGCAACAGCTACTGCCACCATTATAGTGACAACTACTGACCCCAATAATAGTGACAGCTACTGCCACCATTATAGTGACAACTACTGACCCCGATAATAGTGACAGCTACTGACCCCAATAACAGTGACAACTACTGACACCAATAATAGTGACAGCTACTGACCCCAATAATAGTGACAGCTACTGCCACCATTATAGTGACAACTACTGACCCCAATAATAGTGACAGCTACTGACCCCAATAATAGTGACAGCTACTGACCCCAATAATAGTGACAGCTACTGACCCCAATAATAGTGACAGCTACTGACCCCAATAATAGTGACAGCTACTGACCCCAATAATAGTGACAGCTACTGACCCCAATAATAGTGACAGCTACTGACCCCAATAATAGTGACAGCTACTGACCCCAATAATAGTGACAGCTACTGACCCCAATAATAGTGACAGCTACTGACCCCAATAATAGTGACAGCTACTGACCCCAATAATAGTGACAGTTACTGACCCCAATAATAGTGACAGCTACTGACCCCAATAATAGTGACAGCTACTGACCCCAATAATAGTGACAGCTACTGACCCCAATAATAGTGACAGTTACTGACCCCAATTATAGTGACAGCTACTGACCCCAATAATAGTGACAGCTACTGACCCCAATAATAGTGACAGCTACTACCCCCAATAATAGTGACAGCTACTGACCCCAATAATAGTGACAGCTACTGACCCCAATAATAGTGACAGCTACTGACCCCAATAATAGTGACAGCTACTACCCCCAATAATAGTGACAGCTACTGACCCCAATAATAGTGACAGCTACTGACCCCAATAATAGTGACAGCTACTGACCCCAATAATAGTGACAGCTACTACCCCCAATAATAGTGACAGCTACTGACCCCAATAATAGTGACAGCTACTGACCCCAATAATAGTGACAGCTACTACCCCCAATAATAGTGACAGCTACTGACCCCAATAACAGTGACAACTACTGACCCCAATAATAGTGACAGCTACTGACCCCAATAATAGTGACAGCTACTGACCCCAATAATAGTGACAGCTACTGACCCCAATAATACTGACAGCTACTGACCCCAATAACAGTGACAGCTACTGACCCCAATAATAGTGACAGCTACTGACCCCAATAATAGTGACAGCTACTGACCCCGATAATAGTGACAGCTACTGACCCCAATAATAGTGACAACTACTGACCCCAATAATAGTGACAGTTACTGACCCCAATAATAGTGACAGCTACTGACCCCAGTAATAGTGACAGCTACTGACCCCAATAATAGTGACAGCTACTGACCCCAATAATAGTGACAGCTACTGACCCCAATAATAGTGACAGCTACTGACCCCAATAATAGTGACAGCTACTACCCCCAATAATAGTGACAGCTACTGACCCCAATAATAGTGACAGCTACTGACCCCAATAATAGTGACTGATCACCAGATGATGGTGGTTGTAGTGTTTTATCAGCTGGTGAGGGGGCTGATCGCCGGCTTTATGTTAAATTTTCATCCCTATTTACACAGCCTCTGTCGCCTGGTGCCGATGTGTCCTCGCTCGTCCGACACGATGCAGGACCTGGGGCAGGAAGCGACGTCACAGCGTGATCTTTCGAGGACACGCTGTGTGTCTGTGCACTGCCAGAAGCTGGGTGTTAACGAAGAGAAGTGGATGATGCTGATTCGTCAGCATCATACACTTCCATTCACAACACCCAGCTAGTAAAACAAGTAAAAACGCCCAGATGTACACACATAATACACGCCCACTTGGACTTAACTTTAAACACGCCTAGTTGTACTTAAGAAAGGCTAATTTGCATAAATATAAAAATGCTCATAACTTGGCCAAAAATGCTTGTTTTTTAAAAAAAAAAAACGTTACTGTAATCTACATTGCAACGCCGATCTGCTGCAATACGAGATAGGGGTTTGAAAATCTGGTGACAGAGCCTCCTTAAATGTACCGCAAAATGATCACAATGAAGGGAGACAAAAGCGAAAAAAATTAATTGCAGTTCAAAAGACAAAATTGGTTGTAACATCAACGGGTTAATAATTATAGTACATGCAGATCACTGTATACTTTCAGCTCTCCAGGGTCATACGGTTGGGAGCTTTGACTGGCGAGGTCACTTTAAGAATAAATGGGGGGTGGCATCACTTCATCATGATCTACAGGGATTGGCCAGTGATCACATAGTAGGGGGCTATAGAGCTCCCTATAAGATAGTAATGCCCTTCGTCCTCTTCCTCTTTGGACCCTGCAGCTTGGCTTCTTTCCCTCACTCCCTCTCCTGATTTGACTCCTTAACCCCTTCCCACTCCTGGACGTACTGTTAGGTCATGGTAACTGTATAGTTCGCGCTCCATGACCTGATAGTACGTCACAGGAGGATCGGCCATTTCGGCCGTCCTCCCGACACATACAGGAGCTGTGATAGCTGCTGTCTCGTACATCAGTTGCCGCAACTCCTTCAGCGGGGACCGATCGCTTTATCCCCGCTGACTAACCCCTTAGAAGCCGCGTTTAATAGCGATCACAGCTTCTCAAGGGTTAAGCTACCATCGACGTCCCACTACATGATAGCGGCCGGCGATGGTTGCTGTGGCAACCGGAGGCCTAATAATGGCATCAATGTAGTGCAGTGTATTAGAATAGTGATCAGGGCCTCCTGCCCTCAACTCCCCTACTGGGACAAAGTAAAAAAGTAAAAAAAAAAAGTTTTAAAAGTAATAAAAAGTAAAACCCCCCCTTTTTCCATTATCAGTCCCTTATTATTAATAAAAATAGATAAATAAACAATACATAATTGATATCGCCGAGTCTGTAACGACCTGAACTACATAAGCATTTCGTTATTTATCCCATGCGATGAACGCCATAAAAGAAAATAATAATAAACCATACCAGAATCACAATTTTTTGGTCACTTCACCTCCCAAAAAATGGAATAAAAAGAGATCAAATAGTCGCATATACCTAAAAATGGTGCTGATCGAAAATACAGTTCGTTGCGCAAAAAACAAGTCCTCGCATGGCTTTCTTCATGGAAAAATAAAAAAAGTTATGGCCTTAGAATAAGGTAACACAAAAAGTAAATGATTTTTTATAAAAAGTATTTTATTGTCCATAAGACATAAAAAAAACTATAAACATCTGGCATCGCCTTAATCGTACCGCCCCGCGGAATAAAGTGAATATGTCATTTATAGTGCAAAGAGAACGCTGTAAAAAAAAAAAAGGGATAAAAAACAATAGTAGAATTGCTGTTATTTAGTCACCACGCCTCTTAAAAATAGAACAAAAACTGATCAAAAAGTTGCATGCACCCCATGAAAACTACAATGAATTCCTCAAGGGGTCTAGATTCCAAAATAGGGTCACTTTTGGGGGGTTTACCCTGTTCTGGTACCTCAGAAGCTCTGAAAATGCGACATGGCGCCCAGAAACCAATCAGGCAAAATCTACATGGAGCCCTGGCGTTTGTCCAACCAGCAGTTTATTACCACATATGGTGTATTGCTGTAATCGGGAGAAATTGCTTTACAAATGTTGAGGGGCTTTTTCTCCTTTATTCCTAGTCAAAATTAAAAATTCGTACCTTTTATCGGAAAAATTAGATTTTCAATTGCACAGCCTAATTCCACAAATTGCAGCAAAAAAACCTGTGGGATCTAAATGCCCACTATACCCCTCGATAAGTTCCTCGAGGGGTGTAGTTTGCCAAATAGGGTCACTTTTCGGGGGGTTTCCACTGTTTTGGCACCACAAGACCTCTTCAAACCCGACATAGTGCGTAATAAAAAGGAGGCCTCAAAATCCACTAGGTGCTCCTTTGCTTCGGAGGCCGGGGCTTCAGTCCATTACCGCACTAGGTTATGTGGGATATTTCTAAAAACGGCAGAATCTGGGTAATAAATATTGAGTTGTGTTTCTCTGGTAAAACCTGTTTTACAGGAAAAAATGTAATTAAAATGGATTTTCTGACAAAAAAATTAAATTTGTAAATTTACCTCTACTTTGTTTTAAATTCCTGTTAACACCTAAAGGGTTAGTAAACGTTCTAAATGCTGTTTTGAATACTTTGAGGGGTCTAGTTTCTAAAATGGGGTGTTTGATGGGGGTTTCTAATATATAAGCCCCTCAAAGCCACTTCAGAACTGAACTAGTACCTAAAAAAAAGAGGCTTTTGAAATTTTATTCAAAATATTAGAAATTGCTGTTTCTAAGCCGTGTAACGTCCTAGAAAAAAAAAGGAATGTTGAAAAAATGATGCCAATCTATAGTAGACATATGGGAAATGTGAACTAGTAACTATTTTGGGTGGTATAACCCTCTGCCTTACAAGCAGATGCATTTAAAATTCAGAAAAATTCTATTTTTTTTCAAATTTTCTCCAAATTTTGCTATTTTCCACAAATAAACACTGAATATATCGACCAAATTTTACCACTAACATAAAGCCCAATGTCTCACAAGAAAACAGTCTCAGAATTGCTTGGATAGGTTTAAGCATTCCGAAGTTATTACCACATACACCGTGTTCCAAATTATTATGCACATTGGATTTAAGTGTCATAAACATTTAATTATTAGTTTTTCAATTAAACTGATGGATGGTATTTGTGTGTAAGGGTATGTGCCCACGATAACTGGCTTTTACGTCTGAAAAGACAGACAGTTTTCAGGAGAAAACAGCTGCCTCGTTTCAGACGTAAATGCAGCTGCTCGCATTTTGCGAGGCTTCTCTGACAGCCGTAAATTTTGAGCTGCTCTTCATTGAGTTCAATGAAGAACGGCTCAAATTACGTCTGAAAGAAGTGTCCTGCACTTCTTTTGACGAGGCTGTATTTTTACGCGTCGTCGTTTGACAGCTGTCAAACGACGACGCGTAAATGACTGGTTGTCTGCACAGTACGTCGGCAAACCCATTCGAATGAATGGGCAGATGTTTGCCGACGTATTGTAGCCTTATTTTCAGATGCCTCGTTTACGTCTGAAAATAGGTCGTGTGAACCCAGCCTTAGGGCTCTTTGGATCATTGTAATCAATCTCAGACACCTGTGATAATTAGTTTGCCAGGTGTGCCCAATCAAAGGAAAACTACTTAAGATGGACGTTCCACATTATTAAGCAGGCCACAGGTTTCAAGCAATATGGGAAAGAAAAAGGATCTCTCTGCTGCCGAAAAGCGTGAAATAGTGCAATACCTTGGACAAGGTATGAAAACATTGGATATTTCAAGAAAATGTAAGCGTCATCATCGTACTTTTAAAAGATTTGTGGCTGATTCAGAGCACAGAAGGGTTCGTTCAGATAAAGGCATAATGAGGAAGGTTTCTGCCAGACAAATGAATAGGATTAAGAGAGCAGCTGCTAAAATGCCATTGCAAAGCAGCAAACAGGTATTTGAAGCCGCTGGTGCCTCTGGAGTCCCGCGAACCTTAAGGATATAGGATCCTCCAGAGGTTTGCAAGTGTGCATAAAACTATTATTCGGCCACCCCTAAACAATGCTCACAAGCAGAAACGGTTGCAGTGGGCTCAGAAATACATGAAGACTAATTTTCAAACCGTGTTGATTACTGATGAGTGCCGTGCAACCCTGGATGGTCCAGATGGATGGAGTAGTGGATGGTTGGTGAATGGCCACCATGTCCCAACAAGGCTGCGACGTCAGCAGGGAGGTGGCGGAGTCATGTTTTGGGCTGGAATCATGGGGAGAGAGCTGGTAGGCTCCTTTAGGGTCCCTGACAGTGTGAAAATGACCTCTGCAAAGTACGTAGAGTTTGACTGACCACTTTCTTCCATGGTACAAAAAGAAGAACCCTGCCTTCTGTAGCAAAATTATCTTCATGCATGACAATGCACCATCTCATGCTGCAAAGAATACCTCTGTGTCATTGGCTGCTATGGGCATAAAAGGAGAGAAACTCATGGTGTGGCCCCCATGTTCCCCTGACCTCAACCCTATTGAGAACCTTTGGAGCACCCTCAAGCAAAATATCTATGAGGGTGGGAGGCAGTTCACATAAAAAGAGAAGCTTTGGGAGGTTATTCTGACATCCTGCAAATATATTCAAGCAGAAACTGTCCAAATACTCACAAATTCAATGGATGCAAGAATTGTGAAGGTGATATCAAAGAAGGGGTCCTATGTTAACATGTAACTTGGCCTGTTAAGTTTTTTTTGATTGAAAGAGCTTTTGATTTCTGTAAATATGACCTCCTGGTGCTGCAAATTCAACAAATTACCATTTTAGTTCTCTTTACAACCTTTAACCCCTTCCCGACATATGACATACAGTTACGTCATAGCCGGGAAGGGGAAGTATGGAGTGGGCTCACTCACGACGGAAAAATAAAGACGTTATGGCTTCTGGAATGTGGGGAGGAAAAAACGAAAATGAAAATCTGAAAGTTGTTTACGTCGATAAGGGGTTAAAATGTTTTGATCTCTGTTGTGCATAATAAGTTGAAACAGTGCATTTTGAGTTTTTTACTTCTAAAAAAAAATCTGTTATCATTAGGAGATTTGTTCAATAAAATTCGCATTATACTCCAACGGTTGATGGCTTGAAGATTATACTGACTATCATTTGAATCGACTATTGTTGATTGTACGTGATTCACTGTCTCTGGTTGTACGATACAGTTATGGGGGACGTCCAATTTATATAACACAATCAGAAAAACCCATTTAAGGCATTGTGATTTATTAGAGGGGAGTCCCTCATTCAGGCTGTAAGCAGGGTAAACCAAACATAACATGCGAGGGAAGCTTTCTTATTGACTAATATAGAAATAAAGACCAGGACACCAAATTTAGTCTTTTTTTAACCTTTTAAACCAGAACCGCTTAGCGGTGAAACCGTTATATATTTTTCCACAGCGATCAGGCGTTATGCCAACTGCCAGACTGCCGACGGGCAAATCCGCCCTCTTAGCTCCTACTCATACCACCAAAGTCTCAAAGACCGCCATGAAGGAGCCCATGTATGCCTACACAGGGTTCCGACCCCCACCCAGTAGAAAGGCTGCCGGTTCAACTCCGTCCTGTAGACCGGATCGAAAAATATCTACCCCAATATCATTGAGGTGAACCCCATCTATCCTCATCAGTTTGCTATTGTCGCCTTCCAGTTGGCGGTCGGACAACCACCCCAAAACGGGATCTAACAAATCTGGAGATACGATTATTAACTGTGCGCCTAGCTCTTTCCACTGCATCCGCATCCCGCGCACCCGGGGGACAATCTCTGACCAGACGAGTATGATTTCGGAGAAAAATGAGGAGAAGCGCTCCATATCAGAGCGCATTAACGTCATCAATTCGACCATTCTAAGGAAACCGAGATCATTCCCCCCCCCCCCCCCGCGTGAATGACCAGTATCACTGGCTATTAACACCTTTGCTGAGGTTTACCACTTGTGGAAGGACTTGACACCATTTTAAACCACGTATTCCTCTCCAAGAAATATTGACTTCTCGAAAGCCCAACGCACGGACACCAGGCCTACATTCAGCCCACTGGGCGGCCCAGAACATATAAGAATGCTCTAGCATCCAAACTGTGGGCCTAACATGATCTAAAAGAAAAGAAAAACACATTATGACAGTGTTCTACAATAACAAATCCGGACGTATGTATCTGGTGAAGCAAGAGGAATGCCACCGACCAATACGCAGAACCTCAGCGTCTGATAAACCATCTCTAGCAGCCCCCATACCCGCCCCAATTCTAAATGAGTGGGTCCCAAATTCTTTTGGGGAAACACCCGCGATGATAAAGCAGCGGTGGAGAACTGTTCTATACTGATAAATGGTGAGGGGAGTGCGATCCATATGTACTAGGAACTGGGAGCTATGGAAACGAATGAGTAAATACTCAGAAAGTAAACAGATGGGGCAGACCGCGCCCTGGGTGGCACGCAGGTGAATCCAAACACGTCAGTCTTAGATCTTCGTACCCGTAAGATCCCGTACCCGTAATCGAGCAGCCTCAGCGGTTATGATAACATCCGTGTGCTGTAAGCCACCCTGCTTTTTTTTTGAAGGAGGTAATAATTCACTGATTCTAAAGGCTTAAAGAAGGCAAGGCTGAAACTGAGGGCCAGTAAAGTCTCGTATGGAGTTGAGCACATTTTTGGACTTGCCATTACTAAACAGCAAAGCAAGGGATAGGAAATTGGCCGTCGTGATTCATGACGAATATGACACTTTTTCCAGCCTGGGTAATTAAAAAGCATTTGGTGACATCCCCCCCCCCCCAACCCAGTAACTTAACCCCTTCCCGACATCCGCCGTATATATACGGCGCTGTCGGGAGGTGCTTCCCGCAAAGCGCCGTACATGTACGGCGCAGTGATGGTGCGGGCTCAGAAGCAGAGCCGGCACCATCACCGCGGGGTGACAGCTGTATTATACAGCTGGCACCCTCCTGTAACTGCCAGGACCGGAGCTATTCTCCGATCCGGAAGATTAACCCCTCAGATGCTGCGCTCAATAGATGCAATCGCTGGGTTGCTGTGGCAATCGGACGCCAGAAAATGGCGTCCGAGTCTGCCTTGTACGGGAGCCGATAAGGACCCGCCTGCGGCGAGTCCTCATAGGCTTGCTGTCAGTGAATAACTGACAGCGCTAATACACTGCACTACGTATGTAGTGCAGTGTATTAGAGTAGCGATCGGGGCATCAGGCCCTCATGTCCCCTAGTGGGACAAGTAAAAAAAGTTAAAAAAAGTTAATAAAAATGTGGTAAAACAATAAAAACACACACATTTCAAATAAAAATAAAGCTAAACTGACTTTTTTCCCATAGTAAGTCTTTTATTATCGGAAAAACCGTAAAAATAAAAAAAACTATACATAATTGGTATTGCCGCGTCCGTAACGACCCAAACTACAAAACTATTATGTAATTTATCCCGCACGGTGAACGCGGTAAAAAAAAAACATGAAAAACAGCGCCAGAATCTTTGTTTTTAGGTCACATCTCCTTCCAAAAAATGCTATAAAAAGTGATCAAAAAGTCACATTTACTCAAAAATAGCACTAATAAAAACGACAATCCGTCCCGCAAAAAATAATCCCTGACACCGTTTCGTGCACACAAAAATAATAAAGTTATGGGTCTTAGAATGTCGACACAGAAAACAAATGATTTTATAAAAAAAAGTGATTTTATTGTGCAAAAGCCGCAATACATAAAAAAAACTATATAAATTTGGTATCGCCGTAATCGTATCGACCCGCGGAATAAAGCTAACATGTAGTTTAGGGCGCACTGTGGATGCCGAAAAAAAACCCAAT
The DNA here is from genome assembly GCF_050947455.1 of Rhinoderma darwinii. Classification (NCBI taxonomy): domain Eukaryota; kingdom Metazoa; phylum Chordata; class Amphibia; order Anura; family Rhinodermatidae; genus Rhinoderma; species Rhinoderma darwinii. The sequence goes on from NW_027461831.1 coordinate 701,831, forward strand.
AAAAAACGATTCCAGAATTACTTGTTTTTGGTAACTTCCTTTACCAGAAAATGAAATAAAAAGTGATCAAAAAGTCGTATGTGTTCTAAAATGGTACGAATAAAATCTACAACCCGTCTCGCAAAAAACAATCCCGCACACCGCTCAATCAACTGAAAAATAAAAAAGTTACGGCACTAGTAATGCGGTGATGAAAAAACATCTCAATGCGCAGGCCGGAGGGGAACATTCCTTCAGTTTCAGGGCCCTAGTAATTAGGAACTAGGAAAGGGAAGGGACATAGCACATCCGCTGGAGACGAGGGTGCCCGTATTATACCAGCGCAAAACTTTCCCAGTAATATTTCCCAAACTACGAAGGAGAAAAAGTCCCCAAAATGTGCAGAGTGTTACAAAAGGGGGATAAGAAAGAAAACCGTTTATCAGTGCGACACCGGCCTGCGCATAACGGATCGCTTCACAGCGTAACACACATCTATGGATAATTGTATTATTTGCCCCATTATTATACCCTCTTATTATGCCCTGATGTACTCCGCACAGATTACATATAACCTGATATACTCCGCACAGATTACATATGCCACCACATTATAAACGGAAATACCAGCAAAACCCCAAACAGAACTATTACCAAGCAAAATCCATGCTCAAAATGGCGGTTTTTCCCTTCTTAGCCCTACAGTGTGCCCAAACAGCAATTTATGGCCACAAGTAAGGCATTACCATACCCGGGAGAACCCGCTTAACAATTTATGTGGTAAGATTCTCTAGGGGCACATTATCTTGTGCGGTGAATGGGCAGATCAGTGCAGAAATTGCTATTTTCACTTTGCACAATCCACTGCGTATTCATTTCTGAAAAACACCTGTGGAGTCTAAATTCTCACTACATCCCTTGATAAATGCCTTTAGGGGTGTAGTTTCTAAAACGGGGTCACTTTTGTTTGGTACATCAGGGGTTTTGCAAATGCAACATGGCGTCCACAAACCATTCCAGCAAAATCTACGCTCCAAAAGATAAATACCGCTCCTTTTCTTCTGAATGCTCCCATATACGTAAACAGCTGATTATAACCACATATGGGGTGTTACCGTACTCGGGAGAAATTACTTTACAAATGTTTGGGTGCTTTTTCTTCTCTATTCCTTGTAAAAATGAAAAATGTGTATCTAAAACTACATCTTGTTGGAAAAAAAAATTATTTTTCATTTTCATGGCTTAATTCTAATTAATTCAGCAAAAAACCTTTGGGATCAAAATTTTCACTATACCCCTAGATGATTCCTCAGGGGGTGCAGTTTCCCAAATGGAGTCACTTTTGAGGTGTTTCCACTGTACTAGTACTACAGGGGCTCAGCAAATATGACATGACACCCAGAAACCATTCCAAAATCCAAATGGTGCTCCTTCCATTCTGAGCCCTACCGTGTGTCCAAACAGATGTTTGTGACCACATGAGGGGTATTGTGTTACTCGGGAGAAGTTGCTTTACAAATGTTGCGGTGCTTTTTCTCCTTCAGTCCTTGTGGAAATGAAAAAAAAATACCTAAACCTACATTTTATTTGAAAAAAATGTAGATTTTCATTTTCACAGCCTACTTGCAAAAAACCTGTGGGGTCAAAATGCTCACTATACCCCTAGATAATTTCCTCAAGGGGTATAGTTTCCAAAATGGGGTCACTTGTTGGGGGTTTCCACTGTTTTGTCACCTCAGGGGCTTTGCAAATGTGACATGGCCTCCGCAAACCATTCCTGCTAAATTTGAGCTCCAAGAGTCAAATGGCGCACTTTCCATTCTAAGCCCTCCGTGTGTCCAAACAACCGTTTATTACCACATGTGGGGTATTGTTTTACTCGGGAGAAATTGCTCTACAAATGTTGTGGTGCTTTTTCTACTTTAGTTCTTTTGGAAATATGTTTAAAGCCCTCAAGGATAGAACATATTCAATTGTTACCTCTAAACATAACTTATCCGAAGAAGAAATATTGCGACCTTTCACGACCTGTAATCACTCCAACCACGCCTTAGCGTTTCTCTGCCACGTAGCAGGCGCTACTGATGAACTGACGAGAGACATCAGTTGAGGTCCACCAACTCCCATAAATGATTTGGGCATGAGATGCGGACCCTCTTCGTATTGGGCAGCAAAGGCTGGAATTCGTGCCAGCGAAAACGTGAGAGAGAAAAAGCAACAACATTATTAAGACCAGGAACATGTTTTGATCTAAAATAAATGTTATGTTATAGACAGCGCAAAACTAAGTCACGTAATAAAGATATAACAGATAGTGAAGAACAAGACAGACTGTTAATACCGGCAACCACACTGGCGTTGTCGGACCAGAAACAAATATGTCGATTTTTGAACATTGGTCCCCAGATTTCGACTGCCAGAATAATTGGAAAAAGTTCCAACAAAGTAAGATTCCGGCAAAGGCCAGCGGCATGCCACGCTGCAGGCCAGGATGATACACCAAGCAGGGCAAACAACTGCTCCAAAACCGCAGGAGCCCGATGTATCTGTGTATAATGATAATTCTGCATTGTTGCCTTCTCCTGACCTGAAACATGTATGTTTGGAAAGATATACTTGGAAAGTATATAGTATATATACTTGGATATAAAGATATAGTTGGAAAGAAAACTACCCCATATGGTAAGGTCCGCTTTTAAGGGTTTGGTGAGGCGAATCCGATGCCCAGCTAATTTAACTCCTCGAGTAGCCAATGATAAGCGGTGGGACAAAATCCTTCCCATTGGAATGACACGGCAAGCAAAGACCAAAAGACCCAGTAGTGACTTTTACTACTCCACAAAATCCTTCAATCAAGCTAAAAAGTTTCTTAATCTTTCTTCAGGTAACCTGAAAACCATTTCTATGGTGTCAATTTCAATGCCGAGGAATGACAACCTTGTTATTGGACCTTCGGTTTCTTCTGCAGAAAGAGGGACGCCAAAACGAGATATGAAGAATTGAAATGTTTTTAGCATGTGATGGCAGGTATCCTCATCTGCTGGGGCGACAAATAAGAAATCGTCTGAATAATGAATTGCTGACCGTGAACCAGTCTCATATCTTACCACCCATTACAGAAATGAGCTAAACATCTCGAAATAGTGACATGATATGGAACAGCCCATGGGCATGCAAGTATCAAAATAATAGTGATCCCCAAAGAAATAGCCTAATAGGTGATATCAATCTGGGTGTACTGGCAGCAAGCGAAAAGCTGATTCTATATCTGATTTCAGCATCAGGGAACCGCGGCCCGCCTCCCTGACCAGCGCAACTGCACGATCAAAGGAAACGTAAGAGACCGAGGAATCCTCCAACGAAGTCCCATAGTTTACCGAAAGACCTTTAGGAAATGAAAGATGGTGTATAAGGCGGAACTTACCGACTTCCTTCTTTGGGACCACTCCCAACGGAGAAACCCGGAGGTTAGGGAAGAAAGGACCCTCGATTCTAGCTAAAGATACTTCTTTCGCCAACTTCTCCCTTAAGACCTCCGGCTGCTCCCTAACCGATTTCAAGTTGTCCACAAATAAAGAATGGCTGCTTAGGTTAAATGGGATAAAGAAACCAAACGTGAAACCAAAACGTAACTGTGCTGCCGCTGCTCTCTCAGGATACTTATCTAGCCAAGGCCCCATCGTGGTTTCGCTCACTGGGGTCCTTTCCGTCACATTGAGCATTTTGCTTTGAAGGTGCCTCATGTGTTGGGTGGGAACCGCAAGATGCTGTGTGTGGACCTCCACATGCGGAGCACTCATGCTTATATTTGCATAATCCTGCAAACTTACAATGGCCTTCATTGAAAAAGCAGCATGCACCAGACCTGCGGACGGCCACTGACCCTTGAGGAAAAGGAGCTGATGAGCCAGAGGCCATTGATGGAAAGGGGTCTGTTTTTTGGGTCATCATAAGACCCAACCATACGTCAGTGGATTTAACACACCAACTAATATCTGATTATAACGCTAGACGACGTCTGAAATCTTCATCGTAGCGCCACCATGTGGAACCGCCATGTGACTTATAAGCACTATAAATGCTATCCATGTAAATGAAATGTTCCGAACAGCGTTCAGGGTGGTGCTGACCCATGACACAACCCATAACGGAAAAGGCCTGTATCCAATTATTCATGGTTTTGGCTACCCCGGGTTTTCGATCCTATGGTTTGCTATCAAGAACCCTTCTTTCCATATCAATGGTGTGTTGGTCCACTGATACCGGGGACCATGTATTAACCCCTTAAGGACACAGCCTGTTTACGCCTAATGGACCAGGCCATTTTTTTCAAAACTGACATGTGTGACTTGATGTGGTAATAACTTCAGAATGCTTTCACCTATCCAAGCGATTCTGAGATTGTTATCTCGTGACACATTGGACTTTAAGTTAGTGGTAAAATTTGGTCGATACATTCCGCGTTTATTTGTAAAAAACACCAACATTTTGCGAAAATTTTTAAAAATTGGCATTTTTCAAAATTTAGATGTATCTGCTTGTAAGACAGATAGCAACACCACACAAAATAGTTACTAGTTCACATATCCCATATATCCCATATGTCTACTTTATGTTGGCATCGTTTTTTGAAAATTCTTTTCTTTTCTAGGACGTTACAAGGCTTAGAACTTTAGCAGCAATTTCTCACGATTTCAAGAAAATTTCAAAAGGCTATTATTTTAGAAAGCAGTTCAGTTCTAAAGTGACTTTGAGGGCCTTATATATTAGAAACCTAATTTTTAATATATAAGAAAACCTTACATTTTAAAAACCTAACCCCTCAAAGTATTAAAAACAGCTTTTAGAATGTTTCTAAACCCTTTAGGTGCTTCATAGGAATTGCAGCAAAGTGGAGGTGAAATGTTCACATTTCATTTTTTTTTTGCAGAAAATCATTTTTGATCCATTTTATCTGTAACACAGAAAGTTTTACCAGAGAAACGCAACTCAATATTTTTTTCCCAGGTTTTGAAATTTTTGTACTGAAACACAGGCCTCAGAAGCAAAAGAGCACTTAATGGATTTTGTCTCCTTTTTATTAGAATATATTTTAGGCACCATGTCAGGTTTGAAGAGGTCTTGAGGTGCCAAAACAGTAGAAACCCCCCAAAAGTGACGCTAATTTGGAAACTACAGAAGGGAAAGAGCGCCACTTGACTTTTGGAGTTCAAATTTAGCTGGAATGGTTTGCAGAGGCCATGTCTCATTTGCAAGGCCCCAAAAAGGGGGACAAAACAGTGGAAACCCCACCCCAAAAAGTGACCCCATTTAGGAAACTATAGCCCTCAAGGAACTTATCTAAGGATATAGTTAGCATTTTGACCCGACAGGTTTTTTGCAGAAATTTTTGGAAGTAGGCAGTGAAAATGAAAATCTAAATTTTTTCCGATAAAATTTTACTAAACCTAAGTTTTTTTCATTTCCACAAGGACTAAAGGAGAAAAGGCACACCAACATTTATAAAGAAAATCTTCCTGAGCACAGCAATACCCAATATGTGGTTATATACTGCTATTTGGATAGACGGCAGGGCTTAGAAGGGAAGGAGTGCTATTTGACATTCAGAGTTTGCTGGATTGGTTTGCGGCACCCTGTCGCATTTGCAAAGCCCCTGAGGGCCCAAAACAGTTGAAACACCCCAAAAGTAACCCAATTTAGAAAACGACACCCCTCAAGGTACTTATCTAAGGGTATAATTAGCATTTTGACCGCACAGGTTTTTTGTCTAAATTTATTTGAATTAGGACGTATTTACTGGTATTTCAATATATAATGTGGGGGCATGTGTATGATGTGAAGAGCAAATCAGTATAATAAAAGGTACATAAATAATACAATTAATAATTTATAGATGTGTGGTAAGCCTTGTAGCAATCCTTTATGCACAGACCCGTTTTTTCGGGGCAGGTGTCACACTGATAAGTGGTGTCCCTTCTTATGCCCCTTTTGCTACACACTCTGCACCTTTTTTTGGATCTCCCCTTCTTTGCAGTTTGGGGAACGATGCCGGTAAAGTGTTGCCCTGGTACAATACGGGCGCCCTCACTTTCAGCAGATGTGTTTGGGCCCTCCCCAACCTGGTTTTCAAACACAAGCACCTTGATAATCTCCTCCTGAAAATTAAGGAATGACTCTGTCCGGCCTTTACATTTGCATAGCACGTAAGTGTGATACAATGCCATCTGTACCAATGGCACGGCCACCTTTTTGTACCACACCCTTGTCTTCCGCATTGCACTATACGGCTTCAGCACTTGATCTGAGAGATCAACCCCTCCCAAGTACTTATTATATATAGCCCACGATGCAATCTGGATTGTGGGTCACCGTGGTGGCACCTCGTACAGGGACAGGGGTGCTGCCGTTTCCATGTATTGTGGTCAAGAGAAGGACATCCCGCTTGTCCTTATACTTGACGAACAACACGTTCTCGCTGCATAATGCACCCCTTTTGACACGTTGCGCAATCAGAGTTTTAGAGCGGCCTCTCTGGTTTCTGCGCACCGTGCCGCAGGCTGCAGTATTTCTGGTGGAGAGGCATTTAAATAGTGGGATGCTGATGTAGAAGTTATCCACGTAATGTTGGAGCTCCAAGAGGGGGGGGGATTCTGGGGGTTCAATCCTGAAGTCCTTCCCTTCATAAACCCAAAACCTGAGCTGCTCTAGCTCAGTTTGTACATTTTTATCCCATACCTTGCCCTCTTACTGGGTAGGTATTGGCGGAATTTTAGCCTGCCCATAAAATGTACTAGAGACCAATATTTTTCAGGTAATCCAGGATCTGTCAGCATGCATCTGATCATTTCCGTCAGAGTTCTGTTCTTCCTTTCTGCTGCCCCCATTTGTCCCTATAAATCTGCCATTCCAATTATCTGCACGTGGATCAGAGATTGTGGTTTTGACCTTTTCTTTAGTCCCTTTTGAAAATGGTTTCTGCTGTTCTGCTTTCCATATTGTACAGTCCTTCTTTAGGTGTCCCTGTTTGTTGCACCTGAAACATTCTCTTCTTTCCTTATTTTGATATTTTGTCTCTGTAGCTTTAACCCCTTCCCGCCACAGCCAGTTTTGGACCAAATGACAGAGCCTCATTTTTTAAATCTGACGTGTCACTTTATGTGGTAATAACTCCGGAATGCTTTTACCTATCCAAGCGATTCTGAGATTGTTTTCTCGTGACATATTGTACTTTATGTTAGTGAAAAATTAAATGTTTTTGTGAAAAACACAAAAATTTTGAGAAAAATTGCAAAAATTGTCATTTTTCTAAAGTCAAATGTATCTGCTGGTAAGACAGATAGTAATACCACACAAAATAGTCATTAGTCAACATTTCCCATATTTCCCCTGACGAAGCATTTGCGAAACGCGCGTTGGGTTCAGCAGTGGACCCCCGGTCTTTGATGTCCCGGCTATTCCCGTACTCTGCAGGTGTATGTATATTGCTGTTCATATGTCATTATCTTGATTGTATTCACATTTATTTTTTGGTATATGCCTATCTGTGCAAAAGTTTTATACTTATTGCCTGCTTGAAAACTACTTAGACACTTTAGCATTTTTGGGGGATCATTTTTCCGGATTACTATTTGGTTGTCCTGCTGCGCTAGTGTTCTGATTCCATCTTTGATTTTGCGAGGGTTACGCTATTTTAATATGTTCTATGTTGTCTGCTTGCATTTGTCTATTTGAGTTTAATAAAGGATTTTTTGTATTTCTTCAATTATTTGGTCGTGACTGTTCTTTTCTTTTTTGGTCTAAGTTATTAGTCACTAGGACCACTGATATATTTGGGTTTATTGCTCAGTTGGCTAAACATTTCCCATATGTCTACTTTATGTTTGCATAATTTTTTTAAACATCCCTTTATTTTTCTGGGACATTACAAGGCTTATAAATTTAGCAGCAATTTCTCACATTTTCAAGAATATGTCAAAAGCCTATTTTTTTAGGGAACAGAACGGATCTGAAGTGGCTTTGAGGGCCTTATATATTATGAACCCCTACAAATCACCCCATTTTAAAAACTGCACCCCTTAAAGTATTCAAAACAGCATTTAGAAAGTTTCTTAACCCTTTATGCGTTTCACAGGAATTAAAGCAATGTGGAAGGGAAATTTGCAAATTCCATTTTCTTTGGGCAGAAATGCCATTTTAATCGATTTTTCCTGTAAGACTGAAGGTTTTTACCAGAGAAACACAACGGAATATTTATTGCCCTGATTCTGCAGTTTTTAGAAACATCCCACATGTGGCCCTAGTGGGGTACTGGACTGAAACACCGGCCTCAGCAGAAAAGGAGCACCCAGTGGATTTTAGGGCCTTCCTTTTCTTAAATTATATTTCAGGCACCATGTCAGGTTAGAAGAGGTCTTGTGGTGCCAAAACAAAGGAAACACCCCAAAAAAGACCCCATTTTGGAAACTACACCCATTGAGGAATTCATCTAGGGGTGCAGTGAGCATTTTGACCACACAGGTTTTTGCTGAATTTATTAGAATTGGGATGTGAAAATAAAAAAATTGTCATTTTTTTTTTAGAAAAGTTGTAGTTCTAGCCCAAAATTTTGCATTTTCACAAGGACTAGAGGAGAAAAGCACCTCAACGTTTGTAAAGCATTCTCTCCAGGGTAAGGCTATGGCTCTAAAGGGAGGGAGCGCCATTTAGTATGTGGAGTGGAGATTTTACAAGATTCGTTTTTTGACACCATGTTGCATTGAGCTATAGTATCAGTACAGTGGAACCCCAAAAAACTTACCCCATTTTGGAAACTACATCCCTCAAGGAATTCATCTAGAAGGTAGTGAGCATTTTGACCCCACAAGTGTTTTGCAAAAATTAGTACACAATAGATGTTGCAGATTGAATATTGCCCTTTTCCACAGATATGCCACTTCAGTGCCCAATGTGTTGTGCCCAGCTTGTACCATCGTAGACGAACACCCCATAAATATTTAAGCAGGTTCTCCAGAATACAGTAATACCCCATATGTGGTCATAAATTGCCGTTTGGGCACACTGCCAGGCTCAGTTGGACCACCATTTGGCTTTTGAAGCGCAGATTTTGCTTGGTTTTACTGTTATTTCAATTTATAATGTGGGGACATATGTAAGCTGGGTGGAGTACATCAGGGTATATGTAAGCTGGGCGGAGTACATCAGGGTATATGTAAGCTGGGCGGAGTACATCAGGGTATATGTAAGCTGTGCGGAGTACATCAGGGTATATGTAAGCTGGGCGGAGTACATCAGGGTATATGTAAGCTGTGAGGAGTACATCAGAGTATATGTAAGCTGTGCGGAGTACATCAGGATATATGTAAGCTGTGAGGAGTACATCAGAGTATATGTAAGCTGGGCGGAGAACATCAGGGTATATGTAAGCTGGGCGGAGTATATCAGAGTATATGTAAGCTGGGTGGAGTACATCAGGGTATATGTAAGCTGGGTGGAGTACATCAGGGTATATGTAATCTGTGCGGAGTACATCAGGGTATATGTAAGCTGGGTGGAGTACATCAGGGTATATGTAATATGTGCGGAGTACATCAGGGTATATGTAAACTGTGCGGAGTACATCAGGGTATATGTAAGCTGGGTGGAGTACATCAGGGTATATGTAAGCTGGGTGGAGTACATCAGGGTATATGTAATATGTGCGGAGTACATCAGGGTATATGTAAGCTGTGTGGAGTACATCAGGGTATATGTAAGCTGGGTGGAGTACATCAGGGTATATGTAATATGTGCGGAGTACATCAGGGTATATGTAAGCTGTGCGGAGTACATCAGGGTATATGTAAGCTGGGTGGAGTACATCAGGGTATATGTAAGGCAATTTTTTGTTGGTGTAACATGTACACTCAGGTTGCAATATTTTGATTATCTGATACCATCTTCCAATAAATTCTTAATCTTTCTACAGGTGTTATGGATACCTATGGTCCATTCGTCCAGTTCTATAGTGGAGGTTGTCTATGATGTTCAACTTTGGAAATTGTGGGCTTGTTCCCCCTTTCTCCTGTTGGTTATTACCACATGCGGGCCCTCTGTATGCATGGGAGTGTTACCTTATGTATACGCATTTATATACTTGTTTTTCTTTTCTATATATGGATTTGGCGTCTCGGTATGTCTTCAGCTTTCTCAAGGGGTAGGTATTGGTACTTTTATGCGTACCGGCTCTATTTTTATTCTTATATATGCCTATTGGTATATTCATTTATATATTGGTATGTCTGTATTTCTGCACGATATCATATCTATTTCATGTATATACTATATTTCTTTGTGTACCGACCTTATTTATATTTTTAGTATTACATGGAACTATGGGTGCACTAATTCATATATTTACATGCTCATGTTTATGCCCTATAGCATATTATATATATATTGAATATGCACAAATTCACTTGTTTTATGTTTTATGAAACAAATTCATTATGACATCATATTTACACATATGCACTTTATTCCACAAAATATTTATTATTGGATATGTAATGATGTAGTATATTTTTTTTACACATATGGATTTTAGGTCAATCCATGTTTATTGTTGGATATATTATTATGTATTAGACCATCTACATTGATGGATTTCAGGTTACTACATATTTATTATTTCATATATTGTTTTTATATCTGTACACAGATAAGTATATTTTTTCTCCTTTTATATAACACATTTTACAACGATCTGTATTTTGACACTTTCATATAGGTCCCTATTTTTGTCGATTTATACAGCACATTATACAATGATCCAAATAAAAAATGTGTGTAAGACTTGTGTATGAGTAACAGCGGTTTTATGTTTTTCAGGTGCCGTCCTCATCTCTTCTCACATATTTTATTTCTTTTGTATTTTTCTCTTTTTATCACTGTCACGAGCACGCGTGTTCACTCACCTGTATTCACTCTCTGTCTATTAGCCTCACTTTATTTATTTATTCTTTTATTTTCAATACTTATGCATACACGAATATATATCTTTACCATTATGGTTTTTTATTGTAAATGAAAGTGAATTTTTAAAGTGTATGGTACTCTTTATATTGATATATATATATGCGTGTAAAGTATAGATTCTTATATTTGTGTTGGTGTATGCACATATATGTATTTATGTATATTCATATGTGATGTTTATGTGCGTGCTATAGGCGTCTAGAAAGTATGTATGAACTGCCTTGGGATATACCCTGGTATTCGGGATTATTTTAAACTTTGCCAGCTGTGTTTCATCGCTGAGACATGGTCTCTACTCCTTCGGGGTGAACTGTCTCAGCGATGTATACGGCATCCCTAGCTTGCATACGTCTATTGTCCCTTGTTTGGGCTTCTGGCATATTTGCCAGGCTCTATGATGGCCACTGACCTCTCCCTACATAACAAGTATGGCCACGCCAGTCCCTTCCTTTAGTTCTTTTGCGGCGCGCACGCGCAGTGCGTACTCTTATGAGGCTGATGTCTATGGTCATGACTTCCGGCGCTCGGATGAACGCCGGTGCGCATGCGCAACGGAGGCATAATGGCGTCCGCAAACACGAGTGCAGCTCCTTTCATCTGTCCACATCTCTGATCTCTGCAGCATGGTAGGTGTAACCTTGCCTGTGATTATAATGCCCATATGCTGTGCACACTTTGTGTCTATTGGACATTGACATAATCCCCTCCCTTTGTATCTCATACTTAAAGTGACCATTATCCCAGTAGTCAATACCCCTTGAGAAAGCTGACGGCGAAACGCGCGTCGGGGGCGGTCAGTGTGGAGTTATCTTGTGTGAGATCCATCATGCAATCCACGGGTTTGTGCAGTCTTCTTAACTTATGAAGTAGGGCAATTTTTGGGTGCAATTGTGCAGTCGTAGCCGTGTATTTTCACACGTATGCACAATGTTGTGCTCTTTGGTTAGGTGCATAGTATATCTATAGCCTCTTCAGCAGTTTAACAAATTGACTCATTACACATCCTCTTTGGATGTAGACCTCTGCACTTTACCACATCACAGGATGTTTATATTGTGTTAGCTTATAACTTGGATTATTTACGCAGTTCCTCCACACTCTCCTTTTTAAATTGTGTGCAATACTGTTTTTATCTCTTCATGGCCAATGTGTTATTTGCATTTCAATAAAGTTTGTTTTATACTGTCATGGTACATAATTTGTGCTATGTGTCGCTCATTTTTTGGATTTACTAGTAGTCTTCACAGTCTGGTATAGGCATTGACATATGTAAGCTGGGCGGAGAACATCAGGGTATATGTAAGCTGTCAGGAGTAAATCAGGGTAAATGTAAGCTGTGCGGAATACATCAGGGTATATGTAAGCTGTGCGGAGTACATCAGGGTATATGTAAACTGTGCGGAGTACATCAGGGTATATGTAAGCTGGGTGGAGTACATCAGGGTATATGTAAACTGTGCGGAGTACATCAGGGTATATGTAAGCTGGGCAAAGTACATCAGGGTATATGTAAGCTGTGCGGAGTACATCAGGGTATATGTAAACTGGGCGGAGTACATCAGGGTATATGTAAACTGTGCGGAGTACATCAGGGTATATGTAAGCTGTGCGGAGTACATCAGGGTATATGTAAGCTGGGTGGAGTACATCAGGGTATATGTAAACTGTGCGGAGTACATCAGGGTATATGTAAGCTGGGCGGAGTACATCAGGGTATATGTAAGCTGGGCGGAGTACATCAGGGTATATGTAAACTGTGCGGAATACATCAGGGTATATGTAAGCTGGGCGGAGTACATCAGGGTATATGTAAGCTGGGAGGAGTACATCAGGGTATATGTAAACTGTGCGGAGTACATCAGGGTATATGTAAGCTGGGTGGAGTACATCAGGGTATATGTAAACTGTGCGGAGTACATCAGGGTATATGTAAGCTGGGCAAAGTACATCAGGGTATATGTAAGCTGTGCGGAGTACATCAGGGTATATGTAAACTGGGCGGAGTACATCAGGGTATATGTAAACTGTGCGGAGTACATCAGGGTATATGTAAGCTGTGCGGAGTACATCAGGGTATATGTAAGCTGTGCGGAGTACATCAGGGTATATGTAAGCTGTGCGGAGTACATCAGGGTATATGTAAGCTGTGCGGAGTACATCAGGGTATATGTAAGCTGGGTGGAGTACATCAGGGTATATGTAAACTGTGCGGAGTACATCAGGGTATATGTAAACTGTGCGGAGTACATCAGGGTATATGTAAACTGTGCGGAGTACATCAGGGTATATGTAAAACTGTGCGGAGTACATCAGGGTATATGTAAACAGTGCGGAGTACATCAGGGTATATGTAAGCTGGGCGGAGTACATCAGGGTATATGTAAACTGGGCGGAGTACATCAGGGTATATGTAAACTGGGCGGAGTACATCAGGGTATATGTAAACTGTGCGGAGTACATCAGGGTACATGTAAACTGTGCGGAGTACATCAGGGTATATGTAAACTGTGCGGAGTACATCAGGGTATATGTAAGCTGTGCGGAGTACATCAGGGTATATGTAAGCTGTGCGGAGTACATCAGGGTATATGTAAACTGGGTGGAGTACATCAGGGTATATGTAAGCTGGGCGGAGTACATCAGGGTATATGTAAGCTGTGAGGAGTACATCAGGGTATATGTAACCTGGGCGGAGTACATCAGGGTATAAATAAGCTGTGAGGAGTACATCAGGGTATATGTAAGCTGGGCGGAGTACATCAAGGTATATGTAAGCTGGGCGGAGTACATCAGGGTATATGTAATCTGGGCGGAGTACATCAGGGTATATGTAAGCTGTGCGGAGTACAACAGGGTATATGTAAGCTGGGAGGAGTACCTCAGGGTATATGTAAGCTGTGAGGAGTACATCAGGGTATATGTAAGCTGTGAGGAGTACATCAGGGTATATGTAAACTGGGTGGAGTACATCAGGGTATATGTAAGCTGTGCGGAGTACATCAGGGTATATGTAAGCTGTGCGGAGTACATCAGGGTATATGTAAACTGTGTGGAGTACATCAGGGTATATGTAAGCTGGGCGGAGTACATCAGGGTATATGTAAGCTGTGCGGAGTACATCAGGGTATATGTAAGCTGTGAGGAGTACATCAGGGTATATGTAAACTGTGTGGAGTACATCAGGGTATATGTAAGCTGGGCGGAGTACATCAGGGTATATGTAAGCTGTGCGGAGTACATCAGGGTATATGTAAGCTGTGAGGAGTACATCAGGGTATATGTAAGTTGTGCGGAGTACATCAGGGTATATGTAATCTGGGCGGAGTACATCAGGATATATGTAAACTGTGAGCAGTACATCAGGGTATATGTAAGCTGTGAGGAGTACATCAGGGTATATGTAAGCTGTGCGGAGTACATCAGGGTATATGTAAGCTGTGCGGAGTACATCAGGGTATATGTAAGCTGGGCGGAGTACATCAGGGTATATGTAAACTGTGCGGAGTATATCAGGGTATATGTAAACTGTGCGGAGTACATCAGGGTATATGTAAACTGTGCGGAGTACATCAGGGTATATGTAAAACTGTGCGGAGTATATCAGGGTATATGTAAACAGTGCGGAGTACATCAGGGTATATGTAAGCTGGGCGGAGTACATCAGGGTATATGTAAACTGGGCGGAGTACATCAGGGTATATGTAAACTGGGCGGAGTACATCAGGGTATATGTAAACTGTGCGGAGTACATCAGGGTACATGTAAACTGTGCGGAGTACATCAGGGTATATGTAAACTGTGCGGAGTACATCAGGGTATATGTAAGCTGGGCAAAGTACATCAGGGTATATGTAAGCTGTGCGGAGTACATCAGGGTATATGTAAACTGGGCGGAGTACATCAGGGTATATGTAAACTGTGCGGAGTACATCAGGGTATATGTAAGCTGTGCGGAGTACATCAGGGTATATGTAAGCTGTGCGGAGTACATCAGGGTATATGTAAGCTGTGCGGAGTACATCAGGGTATATGTAAACTGGGTGGAGTACATCAGGGTATATGTAAGCTGGGCGGAGTACATCAGGGTATATGTAAGCTGTGAGGAGTACATCAGGGTATATGTAACCTGGGCGGAGTACATCAGGGTATAAATAAGCTGTGAGGAGTACATCAGGGTATATGTAAGCTGGGCGGAGTACATCAAGGTATATGTAAGCTGGGCGGAGTACATCAGGGTATATGTAATCTGGGCGGAGTACATCAGGGTATATGTAAGCTGTGCGGAGTACATCAGGGTATATGTAAGCTGGGCGGAGTACCTCAGGGTATATGTAAGCTGTGAGGAGTACATCAGGGTATATGTAAGCTGTGAGGAGTACATCAGGGTATATGTAAACTGGGTGGAGTACATCAGGGTATATGTAAGCTGTGCGGAGTACATCAGGGTATATGTAAGCTGTGCGGAGTACATCAGGGTATATGTAAACTGTGTGGAGTACATCAGGGTATATGTAAGCTGGGCGGAGTACATCAGGGTATATGTAAGCTGTGCGGAGTACATCAGGGTATATGTAAGCTGTGAGGAGTACATCAGGGTATATGTAAGCTGGGTGGAGTACATCAGGGTATATGTAAGCTGGGTGGAGTACATCAGGGTATATGTAATATGTGCGGAGTACATCAGGGTATATGTAAGCTGTGTGGAGTACATCAGGGTATATGTAAGCTGGGTGGAGTACATCAGGGTATATGTAAGGCAATTTTTTGTTGGTGTAACATGTACACTCAGGTTGGAATATTTTGATTATCTGATACCATCTTCCAATAAATTCTTAATCTTTCTACAGGTGTTATGGATACCTATGGTGCATTCGTCCAGTTCTATAGTGGAGGTTGTCTATGATGTTCAACTTTGGAAATTGTGGGCTTGTTCCCCCTTTCTCCTGTTGGTTATTACCACATGCGGGCCCTCTGTATGCATGGGAGTGTTACCTTATGTATACGCATTTATATACTTGTTTTTCTTTTCTATATATGGATTTGGCGTCTCGGTATGTCTTCAGCTTTCTCAAGGGGTAGGTATTGGTACTTTTATGCGTACCGGCTCTATTTTTATTCTTATATATGCCTATTGGTATATTCATTTATATATTGGTATGTCTGTATTTCTGCACGATATCATATCTATTTCATGTATATACTATATTTCTTTGTGTACCGACCTTATTTATATTTTTAGTATTACATGGAACTATGGGTGCACTAATTCATATATTTACATGCTCATGTTTATGCCCTATAGCATATTATATATATATTGAATATGCACAAATTCACTTGTTTTATGTTTTATGAAACAAATTCATTATGACATCATATTTACACATATGCACTTTATTCCACAAAATATTTATTATTGGATATGTAATGATGTAGTATATTTTTTTTACACATATGGATTTTAGGTCAATCCATGTTTATTGTTGGATATATTATTATGTATTAGACCATCTACATTGATGGATTTCAGGTTACTACATATTTATTATTTCATATATTGTTTTTATATCTGTACACAGATAAGTATATTTTTTCTCCTTTTATATAACACATTTTACAACGATCTGTATTTTGACACTTTCATATAGGTGCCTATTTTTGTCGATTTATACAGCACATTATACAATGATCCACATAAAAAATGTGTGTAAGACTTGTGTATGAGTAACAGCGGTTTTATGTTTTTCAGGTGCCGTCCTCATCTCTTCTCACATATTTTATTTCTTTTGTATTTTTCTCTTTTTATCACTGTCACGAGCACGCCTGTTCACTCACCTGTATTCACTCTCTGTCTATTATCCTCACTTTATTTATTTATTCTTTTATTTTCAATACTTATGCATACACGAATATATATCTTTACCATTATGGTTTTTTATTGTAAATGAAAGTGAATTTTTAAAGTGTATGGTACTCTTTATATTGATATATATATATGCGTGTAAAGTATAGATTCTTATATTTGTGTTGGTGTATGCACATATATGTATTTATGTATATTCATATGTGATGTTTATGTACGTGCTATAGGCGTCTAGAAAGTATGTATGAACTGCCTTGGGATATACCCTGGTATTCGGGATTATTTTAAACTTTGCCAGCTGTGTTTCATCGCTGAGACATGGTCTCTACTCCTTCGGGGTGAACTGTCTCAGCGATGTATACGGCATCCCTAGCTTGCATACGTCTATTGTCCCTTGTTTGGGCTTCTGGCATATTTGCCAGGCTCTAAGATGGCCACTGACCTCTCCCTACATAACAAGTATGGCCACGCCAGTCCCTTCCTTTAGTTCTTTTGCGGCGCGCACGCGCAGTGCGTACTCTTATGAGGCTGATGTCTATGGTCATGACTTCCGGCGCTCGGATGAACGCCGGTGCGCATGCGCAACGGAGGCATAATGGCGTCCGCAAACACGAGTGCAGCTCCTTTCATCTGTCCACATCTCTGATCTCTGCAGCATGGTAGGTGTAACCTTGCCTGTGATTATAATGCCCATATGCTGTGCACACTTTGTGTCTATTGGACATTGACATAATCCCCTCCCTTTGTATCTCATACTTAAAGTGACCATTATCCCATCAGTCAATACCCCTTGAGAAAGCTGACGGCGAAACGCGCGTCGGGGGCGGTCAGTGTGGAGTTATCTTGTGTGAGATCCATCATGCAATCCACGGGTTTGTGCAGTCTTCTTAACTTATGAAGTAGGGCAATTTTTGGGTGCAATTGTGCAGTCGTAGCCGTGTATTTTCACACGTATGCACAATGTTGTGCTCTTTGGTTAGGTGCATAGTATATCTATAGCCTCTTCAGCTGTTTAACAAATTGACTCATTACACATCCTCTTTGGATGTAGACCTCTGCACTTTACCACATAACAGGATGTTTATATTGTGTTAGCTTATAACTTGGATTATTTACGCAGTTCCTCCACACTCTCCTTTTTAAATTGTGTGCAATACTGTTTTTATCTCTTCATGGCCAATGTGTTATTTGCATTTCAATAAAGTTTGTTTTATACTGTCATGGTACATAATTTGTGCTATGTGTCGCTCATTTTTTGGATTTACTAGTAGTCTTCACAGTCTGGTATAGGTATTGACATATGTCAGCTGGGCGGAGAACATCAGGGTATATGTAAACTGGGCGGAGTACATCAGGGTATATGTAAGCTGTGCGGAATACATCAGGATATATGTAAGCTGTGCGGAGTACATCAGGGTATATGTAAACTGTGCGGAGTACATCAGGGTATATGTAATCTGTGAGGAGTACATCAGGGTATATGTAAACAGTGCGGAGTACATCAGGGTATATGTAAGCTGGGCGGAGTACATCAGGGTATATGTAAACTGGGCGGAGTACATCAGGGTATATGTAAACTGGGCGGAGTACATCAGGGTATATGTAAACTGTGCGGAGTACATCAGGGTACATGTAAACTGTGCGGAGTACATCAGGGTATATGTAAACTGTGCGGAGTACATCAGGGTATATGTAAGCTGTGCGGAGTACATCAGGGTATATGTAAGCTGTGCGGAGTACATCAGGGTATATGTAAACTGGGTGGAGTACATCAGGGTATATGTAAGCTGGGCGGAGTACATCAGGGTATATGTAAACTGTGAGGAGTACATCAGGGTATATGTAACCTGGGCGGAGTACATCAGGGTATAAATAAGCTGTGAGGAGTACATCAGGGTATATGTAAACTGTGCGGAGTACATCAGGGTATATGTAAGCTGGGTGGAGTACATCAGGGTATATGTAAACTGTGCGGAGTACATCAGGGTATATGTAAGCTGGGCAAAGTACATCAGGGTATATGTAAGCTGTGCGGAGTACATCAGGGTATATGTAAACTGGGCGGAGTACATCAGGGTATATGTAAACTGTGCGGAGTACATCAGGGTATATGTAAGCTGTGCGGAGTACATCAGGGTATATGTAAGCTGGGTGGAGTACATCAGGGTATATGTAAACTGTGCGGAGTACATCAGGGTATATGTAAGCTGGGCGGAGTACATCAGGGTATATGTAAGCTGGGCGGAGTACATCAGGGTATATGTAAACTGTGCGGAATACATCAGGGTATATGTAAGATGGGCGGAGTACATCAGGGTATATGTAAGCTGGGAGGAGTACATCAGGGTATATGTAAACTGTGCGGAGTACATCAGGGTATATGTAAGCTGGGTGGAGTACATCAGGGTATATGTAAACTGTGCGGAGTACATCAGGGTATATGTAAGCTGGGCAAAGTACATCAGGGTATATGTAAGCTGTGCGGAGTACATCAGGGTATATGTAAACTGGGCGGAGTACATCAGGGTATATGTAAACTGTGCGGAGTACATCAGGGTATATGTAAGCTGTGCGGAGTACATCAGGGTATATGTAAGCTGTGCGGAGTACATCAGGGTATATGTAAGCTGTGCGGAGTACATCAGGGTATATGTAAGCTGTGCGGAGTACATCAGGGTATATGTAAGCTGGGCGGAGTACCTCAGGGTATATGTAAGCTGTGAGGAGTACATCAGGGTATATGTAAGCTGTGAGGAGTACATCAGGGTATATGTAAACTGGGTGGAGTACATCAGGGTATATGTAAGCTGTGCGGAGTACATCAGGGTATATGTAAGCTGTGCGGAGTACATCAGGGTATATGTAAACTGTGTGGAGTACATCAGGGTATATGTAAGCTGGGCGGAGTACATCAGGGTATATGTAAGCTGTGCGGAGTACATCAGGGTATATGTAAGCTGTGAGGAGTACATCAGGGTATATGTAAACTGTGTGGAGTACATCAGGGTATGTGTAAGCTGGGCGGAGTACATCAGGGTATATGTAAGCTGTGCGGAGTACATCAGGGTATATGTAAGCTGTGAGGAGTACATCAGGGTATATGTAAGTTGTGCGGAGTACATCAGGGTATATGTAATCTGGGCGGAGTACATCAGGATATATGTAAACTGTGAGCAGTACATCAGGGTATATGTAAGCTGTGAGGAGTACATCAGGGTATATGTAAGCTGTGCGGAGTACATCAGGGTATATGTAAGCTGTGCGGAGTACATCAGGGTATATGTAAGCTGGGCGGAGTACATCAGGGTATATGTAAACTGTGCGGAGTACATCAGGGTATATGTAAACTGTGCGGAGTACATCAGGGTATATGTAAACTGTGCGGAGTACATCAGGGTATATGTAAAACTGTGCGGAGTACATCAGGGTATATGTAAACAGTGCGGAGTACATCAGGGTATATGTAAGCTGGGCGGAGTACATCAGGGTATATGTAAACTGGGCGGAGTACATCAGGGTATATGTAAACTGGGCGGAGTACATCAGGGTATATGTAAACTGTGCGGAGTACATCAGGGTACATGTAAACTGTGCGGAGTACATCAGGGTATATGTAAACTGTGCGGAGTACATCAGGGTATATGTAAGCTGTGCGGAGTACATCAGGGTATATGTAAACTGTGCGGAGTACATCAGGGTATATGTAAACTGTGCGGAGTACATCAGGGTATATGTAAACTGTGCGGAGTACATCAGGGTATATGTAAAACTGTGCGGAGTACATCAGGGTATATGTAAACAGTGCGGAGTACATCAGGGTATATGTAAGCTGGGCGGAGTACATCAGGGTATATGTAAACTGGGCGGAGTACATCAGGGTATATGTAAACTGGGCGGAGTACATCAGGGTATATGTAAACTGTGCGGAGTACATCAGGGTACATGTAAACTGTGCGGAGTACATCAGGGTATATGTAAACTGTGCGGAGTACATCAGGGTATATGTAAGCTGTGCGGAGTACATCAGGGTATATGTAAGCTGTGCGGAGTACATCAGGGTATATGTAAACTGGGTGGAGTACATCAGGGTATATGTAAGCTGGGCGGAGTACATCAGGGTATATGTAAGCTGTGAGGAGTACATCAGGGTATATGTAACCTGGGCGGAGTACATCAGGGTATAAATAAGCTGTGAGGAGTACATCAGGGTATATGTAAGCTGGGCGGAGTACATCAAGGTATATGTAAGCTGGGCGGAGTACATCAGGGTATATGTAATCTGGGCGGAGTACATCAGGGTATATGTAAGCTGTGCGGAGTACATCAGGGTATATGTAAGCTGGGCGGAGTACCTCAGGGTATATGTAAGCTGTGAGGAGTACATCAGGGTATATGTAAGCTGTGAGGAGTACATCAGGGTATATGTAAACTGGGTGGAGTACATCAGGGTATATGTAAGCTGTGCGGAGTACATCAGGGTATATGTAAGCTGTGCGGAGTACATCAGGGTATATGTAAACTGTGTGGAGTACATCAGGGTATATGTAAGCTGGGCGGAGTACATCAGGGTATATGTAAGCTGTGCGGAGTACATCAGGGTATATGTAAACGGTGTGGAGTACATCAGGGTATATGTAAGCTGGGCGGAGTACATCAGGGTATATGTAAGCTGTGCGGAGTACATCAGGGTATATGTAAGCTGTGAGGAGTACATCAGGGTATATGTAAACTGTGTGGAGTACATCAGGGTATATGTAAGCTGGGCGGAGTACATCAGGGTATATGTAAGCTGTGCGGAGTACATCAGGGTATATGTAAGCTGTGAGGAGTACAACAGGGTATATGTAAGCTGTGCGGAGTACATCAGGGTATATGTAATCTGGGCGGAGTACATCAGGATATATGTAAACTGTGAGCAGTACATCAGGGTATATGTAAGCTGTGAGGAGTACATCAGGGTATATGTAAGCTGTGCAGGGTACATCAGGGTATATGTAAGCTGGGCAGTACATCAGGGTATATGTAAGCTGGGTGGAGTACATCAGGGTATATGTAAGCTGGGTGGAGTACATCAGGGTATATGTAAACTGGGCGGAGTACATCAGGGTATATGTAAACTGTGAGGAGTACATCAGGGTATATGTAAGCTGGGTGGAGTACATAAGGGTATATGTAAGCTGGGTGGAGTACATCAGGGTATATGTAAGCTGGGTGGAGTACATCAGGGTATATGTAAGCTGGGCGGAGTACATCAGGGTATATGTAAGCTGGGTGGAGTACATAAGGGTATATGTAAACTGGGTGGAGTACATCAGGGTATATGTAAGCTGGGTGGAGTACATCAGGGTATATGTAAGCTGGGTGGAGTACATCAGGGTATATGTAAGCTGGGCGGAGTACATCAGGGTATAATAGGATGATGTAATAATGGGGTGAATATCCATGGATTGGTGGGGTCACTTCATGCACAGGCCGGGATTATTGGGGATTATACAGAATATCTGCGCTCCAGTATCGCCTTATATGTGACTTCTTCATTAGTCCTATAAGCCGCACAAGGCCCTAAAGTTTCCTCATCTCCGCTGCATCTACGGGGTCACCTGTGGGGTCCAGTAAATGATGATGTGGGGTAATTAGTGAAAAACGACTGGACCTAAAATATGAGTCTGGGCCGTCATTCAGCGTGATTGCGTTCTTAGAGACATAACGTGCTATTTTCCGGTGACGGCGCTGTGCGAGGGATCGGTTGTTGGGGAACGAGCTGTCATTTTTATTGGTTCCATTTTGGGGTAAATACAATTTTTTTTATCGCTATTTATTATATTATTTGGGAGATGAGGAAACCAAAAAACAGCAATTCTAGCGCGGTTTTGTTTCTTCTTTTTTACAGCGTTCACCGTGCGGTATAAACAACATGTGACCTTTATTCTGCGGGGCGATACGATTACAGCGACACCAAATTGATATCGTTTTTTCACGTTTCACTATTTTCCCACAATAAAAATCCTGTTTTGGTGTCGCCATTTTCTGACAGCCGTAACTTTTTTATTTTCCGGTTGATATCGCTGCGGGAGGACTTGTTTTATGCGTGACGAACTGTCGTTTCTATTGGTGCAATTCTGCGTTACTCGCGACTTATTCATCACTTTTTATTACATTTTTTTTGAGACAAGACGACAAAAAAATAAAATGCTGTCATTGTGTTTTATTTATTTTTTTACGGTGTTCACCGTGCGGTAAATAATGCGATATTTTCATCGTTCAGGCCGTTGTGAACGCGGCGATACCTATAATATAACGTTCTTTTCATGTTGTGCCGCCTACAGCGCTGCATTTATATCTTTCTCTATGTTGGGTCTCATTTTATACCGTTTTCTCAGCAGAAATAAGCTGCTGTTCAGACTGGAGCTGTCGTGCAGCTTTTGCAGCGCCGTCATGTCTGATGTGGATACGTTGCTCGAATCAATGGCCTCGAACCTGTGGCATCAAATTGATACCTGAGGAGGCTGTAAAATCAGGCACTTGGGGCTATAATTATCTGCAGCTACCCGTGATAATCCGGGCATAGCAGGACCTGCGACTCTTCCGCGCTGACAGGGGGGTTCAGAGTCAGTTTCTGACAGGCGATGACAGGTCTGATGACAGGTCTGATGACAGGCGATGACAGGTCTGATGACAGGCGATGACAGGTCTGATGACAGGCGATGACTGGTCTGATGACAGGCGATGACAGGTCTGATGACAGGCGATGACAGGTCAGATGACAGGCGATGACAGGTCTGATGACAGGTCAGATGACAGGCGATGACAAGTCTGATGACAGGTCAGATAACAGGCGATGACAGGTCTGATGATAGGTCTGATGACGGGTTTGATGACAGGCGATGACAGGTTTGATGACAGATGATGACAGGTCTGATGACAGGCGATGACAGGTCTGATGACAGGTCTGATGACAGGCGATGACAGGTCTGATGACAGGCGATGACAGGTCTGATGACAGGTCAGATGACAGGCGATGGACAGGTCTGATGACAGGCGATGACAGGTCTGATGACAGGTCTGATGACAGGCGATGACAGGTCTGATGACAGATGATGACAGCCGATGAGAGATCTGATGACAGGCAATGACAGGCGATGACGGGTCTGATGACAGGCGATGACAGGTCTGATGACCGTAGTTGTTTTTTTTTATATTTCAACTGAACAATAGGAGCGGAGCGTCCACCAGTGACCCTGCTGTATTTAAAAGTGGGGATACCCTACCTACCTACCAAATTCTAAATGAGAGGTGTCATTGCTACCTAACCAGGATCTCGGGCAGTGGGCAATCTAGGGGTATACAGTATAATAACTTTATGGTGGTCCCTGTCTATTTATCTGGTCCCAGTCCTGATAATTGCTCTCTGGTCCCTGCAGTAATGGCCCCCACACGTCCTCTCTGGATAGTGACATTTCCACTTTAACCTTCCATTGCTGGTGATTGTCAGGGCTCAGTTTGGCGGCTGTCAGTGTCAGCTCTGAGCTGCCGCCATCTTCCTTATATGTCTCCTGTATTCAGGAGGTGAGACCTCGGGGTGATTCCTGCTATCAGTCGGGTCACTGAGCTGTTCTGCTCCTCGTCTGGGCCCAGAACCTGTTGCAGTATTTGCAGCTTTCAGCAGCAGTCAGACATTGTGGGAGAATAAGACTGGGACAGACAGCAACCGACATCAGTAACAACATCAAGATGGAGAATACCAGAGATAACACATCATCACCAGAGGAGCTGCACAGGGATAACAACTAATAGTTACCACAGCGCCATCTACTGTCTGTGAGAGATAGTTCCTCCAGCATTCAGCTGCAGATGTTGTAATATTCCAGCATATGTACCCTGCCATTACCGGCGGAGCCGCTTTACTAGCAGAGACTGCGTTAGGGGTGGAGAGCTTCTCTAAGGCTGCGTACATATGTATCAGTTGCATCAGCATCAGTTTTTTTTTGTCTCTCAAGTGATTACAACTGATGCAAAAACGTATGAGTCGCCATCAGGCTTTTTCACAATTTTTACTACAAAAGCGTCAGTTGTCATCAGTTTCTTACCATCAGTATTTAACATCCGTTTTTACCACAATGGTTCACCAAAAAGGTGGTCCAGGGTCTGAAAATGTGCCATAGTTTGTGATAGATTAGATACATGATAGATTAGATACTTCTTGTGTTCCATGTCAGGGCTCTCCTTCTCTGCTCCGGCCTTGGCGCTACACTGAAGTCTGACACACACATTGTAATATCACGTGTGTCATATTCAGTGCAGCGCTAAGGCCGGCGCCAAAAGAGAGCCCAGAAGGCAGCTGCCGTCCACTGACCTCAGATCAGGTCTACGAAGCAGCCATGGGAGCCTGAAAAGACGCCAAACACTCACTATATCTTCAAGGAGTAGATTGTTTTTGGCACCTTTACAGATACCCACAGTGCCCTCTGTATATAGTGCCACACACCCCTGTAGATAATGCCACAGTGACTTCTTAATATAGTGCCACACCCCCCTTTAT
Source organism: Rhinoderma darwinii (assembly GCF_050947455.1). Taxonomy (NCBI): domain Eukaryota; kingdom Metazoa; phylum Chordata; class Amphibia; order Anura; family Rhinodermatidae; genus Rhinoderma; species Rhinoderma darwinii. Next base: position 727,225 of record NW_027461831.1, read on the forward strand.
ATAGTGCCACACATGCACCTGTAGATAATGCCGCAATGCCCTCTATATACAGGGGGTACTGCGCCAATATATACAGGGGGTACTGTGTCATTATATACAATGCCACAGTACCCCCTGTATATGATGTCACACAGCCCCCTGTAGATGGCGCCACACAGCGCCCCATGTAGATTGTGCCACATAGCGCCCCATGTAGATTGTACAACATAGCGTCCCCCTGTAGATAGCGCCACCCCCACTGTATATAGTGCTATCCCCCTTCCCCTGTAGATAGCACCACTGAAGCTCCCTCCAGCAGAGGAATCCCCGGCCAGAGCATCGCCAACGCTGTGGCCGGGGATTCCCTCTCGGAGGACCCCCTGACGCCACTGTCCATATATGGACAGTGATGTCAGGAGTTACTCCCTAAATGGAATCCCCGGCCAAAGCATCGCTGAAGGCTACTCCAGGGGGAGCCCCTTACATCAATGTCCATATATAGACAGTAACCTCAGGGGTTTCCCCTAGGAGCGGAATCCCCGACCAGATCATCGGCAACGGGGATTCCGCTCAATCAGTAGCCACTGACATCACTGTCCATATATGGACAATGATGTCAAGGGCTCCCCCGAGCACAGCACTTAACCCTTTCAGGACCAAGGGTCCTCGATGCCTCAATGACCAGCCCCATTTTTTCAAATCTGACATGTGTCATTTTATGTGGTAATAACTCTGGAATGCTTTTGCCTAGCCAAGCGATTCAGAGATCGTTTTCTCGTGATATATTGTACTTTATGTTAGTGGAAAAATTTGGTCAATAAATTCGTAACTTATTTGTGAAAAACGCCAAAATTTAAAGAAAATTTGCAAAAATTATAATTTTTCTAATTTTAAATGTAATCTCCATTGTAAAATAGATAGTAATATCACATAAAATGGTTGTTAATTGACATCCCCCATATGTCTACTTTATATTTGCATTGTTTTTTGAACATTATTTTATTTTTCTAGGACGTTACAAGGCTTAGAACTTTAGCAGCAATTTCTTACATTTTCAAGAAAATTTCAAAAGAATATTTTGTCAAGGACCAGTTCAGTTCTGAAGTGGCTTTGAGGGCCTTATGTACTAGATAGACCCCATAAATCACCACATTTTAAAAACTGCACCCCTCAAAGTATTCAAAACAGCATTCAGAAAGTTTATTAACCCTTTAGGCGTTTCACAGGAATTAAAGCAAAGTAGAGGTGAAATTTACAAATTTAATTTTTTTGGGCGAAATTAATGTGTAATACCTTTTTTTCTGTAACACAGAAGGTTTTACCCGAGAAATGCAACTCAATATTTATTGCCCAGATTCTGCAGTTTTTAGAAATATCCCACATGTGGCTCTAGTATGATAATGGACTGAAGCACCGGCCTCAGAAGCAAAGGAGCACCCAGTGGATTTTGGGGCCTCCTTTTTTTAGAATATATTTTAGGCACCATGTCAGGTTTGAAGAGGTCTTGTGGTGCCAAAACAGTGGAATCTCCACAAAAGTGGTTTGGGAAACTACACACCTCAAGGAATTTATCTAGGGGTATAGTTAGCATCTTGACCAGACAGGTCTTTTTCTATATTTATTGGAATATGTCTGTGAAAATTAAAATCTACTTTTTTTCTGAAAAAATATAATGTAATTTTTACAAGGAATAAAGAATAAAAAGCACCCCAAAACTTGTCAAGCTATTTCTCCCGATTACGGCAATACCCCATATGTGGTAATACACTGCTGTTTGGACCCATGGCAGAGCTCAGAAAGGGATTTGGCTTTTGGAGCGCAGATTTTGCTTGGTAATAGTTCTGTTTGGGGTTTTGCTGGTATTTCAGTTTATAATGTGGGGGTATATGTAAGCTGGGCAGAGTACATCAGGGCATAATAAGGGGGTAAATAAAAAACTCATAGATTTGTGGCCGGTGTCGCACTGATAAATGGTGCCCAATCTTATCCGCTTTTGGACACTCTGCACAATTTCTGTCGCTATATTCTGAGCGCCAGAACTTGTTTGTTTGTTTTTTCCACCGGAGCCGTGTGAGGGCTTATTTGTTACGTTACAATCTGTAGTTTTCATTGGTACCATTTTAGGGTACATGTGATTTTTTGATCACTTTTTATTTGATTTTTTTGGCAAGCAAAGTGACAAAAAAAAACATACATTTTGACAATGTTTTTGTCCTTTTTTTTACAGTAATCACTGTGCGCTATAAATGACATTTTACTTTATTCTGCATGTCGGTACGATTACGGCGATATAGTTTTTTTACGTTTTGTGGCGTTTGCGCAATAAAATCACTTTTCTATAAAATTATATCTTTTTTGTGGCACCATATTCTGAGAGCCATAATTTTTTTATTTTTCAGTCCAAAAAAGCTGTGTAAGGGCTTGTTTTTTGCGGGACGGGTTGTAGTTTTTATTGGTATTATTTTGGGGTGCATGCAAATTTTTGATCACTTTTTATTCTATATTTTGGGAGGGGTGATTGACAAAAAAAAAGTGATGCTAGTATTGTTTTTTAATTATTTTTTGCGGTGTTCACCGTGCGGGAAAAATAATATCATTGTTTTATAGTTGGGGGCGTTACGAATGCGGTGATACCAAATATGTGTACTGTTTTAACGGTTTATTCTTTTTCCTATAATAAGAGACTTATTATAGGAAAAAAAGCATTTTTTGTAGCTTATAACTTGTTTTTACACTTGTATAAAACATTTTTATAACTTTTTTTTTTTTTTACTTGAAGACCTGCAGCACTGATGGCTGCTATAATACATTACACTACATAGGTAGTGTAACGTATTATAAACTGTCAGTGTGACGCTGAGGCTGGGTTCACACGTGGCGGAATTTCACTAAAATTCCGCTGCGGACACTCCGCAGCGTTAATCCGCAGCGGTGCCGTTTGTCCATTGACTTACACTTTAATTTAGCAGTGTTCGTTTAGACGAGGCGTAAAATTCCGCTGCGGAGCATAGGCTGCGGAGCGGAATTTGGTGTCCGCAGCATGCTCTGTCTGTTGCGGAGCAGTGGCGGACTCATGGCGGAATTTCTCCATTGACTTCAATGGAGAGTCAAAATTCCGCAATGAAGTCCGCAGATCTTATGTGTGCTGCAGAGCGTATTGGTTTTACTACCATGACATTTCTTCATTCTGGCTGGACCTATGTATTTCTAGGTCTACAGCCAGACTGAAGAAGTCAATGGGGCTCCCGTAATGACGGGAGCGTTGCTAGGAGACGTCTGTAAATAGTCACTGTCCAGGGTGCTGAAAGAGTTAAGCGATCGGCAGTAACTGTTTCTGCACCCGGGACAGTGACTACCGATCTCAATATACATGTATCTGTAAAAAAACATATAAGTTCATACTTACCGAGAACTCCCTGCGTCTGTCTCCAGTCCGGCCTCCCAGGATGACGTTTCAGTCTAAGTGACGGCTGCAGCCAATCACAGGCCAAGCACAGGCTGCAGCGGTCACATGGACTGGCGCGTCATCCAGGGAGGTCGGGCTGGATGCCGAAAGAGGGACGCGTCACCAAGACAACGGCCGGTAAGTATGAAAATCGTTTACTTTCACTAGGGAAAGTGCTGTCCCTTCTCTCTATCCTGCACTGATAGGGAGAAGGGAAGCACTTTTCCCGCAGTCCGCAGCAGCTAGTCCGCATCAATGTACTGCACATTTTGTGCAGATCCGCAGCAGAATCTGCAACGCAGATTCTGTGCGGCATTGATGCGGACAGTTGCGGAGGAAATCCGCCACGTGTGGTTATGCCCTGACAGTCACACTGACAGGAAGCCTATGAGGATCAGCTGGTCCGTAGAATGGCAGACCAGAGGCTGTTGTATGGCCTCCGGTTTTGCCATGCAACTGACGGCAGCACCCGCAATCGGTCCTCGGGAAAGTTTGTTGTAGCAACAAACTTTCCAATTTGTTGCTACAACAAACTTTCCCTGCGATCACATGATCAAGACCTGAACCAATCAGGTCCCGGTCATGTCTCCGGGACCAGAGGCAGGGGATAACAGCGCGATCCGGGTGTCAGCACTACTCTGAGACACCCGGATCGCGCTTTTAACACCCACTGTAAATTCACGTCGGTGCTGCACAAACCCGCAGACACTGACACAGCCGGCGTCCGAGCGCTTTTCACAGCGCTATGCCAGCTGGAACAGTGATCTGTATATTCACGCCCTGGCTGCACAGGGTATGTACGAAAAGGAAAAAAGGGGGGGGGGTAATTTCCTTCAGCTCACCTTGTCACAGGTATGGTAGTCAGCGCACGGATCCTCGTGTCGGCACACGCATTGGAAATGGCAGAAAAAGAAAGTTGGAGCCAGCGCTGGAAGTGGTTAATCTGTTAAAAACGGGAAACTTCTTCCAAGTTTTAATGTTACTTTGGTAAAAACAAATGGACAACAAAATAATGATGACGGGCGGGTAATGTCCAAAGTACAGAGGGTGATGAGGAGATAGGCGGTAGCCTACGCGTTTCAGACCCCTGCTGGGTCCTTAGTCATGGCTTGTAGTTTGTCTGACTATGCAGTCTAGAGCTTTTGTAGCCAGTCGATCTCATAATTGGTTGGTTAATTGTGTTTCAAAGTAAACTATCTCCTCATCACCCTCTGTACTTTGGACATTACCCGCCCGTCATCATTATTTTGTTGTCCATTTGTTTTTACCAAAGTAACATTAAAACTTGGAAGAAGTTTCCCGTTTTTAACAGATTAACCACTTCCAGCGCTGGCTCCAACTTTCTTTTTCTGCTATGTACGAAAAGGACGTGGCTATACAGATTGTTGGCATGAAAGGGTTAAAGTAGCGCTGTGCCCAGGGGAATTCTCGGTGAGCGGAGGAGCTCCCTCTGCTCCTCCACTCTGAACTAATTCTCAAGCAGGGACCTGATCACAGTTGACAGCTAGACATACCCCCAGGCGCACAGAGCAGCGGGCACACCGCCTGGAATCCGGTACTGTCCCGTTGAATCCGGGACGGGGGGAGGGTAGTCGTCAGGGGTTCCACCTGGAGCGGAATCCCCAGCAATACTATGACAGAGGATTCCGCTCCTAGCTCACGACCACCTTCCCGCCGGGTGCTGCCGAAAGGTGGATGCGGCAGCACCTGGCGTTCATCCGACCACAATTAAAATAGATAGGATACGGCGCCGGACCTCCATGGGATCCAGCTCCCAGGGAGGTCCGGCACCGTACGGCGCCAAAACTGATATGCCCTGTGCCAGAACAGATCCCATAGAAAGCTATGGCATCCGTTCTAGCATCAGTTTGCCTCCTGCTTTTCTTCAACACACCGGGTGGTAAACTGAAGCTGACACCAGACATATGTGAACGGCCCCTAAGACAGTTTTTAAGGTGGATAATTCCTCAGAGTCATTAACCCCACGCACCCCAGGCCCCAGTGTATGGGAACTCACAAGTACCAGTTGAAGTGGATGGGGATGGTAAGGGGACCACCGGAGTCGTCATCGGTATGATCGGTGCCTGAGCATTCTGCTGCATCACCGCAGCGGTAATAGAAAGTGTGTGGAAAATCAATAGAAGTGGGTGGGGAAGCCGTCTCATCAAGGAAGTGGCTGAGCCAACCTTTCCCTTCTGTTAGGATACGAGCCCTAAAGGCTGTCATTAAATCACCATCAGCAGCAGCCATGGCACTCTGTTCTGGACAGGGCAGCGGTACCTCAAAACTCGCCTCCAGGATCCCAGTGAAAAGAGGAAGCCGCACTATAAAGCAGACAATTTAAGCCCTTTGCTTGTGGGCAAAGTCCAGTACAAAACCTCTCTCTATTGGCCCATGAGTGTGGCCAGTACCCTCAGACAGCATAGAAGGGTAAGCTTCTTTATATGTTGCACCCATATGCTAATTAGAGATAATGGAAGAGGAGAAAACTTTATTAACCCCTTCACAATCTGCACATAAATTAAAACCACATTTAAACCTTTCTCCCCTAACAGTCACTGTGCACTGGATGCCCTTCAGGACCCTCACCCATTAATAACCTCACCCAGGGGCGTAGCTAAGGCTCATGGTCCCTGGTGCAAGAATTCAGCTTGGACCCCCCTACTCCTCCCCAACACCACCAGACCCCTGCGCACGCTTATGCCCGACAGACCTCATGAATGCCCCCACACTATAATGCCCCCTATAGCTGCCCTAACCGTATAATGCCCCCAAACAATATAATGCCCATAGCTGACCACCAGTTTAATGCCCCATAGCTGCCCCCAATATGTAATGTCCCTATAGCTGCCCCCACAGTATAATGCCCCCATACAGTATAATGCCGCCCATAGCTGCCCCATACAGTATAATGCCCCTATAGCTGCCCCCACAGTATATTGCCGCTCATATCTTCCACATACAACATAATGCCCCCATACAGTATATTGCCCCCATATTTGCCCCATAAAGTATAATGCCCCCATAGTTGCCCCATAAAGTATAATGCCCCTATACAGTATAATGCAACCCATAGCTGCCCCATACAGTATAATGCCCCCATACAGTATTAAGCCCTCCATAGCTGCCCCATACAGTATGATACCTCCATACAGTATAACGCCCTCCATAGCTGCCACATAAAGTATAATGCCCCCATAGCTGCCCCATACAGTATAATGCCCCCCTACAGTATAATGCCCCCTATAGCTGTCTCATTCAGTATAATGCCCCCTCAGCAGCTACCATATGAGCCCCCCTCCCATACCCTCTATAATGCCCCCATAAGTATGTACCTAATAGAAAAATAATAACAATTAATTACCTATTCCCGTTCCCACGATGGGTGGAGGATCCTTCCCCTCCGGTCTGTGCTGTGAGTGACTCGGCGCAGACAGGCGCGATAATGTCACTACATCGCGGCACAGTGAATGCTGGAGAAAGGCTCCAGCATTGAACCCCACTGAATGTGTGTCCTGCGGATGCAAATTCCGTTGGAGGCGAGACCAGCACGGTCAGCGCTGTGTAAGAACAGGGGCGACCGTTGTGACCCCTATAACTATGCCACTACCCTCACCTATAAAGAGCATCTCTCTGGTGGAACTTGCACATCCGTACATTACATAGAGGGGTCAGTATTTGATTCCCTGGTGGTCTTGGGTAAGGAAAAGGTAAATTGCCTCCTCCTTGGTAGTCTAATGGTTTACCCTCCTCCACACGCTCTAGTGGTGTTTCCTGCCGCTGACGGGAAGCTGAATGCAATATTCACATCGTGATCGAACTCCCTCCCCACCCTGCATCAATCATACAGATCAGAGGGGTTAATAAGGGGCCAGACTATCACGTGTACACATTTTGTAGCAAGATTTTTTTATTGATAAAATGTACGTCTAAGGCTATGTTCACACGGAGTATTTTGCCTAGTTTTTTGACGCGGAAACCGTGTCGCAAAACTCGGCAAAAATGGCCCGAAAATGCCTCCCATTGATTTCAATGGGAGGCGTCGGCGTCTTTTTCCCGTGAGCAGTAAAACTGCCTCGAGGGAAAAAGAAGCGACATGCCCTATCTTCGGGCGCTTCCGCCTCTGACCTCCCATTGACTTCAATGGGAGGCAGAGAAAGCGTATTCCGCTGTTTTTTATGCCCACAGCGCTCAATGGCCGCGGGCGAATAACGCCGCGAGAAACTCCGCGGAAATCGGCGTGCAGGGGGAGGAAAATCTGTCTCAAACTTCCAAACTGAATTTTGAGGCAGATATTCCTCCTGCAAAATACACCGTGTGAACATAGCCTTATAGTGTAAAAAATATATATTTATTTTTTTCATAAATCATAATTTTGCTACAAAAACATTGAGACGTTCTTATTCCTCCAGGTTCATGAGGACAGATCTATGGAAGACTCAGGATTATTATTGACAGTAATGAAGACAAAAACAGGTTTCAGGTGGTAGAAATAAGTCAAATGACTTTACTAAACCGTTTTATAAGCCAACAAACAAGGACCATGAGGATAGTAAACAGTCCGCTGCTTCTCTCTCCTTGTGGTAAGATGATATTTGGGAGGAAGGTTGGAGGTGGTGGATGTCTTGGCACTTGGTTGTATTTCTGGAGCCTCTGCAGTTTGAGATGTTCCTGCTCGGCTGTGACGTGCCATTCCACCTCGCTGTAGAGTCCGCCCGTTTGTAAGATTTTTTTTTTGAGAAAGGTTGGAGCTGATGGACGTCTTGGCACTTGGTCGCCATCTCTGGAGTTCATCAGTTTAGGATGTTCCCAGAGAAGTTCCTGCTCGGCTGTGACGTGCCATTCCACCTCTAGTGTCCACTGTTTATAAACGGTTCTTGTAGTTCGTCCTCCCTGATGTAAGATGATATTTGGGAGAAAGGTCGGAGATGGTGGATGTCTTGGCACTTGGTCGCCATCTCCAGATCTTCTGCAGTTTGGGATGTGATAACTGCTTGGCTGTGGCGCGCCATTCCACATCATTGTATAAAACTGGAAATAAGAGAAAGTAAACCTGTAACTATATGGACAAATCTTCTAATATTTCTAAAACATTATTAGATGATAATGGAGACAGTAGTGACCATAACAGCTGAACCCAGTGGTAGTAGTCATCATTGTCTGGGCAAGGTCCAAGGGGGCAGAGGGTGGGTAGTGGACTGGTTATTTCCTCACATTTATGGGGCGGGATCCCCTTTTAAGCCGTTAGTGACCGGCCCATAGTGTTTCTTTAAAACAGACAGGCATCTGTGTGGTCTGATGAAACCGTCTCACGTCACCGTCCACGATGGTCCTCTTTATACTCCAGAGTCCTGGTTCTTCTCCCTCTTGGAGATGGTGAAGCTTTTCCAGGTTATTGTTATAGATAAACTCTAAGAAAAGAAACACATATCCACATTATAAACCCCATGATTGTAGAGATGAATAATAATGTTATTACGAGGTCCGGTATACGAGGTGATAATGAGGTGACGTCTACTGACCTGCATATTCTGATAGTAGCTCAATACATTCACCAGCATGAGGACCAACATCGACCACTCCATGATCTTTGCTGTCATTTCACTGATCTGTGAAAAAAATATCAAAATGTATACATTAAAAGTTGCACAAAACAAGAACTTTCCAACCGGGGCGAGGTTTTGCTGCATTCATGTTTATTGCATGGAGTCATGCGACTGACGGCGATGCAAAACGGACCTGACCCATTGTCATGTGACACCACATCCATTACATTGCGGACGTCACGACCACCATGATGCTGAGAATAAGCACAAAGATTATAGGTCCAATTGTTTTCCTATAGAACGGCTTCTAGGGGTGCAAATAAAATCTATACAATATTCCAGAATTATTGATAATCTCATTAGTGCCGGATTAAAGGAATTTTACGTTCACTGGTTTGTACCAGCGGCTCAGCATGTCAATAACTTATGTATGAGATATACTGTACATACCTTTACACATTGATCTCCAGCGCACAGGTAGGTGTATACGGATACCCTACTTCCAATGACTGGTGGGTTATTATATAGGAAAATAACGTTTATTATGTTTAGTAAGTGTCCTATATAATTTACTACACTTTTATGTAAGATAAATGTTAATATAATACATATACAGTATAGCAAGGACAGTACCGCTGCTTTCTATTCAGTATCTTCCTGCAAGAAGCTGAACAATGTTACCAGATGGCGCTGTGTTACACCAGCATGTCGCCATCTGACGGCGGAGATCAGAAAATAAAGGGAAATGATCACCTCAGGATCTGATGTTTCCTACATGTGAACCTAAAGACAAGTACGGTTGGATTCCATTCAAATATTATGTAAGAAAGGATACAGAAAACCACTAAGGTCACGGCCATTATACAGGACGCCAGTCTGAAATGGCTGATGACTCTTCGGCTTTCGGGCACTTTGTAGAGGAGTATGGACTGCCAAAGGTTGTAAAGGCTGCCAAACCCGAATGCAATGAAAGCGCAAATCCGGTGAGTCATTGGATAACGGTAGGTCTAGAAAACAAGAAGACAGAGGTTACAGCAAATCTTATGGAACTAATCACTAACTTACCCTCAGAACTTCCCAATAAATCCTAAATAACGTGTTCTGATATAATAACCACAGAGACATAATGGATATAGAGGCTGGTCTCCTGCTTGGGACTCCTCTCTGTTAGATGGAGCAGACACACATCTACTACATGGTCGTCCATTCATTCGAATAAGCCATGTATTACCAATTTAATGTGTGGCCACACGGTGATAACCGCTGATCATGATCACCAGGGGTTCAGCTGCCGGAAACACAGTGATCAGCTGATTGCCAGCGGGTCCCTATTTAGGGCAGATGGGACAACCCTATTAACATAAAACATTTATTAACTTACCGAAAACATAGCCATCATGGCCGTCCCAACGCATGATGACCATCCAATTGCCAGGAGGATCTTTTGAACCAAGGTCTGACGAGGCCCAAAGGCTTCAGCATGGAGCATGATGAACTTGTAATGTAGAAACGTCAGACCCAGAGCTGAAAAAGAGAAAATGAGCCAAATAAATCCTGTACCACGTGTAAAACAACCTAATAACATCTATGAAGCGCGGACCAAGCGCTAAACCCAACAAGAAACCTACAATAATGGACGGGAACATTTATCTGCATCGTCTGATCCGGACTATTATTATCAATTGAGATTAACAAAACTTTATTTATTATTTAGAATAATCTGATTACTGCTGCAGGCTGAGATAGGGACAGGGCGGGACTGATGCCAAGTCTGAGTCATGTCTGACAGTCTGGTTGCTAGGGAAACACTACCTAACAACCACAGTCTTGTCCAGCAATGTGTCCCTAGCAACCGGCCTGCGTCTCTCACTGACGTAGTAATCAAATTTTTATAAAAATAAATGTAGGTTTGACCCCAGAGTAATATAATCAGATATAAGACATTTTATAATAACCCGCCATCCCCCAGAAGTAAGAACATATTATAATCACTTCTGTGATATTTACTTACAGGCAATGGCCATTCCTACGAATCCTATTCTAAACAGGATATTTTCGGGAAAGAAATTTCCCGTTTCACTGTGAAACGAAAAAGAAAAAGTTAATGTTAAATAATATCGAAAAATTTTCATAATTGTTTAATCTTAATAATCAGCAGTCTGATAATAATCTATAGGGATGAGGGAATGCGTTTCTCTGTCCTCTTGCAGCCCCTCTGGGTAATGGAAGCCATTTTGTTATTAGATATTTCCTCCATAATTAAGTAATTACCTTATACATTCCCAAACTATAAAATAAGAGTCGTGTAATTCTCCATCTTACCTGATGTACATCAGTGGGGGGGCATGGTCCTTGATCACAGTCAGGGTGTAGCCACCAGAGAGCCAGGCCACACACCAAAAGGCCAAGAAGATGGGGAAGAATCCCAATCCGTTGATTTCCATAATAGTGAAAAGTCGCCAATAAATTAGCAAAGCACACTCTGTGTCAATTCACAGAAAGAAAGACCGGGCTGCTGTCAGGGGAATATTTATAACCTCCCATCATCTCTCTGTGAAATCATAGTTAAGTGATGTCATCATGATGTCACAGTAAGGTCAGTTCTGCTGCTGTCAGGGGAATTCCCAAATTCTCAGCTCTCTGTGACATCATAGCTCAGTGATGTCATCGTGATGTCACAGTAAGGTCAGTTCTGCTCTGGAGCTGCCATGGTTTAGTATCTGCTATGAACTTATTTCTGCTATGCGCTTCGCAGACCCCAGAACATAAGTCATTGATGTAGTGACATTTTAGCGTTTTTTTTCACAGAGGTCAATGTAAGGTCATCTGTTATACTGTGCTAATAAAAACTATTTACCCCCCTCCATTGATTTTTCCATGTTGTTTCGGGTGACGGCATTGTATCACAGGGGATTACATTTGGTAAAAGAAGACTGACAGGACCAATGAAGGCATCACCCCCATATAACACAACCTCTAACATTTATATGAAATAACTGGGACTCAGACCAAGATGTGGGGTAAAGTGGGGGTCGGCCACAGCTTTTATTATTATTATGTCCGCTGGTTGGATAAACACATTGCAAGATAAACAGGTCACCCTGGGTGCCAGAACATTACAGGCGCGATGGGCATGCTCCAGTTGTTTCCGGGTGATTTCACGAACGGTAGAGACAAGATCCTCCTAGAACCGCCGCTGTGACGTCTGGAACAGAAGAAAATGATCAAAACAGGATGAACATAAAAACTCTGAATCAATTATCAACAAAATGACATTTAACTCCTTAACAAGATGTCACATACATGTACATGGCAGTCGTTGAAGGGAAGTATGGAGCGAGATCACGGGCTGGGGTCACTCCATACTTAGCGGGTAATGGTTGTGTAATATAGCCAACACCGCACTGCAATGGACAGAATCAAATATCACTTTGAGTCTGCCTGTTTAACCCATTAGATGCCAAAGTCAATCACGACAACAGCATCTAACGCGTTAGAATGAGAGGGACGACCCCCTCCGACGTGCCATTGTCCCCCCACGATGCTATAGCGGGATGCGGCTGGTTATAATGGCAGCCTGGGGGCCTAATGAAGGGTCTGCCATCTTTGTTCTCCGGCAGGGCTTCATAGGTGGCTGTAAGAATCACGATAAACTGCAATACGTTACTATTGCAGTAGATCGTGTGAGCGATCCAATGATCACTGGTTCAAGTCCACTAGGGGGACTACTAAACAGAATTTAAAAAAAGTAAAATAAATATCCCAAAAAAATATATATTTTTCTATTTCTAAAAAATTCCCTCTTCCCATTTTTTCCCTAAAGTAATGTTAAACAAAATAAGTTAGCATAACTGATATCGCCGCGTTTGCAAGTCCGAACTATTACAATCTGATGTTATCTAACCCACTCGCTGAACACTGTAAGCAAAAAAAATATGTAAAACATCCAAATTGCTGTTTTTTGGTCACGTTAGCTCCCCCAAAAAATGGAATAAAAACTGATCAAAAAGTCGCATGTACCCCAAAATGGTAACAAAAGCTCGCCTCGCAAAATCGAAGCCCTCACATCGCTCAATCTACGGAACCATAAAAAAAATTAAGTCTCTCAGATTTTGGAGACGCAAAACAAATTTTTTTAACAAATAGTTTTACAAAGTGGTAAAACATTACAAAATATACATTCAGTATCGCCGTAATCGTATTTATCCGTAGAATAAAGTGAACATGTAGTTATTACCGCACGATAGACGCCGTAAAAACGAAATCCCCCTGAAAATGGAACATTAGCTTTTTTTTTGCTCATTCCACCCCACAAATAATTTATTTTTCAGTTTCCCAGTACATTATCTGATACATTAAATGGTACCATAAAAAATGACAACTTGTCCCATAAAAAACAAGCTCTCATACGGTTATGCCGACGAAAAAATAAAAAAAGTGATGGCTTTTGGAAGGCGGGGAGTAATAAACGAATATGAAAAAACAAAAATTGGTCGTGTCATTAAGGAGTCAAATCAAGAGAGGGAGTGGGGGAAAGACGCCAAGCTGCAGGGTCCAAAGAGGAAGAGGACGAAGGGCATTACTATTTTATAGGGAGCTCTATAGCCCCCTACTATGTGATCACTGGCCAATCCCTGTAGATCATGATGAAGTGATGCCACCCCCCATTTATTTATTCTTAACCCCTTCAAGACACAGCCTGTTTTGGCCTTCAGGACACAGCCAATTTTTTCAAATCTGACATGTTTCACTTTATGTGGTAATAACGTTGGAATGCTTTTACCTATCCAAGCGATTCTGAGATTGTTTTCTCGTGACTCATTGGACTTTATGTTACTGGCAAAATTTGCTCGATACATTAAGTATTTAATTGTGAAAAACCCCAAAATGTAGCGAAAAATTGCAAAAAATAGAATTTTTCTAAATTTATATGTATCTGCTTGTAAGACAGATAGTTATACCCCACAAAATTGTTGCTAATTAACATCACCCATATGTCTACTTTAGATTGGCATCGTTTTTTGAACATCCTTTTATTTTTCTATGACATCACAAGGCTTAGAACTTTAGCAGCGATTTCTCACATCTCAAGAAAATGTCAAAAGGCTATTTTTACAGGGGCCATTTCAGTTGTGAAGTGGATTTTAGGGCCTTATACAGGGGCGGACATACCGCATGTGCAGCCGGTGCAGCTGCACAAGGGCCCCGCGTGGGAAGGGGGCCCGTTCAGTGGCGTAACTACCACAGTAGCAGCCGTAGCAGCTGCTACGGGGCCCGCGGCATGGGGGGGCCCGTGTCGCCCTGACAGGCACATTACATTTTATGTACCAGGCCTGGCGGCACGGGCCCCCTCATGCCTAGTAGCATCACAACACTAGGCATGAGGGGAGGGAGGGGGCGGGGGCCCGGTGATAGCCGCCACACTGCACTACCAATCGGGAGGGAGGGGGCGGGTGCCCGGGCCCGGTGATAGCCGCTACACTGCACTGCCAATCTGGCACAGATGAATAGGACAGGACGGCGATGCTGGTGGTAGGAGGAGCGCTCAGGCAGGGGAGAGGACAGGGGGCGGTGCGACGTAAGACTTCGGGCGGCTGGACAGTACAGTCAGGACTGCCGGAGAACTCATAGGATGAGCGGAGGACAGACACAGGACGAGTGGAGGACGTGCAGACTGCAGAGGACAGGTAGATGAAGTTAAAAAGTTCATGTCAGAAGGGAGAAGTTTTTATGTAGAAAAATCTGCCTCATAATTCCTTCCGGAATTTTGAGGCATATTTTGACCTGCCGGTAGAACACTTCCCGCGTTTTTCATTGCGTTTTTTTGTGGCGTTTTTCGGCCATCGGGCCGTGGGCAGGGAAACGCAGCAAAAAACGCATTTTCTGCCTGCCATTGTTGTCAATGGGAAGTCAGAGACAGAAACGCCCGAAGAAAGGGCATTGCGCTTCTTTTTCCCGCATGCGGTTTTTACTGCTCGCAGGAAAAATTTCATGGATTTCAATGGGAGGCACTTTCTGACGTTTTTCGCGAAAAAAACCTCAGTGTGAACTCCCCCTAACACAGGGGCGTAACTACTGCTATAGCAGCCGTAGCGGCTGCTACGGGGCCGCGGCATGAGGGGGCCCGCGTCACCTGCCGGCACGGGCCCCCACCTTGGCCGGAATCTCCGCTAGCTGCCGCTATGGCTGCTACAGCGCGATGCCACGGAACACTACGGCAGAGCAGGGAGTATCTCCCCGCTCTGCCATTAAACATAAGACATGTATCCCCTATCCACAGGATAGGGGATACGTGTGTGATCGCTGGCATTGATAGGGAGAACGGGGGACCGAAAGTCCCCTGAAGTTCTCCATCACAAACCTCGGACTTCCGGGGTCTGTGTCGGCAGCTCCGTAGAAATGAATGGAGCGCCGGTCACACTTGAGCTGCGCAGACACCGGAAGTCAGAGGTGAGTGATGGAGAACTTCGGGGGACTTTCGGTCCCCCGCTCTCCCTATCAATGCCAGCGATCACACATGTATCCCCTATCCTGTGGATAGGGGATACATGTCTTTTGTCTTTTCACACTGTAGGTCGCATTTTTTTGAGTGATTGGGGGTGTATGGCGTTCCCTACAGGGGGGGGGCTGTATAGCGTTCCCTACAGGGGGGGGCTGTAAGGCGTTCCCTACAGGGGGGGCTGTATAGCGTTCCCTACAGGGGGGGCTGTATAGCGTTCCCTACAGGGGGGTCTGTATGGCGTTCCCTAAAGGGGGGTCTGTATGGCGTTCCCTACAGGGGGGGGGCTGTATGACTTTCCCTACAGACCCCCCCTGTAGGGAACGCCATACAGAACCCCTGTAGATAACGCCATACAGACCCCACTGTAGATAACGCCATAAAGTCCCCCCTGTAGATAACACCATACAGCCCCCTGTAGATAACACCATACAGCCCCCCTGTAGATAACGCCATACAGCCCCCTCTGTAGATAGCGCCATACAGTCCCCCCTGTAGATAGCGCCATACAGTCCCCCCTGTAGATAGCGCCATACAGTCCCCCCTGTAGATAGCGCCATACAGTCCCCCCTGTAGATAGCGCCATACAGTCCCCCCTGTAGATAGCACCATACAGTCCCCCCTGTAGATAGCGCCATACAGTCCCCCCTGTAGATAGCGCCATACAGACCCCCCTGTAGATAGCGCCATACAGACCCCTCTGTAGATAGCGCCATACAGTCCCCCCTGTAGATAACGCCATACAGCCCCCTCTGTTGATAGCGCCATACAGTCCCCCCTGTAGATAACGCCATACAGCCCCCTCTCGCCGCAGCCCCCATCCTCCTGTCTCGGTCTGTGTTACAAGTGTACAAGGCTGCACTGGTGACGCGCTGCCGATGGCACGTGACCGCTGCTGCCAATAACTCCTCATTGGTGTGCTGCTGAGGACAGTAGTTCCACAGCAAATCGCTGTTGAGGGCATTGATTGGCTGCAGCGGTCATGTGCCATCGACCGCGCGTCACCACAGCAGCTTTGTAAACACAGAAAGGGATAGGGGCTGCGGAGGGGGAACGGAGGCGCCGGAGGAGGTGAGTATAGGTTTTTCATTTTCTTTGCCCACATTTAGGGACTTAGTTTAGATAAGAATTTAACCCGGAAAAAAATGTGTTACTTGTGTTCTAAACTGGTAATAAAATGTACAATATAAATCTTCCTTCATAATTTTTATTAGTAAGGTTTATTTTTATATGCATATATATGTTTAGGTAACTTTGTCGGTATTGGGGGGGGGGCGGGGGGGCCCTGGCACATTATCTGCACAGGGGCCTTTTGCAGTCTGTGTCCGCCACTGGCCTTATATATTAGAAACCCTCGATAAGTCACCCCATTTTAAAAACTTCACCCCTCAAAGTATTCAAAACAGCATTTAGAACGTTTCTTAACCCTTTAGATGTTTCACAGGAATTAAGGCAAAGTAGATGTGAAATGTTCAAATTTCTTTTTTTTTGTTGCAGAAATTCATTTTTTAACTATTTTTTTTGTAACACAGAAAGTTTTACCCAAGAAACGCAACTCAATATCTATTGCCCAGATTATGCAGTTTTTAGAAATACCCCACATGTGGCCCTAGTGCACTTATTGACTGAAGTACAGGCCTCAGAAACAAAGGAACACCTAGGGGATTTTGGGGCCTCCTTTTTATTAGAAAATATTTTAGGCTCCATGTCGGGTTTGAAAGGCTCTTGCTAAAACCACAGAAAAAGGCCATACTCACAGATTAGGTGGTGGGTAAAATACCCGTTCCAAACAGGACGCAACCAGGTCAGAGAATGCTGTTGATGGGAAGTGCCCAGGTGTGTTTAAATAATGATAGCCACTCCCACTAACCTTGAGGGGAGGGGTGTGTTGGGCATGGAAGTAATAATAAATAAATACTAAAGTACTGTGTATAGTGCACATGTGAGGTATAGGGGACATGACTAAGTGTAGTGTGTAGAGATCAGGGCTACACACTACACTTAGTCATGTCCCCTATACCTCACATGTGCACTATACACAGTACTTTAGTATTTATTTATTATTACTACACATTTACTTCCATGCCCAACACACCCCTGGTTGCGTCCTGTTTGGAACGGGTATTTTACCCACCACCTAATCTGTGAGTATGGCCTTTTTCTGTGGTTTTAATTATATTCTATGTCCCATTTTTTTGTATATGAAAGGCTCTTGCGGCACCAAAACAGTGGAAATCCCCCAAAAGTGACCCCATTTTGCAGAAATTATTGGAAGTAGGCTGTGAAAATGAAAATCTACATTCTTTCAAAGAAAATGTAGGTTTAGCTAATTTTTTTCTAATTTCCACAAGGACTAAAAGGAGAAAATGCACCACTACTTTTTTAAAGCAATTTCTCCCGAGTAAAACAATACCCCGCATGTGGTCATAAACGGCTGTTTGGACACACGGCGGAGCTTAGAAGGGAAAGAGCGCCATTTGGCTTTTGGAGCTCAAATTTAGCAGGAATGGTTTGCGGAGACCACGTCACATTTGCAAGGCCCCTAAGGGACCAAAACAGTGAAAACACCAAAAAAGTGACTCCATTTAGGAAACTACACCCCTTGAAGAATACATCTAGGGGTATAGTGAGTGTTTTGAACCCACAGGGGTTTCATAGATTTTATTAGAATTGGGCAGTGAAGATAAAAATCATTTTTTTCCAATAAGACGTAGCTTTAGCTCAACATTTTTCATTTTCTCAACAAATAAAGGAATAAAAGAACCCCAACATTTGTAAAGCAACTTCTCTGGAGTACGGCAATACCCCATTTGTGGTCATAAACTGCTGTTTGGGCATACGGCAAGGATCAGAAGAGAAGGAGTGCCATTTGGCTTTTGGAGCACAGATTTTGCTGGATTGGTTTCTTGACACCATGTCACTTTTGCAAAGCTCCTAAGGTGTCAGTACAGTGGAAACTCCCCAAAAGTGAATCGATTCGCGAAACTACACCCCTTGAGGAATTAATCTAGGGGTGAAGTGAGCATTTTGACCCCACAGGTGTTTCATAGATTTTATTAGAATTGGGCAGTGAAAATAAAAAAAATCCTTTTTCTTCAATAAGACGTAGTTTTAGCTGAAAATGTTTCATATTCTCAACAAATAAATGCAAAAAAGCACCCCAACACTTGTAAAGCAACTTCTCCTGTGTACGGCAATACCACATATGTGGCCATAAACTGATGTTTAGGCACAGAGTAGGGCTCAGAAGGGAAGGAGCGCCATTTGGCTTTTGGAGTACAGATTTTGCTGGATTGGTTTCTGGTCGCTATGTCGCATTTGCAAAGTCCCTGTGGGACCAAAACAGTGGATCCCCCCCCAGAAGTGACCCCATTTTGGAAACTACACCCCTCAAGGTATTCACCTAGGGGTGTAGTGAGCATATTAACCCCACAGGTGATTGGCAGAAATTGGTGTGCACGCGATGTTGCAGAGTGAAAATGGTTTTTCAATAGATATGCCAATAAGTGGCGCCCAGCTTGTGCCACTGGAGACACACACCCCAAAAATTGTTAAAAGGGTTATCCCGGGTATGGCGATGCCATATATGTGGAAGTAAACTGCTGTTTGGGCACACTGTAGGGTTCAGAAGGGAGGTAGCGCCATTTGGCTTTTGGAGCATGGATTTTGCTTGTAGTAGTTTTGTTTGGAGTCTTACTGGTGTTTCCGTTTATAATGTGGGGGTACATGTAAGGCGGGCTGGAGTATATAAGGGGCATAGTCAGGTGGTATAGTGGGGTAAAAAAAAAACAATAAAATAATCCATAGATGTGTGTTACGCTGTGACACAATCCTTTCTGCACAGGCCGGTGTTGGACTAATAAATGGTCCTTACTTATTCCCCTTTTGGTCCGCACTCCGCACCTTTGAAGTTTGGGGAATCTTGCTGGGTAGTGTTGTCCTGGTATAATATGGGCGCCCCACTTCCAGCAGATATGTTTGGGCCCTCCCCTTCCTGGTTCCCTAATTTTAGGGGCCTTGATAATTCGCCACTTGCAACAGAAGAAATGTTCCCCTCAGGCCGGCACAACTGCATATTTTTAATTTCCTAACTTATTGGTGCCTTGACTAATTTTATTTTTTCATAGACGTAGTGGTATGACGGCTGTTTTTTTTTGTGAGATGAGCTGTAGTTTTTATTGGTACCATTTTGTGGTGCATGCGACTTTTTGATCACTTGTTATCCTTTTTTTTTGGGAGGCAAGGTGACCAAAAAACAGCAATTCTGGCATATTTTTTTAGTTCTTTTTATACAGCGTTCACCTTGTGTTATAAATTACATGTTAGCTTTATTCTGCGGGTCAGTCCGATTCCGGTGATACCTAATTTATAGCACTTTTTATGTTTTACAACTTTTTGCACAATAAAATAACTTTTGTAAAGAGAATGGATTTTTACTGTCGCCAAGTTGTGAGAGCCATAACGGTTTTAAATTTTTCGTTGACGGAGCTGTATGAGGGCTTGTTTTTAGCGAGACGAGTTATAGTTTTTATAGACACCATTTTTGGGTACATGCGACTTTTTGATCACTTTTTATTTCAATTTTTGGAAGACAAAGTGACCAAAAAATAGCAATTATGTCAGTATTTTTTAGTTTTTTTTTTTACGCCGTTCACTGTGCGGAATAAATAACATCATATTTTTATAGTTCAGGTCGTTACGGTCGCAACGATACCAAATATGTATGGCTTTATTATTTTTATCAATAATAAATGACTTGATAAGGGAAAAAGGGCGATTGTGTTTTGTGTTATTATTTGAAACTTTTATTGTATTTTTTACAACTTTTATTTTTACTTTTTTTTACACTTTTTTTTACACTTTTCTTTAGTCCCACTAGGGGACTTGAAGGTCCAACTGTTTTTTTGATGTTCTAATACATTGCACTACCTATGTAGTGCAATGTATTAGAACTGTCAGTAGTTCACTGACAGCAAGCCGATCAGGCTCCGCCTCCGGGCGGGGCCTAATCGGCTAACGTAATGGCAGATAGGAAGCTATTGACAGGGCAACCAGTTGCCATAGTAGCAGTCGCCAGCCTTGCCATCGCATGGCAAGGCTGCCGATTGCATACAAACCACTTTGATGCAGCGATTGCATTGAATCGCTGCATTGAAGGGGTTAACGGCAGGAATCGGAGCTAGCTCCGGTTCCTGCCGATAGATCGGGGTGTCCGCTGTAACATACAGTGGACACCCACTGCTGATGACGCCGGCTCAGCTTCTGAACCGGAAGCTGAGCCGGCGCCATCTTGCCGATGGTACCGGAAGCCTCCTGGGCCCCGCCGACGACGGGACATAGGAGGATTCCGTTACAGACTGATCGGGAGGTAAGTATTAGCCCTCCGATCGCCTTTGCAGCCACTGGCAACCCAGCGATCACGTTGCTGGGGTGCCGATGGCTATAAACTCCTCACATTCTGCGATCTCTATTGAACGCAGCATGTGAGGGGTTAATCGGTCGGATCGGAGGCTAGCTCTGGTCCTGGCCGATACCTCAGGGTGCCAGCTGTAACATACAGCTGTCACCCGGCGGTGATGTCGCTGGCTCAGCTCCTGAGCCAGCTTCATCTCCATGATGTACAGTTACGTGGAGATGCGGGAAAAGGCCATCTCCCATGACATAACTGTACGTGAAATTGCGGGAAGGGGTTAAAGTGACCCCGCCAGTCAAAGCTCCCAACCGTATGCCCCTGGGGAGCTGAAAAGCTCTATACAGTGATCTGCATGTACTATAATTATTAACCCCTTGATGTTGAAACCTATTTTGTCTTTTAAGCTGCAAATATTTTTTTTCGCTTTTGTCTCCCTTCATTGTGACTATTTTGTGGTACATTCAAATTAACATTTAAAGTGTAGCTAAACGTTCGACAAACTACTGACATGTCATAGAGACATGTCAGAAGTTTAGATTGGTGGGCGTCAGAGCACTGAGACCCCCAACAATCGCTATATTGAAGCAGCTGAATCACTCGTGTGAGCGCTGAGCCGCTTCGTGTCTATTTGGCCAGCAGCCATACCGTTAAGGCGGTACCGTCCAGTGGGTCCACGTACCCAACGTTACAGCCAAATGGAGCTCCTTCCGTTCTAAGCCCTGCCGTGTGCCCAAACAGCAGTTTATGACCACATATGGGGTATTGCCGTATTCGGGAGAAATTGCTTTACAAATGCTGGAGTTCTTTTTTTCCTTTATTTGTTGAGAAAATGAGAAATTTTGAGCTAAAGCTACGTTTTATTCAAGAAAAGGGATTGTTTTTATTTTCACTGCCCAATTCTAATAAATTCTATGAAACATCTGTGGGGTCCAAAAATTCACTACACCCCTAGATGAATTCCTCAAGGGGTGTAGTTTCCTAAATGGAGTAAATTTTTGGGCGTTTTCATTGTTTTTGGTCCCTCAGGGGCTTTGCAAATGTGACATGGCCTCTGTAAACTATTCCTGCTAAATGTGATCTCAAAAAGCCAAATGGCGCTCTTTCCCTTCTGAGCCCCACCGTTTGTCCATGTAGATTGTGCCACCTAGCGCCCCATGTAAATAGTGCCACACACGTCCCTGTATATAGTGCCACACATGCCCCTGTAGATAATGCCGCAGTGCCCTCTATATACAGGGTGTACTGCATCAATATATACAGGGGGTACTGCACCATTATATACAGGGGGTACTGTCTCATTATATACAATGTCACAGTACCCCCTGTAGATGGCGCCACACAGCACCCATGTAGATTGTGTCACCCCCACTGTATATAGTGCTCAGTGGCGGATTATCATTAGGGCGTTTCGGGCGGTCGCAAGGGGCCCAAGGCTGCCAGGGGGCCAAAGGCTCCCAGGGGGCCTATGACCGCCCGAACCCCCTCATGCCCAGTGGCGTCGCTAGCACCGGAGGGAGCCCCGGTGCCAGGACCGCACCTGTCAGGCGAGGGGAGCTTTGCTTCTACTTAGCAGCCGTGGTCTGTGCTGCTTTAGAAGCTCCCCCTCCAGCCACCCTTCCCTGCTCTAAACATCTCTCCTCTGCTGCTAGCTGTCGGGACATGGGGGAGGGGAGACTGTCGGCGGGCTCTGTGCTGTGAGCAGGAGAAGAGCTGCAGTGAAGACATAAAAGGTAAGTGCATGTGTGTTTAATGTCCATATTCATGTTATGTTTAATGTCCATATTCATGTATGTTTAATATCCATATTCATGTGTGTTTAATGTCCATATTAATGTATGTTTAATGTCCATATTCATGTATGTTTAATGTCCATATTCATGTGTTTACAAGGTGTACTTTGTGTATAACGTGCATACTCGTGTATAATGTGCCTACTTTGTGTATAATGTGCATACTCGTGTGTACTTTGTGTACTATGCATACTTTGTGTATAATGTGCCTACTTTGTGTACTTTGTGCATAATGTGTGTACTTTGTGTACTGTGCATACTTTGTGCATAATGTGCGTACTTTGTACTGTGCGTACTTTGTGCATAATGTGTGTACTGTGCGTACTTTGTGCATAATGTGCGTACTTTGTGCGTATTTTGTGCATAATGTGCGTACTTTGTGCATAATGTGCATACTTTGTGCATAATGTGGTACTTTGTGTACTGTGCATACTTTGTGCATAATGTGCCTACTTTGTGCATTATGTGCGTACTTTGTGTACTTTGTGCATAATGTGCGTACTTTGTGCATAATGTGCGTACTTTGTGCATAATGTGCGTACTTTGTGCATAATGTGCGTACTTTGTGTACTTTGTGCATAATGTGCGTACTTTGTGCATAATGTGCCTACTTTGTGCATAATGTGCGTACTTTGTGCATAATGTCCTTACTTTGTGCATAATGTGCGTACTTTGTGCATAATGTGGTACTTTGTGTACTGTGCGTACTTTGTGCATAATGTGCCTACTTTGTGTACTTTGTGCATAATGTGCGTACTTTGTGCATAATGTGGTACTTTGTGTACTGTGCGTACTTTGTGCATAATGTGCATAATGTGCGTACTTTGTGCATAATGTGCGTACTTTGTGCATAATGTGCGTACTTTGTGTACTGTGTGTACTTTGTGCATAATGTGCGTACTTTGTGCATAATGTGCGTACTTTGTGCATAATGTGCCTACTTTGTGCATAATGTGCATACTTTGTGCATAATGTGCCTACTTTGTGTACTAGTGTTTAGGTAGTGTTAGCAATAGTTACGGCGCGGCAGGGTGGTGGTGGAGAAGGGGGGCCCAAGTTTGGGTAACAGCCCAGGGCCCATGGTCTTCTTAATCCGCCACTGATAGTGCTATCCCCCTTCCCCTGTAGATAGCACCTCTGAAGCTCCCTCCAGAAGAGGAATCCCCTCTATTTATTTTTTTCATAACTCAGAATTTTGCTACAATAACATTGAGACGTTCTTATTCCTCCAGGTTCATGAGGACAGATCTATGGAAGACTCAGTATTATTATTATTGACAGTAATGAAGACAAAAACAGGTTTCAGGTGGTAGAAAATGACTTTACTAAACCGTTTTATAAGCCAACAAACAAGGACCATGAGGATAGTAAACAGTCCGCTGCTTCTCTCTCCTTGTGGTAAGATGATATTGGGGAGAAAGGTTGGAGGTGGTGGATGTCTCGGCACTTGGTTGTATTTCTGGAGCCTCTGCAGTTTGAGATGTTCCTGCTCGGCTGTGACGTGCCATTCCACCTCGCTGTAGAGTCCACTGGTCATAAACAGTTCTTGCAGTTCTTTCTCCCCGTTTGTAAGATTTTTTTTTGAGAAAGGTTGGAGCTGATGGCCGTCTTGGCACTTGGTCGCAATCTCTGGAGTTCATCAGTTTAGGATGTTCCTAGAGAAGTTCCTGCTCGGCTGTGACGTGCCATTCCACCTCATCTCTAGTGTCCACTGTTTATAAACGGTTCTTGTAGTTCGTCCTCCCTGATGTAAGATGATATTTGGGAGAAAGGTCGGAGATGGTGGATGTCTTGGCACTTGGTCGCCATCTCCAGATCTTCTGCAGTTTGGGATGTGATAACTGCTTGGCTGTGGCGCGCCATTCCACATCATTGTATAAAACTGGAAATAAGAGAAAGTAAACCTGTAACTATATGGACAAATCTTCTAATATTTCTAAAACATTATTAGATGATCATGGAGACAGTAGTGACCATAACAGCTAAACCCAGTGGTAGTAGTCATCATTGTCTGGGCAAGGTCCAAGGGGGCAGAGGGTGGGTAGTGGAGTGGTTATTTCCTTACATTTATGGGGGGGGGGATCCCCTTTTAACCCGTTAGTGACCGGCCCATAGTGTTTCTTTAAAACGGACAGGCATCTGGGTGTGCGGTCTGATGAAAGCGTGTCATGTCACCGTCCACGATGATCCTCATTATACTCCAGAGTCCTGGTTCTTCTCCCTCTTGGAGATGGTGAAGCTTTTCCGGGTAATTGTTATAGATAAACTCTAAGAAAATAAACACATATCCACATTATAAACCCCATGATTGTAGAGATGAATAATAATGTTATTACGAGGTCTGGTATACGAAGTGATAATGAGGTGACGTCTACTGACCTGCATATTCTGATAGTACCTCAATACATTCACCAGCATGAGGACCAACGTCGACCACTCCATGATCTTTGCTGTCATTTCACTGATCTGTGAAAAAATATCAAAATTAATACATTAAAAATTGCACAAAACAAGAACTTTCCACCCGGGGCGAGGTTTTGCTGCATTCATGTTTATTGCATACTCCATGTGACTGACGGCGATGCCAAAATGGACCTGACCCATTGTCATGTGACACCATATCCATTACATTGCGGGCGTCACGATCACCATGGTGCTGAGAATAAGCACAAAGATTATAGGTCCAATTGTTTTCCTATAGAACGGCTTCTAGGGGTGCAAATAAAATCTGTACATAGCTTTACACATTGATCTCCAGCGCACAGGTGGGTGTATACGGATACCCTACTTCCAATGACTGGTAATTTATTATATAGGAAAATAACGTTTAATAAGTGTCTTATAGAATTTACTACATATTTATGTGAGATAAATGTTAATATAATACATATATAGCAAGGACAGTACCGCTTGCTTTCTATTCAGTATGTTCCTGCAAGAAGCTGAACAATGTTACCAGATGGCGCTGTGTTACACCAGCATTTCGCCATCTGACGGACAAGATCAGAAAATGAAGGGAAATGATCACCTCAGGATCTGATGTTTCCTACATGTGAACCTAAAGACAAGGACAATTGGATTCCATTCAAATATTATTTAAGAAAGGATACAGAAAACGACTAAGGTCATGGCCATTATGCAGGACGCCAGTCTGAAATGGCTGATGACTCTTCGGCTTTCGGGCACTTTGTAGAGGAGTATGGACTGCCAAAGGTTGTAAAGGCTGCCAAACCCGAATGCAATGAAAGCGGAAATCCGGTGAGTCATTGGATAACAGTAGGTCTAGAAAACAAGCAGACAGAGGTCCGAGCAAATCTTATGGAACTAATCACTAATTTTCCCTCAGAACTTCCCAATAAATCCTAAATAACGTGTTCTGATATAATAACCACAGAGACATAATGGATATAGAGGTTGGTCTCTTGCTTGTGACTCCTTTCTATTAGACACATCTATTACATGGTCGTCCATTCATTGGAATAAGCCATGTAATACCACTTTATGATGTGGCCACCCGGTGATAACCACTGATAATGATCACCAGGGGTTCAGCTGATTGCCAGCGGGTCGCTATTTAGTGAAGATGGGACAACCCCATCAATGTAAAACATTTATTAACTTACCGAAAATGTAGCCATCACGGCTGTCCCGACGCATGATAACCATCCAATTGCCATGAGGATCTTTTAAACCAAGGTCTGACGATCCCCAAAGGCTTCAGCATGGAACATAATGAACTTATAATGTAGAAACGTCAGGCCCAGAGCTGAAAAAGAGAAAATAAGCCAAATAAATCCTGTACCGTGCAAAACGTGTAAAACAACCTAATAACATCTATGACGCGCGGACCAAGCGCTAAACCCAAAAAGAAACCTACAATAATGGACGAGAACATTTATCTGCATCGTCTGATCCGGACAATTATTATCAATTGAAATGAACAAAACTTTATTTATTTTTTAGAAAAATCTGATTACTGCTGCATGAAGAGACTATTATAATCACTTCCGTGATTGTTACTTACAGGCAATGGCCATTCCTATGAATCCCATTCTAAACAGGATATTTTCTGCAAAGAAATTTCCCATTTCACTGCAAAACAAAACAGAAAACACTCAATGTTAAATAATATGGAAAAATTGTCAGAATTGTTTCATCTTAATAATCAGCAGTCAGATAATCTATAGGACTGAGGGGATGATGTACATCAGTGGGGGGGCATGGTTGTTGATGTGAGGTCAGGGTGTAGCTAGCAGAGAGCCAGGCCACACACCAAAAGGCCAAGAAGTTGGAGAAGAATCCCAATCCATTGGTCTCCATAAAGTGAGAAGTCGCCAATAAATTAGCAAATCGCACTGTGTCAATTCATGGAAAGAAAGACCGGGCAGCTGTCAGGGGAATATTTATAACCCCTCGTCATTTCTCTGTGACATCAGCACGGCTCTGCGTCCTCGGCGGGGAAGATGATGTAGATATTGATAAGAAGAAGAGGAGGGTTGTCGCTCAGAAGATGACGAGGGCGATCTCCGCCGACCGTGCCTGCGCCCACCGCCAGATCTGTGTTTCCTCCCGCTCCTTGACGATTCCTTTGCAAAAACCTGAAAGAGAAAAAAGGGACAAGGCAGAAGCGTGATTAACATCAAATCGATCCCCCTTGGCACCAACAGCATGTGCCACATCCCTGCTCGGACCCTCCAGCTGCGGGCCAGAACTGGACGGTACATTCAATAATGACACAGTTGTGCAGGAGACCGCAGCCCTGGCTGAGACCGGACGACTTCTTCTCCAGCTCTTGTCCTCTGATAGGGGGTTGGGCCATGCAATGCCCTCACTGCTGTGCCCCTGCGCCGTCTCACGTCACCATCCACGATGGTCCTCTTTATACTCCAGAGTCCTGGTTCTTCTCCCTCTTGGAGATGGTGAAGCTTTTCCAGGTAATTGTTATAGATAAACTCTAAGAAAAGAAACACATATCCACATTATAAACCCCATGATTGTAGAGATGAATAATAATGTTATTACGAGGTCCGGTATACGAGGTGATAATGAGGTGACGTCTACTTACCTGCATATTCTGATAGTAGCTCAATACATTATAAACCTAAAAACGGAGTCCGACACACCAAGGTTAGATTAAAAATAACAAGTTTTATTAGAACAATAAACAAAAAACTTTTAAAAGTTAAAGATGATAGCCACAGTATGAAAGGATACCGGACAGTGAAATATGCAATGTTAAAGTGATAATACATTAGATAACAAAGTGACAAATGGGAAAATTGACAGTTCCTATTACACGAGTAAATAGATGCATGAGTGTGAGTATAGAGAAAGTGTGCACACAGTCCTGCATCCAGTAAACAGGTGAAAACCACACCAAGCGGTGAATATTAGTCACAGTCGGATGCAGGAGTTTGAGTGCAGCAACAGTATTACTCACATGTATATAGGCATCAACGGGTGTATGCATGCATGAAAGCAGCAACACACCAAATTAATGAAAGACTCTAAGATAAAGAAGGACGTCTTACCCATGTCACAATCAATACTGTCTGGCATCAACCCCGACGCGCGTTTCGGCCCTCGAGCCTTCGTCTGGGGGTGGTGTCAGAAAGTAAGGAGGCATCATTTAAGCAACCCAAGACCAATAAAACATAAGGGGGGCAGCTGAGGCTGCTAAAAATCAGTATTAACAACTAAGGTATCGCGGCCCGACAGTCCGGTGTGTCAGCCGCCGGAACCGGAACACAGACGAGGGTCACGCGTCCCGCAGCCTGGTCCGGCCAGGGACAAAGACAGCCAGACAAAAGTTCCAGCGTGTCAACATCCCAGGCACGAACTCAGACCCCGGAAGACGGGAGCCACGCCTCCAAGATGCTCCGGCCGAGGCAGCGAAGACCCAGACTGACAGGCCGCGCATGCGCACTGGGCAGAAGACGGAGCGACACGAATCATAAGAAAAATTTGTATATATGTATATAATGTGTTAGATTACACTTGTGCACAGATTGCACAAGTGCCAAAATCAATGATAGGGTATTTGGATGAATTTGACCAAGGTACACATAGCACAAAGGAGAAAATGAATATGAATAAATAAAAAAATAATAAATAAATAGATGAATAAATGAAATCAAATATATTATATATAGAAATATATATATAAATATAACAAAACATATATGATAAAGATGGAGATGGAAAAAATATAATAAAATAAATTAAAATAAAAGAATAAAGGTCATAATGAAATAAATATGAATATTAATATTAAATTGGTCACAATTAATTCTTTGTTTGACTGTCCCTATTACTTTCCCTACCGCAATTTCATAGTATAAATAAAATGATATAAATTGGATGATATGAATTATGTTGCATGTGTGCGTGTGTGCCATATCCAAAGAGATTTCCGTGTGTTTTCTCAAAACAGACATAGACAGATGCAATCAAGTGAATTCAGATAATTACAGTGTTGTAGTACGGTTTGAATAAGAATATACAAGTATAAATTGTTATACGAGGCATGTGAGCACATAACCAAACATATACATAAAAACATATACATACACATATACATATATATATATATATATATATATATATATATATATATACATACACACACACACACATACATCCACACATTCACATATACAAAAGTGCCAAAGTTCAAATACAATATAATATGTACACTCAATACATTAGAAATTTAAAAATTAACGACATATGTAGATATAATAATTTTAATACAGATTTAAATAAAAAGA
Source organism: Rhinoderma darwinii (assembly GCF_050947455.1). Lineage (NCBI taxonomy): Eukaryota > Metazoa > Chordata > Amphibia > Anura > Rhinodermatidae > Rhinoderma > Rhinoderma darwinii. The sequence continues at coordinate 756,667 of NW_027461831.1, forward strand.
CATGCCCACAATAAAAAGAGCTTTGATAGTGGTTGGAGTGTAGTGGTGTGGTGATGTTGTGATGATGAGGGACAGGTGTGTATAACAAGCTCCAATATAAGAAATCATCAAATGTATATTGTGTATATATATTTATAGAACAGACATTAATTCGGATCTGATGATCATACAAATACGCTCAAAGAATGGTGAAGAGGTGTATAATACGTAATGGTGATGGCACTATTAAATGCACCAATGATAAAAGTGACATGAAAGTGCATGTGCTACTGGATAAGTGACAGTGACTAGATATAATAAGTAAATATATGATTAAACTACCAAATCAGAATATGTGGATAGGTGTGTCAAAAAAAAAAATATATGTATATATAAGATATATGTGTGTGTGCGTGCAAGAATGGAAAAAATAAAATAAAGTGAGTGAAGAATGTGTATGTGTATGTGTGTGATATAGAAGTAATGATAGAGTGAGAAATTTTTTATATATATTTGAATAATATGATAAAATAGTGTGAGGAACACACTCAACTAATCCCTGCGGGTAAGGAAAATGTTTACATCCAATTGTGCAAAATTGCACTAAAAAATGCATATCAAAATATCCATACATATTAATATTGTATCCCCAGGTCTTCTGCATATCCATTGTTGTAAGATAGTTGAGTAAATCCCCTAAAATAAACTGTTTAGAGATCGAATGAGGGAGTTGTTATGGTCTCAGGAAGTCATTAAATGTTAGATCACAGCAAGTTCATAAACGATCATCTGTAACATTAAAAATAAAAGTTAGAAAAATAAAAGTTAGAAACGACAGTAACTTGATCGTTGCTAGACAATTAAAACTGACACCATGGAAGATCCCGACACCTCTATAAAAATGCTGCAAATCCCAAATTTTCGTTCAAACCATTTGGTTGTACTGTCTTTAGTTTCCAGATCCATCTGGATTCCAATTTTGACAGTTTTTTCATTATTGAACCACCTCTCAGGTCAGTTCTTACACAATCAATGCCTTTGACTTTGAGGGCTCTGGATTCACATCCATGGTACTTAAAGAAATGCCTCGGGAGGGTTTTTAATGATTCAATGTTTTCTGGGGCAGTGCCCCTCGCTGCCTCTATGCTATTCACGTGTTCCCTTGTTCTAATCTTGAGTTCTCTACTAGTGAGACCAATATAGATCTTTGGGCATGGACACCATGCGTAGTAGACCACTCCCTTGGTACCACAGTTGATTGGCCAAGTGATTTTGTATGTCATCTTGCCAGTCGAATCCACAAATTCATCGCTGTTAGCCACATTTGGGCAGGCTATACATCTTCCGCAGGGGCGACAGCCCCATTTTGGTTTGGACGCTCCAAAGATTGGTTTTATACTTTGGGGTTGGTGGTAACTGTGGACAAGGGTATCGGGAAGATTCCTTGCTCTTCTCGATGCTACTGCAGGTTTTGCAGGGAGAATCTTTGATAAGGTAATATCGGTTTGTAATATTGACCAGTGTTTGGCCAGACATTTCCTCATCTGCCCCCACCTGTCATGGTAGGTAGTGACATACCTGATTGTCGAATCCACATTTCTCTTGGTGGTAGGGAGAAGGAGTTGGATCCGTGTTGAACGCCTTGCCCTCTCATATGCCCTGTTAATACATCTTCTGTTGTATCCCCTGTCAAGAAAGCGTTGTTTAAGGTTCTTTGCCTGTATCTCAAAGTCATCGTTAGATGAACATAGCCTTTTAATCCTCAAAAACTGACCGATGGGGATGGCACGGATCAAATGACTCGGGTGCGAAGATGAGGCATGTAAATATGAATTGACTGACGTATCCTTTCTATGTATATCTGTCCTGATATAACCGTCATTATCACGTCTGACAAGTACGTCCAAAAAATCAATAGCTACTTCACTAGTTTTCCAAGTCAGGTGAATATTGAGATCATTGATGTTGAGATTTGTCATGAAAAGAGCAAATTCATCACTCGTGCCATGCCAAATGATAAAGATATCATCAATGAACCGGGTCCAAAGGACCACCTTGTCCATTGATGATATCCGGTCGGATAGAAACAGATCCCTCTCCCACAGCCCCAGGAACAAATTGGCATATGAAGGTGCGCAGGCTGCCCCCATTGCCGTACCCTGGAGCTGTAGGTAGAAGGATCCGTTAAAAGTAAAGAAGTTGTGCGTGAGCACAAATTCTAGAAGGGTGAGAATAAACTGGGACATGGATGGGTTGCTGTCAGTCATCCCCAGAAAGTATGACACTGCCTGGAGACCATCCTGATGTCGGATGTTGGTATATAGGGATTCTACGTCACACGTAGCTAGCAACATGTTGGGTTCTAATTGGATCCCTTCCAGTCTTTTAAGGAGATCTGAGGAATCTCTGAGATATGATGGTAGGGTCTCGACCATGGGTTTCAGTATAGCATCAATATACTTACTTATGTTGTCGCTTAAGTTGCCTCTTCCAGATATAATGGGGCGCCCTGGTGGTGATTTGGGGTCTTTATGTATCTTGGGTAATAAGTATAAGCATGCTACTGTGGGATCCTGTACCATGAGACATTCAGTGAGGGCCGCAGAGATAGTACCCTCATTTAGAGCTTCTTCTAATATATCATCAAGCAGACCACTGAAAGAAGAGAGAGGGTTAAAGGTCAACTTTTTGTAGCAGGTCGTGTTTCTCAGTTGTCGATATGCTTCCCGTTCATACAAAGCCCTTGGCCACATCACTATATTGCCCCCCTTATCTGCGGGTTTAATTACAGTATCCTCGAGAATTTTTAGTCTCTTTAGACTCCTCCGTTCAGCACAGGTTAGATTGTCATGCTTAATACCCGTGGAAATTCTCTCGAAGTCGCGAGCTACCAGTTTAACAAATAAATCGATCGGTGGGCATATAGTGAGTGGAGGAAATTTGGAAGATCGTTTTCTTATATTTTGGGGGATCATACCTGTCTCAGGATTTTGTTGTTCTTTAAGTAGCTGTTGTAAGGACTGTAAAGCCTCTCTTTCTTCCGGTGTGTCAAAGATCTCATCTTCCTTCCTATGGAACCATCTTTTGAAGATCAATCCTCTGGCAAATAGGTGTAAGTCCTTTATAGCTGTAAAGGTGTCAAAGTGAGAAGAAGGTGCAAAAGTCAACCCCTTGGACAGTACCCCAATATCTACAGGGGACAACTGATGGGTAGACAGATTAATTACCTGCATTCTCGGATTCTCAGGCAGTTGGGTGGCCGTTGGAATACGCCAGCCTTCTCCTCTTTGTCTATTGGATGGATCATAGTTATATGTCTGCATCCGTTGTTCGCTACCCCAACCTCCATGCCGAGTCTTCTGTCTAAACGTGTTTGGTCTCCTATAATCTATACCACTCCGTGTCCTGCCTCTCTGCGCATTCTCTTCAGGCTCTGACATTGAGCTCGCTGATGACACGGAGGGAGATCTTCTCCCATCCATACGGAATTGTTTGGGATATTGCCACCTGTACATACGGTTTGTCAATTTGTCGTTTAGGTCTCGTTGGAATTTCCGACTTTTGATGTCTTGAATATTCTTCTCCCATTTGTCCGTCTCCAGGTCAAGTTGTTGGAATGTATTGATCCACTCCTCATCACTCAACTTGGTCTTGAGTTCAGTCTGTGTTTTTTCGATCTCAGCATTAAGCATCTCAAGTGTCTGCTTATCCAGACCAATCAACAGTTCCATAAATGTTTGGGATGATGTCCTGCAAGTGTCCTCCCACCGGGAGACAAAGCATTCGTCCAAACTGTTGAGGGTCGGGAATACCTGAATCCTGAGTCCTCTGGGTATAAGACCTCTCTGTAGATACTTCTCCAAAAAGGCCTTATTCCACCATGTTTTAGTCCGCTTGTGAACCAGTGACCTGAGATTATTTTTGATAGCAGCTATATTACCCCGGGTGTCGGGATCTCCCACTGTGGGATCATCTTTAAAGACCAAGTCTAGTTTGGTCAACCAGGATCTTTCCCTGGCCTTGAAGTCCATGCTGGTGGACCTCCCAGAATCTGCAAAGAAAACAGAGCTTAAAGTACTATACCTATGTGGAGAGCACCAAAAGGGCAGCGCCAGCCAAACCCAAATCCCAAAAGGTTAAACATTGATGAGATAAATATCTGTTATATACATATAAGATGTTTAAGGGGACAAAGAAAGTGATGTCTACTTACCTGCATATTCTGATAGTAGCTCAATACATTCACCAGAATGAGGACCAACATCGACCACTCCATGATCTTTGTTGTCATTTTACTGATCTGTGAAAAAATATCAAAATTAATACATTAAAAATTGCACAAAACAAGAACTTTCCACCCGGGCCGAGGTTTTGCTGCATTCATGTTTATTGTATACTCCATGTGACTGACGGCGATGCCAAAATGGACCTGACCCATTGTCATGTGACACCATATCCATTACATTGCGGGCGTCACGATCACCATGGTGCCTAGAATAAGCACAAAGATTATAGGTCCAATTGTTTTCCTATAGAACGGCTTCTAGGGGTGCAAATAAAATATGTACATAGCTTTACACATTGATCTCCAGCGCACAGGTGGGTGTATACGGATACCCTACTTCCAATGACTGGTAATTTATTATATAGGAAAATAACGTTTAATAAGTGTCTTATAGAATTTACTACATATTTATGTGAGATAAATGTTAATATAATACATATATAGCAAGAACAGTACCGCTTGCTTTCTTATTCAGTATGTTCCTGCAAGAACCTGAACAATGTTACCAGATGGCGCTGTGTTACACCAGCATGTCGCCATCTGACGGGCAAGATCAGAAAATGAAGGGAAATGATCACCTCAGGATCTGATGTTTCCTACATGTGAACCTAAAGACAAGGACAATTGGATTCCATTCAAATATTATTTAAGAAAGGATACAGAAAACCACTAAGGTCACGGCCATTATACAGGACGCCAGTCTGAAATGGCTGATGACTCTTCGGCTTTCGGACACTTTGTAGACGAGTATGGACTGCCAAAGGTTGTAAAGGCTGGCAAACCCGAATGCAATGAAAGCGCAAATCCGGTGAGTCATTGGATAACGGTAGGTCTAGAAAACAAGCAGACAGAGGTTACAGCAGATCTTATGGAACTAATCACTAATTTACCCTCAGAACTTCCCAATAAATCCTAAATAACGTGTTCTGATATAATAACCACAGAGACATAATGGATATAGAGGTTGGTCTCTTGTTTGTGACTCCTTTCTATTAGACACATCTATTACATGGTCGTCCATTCATTGGAATAAGCCATGTAATACCACTTTATGATGTGGCCACCCGGTGATAACCGCTGATCATGATCACCAGGGGTTCAGCTGATTGCCAGCGGGTCCCTATTTAGTGAAGATGGGACAACCCCATCAATGTAAAACATTTTTTAACTTACCGAAAATGTAGCCATCACGGCTGTCCCGACGCATGATGACCATCCAATTGCCATGAGGATCTTTTAAACCAAGGTCTGACGATCCCGAAAGGCTTCAGCATGGAACATAATGAACTTATAATGTAGAAACGTCAGGCCCAGAGCTGAAAAAGAGAAAATAAGCCAAATAAATCCTGTACCGTGCAAAACGTGTAAAACAACCTAATAACATCTATGACGCGCGGACCAAGCGCTAAACCCAAAAAGAAACCTACAATAATGGACGAGAACATTTATCTGCATCGTCTGATCCGGACAATTATTATCAATTGAAATGAACAAAACGTTATTTATTTTTTAGAAAAATCTGATTACTGCTGCATGAAGAGACTATTATAATCACTTCCGTGATTGTTACTTACAGGCAATGGCCATTCCTATGAATCCCATTCTAAACAGGATATTTTCTGCAAAGAAATTTCCCATTTCACTGCAAAACAAAAAAGAAAACGCTCAATGTTAAATAATATGGAAAAATTGTCAGAATTGTTTCATCTTAATAATCAGCAGTCTGATAATCTACAGAACTGAGGGGATGATGTACATCAGTGGGGGGGCATGGCTGTTGATAACAGTCAGGGTGTAGCTAGCAGAGAGCCAGGCCGCACACCAAAAGGCCAAGAAGATGGAGAAGAATCCCGATCCGTTGAACTCCATAATAGTGAAAAGTCGCCAATAAATTAGCAAATCACACTCTGTGTCAATTCACGGAAAGAAAGACCGGGTTGCACTTCCCTGCAGTCCCTGGCGCTCTACCTATGTGTTTCACCGTCATCTAGACAAGATCCTCCTAGAACCTCGCGCTGTGATATCTACAACAGAATAAAATAATCAAAATAATCAAAACAGGATGAACAAAAAAATTCACTGAAACAATCAACAAAATAACATTTATTTCCTTAACCCCTTAACGACCAAGGACGAAAATGTACGTCATGGTCGGCTGCTAGTTCCCGCACCATGACGTACATTTTCGTCCGCATTTCAAACTGTCACTCTGTGTAAACCCAGAGTGACAGACCCGCGCTGACAGTTGTCCCCGACAGCTGAGACATCAGTCTTGCCGGACAGCGGACCATCGCCGCTGATTTCGGCAGTTAACCCCTTAAGTGCGGCGACGGATTGCCGTCGCCGCATTTAAGTGGTTTGAAGCACATCAGCAGCCCCCACGAAGTGATCGTGGGGGCTACCGATGCTTGTCACGGCAATCGGAGGTCAGATAATGACCTCCGGGTTGCCATGCATGGAAGCCTCGGAGGAACAGCCTCCGGCCATTCCTCCTCTGCTTCCTGTCAGTGTGACAGTCACGTCACAATGACAGTTAGAGTACATTACACTACGTGTGTAGTGTAATGTACTCTAGCAGCGATCAAAGCTGCAAGACTAAGTGTCCCCTAGTGGGACAAGTAAAAAAAGTAAAAAAAAGTAATAAAAATGTTTTAAAAAAAGTGTAAAAATAAAAGTTAGAAGTGATATAAACACTAAATGCTTTTTTTCCTATAATAAGACTTTTATTATAGAAAAAAAATGAACACGTTAAAAAAGTACACATATCTGGTATCACCGCGTTCGTAACGAACCCAACTATAAAACTATAATGTTATTTTTCCCGCACGATGAACACCCCAAAAAAAATCAATAAAAAACTACGACAGAATCGCAATTTTTTGGGTCACCACCGCTCCCTAAATAAAGAATAAAAAGTGATCAAAAAGTCGCATGTACCCGAAAATAGTACCAATAAAAACTTCTATCCGTCCCGCAAAAAACAAGCCCTTACACAGCTTTTTTGACTAAAAAATTAAAAAATTATGGCTCTCAGAATATGGTGACACAGAATTTTTTTTTTTTATAAATAAGTCATTTTATTGCGCAAACGCTAAAAAAAAGGACCAAACCTATATACATATGGTATCGCCGTAATCGTACCAACCCGCAGAATAAATTAAAAATGTCATTGGTGTCAGAATTCCTGTTTTTTGCTCAGGATTGCAAAAAAATTGAATAAAAAGTGATCAAAAAAAATCGCATGTACCCCAAAATGGTACCAATGAAAACTACAGATTGTCCCGCAACAAATAAGCCTTCACACCACTCTATTGATGGAAAAATAAAAAAGTTATGGCTCTTGGAAAGCGGGGAGTGAAAATCTAAAATATGAAAGCAAAAAATGGATCAGTCCTGAAAGGGTTAATTCATTTCTAATGAAAAAACGTATGACCACATGTGGGGTATTTCCGTACTCGGGAGAAATTGCTTTATAAAAAAATGGTTGTTTTTTTCCTCCTTTATCCCTTGTGAAAATGAGAAAATGCAACATTTTAGTGGAAAAAATTTTGATATTAATTTTCGCGCCCTAATTCTAATAAACTCTGCAAAAGACCCGTGGGGTCTAAATGCTCACTATACCACTAGAAAAATTCCTTGAAGGTTTTTCCAAAATGGGGTCACTTTTGGTGGGTTTCCACTGTTTTGGTCCCTCCAGTGCATTGCAAATGCGACATGGCACCGAAAACCATTCCAGCAAAATCATAAATCCAAATGGCGCTCCTTCCCTTCTGAGCCCTGCTGTGGGTCCAAACAGCAGTTTATTACCACATATGGGGTATTGTCGTAATCGGGAGACATTGCTTTACAAATGTTGGGGTGCATTTTCTTCGTTATTCCTTGTAAATAATAAAAATTTCTATGTTGTTTCAGAAAAAAAGTACATTTTAATTCTTACAGACTAATTTTAATATATTTAGTGAAAAACCTGTGTGGTCAAAATGCTAACTATACCCCTAGATAAATACCTTAAGGGGTCTAGTTTTCGAAATGGGGTCGTTTATGGGGAGTTTCTATCATTCTGGCAGCTCAAAGCCTCTCCAAATGTACATTGGGGCCTAAAACATTTTCAAGCAAAATATGAGTCCTGAAAGCCTCCGGGTGTTCCCTTCCTTTGGGGCCCTGCCGTGTGTCCAAACAACGCATTAGGGCCACAATGTGGGTATTTTTGAAAACAGGAGAAAGAGGGTGATAGATTTTGGGGTGTGTTTCTTCATTTTCATGGTCGCTTTACAAAGAAATCGGTCTTCAAACAAATACTTTTATGAAAAAAGTGAAATTATTATTTTTTTCACCTGATATGCATTAAATTTAGCAAAGAACTGTGGGGTCAAAATAATTACTATACCCCTAAATAAATACCTTATGGGGTCTAGTTTTCTAAATGGGGTCGTTTATGGGGAGTTTCTATCGTTCTGGCAGCTCAAAGCCTCTCCAAATGTACAGTGGGGCCTAAAACATTTTCAAGCAAAATATGAGTCCTGAAAGCCTCCGGGTGCTCCCTTCATTTTGGGTCCTGCCGTGTGTCCAGGCAGCGCATTAGGGTCACAATGGGGGCATTTTTGAAAACAGGAGAAAGAGGGTGATAGATTTTGTGGTGTGTTTCTTCATTCTCATGGTCGCTTTACAAAGAAATTGGTCTTCAAACTAATACTTTTATGAAAAAAAGTGAAATTTTTTTTTTTCACCTGCTATGTATTAAATTTAGCAAAAAACTGTGGGGTCAAAATACTTACTATACCCTTAGGTAAATACCTTAAGGGGTCTAGTTTTCTAAATGGGGTCATTTGTGGGGGTTTCCACCATTCTGACACCTATGAGCCTCTGAAAACCTGGCTTGGTGCCGGAAAACAAAATGTACTTCAAAATTTATAAAATTATTATTCAATTTGTAAGTCCTCTAAATTGCTGAAAATTTATTTTATTTTTTCAAAAGTGCTGCCAAAATGGAGTAAAGAGATAGAAATATATATTTAATTAAAAAAATTGTACAGTATGTGTGTACATATGTGACATATTGCAGTTAAAAATAGGGGAAAATGGTAATTTTTACAAAATTTCTTCCATTTTTCTATTTTGTAATTAATTTCCGCAAATCGTATCAGTCTACTTTTACCACTAAAATAAAGTACAACATGTGACGAAAAAACAATGTCAGAATTACTTGGATATTCAAAACTTTCACAGAGTTATTCTCTGATAAAGTCAGACATACCAGATTTGACAAATCTGGCTTGGTCATTAAGGTACAAACATGCCCGGTCATTAAGGGGTTAACAACATGCCACATACATGTACATGGCAGTCGTTAAGGGGAAGTATGGAGCGAGATCACGGGCTGGGGTCGCTCCATACTTAGCGGGTAATGGCTGTGTAATATAGCCAACACCGCACTGCAACGGACAGAATCAAATATCACTTTCATTATGCCAATTTAACCACTTAGAGGCCACAGTCAATCACGACCACAGCATCTAACACATTAGAATGAGAGGGGCGACCCCCTCCGACGTGCCATTGTCCCCACACGATGCTATCGCGGGATGCCGATGGTTATAATGGCAGCCTGGGGGCCTAATGAAGGGTCTGCCATCTTTGTTCTCCGGCAGGGCTTTATAGGTGGCTGTAAGAATCACAATATACTGCAATCTTTACTATTGCAGTAGATCGTGTGAGCGATCCAATGATCGCTGGTTCAAGTCCACTAGGGGGACTACTAAACAGAATTTAAAAAAAGTTAAATTCCCTCTTCCCATTTTTTCCCTAAAGTAATGTTAAACAAAATATAAATTAGCATAACTGATATCGCCACATTTGCAAAAGTCCGAACTATTACAATCTGATGTTATCTAACCCACTGAACACAGTAAAAAAAAATAAAAAAATGTTTAAAGCACCCAAATTGCTGTTTTTTGGTCACGTTAGCTCCCCAAAAAATAGAATAAAAACTGACCAAAAAGTCGCATGTACTCCAAAATGGTAACAATAAAAGCTCGCCTCGCAAAAAATAAGCCCTCACATCGCTCAATCTACAGAAACATAAAAAAGTTATGGCTCTCAGATTTTGGCGACGCAAAACTAATTTTTTTAACAAATAGTTTTACAAAGTGGTAAAACATGAAAAAATGATAAATTCGGTATCGCCGTTATCATATTCATCCGTAGAATAAAGTGAACATGTAGTTATTACCGGACGATAGACGCTGTAAAAACGAAAGCAAGGAAGGGGAGTGATAAACGAAAATGAAAAAAAAACGTGTCATTAAGGAGTCAAATCAAGAGAGGGAGTGGGGGAAAGACGCCAAGCTGCAGGGGCCAAAGAGGAGGACGAAGGGCATTACTATCTTATAGGGAGCTCTATAGCCCCCTACCATGTGATCACTGGCCAATCTCTGTAGATCATGATGAAGTGATGCCACCCCCCATTTATTTATTCTTAAAGTGACCCCGCCAGTCAAAGCTCCCAACCGTATGCCCCTGGGGAGCTGAAAAGCTCTATACAGTGATCTGCATGTACTATAATTATTAACACCTTGATGTTGCAACTAATTTTGTCCTTTCAGCTGCAATTATTTTTTTTCGCTTTTGTCTCCCTTCATTGTGACCATGAGCATTTAAAGAAGCACTCCACTTTATTTATTTATTTATTTTTTGCACCCTCCATTTGTGCATTCGTGTTTCAGTGGGGAGCTGGGTGTAGAAATACTTACCGATCCCTGGATCCTGTCGTTTTTCGAGTCCAGGGCCGCGCACGTGATCTTCATTCTGACCTGGTCTGGAATCACTGCTGTTCAGAAAACCTGAAGTCAATGCATTCCTATGGAGCCTCGTTCTGGCCTCGTCCTGGTCTTGCTGGCTTCCATAGGAATGCATTGAGAGCCTGAGTTCCGGTTTATTCAAAAGCACCGTGACTCCAGACAAGTCAGAGGGAAGATCAGGTGAGCGGCGTTGGACCCGAAAAATACAAAATGCGGGGATCGGTAAGTATTTTGCACACAGCACCCCACTGAAACACCAATGTACAAATGGAGGGTGCAATAAAAAAAAATAAGTGGAGTCCTCCAATAATCTATCTTTATTTTTATTGCTTTTTTAAGTTTTTTTATGCCCTTCATCATTCACCATAAATAAGGTGTTATTGTTCGAGTCTGTAAACTGTTATTGGGGTCAGTAGCTGTCACTATTATTGGGGTCAGTAGCTGTCACTATTATCGGGGTCAGTAGCTGTCACTATTATTGGGGTCAGTAGATGTCACTATTATTGGGGTCAGTAGATGTCACTATTATTGGGGTCAGTAGCTGTCACTATTATTGGGGTCAGTAGCTGTCACTATTATTGGGGTCAGTAGCTGTCACTATTATTGGGGTCAGTAGCTGTCACTATTATTGGGGTCAGTAGCTGTCACTATTATTGGGGTCAGTAACTGTCACTATAGTGGAGGCAGTAGCTGTCACTATTATTGAGGTCAGTAGCTGTCACTATTATTGGGGTCAGTAGCTGACACTATTATTGGGGGTAGTAGCTGTCACTATTATTGGGGTCAGTAGCTGTCACTGTTATTGGGGTCAGTAGCTGTCACTATTATTGGGGTAGTAGCTGTCACTAATATTGGGGTCAGTAACTGTCACTATTATTGAGGTCAGTAGCTGTCACTATTATTGGGGTCAGTAGCTGTCACTATTATTGGGGTCAGTAGCTGTCACTATTATTGGTGTCAGTAGCTGTCACTATTATTGGGGTCAGTAGCTGTCACTATTATTGGGGTCAGTAGCTGTCACTATTTTTGGGGTCAGTAGCTGTCACTATTATTGGGGTCAGTAGCTGTCAATATTATTGGGGTCAGTAGCTGTCACTATTATTGGGGGGTAGTAGCTGTCACTATTTTTGGAGTCAGTAGTTGTCACAATTATTGGGGTCAGTAGCTGTCACTATTATTGGGGTCAGTAGCTGTCACTATTATTGGGGGGTAGTAGCTGTCACTATTTTTGGAGTCAGTAGTTGTCACTATTATTGGGGTCAGTAGCTGTCACTGTTATTGGGGTCAGTAGCTATCACTATTCTTGGGGTCAGTAGCTGTCACTATTATTGGGGTCAGTAGCTGTCACTATTATTAGGCTCAGTAGCTGTCACTATTATTGGGGTCAGTAGGTGTCACTATTATTGGGGTCAGTAGCTGTCACTATTATTAGGCTCAGTAGCTGTCACTATTATTGGGGTCAGTAGGTGTCACTATTATTGGGGTCAGTAGCTGTCACTATTATTGGGGTCAGTAGCTGTCACTATTATTGGGGTTGTAGCTGTCACTATTATTGGGGTCAGTAGCTGTCACTATTATTGGGGTAGTAGCTGTCACTGTTATTGGGGTCAGTAGTTGTCACTATAATGGTGGCAGTAGCTGTCACTATTATTGGGGTCAGTAGTTGTCACTATAATGGTGGCAGTAGCTGTTGCCTCTAGAGGCTCTGGCTGTCACTGCATGGTGGGCTGTGGTTGTCACTTATCAGACCCTCCAATCTACCTACCAACTCTCATCCATTGAATTGGTTGCTATGGTTACTTCTGGGAAGATGTGGAGTCGAAAATTTAGCAGGTAACATTGTCCATAGCAACCAATCAGATCACTTCTTTCAATTTCAAACTTGTCTTAGAAAAATAAAACCAGGAATCTGATTGGTTGCTATGGACAACTCCTGCATGTCTTTTCTATAGTAATATTTCTCTATAAAGCAGGGGCCCTGTAGGTAAGGGGGAGGGGGCACTGTCACATTAACTCCTTCCCGCAAAATGATGTGTCTGGTACGTCGGTATTGCAAGTAACTTACTGCAGTCCTATGTACCAAGCATGTCAGGACTTTAAGCTGTCGCTGTGTAAAGCGACACAGTGACAGAACCGGCAACTCAGCTCTAAAGCAGAGTTGCCGGGCAGGAGATGCTGGCATGGGATCAATCAGATTGGTCCGGTGCCGGCGAGCGCTGTGATTGGCCAGTCTGTACTGACCCACTGTGTCATCATCACGAGTTAGCTCCACTCATTCCCCACCACATAAATATTCTTATTGCCACTATGTCAGCCCCTGACATTTGGGAATTTGTCTATCACTCTATTTTTTCCCAATACGCATGTCCATCGAGCTTAATAGCTCCACGGCAAATTACTCTATCACTTGTTTTTGCCCTCATACGCATGCGCGCTTTGCTATGCCCTCATTGGTCACATAGGGTGGCTGCTTATTGGTGGTGTGGCATGCCCGTCACAGAACGGGGGGCTCGTTCTCTGCTCACTCTGTGATTGGCCCTACGCCAATCAATAGAACATGTGGAGCAACTCCATTACATATTTAAACAGGGCCATCTCGCCGCGCGCTGTCATTAGCCCCGATACCCCTGAAGACCCTACTTCGTAGAGAAACATGTCGGGGGGGGCTTCTAATCTAAATTTTAAACACGTGTCCTGCTGACTCTTAGAATTGAACGTTTGGTCTGGTGCTGCGTGCTGCAGCCGTCAGCTCCAGGCTTTCTATACCTTGCACTAAGCTGATTGCAGTCAGCAACGGACTCTAATTTTTAAATTATATGTAGTCTGTCCTTTCTTTGCATAAATTTAATAAATACTTTGTTATTTTCTAATTGTTAGTTGGAAAACAGGGCTTCTGTTGCCGGCAGGCAATATATTTATTCCATACCAGCTGATGACCTGGGGTGATGAAGAAAGGTGCAAAGTGTAAGGTCCTTATACCTGCAATGTGGAGATATAGATAAAGCTGCATAAACCAGTCCCAGCCACTGGGGGCAGCAATGTTTAAAGGACATCAGCATGGAGTGGAAAGGTATAGATGGGATTGTACGTGATTCACTGGCTCTGGTTGTACGATACAGTTATGGGGGACGTCCAGTTTATATAACACAATCATAAAAATAACCATTTAAGGCATTGTGATTTATTAGAGGGGAGTCCCTCATTCAGGCTGTTAGCAGGGTAAACCAAACATAACATGCGAGGGAAGCTTTCTTATTGACTAATATAGAAATAAAGACCAGGACACCAAATTTAGTCTTTTGCTGGAGGGTGATCAGCCACAGCTTTTATTTTAACCTCTTAAACCAGAACCGCTTAGCGGTGAAACCCTTATATATTTTTCCACAGCTATCAGGCGTTATGCCAACTGCCAGACTGCCGACGGGCAAATCCACCCTCTTAGCCCCTACTCATACCAGCAAAGTCTCAAAGACCGCCATGAAGGAGCCCTTGTATGCCTACACAGGGTTCCGACCCCCACCCAGCAGAAAGAGTGCCTGTTCAACTCCGCATCCCGTGCACCCTGCCATACCATATGGGGGACAATCTCTGACCAGACGAGTATCATTTCGGAGAAAAAGGAGGAGAAGCGCTCCATATCAGAGCGCATTATCGTCATCAATTCGACCATTCTTAGGAGACAGAGATCATTGCCCCCCGCGTGAATGACCAGTATCACTGGGCCATTAACACCTGAGGTTTACCACTTCTGGTAGGACTTGACACCATTTTAAACCACGTATTCCTCTCCAAGAAATATTGATGTCTCGAAAGCCCAACGCACGGCCACCAGGCCTACAATCAGCACGCTGGGCGGCCCAGAATATATAAGAGTGCTCTAGCATCCAAACTGTGGGCCTAACATGAAAAAAAAGAAAAACACATTATGACAGTGTTCTACAATAACAAATCCGGACGTATGTATCTGGCAAAGCAAGAGGAAACACCCGCGATGATAAGGCAGTGGTGGAGAACTGTTCTAAACTGATAAATAGTGAGGGGAGTGCGATCCATATGTACTAGGAACTGGGAGTAATGGAAACGAATGAGTAAATACTCAGAAAGTAAACGCATGGCGCAGACCGCGCCCTGGGTGGCACGCAGGTGAATCCAAACACCGTGGCCAAATACGTCAGTCTTAGATCTTCGTACCCGTAAGATCCCGTACCCGTAATCGAGCAGCCTCAGCGGTTATGATAACATCCGTGTGCTGTAAGCCACCCTGCTTTTTTTTTGAAGGAGGTAATAATTCACTGATTCTAAAGGCTTAAAGAAGGCAAGGCTGAAACTGAGGGCCAGTAAAGTCTCGTAGGGAGATGAGCACATTTTTGGACATGCCATTACTAAACGGCAAAGCAAGGGATAGGAAATTGGCCGTCGTGATTCCTGACGAATATGACACTTTTTCCAGTCTGGGTAATTAAAAAGCATTTGGTGACATCCCCCCCCCCCCCCAACCCAGTGACTTAAAATAAAAAGCAATACCAGATAAACGTTTCTGTGCGGCTGTGCCAGATATGTTTAAAGCCCTGAAGGATAGAACATATTCAATTGTTACCTCTAATCATAACTTATCCGAAGAAGAAATATTGCGACCTTTCACGACCTGTAATCACTCCAACCACGCCTTAGCGTTTCTCTGCCACGTAGTTGGCGCTACTGATGAACTGACGAGAGACATCAGTTGAGGTCCACCAACTCCCATAAATGATTTGGGCATGAGATGCGGACCCTCTCCGTATTGGGCAGCAAAGGCTGGAATTCGTGCCAGCGAAAACGTGAGAGAGAAAAAGCAACAACATTATTAAGACCAGGAACATGTTTTGATCTAAAATAAATGTTATGTTGTAGACAGCGCAAAACTAAGTCACGTAATAAAGATATAACACATATTGAAGAACAAGACAGACTGTTAATACCGGCAACCACACTGGCGTTGTCGGACTAGAAACAAATATGTCGATTTTTGAACATTGGTCCCCAGATTTCGACTGCCACAATGATTGGAAAAAGTTCCAGCAAAGTAAGATTCCGGCAAAGGCCAGCGGCATGCCACGCTGCAGGCCAGGATGATACACCAAGCCGGGCAAACAACTGCTCCAAAACCGCAGGAGCCCGATGTATCTGTGTATAATGATAATTCTGCATTGTTGCCTTCTCCTGACCTGAAACATGTATGTTTGGAAAGATATACTTGGAAAGTATATAGTATATATACTTGGATATAAAGATATAGTTGGAAAGAAAACTACCCCATATGGTAAGGTCCGCTTTTAAGGGTTTGGTGAGGCGAATCCGATGCCCAGCTAATTTAACTCCTCGAGTAGCCAATGATAAGCGGACAAAATCCTTCCCATTGGAATGACACGGCAAGCAAAGACCAAAAGACCCAGTAGTGACTTTTACTACTCCACAAAATCCTTCAATCAAGCTAAAAAGTTTCTTAATCTTTCTTCAGGTAACCTGAAAACCATTTCTATGGTGTCAATTTCAATGCCGAGGAAGGACAACCTTGTTATTGGACCTTCGGTTTCTTCTGCAGAAAGAGGGACGCCAAAACGAGATATGAAGAATTGAAATGTTTTTAGCATGTGATGGCCGGTATCCTCATCTGCTGGGGCGACAAATAAGAAATCGTCTGAATAATGAACTGCTGACCGTGAACCAGTCTCATATCTTACCACCCATTACAGAAATGAGCTAAACATCTCGAAATAGTGACATGATATTGTCAAAAATATTTTAATTATCTTTATATGTGTGAACATATATTGCTTTTGTGAAGGTGATTAGAATGTTTAAAAAGATAACATTTTACATGGACTCCATCTTGTATGGTAGGCATCCATTTTGGATCATTGGAATCTATCTTTTGGCCTGAAGGAGCCATCTTGAGGTTAATAAGTAAAAAGTAAATATCAGCAGATGTCCTGAAGCAATTCTATGTTGTGTTCTTGAATTGAATGTTTTATTACTCTTTTAAGGAGCAGATCAAATAGCCTTGGCCGAATGGACAATGACTGTTTACCATCTCTCAGCCTTGGAAGAAGCCCTCTGTTTAATTAATTTAAACTTATCTGCAGTCTCCATTCTCTAGTGAGATAGGAAGTAGAGACAAATTAACTTGTGTATCTGAAATGTGTGTCCTTCCCATGGGACAAGGTTCAGGCCACCTGGGGCTTGGAGGGTGAAGTATTATTATAATGCATTGAAATAATTCTTATTGGCTGAATCAGAGTCATTATCATATTGTAGATGATTGGCTGAAACCAAAGCCTACACCTTTCCTGTCATTATACCATATGTGGAGTTTTGGGATATTACCATATATAGAATGTTTATGTTTGCAAGTATGAGGTCACCACCTACTCTCATTTTCCTATAAATAAAGATGGATCCGCCCCCTAGGGCAGAGATCGTTTGAACACTGAAGCTGCGTGTCATGGTCTCTCCGGCCGGCCTCTCTCAGATCCACCATTGAGAGAGCATTCATTAATTAATTTGGAGCTCATAGACAAATGCAGATAATGTCCAACGTTAATGGACATACTAAATTCTGCAGCGACAATATGGAACAGACCATGGGCAACAAAGTATCAAAATAATAGTGATCCTCAAAGAAACAGCCTAATAGGTGATATCAATCTGGGTGTACTGTCAGCAAGCTACAAGCTGATTCTATATCTGATTTCAGCGCTCCCTGACCAGCGCAACTGCACGATCAAAGGAAACGTAAGAGACCGAGGAATCCTCCAACGAAATCCCATAGTTTACCGAAAGACCTTTAGGAAATGAAAGATGGTGTATAAGGCGGAACTTACCGACTTCCTTCTTTGGGACCACTCCCAACGGAGAAACCCGGAGGTTAGGGAAGAAAGGACCCTCGATTCTATCTAAAGATACTTATTTTGCCAACTTCTCCCTTAAGACCTCCGGCTGCTCCCTAACCGATTTCAAGTTGTCCACAAATAAAGAATGGCTGCTTAGGTTAAATGGGATAAAGAAACCAAACGTGAAACCAAAACGTAACTGTGCTGCCGCTGCTCTGTCAGGATACTTATCTAGCCAAGGCCCCATCGTGGTTTCGCTCACTGGGGTCCTTTCCGTCACATTGAGCATTTTGCTTTGAAGGTGTCTCATGTGTTGGGCGGGAACCACGAGATGCTGTGTGTGGACCTCCACATGCGGAGCACCAATGCTTATATTTGCATAATCCTGCAAATTTACAATGGCCTTCATTGAATAACCAGCATGCACCAGGCCTGCGGACGGCCACTGACCCTTGAGGAAAAGGAGCTGATGAGCCACCATGTGGAACCGCCATGTGACTTATAAGCACTATAAATGCTATCCATGTAAATGAAAAGTTCCGAACAGCGTTCAGGGTGGTGCTGACCCATGACACAACCCATAACGGAAAAGGCCGGTATGCAATTATTCATGGTTTTGGCTACCCTGGGTTTTCGATCCTATGGTAAAATTTGGTCGATACATTCCGTGTTTATTTGTAAAAAACACCAAAATTTTGAGAAAATGTGTAAAAATTTAAATGTATCTGCTTATAAGACAGATAGCAACACCACACAAAATAGTTACTAGTTAACTTCCCCCATACGTCTACATTAGATTGGCATCGTATTTTGAACATCCTTTTCTTTTTCTAGGACGTTACAAGGCTTAGAACTTTAGCAGCAATTCCTCACAATTTCAAGAAAATGTCAAAAGGCTATTTTTTAGGGACCAGTTCAGTTCTAAAGTGACTTTGAGGGGCCCATATATCAGAAAACCCCATAAAACTCCCCATTATCAAAACCTAAACCCTCAAAGTATTAAAAATAGATTATAGGAAGGTTTCTAAACCCTGTAGGTGCTTCACAGGAATTACAGCAAAGTGGAGGTGAAATTTACAAATGTAATTTTTTTTGCAGAAAATCAGTTTTAATCCATTTTTTTCTGTAACACAGAAATTTTTACCAGAGAAACGCAACTGAATATTTATTGCCCAGATTCTGAAGTTGTTGGACTGAAGCACAGGCCTCAGAAGCAAAGGAGGACTTAGTCGATTTTGGGGCCTTCTTTTTCTTAGAATATATTTTAGGCACCATGTCAGGTTTGAAGAGGTCTTGTGGTGCCAAAACAGTAGAAACCCCCCAAAAGTGACCCCATTTTGGAAACTACCGAAGGGAAAGAGCGCCATTTGAGTTTTGGAGTTCAAATTTAGCTTGAATGGTTTGCAGAGGCCATGTCGCATTTGCAAAGCCCCTGAGGGGAGAAAACAGTGGAAACCCCCAAAAGTGACTTCATTTAGGAAACTACACCCCTCAAGGAACTTAACTAAGGGTATAGTTAGCATTTTGACCCCACAGTTTTTTTGCAGAATTTTTTGGAAGTAGGCTGTGAAAATGAAAATCTACATTTTTTTACGATTAAATTTAGCTAAGCCTAAAAAATTTTCATTTCCACAAGGACTAAAGGAGAAAAGGCACCCCAACATTTATAAAGAAAATCCTCTTGAGCACAGCAATACCCCATATGTGGTTATAAACTACTATTTGGACACACGGCAGGGATTAGAAGGGAAGGAGCTCTATTTAGCATTCAGATTTTGCTAGATTGGTTTGCGGCACCCTGTCACATTTGGAAAGCCCCCGAGGGCCCAAAACAGTGGAAACACCTTTATGCACAGACCCGTTTTTTCAGGGGGGAGGTTTTGCACTGATAAGTGGTGACCCTTCTTATGCCACTTTTGCTACACACTCTGCACCTCTTTTGGTATCTCCCCTTCTTTGCAGTTTGGGGAACGATGCCGGTAAAGTGTTGCCCTGGTACAATACGGGCGCCCTCACTTTCAGCAGATGTGTTTGGGCCCTCCCCAACCTGGTTTTCAAACACAAGCACCTTGATAATCTCCTCCTGAAAATTAAGGAATGACTCTGTCCGGCCTTTACATTTGCATAGCACGTAAGTGTGATACAATGCCATCTGTACTAATGGCACGGCCACCTTTTTGTACCACACCCTTGTCTTCCGCATTGCACTATACGGCTTCAGCACTTGATCTGAGAGATCAACCCCTCCCAAGTATTTATTATATATAGCCCACGATGCAATCTGGCTTGTGGGTCACCGTGGTGGCACCTCGTACAGGGACAGGGGTTCTGCCGTTTCCATGTATTGTGGTCAAGAGAAGGACATCCCGCTTGTCCTTATACTTGACGAACAACACTTTCTCGCTGCATAATGCACCCCTTTTGACATGTTGCCCAATCAGAGTTTTAGAGAGGCCTCTCTGGTTATTGCGCACCGTGCCGCAGGCTGCAGTATTTCTGGTGGAGAGGCATTTAAATAGTGGGATGCTGATGTAGAAGTTATTCACGTAATGTTGGAGCTCCAAGAGGGGGGGGGGGGATTCTGGGGTTAAATCCTGAAGTCCTTCCCTTCATAAACCCAAAACCTGAGCTGCTCTAGCTCAGTTTGTACATTTTTATCCCATACCTTGCCCTCTTACTGGGTAGGTATTGGCGGAATTTTAGCCTACCCATAAAATGTACTAGGGAAAAATATTTTTCAGGTAATCCAGGATCTGTCAGCATGCATCTGATCATTTCCATCAGAGTTCTGTTCTTCCTTTCTGCTGCCCCCATTTGTCCCTTTAAATCTGCCGTTCCAATTATCTGCACGTGGATCAGAGATTGTGGTTTTGACCTTTTGTTTAGTCCCTTTTGGAAATGGTTTCTGCTGTTCTGCTTTCCATATTGTACAGTCCTTCTTTAGGTGTCCCTGTTTGTTGCACCTGAAACATTCTCTTCTTTCCTTATTTTGATATTTTGTCTCTGTAGCTTTAACCCCTTCCCGCCACAGCCAGTTTTGGACCAAATGACAGAGCCTCATTTTTAAAATCTGACGTGTCACTTTATGTGGTAATAACTCCGGAATGCTTTTACCTATCCAAGCGATTCTGAGATTGTTTTCTCGTGACATATTGTACTTTATGTTAGTGAAAAAATTAAATGTTTTTGTGAAAAACACAAAAATTTAGAGAAAAATTGCAAAAATTGTCATTTTTCTAAAGTCAAATGTATCTGCTGGTAAGACAGATAGTAATACCACACAAAATAGTCATTAGTCAACATTTCCCATATTTCCCATGACGAAGCATTTGCGAAACGCGCGTTGGGTTCAGCAGTGGACCCCCGGTCTTTGATGTCCCGGCTATTCCCGTACTCTGCAGGTGTATGTATATTGCTGTTCATATGTCATTATCTTGATTGTATTCACATTTATTTTTTGGTATATGCCTATCTGTGCAAAAGTTTTATACTTATTGCCTGCTTGAAAACTACTTAGACACTTTAGCATTTTTGGGGGATCATTTTTCCGGATTACTATTTGGTTGTCCTGCTGCGCTAGTGTTCTGATTCCATCTTTGATTTTGCGAGGGTTACGCTATTTTAATATGTTCTATATTGTCTGCTTGCATTTGTCTATTTGAGTTTAATAAAGGATTTTTTGTATTTCTTCAATTATTTGGTCGTGACTGTTCTTTTCTTTTTTGGTCTAAGTTATTAGTCACTAGGACCACTGATATATTTGGGTTTATTGCTCAGTTGGCTAAACATTTCCCATATGTCTACTTTATGTTTGCATCATTTTTTAAACATCCCTTTATTTTTCTGGGACATTACAAGGCTTATAAATTTAGCAGCAATTTCTCACATTTTCAAGAATATGTCAAAAGCCTATTTTTTTAGGGAACAGAACGGATCTGAAGTGGCTTTGAGGGCCTTATATATTATGAACCCCTACAAATCACCCCATTTTAAAAACTGCACCCCTTAAAGTATTCAAAACAGTATTTAGAAAGTTTCTTAACCCTTTATGCGTTTCACAGGAATTAAAGCAATGTGGAAGGGAAATTTGCAAATTCCATTTTCTTTGGGCAGAAATGCCATTTTAATCCATTTTTCCTGTAAGACTGAAGGTTTTTACCAGAGAAACACAACGGAATATTTATTGCCCTGATTCTGCAGTTTTTAGAAACATCCCACATGTGGCCCTAGTGGGGTACTGGACTGAAACACCGGCCTCAGCAGAAAAGGAGCACCCAGTGGATTTTAGGGCCTTCCTTTTCTTAAATTATATTTCAGGCACCATGTCAGGTTAGAAGAGGTCTTGTGGTGCCAAAACAAAGGAAACACCCCAAAAAAGACCCCATTTTGGAAACTACACCCATTGAGGAATTCATCTAGGGGTGCAGTGAGCATTTTGACCACACAGGTTTTTGCTGAATTTATTAGAATTGGGATGTGAAAATAAAAAAATTGTCATTTTTTTTTTAGAAAAGTTGTAGTTCTAGCCCAAAATTTTGCATTTTCACAAGGACTAGAGGAGAAAAGCACCTCAACGTTTGTAAAGCATTCTCTCCAGGGTAAGGCAATGGCTCTAAAGGGAGGGAGCGCCATTTAGTAATTGGAGTGGAGATTTTACAAGATTCGTTTTTTGACACCATGTTGCATTGAGCTATAGTATCAGTACAGTGGAACCCCAAAAAACTTACCCCATTTTGGAAACTACATCCCTCAAGGAATTCATCTAGAAGGTAGTGAGCATTTTGACCCCACAAGTGTTTTGCAAAAATTAGTACACAATAGATGTTGCAGATTGAATATTGCCCTTTTCCACAGATATGCCACTTCAGTGCCCAATGTGTTGTGCCCAGCTTGTACCATCGTAGACGAACACCCCATAAATATTTAAGCAGGTTCTCCAGAATACAGTAATACCCCATATGTGGTCATAAATTGCCGTTTGGGCACGCTGCCAGGTTCAGTTGGACCACCATTTGGCTTTTGAAGCGCAGATTTTGCTTGGTTTTACTGTTATTTCAATTTATAATGTGGGGACATATGTAAGCTGGGCGGAGTACATCAGGGTATATGTAAGCTGTGCGGAGTACATCAGGGTATATGTAAACTGTGCGGAGTACATCAGGGTATATGTATTCTGGGCGGAGTACATCAGGGTATATGTAAACTGTGCGGAGTACATCAGGGTACATGTAAGCTGGGCATAGTACATCAGGGTATATGTAAGCTGTGCGGAGTACATCAGGGTATATGTAAACTGTGCGGAGTACATCAGGGTATATGTAAGCTGTGCGGAGTACATCAGGGTATATGTAAGCTGGGCGGAGTACATCAGGGTATATGTAAACTGTGCGGAGTACATCAGGGTACATGTAAGCTGGGCATAGTACATCAGGGTATATGTAAGCTGTGCGGAGTACATCAGGATATATGTAAGCTGTGAGGAGTACATCAGAGTATATGTAAGCTGGGCGGAGAACATCAGGGTATATGTAAGCTGTGAGGAGTACATCAGAGTATATGTAAGCTGGGCGGAGAACATCAGGGTATATGTAAGCTGTGAGGAGTACATCAGAGTATATGTAAACTGGGTGGAGTACATCAGGGTATATGTAAGCTGGGTGGAGTACATCAGGGTATATGTAATCTGTGCGGAGTACATCAGGGTATATGTAAGCTGGGTGGAGTACATCAGGGTATATGTAATATGTGCGGAGTACATCAGGGTATATGTAAACTGTGCGGAGTACATCAGGGTATATGTAAGCTGGGTGGAGTACATCAGGATATATGTAAGCTGGGTGGAGTACATCAGGGTATATGTAATATGTGCGGAGTACATCAGGGTATATGTAAGCTGTGTGGAGTACATCAGGGTATATGTAAGCTGGGTGGAGTACATCAGGGTATATGTAAGGCAATTTTTTGTTGGTGTAACATGTACACTCAGGTTGGAATATTTTGATTATCTGATACCATCTTCCAATAAATTCTTAATCTTTCTACAGGTGTTATGGATACCTATGGTCCATTCGTCCAGTTCTATAGTGGAGGTTGTCTATGATGTTCAACTTTGGAAATTGTGGGCTTGTTCCCCCTTTCTCCTGTTGGTTATTACCACATGCGGGCCCTCTGTATGCATGGGAGTGTTACCTTATGTATACGCATTTATATACTTGTTTTTCTTTTCTATATATGGATTTGGCGTCTCGGTATGTCTTCAGCTTTCTCAAGGGGTAGGTATTGGTACTTTTATGCGTACCGGCTCTATTTTTATTCTTATATATGCCTATTGGTATATTCATTTATATATTGGTATGTCTGTATTTCTGCACGATATCATATCTATTTCATGTATATACTATATTTCTTTGTGTACCGACCTTATTTATATTTTTAGTATTACATGTAACTATGGGTGCACTAATTCATATATTTACATGCTCATGTTTATGCCCTATAGCATATTATATATATATTGAATATGCACAAATTCACTTGTTTTATGTTTTATGAAACAAATTCATTATGACATCATATTTACACATATGCACTTTATTCCACAAAATATTTATTATTGGATATGTAATGATGTAGTATATTTTTTTACACATATGGATTTTAGGTCAATCCATGTTTATTGTTGGATATATTATTATGTATTAGACCATCTACATTGATGGATTTCAGGTTACTACATATTTATTATTTCATATATTGTTTTTATATCTGTACACAGATAAGTATATTTTTTCTCCTTTTATATAACACATTTTACAACGATCTGTATTTTGACACTTTCATATAGGTCCCTATTTTTGTCGATTTATACAGCACATTATACAATGATCCACATAAAAAATGTGTGTAAGACTTGTGTATGAGTAACAGCGGTTTTATGTTTTTCAGGTGCCGTCCTCATCTCTTCTCACATATTTTATTTCTTTTGTATTTTTCTCTTTTTATCACTGTCACGAGCACGCGTGTTCACTCACCTGTATTCGCTCTCTGTCTATTATCCTCACTTTATTTATTTATTCTTTTATTTTCAATACTTATGCATACACGAATATATATCTTTACCATTATGGTTTTTTATTGTAAATGAAAGTGAATTTTTAAAGTGTATGGTACTCTTTATATTGATATATATATATATGCCTGTAAAGTATAGATTCTTATATTTGTGTTGGTGTATGCACATATATGTATTTATGTATATTCATATGTGATGTTTATGTACGTGCTATAGGCGTCTAGAAAGTATGTATGAACTGCCTTGGGATATACCCTGGTATTCGGGATTATTTTAAACTTTGCCAGCTGTGTTTCATCGCTGAGACATGGTCTCTACTCCTTCGGGGTGAACTGTCTCAGCGATGTATACGGCATCCCTAGCTTGCATACGTCTATTGTCCCTTGTTTGGGCTTCTGGCATATTTGCCAGGCTCTAAGATGGCCACTGACCTCTCCCTACATAACAAGTATGGCCACGCCAGTCCCTTCCTTTAGTTCTTTTGCGGCGCGCACGCGCAGTGCGTACTCTTATGAGGCTGATGTCTATGGTCATGACTTCCGGCGCTCGGATGAACGCCGGTGCGCATGCGCAACGGAGGCATAATGGCGTCCGCAAACACGAGTGCAGCTCCTTTCATCTGTCCACATCTCTGATCTCTGCAGCATGGTAGGTGTAACCTTGCCTGTGATTATAATGCCCATATGCTGTGCACACTTTGTGTCTATTGGACATTGACATAATCCCCTCCCTTTGTATCTCATACTTAAAGTGACCATTATCCCATCAGTCAATACCCCTTGAGAAAGCTGACGGCGAAACGCGCGTCGGGGGCGGTCAGTGTGGAGTTATCTTGTGTGAGATCCATCATGCAATCCACGGGTTTGTGCAGTCTTCTTAACTTATGAAGTAGGGCAATTTTTGGGTGCAATTGTGCAGTCGTAGCCGTGTATTTTCACACGTATGCACAATGTTGTGCTCTTTGGTTAGGTGCATAGTATATCTATAGCCTCTTCAGCAGTTTAACAAATTGACTCATTACACATCCTCTTTGGATGTAGACCTCTGCACTTTACCACATCACAGGATGTTTATATTGTGTTAGCTTATAACTTGGATTATTTACGCAGTTCCTCCACACTCTCCTTTTTAAATTGTGTGCAATACTGTTTTTATCTCTTCATGGCCAATGTGTTATTTGCATTTCAATAAAGTTTGTTTTATACTGTCATGGTACATAATTTGTGCTATGTGTCGCTCATTTTTTGGATTTACTAGTAGTCTTCACAGTCTGGTATAGGCATTGACATATGTAAGCTGGGCGGAGAACATCAGGGTATATGTAAGCTGTGCGGAGTAAATCAGGGTAAATGTAAGCTGTGCGGAATACATCAGGGTATATGTAAGCTGGGCGGAGTACATCAGGGTATATGTAAACTGTGCGGAATACATCAGGGTATATGTAAGCTGGGTGGAGTACATCAGGGTATATGTAAACTGTGCGGAGTACATCAGGGTATATGTAAGCTGGGTGGAGTACATCAGGGTATATATAAGCTGGGCAAAGTACATCAGGGTATATGTAAGCTGTGCGGAGTACATCAGGGTATATGTAAAATGTAAAGAGGGGAGGAGACCTCCAGCTCACCTAACACACTCCGGTGTGTTGTGGACGGCACACGGATCCTCGTGTCGGCACACGGCAGATAGACAAAGGGGAAGGAGTAGGATCCAGCGCTGAATCAATATTTAAAATGGATTTTCTTTTCCAAGTTTATTGGCAAGATGCTAAAAGGAAGTCCAGTTGTGGAAAGTCCTGGGTTTGGTAAGGAGTAAGGTGATATCCTCAGGGTATATGTAAGCTGTGCGGAGTACATCAGGGTATATGTAAGCTGGGCGGAGTACATCAGGGTATATGTAAACTGTGCGGAGTACATCAGGGTATATGTAAACTGTGCGGAGTACATCAGGGTATATGTAAACTGTGCGGAGTACATCAGGGTATATGTAAAACTGTGCGGAGTACATCAGGGTATATGTAAACAGTGCGGAGTACATCAGGGTATATGTAAGCTGGGCGGAGTACATCAGGGTATATGTAAACTGGGCGGAGTACATCAGGGTATATGTAAACTGGGCGGAGTACATCAGGGTATATGTAAACTGTGCGGAGTACATCAGGGTACATGTAAACTGTGCGGAATACATCAGGGTATATGTAAGCTGGGCGGAGTACATCAGGGTATATGTAAGCTGGGAGGAGTACATCAGGGTATATGTAATCTGGGTGGAGTACATCAGGGTATATGTAATCTGGGTGGAGTACATCAGGGTATATGTAAACTGTGCGGAGTACATCAGGGTATATGTAATCTGGGTGGAGTACATCAGGGTATATGTAAGCTGGGTGGAGTACATCAGGGTATATGTAAACTGTGCGGAGTACATCAGGGTATATGTAAGCTGGGCAAAGTACATCAGGGTATATGTAAGCTGTGCGGAGTACATCAGGGTATATGTAAACTGGGCGGAGTACATCAGGGTATATGTAAACTGTGCGGAGTACATCAGGGTATATGTAAGCTGTGCGGAGTACATCAGGGTATATGTAAGCTGTGCGGAGTACATCAGGGTATATGTAAGCTGTGCGGAGTACATCAGGGTATATGTAAGCTGGGCGGAGTACATCAGGGTATATGTAAACTGTGCGGAGTACATCAGGGTATATGTAAACTGTGCGGAGTACATCAGGGTATATGTAAACTGTGCGGAGTACATCAGGGTATATGTAAAACTGTGCGGAGTACATCAGGGTATATGTAAACAGTGCGGAGTACATCAGGGTATATGTAAGCTGGGCGGAGTACATCAGGGTATATGTAAACTGGGCGGAGTACATCAGGGTATATGTAAACTGGGCGGAGTACATCAGGGTATATGTAAACTGTGCGGAGTACATCAGGGTACATGTAAACTGTGCGGAGTACATCAGGGTATATGTAAACTGTGCGGAGTACATCAGGGTATATGTAAGCTGTGCGGAGTACATCAGGGTATATGTAAACTGTGCGGAGTACATCAGGGTATATGTAAACTGGGTGGAGTACATCAGGGTATATGTAAGCTGGGCGGAGTACATCAGGGTATATGTAAGCTGTGAGGAGTACATCAGGGTATATGTAACCTGGGCGGAGTACATCAGGGTATAAATAAGCTGTGAGGAGTACATCAGGGTATATGTAAGCTGGGCGGAGTACATCAAGGTATATGTAAGCTGGGCGGAGTACATCAGGGTATATGTAATCTGGGCGGAGTACATCAGGGTATATGTAAGCTGTGCGGAGTACATCAGGGTATATGTAAGCTGGGCGGAGTACCTCAGGGTATATGTAAGCTGTGAGGAGTACATCAGGGTATATGTAAGCTGTGAGGAGTACATCAGGGTATATGTAAACTGGGTGGAGTACATCAGGGTATATGTAAGCTGTGCGGAGTACATCAGGGTATATGTAAGCTGTGCGGAGTACATCAGGGTATATGTAAACTGTGTGGAGTACATCAGGGTATATGTAAGCTGGGCGGAGTACATCAGGGTATATGTAAGCTGTGCGGAGTACATCAGGGTATATGTAAGCTGTGAGGAGTACATCAGGGTATATGTAAACAGTGTGGAGTACATCAGGGTATATGTAAGCTGGGCGGAGTACATCAGGGTATATGTAAGCTGTGCGGAGTACATCAGGGTATATGTAAGCTGTGAGGAGTACATCAGGGTATATGTAAGCTGTGCGGAGTACATCAGGGTATATGTAATCTGGGCGGAGTACATCAGGATATATGTAAACTGTGAGCAGTACATCAGGGTATATGTAAGCTGTGAGGAGTACATCAGGGTATATGTAAGCTGTGCGGGGTACATCAGGGTATATGTAAGCTGTGCGGAGTACATCAGGGTATATGTAAGCTGGGCGGAGTACATCAGGGTATATGTAAGCTGTGCGGAGTACATCAGGGTATATGTAATCTGGGCGGAGTACATCAGGATATATGTAAACTGTGAGCAGTACATCAGGGTATATGTAAGCTGTGAGGAGTACATCAGGGTATATGTAAGCTGTGCGGGGTACATCAGGGTATATGTAAGCTGTGCGGAGTACATCAGGGTATATGTAAGCTGGGCGGAGTACATCAGGGTATATGTAATCTGGGCGGAGTACATCAGGGTATATGTAAGCTGGGCAGTACATCAGGGTATATGTAAGCTGGGCAGTACATCAGGGTATATGTAAGCTGGGCAGTACATCAGGGTATATGTAAGCTGGGTGGAGTACATCAGGGTATATGTAAGCAGGGTGGAGTACATCAGGGTATATGTAAACTGGGCGGAGTACATCAGGGTATATGTAAACTGTGAGGAGTACATCAGGGTATATGTAAGCTGGGTGGAGTACATCAGGGTATATGTAAGCTGGGAGGAGTACATCAGGGTATATGTAATCTGGGTGGAGTACATCAGGGTATATGTAATCTGGGCGGAGTACATCAGGGTATATGTAAGCTGGGTGGAGTATATCAGGGTATATGTATTCTGGGCGGAGTACATCAGGGTATATGTAAGCTGGGCGGAGTACATCAGGGTATATGTAAGCTGGGCAGTACATCAGGGTATATGTAAGCTGGGTGGAGTACATCAGGGTATATGTAAGCTGAGTGGAGTACATCAGGGTATATGTAAGCTGGGCGGAGTACATCAGGGTATATGTAAGCTGGGAGGAGTACATCAGGGTATATGTAAGCTGGGTGGAGTACATCAGGGTATATGTAAGCTGGGCGGAGTACATCAGGGTATAATAGGATGATGTAATAATGGGGTGAATATCCATGGATTGGTGGGGTCACTTCATGCACAGGCCGGGATTATTGGGGATTATACAGAATATCTGCGCTCCAGTATCGCCTTATATGTGACTTCTTCATTAGTCCTATAAGCCGCACAAGGCCCTAAAGTTTCCTCATCTCCGCTGCATCTACGGGGTCACCTGTGGGGTCCAGTAAATGATGATGTGGGGTATTTAGTGAAAAACGACTGGACCTAAAATATGAGTCTGGGCCGTCATTCAGCGTGATTGCGTTCTTAGAGACATAACGTGCTATTTTCCGGTGACGGCGCTGTGCGAGGGATCGGTTGTTGGGGAACGAGCTGTCATTTTTATTGGTTCCATTTTGGGGTAAATGCGCTTTTTTTATCGCTATTTATTATATTTTTTGGGAGATGAGGAAACCAAAAAACAGCAATTCTAGCGCGGTTTTGTTTCTTCTTTTTTACAGCGTTCACCGTGCGGTATAAACAACATGTGACCTTTATTCTGCGGGGCGATACGATTACAGCGACACCAAATTTATATCGTTTTTTTACGTTTCACTATTTTCCCACAATAAAAATCCTGTTCTGGTGTCGCCATTTTCTGACAGCCGTAACTTTTTTATTTTCCGGTTGATATCGCTGCGGGAGGACTTGTTTTATGCGTGATGAACTGTCGTTTCTATTGGTGCAATTCTGCGTTACTCGCGACTTATTCATCACTTTTTATTAAATTTTTTTTGAGACAAGACGACAAAAAAATAAAATGCTGTCATTGTGTTTTATTTATTTTTTTACGGTGTTCACCGTGCGGTAAATAATGCAATATTTTCATAGTTCAGGCCGTTGTGAACGCGGCGATACCTATAATGTAACGTTCTATTCATGTTCTGCCGCCTACAGCGCTGCATTTATATCTTTCTCTATGTTGGGTCTCATTTTATACCGTTTCCTCAGCAGAAATAAGCTGCTGTTCAGACTGGAGCTGTCGTGCAGCTTTTGCAGCGCTGTCATGTCTGATGTGGATACGTTGCTCGAATCAATGGCCTCGAACCTGTAGCATCAAATTGATACCTGAGGAGGCTGTAAAATCAGGCACTTGGGGCTATAATTATCTGCAGCTACCCGTGATAATCCGGGCATAGCAGGACCTGCGACTCATCCGCGCTGACGGGGGGTTCAGAGTCAGTTTCTGACAGGCGATGACAGGTCTGATGACAGGCGATGACAGGTCTGATGACAGTCTGATGACAGGTCTGATGACAGGTCTGATGACAGGCGATGACAGGTCTGATGACAGGTCTGATGACAGGCGATGACAGGTCAGATGACAGGCGATGACAGGTCTGATGACAGGTCAGATGACAGGCGATGACAAGTCTGATGACAGGTCAGATAACAGGCGATGACAGGTCTGATGATAGGTCTGATGACGGGTTTGATGACAGGCGATGACAGGTTTGATGACAGATGATGACAGGTCTGATGGCAGGCGATGACAGGTCTGATGACAGGTCTGATGACAGGCGATGACAGGTCTGATGACAGGCGATGACAGGTCTGATGACAGGTCAGATGACAGGCGATGGACAGGTCTGATGACAGGCGATGACAGGTCTGATGACAGGTCTGATGACAGGCGATGACAGGTCTGATGACAGATGATGACAGCCGATGAGAGATCTGATGACAGGCAATGACAGGCGATGACAGGTCTGATGACAGGCGATGACAGGTCTGATGACCGTAGTTGTTTTTTTTTATATTTCAACTGAACAATAGGAGCGGAGCGTCCACCAGTGACCCTGCTGTATTTAAAAGTGGGGATACCCTACCTACCTACCAAATTCTAAATGAGAGGTGTCATTGCTACCTAACCAGGATCTCGGGCAGTGGGCAATCTAGGGGTATACAGTATAATAACTTTATGGTGGTCCCTGTCTATTTATCTGGTCCCAGTCCTGATAATTGCTCTCTGGTCCCTGCAGTAATGGCCCCCACACGTCCTCTCTGGATAGTGACATTTCCACTTTAACCTTCCATTGCTGGTGATTGTCAGGGCTCAGTTGGGCCGCTGTCAGTGTCAGCTCTGAGCTGCCGCCATCTTCCTTTATATGTCTCCTGTATTCAGGAGGTGAGACCTCGGGGTGATTCCTGCTATCAGTCGGGTCACTGAGCTGTTCTGCTCCTCGTCTGGGCCCAGAACCTGTTGCAGTATTTGCAGCTTTCAGCAGCAGTCAGACATTGTGGGAGAATAAGACTGGGACAGACAGCAACCGACATCAGTAACAACATCAAGATGGAGAATACCAGAGATAACACATCATCACCAGAGGAGCTGCACAGGGATAACAACTAATAGTTACCACAGCGCCATCTACTGTCAGTGAGAGATAGTTCCTCCAGCATTCAGCTGCAGATGTTGTAATATTCCAGCATATGTACCCTGCCATTACCGGCGGAGCCGCTTTACTAGCAGAGACTGCGTTAGGGGTGGAGAGCTTCTCTAAGGCTGCGTTCATATGTATCAGTTGCATCAGCATCAGTTTTTTTTGTCTCTCAAGTGATTACAACTGATGCAAAAACGTATGAGTCGCCATCAGGCTTTTTCACAATTTTTACTACAAAAGCGTCAGTTGTCATCAGTTTCTTACCATCAGTATTTAACATCCGTTTTTACCACAATGGTTCACCAAAAAGGTGGTCCAGGGTCTGAAAATGTGCCATAGTTTGTGATAGATTAGATACATGATAGATTAGATACTTCTTGTGTTCCATGTCAGGGCTCTCCTTCTCTGCTCCGGCCTTGGCGCTACACTGAAGTCTGACACACACATTGTAATATCACGTGTGTCATATTCAGTGCAGCGCTAAGGCCGGCGCCAAAAGAGAGCCCAGAAGGCAACTGCCGTCCACTGACCTCAGATCAGGTCTACGAAGCAGCCATGGGAGCCTGAAAAGACGCCAAACACTCACTATATCTTCAAGGAGTAGATTGTTTTTGGCACCTTTACAGATACCCACAGTGCCCTCTGTATATAGTGCCACACACCCCTGTAGATAATGCCACAGTGACTTCTTAATATAGTGCCACACCCCCCTTTATATAGTGCCCCACATGCCCCTGTATATAGTGCCACACATGCACCTGTAGATAATGCCGCAATGCCCTCTATATACAGGGGGTACTGCGCCAATATATACAGGGGGTACTGTGTCATTATATACAATGCCACAGTACCCCCTGTATATGATGTCACACAGCCCCCTGTAGATGGCGCCACACAGCGCCCCATGTAGATTGTGCCACATAGCGCCCCATGTAGATTGTGCAACATAGCGTCCCCCTGTAGATAGCGCCACCCCCACTGTATATAGTGCTATCCCCCTTCCCCTGTAGATAGCACCACTGAAGCTCCCTCCAGCAGAGGAATCCCCGGCCAGAGCATCGCCAACGCTGTGGCCGGGGATTCCCTCTCAGAGGACCCCCTGACGCCACTGTCCATATATGGACAGTGATGTCAGGAGTTACTCCCTAAATGGAATCCCCGGCCAAAGCATCGCTGACGGCTACTCCAGGAGGAGCCCCTTACATCAATGTCCATATATAGACAGTAACCTCAGGGGTTTCCCCTAGGAGCGGAATCCCCGACCAGATCATTGGCAACGGGGATTCCGCTCAATCAGTAGCCACTGACATCACTGTCCATATATGGACAATGATGTCAAGGGCTCCCCCGAGCACAGCACTTAACCCTTTCAGGACCAAGGGTCCTCGATGCCTCAATGACCAGCCCCATTTTTTCAAATCTGACATGTGTCATTTTATGTGGTAATAACTCTGGAATGCTTTTGCCTATCCAAGCGATTCAGAGATTGTTTTCTCGTGATATATTGTACTTTATGTTAGTGGAAAAATTTGGTCAATAAATTCGTAGCTTATTTGTGAAAAACGCCAAAATGTAAAGAAAATTTGCAAAAATTATAATTTTTCTAATTTTAAATGTAATCTCCATTGTAAAATAGATAGTAATATCACATAAAATGGTTGTTAATTGACATCCCCCATATGTCTACTTTATATTTGCATTGTTTTTTGAACATTATTTTATTTTTCTAGGACGTTACAAGGCTTAGAACTTTAGCAGCAATTTCTTACATTTTCAAGAAAATTTCAAAAGAATATTTTGTCAAGGACCAGTTCAGTTCTGAAGTGGCTTTGGGGCCTTATGTACTAGATAGACCCCATAAATCACCACATTTTAAAAACTGCACCCCTCAAAGTATTCAAAACAGCATTCAGAAAGTTTATTAACCCTTTAGGCGTTTCACAGGAATTAAAGCAAAGTAGAGGTGAAATTTACAAATTTAATTTTTTTGGGCGAAATTAATGTGTAATACCTTTTTTTCTGTAACACAGAAGGTTTTACCCGAGAAATGCAACTCAATATTTATTGCCCAGATTCTGCAGTTTTTAGAAATATCCCACATGTGGCTCTAGTATGATAATGGACTGAAGCACCGGCCTCAGAATCAAAGGAGCACCCAGTGGATTTTGGGGCCTCCTTTTTTTAGAATATATTTTAGGCACCATGTCAGGTTTGAAGAGGTCTTGTGGTGCCAAAACAGTGGAATCTCCCCAAAAGTGGTTTGGGAAACTACACACCTCAAGGAATTTATCTAGGGGTATAGTTAGCATCTTGACCAGACAGGTCTTTTGCTATATTTATTGGAATATGTCTGTGAAAATTAAAATCTACTTTTTTTCTGAAAAAATATAATGTAATTTTTACAAGGAATAAAGAATAAAAAGCACCCCAAAACTTGTCAAGCTATTTCTCCCGATTACGGCAATACCCCATATGTGGTAATACACTGCAGTTTGGACCCATGGCAGAGCTCAGAAAGGGATTTGGCTTTTGGAGCGCAGATTTTGCTTGGTAATAGTTCTGTTTGGGGTTTTGCTGGTATTTCAGTTTATAATGTGGGGGTATATGTAAGCTGGGCAGAGTACATCAGGGCATAATAAGGGGGTAAATAAAAAACTCATAGATTTGTGGCCGGTGTCGCACTGATAAATGGTGCCCGATCTTATCCGCTTTTGGACACTCTGCACAATTTCTGTCGCTATATTCTGAGCGCCAGAACTTGTTTGTTTTTTTTTTCCACCGGAGCCGTGTGAGGGCTTATTTGTTACGTTACAATCTGTAGTTTTCATTGGTACCATTTTAGGGTACATGTGATTTTTTGATCACTTTTTATTTGATTTTTTTGGCAAGCAGTGACAAAAAAAAACATACATTTTGACAATGTTTTTGTCCTTTTTTTTTACAGTAATCACTGTGCGCTATAAATGACATTTTACTTTATTCTGCATGTCGGTACAATTACGGCGATATAGTTTTTTTACGTTTTGTGGCGTTTGCGCAATAAAATCACTTTTCTATAAAATTATATATTTTTTGTGGCACCATATTCTGAGAGCCGTAATTTTTTTATTTTTCAGTCCAAAAAAGCTGTGTAAGGGCTTGTTTTTTGCGGGACGGGTTGTAGTTTTTATTGGTATTATTTTGGGGTGCATGCGAATTTTTGATCACTTTTTATTCTATATTTTGGGAGGGGTGATTGACAAAAAAAAAGTGATGCTAGTATTGTTTTTTAATTATTTTTTGCGGTGTTCACCGTGCGGGAAAAATAATATCATTGTTTTATAGTTGGGGGCGTTACGAATGCGGTGATACCAAATATGTGTACTGTTTTAACGGTTTATTTTTTTTCCTATAATAAGAGACTTATTATAGGAAAAAAAGCTTTTTTTGTAGCTTATAACTTGTTTTTACACTTGTATAAAACATTTTTATTACTTTTTTTTTTTTTACTTGAAGACCTGCAGCACTGATGGCTGCTATAATACATTACACTACATAGGTAGTGTAACGTATTATAAACTGTCAGTGTGACGCTGACAGTCACACTGACAGGAAGCCTATGAGGATCAGCTGGTCCGTAGAATGGCAGACTGTTGTATGGCCTCCGGTTTTGCCATGCAACTGACGGCAGCACCCGCAATCGGTCCTCGGGAAAGTTTGTTGTAGCAACAAACTTTCCAGTTTGTTGCTACAACAAACTTTCCCTGCGATCACATGATCGGGACCTGAACCAATCAGGTTCCGGTCATGTCTCCGGGACCAGAGGCAGGGGATAACAGCGCAATCCGGGTGTCAGCACTACTCTGAGACACACGGATCGCGCTTTTAACACCCACTGTAAATTCACGTCGGCGCTGCACGGAGCCGCAGACACTGACACAGCCGGCGTCCCAGCGCTTTTCACAGCGCTATGCCGGCTGGAACAGTGATCTGTATATTCACGCCCTGGCTGCACAGGGTATGTACGAAAAGGACGTGGCTATACAGATTGTTGGCATGAAAGAGTTAAAGTAGCGCTGTGCCCAGGGGAATTCTCGGCGAGCGGAGGAGCTCCCTCTGCTCCTCCACTCTGAACTAATTCTCAAGCAGGGACCTGATCACAGTTGACAGCTAGACATACCCCCAGGCGCACAGAGCAGCGGGCACACCGCCCGGAATCCGGAACTGTCCCGTTGAATCCGGGACGGGGGGAGGGTAGTCGTCAGGGGTTCCACCTGGAGCGGAATCCCCAGCAATACTATGACAGAGGATTCCGCTCCTAGCTCACGACCACCTTCCCGCCGGGTGCTGCCGAAAGGTGGATGCGGCAGCACCTGGCGTTCATCCGACCACAATTAAAATAGATAGGATACGGCGCCGGACCTCCATGGGATCCAGCTCCCAGGGAGGTCCGGCACCGTACGGCGCCAAAACTGATATGCCCTGTGCCAGAACAGATCCCATAGAAAGCTATGGCATCCGTTTGCCTCCTGCTTTTCTTCAACACACCGGGTGGTAAACTGAAGCTGACACCGGACATATGTGAACGACAGCTTTTAAGGTGGATAATACCTCAGAGTCATTAACCCCACGCACCCCAGGCCCCAGTGTATGGGAACTCACCAGTACCAGTTGAAGTGG
This sequence comes from Rhinoderma darwinii, assembly GCF_050947455.1. Taxonomy (NCBI): domain Eukaryota; kingdom Metazoa; phylum Chordata; class Amphibia; order Anura; family Rhinodermatidae; genus Rhinoderma; species Rhinoderma darwinii. Next base: position 793,558 of record NW_027461831.1, read on the forward strand.
ATGGGGATGGTAAGGGGACCACCGGAGTCGTCATCGGTATGATCGGTGCCTGAGCATTCTGCTGCATCACCGCAGCGGTAATAGAAAGTGTGTGGAAAATCAATAGAAGTGGGTGGGGAAGCCGTCTGATCAAGGAAGTGGCTGAGCCAACCTTCCCCTTCTGTTAGGATACGAGCCCTAAAGGCTGTCATTAAATCACCATCAGCAGCAGCCATGGCACTCTGTTCTGGACAGGGCAGCGGTACCTCAAAACTCGCCTCCAGGATCCCAGTGGAAAGAGGAAGGCGCACTATAAAGAAGACAATTTAAGCCCTTTGCTTGTGGGCAAAGTCCAGTACAAAACCTCTCTCTATTGGCCCATGAGTGTGTCCAGTACCCTCAGACAGCATAGAAGGGTAAGCCTCTTTATATGTTGCACCCATATGCTAATTAGAGATAATGGAAGAGGAGAAAACTTTATTAACCCCTTCACAACCTGCCCATAAATTAAAACCGCATTTAAACCTTTCTCCCCTAACAGTCAGTGTGCACTGGATGCCCTTCAGGACCCTCACCCATTAATAACCTCACCCAGGGGCGTAGCTAAGGCTCATGTTCCCTGGTACAAGAATTCAGCTTGGACCCCCCTACTCCTCCAGACCCCTGCGCACGTTTATGCCCGACAGTGGGAGGCGTCGGCTTCTTTTTCCCGCGAGCAGTAAAACTGCCTCGCGGGAAAAAGAAGCGGCATGCCCTATCTTCGGGCGCTTCCGCCTCTGACCTCCCATTGACTTCAATGGGAGGCAGAGAAAGCGTATTCCGCTGTGTTTTATGCCCGCGGCGCTCAATGGCCGCGGGTGAAAAACGCAGCGAGAAACTCAGCGGAAATCGGCGTGCAGGGAGAGGAAAATCTGCCTCAAACTTCCAAACTGAATTTTGAGGCAGATATTCCTCCTGCAAAATACTCCGTGTGAACATAGCCTTATAGTGTAAAAAATATATATTTATTTTTTTCATAAATCAGAATTTTGCTACAATAACATTGAGACGTTCTTATTCCTCCAGGTTCATGAGGACAGATCTCTGGAAGACTCAGGATTATTATTATTGACAGTAATGAAGACAAAAACAGGTTTCAGGTGGTAGAAAATGACTTTACTAAACCGTTTTATAAGCCAACAAACAAGGACCATGAGGATAGTAAACAGTCCGCTGCTTCTTTCTCCTTGTGGTAAGATGATATTTGGGAGGAAGGTTGGAGGTGGTGGATGTCTCGGCACTTGGTTGTATTTCTGGAGCCTCTGCAGTTTGAGATGTTCCTGCTCGGCTGTGACGTGCCATTCCACCTTGCTGTAGAGTCCGCTGGTCATAAACGGTTCTTGTAGTTCTTTCTCCCCATTTGTAAGATTTTTTTTTTGAGAAAGGTTGGAGCTGATGGACGTCTTGGCACTTGGTTGCCATCTCTGGAGTACATCAGTTTAGGATGTTCCCAGAGAAGTTACTGCTCGGCTGTGACGTGCCATTCCACCTCTAGTGTCCACTGTTTATAAACGGTTCTTGTAGTTCGTCCTCCCTGATGTAAGATGATATTTGGGAGATAGGTCGGAGATGGTGGATATCTTGGCACTTGGTCGCCATCTCCAGATCTTCTGCAGTTTGGGATGTGATAACTGCTTGGCTGTGGCGCGCCATTCCACATCATTGTATAAAACTGGAAATAAGAGAAAGTAAACCTGTAACTATATGGACAAATCTTCTAATATTTCTAAAACATTATTAGATGATAATGGAGACAGTAGTGACCATAACAGCTGAACCCAGTGGTAGTAGTCATCATTGTCTGGGCAAGGTCCAAGGGGGCAGAGGGTGGGTAGTGGACTGGTTATTTCCTCACATTTATGGGGCGGGATCCCCTTTTAACCCGTTAGTGACCGGCCCATAGTGTTTCTTTAAAACAGACAGGCATCTGTGTGGTCTGATGAAACAGTCTCACGTCACCGTCCACGATGATCCTCTTTATACTCCAGAGTCCTGGTTCTTCTCCCTCTTGGAGATGGTGAAGCTTTTTTGGGTAATTGTTATAGATAAACTCTAAGAAAAGAAACACATATCCACATTATAAACCCCATGATTGTAGAGATGAATAATAATGTTATTACGAGGTCTGGTATACGAAGTGATAATGAGGTGATGTCTACTGACCTGCATATTCTGATAGTAGCTCAATACATTCACCAGCATGAGGACCAACGTCGACCACTCTATGATCTTTGCTGTCATTTCAATGATCTGTGAAAAAATATCAAAATGAATACATTAAAAGTTGCACAAAACAAGAACTTTCCACCCGGGCCGAGGTTTTGCTGCATTCATGTTTATTGCATGGAGTCATGTGACTGACGGCGATGCCAAAACGGACCTGACCCATTGTCATGTGACACCACATCCATTACATTGCGGACGTCACGACTACCATGATGCTGAGAATAAGCACAAAGATTATAGGTCCAATTGTTTTCCTATAGAACGGCTTCTAGGGGTGCAAATAAAATCTATACAATGATCCAGAATTATTGATAATCTCATTAGTGGCGGATTAAAGGAATTTTACGTTCACTGGTTTGTACCAGCGGCTCAGCATGTCAATAACTTATGTATGAGATATACTGTACATACCTTTACACATTGATCTCCAGCGCACAGGTAGGTGTATACGGATACCCTACTTCCAATAACTGGTGGGTTATTATATAGGAAAATAACGTTTATTATGTTTAGTAAGTGTCCTATACAATTTACTACACTTTTATGTAAGATAAATGTTAATATAATAAATATACAGTATAGCAAGGACAGTACCGCTGCTTTCTATTCAGTATCTTCCTGAAGCTGAACAATGTTACCAGATGGCGCTGTGTTACACCAGCATGTCGCCATCTGACGGCGGAGATCAGAGAATAAAGGGAAATGATCACCTCAGGATCTGATGTTCCCTACATGTGAACCTAAAGACAAGTACGGTTGGATTCCATTCAAATATTATTTAAGAAAGGATACAGAAAACCACTAAGGTCACGGCCATTATACAGGACGCCAGTCTGAAATGGCTGATGACTCTTCGGCTTTCGGGCACTTTGTAGAGGAGTATGGACTGCCAAAGGTTGTAAAGGCTGCCAAACCCGAATGCAACGAAAGCGCAAATCCGGTGAGTCATTGGATAACGGTAGGTCTAGAAACCAAGAAGACAGAGGTTACAGCAAATCTTATGGAACTAATCACTAACTTACCCTCAGAACTTCCCAATAAATCCTAAATAACGTGTTCTGATATAATAACCACAGAGACATTATGGATATAGAGGTTGGTCTCCTGCTTGGGACTCCTCTCTGTTAGATGGAGCAGACACACATCTACTACATGGTCGTCCATTCATTGGTATAAGCCATGTAATACCACTTTAATGTGTGGCCACACGGTGATAACCGCTGATCATGATCACCAGGGGTTCAGCTGCCGGAAACACAGTGATCAGCTGATTGCCAGCGGGTCCCTATTTAGGGCAGATGGGACAACCCTATTAACATAAAACATTTATTAACTTACCGAAAACATAGCCATCATGGCCGTCCCAACGCATGATGACCATCCAATTGCCAGGAGGATCTTTTGAACCAAGGTCTGACGAGGCCCAAAGGCTTCAGCATGGAGCATGATGAACTTGTAATGTAGAAACGTCAGACCCAGAGCTGAAAAAGAGAAAATGAGCCAAATAAATCCTGTACCATGTGTAAAACAACCTAATAACATCTATGAAGCGCGGACCAAGCGCTAAACCCAACAAGAAACCTACAATAATGGACGGGAACATTTATCTGCATCGTCTGATCCGGACTATTATTATCAATTGAGATTAACAAAACTTTATTTATTATTTAGAATAATCTGATTACTGCTGCAGGCTGAGATGGGGGCAGGGCGGGACTGATGCCAAGTCTGAGTCATGTCTGACAGTCTGGTTGCTAGGGATACACTACCTAACAACCACAGTCTTGTCCAGCAATGTGTCCCTAGCAACCGGCCTGCGTCTCTCACTGACGTAGTAATCACATTTTTATAAAAATAAATGTAGGTTTGACCCCAGAGTAATATAATCAGATATAAGACATTTTATAATAACCCGCCATCCCCCAGAAGTAAGAACATATTATAATCACTTCTGTGATATTTACTTACAGGCAATGGCCATTCCTACGAATCCTATTCTAAACAGGATATTTTCGGGAAAGAAATTTCCCGTTTCACTGTGAAACGAAAAAAAAAAAGTCAATGTTAAATAATATCGACATTTTTTCATAATTGTTTAATCTTAATAATCAGCAGTCTGATAATAATCTATAGGGATGAGGGAATGCGTTTCTCTGTCCTCTTGCAGCCCCTCTGCGTAATGGAAGCCATTTTCTTATTTAGATATTTCCTCCATATTTAAGTAATTACCTTATACATTCCCAAACTATAAAATAAGAGTCGTGTAATTCTCCATCTTACCTGATGTACATCAGTGGGGGGGCATGGTCCTTGATCACAGTCAGGGTGTAGCCACCAGAGAGCCAGGCCACACACCAAAAGGCCAAGAAGATGGGGAAGAATCCCAATCCGTTGATTTCCATAATAGTGAAAAGTCGCCAATAAATTAGCAAATCACACTCTGTGTCAATTCACAGAAAGAAAGACCGGGCTGCTGTCAGGGGAATATTTATAACCTCCCATCATCTCTCTGTGACATCATAGTTAAGTGATGTCATCATGATGTCACAGTAAGGTCAGTTCTGCTGCTGTCAGGGGAATTCCCAAATTCTCAGCTCTCTGTGACATCATAGCTCAGTGATGTCATCGTGATGTCACAGTAAGGTCAGTTCTGCTCTGGAGCTGCCATGGTTTAGTATCTGCTATGAACTTATTTCTGCTATGCGCTTCGCAGACCCCAGAACATAAGTCATTGATGTAGTGACATTTTAGCGTCTTTTTTCACAAAGGTCAATGTAAGGTCATCTGTTATACTGTGCTAATAAAAACTATTTACCCCCCTCCATTGATTTTTCCATGTTGTTTTGGGTGACAGCATTGTATCACAGGGGATTACATTTGGTAAAACAAGACTGACAGGACCAATGAAGGCATCACCCCCATATAACACAACCTCTAACATTTATATGAAATAACTGGGACTCAGACCAAGATGTGGGGTAAAGTGGGGGTCGGCCACAGCTTTTATTATTATTATGTCCGCTGGTTGGATAAACACATTGCAAGATAAACAGGTCACCCTGGGTGCCAGAACATTGCAGGCGCAATGGGCATGCTCCAGTTGTTTCCGGGTGATTTCACGAACGGTAGAGACAAGATCCTCCTAGAACCGCCGCTGTGACGTCTGGAACAGAAGAAAATGATCAAAACAGGATGAACATAAAAACTCTGAATCAATTATCAACAAAATGACATTTAACTCCTTAACAACATGTCACATACATGTACATGGCAGTCGTTGAAGAGAAGTATGGAGCGAGATCACGGGCTGGGGTCACTCCATACTTAGCGGGTAATGGTTGTGTAATATAGCCAACACCGCACTGCAATGGACAGAATCAAATATCACTTTGAGTCTGCCTGTTTAACCCATTAGATGCCAAAGTCAATCACGACCACAGCATCTAACGCATTAGAATGAGAGGGACGACCCTCTCCGACGTGCCATTGTCCCCCCACGATGCTATAGCGGGATGCGGCTGGTTATAATGGCAGCCTGGGGGCCTAATGAAGGGTCTGCCATCTTTGTTCTCCGGCAGGGCTTCATAGGTGGCTGTAAGAATCACGATAAACTGCAATACGTTACTATTGCAGTAGATCGTGTGAGCGATCCAATGATCACTGGTTCAAGTCCACTAGGGGGACTACTAAACAGAATTTAAAAAAAGTTAAATTCCCTCTTCCCATTTTTTCCCTAAAGTAATGTTAAACAAAATAAGTTAGCATAACTTATATCGCCGCGTTTGCAAGTCCGAACTATTACAATCTGATGTTATCTAACCCACTCGCTGAACACTGTAAGAAAAACAAATATGTAAAACATCCAAATTGCTGTTTTTTGGTCACGTTAGCTCCCCCAAAAAATGGAATAAAAACTGATCAAAAAGTCGCATGTACCCCAAAATGGTAACAAAAGCTCGCCTCGCAAAATCGAAGCCCTCACATCGCTCAATCTACGGAACCATAAAAAAAATTAAGTCTCTCAGATTTTGGAGACGCAAAACAAATTTTTTTAACAAATAGTTTTACAAAGTGGTAAAACATTACAAAATATACATTCAGTATCGCCGTAATCGTATTTATCCGTAGAATAAAGTGAACATGTAGTTATTACCGCACGATAGACGCCGTAAAAACGAAATCCCCCTGAAAATGGCGCATTAGCTTTTTTTTTGCTCATTCCACCCCACAAATAATTTATTTTTCAGTTTCCCAGTACATTATCTGATACATTAAATGGTACCATAAAAAATGACAACTTGTCCCATAAAAAACAAGCTCTCATACGGTTATACCGACGAAAAAATAAAAAAAGTGATGGCTTTTGGAAGGCGGGGAGTAATAAACGAATATGAAAAAACAAAAATTGGTCGTGTCATTAAGGAGTCAAATCAAGAGAGGGAGTGGGGGAAAGACGCCAAGCTGCAGGGTCCAAAGAGGAAGAGGACGAAGGGCATTACTATTTTATAGGGAGCTCTATAGCCCCCTACTATGTGATCACTGGCCAATCCCTGTAGATCATGATGAAGTGATGCCACCCCCCATTTATTTATTCTTAACCCCTTCAAGACACAGCCTGTTTTGGCCTTCAGGACACAGCCAATTTTTTCAAATCTGACATGTTTCACTTTATGTGGTAATAACGTTGGAATGCTTTTACCTATCCAAGCGATTCTGAGATTGTTTTCTCGTGACACATTGGACTTTATGTTACTGGCAAAATTTGCTCGATACATTAAGTATTTAATTGTGAAAAACCCCAAAATGTAGCGAAAAATTGCAAAAAATAGAATTTTTCTAAATTTATATGTATCTGCTTGTAAGACAGATAGTTATACTCCACAAAATTGTTGCTAATTAACATCACCCATATGTCTACTTTAGATTGGCATCGTTTTTTGAACATCCTTTTATTTTTCTATGACATCACAAGGCTTAGAACTTTAGCAGCGATTTCTCACATCTCAAGAAAATGTCAAAAGGCTATTTTTACAGGGGCCATTTCAGTTGTGAAGTGGATTTTAGGGCCTTATATATTAGAAACCCTCGATAAGTCACCCCATTTTAAAAACTTCACCCCTCAAAGTATTCAAAACAGCATTTAGAACGTTTCTTAACCCTTTAGATGTTTCACAGGAATTAAGGCAAAGTAGATGTGAAATGTTCAAATTTCTTTTTTTTTGTTGCAGAAATTCATTTTTTAACTATTTTTTTTGTAACACAGAAAGTTTTACCCAAGAAACGCAACTCAATATCTATTGCCCAGATTATGCAGTTTTTAGAAATACCCCACATGTGGCCCTAGTGCACTTATTGACTGAAGTACAGGCCTCAGAAACAAAGGAACACCTAGGGGATTTTGGGGCCTCCTTTTTATTAGAAAATATTTTAGGCTCCATGTCGGGTTTGAAAGGCTCTTGCGGCACCAAAACAGTGGAAATCCCCCAAAAGTGACCCCATTTTGCAGAAATTATTGGAAGTAGGCTGTGAAAATGAAAATCTACATTCTTTCAAAGAAAATGTAGGTTTAGCTAATTTTTTTCTAATTTCCACAAGGACTAAAAGGAGAAAATGCACCACTACTTTTTTAAAGCAATTTCTCCCGAGTAAAACAATACCCCGCATGTGGTCATAAACGGCTGTTTGGACACACGGCGGAGCTTAGAAGGGAAAGAGCGCCATTTGGCTTTTGGAGCTCAAATTTAGCAGGAATGGTTTGCGGAGACCACGTCACATTTGCAAGGCCCCTAAGTGACCAAAACAGTGAAAACACCAAAAAAGTGACTCCATTTAGGAAACTACACCCCTTGAAGAATACATCTAGGGGTATAGTGAGTGTTTTGAACCCACAGGGGTTTCATAGATTTTATTAGAATTGGGCAGTGAAGATAAAAATCATTTTTTTCCAATAAGACGTAGCTTTAGCTCAACATTTTTCATTTTCTCAACAAATAAAGGAATAAAAGAACCCCAACATTTGTAAAGCAACTTCTCTGGAGTACGGCAATACCCCATTTGTGGTCATAAACTGCTGTTTGGGCATACGGCAAGGATCAGAAGAGAAGGAGTGCCATTTGGCTTTTGGAGCACAGATTTTGCTGGATTGGTTTCTTGACACCATGTCACTTTTGCAAAGCTCCTAAGGTGTCAGTACAGTGGAAACTCCCCAAAAGTGAATCGATTTGCGAAACTACACCCCTTGAGGAATTCATCTAGGGGTGAAGTGAGCATTTTGACCCCACAGGTGTTTCATAGATTTTATTAGAATTGGGCAGTGAAAATAAAAAAAATCCTTTTTCTTCAATAAGACGTAGTTTTAGCTGAAAATGTTTCATATTCTCAACAAATAAATGCAAAAAAGCACCCCAACACTTGTAAAGCAACTTCTCCTGTGTACGGCAATACCACATATGTGGCCATAAACTGATGTTTAGGCACAGAGTAGGGCTCAGAAGGGAAGGAGCGCCATTTGGCTTTTGGAGTACAGATTTTGCTGGATTGGTTTCTGGTCGCTATGTCGCATTTGCAAAGTCCCTGTGGGACCAAAACAGTGGATCCCCCCCAGAAGTGACCCCATTTTGGAAACTACACCCCTCAAGGTATTCACCTAGGGGTGTAGTGAGCATATTAACCCCACAGGTGATTGGCAGAAATTGGTGTGCACGCGATGTTGCAGAGTGAAAATGGTTTTTCAATAGATATGCCAATAAGTGGCGCCCAGCTTGTGCCACTGGAGACACACACCCCAAAAATTGTTAAAAGGGTTATCCCGGGTATGGCGATGCCATATATGTGGAAGTAAACTGCTGTTTGGGCACACTGTAGGGTTCAGAAGGGAGGTAGCGCCATTTGGCTTTTGGAGCATGGATTTTGCTTGTAGTAGTTTTGTTTGGAGTCTTACTGGTGTTTCCGTTTATAATGTGGGGGTACATGTAAGGCGGGCTGGAGTATATAAGGGGCATAGTCAGGTGGTATAGTGGGGTAAAAAAAAAACAATAAAATAATCCATAGATGTGTGTTACGCTGTGACACAATCCTTTCTGCACAGGCCGGTGTTGGACTAATAAATGGTCCTTACTTATTCCCCTTTTGGTCCGCACTCCGCACCTTTGAAGTTTGGGGAATCTTGCTGGGTAGTGTTGTCCTGGTATAATATGGGCGCCCTACTTCCAGCAGATATGTTTGGGCCCTCCCCTTCCTGGTTCCCTAATTTTAGGGGCCTTGATAATTCGCCACTTGCAACAGAAGAAATGTTCCCCTCAGGCCGGCACAACTGCATATTTTTAATTTCCTAACTTATTGGTGCCTTGACTAATTTTATTTTTTCATAGACGTAGTGGTATGACGGCTGTTTTTTTTTGTGAGATGAGCTGTAGTTTTTATTGGTACCATTTTGGGGTGCATGCGACTTTTTGATCACTTGTTATCCTTTTTTTTTGGGAGGCAAGGTGACCAAAAAACAGCAATTCTGGCATATTTTTTTAGTTCTTTTTATACAGCGTTCACCTTGTGTTATAAATTACATGTTAGCTTTATTCTGCGGGTCAGTCCGATTCCGGTGATACCTAATTTATAGCACTTTTTATGTTTTACAACTTTTTGCACAATAAAATAACTTTTGTAAAGAGAATGGATTTTTACTGTCGCCAAGTTGTGAGAGCCATAACGGTTTTAAATTTTTCGTTGACGGAGCTGTATGAGGGCTTGTTTTTAGCGAGACGAGTTATAGTTTTTATAGACACCATTTTTGGGTACATGCGACTTTTTGATCACTTTTTATTTCAATTTTTGGAAGACAAAGTGACCAAAAAATAGCAATTATGTCAGTATTTTTTAGTTATTTTTTTTACGCCGTTCACTGTGCGGAATAAATAACATCATATTTTTATAGTTCAGGTCGTTACGGTCGCAGCGATACCAAATATGTATGGCTTTATTATTTTTATCAATAATAAATGACTTGATAAGGGAAAAAGGGCGATTGTGTTTTGTGTTATTATTTGAAACTTTTATTGTATTTTTTACAACTTTTATTTTTACTTTTTTTTACACTTTTTTTTACACTTTTCTTTAGTCCCACTAGGGGACTTGAAGGTCCAACTGTTTTTTTGATGTTCTAATACATTGCACTACCTATGTAGTGCAATGTATTAGAACTGTCAGTTGTTCACTGACAGCAAGCCGATCAGGCTCCGCCTCCGGGCGGGGCCTAATCGGCTAACGTAATGGCAGATAGGAAGCTATTGTTAGGCAACCAGTTGCCATAGTAGCAGTCGCCAGCCTTGCCATCGCATGGCAAGGCTGCCGATTGCATACAAACCACTTTGATGCAGCGATTGCATTGAATCGCTGCATTGAAGGGGTTAACGGCAGGAATCGGAGCTAGCTCCGGTTCCTGCCGATAGATCGGGGTGTCCGCTGTAACATACAGTGGACACCCACTGCTGATGACGCCGGCTCAGCTTCTGAACCGGAAGCTGAGCCGGCGCCATCTTGCCGATGGTACCGGAAGCCTCCTGGGCCCCGCCGACGACGGGACATAGGAGGATTCCGTTACAGACTGATCGGGAGGTAAGTATTAGCCCTCCGATCGCCTTTGCAGCCACTGGCAACCCAGCGATCACGTTGCTGCGGTGCCGATGGCTATAAACTCCTCACATTCTGCGATCTCTATTGAACGCAGCATGTGAGGGGTTAATCGGTCGGATCGGAGGCTAGCTCCGGTCCTGGCCGATACCTCAGGGTGCCAGCTGTAACATACAGCTGTCACCCGGCGGTGATGTCGCTGGCTCAGCTCCTGAGCCAGCTTCATCTCCATGATGTACAGTTACGTGGAGATGCGGGAAAAGGCCATCTCCCATGACATAACTGTACGTGAAATTGCGGGAAGGGGTTAAAGTGACCCCGCCAGTCAAAGCTCCCAACCGTATGCCCCTGGGGAGCTGAAAAGCTCTATACAGTGATCTGCATGTACTATAATTATTAACCCCTTGATGTTGCAACCTATTTTGTCTTTTAAGCTGCAAATATTTTTTTTCGCTTTTGTCTCCCTTCATTGTGACTATTTTGTGGTACATTTAAATTAACATTTAAAGTGTAGCTAAACGTTCGACAAACTACTGACATCTCATAGAGACATGTCAGAAGTTTAGATTGGTGGGCGTCAGAGCACTGAGACCCCCAACAATCGCTATATTGAAGCAGCTGAATCACTCGTGTGAGCGCTGAGCCGCTTCGTGTCTATTTGGCCAGCAGCCATGCCGTTAAGGCGGTACCGTCCAGTGGGTCCACGTACCCAACGTTACAGCCAAATGGAGCTCCTTCCGTTCTAAGCCCTGCCGTGTGCCCAAACAGCAGTTTATGACCACATATGGGGTATTGCCGTATTCGGGAGAAATTGCTTTACAAATGCTGGAGTTCTTTTTTTCCTTTATTTGTTGAGAAAATGAGAAATTTTGAGCTAAAGCTACGTTTTATTCAAGAAAAGGGATTGTTTTTATTTTCACTGCCCAATTCTAATAAATTCTATGAAACATCTGTGGGGTCCAAAAATTCACTACACCCCTAGATGAATTCCTCAAGGGGTGTAGTTTCCTAAATGGAGTAAATTTTTGGGCGTTTTCATTGTTTTTGGTCCCTCAGGGGCTTTGCAAATGTGACATGGCCTCTGTAAACTATTCCTGCTAAATGTGATCTCAAAAAGCCAAATGGCGCTCTTTCCCTTCTGAGCCCCACCGTTCGTCCATGTAGATTGTGCCACCTAGCGCCCCATGTAAATAGTGCCACACACATCCCTGTATATAGTGCCACACATGCCCCTGTAGATAATGCCGCAGTGCCCTCTATATACAGGGTGTACTGCATCAATATATACAGGGGGTACTGCACCATTATATACAGGGGGTACTGTCTCATTATATACAATGTCACAGTACCCCCTGTAGATGGCGCCACACAGCACCCATGTAGATTGTGTCACCCCCACTGTATATAGTGCTCAGTGGCGGATTATCATTAGGGCGTTTCGGGCGGTCGCAAGGGGCCCAAGGCTGCCAGGGGGCCCAAGGCTCCCAGGGGGCCTATGACCGCCCGAACCCCCTCATGCCCAGTGGCGTCGCTAGCACCGGAGGGAGCCCCGGTGCCAGGACCGCACCTGTCAGGCGAGGGGAGCTTTGCTTCTACTTAGCAGCCGTGGTCTGTGCTGCTTTAGAAGCTCCCCCTCCAGCCACCCTTCCCTGCTCTAAACATCTCTCCTCTGCTGCTAGCTGTCGGGACATGGGGGAGGGGAGACTGTCGGCGGGCTCTGTGCTGTGAGCAGGAGAAGAGCTGCAGTGAAGACATAAAAGGTAAGTGCATGTGTGTTTAATGTCCATATTCATGTTATGTTTAATGTCCATATTCATGTATGTTTAATATCCATATTCATGTGTGTTTAATGTCCATATTAATGTATGTTTAATGTCCATATTCATGTATGTTTAATGTCCATATTCATGTGTTTACAAGGTGTACTTTGTGTATAACGTGCATACTCGTGTATAATGTGCCTACTTTGTGTATAATGTGCATACTCGTGTGTACTTTGTGTACTATGCATACTTTGTGTATAATGTGCCTACTTTGTGTACTTTGTGCATAATGTGTGTACTTTGTGTACTGTGCATACTTTGTGCATAATGTGCGTACTTTGTACTGTGCGTACTTTGTGCATAATGTGTGTACTGTGCGTACTTTGTGCATAATGTGCGTACTTTGTGCGTATTTTGTGCATAATGTGCGTACTTTGTGCATAATGTGCGTACTTTGTGCATAATGTGGTACTTTGTGTACTGTGCATACTTTGTGCATAATGTGCCTACTTTGTGCATTATGTGCGTACTTTGTGCATAATGTGCGTACTTTGTGCATAATGTGCGTACTTTGTGCATAATGTGCGTACTTTGTGTACTTTGTGCATAATGTGCGTACTTTGTGCATAATGTGCCTACTTTGTGCATAATGTGCGTACTTTGTGCATAATGTCCTTACTTTGTGCATAATGTGCGTACTTTGTGCATAATGTGGTACTTTGTGTACTGTGCGTACTTTGTGCCTAATGTGCCTACTTTGTGTACTTTGTGCATAATGTGCGTACTTTGTGCATAATGTGGTACTTTGTGTACTGTGCGTACTTTGTGCATAATGTGCATAATGTGCGTACTTTGTGCATAATGTGCGTACTTTGTGCATAATGTGCGTACTTTGTGCATAATGTGCGTACTTTGTGTACTGTGTGTACTTTGTGCATAATGTGCGTACTTTGTGCATAATGTGCGTACTTTGTGCATAATGTGCCTACTTTGTGCATAATGTGCATACTTTGTGCATAATGTGCGTACTTTGTGCATAATGTGCCTACTTTGTGTACTAGTGTTTAGGTAGTGTTAGCAATAGTTACGGCGCGGCAGGGTGGTGGTGGAGAAGGGGGGCCCAAGTTTGGGTAACAGCCCAGGGCCCATGGTCTTCTTAATCCGCCACTGATAGTGCTATCCCCCTTCCCCTGTAGATAGCACCTCTGAAGCTCCCTCCAGAAGAGGAATCCCCTCTATTTATTTTTTTCATAACTCAGAATTTTGCTACAATAACATTGAGACGTTCTTATTCCTCCAGGTTCATGAGGACAGATCTATGGAAGACTCAGTATTATTATTATTGACAGTAATGAAGACAAAAACAGGTTTCAGGTGGTAGAAAATGACTTTACTAAACCGTTTTATAAGCCAACAAACAAGGACCATGAGGATAGTAAACAGTCCGCTGCTTCTCTCTCCTTGTGGTAAGATGATATTGGGGAGAAAGGTTGGAGGTGGTGGATGTCTCGGCACTTGGTTGTATTTCTGGAGCCTCTGCAGTTTGAGATGTGATAACTGCTTGGCTGTGGCGCGCCATTCCACATCATTGTATAAAACTGGAAATAAGAGAAAGTAAACCTGTAACTATATGGACAAATCTTCTAATATTTCTAAAACATTATTAGATGATCATGGAGACAGTAGTGACCATAACAGCTAAACCCAGTGGTAGTAGTCATCATTGTCTGGGCAAGGTCCAAGGGGGCAGAGGGTGGGTAGTGGAGTGGTTATTTCCTCACATTTATGGGGGGGGGGATCCCCTTTTAACCCGTTAGTGACCGGCCCATAGTGTTTCTTTAAAGCGGACAGGCATCTGGGTGTGCGGTCTGATGAAAGCGTGTCATGTCACCGTCCACGATGATCCTCATTATACTCCAGAGTCCTGGTTCTTCTCCCTCTTGGAGATGGTGAAGCTTTTCCGGGTAATTGTTATAGATAAACTCTAAGAAAAGAAACACATATCCACATTATAAACCCCATGATTGTAGAGATGAATAATAATGTTATTACGAGGTCTGGTATACGAAGTGATAATGAGGTGACGTCTACTGACCTGCATATTCTGATAGTAGCTCAATACATTCACCAGCATGAGGACCAACGTCGACCACTCCATGATCTTTGCTGTCATTTCACTGATCTGTGAAAAAATATCAAAATTAATACATTAAAAATTGCACAAAACAAGAACTTTCCACCCGGGGCGAGGTTTTGCTGCATTCATGTTTATTGCATACTCCATGTGACTGACGGCGATGCCAAAATGGACCTGACCCATTGTCATGTGACACCATATGCATTACATTGCGGGCGTCACGATCACCATGGTGCTGAGAATAAGCACAAAGATTATAGGTCCAATTGTTTTCCTATAGAACGGCTTCTAGGGGTGCAAATAAAATCTGTACATAGCTTTACACATTGATCTCCAGCGCACAGGTGGGTGTATACGGATACCCTACTTCCAATGACTGGTAATTTATTATATAGGAAAATAACGTTTAATAAGTGTCTTATAGAATTTACTACATATTTATGTGAGATAAATGTTAATATAATACATATATAGCAAGGACAGTACCGCTTGCTTTCTATTCAGTATGTTCCTGCAAGAAGCTGAACAATGTTACCAGATGGCGCTGTGTTACACCAGCATTTCGCCATCTGACGGACAAGATCAGAAAATGAAGGGAAATGATCACCTCAGGATCTGATGTTTCCTACATGTGAACCTAAAGACAAGTACAATTGGATTCCATTCAAATATTATTTAAGAAAGGATACAGAAAACGACTAAGGTCATGGCCATTATGCAGGACGCCAGTCTGAAATGGCTGATGACTCTTCGGCTTTCGGGCACTTTGTAGAGGAGTATGGACTGCCAAAGGTTGTAAAGGCTGCCAAACCCGAATGCAATGAAAGCGGAAATCCGGTGAGTCATTGGATAACAGTAGGTCTAGAAAACAAGCAGACAGAGGTCAGAGCAAATCTTATGGAACTAATCACTAATTTTCCCTCAGAACTTCCCAATAAATCCTAAATAACGTGTTCTGATATAATAACCACAGAGACATAATGGATATAGAGGTTGGTCTCTTGCTTGTGACTCCTTTCTATTAGACACATCTATTACATGGTCGTCCATTCATTGGAATAAGCCATGTAATACCACTTTATGATGTGGCCACCCGGTGATAACCACTGATCATGATCACCAGGGGTTCAGCTGATTGCCAGCGGGTCGCTATTTAGTGAAGATGGGACAACCCCATCAATGTAAAACATTTATTAACTTACCGAAAATGTAGCCATCACGGCTGTCCCGACGCATGATAACCATCCAATTGCCATGAGGATCTTTTAAACCAAGGTCTGACGATCCCCAAAGGCTTCAGCATGGAACATAATGAACTTATAATGTAGAAACGTCAGGCCCAGAGCTGAAAAAGAGAAAATAAGCCAAATAAATCCTGTACCGTGCAAAACGTGTAAAACAACCTAATAACATCTATGAAGCGCGGACCAAGCGCTAAACCCAACAAGAAACATACAATAATGGACGAGAACATTTATCTGCATCGTCTGATCCGGACAATTATTATCAATTGAAATGAACAAAACTTTATTTATTTTTTAGAAAAATCTGATTACTGCTGCATGAAGAGAATATTATAATCACTTCCGTGATTGTTACTTACAGGCAATGGCCATTCCTATGAATCCCATTCTAAACAGGATATTTTCTGCAAAGAAATTTCCCATTTCACTGCAAAACAAAAAAGAAAACGCTCAATGTTAAATAATATGGAAAAATTGTCAGAATTGTTTCATCTTAATAATCAGCAGTCAGATAATCTATATGACTGAGGGGATGATGTACATCAGTGGGGGGGCATGGTTGTTGATGTGAGGTCAGGGTGTAGCTAGCAGAGAGCCAGGCCACACACCAAAAGGCCAAGAAGATGGAGAAGAATCCCAATCCATTGGTCTCCATAAAGTGAGAAGTCGCCAATAAATTAGCAAATCGCACTGTGTCAATTCATGGAAAGAAAGACCGGGCAGCTGTCAGGGGAATATTTATAACCCCTCGTCATTTCTCTGTGACATCAGCACGGCTCTGCGTCCTCGGCGGGGAAGATGATGTAGATATTGATAAGAAGAAGAGGAGGGTTGTCGCTCAGAAGATGACGAGGGCGATCTCCGCCGACCGTGCCTGCGCCCACCGCCAGATCTGTGTTTCCTCCCTCTCCTTGACGATTCCTTTGCCAAACCTGAAAGAGAAAAAAGGGACAAGGCAGAAGCGTGATTAACATCAAATCGATCCCCCTTGGCACCAACAGCATGTGCCACATCCCTGCTCGGACCCTCCAGCTGCGGGCCAGAACTGGACGGTACATTCAATAATGACACAGTTGTGCAGGAGACCGCAGCCCTGGCTGAGACCGGACGACTTCTTCTCCAGCTCTTGTCCTCTGATAGGGGGTTGGGCCATGCAATGCCCTCACTGCTGTGCCCCTGCGCCGTCTCACGTCACCATCCACGATGGTCCTCTTTATACTCCAGAGTCCTGGTTCTTCTCCCTCTTGGAGATGGTGAAGCTTTTCCAGGTAATTGTTATAGATAAACTCTAAGAAAAGAAACACATATCCACATTATAAACCCCATGATTGTAGAGATGAATAATAATGTTATTACGAGGTCCGGTATACGAGGTGATAATGAGGTGACGTCTACTTACCTGCATATTCTGATAGTAGCTCAATACATTATAAACCTAAAAACGGAGTCCGACACACCAAGGTTAGATTAAAAATAACAAGTTTTATTAGAACAATAAACAAAAAACATTTAAAAGTTAAAGATGATAGCCACAGTATGAAAGGATACCGGACAGTGAAATATGCAATGTTAAAGTGATAATACATTAGATAACAAAGTGACAAATGGGAAAATTGACAGTTCCTATTACACGAGTAAATAGATGCATGAGTGTGAGTATAGAGAAAGTGTGCACACAGTCCTGCATCCAGTAAACAGGTGAAAACCACACCAAGCGGTGAATATTAGTCACAGTCGGATGCAGGAGTTTGAGTGCAGCAACAGTATTACTCACATGTATATAGGCATCAACGGGTGTATGCATGCATGAAAGCAGCAACACACCAAATCAATGAAAGACTCTAAGATAAAGAAGGACGTCTTACCCATGTCACAATCAATACTGTCTGGCATCAACCCCGACGCGCGTTTCGGCCCTCGAGCCTTCGTCTGGGGGTGGTGTCAGAAAGTAAGGAGGCATCATTTAAGTAACCCAAGACCAATAAAACATAAGGGGGGCAGCTGAGGCTGCTAAAAATCAGTATTAACAACTAAGGTATCGCGGCCCGACAGTCCGGTGTGTCAGCCGCCGGAACCGGAACACAGACGAGGGTCACGCGTCCCGCAGCCTGGTCCGGCCAGGGACAAAGACAGCCAGACAAAAGTTCCAGCGTGTCAACATCCCAGGCACGAACTCAGACCCCGGAAGACGGGAGCCACGCCTCCAAGATGCTCCGGCCGAGGCAGCGAAGACCCAGACTGACAGGCCGCGCATGCGCACTGGGCAGAAGACGGAGCGACACAAATCATAAGAAAAAATTGTATATATGTATATAATGTGTTAGATTACACTTGTGCACAGATTGCACAAGTGCCAAAATCAATGATAGGGTATTTGGATGAATTTGACCAAGGTACACATAGCACAAAGGAGAAAATGAATATGAATAAATAAAAAAATAATAAATAAATAGATGAATAAATGAAATAAAATATATTATATATAGAAATATATATATAAATATAACAAAACATATATGATAAAGATGGAGATGGAAAAAATATAATAAAATAAATTAAAATAAAAGAATAAAGGTCATAATGAAATAAATATGAATATTAATATTAAATTGGTCACAATTAATTCTTTGTTTGACTGTCCCTATTACTTTCCCTACCGCAATTTCATAGTATAAATAAAATGATATAAATTGGATGATATGAATTATGTTGCATGTGTGCGTGTGTGTCATATCCAAAGAGATTTCCGTGTGTTTTCTCAAAACAGACATAGACAGATGCAATCAAGTGAATTCAGATAATTACAGTGTTGTAGTACGGTTTGAATAAGAATATACAAGTATAAATTGTTATACGAGGCATGTGAGCACATAACCAAACATATACATAAAAACATATACATACACATATACATATATATATATATATATACATACACACACACACACATACATCCACACATTCACATATACAAAAGTGCCAAAGTTCAAATACAATATAATATGTACACTCAATACATTAGAAATTAAAAAATTAACGACATATGTAGATATAATAATTTTAATACAGATTTAAATAAAAAGACATGCCCACAATAAAAAGAGCTTTGATAGTGGTTGGAGTGTAGTGGTGTGGTGATGTTGTGATGATGAGGGACAGGTGTGTATAACAAGCTCCAATATAAGAAATCATCAAATGTATATTGTGTATATATATTTATAGAACAGACATTAATTCGGATCTGATGATCATACAAATACGCTCAAAGAATGGTGAAGAGGTGTATAATACGTAATGGTGATGGCACTATTAAATGCACCAATGATAAAAGTGACATGAAAGTGCATGTGCTACTGGATAAGTGACAGTGACTAGATATAATAAGTAAATATATGATTAAACTACCAAATCAGAATATGTGGATAGGTGTGTCAAAAAAAATATATATATGTATATATAAGATATATGTGTGTGTGCGTGCAAGAATGGAAAAAATAAAATAAAGTGAGTGAAGAATGTGTATGTGTATGTGTATGTGTATGTGTATGTGTGTGATATAGAAGTAATGATAGAGTGAGAAATTTTTTATATATATTTGAATAATATGATAAAATAGTGTGAGGAACACACTCAACTAATCCCTGCGGGTAAGGAAAATGTTTACATCCAATTGTGCAAAATTGCACTAAAAAATGCATATCAAAATATCCATACATATTAATATTGTATCCCCAGGTCTTCTGCATATCCATTGTTGTAAGATAGTTGAGTAAATCCCCTAAAATAAACTGTTTAGAGATCGAATGAGGGAGTTGTTATGGTCTCAGGAAGTCATTAAATGTTAGATCACAGCAAGTTCATAAACGATCATCTGTAACATTAAAAATAAAAGTTAGAAAAATAAAAGTTAGAAACGACAGTAACTTGATCGTTGCTAGACAATTAAAACTGACACCATGGAAGATCCCGACACCTCTATAAAAATGCTGCAAATCCCAAATTTTCGTTCAAACCATTTGGTTGTACTGTCTTTAGTTTCCAGATCCATCTGGATTCCAATTTTGACAGTTTTTTCATTATTGAACCACCTCTCAGGTCAGTTCTTACACAATCAATGCCTTTGACTTTGAGGGCTCTGGATTCACATCCATGGTACTTAAAGAAATGCCTCGGGAGGGTTTTTAATGATTCAATGTTTTCTGGGGCAGTGCCCCTCGCTGCCTCTATGCTATTCACGTGTTCCCTTGTTCTAATCTTGAGTTCTCTACTAGTGAGACCAATATAGATCTTTGGGCATGGACACCATGCGTAGTAGACCACTCCCTTGGTACCACAGTTGATTGGCCAAGTGATTTTGTATGTCATCTTGCCAGTCGAATCCACAAATTCATCGCTGTTAGCCACATTTGGGCAGGCTATACATCTTCCGCAGGGGCGACAGCCCCATTTTGGTTTGGACGCTCCAAAGATTGGTTTTATACTTTGGGGTTGGTGGTAACTGTGGACAAGGGTATCGGGAAGATTCCTTGCTCTTCTCGATGCTACTGCAGGTTTTGCAGGGAGAATCTTTGATAAGGTAATATCGGTTTGTAATATTGACCAGTGTTTGGCCAGACATTTCCTCATCTGCCCCCACCTGTCATGGTAGGTAGTGACATACCTGATTGTCGAATCCACATTTCTCTTGGTGGTAGGGTGAAGGAGTTGGATCCGTGTTGAACGCCTTGCCCTCTCATATGCCCTGTTAATACATCTTCTGTTGTATCCCCTGTCAAGAAAGCGTTGTTTAAGGTTCTTTGCCTGTATCTCAAAGTCATCGTTAGATGAACATAGCCTTTTAATCCTCAAAAACTGACCGATGGGGATGGCACGGATCAAATGACTCGGGTGCGAAGATGAGGCATGTAAATATGAATTGACTGACGTATCCTTTCTATGTATATCTGTCCTGATATAACCGTCATTATCACGTCTGACAAGTACGTCCAAAAAATCAATAGCTACTTCACTAGTTTTCCAAGTCAGGTGAATATTGAGATCATTGATGTTGAGATTTGTCATGAAAAGAGCAAATTCATCACTCGTGCCATGCCAAATGATAAAGATATCATCAATGAACCGGGTCCAAAGGACCACCTTGTCCATTGATGATATCCGGTCGGATAGAAACAGATCCCTCTCCCACAGCCCCAGGAACAAATTGGCATATGAAGGTGCGCAGGCTGCCCCCATTGCCGTACCCTGGAGCTGTAGGTAGAAGGATCCGTTAAAAGTAAAGAAGTTGTGCGTGAGCACAAATTCTAGAAGGGTGAGAATAAACTGGGACATGGATGGGTTGCTGTCAGTCATCCCCAGAAAGTATGACACTGCCTGGAGACCATCCTGATGTCGGATGTTGGTATATAGGGATTCTACGTCACACGTAGCTAGCAACATGTTGGGTTCTAATTGGATCCCTTCCAGTCTTTTAAGGAGATCTGAGGAATCTCTGAGATATGATGGTAGGGTCTCGACCATGGGTTTCAGTATAGCATCAATATACTTACTTATGTTGTCGCTTAAGTTGCCTCTTCCAGATATAATGGGGCGCCCTGGTGGTGATTTGGGGTCTTTATGTATCTTGGGTAATAAGTATAAGCATGCTACTGTGGGATCCTGTACCATGAGACATTCAGTGAGGGCCGCAGAGATAGTACCCTCATTTAGAGCTTCTTCTAATATATCATCAAGCAGACCACTGAAAGAAGAGAGAGGGTTAAAGGTCAACTTTTTGTAGCAGGTCGTGTTTCTCAGTTGTCGATATGCTTCCCGTTCATACAAAGCCCTTGGCCACATCACTATATTGCCCCCCTTATCTGCGGGTTTAATTACAGTATCCTCGAGAGTTTTTAGTCTCTTTAGACTCCTCCGTTCAGCACAGGTTAGATTGTCATGCTTAATACCCGTGGAAATTCTCTCGAAGTCGCGAGCTACCAGTTTAACAAATAAGTCGATCGGTGGGCATATAGTGAGTGGAGGAAATTTGGAAGATCGTTTTCTTATATTTTGGGGGATCATACCTGTCTCAGGATTTTGTTGTTCTTTAAGTAGCTGTTGTAAGGACTGTAAAGCCTCTCTTTCTTCCGGTGTGTCAATGATCTCATCTTCCTTCCTATGGAACCATCTTTTGAAGATCAATCCTCTGGCAAATAGGTGTAAGTCCTTTATAGCTGTAAAGGTGTCAAAGTGAGAAGAAGGTGCAAAAGTCAACCCCTTGGACAGTACCCCAATATCTACAGGGGACAACTGATGGGTAGACAGATTAATTACCTGCATTCTCGGATTCTCAGGCAGTTGGGTGGCCGTTGGATTACGCCAGCCTTCTCCTCTTTGTCTATTGGATGGATCATAGTTATATGTCTGCATCCGTTGTTCGCTACCCCTACCTCTTTGCCGAGTCTTCTGTCTAAACGTGTTTGGTCTCCTATAATCTATACCACTCCGTGTCCTGCTTCTCTGCGCATTCTCTTCAGGCTCTGACATTGAGCTCGCTGATGACACGGAGGGAGATCTTCTCCCATCCATACGGAATTGTTTGGGATATTGCCACCTGTACATACGGTTTGTCAATTTGTCGTTTAGGTCTCGTTGGAATTTCCGACTTTTGATGTCTTGAATATTCTTCTCCCATTTGTCCGTCTCCAGGTCAAGTTGTTGGAATGTATTGATCCACTCCTCATCACTCAACTTGGTCTTGAGTTCAGTCTGTGTTTTTTCGATCTCAGCATTAAGCATCTCAAGTGTCTGCTTATCCAGACCAATCAACAGTTCCATAAATGTTTGGGATGATGTCCTGCAAGTGTCCTCCCACCGGGAGACAAAGCATTCGTCCAAACTGTTGAGGGTCGGGAATACCTGAATCCTGAGTCCTCTGGGTATAAGACCTCTCTGTAGATACTTCTCCAAAAAGGCCTTATTCCACCATGTTTTAGTCTGCTTGTGAACCAGTGACCTGAGATTATTTTTGATAGCAGCTATATTACCCCGGGTGTCGGGATCTCCCACTGTGGGATCATCTTTAAAGACCAAGTCTAGTTTGGTCAACCAGGATCTTTCCCTGGCCTTGAAGTCCATGCTGGTGGACCTCCCAGAATCTGCAAAGAAAACAGAGCTTAAAGTACTATACCTATGTGGAGAGCACCAAAAGGGCAGCGCCAGCCAAACCCAAATCCCAAAAGGTTAAACATTGATGAGATAAATATCTGTTATATACATATAAGATGTTTAAGGGGACAAAGAAAGTGATGTCTACTTACCTGCATATTCTGATAGTAGCTCAATACATTCACCAGAATGAGGACCAACATCGACCACTCCATGATCTTTGTTGTCATTTTACTGATCTGTGAAAAAATATCAAAATTAATACATTAAAAATTGCACAAAACAAGAACTTTCCACCCGGGCCGAGGTTTTGCTGCATTCATGTTTATTGTATACTCCATGTGACTGACGGCGATGCCAAAATGGACCTGACCCATTGTCATGTGACACCATATCCATTACATTGCGGGCGTCACGATCACCATGGTGCCTAGAATAAGCACAAAGATTATAGGTCCAATTGTTTTCCTATAGAACGGCTTCTAGGGGTGCAAATAAAATATGTACATAGCTTTACACATTGATCTCCAGCGCACAGGTGGGTGTATACGGATACCCTACTTCCAATGACTGGTAATTTATTATATAGGAAAATAATGTTTAATAAGTGTCTTATAGAATTTACTACATATTTATGTGAGATAAATGTTAATATAATACATATATAGCAAGGACAGTACCGCTTGCTTTCTTATTCAGTATGTTCCTGCAAGAAGCTGAACAATGTTACCAGATGGCGCTGTGTTACACCAGCATGTCGCCATCTGACGGGCAAGATCAGAAAATGAAGGGAAATGATCACCTCAGGATCTGATGTTTCCTACATGTGAACCTAAAGACAAGGACAATTGGATTCCATTCAAATATTATTTAAGAAAGGATACAGAAAACCACTAAGGTCACGGCCATTATACAGGACGCCAGTCTGAAATGGCTGATGACTCTTCGGCTTTCGGGCACTTTGTAGACGAGTATGGACTGCCAAAGGTTGTAAAGGCTGGCAAACCCGAATGCAATGAAAGCGCAAATCCGGTGAGTCATTGGATAACGGTAGGTCTAGAAAACAAGCAGACAGAGGTTACAGCAGATCTTATGGAACTAATCACTAATTTACCCTCAGAACTTCCCAATAAATCCTAAATAACGTGTTCTGATATAATAACCACAGAGACATAATGGATATAGAGGTTGGTCTCTTGTTTGTGACTCCTTTCTATTAGACACATCTATTACATGGTCGTCCATTCATTGGAATAAGCCATGTAATACCACTTTATGATGTGGCCACCCGGTGATAACCGCTGATCATGATCACCAGGGGTTCAGCTGATTGCCAGCGGGTCCCTATTTAGTGAAGATGGGACAACCCCATCAATGTAAAACATTTTTTAACTTACCGAAAATGTAGCCATCACGGCTGTCCCGACGCATGATGACCATCCAATTGCCATGAGGATCTTTTAAACCAAGGTCTGACGATCCCGAAAGGCTTCAGCATGGAACATAATGAACTTATAATGTAGAAACGTCAGGCCCAGAGCTGAAAAAGAGAAAATAAGCCAAATAAATCCTGTACCGTGCAAAACGTGTAAAACAACCTAATAACATCTATGACGCGCGGACCAAGCGCTAAACCCAAAAAGAAACCTACAATAATGGACGAGAACATTTATCTGCATCGTCTGATCCGGACAATTATTATCAATTGAAATGAACAAAACGTTATTTATTTTTTAGAAAAATCTGATTACTGCTGCATGAAGAGACTATTATAATCACTTCCGTGATTGTTACTTACAGGCAATGGCCATTCCTATGAATCCCATTCTAAACAGGATATTTTCTGCAAAGAAATTTCCCATTTCACTGCAAAACAAAAAAGAAAACGCTCAATGTTAAATAATATGGAAAAATTGTCAGAATTGTTTCATCTTAATAATCAGCAGTCTGATAATCTACAGAACTGAGGGGATGATGTACATCAGTGGGGGGGCATGGTTGTTGATGTGAGGTCAGGGTGTAGCTAGCAGAGAGCCAGGCCGCACACCAAAAGGCCAAGAAGATGGAGAAGAATCCCGATCCGTTGAACTCCATAATAGTGAAAAGTCGCCAATAAATTAGCAAATCACACTCTGTGTCAATTCACGGAAAGAAAGACCGGGTTGCACTTCCCTGCAGTCCCTGGCGCTCTACCTATGTGTTTCACCGTCATCTAGACAAGATCCTCATAGAACCGCGCGCTGTGATATCTACAACAGAATAAAATAATCAAAATAATCAAAACAGGATGAACAAAAAAATTCACTGAAACAATCAACAAAATAACATTTATTTCCTTAACAACATGCCACATACATGTACATGGCAGTCGTTAAGGGGAAGTATGGAGCGAGATCACGGGCTGGGGTCGCTCCATACTTAGCGGGTAATGGCTGTGTAATATAGCCAACACCGCACTGCAACGGACAGAATCAAATATCACTTTGATTATGCCAATTTAACCACTTAGAGGCCACAGTCAATCACGACCACAGCATCTAACACATTAGAATGAGAGGGGCGACCCCCTCCGACGTGCCATTGTCCCCACACGATGCTATCGCGGGATGCCGATGGTTATAATGGCAGCCTGGGGGCCTAATGAAGGGTCTGCCATCTTTGTTCTCCGGCAGGGCTTTATAGGTGGCTGTAAGAATCACAATATACTGCAATACTTTACTATTGCAGTAGATCGTGTGAGCGATCCAATGATCGCTGGTTCAAGTCCACTAGGGGGACTACTAAACAGAATTTAAAAAAAATTAAATTCCCTCTTCCCATTTTTTCCCTAAAGTAATGTTAAACAAAATATAAATTAGCATAACTGATATCGCCACATTTGCAAAAGTCCGAACTATTACAATCTGATGTTATCTAACCCACTGAACACAGTAAAAAAAAAAAAAAAAATGTTTAAAGCACCCAAATTGCTGTTTTTTGGTCACGTTAGCTCCCCAAAAAATAGAATAAAAACTGACCAAAAAGTCGCATGTACTCCAAAATGGTAACAATAAAAGCTCGCCTCGCAAAAAATAAGCCCTCACATCGCTCAATCTACAGAAACATAAAAAAGTTATGGCTCTCAGATTTTGGCGACGCAAAACTAATTTTTTTAACAAATAGTTTTACAAAGTGGTAAAACATGAAAAAATGATAAATTCGGTATCGCCGTTATCATATTCATCCGTAGAATAAAGTGAACATGTAGTTATTACCGGACGATAGACGCTGTAAAAACGAAAGCAAGGAAGGGGAGTGATAAACGAAAATGAAAAAAAAACGTGTCATTAAGGAGTCAAATCAAGAGAGGGAGTGGGGGAAAGACGCCAAGCTGCAGGGGCCAAAGAGGAGGACGAAGGGCATTACTATCTTATAGGGAGCTCTATAGCCCCCTACCATGTGATCACTGGCCAATCTCTGTAGATCATGATGAAGTGATGCCACCCCCCATTTATTTATTCTTAAAGTGACCCCGCCAGTCAAAGCTCCCAACCGTATGCCCCTGGGGAGCTGAAAAGCTCTATACAGTGATCTGCATGTACTATAATTATTAACCCCTTGATGTTGCAACTAATTTTGTCCTTTCAGCTGCAATTATTTTTTTTCGCTTTTGTCTCCCTTCATTGTGACCATGAGCATTTAAAGAAGCACTCCACTTTATTTATTTATTTATTTTTTGCACCCTCCATTTGTGCATTCGTGTTTCAGTGGGGAGCTGGGTGTAGAAATACTTACCGATCCCTGGATCCTGTCGTTTTTCGAGTCCAGGGCCGCGCACGTGATCTTCATTCTGACCTGGTCTGGAATCACTGCTGTTCAGAAAACCTGAAGTCAATGCATTCCTATGGAGCCTCGTTCTGGCCTCGTCCTGGTCTTGCTGGCTTCCATAGGAATGCATTGAGAGCCTGAGTTCCGGTTTATTCAAAAGCACCGTGACTCCAGACAAGTCAGAGGGAAGATCAGGTGAGCGGCGTTGGACCCGAAAAATACAAAATGCGGGGATCGGTAAGTATTTTGCACACAGCACCCCACTGAAACACCAATGTACAAATGGAGGGTGCAATAAAAAAAAATAAGTGGAGTCCTCCAATAATCTATCTTTATTTTTATTGCTTTTTTAAGTTTTTTTATGCCCTTCATCATTCACCATAAATAAGGTGTTATTGTTCGAGTCTGTAAACTGTTATTGGGGTCAGTAGCTGTCACTATTATTGGGGTCAGTAGATGTCACTATTATTGGGGTCAGTAGCTGTCACTATTATTGGGGTCAGTAGATGTCACTATTATTGGGGTCAGTAGCTGTCACTATTATTGGGGTCAGTAGCTGTCACTATTATTGGGGTCAGTAGCTGTCACTGTTATTGAGGTAAGTAGCTGTCACTATTATTGGGGTCAGTAGCTGTCACTATTATTGGGGTCAGTAGCTGTCACTGTTATTGGGGTCAGTAGCTGTCACTATTATTGGGGTCAGTAGCTGTCACTATTATTGGGGTCAGTAGCTGTCAGTATTATTGGGGTCAGTAGCTGTCACTATTATTGGGGTCGGTAGCTGTCACTATTATTGGGGTCAGTAGCTGTCACTATTATTGGGGTCAGTAGCTGTCACTATTATTGGGGTCAGTAGCTGTCACTATTATTGGGGTCAGTAGCTGTCTATTATTGGGGTCAGTAGCTGTCACTATTATTGGTGTCAGTAGCTGTCACTATTATTGGGGTCAGTAGCTGTCACTATTATTGGGGTCAGTAGCTGTCACTATTATTGGGGTCAGTAGCTGTCACTATTATTGGGGTCAGTAGCTGTCAATATTATTGGGGTCAGTAGCTGTCACTATTATTGGGGGGTAGTAGCTGTCACTATTATTGGGGTCAGTAGCTGTCACTATTATTGGGGTCAGTAGCTGTCACTATTATTGGGGTCAGTAGCTGTCACTATTATTGGGGGGTAGTAGCTGTCACTATTATTGGGGTCAGTAGCTGTCACTATTATTGGGGTCAGTAGCTGTCACTATTATTGGGGTCAGTAGCTGTCACTATTATTGGGGTCAGTAGCTGTCACTATTATTGGGGTCAGTAACTGTCACTATTTTTGGAGTCAGTAGTTGTCACTATTATTGGGGTCAGTAGCTGTCACTGTTATTGGGGTCAGTAGCTGTCACTATTATTGGGGTCAGTAGCTGTCACTATTATTGGGGTCAGTAGCTGTCACTATTATTAGGCTCAGTAGCTGTCACTATTATTGGGGTCAGTAGGTGTCACTATTATTGGGGTCAGTAGCTGTCACTATTATTGGGGTCAGTAGCTGTCACTATTATTGGGGTCAGTAGCTGTCACTATTATTGGGGTCAGTAGATGTCACTATTATTGGGGTAGTAGCTGTCACTGTTATTGGGGTCAGTAGTTGTCACTATAATGGTGGCAGTAGCTGTCACTATTATTGGGGTCAGTAGTTGTCACTATAATGGTGGCAGTAGCTGTTGCCTCTAGAGGCTCTGGCTGTCACTGCATGGTGGGCTGTGGTTGTCACTTATCAGACCCTCCAATCTACCTACCAACTCTCATCCATTGAATTGGTTGCTATGGTTACTTCTGGGAAGATGTGGAGTCGAAAATTTAGCAGGTAACATTGTCCATAGCAACCAATCAGATCACTTCTTTCAATTTCAAACTTGTCTTAGAAAAATAAAACCAGGAATCTGATTGGTTGCTATGGACAACTCCTGCATGTCTTTTCTATACTAATATTTCTCTATAAAGCAGGGGCCCTGTAGGTAAGGGGGAGGGGGCACTGTCACATTAACTCCTTCCCGCAAAATGATGTGTCTGGTACGTCGGTATTGCAAGTAACTTACTGCAGTCCTATGTACCAAGCATGTCAGGACTTTAAGCTGTCGCTGTGCAAAGCGACACAGTGACAGAACCGGCAACTCAGCTCTAAAGCAGAGTTGCCGGGCAGGAGATGCTGGCATGGGATCAATCAGATTGGTCCGGTGCCAGCGAGCGCTGTGATTGGCCAGTCTGTACTGACCCACTGTGTCATCATCACGAGTTAGCTCCACTCATTCCCCACCACATAAATATTCTTATTGCCACTATGTCAGCCCCTGACATTTGGGAATTTGTCTATCACTCTATTTTTTCCCAATACGCATGTCCATCGAGCTTAATAGCTCCACGGCAAATTACTCTATCACTTGTTTTTGCCCTCATACGCATGCGCGCTTTGCTATGCCCTCATTGGTCACATAGGGTGGCTGCTTATTGGTGGTGTGGCATGCCCGTCACAGAACGGGGGGCTCGTTCTCTGCTCACTCTGTGATTGGCCCTACGCCAATCAATAGAACATGTGGAGCAACTCCATTACATATTTAAACAGGGCCATCTCGCCGCGCGCTGTCATTAGCCCCGATACCCCTGAAGACGCTACTTCGTAGCGAAACATGTCGGGGGGGCTTCTAATCTAAATTTTAAACACGTGTCCTGCTGACTCTTAGAATTGAACGTTTGGTCTGGTGCTGCGTGCTGCAGCCGTCAGCTCCAGGCTTTCTATACCTTGCACTAAGCTGATTGCAGTCAGCAACGGACTCTAATTTTTAAATTATATGTAGTCTGTCCTTTCTTTGCATAAATTTAATAAATACTTTGTTATTTTCTAATTGTTAGTTGGAAAACAGGGCTTCTGTTGCCGGCAGGCAATATATTTATTCCATACCAGCTGATGACCTGGGGTGATGAAGAAAGGTGCAAAGTGTAAGGTCCTTATACCTGCAATGTGGAGATATAGATAAAGCTGCATAAACCAGTCCCAGCCACTGGGGGCAGCAATGTTTAAAGGACATCAGCATGGAGTGGAAAGGTATAGATGGGATTGTACGTGATTCACTAGCTCTGGTTGTACGATACAGTTATGGGGGACGTCCAGTTTATATAACACAATCATAAAAATAACCATTTAAGGCATTGTGATTTATTAGAGGGGAGTCCCTCATTCAGGCTGTAAGCAGGGTAAACCAAACATAACATGCGAGGGAAGCTTTCTTATTGACTAATATAGAAATAAAGACCAGGACACCAAATTTAGTCTTTTGCTGGAGGGTGATCGGCCACAGCTTTTATTTTAACCTCTTAAACCAGAACCGCTTAGCGGTGAAACCCTTATATATTTTTCCACAGCTATCAGGCGTTATGCCAACTGCCAGACTGCCGACGGGCAAATCCACCCTCTTAGCCCCTACTCATACCAGCAAAGTCTCAAAGACCGCCATGAAGGAGCCCTTGTATGCCTACACAGGGTTCCGACCCCCACCCAGCAGAAAGAGTGCCTGTTCAACTCCGCATCCCGTGCACCCTGCCATACCATATGGGGGACAATCTCTGACCAGACGAGTATCATTTCGGAGAAAAAGGAGGAGAAGCGCTCCATATCAGAGCGCATTATCGTCATCAATTCGACCATTCTTAGGAGACAGAGATCATTGCCCCCCGCGTGAATGACCAGTATCACTGGGCCATTAACACCTGAGGTTTACCACTTCTGGAAGGACTTGACACCATTTTAAACCACGTATTCCTCTCCAAGAAATATTGATGTCTCGAAAGCCCAACGCACGGCCACCAGGCCTACAATCAGCCCGCTGGGCGGCCCAGAATATATAAGAATGCTCTAGCATCCAAACTGTGGGCCTAACATGATCAAAAAGAAAAACACATTATGACAGTGTTCTACAATAACAAATCCGGACGTATGTATCTGGCAAAGCAAGAGGAAACACCCGCGATGATAAGGCAGTGGTGGAGAACTGTTCTAAACTGATAAATAGTGAGGGGAGTGCGATCCATATGTACTAGGAACTGGGAGTAATGGAAACGAATGAGTAAATACTCAGAAAGTAAACGCATGGCGCAGACCGCGCCCTGGGTGGCACGCAGGTGAATCCAAACACCGTGGCCAAATACGTCAGTCTTAGATCTTCGTACCCGTAAGTTCCCGTACCCGTAATCGAGCAGCCTCAGCGGTTATGATAACATCCGTGTGCTGTAAGCCACCCTGCTTTTTTTTTGAAGGAGGTAATAATTCACTGATTCTAAAGGCTTAAAGAAGGCAAGGCTGAAACTGAGGGCCAGTAAAGTCTCGTATGGAGATGAGCACATTTTTGGACTTGCCATTACAAAACGGCAAAGCAAGGGATAGGAAATTGGCCGTCGTGATTCCTGACGAATATGACACTTTTTCCAGTCTGGGTAATTAAAAAGCATTTGGTGACATCCCCCCCCCCCCCCCCAACCCAGTGACTTAAAATAAAAAGCAATACCAGATAAACGTTTCTGTGCGGCTGTGCCAGATATGTTTAAAGCCCTCAAGGATAGAACATATTCAATTGTTACCTCTAAACATAACTTATCCGAAGAAGAAATATTGTGACCTTTCACGACCTGTAATCACTCCAACCACGCCTTAGCGTTTCTCTGCCACGTAGCAGGCGCTACTGATGAACTGACGAGAGACATCAGTTGAGGTCCACCAACTCCCATAAATGATTTGGGCATGAGATGCGGACCCTCTCCGTATTGGGCAGCAAAGCCTGGAATTCGTGCCAGCGAAAACGTGAGAGAGAAAAAGCAACAACATTATTAAGACCAGGAACATGTTTTGATCTAAAATAAATGTTATGTTGTAGACAGCGCAAAACTAAGTCACGTAATAAAGATATAACAGATAGTGAAGAACAAGACAGACTGTTAATACCGGCAACCACACTGGCGTTGTCGGACTAGAAACAAATATGTCGATTTTTGAACATTGGTCCCCAGATTTCGACTGCCACAATGATTGGAAAAAGTTCCAACAAAGTAAGATTCCGGCAAAGGCCAGCGGCATGCCACGCTGCAGGCCAGGATGATACACCAAGCCGGGCAAACAACTGCTCCAAAACCGCAGGAGCCCGATGTATCTGTGTATAATGATAATTCTGCATTGTTGCCTTCTCCTGACCTGAAACATGTATGTTTGGAAAGATATACTTGGAAAGTATATAGTATATATACTTGGATATAAAGATATAGTTGGAAAGAAAACTACCCCATATGGTAAGGTCCGCTTTTAAGGGTTTGGTGAGACGAATCCGATGCCCAGCTAATTTAACTCCTCGAGTAGCCAATGATAAGCGGACAAAATCCTTCCCATTGGAATGACACGGCAAGCAAAGACCAAAAGACCCAGTAGTGACTTTTACTACTCCACAAAATCCTTCAATCAAGCTAAAAAGTTTCTTAATCTTTCTTCAGGTAACCTGAAAACCATTTCTATGGTGTCAATTTCAATGCCGAGGAAGGACAACCTTGTTATTGGACCTTCGGTTTCTTCTGCAGAAAGAGGGACGCCAAAACGAGATATGAAGAATTGAAATGTTTTTAGCATGTGATGGCAGGTATCCTCATCTGCTGGGGCGACAAATAAAAAATCGTCTGAATAATGAACTGCTGACCGTGAACCAGTCTCATATCTTACCACCCATTACAGAAATGAGCTAAACATCTCGAAATAGTGACATGATATTGTCAAAAATATTTTAATTATCTTTATATGTGTGAACATATATTGCTTTTGTGAAGGTGATTAGAATATGTTTAAAAAGATAACATTTTACATGGACTCCATCTTGTATGGTAGGCATCCATTTTGGATCATTGGAATCTATCTTTTGGCCTGAAGGAGCCATCTTGAGGTTAATAAGTAAAAAGTAAATATCAGCAGATGTCCTGAAGCAATTCTATGTTGTGTTCTTGAATTGAATGTTTTATTACTCTTTTAAGGAGCAGATCAAATAGCCTTGGCCGAATGGACAATGACTGTTTACCATCTCTCAGCCTTGGAAGAAGCCCTCTGTTTAATTAATTTAAACTTATCTGCAGTCTCCATTCTCTAGTGAGATAGGAAGTAGAGACAAATTAACTTGTGTATCTGAAATGTGTGTCCTTCCCATGGGACAAGGTTCAGGCCACCTGGGGCTTGGAGGGTGAAGTATTATTATAATGCATTGAAATAATTCTTATTGGCTGAATCAGAGTCATTATCATATTGTAGATGATTGGCTGAAACCAAAGCCTACACCTTTCCTGTCATTATACCATATGTGGAGTTTTGGGATATTACCATATATAGAATGTTTATGTTTGCAAGTATGAGGTCACCACCTACTCTCATTTTCCTATAAATAAAGATGGATCCGCCCCCTTATTGCAGAGATCGTTTGAACACTGAAGCTGCGTGTCCTGGTCTCTCCGGCCGGCCTCTCTCAGATCCACCATTGAGAGAGCATTCATTAATTAATTTGGAGCTCATAGACAAATGTAGATAATGTCCAACGTTAATGGACATACTAAATTCTGCAGCGACAATATGGAACAGACCATGGGCAACAAAGTATCAAAATAATAGTGATCCTCATAGAAACAGCCTAATAGGTGATATCAATCTGGGTGTACTGTCAGCAAGCTACAAGCTGATTCTATATCTGATTTCAGCGCTCCCTGACCAGCGCAACTGCACGATCAAAGGAAACGTAAGAGACCGAGGAATCCTCCAACGAAATCCCATAGTTTACCGAAAGACCTTTAGGAAATGAAAGATGGTGTATAAGGCGGAACTTACCGACTTCCTTCTTTGGGACCACTCCCAACAGAGAAACCCGAAGGTTAGGGAAGAAAGGACCCTCGATTCTATCTAAAGATACTTATTTTGCCAACTTCTCCCTTAAGACCTCCGGCTGCTCCCTAACCGATTTCAAGTTGTCCACAAATAAAGAATGGCTGCTTAGGTTAAATGGGATAAAGAAACCAAACGTGAAACCAAAACGTAACTGTGCTGCCGCTGCTCTGTCAGGATACTTATCTAGCCAAGGCCCCATCGTGGTTTCGCTCACTGGGGTCCTTTCCGTCACATAGAGCATTTTGCTTTGAAGGTGTCTCATGTGTTGGGCGGGAACCACGAGATGCTGTGTGTGGACCTCCACATGCGGAGCACCAATGCTTATATTTGCATAATCCTGCAAATTTACAATGGCCTTCATTGAATAACCAGCATGCACCAGGCCTGCGGACGGCCACTGACCCTTGAGGAAAAGGAGCTGATGAGCCACCATGTGGAACCGCCATGTGACTTATAAGCACTATAAATGCTATCCATGTAAATGAAAAGTTCCGAACAGCGTTCAGGGTGGTGCTGACCCATGACACAACCCATAACGGAAAAGGCCGGTATGCAATTATTCATGGTTTTGGCTACTCTGGGTTTTCGATCCTATGGTAAAATTTGGTCGATACATTCCGTGTTTATTTGTAAAAAACACCAAAATTTTGAGAAAATGTGTAAAAATTTAAATGTATCTGCTTATAAGACAGATAGCAACACCACACAAAATAGTTACTAGTTAACTTCCCCCATATGTCTACATTAGATTGGCATCGTATTTTGAACATCCTTTTCTTTTTCTAGGACGTTACAAGGCTTAGAACTTTAGCAGCAATTCCTCACAATTTCAAGAAAATGTCAAAAGGCTATTTTTTAGGGACCAGTTCAGTTCTAAAGTGACTTTGAGGGGCCCATATATCAGAAAACCCCATAAAACTCCCCATTATCAAAACCTAAACCCTCAAAGTATTAAAAATAGATTATAGGAAGGTTTCTAAACCCTGTAGGTGCTTCACAGGAATTACAGCAAAGTGGAGGTGAAATTTACAAATGTAATTTTTTTTGCAGAAAATCAGTTTTAATCCATTTTTTTCTGTAACACAGAAATTTTTACCAGAGAAACGCAACTGAATATTTATTGCCCAGATTCTGAAGTTGTTGGACTGAAGCACCGGCCTCAGAAGCAAAGGAGGACTTAGTCGATTTTGGGGCCTTCTTTTTCTTAGAATATATTTTAGGCACCATGTCAGGTTTGAAGAGGTCTTGTGGTGCCAAAACAGTAGAAACCCCCCAAAAGTGACCCCATTTTGGAAACTACCGAAGGGAAAGAGCGCCATTTGAGTTTTGGAGTTCAAATTTAGCTTGAATGGTTTGCAGAGGCCATGTCGCATTTGCAAAGCCCCTGAGGGGAGAAAACAGTGGAAACCCCCAAAAGTGACTTCATTTAGGAAACTACACCCCTCAAGGAACTTAACTAAGGGTATAGTTAGCATTTTGACCCCACAGTTTTTTTGCAGAATTTTTTGGAAGTAGGCTGTGAAAATGAAAATCTACATTTTTTTACGATTAAATTTAGCTAAGCCTAAAAAATTTTCATTTCCACAAGGACTAAAGGAGAAAAGGCACCCCAACATTTATAAAGAAAATCCTCTTGAGCACAGCAATACCCCATATGTGGTTATAAACTACTATTTGGACACACGGCAGGGATTAGAAGGGAAGGAGCTCTATTTAGCATTCAGATTTTGCTAGATTGGTTTGCGGCACCCTGTCACATTTGGAAAGCCCCCGAGGGCCCAAAACAGTGGAAACACCTTTATGCACAGACCCGTTTTTTCAGGGGGGAGGTTTTGCACTGATAAGTGGTGACCCTTCTTATGCCACTTTTGCTACACACTCTGCACCTCTTTTGGTATCTCCCCTTCTTTGCAGTTTGGGGAACGATGCCGGTAAAGTGTTGCCCTGGTACAATACGGGCGCCCTCACTTTCAGCAGATGTGTTTGGGCCCTCCCCAACCTGGTTTTCAAACACAAGCACCTTGATAATCTCCTCCTGAAAATTAAGGAATGACTCTGTCCGGCCTGCACATTTGCATAGCACGTAAGTGTGATACAATGCCATCTGTACTAATGGCACGGCCACCTTTTTGTACCACACCCTTGTCTTCCGCATTGCACTATACGGCTTCAGCACTTGATCTGAGAGATCAACCCCTCCCAAGTATTTATTATATATAGCCCACAATGCAATCTGGCTTGTGGGTCACCGTGGTGGCACCTCGTACAGGGACAGGGGTGCTGCCGTTTCCATGTATTGTGGTCAAGAGAAGGACATCCCGCTTGTCCTTATACTTGACGAACAACACTTTCTCGCTGCATAATGCACCCCTTTTGACATGTTGCCCAATCAGAGTTTTAGAGAGGCCTCTCTGGTTATTGCGCACCGTGCCGCAGGCTGCAATATTTCTGGTGGAGAGGCATTTAAATAGTGGGATGCTGATGTAGAAGTTATTCACGTAATGTTGGAGCTCCAAGAGGGGGGGGGGATTCTGGGGTTCAATCCTGAAGTCCTTCCTTTCATAAACCCAAAACCTGAGCTGCTCTAGCTCAGTTTGTAAATTTTTATCCCATACCTTGCCCTCTTACTGGGTAGGTATTGGCGGAATTTTAGCCTACCCATAAAATGTACTAGGGACCAATATTTTTCAGGTAATCCAGGATCTGTCAGCATGCATCTGATCATTTCCATCAGAGTTCTGTTCTTCCTTTCTGCTGCCCCCATTTGTCCCTTTAAATCTGCCGTTCCAATTATCTGCACGTGGATCAGAGATTGTGGTTTTGACCTTTTGTTTAGTCCCTTTTGGAAATGGTTTCTGCTGTTCTGCTTTCCATATTGTACAGTCCTTCTTTAGGTGTCCCTGTTTGTTGCACCTGAAACATTCTCTTCTTTCCTTATTTTGATATTTTGTCTCTGTAGCTTTAACCCCTTCCCGCCACAGCCAGTTTTGGACCAAATGACAGAGCCTCATTTTTAAAATCTGACGTGTCACTTTATGTGGTAATAACTCCGGAATGCTTTTACCTATCCAAGCGATTCTGAGATTGTTTTCTCGTGACATATTGTACTTTATGTTAGTGAAAAAATTAAATGTTTTTGTGAAAAACACAAAAATTTAGAGAAAAATTGCAAAAATTGTCATTTTTCTAAAGTCAAATGTATCTGCTGGTAAGACAGATAGTAATACCACACAAAATAGTCATTAGTCAACATTTCCCATATTTCCCCTGACGAAGCATTTGCGAAACGCGCGTTGGGTTCAGCAGTGGACCCCCGGTCTTTGATGTCCCGGCTATTCCCGTACTCTGCAGGTGTATGTATATTGCTGTTCATATGTCATTATCTTGATTGTATTCACATTTATTTTTTGGTATATGCCTATCTGTGCAAAAGTTTTATACTTATTGCCTGCTTGAAAACTACTTAGACACTTTAGCATTTTTGGGGGATCATTTTTCCGGATTACTATTTGGTTGTCCTGCTGCGCTAGTGTTCTGATTCCATCTTTGATTTTGCGAGGGTTACGCTATTTTAATATGTTCTATGTTGTCTGCTTGCATTTGTCTATTTGAGTTTAATAAAGGATTTTTTGTATTTCTTCAATTATTTGGTCGTGACTGTTCTTTTCTTTTTTGGTCTAAGTTATTAGTCACTAGGACCACTGATATATTTGGGTTTATTGCTCAGTTGGCTAAACATTTCCCATATGTCTACTTTATGTTTGCATCATTTTTTAAACATCCCTTTATTTTTCTGGGACATTACAAGGCTTATAAATTTAGCAGCAATTTCTCACATTTTCAAGAAAATGTCAAAAGCCTATTTTTTTAGGGAACAGAACGGATCTGAAGTGGCTTTGAGGGCCTTATATATTATGAACCCCTACAAATCACCCCATTTTAAAAACTGCACCCCTTAAAGTATTCAAAACAGTATTTAGAAAGTTTCTTAACCCTTTATGCGTTTCACAGGAATTAAAGCAATGTGGAAGGGAAATTTGCAAATTCCATTTTCTTTGGGCAGAAATGCCATTTTAATCGATTTTTCCTGTAAGACTGAAGGTTTTTACCAGAGAAACACAACGGAATATTTATTGCCCTGATTCTGCAGTTTTTAGAAACATCCCACATGTGGCCCTAGTGGGGTACTGGACTGAAACACCGGCCTCAGCAGAAAAGGAGCACCCAGTGGATTTTAGGGCCTTCCTTTTCTTAAATTATATTTCAGGCACCATGTCAGGTTAGAAGAGGTCTTGTGGTGCCAAAACAAAGGAAACACCCCAAAAAAGACCCCATTTTGGAAACTACACCCATTGAGGAATTCATCTAGGGGTGTAGTGAGCATTTTGACCACACAGGTTTTTGCTGAATTTATTAGAATTGGGATGTGAAAATAAAAAAATTGTCATTTTTTTTTGAGAAAAGTTGTAGTTCTAGCCCAAAATTTTGCATTTTCACAAGGACTAGAGGAGAAAAGTACCTCAACGTTTGTAAAGCATTCTCTCCAGGGTAAGGCAATGGCTCTAAAGGGAAGGAGCGCCATTTAGTATGTGGAGTGGAGATTTTACAAGATTCGTTTTATGACACCATGTTGCATTGAGCTATAGTATCAGTACAGTGGAACCCCAAAAAACTTACCCCATTTTGGAAACTACATCCCTCAAGGAATTCATCTAGAAGGTAGTGAGCATTTTGACCCCACAAGTGTTTTGCAAAAATTAGTACACAATAGATGTTGCAGATTGAATATTGCCCTTTTCCACAGATATGCCACTTCAGTGCCCAATGTGTTGTGCCCAGCTTGTACCATCGTAGACGCACACCCCATAAATAGTTAAGCAGGTTCTCCAGAATACAGCAATACCCCATATGTGGTCATAAATTGCCGTTTGGGCACGCTGCCAGGTTCAGTTGGACCACCATTTGGCTTTTGAAGCGCAGATTTTGCTTGGTTTTACTGTTATTTCAATTTATAATGTGGGGACATATGTAAGCTGGGCGGAGTACATCAGGGTATATGTAAGCTGTGCGGAGTACATCAGGGTATATGTAAGCTGGGCGGAGTACATCAGGGTATATGTAAACTGTGCGGAGTACATCAGGGTATATGTAAGCTGTGCGGAGTACATCAGGATATATGTAAGCTGTGCGGAGTACATCAGGGTATATGTAAGCTGTGAGGAGTACATCAGAGTATATGTAAGCTGTGCGGAGTACATCAGGATATATGTAAGCTGTGAGGAGTACATCAGAGTATATGTAAGCTGGGCGGAGAACATCAGGGTATATGTAAGCTGGGCGGAGTACATCAGGGTATATGTAAGCTGTGCGGAGTACATCAGGATATATGTAAGCTGTGAGGAGTACATCAGAGTATATGTAAACTGGGTGGAGTACATCAGAGTATATGTAAGCTGGGCGGAGTATATCAGAGTATATGTAAGGTGGGTGGAGTACATCAGGGTATATGTAAGCTGGGTGGAGTACATCAGGGTATATGTAATCTGTGCGGAGTACATCAGGGTATATGTAAGCTGGGTGGAGTACATCAGGGTATATGTAATATGTGCGGAGTACATCAGGGTATATGTAAACTGTGCGGAGTACATCAGGGTATATGTAATATGTGCGGAGTACATCAGGGTATATGTAAGCTGGGTGGAGTACATCAGGATATATGTAAGCTGGGTGGAGTACATCAGGGTATATGTAATATGTGCGGAGTACATCAGGGTATATGTAAGCTGTGTGGAGTACATCAGGGTATATGTAAACTGTGCGGAGTACATCAGGGTATATGTAATATGTGCGGAGTACATCAGGGTATATGTAAGCTGTGTGGAGTACATCAGGGTATATGTAAGCTGGGTGGAGTACATCAGGGTATATGTAAGGCAATTTTTTGTTGGTGTAACATGTACACTCAGGTTGGAATATTTTGATTATCTGATACCATCTTCCAATAAATTCTTAATCTTTCTACAGGTGTTATGGATACCTATGGTCCATTCGTCCAGTTCTATAGTGGAGGTTGTCTATGATGTTCAACTTTGGAAATTGTGGGCTTGTTCCCCCTTTCTCCTGTTGGTTATTACCACATGCGGGCCCTCTGTATGCATGGGAGTGTTACCTTATGTATACGCATTTATATACTTGTTTTTCTTTTCTATATATGGATTTGGCGTCTCGGTATGTCTTCAGCTTTCTCAAGGGGTAGGTATTGGTACTTTTATGCGTACCGGCTCTATTTTTATTCTTATATATGCCTATTGGTATATTCATTTATATATTGGTATGTCTGTATTTCTGCTCGATATCATATCTATTTCATGTATATACTATATTTCTTTGTGTACCGACCTTATTTATATTTTTAGTATTACATGGAACTATGGGTGCACTAATTCATATATTTACATGCTCATGTTTATGCCCTATAGCATATTATATATATATTGAATATGCACAAATTCACTTGTTTTATGTTTTATGAAACAAATTCATTATGACATCATATTTACACATATGCACTTTATTCCACAAAATATTTATTATTGGATATGTAATGATGTAGTATATTTTTTTTACACATATGGATTTTAGGTCAATCCATGTTTATTGTTGGATATATTATTATGTATTAGACCATCTACATTGATGGATTTCAGGTTACTACATATTTATTATTTCATATATTGTTTTTATATCTGTACACAGATAAGTATATTTTTTCTCCTTTTATATAACACATTTTACAACGATCTGTATTTTGACACTTTCATATAGGTCCCTATTTTTGTCGATTTATACAGCACATTATACAATGATCCACATAAAAAATGTGTGTAAGACTTGTGTATGAGTAACAGCGGTTTTATGTTTTTCAGGTGCCGTCCTCATCTCTTCTCACATATTTTATTTCTTTTGTATTTTTCTCTTTTTATCACTGTCACGAGCACGCGTGTTCACTCACCTGTATTCACTCTCTGTCTATTATCCTCACTTTATTTATTTATTCTTTTATTTTCAATACTTATGCATACACGAATATATATCTTTACCATTATGGTTTTTTATTGTAAATGAAAGTGAATTTTTAAAGTGTATGGTACTCTTTATATTGATATATATATATATGCCTGTAAAGTATAGATTCTTATATTTGTGTTGGTGTATGCACATATATGTATTTATGTATATTCATATGTGATGTTTATGTGCGTGCTATAGGCGTCTAGAAAGTATGTATGAACTGCCTTGGGATATACCCTGGTATTCGGGATTATTTTAAACTTTGCCAGCTGTGTTTCATCGCTGAGACATGGTCTCTACTCCTTCGGGGTGAACTGTCTCAGCGATGTATACGGCATCCCTAGCTTGCATACGTCTATTGTCCCTTGTTTGGGCTTCTGGCATATTTGCCAGGCTCTAAGATGGCCACTGACCTCTCCCTACATAACAAGTATGGCCACGCCAGTCCCTCCCTTTAGTTCTTTTGCGGCGCGCACGTGCAGTGCGTACTCTTATGAGGATGATGTCTATGGGCATGACTTCCGGCGCTCGGATGAACGCCGGTGCGCATGCGCAACGGAGGCATAATGGCGTCCGCAAACACGAGTGCAGCTCCTTTCATCTGTCCACATCTCTGATCTCTGCAGCATGGTAGGTGTAACCTTGCCTGTGATTATAATGCCCATATGCTGTGCACACTTTGTGTCTATTGGACATTGACATAATCCCCTCCCTTTGTATCTCATACTTAAAGTGACCATTATCCCAGCAGTCAATACCCCTTGAGAAAGCTGACGGCGAAACGCGCGTCGGGGGCGGTCAGTGTGGAGTTATCTTGTGTGAGATCCATCATGCAATCCACGGGTTTGTGCAGTCTTCTTAACTTATGAAGTAGGGCAATTTTTGGGTGCAATTGTGCAGTCGTAGCCGTGTATTTTCACACGTATGCACAATGTTGTGCTCTTTGGTTAGGTGCATAGTATATCTATAGCCTCTTCAGCTGTTTAACAAATTGACTCATTACACATCCTCTTTGGATGTAGACCTCTGCACTTTACCACATCACAGGATGTTTATATTGTGTTAGCTTATAACTTGGATTATTTACGCAGTTCCTCCACACTCTCCTTTTTAAATTGTGTGCAATACTGTTTTTATCTCTTCATGGCCAATGTGTTATTTGCATTTCAATAAAGTTTGTTTTATACTGTCATGGTACATAATTTGTGCTATGTGTCGCTCATTTTTTGGATTTACTAGTAGTCTTCACAGTCTGGTATAGGTATTGACATATGTAAGCTCGGCGGAGAACATCAGGG
Source organism: Rhinoderma darwinii (assembly GCF_050947455.1). NCBI lineage: Eukaryota > Metazoa > Chordata > Amphibia > Anura > Rhinodermatidae > Rhinoderma > Rhinoderma darwinii. The sequence continues at coordinate 835,827 of NW_027461831.1, forward strand.
TATATGTAAGCTGTGCGGAGTAAATCAGGGTAAATGTAAGCTGTGCGGAATACATCAGGGTATATGTAAGCTGGGCGGAGTACATCAGGGTATATGTAAGCTGGGAGGAGTACATCAGGGTATATGTAAACTGTGCGGAGTACATCAGGGTATATGTAAGCTGGGTGGAGTACATCAGGGTATATGTAAACTGTGCGGAGTACATCAGGGTATATGTAAGCTGGGCGGAGTACATCAGGGTATATGTAAACTGTGCGGAGTACATCAGGGTATATGTAAGCTGGGCAAAGTACATCAGGGTATATGTAAGCTGTGCGGAGTACATCAGGGTATATGTAAACTGGGCGGAGTACATCAGGGTATATGTAAACTGTGCGGAGTACATCAGGGTATATGTAAGCTGTGCGGAGTACATCAGGGTATATGTAAGCTGTGCGGAGTACATCAGGGTATATGTAAGCTGTGCGGAGTACATCAGGGTATATGTAAGCTGGGCGGAGTACATCAGGGTATATGTAAACTGTGCGGAGTACATCAGGGTATATGTAAACTGTGCGGAGTACATCAGGGTATATGTAAACTGTGCGGAGTACATCAGGGTATATGTAAAACTGTGCGGAGTACATCAGGGTATATGTAAACAGTGCGGAGTACATCAGGGTATATGTAAGCTGGGCGGAGTACATCAGGGTATATGTAAACTGGGCGGAGTACATCAGGGTATATGTAAACTGGGCGGAGTACATCAGGGTATATGTAAACAGTGCGGAGTACATCTGGGTACATGTAAACTGTGCGGAGTACATCAGGGTATATGTAAACTGTGCGGAGTACATCAGGGTATATGTAAGCTGTGCGGAGTACATCAGGGTATATGTAAGCTGTGCGGAGTACATCAGGCTATATGTAAGCTGTGCGGAGTAAATCAGGGTAAATGTAAGCTGTGCGGAATACATCAGGGTATATGTAAGCTGGGCGGAGTACATCAGGGTATATGTAAGCTGGGAGGAGTACATCAGGGTATATGTAAACTGTGCGGAGTACATCAGGGTATATGTAAGCTGTGCGGAGTACATCAGGGTATATGTAAACTGTGCGGAGTACATCAGGGTATATGTAAGCTGGGCGGAGTACATCAGGGTATATGTAAACTGTGCGGAGTACATCAGGGTATATGTAAGCTGGGCAAAGTACATCAGGGTATATGTAAGATGTGCGGAGTACATCAGGGTATATGTAAACTGGGCGGAGTACATCAGGGTATATGTAAACTGTGCGGAGTACATCAGGGTATATGTAAGCTGTGCGGAGTACATCAGGGTATATGTAAGCTGGGAGGAGTACATCAGGGTATATGTAAGCTGGGCGGAGTACATCAGGGTATATGTAAACTGTGCGGAGTACATCAGGGTATATGTAAGCTGGGCAATGTACATCAGGGTATATGTAAGCTGTGCGGAGTACATCAGGGTATATGTAAACTGGGCGGAGTACATCAGGGTATATGTAAACTGTGCGGAGTACATCAGGGTATATGTAAGCTGTGCGGAGTACATCAGGGTATATGTAAGCTGTGCGGAGTACATCAGGGTATATGTAAGCTGTGCGGAGTACATCAGGGTATATGTAAGCTGGGCGGAGTACATCAGGGTATATGTAAACTGTGCGGAGTACATCAGGGTATATGTAAACTGTGCGGAGTACATCAGGGTATATGTAAACTGTGCGGAGTACATCAGGGTATATGTAAAACTGTGCGGAGTACATCAGGGTATATGTAAGCTGGGCGGAGTACATCAGGGTATATGTAAACTGGGCGGAGTACATCAGGGTATATGTAAACTGGGCGGAGTACATCAGGGTATATGTAAACTGTGCGGAGTACATCAGGGTACATGTAAACTGTGCGGAGTACATCAGGGTATATGTAAACTGTGCGGAGTACATCAGGGTATATGTAAGCTGTGCGGAGTACATCAGGGTATATGTAAGCTGTGCGGAGTACATCAGGGTATATGTAAACTGGGTGGAGTACATCAGGGTATATGTAACCTGGGCGGAGTACATCAGGGTATAAATAAGCTGTGAGGAGTACATCAGGGTATATGTAAGCTGGGCGGAGTACATCAAGGTATATGTAAGCTGGGCGGAGTACATCAGGGTATATGTAAGCTGTGAGGAGTACATCAGGGTATATGTAAGCTGTGCGGAGTACATCAGGGTATATGTAAGCTGGGCGGAGTACCTCAGGGTATATGTAAGCTGTGAGGAGTACATCAGGGTATATGTAAGCTGTGAGGAGTACATCAGGGTATATGTAAACTGGGTGGAGTACATCAGGGTATATGTAAGCTGTGCGGAGTACATCAGGGTATATGTAAGCTGTGCGGAGTACATCAGGGTATATGTAAACTGTGTGGAGTACATCAGGGTATATGTAAGCTGGGCGGAGTACATCAGGATATATGTAAACTGTGAGCAGTACATCAGGGTATATGTAAGCTGTGAGGAGTACATCAGGGTATATGTAAGCTGTGCGGGGTACATCAGGGTATATGTAAGCTGTGCGGAGTACATCAGGGTATATGTAAGCTGGGCGGAGTACATCAGGGTATATGTAATCTGGGCGGAGTACATCAGGGTATATGTAAACTGGGCAGTACATCAGGGTATATGTAAGCTGGGCAGTACATCAGGGTATATGTAAGCTGGGCAGTACATCAGGGTATATGTAAGCTGGGTGGAGTACATCAGGGTATATGTAAGCTGGGTGGAGTACATCAGGGTATATGTAAACTGGGCGGAGTACATCAGGGTATATGTAAACTGTGAGGAGTACATCAGGGTATATGTAAGCTGGGCGGAGTACATCAGGGTATATGTAAGCTGGGCAGTACATCAGGGTATATGTAAGCTGGGCAGTACATCAGGGTATATGTAAGCTGGGCAGTACATCAGGGTATATGTAAGCTGGGTGGAGTACATAAGGGTATATGTAAGCTGGGTGGAGTACATCAGGGTATATGTAAGCTGGGTGGAGTACATCAGGGTATATGTAAGCTGGGCGGAGTACATCAGGGTATAATAGGATGATGTAATAATGGGGTGAATATCCATGGATTGGTGGGGTCGCTTCATGCACAGGCCGGGATTATTGGGGATTATACAGAATATCTGCGCTCCAGTATCGCCTTATATGTGACTTCTTCATTAGTCCTATAAGCCGCACAAGGCCCTAAAGTTTCCTCATCTCCGCTGCATCTACGGGGTCACCTGTGGGGTCCAGTAAATGATGATGTGGGGTAATTAGTGAAAAACGACTGGACCTAAAATATGAGTCTGGGCCGTCATTCAGCGTGATTGCGTTCTTAGAGACATAACGTGTTATTTTCCGGTGACGGCGCTGTGCGAGGGATCGGTTGTTGGGGAACGAGCTGTCATTTTTATTGGTTCCATTTTGGGGTAAATACGCTTTTTTATCGCTATTTATTATATTTTTTGGGAGATGAGGAAACCAAAAAACAGCAATTCTAGCGCGGTTTTGTTTCTTCTTTTTTACAGCGTTCACCGTGCGGTATAAACAACATGTGACCTTTATTCTGCGGGGCGATACGATTACAGCGACACCAAATTTATATGGTTTTTTACGTTTCACTATTTTCCCACAATAAAAATCCTGTTTTGGTGTCGCCATTTTCTGACAGCCGTAACTTTTTTATTTCCGGTTGATATCGCTGCGGGAGGACTTGTTTTATGCGTGATGAACTGTCGTTTCTATTGGTGCAATTCTGCGTTACTCGCGACTTATTCATCACTTTTTATTACATTTTTTTTGAGACAAGACGACAAAAAAATAAAATGCTGTCATTGTGTTTTATTTATTTTTTTACGGTGTTCACCGTGCGGTAAATAATGCGATATTTTCATCGTTCAGGCCGTTGTGAACGCGGCGATACCTATAATGTAACCTTCTTTTCATGTTGTGCCGCCTCCAGCGCTGCATTTATATCTTTCTCTATGTTGGGTCTCATTTTATACCGTTTTCTCAGCAGAAATAAGCTGCTGTTCAGACTGGAGCTGTCGTGCAGCTTTTGCAGCGCTGTCATGTCTGATGTGGATACGTTGCTCGAATCAATGGCCTCGAACCTGTGGCATCAAATTGATACCTGAGGAGGCTGTAAAATCAGGCACTTGGGGCTATAATTATCTGCAGCTACCCGTGATAATCCGGGCATAGCAGGACCTGCGACTCATCCGCGCTGACGGGGGGTTCAGAGTCAGTTTCTGACAGGCGATGACAGGTCTGATGACAGGTCTGATGACAGGCGATGACAGGTCTGATGACAGGCGATGACAGGTCTGATGACAGGCGATGACAGGTCTGATGACAGGCGATGACAGGTCAGATGACAGGCGATGACAGGTCTGATGACAGGTCAGATGACAGGCGATGACAAGTCTGATGACAGGTCAGATAACAGGCGATGACAGGTCTGATGACGGGTTTGATGACAGGCGATGACAGGTTTGATGACAGATGATGACAGGTCTGATGACAGGCGATGACAGGTCTGATGACAGGCGATGACAGGTCTGATGACAGGTCAGATGACAGGCGATGGACAGGTCTGATGACAGGCGATGACAGGTCTGATGACAGGTCTGATGACAGGCGATGACAGGTCTGATGACAGATGATGACAGCCGATGAGAGATCTGATGACAGGTCTGATGACAGGCAATGACAGGCGATGACGGGTCTGATGACCGTAGTTGTTTTTTTTTATATTTCAACTGAACAATAGGAGCGGAGCGTCCACCAGTGACCCTGCTGTATTTAAAAGTGGGGATACCCTACCTACCTACCAAATTCTAAATGAGAGGTGTCATTGCTACCTAACCAGGGTCTCGGGCAGTGGGCAATCTAGGGGTATACAGTATAATAACTTTATGGTGGTCCCTGTCTATTTATCTGGTCCCAGTCCTGATAATTGCTCTCTGGTCCCTGCAGTAATGGCCCCCACACGTCCTCTCTGGATAGTGACATTTCCACTTTAACCTTCCATTGCTGGTGATTGTCAGGGCTCAGTTTGGCGGCTGTCAGTGTCAGCTCTGAGCTGCCGCCATCTTCCTTATATGTCTCCTGTATTCAGGAGGTGAGACCTCGGGGTGATTCCTGCTATCAGTCGGGTCACTGAGCTGTTCTGCTCCTCGTCTGGGCCCAGAACCTGTTGCAGTATTTGCAGCTTTCAGCAGCAGTCAGACATTGTGGGAGAATAAGACTGGGACAGACAGCAACCGACATCAGTAACAACATCAAGATGGAGAATACCAGAGATAACACATCATCACCAGAGGAGCTGCACAGGGATAACAACTAATAGTTACCACAGCGCCATCTACTGTCTGTGAGAGATAGTTCCTCCAGCATTCAGCTGCAGATGTTGTAATATTCCAGCATATGTACCCTGCCATTACCGGCGGAGCCGCTTTACTAGCAGAGACTGCGTTAGGGGTGGAGAGCTTCTCTAAGGCTGCGTACATATGTATCAGTTGCATCAGCATCAGTTTTTTTTGTCTCTTAAGTGATTACAACTGATGCAAAAACTGATGCAAAAACGTATGAGTCGCCATCAGGCTTTTTCACAATTTTTACTACAAAAGCGTCAGTTGTCATCAGTTTCTTACCATCAGTATTTAACATCCGTTTTTACCACAATGGTTCACCAAAAAGGTGGTCCAGGGTCTGAAAATGTGCCATAGTTTGTGATAGATTAGATACATGATAGATTAGATACTTCTTGTGTTCCATGTCAGGGCTCTCCTTCTCTGCTCCGGCCTTGGCGCTACACTGAAGTCTGACACACACATTGTAATATCACGTGTGTCATATTCAGTGCAGCGCTAAGGCCGGCGCCAAAAGAGAGCCCAGAAGGCAGCTGCCGTCCACTGACCTCAGATCAGGTCTACGAAGCAGCCATGGGAGCCTGAAAAGATGCCAAACACTCACTATATCTTCAAGGAGTAGATTGTTTTTGGCACCTTTACAGATACCCACAATGCCCTCTGTATATAGTGCCACACACCCCTGTAGATAATGCCACAGTGACTTCTTAATATAGTGCCACACCCCCCTTTATATAGTGCCCCACATGCCCCTGTATATAGTGCCACACATGCACCTGTAGATAATGCCGCAATGCCCTCTATATACAGGGGGTACTGCGCCAATATATACAGGGGGTACTGTGTCATTATATACAATGCCACAGTACCCCCTGTATATGATGTCACACAGCCCCCTGTAGATGGCGCCACACAGCACCCCATGTAGATTGTGCCACATAGCGCCCCATGTAGATTGTGCAACATAGCGTCCCCCTGTAGATAGCGCCACCCCCACTGTATATAGTGCTATCCCCCTTCCCCTGTAGATAGCACCACTGAAGCTCCCTCCAGCAGAGGAATCCCCGGCCAGAGCATCGCCAACGCTGTGGCCGGGGATTCCCTCTCGGAGGACCCCCTGACGCCACTGTCCATATATGGACAGTGATGTCAGGAGTTACTCCCTAAATGGAATCCCCGGCCAAAGCATCGCTGACGGCTACTCCTTGAGCGGAATCCCCATTGCCGACTCTGGCCGGGGATTCCACTCCAGGAGGAGCCCCTTACATCAATGTCCATATATAGACAGTAACCTCAGGGGTTTCCCCTAGGAGCGGAATCCCCGACCAGATCATCGGCAACGGGGATTCCGCTCAATCAGTAGCCACTGACATCACTGTCCATATATGGACAATGATGTCAAGGGCTCCCCCGAGCACAGCACTTAACCCTTTCAGGACCAAGGGTCCTCGATGCCTCAATGACCAGCCCCATTTTTTCAAATCTGACATGTGTCATTTTATGTGGTAATAACTCTGGAATGCTTTTGCCTATCCAAGCGATTCAGAGATTGTTTTCTCGTGATATATTGTACTTTATGTTAGTGGAAAAATTTGGTCAATAAATTCGTAGCTTATTTGTGAAAAACGCCAAAATTTAAAGAAAATTTGCAAAAATTATCATTTTTCTAATTTTAAATGTAATCTCCATTGTAAAATAGATAGTAATATCACATAAAATGGTTGTTAATTGACATCCCCCATATGTCTACTTTATATTTGCATTGTTTTTTGAACATTATTTTATTTTTCTAGGACGTTACAAGGCTTAGAACTTTAGCAGCAATTTCTTACATTTTCAAGAAAATTTCAAAAGAATATTTTGTCAAGGACCAGTTCAGTTCTGAAGTGGCTTTGAGGGCCTTATGTACTAGATAGACCCCATAAATCACCACATTTTAAAAACTGCACCCCTCAAAGTATTCAAAACAGCATTCAGAAAGTTTATTAACCCTTTAGGCGTTTCACAGGAATTAAAGCAAAGTTTGGCGAAATTAATGTGTAATACCTTTTTTTCTGTAACACAGAAGGTTTTACCCGAGAAATGCAACTCAATATTTATTGCCCAGATTCTGCAGTTTTTAGAAATATCCCACATGTGGCTCTAGTATGATAATGGACTGAAGCACCGGCCTCAGAAGCAAAGGAGCACCCAGTGGATTTTGGGGCCTCCTTTTTTTAGAATATATTTTAGGCACCATGTCAGGTTTGAAGAGGTCTTGTGGTGCCAAAACAGTGGAATCTCCACAAAAGTGGTTTGGGAAACTACACACCTCAAGGAATTTATCTAGGGGTATAGTTAGCATCTTGACCAGACAGGTCTTTTGCTATATTTATTGGAATATGTCTGTGAAAATTAAAATCTACTTTTTTTCTGAAAAAATATAATGTAATTTTTACAAGGAATAAAGAATAAAAAGCACCCCAAAACTTGTCAAGCTATTTCTCCCGATTACGGCAATACCCCATATGTGGTAATACACTGCTGTTTGGACCCATGGCAGAGCTCAGAAAGGGATTTGGCTTTTGGAGCGCAGATTTTGCTTGGTAATAGTTCTGTTTGGGGTTTTGCTGGTATTTCAGTTTATAATGTGGGGGTATATGTAAGCTGGGCAGAGTACATCAGGGCATAATAAGGGGGTAAATAAAAAACTCATAGATTTGTGGCCGGTGTCGCACTGATAAATGGTGCCCAATCTTATCCGCTTTTGGACACTCTGCACAATTTCTGTCGCTATATTCTGAGCGCCAGAACTTGTTTGTTTTTTTTTCCCACCGGAGCCGTGTGAGGGCTTATTTGTTACGTTACAATCTGTAGTTTTCATTGGTACCATTTTAGGGTACATGTGATTTTTTGATCACTTTTTATTTGATTTTTTTGGCAAGCAAAGTGACAAAAAAAACCATACATTTTGACAATGTTTTTGTCCTTTTTTTTACAGTAATCACTGTGCGCTATAAATGACATTTTACTTTATTCTGCATGTCGGTACGATTACGGCGATATAGTTTTTTTACATTTTGTGGCGTTTGCGCAATAAAATCACTTTTCTATAAAATTATTTATTTTTTGTGTCACCATATTCTGAGAGCCGTAATTTTTTTATTTTTCAGTCCAAAAAAGGTGTGTAAGGGCTTGTTTTTTGCGGGACGGGTTGTAGTTTTTATTGGTATTATTTTGGGGTGCATGCAAATTTTTGATCACTTTTTATTCTATATTTTGGGAGGGGTGATTGACAAATAAAAGTGATGCTAGTATTGTTTTTTAATTATTTTTTGCGGTGTTCACCGTGCGGGAAAAATAATATCATTGTTTTATAGTTGGGGGGTTACGAATGCGGTGATACCAAATATGTGTACTGTTTTAACGGTTTATTTTTTTTCCTATAATAAGAGACTTATTATAGGAAAAAAAGCTTTTTTTGTAGCTTATAGCTTGTTTTTACACTTGTATAAAACATTTTTATTACTTTTTTTTTTTTTACTTGAAGACCTGCAGCACTGATGGCTGCTATAATACATTACACTACATAGGTAGTGTAACGTATTATAAACTGTCAGTGTGACGCTGACAGTCACACTGACAGGAAGCCTATGAGGATCAGCTGGTCCGTAGAATGGCAGACTGTTGTATGGCCTCCGGTTTTGCCATGCAACTGACGGCAGCACCCGCAATCGGTCCTCGGGAAAGTTTGTTGTAGCAACAAACTTTCCAGTTTGTTGCTACAACAAACTTTCCCTGCGATCACATGATCGGGACCTGAACCAATCAGGTTCCGGTCATGTCTCCGGGACCAGAGGCAAGGGATAACAGCGCGATCCGGGTGTCAGCACTACTCTGAGACACCCGGATCGCGCTTTTAACACCCACTGTAAATTCACGTCGGCGCTGCACGGAGCCGCAGACACTGACACAGCCGGCGTCCGAGCGCTTTTCACAGCGCTATGCCGGCTGGAACAGTGATCTGTATATTCACGCCCTGGCTGCACAGGGTATGTACGAAAAGGACGTGGCTATACAGATTGTTGGCATGAAAGAGTTAAAGTAGCGCTGTGCCCAGGGGAATTCTCGGCGAGCGGAGGAGCTCCCTCTGCTCCTCCACTCTGAACTAATTCTCAAGCAGGGACCTGATCACAGTTGACAGCTAGACATACCCCCAGGCGCACAGAGCAGCGGGCACACCGCCCGGAATCCGGAACTGTCCCGTTGAATCCGGGACAGTTCCGGATTTCCACCTGGAGCGGAATCCCCAGCAATACTATGACAGAGGATTCCGCTCCTAGCTCACGACCACCTTCCCGCCGGGTGCTGCCGAAAGCTATGGCATCCGTTCTAGCATCAGTTTGCCTCCTGCTTTTCTTCAACACACCGGGTGGTAAACTGAAGCTGACACCGGACATATGTGAACGGCCCCTAAGACAGCTTTTAAGGTGGATAATACCTCAGAGTCATTAACCCCACGCACCCCAGGCCCCAGTGTATGGGAACTCACCAGTACCAGTTGAAGTGGATGGGGATGGTAAGGGGACCACCGGAGTCGTCATCGGTATGACCGGTGCCTGAGCATTCTGCTGCATCACCGCAGCGGTAATAGAAAGTGTGTGGAAAATCAATAGAAGTGGGTGGGGAAGCCGTCTGATCAAGGAAGTGGCTGAGCCAACCTTCCCCTTCTGTTAGGATATGAGCCCTAAAGGCTATCATTAAATCACCATCAGCAGCAGCCATGGCACTCTGTTCTGGACAGGGCAGCGGTACCTCAAAACTCGCCTCCAGGATCCCAGTGAAAAGAGGAAGCCGCACTATAAAGAAGACAATTTAAGCCCTTTGCTTGTGGGCAAAGTCCAGTACAAAACCTCTCTCTATTGGCCCATGAGTGTGGCCAGTACCCTCAGACAGCATAGAAGGGTAAGCTTCTTTATATGTTGCACCCATATTCTAATTAGAGATAATGGAAGAGGAGAAAACTTTATTAACCCCTTCACAACCTGCCCATAAATTAAAACCGCATTTAAACCTTTCTCCCCTAACAGTCAGTGTGCACTGGATGCCCTTCAGGACCCTCACCCATTAATAACCTCACCCAGGGGCGTAGCTAAGGCTCATGTTCCCTGGTGCAAGAATTCAGCTTGGACCCCCCTACTCCTCCAGACCCCTGCGCACGTTTATGCCCGACAGTGGGAGGCGTCGGCTTCTTTTTCCCGCGAGCAGTATAACTGCCTCGCGGGAAAAAGAAGCGACATGCCCTATCTTCGGGCGCTTCCGCCTCTGACCTCCCATTGACTTCAATGGGAGGCAGAGAAAGCGTATTCCGCTGTGTTTTATGCCCGCGGCGCTCAATGGCCGCGGGTGAAAAACGCAGCGAGAAACTCCGCGGAAATCGGCGTGCAGGGAGAGGAAAATCTGCCTCAAACTTCCAAACTGAATTTTGAGGCAGATATTCCTCCTGCAAAATACTCCGTGTGAACATAGCCTTATCGTGTAAAAAATATATATTTATTTTTTTCATAAATCAGAATTTTGCTACAATAACATTGAGACGTTCTTATTCCTCCAGGTTCATGAGGACAGATCTATGGAAGACTCAGGATTATTATTATTGACAGTAATGAAGACAAAAACAGGTTTCAGGTGGTAGAAAATGACTTTACTAAACCGTTTTATAAGCCAACAAACAAGGACCATGAGGATAGTAAACAGTCCGCTGCTTCTCTCTCCTTGTGGTAAGATGATATTGGGGAGAAAGGTTGGAGGTGGTGGATGTCTTGGCACTTGGTTGTATTTCTGGAGCCTCTGCAGTTTGAGATGTTCCTGCTCGGCTGTGACATGCCATTCCACCTCGCTGTAGAGTCCGCTGGTCATAAACGGTTCTTGTAGATCTTTCTCCCCGTTTGTAAGATTTTTTTTTTGAGAAAGGTTGGAGCTGATGGACGTCTTGGCACTTGGTCGCCATCTCTGGAGTTCATCAGTTTAGGATGTTCCCAGAGAAGTTACTGCTCGGCTGTGACGTGCCATTCCACCTCTAGTGTCCACTGTTTATAAACGGTTCTTGTAGTTCGTCCTCCCTGATGTAAGATGATATATGGGAGATAGGTCGGAGATGGTGGATATCTTGGCACTTGGTCGCCATCTCCAGATCTTCTGCAGTTTGGGATGTGATAACTGCTTGGCTGTGGCGCGCCATTCCACATCATTGTATAAAACTGGAAATAAGAGAAAGTAAATCTGTAACTATATGGACAAATCTTCTAATATTTCTAAAACATTATTAGATGATAATGGAGACAGTAGTGACCATAACAGCTGAACCCAGTGGTAGTAGTCATCATTGTCTGGGCAAGGTCCAAGGGGGCAGAGGGTGGGTAGTGGACTGGTTATTTCCTCACATTTATGGGGCGGGATCCCCTTTTAACCCGTTAGTGACCGGCCCATAGTGTTTCTTTAAAACAGACAGGCATCTGTGTGGTCTGATGAAACCGTCTCACGTCACCGTCCACGATGATCCTCTTTATACTCCAGAGTCCTGGTTCTTCTCCCTCTTGGAGATGGTGAAGCTTTTTTGGGTAATTGTTATAGATAAACTCTAAGAAAAGAAACACATATCCACATTATAAACCCCATGATTGTAGAGATGAATAATAATGTTATTACGAGGTCCGGTATACGAGGTGATAATGAGGTGACGTCTACTGACCTGCATATTCTGATAGTAGCTCAATACATTCACCAGCATGAGGACCAACGTCGACCACTCTATGATCTTTGCTGTCATTTCAATGATCTGTGAAAAAAAATCAAAATGAATACATTAAAAGTTGCACAAAACAAGAACTTTCCACCCGGGCCGAGGTTTTGCTGCATTCATGTTTATTGCATGGAGTCATGTGACTGACGGCGATGCCAAAACGGACCTGACCCATTGTCATGTGACACCACATCCATTACATTGCGGACGTCACGACTACCATGATGCTGAGAATAAGCACAAAGATTATAGGTCCAATTGTTTTCCTATAGAACGGCTTCTAGGGGTGCAAATAAAATCTATACAATGATCCAGAATTATTGATAATCTCATTAGTGCCGGATTAAAGGAATTTTACGTTCACTGGTTTGTACCAGTGGCTCAGCATGTCAATAACTTATGTATGAGATATACTGTACATACCTTTACACATTGATCTCCAGCGCACAGGTAGGTGTATACGGATACCCTACTTCCAATAACTGGTGGGTTATTATATAGGAAAATAACGTTTATTATGTTTAGTAAGTGTCCTATACAATTTACTACACTTTTATGTAAGATAAATGTTAATATAATAAATATACAGTATAGCAAGGACAGTACCGCTGCTTTCTATTCAGTATCTTCCTGAAGCTGAACAATGTTACCAGATGGCGCTGTGTTACACCAGCATGTCGCCATCTGACGGCGGAGATCAGAAAATAAAGGGAAATGATCACCTCAGGATCTGATGTTCCCTACATGTGAACCTAAAGACAAGTACGGTTGGATTCCATTCAAATATTATTTAAGAAAGGATACAGAAAACCACTAAGGTCACGGCCATTATACAGGACGCCAGTCTGAAATGGCTGATGACTCTTCGGCTTTCGGGCACTTTGTAGAGGAGTATGGACTGCCAAAGGTTGTAAAGGCTGCCAAACCCGAATGCAACGAAAGCGCAAATCCGGTGAGTCATTGGATAACGGTAGGTCTAGAAACCAAGAAGACAGAGGTTACAGCAAATCTTATGGAACTAATCACTAACTTACCCTCAGAACTTCCCAATAAATCCTAAATAACGTGTTCTGATATAATAACCACAGAGACATTATGGATATAGAGGTTGGTCTCCTGCTTGGGACTCCTCTCTGTTAGATGGAGCAGACACACATCTACTACATGGTCGTCCATTCATTGGTATAAGCCATGTAATACCACTTTAATGTGTGGCCACACGGTGATAACCGCTGATCATGATCACCAGGGGTTCAGCTGCCGGAAACACAGTGATCAGCTGATTGCCAGCGGGTCCCTATTTAGGGCAGATGGGACAAGCCTATTAACATAAAACATTTATTAACTTACCGAAAACATAGCCATCATGGCCGTCCCAACGCATGATGACCATCCAATTGCCAGGAGGATCTTTTGAACCAAGGTCTGACGAGGCCCAAAGGCTTCAGCATGGAGCATGATGAACTTGTAATGTAGAAACGTCAGACCCAGAGCTGAAAAAGAGATAATGAGCCAAATAAATCCTGTACCATGTGTAAAACAACCTAATAACATCTATGAAGCGCGGACCAAGCGCTAAACCCAACAAGAAACCTACAATAATGGACGGGAACATTTATCTGCATCGTCTGATCCGGACTATTATTATCAATTGAGATTAACAAAACTTTATTTATTATTTAGAATAATCTGATTACTGCTGCAGGCTGAGATGGGGGCAGGGCGGGACTGATGCCAAGTCTGAGTCATGTCTGACAGTCTGGTTGCTAGGGATACACTACCTAACAACCACAGTCTTGTCCAGCAATGTGTCCCTAGCAACCGGCCTGCATCTCTCACTGACGTAGTAATCACATTTTTATAAAAATAAATGTAGGTTTGACCCCAGAGTAATATAATCAGATATAAGACATTTTATAATAACCCGCCATCCCCCAGAAGTAAGAACATATTATAATCACTTCCGTGATTGTTACTTACAGGCAATGGCCATTCCTACGAATCCTATTCTAAACAGGATATTTTCGGGAAAGAAATTTCCCGTTTCACTGTGAAACGAAAAAAAAAAAGTCAATGTTAAATAATATCGAAATTTTTTCATAATTGTTTAATCTTAATAATCAGCAGTCTGATAATAATCTATAGGGATGAGGGAATGCGTTTCTCTGTCCTCTTGCAGCCCCTCTGCGTAATGGAAGCCATTTTGTTACTTAGATATTTCCTCCATATTTAAGTAATTACCTTATACATTCCCAAACTATAAAATAAGAGTCGTGTAATTCTCCATCTTACCTGATGTACATCAGTGGGGGGGCATGGTCCTTGATCACAGTCAGGGTGTAGCCTCCAGAGAGCCAGGCCACACACCAAAAGGCCAAGAAGATGGGGAAGAATCCCAATCCGTTGATTTCCATAATAGTGAAAAGTCGCCAATAAATTAGCAAATCACACTCTGTGTCAATTCACAGAAAGAAAGACCGGGCTGCTGTCAGGGGAATATTTATAACCTCCCATCATCTCTCTGTGACATCATAGTTAAGTGATGTCATCATGATGTCACAGTAAGGTCAGTTCTGCTGCTGTCAGGGGAATTCCCAAATTCTCAGCTCTCTGTGACATCATAGCTCAGTGATGTCATCGTGATGTCACAGTAAGGTCAGTTCTGCTCTGGAGCTGCCATGGTTTAGTATCTGCTATGAACTTATTTCTGCTATGCGCTTCGCAGACCCCAGAACATAAGTCATTGATGTAGTGACATTTTAGCGTTTTTTTTCACAGAGGTCAATGTAAGGTCATCTGTTATACTGTGCTAATAAAAACTATTTACCCCCCTCCATTGATTTTTCCATGTTGTTTTGGGTGACAGCATTGTATCACAGGGGATTACATTTGGTAAAAGAAGACTGACAGGAGCAATGAAGGCATCACCCCCATATAACACAACCTCTAACATTTATATGAAATAACTGGGACTCAGACCAAGATGTGGGGTAAAGTGGGGGTCGGCCACAGCTTTTATTATTATTATGTCCGCTGGTTGGATAAACACATTGCAAGATAAACAGGTCACCCTGGGTGCCAGAACATTGCAGGCGCGATGGGCATGCTCCAGTTGTTTCCGGGTGATTTCACGAACGGTAGAGACAAGATCCTCCTAGAACCGCCGCTGTGACGTCTGGAACAGAAGAAAATGATCAAAACAGGATGAACATAAAAACTCTGAATCAATTATCAACAAAATGACATTTAACTCCTTAACAAGATGTCACATACATGTACATGGCAGTCGTTGAAGGGAAGTATGGAGCGAGATCACGGGCTGGGGTCACTCCATACTTAGCGGGTAATGGTTGTGTAATATAGCCAACACCGCACTGCAATGGACAGAATCAAATATCACTTTGAGTCTGCCTGTTTAACCCATTAGATGCCAAAGTCAATCACGACAACAGCATCTAACGCATTAGAATGAGAGGGACGACCCTCTCCGACGTGCCATTGTCCCCCCACGATGCTATAGCGGGATGCGGCTGGTTATAATGGCAGCCTGGGGGCCTAATGAAGGGTCTGCCATCTTTGTTCTCCGGCAGGGCTTCATAGGTGGCTGTAAGAATCACGATAAACTGCAGTACATTACTATTGCAGTAGATCGTGTGAGCGATCCAATGATCACTGGTTCAAGTCCACTAGGGGGACTACTAAACAGAATTTAAAAAAAGTAAAATAAATATCCCAAAAAAATATATATTTTTCTATTTCTAAAAAATTCCCTCTTCCCATTTTTTCCCTAAAGTAATGTTAAACAAAATAAGTTCAATCTACGGAACCATAAAAAAAATTAAGTCTCTCAGATTTTGGAGACGCAAAACAAATTTTTTTAACAAATAGTTTTACAAAGTGGTAAAACATTACAAAATATACATTCAGTATCGCCGTAATCGTATTTATCCGTAGAATAAAGTGAACATGTAGTTATTACCGCACGATAGACGCCGTAAAAACGAAATCCCCCTGAAAATGGCGCATTAGCTTTTTTTTTGCTCATTCCACCCCACAAATAATTTATTTTTCAGTTTCCCAGTACATTATCTGATACATTAAATGGTACCATAAAAAATGACAACTTGTCCCATAAAAAACAAGCTCTCATACGGTTATGCCGACGAAAAAATAAAAAAAGTGATGGCTTTTGGAAGGCGGGGAGTAATAAACGAATATGAAAAAACAAAAATTGGTCGTGTCATTAAGGAGTCAAATCAAGAGAGGGAGTGGGGGAAAGACGCCAAGCTGCAGGGTCCAAAGAGGAAGAGGACGAAGGGCATTACTATTTTATAGGGAGCTCTATAGCCCCCTACTATGTGATCACTGGCCAATCCCTGTAGATCATGATGAAGTGATGCCACCCCCCATTTATTTATTCTTAACCCCTTCAAGACACAGCCTGTTTTGGCCTTCAGGACACAGCCAATTTTTTCAAATCTGACATGTTTCACTTTATGTGGTAATAACGTTGGAATGCTTTTACCTATCCAAGCGATTCTGAGATTGTTTTCTCGTGACACATTGGACTTTATGTTACTGGCAAAATTTGCTCGATACATTAAGTATTTAATTGTGAAAAACCCCAAAATGTAGCGAAAAATTGCAAAAAATAGAATTTTTCTAAATTTATATGTATCTGCTTGTAAGACAGATAGTTATACCCCACAAAATTGTTGCTAATTAACATCACCCATATGTCTACTTTAGATTGGCATCGTTTTTTGAACATCCTTTTATTTTTCTATGACATCACAAGGCCTAGAACTTTAGCAGCGATTTCTCACATCTCAAGAAAATGTCAAAAGGCTATTTTTACAGGGGCCATTTCAGTTGTGAAGTGGATTTTAGGGCCTTATATATTAGAAACCCTCGATAAGTCACCCCATTTTAAAAACTTCACCCCTCAAAGTATTCAAAACAGCAATTAGAACGTTTCTTAACCCTTTAGATGTTTCACAGGAATTAAGGCAAAGTAGATGTGAAATGTTCAAATTTCTTTTTTTTTGTTGCAGAAATTAATTTTTTAACTATTTTTTTTGTAACACAGAAAGTTTTACCCAAGAAACGCAACTCAATATCTATTGCCCAGATTATGCAGTTTTTAGAAATACCCCACATGTGGCCCTAGTGCACTTATTGACTGAAGTACAGGCCTCAGAAACAAAGGAACACCTAGGGGATTTTGGGGCCTCCTTTTTATTAGAAAATATTTTAGGCTCCATGTCGGGTTTGAAAGGCTCTTGCGGCACCAAAACAGTGGAAATCCCCCAAAAGTGACCCCATTTTGCAGAAATTATTGGAAGTAGGCTGTGAAAATGAAAATCGACATTCTTTCAAAGAAAATGTAGGTTTAGCTAATTTTTTTCTAATTTCCACAAGGACTAAAAGGAGAAAATGCACCACTACTTTTTTAAAGCAATTTCTCCCGAGTAAAACAATACCCCGCATGTGGTCATAAACGGCTGTTTGGACACACGGCGGAGCTTAGAAGGGAAAGAGCGCCATTTGGCTTTTGGAGCTCAAATTTAGCAGGAATGGTTTGCGGAGACCACGTCACATTTGCAAGGCCCCTAAGGGACCAAAACAGTGAAAACACCAAAAAAGTGACTCCATTTAGGAAACTACACCCCTTGAAGAATACATCTAGGGGTATAGTGAGTGTTTTGAACCCACAGGGGTTTCATAGATTTTATTAGAATTGGGCAGTGAAGATAAAAATCATTTTTTTCCAATAAGACGTAGCTTTAGCTCAACATTTTTCATTTTCTCAACAAATAAAGGAATAAAAGAACCCCAACATTTGTAAAGCAACTTCTCTGGAGTACGGCAATACCCCATTTGTGGTCATAAACTGCTGTTTGGGCATACGGCAAGGATCAGAAGAGAAGGAGTGCCATTTGGCTTTTGGAGCACAGATTTTGCTGGATTGGTTTCTTGACACCATGTCACTTTTGCAAAGCTCCTAAGGTGTCAGTACAGTGGAAACTCCCCAAAAGTGAATCGATTCGCGAAACTACACCCCTTGAGGAATTCATCTAGGGGTGAAGTGAGCATTTTGACCCCACAGGTGTTTCATAGATTTTATTAGAATTGGGCAGTGAAAATAAAAAAAATCCTTTTTCTTCAATAAGACGTAGTTTTAGCTGAAAATGTTTCATATTCTCAACAAATAAATGCAAAAAAGCACCCCAACACTTGTAAAGCAACTTCTCCTGTGTATGGCAATACCACATATGTGGCCATAAACTGATGTTTAGGCACAGAGTAGGGCTCAGAAGGGAAGGAGCGCCATTTGGCTTTTGGAGTACAGATTTTGCTGGATTGGTTTCTGGTCGCTATGTCGCATTTGCAAAGTCCCTGTGGGACCAAAACAGTGGATCCCCCCCAGAAGTGACCCCATTTTGGAAACTACACCCCTCAAGGTATTCACCTAGGGGTGTAGTGAGCATATTAACCCCACAGGTGATTGGCAGAAATTGGTGTGCACGCGATGTTGCAGAGTGAAAATGGTTTTTCAATAGATATGCCAATAAGTGGCGCCCAGCTTGTGCCACTGGAGACACACACCCCAAAAATTGTTAAAAGGGTTATCCCGGGTATGGCGATGCCATATATGTGGAAGTAAACTGCTGTTTGGGCACACTGTAGGGTTCAGAAGGGAGGTAGCGCCATTTGGCTTTTGGAGCATGGATTTTGCTTGTAGTAGTTTTGTTTGGAGTCTTACTGGTGTTTCCGTTTATAATGTGGGGGTACATGTAAGGCGGGCTGGAGTATATAAGGGGCATAGTCAGGTGGTATAGTGGGGTAAAAAAAAAACAATAAAATAATCCATAGATGTGTGTTACGCTGTGACACAATCCTTTCTGCACAGGCCGGTGTTGGACTAATAAATGGTCCTTACTTATTCCCCTTTTGGTCCGCACTCCGCACCTTTGAAGTTTGGGGAATCTTGCTGGGTAGTGTTGTCCTGGTATAATATGGGCGCCCCACTTCCAGCAGATATGTTTGGGCCCTCCCCTTCCTGGTTCCCTAATTTTAGGGGCCTTGATAATTCGCCACTTGCAACAGAAGAAATGTTCCCCTCAGGCCGGCACAACTGCATATTTTTAATTTCCTAACTTATTGGTGCCTTGACTAATTTTATTTTTTCATAGACGTAGTGGTATGACGGCTGTTTTTTTTTGTGAGATGAGCTGTAGTTTTTATTGGTACCATTTTGGGGTGCATGCGACTTTTTGATCACTTGTTATCCTTTTTTTTTGGGAGGCAAGGTGACCAAAAAACAGCAATTCTGGCATATTTTTTTAGTTCTTTTTATACAGCGTTCACCTTGTGTTATAAATTACATGTTAGCTTTATTCTGCGGGTCAGTCCGATTCCGGTGATACCTAATTTATAGCACTTTTTATGTTTTACAACTTTTTGCACAATAAAATAACTTTTGTAAAGAGAATGGATTTTTACTGTCGCCAAGTTGTGAGAGCCATAACGGTTTTAAATTTTTCGTTGACGGAGCTGTATGAGGGCTTGTTTTTAGCGAGACGAGTTATAGTTTTTATAGACACCATTTTTGGGTACATGCGACTTTTTGATCACTTTTTATTTCAATTTTTGGAAGACAAAGTGACCAAAAAATAGCAATTATGTCAGTATTTTTTAGTTATTTTTTTTACGCCGTTCACTGTGCGGAATAAATAACATCATATTTTTATAGTTCAGGTCGTTACGGTCGCAGCGATACCAAATATGTATGGCTTTATTATTTTTATCAATAATAAATGACTTGATAAGGGAAAAAGGGCGATTCTGTTTTGTGTTATTATTTGAAACTTTTATTGTATTTTTTACAACTTTTATTTTTACTTTTTTTTACACTTTTTTTTACACTTTTCTTTAGTCCCACTAGGGGACTTGAAGGTCCAACTGTTTTTTTGATGTTCTAATACATTGCACTACCTATGTAGTGCAATGTATTAGAACTGTCAGTTGTTCACTGACAGCAAGCCGATCAGGCCCCGCCTCCGGGCGGGGCCTAATCGGCTAACGTAATGGCAGATAGGAAGCTATTGTTAGGCAACCAGTTGCCATAGTAGCAGTCGCCAGCCTTGCCATCGCATGGCAAGGCTGCCGATTGCATACAAACCACTTTGATGCAGCGATTGCATTGAATCGCTGCATTGAAGGGGTTAACGGCAGGAATCGGAGCTAGCTCCGGTTCCTGCCGATAGATCGGGGTGTCCGCTGTAACATACAGTGGACACCCACTGCTGATGACGCCGGCTCAGCTTCTGAACCGGAAGCTGAGCCGGCGCCATCTTGCCGATGGTACCGGAAGCCTCCTGGGCCCCGCCGACGACGGGACATAGGAGGATTCCGTTACAGACTGATCGGGAGGTAAGTATTAGCCCTCCGATCGCCTTTGCAGCCACTGGCAACCCAGCGATCACGTTGCTGGGGTGCCGATGGCTATAAACTCCTCACATTCTGCGATCTCTATTGAACGCAGCATGTGAGGGGTTAATCGGTCGGATCGGAGGCTAGCTCCGGTCCTGGCCGATACCTCAGGGTGCCAGCTGTAACATACAGCTGTCACCCGGCGGTGATGTCGCTGGCTCAGCTCCTGAGCCAGCTTCATCTCCATGATGTACAGTTACGTGGAGATGCGGGAAAAGGCCATCTCCCATGACATAACTGTACGTGAAATTGCGGGAAGGGGTTAAAGTGACCCCGCCAGTCAAAGCTCCCAACCGTATGCCCCTGGGGAGCTGAAAAGCTCTATACAGTGATCTGCATGTACTATAATTATTAACCCCTTGATGTTGCAACCTATTTTGTCTTTTAAGCTGCAAATATTTTTTTTCGCTTTTGTCTCCCTTCATTGTGACTATTTTGTGGTACATTTAAATTAACATTTAAAGTGTAGCTAAACGTTCGACAAACTACTGACATGTCATAGAGACATGTCAGAAGTTTAGATTGGTGGGCGTCAGAGCACTGAGACCCCCAACAATCGCTATATTGAAGCAGCTGAATCACTTGTGTGAGCGCTGAGCCGCTTCGTGTCTATTTGGCCACCAGCCATACCGTTAAGGCGGTACCGTCCAGTGGGTCCACGTACCCAACGTTACAGCCAAATGGAGCTCCTTCCGTTCTAAGCCCTGCCGTGTGCCCAAACAGCAGTTTATGACCACATATGGGGTATTGCCGTATTCGGGAGAAATTGCTTTACAAATGCTGGAGTTCTTTTTTTCCTTTATTTGTTGAGAAAATGAGAAATTTTGAGCTAAAGCTACGTTTTATTCAAGAAAAGGGATTGTTTTTATTTTCACTGCCCAATTCTAATAAATTCTATGAAACATCTGTGGGGTCCAAAAATTCACTACACCCCTAGATGAATTCCTCAAGGGGTGTAGTTTCCTAAATGGAGTAAATTTTTGGGTGTTTTCATTGTTTTTGGTCCCTCAGGGGCTTTGCAAATGTGACATGGCCTCTGTAAACTATTCCTGCTAAATGTGATCTCAAAAAGCCAAATGGCGCTCTTTCCCTTCTGAGCCCCACCGTTTGTCCATGTAGATTGTGCCACCTAGCGCCCCATGTAAATAGTGCCACACACGTCCCTGTATATAGTGCCACACATGCCCCTGTAGATAATGCCGCAGTGCCCTCTATATACAGGGTGACCTGCATCAATATATACAGGGGGTACTGCACCATTATATACAGGGGGTACTGTCTCATTATATACAATGTCACAGTACCCCCTGTAGATGGCGCCACACAGCACCCATGTAGATTGTGTCACCCCCACTGTATATAGTGCTCAGTGGCGGATTATCATTAGGGCGTTTCGGGCGGTCGCAAGGGGCCCAAGGCTGCCAGGGGGCCCAAGGCTCCCAGGGGGCCTATGACCGCCCGAACCCCCTCATGCCCAGTGGCGTCGCTAGCACCGGAGGGAGCCCCGGTGCCAGGACCGCACCTGTCAGGCGAGGGGAGCTTTGCTTCTACTTAGCAGCCGTGGTCTGTGCTGCTTTAGAAGCTCCCCCTCCAGCCACCCTTCCCTGCTCTAAACATCTCTCCTCTGCTGCTAGCTGTCGGGACATGGGGGAGGGGAGACTGTCGGCGGGCTCTGTGCTGTGAGCAGGAGAAGAGCTGCAGTGAAGACATAAAAGGTAAGTGCATGTGTGTTTAATGTCCATATTCATGTTATGTTTAATGTCCATATTCATGTATGTTTAATATCCATATTCATGTGTGTTTAATGTCCATATTAATGTATGTTTAATGTCCATATTCATGTATGTTTAATGTCCATATTCATGTGTTTACAAGGTGTACTTTGTGTATAACGTGCATACTCGTGTATAATGTGCCTACTTTGTGTATAATGTGCATACTCGTGTGTACTTTGTGTACTATGCATACTTTGTGTATAATGTGCCTACTTTGTGTACTTTGTGCATAATGTGTGTACTTTGTGTACTGTGCATACTTTGTGCATAATGTGCGTACTTTGTACTGTGCGTACTTTGTGCATAATGTGTGTACTGTGCGTACTTTGTGCATAATGTGTGTACTTTGTGCGTATTTTGTGCATAATGTGCGTACTTTGTGCATAATGTGCGTACTTTGTGCATAATGTGGTACTTTGTGTACTGTGCATACTTTGTGCATAATGTGCCTACTTTGTGCATTATGTGCGTACTTTGTGTACTTTGTGCATAATGTGCGTACTTTGTGCATAATGTGCGTACTTTGTGCATAATGTGCTTACTTTGTGTACTTTGTGCATAATGTGCGTACTTTGTGCATAATGTGCCTACTTTGTGCATAATGTGCGTACTTTGTGCATAATGTCCTTACTTTGTGCATAATGTGCGTACTTTGTGCATAATGTGGTACTTTGTGTACTGTGCGTACTTTGTGCATAATGTGCCTACTTTGTGTACTTTGTGCATAATGTGCGTACTTTGTGCATAATGTGGTACTTTGTGTACTGTGCGTACTTTGTGCATAATGTGCATAATGTGCGTACTTTGTGCATAATGTGCGTACTTTGTGCATAATGTGCGTACTTTGTGTACTGTGTGTACTTTGTGCATAATGTGCGTACTTTGTGCATAATGTGCGTACTTTGTGCATAATGTGCCTACTTTGTGCATAATGTGCATACTTTGTGCATAATGTGCGTACTTTGTGCATAATGTGCCTACTTTGTGTACTAGTGTTTAGGTAGTATTAGCAATAGTTACGGCGCGGCAGGGTGGTGGTGGAGAAGGGGGGCCCAAGTTTGGGTAACAGCCCAGGGCCCATGGTCTTCTTAATCCGCCACTGATAGTGCTATCCCCCTTCCCCTGTAGATAGAACCTCTGAAGCTCCCTCCAGAAGAGGAATCCCCTCTATTTATTTTTTTCATAACTCAGAATTTTGCTACAATAACATTGAGACGTTCTTATTCCTCCAGGTTCATGAGGACAGATCTATGGAAGACTCAGTATTATTATTATTGACAGTAATGAAGACAAAAACAGGTTTCAGGTGGTAGAAAATGACTTTACTAAACCGTTTTATAAGCCAACAAACAAGGACCATGAGGATAGTAAACAGTCCGCTGCTTCTCTCTCCTTGTGGTAAGATGATATTGGGGAGAAAGGTTGGAGGTGGTGGATGTCTCGGCACTTGGTTGTATTTCTGGAGCCTCTGCAGTTTGAGATGTTCCTGCTCGGCTGTGACGTGCCATTCCACCTCGCTGTAGAGTCCACTGGTCATAAACAGTTCTTGCAGTTCTTTCTCCCCGTTTGTAAGATTTTTTTTTGAGAAAGGTTGGAGCTGATGGCCGTCTTGGCACTTGGTCGCAATCTCTGGAGTTCATCAGTTTAGGATGTTCCCAGAGAAGTTCCTGCTCGGCTGTGACGTGCCATTCCACCTCATCTCTAGTGTCCACTGTTTATAAACGGTTCTTGTAGTTCGTCCTCCCTGATGTAAGATGATATTTGGGAGAAAGGTCGGAGATGGTGGATGTCTTGGCACTTGGTCGCCATCTCCAGATCTTCTGCAGTTTGGGATGTGATAACTGCTTGGCTGTGGCGCGCCATTCCACATCATTGTATAAAACTGGAAATAAGAGAAAGTAAACCTGTAACTATATGGACAATTCCTCTAATATTTCTAAGACATTATTAGATGATAATGGAGACAGTAGTGACCATAACAGCTGAACCCAGTGGTAGTAGTCATCATTGTCTGGGCAAGGTCCAAGGGGGCAGAGGGTGGGTAGTGGACTGGTTATTTCCTCACATTTATGGGGGGGGATCCCCTTTTAACCCGTTAGTGACCGGCCCATAGTGTTTCTTTAAAACAGACAGGCATCTGTGTGGTCTGATGAAAGCGTGTCATGTCACCGTCCACGATGGTCCTCTTTATACTCCAGAGTCCTGGTTCTTCTCCCTCTTGGAGATGGTGAAGCTTTTCCGGGTAATTGTTATAGATAAACTCTAAGAAAAGAAACACATATCCACATTATAAACCCCATGAT
The DNA here is from genome assembly GCF_050947455.1 of Rhinoderma darwinii. NCBI lineage: Eukaryota > Metazoa > Chordata > Amphibia > Anura > Rhinodermatidae > Rhinoderma > Rhinoderma darwinii. The sequence continues at coordinate 860,588 of NW_027461831.1, forward strand.
TGTAGAGATGAATAATAATGTTATTACGAGGTCTGGTATACGAAGTGATAATGAGGTGACGTCTACTGACCTGCATATTCTGATAGTAGCTCAATACATTCACCAGCATGAGGATCAACGTCGACCACTCCATGATCTTTGCTGTCATTTCACTGATCTGTGAAAAAATATCAAAATTAATACATTAAAAATTGCACAAAACAAGAACTTTCCACCCGGGGCGAGGTTTTGCTGCATTCATGTTTATTGCATACTCCATGTGACTGACGGCGATGCCAAAATGGACCTGACCCATTGTCATGTGACACCATATCCATTACATTGCGGGCGTCACGATCACCATGGTGCTGAGAATAAGCACAAAGATTATAGGTCCAATTGTTTTCCTATAGAACGGCTTCTAGGGGTGCAAATAAAATCTGTACATAGCTTTACACATTGATCTCCAGCGCACAGGTGGGTGTATACGGATACCCTACTTCCAATGACTGGTAATTTATTATATAGGAAAATAACGTTTAATAAGTGTCTTATAGAATTTACTACATATTTATGTGAGATAAATGTTAATATAATACATATATACTGAATTGACAACTGAGTAAAAAGATATCTTTAATAGTAACTAGTTTAAAAACAGGGGTAACACACCACTGTGACATAAGCCCCACCGTGAAAATTAAAAAAATGTATTAAACAAAAAAACACTGAGTTATTATGATACCTATATCTCTGTGTTTAAACGATATTTGAAGGAATCAGCATATACCCAGGGCACAACAGTAGTACAAACCCTAATTGAAGCATAGGTGTCCAACAAAATCGGATCTCCTAACGCTGGGTGTAACACAATATAATTGTCCCCAATGCACACATTCCATAGACATTAAACGACCCTACGCGTTTCAGATACTCATCCTCAGGGGTCCGTATCTTGGTAACTCTGGCCTCATCACCAGCGATATTAATATTCAACAGCGGATATTCCGCTGTGCGTCACGGGAAGATGCACGTATCGATGTCAACGGCATACTTCCTTGCAGGCGCTAGGTTACTATAAACGCTAAACTCCACCCATCGTATTCGGCGGCAACACATGAATTGACCAATCACAACACCCTCTCGATTCGTGACACCTGCCCATGTGACCCCCCGCCGTCAGCTGACAGCCAGGGGTCATCATCGGCCGCATCATGCCGAACGCGCAGGCGCAGTGGAAGCCAAGGACATATCGCCCAGACTACCAAACACGAGGAGGTAAGCGCTAAAAGATGATATGTTAGAAGTATATCTTGCGGGACAGTCTAACACCGCAAGTGGGCAACCTCACAAAGCAACTCAAGAGTAAATAAACACATATGAGGTGGACAAAGTTGCTGGAATCCCTATTCCTTAGAAAAACTGACAAAACGATCTCTTTATGTGTTGGCTGATCAGTGTAGCCATCTCAAATAAGTAATGCAAAATGTAGATAAACACTCACCCACCCCAAGGTGAACCACCTATAGGGGGATGGTATCACACATTTAGATAAAACAAGTATAGTTAGTCTGCTCATTTAAACCTGCTGGTTGTATACATTCCAGTCTGTGGATCCATTGCGCTTCCTTCCGTAAAATCAGGTTGTCCCAGTCCCCTCCTCTTTTGGGGGGTCTGACGAGTTCAATTGCTTGAAACTTTAACACTGCTGCCTGTTTCAAGCAATTGAACTCGTCAGACCCCCCAAAAGAGGAGGGGACTGGGACAACCTGATTTTACGGAAGGAAGCGCAATGGATCCACAGACTGGAATGTATACAACCAGCAGGTTTAAATGAGCAGACTAACTATACTTGTTTTATCTAAATGTGTGATACCATCCCCCTATAGGTGGTTCACCTTGGGGTGGGTGAGTGTTTATCTACATTTTGCATTACTTATTTGAGATGGCTACACTGATCAGCCAACACATAAAGAGATCGTTTTGTCAGTTTTTCTAAGGAATAGGGATTCCAGCAACTTTGTCCACCTCATATGTGTTTATTTACTCTTGAGTTGCTTTGTGAGGTTGCCCACTTGCGGTGTTAGACTGTCCCGCAAGATATACTTCTAACATATCATCTTTTAGCGCTTACCTCCTCGTGTTTGGTAGTCTGGGCGATATGTCCTTGGCTTCCACTGCGCCTGCGCGTTCGGCATGATGCGGCCGATGATGACCCCTGGCTGTCAGCTGACGGCGGGGGGTCACATGGGCAGGTGTCACGAATCGAGAGGGTGTTGTGATTGGTCAATTCATGTGTTGCCGCCGAATACGATGGGTGGAGTTTAGCGTTTATAGTAACCTAGCGCCTGCAAGGAAGTATGCCGTTGACATCGATACGTGCATCTTCCCGTGACGCACAGCGGAATATCCGCTGTTGAATATTAATATCGCTGGTGATGAGGCCAGAGTTACCAAGATACGGACCCCTGAGGATGAGTATCTGAAACGCGTAGGGTCGTTTAATGTCTATGGAATGTGTGCATTGGGGACAATTATATTGTGTTACACCCAGCGTTAGGAGATCCGATTTTGTTGGACACCTATGCTTCAATTAGGGTTTGTACTACTGTTGTGCCCTGGGTATATGCTGATTCCTTCAAATATCGTTTAAACACAGAGATATAGGTATCATAATAACTCAGTGTTTTTTTGTTTAATACATTTTTTTAATTTTCACGGTGGGGCTTATGTCACAGTGGTGTGTTACCCCTGTTTTTAAACTAGTTACTATTAAAGATATCTTTTTACTCAGTTGTCAATTCAGTGAACTTTATAATTAAATTTCTTTATATTGTGGGAGCACAATTAGATTTTTATCTAACTATACAGTGAAATTATAATACATATATAGCAAGGACAGTACCGCTTGCTTTCTATTCAGTATGTTCCTGCAAGAAGCTGAACAATGTTACCAGATGGCGCTGTGTTACACCAGCATTTCGCCATCTGACGGACAAGATCAGAAAATGAAGGGAAATGATCACCTCAGGATCTGATGTTTCCTACATGTGAACCTAAAGACAAGGACAATTGGATTCCATTCAAATATTATTTAAGAAAGGATACAGAAAACGACTAAGGTCATGGCCATTATGCAGGACGCCAGTCTGAAATGGCTGATGACTCTTCGGCTTTCGGGCACTTTGTAGAGGAGTATGGACTGCCAAAGGTTGTAAAGGCTGCCAAACCCGAATGCAATGAAAGCGGAAATCCGGTGAGTCATTGGATAACAGTAGGTCTAGAAAACAAGCAGACAGAGGTCAGAACAAATCTTATGGAACTAATCACTAATTTTCCCTCAGAACTTCCCAATAAATCCTAAATAACGTGTTCTGATATAATAACCACAGAGACATAATGGATATAGAGGTTGGTCTCTTGCTTGTGACTCCTTTCTATTAGACACATCTATTACATGGTCGTCCATTCATTGGAATAAGCCATGTAATACCACTTTATGATGTGGCCACCCGGTGATAGCCACTGATCATGATCACCAGGGGTTCAGCTGATTGCCAGCGGGTCGCTATTTAGTGAAGATGGGACAACCCCATCAATGTAAAACATTTATTAACTTACCGAAAATGTAGCCATCACGGCTGTCCCGACGCATGATAACCATCCAATTGCCATGAGGATCTTTTAAACCAAGGTCTGACGATCCCCAAAGGCTTCAGCATGGAACATAATGAACTTATAATGTAGAAACGTCAGGCCCAGAGCTGAAAAAGAGAAAATAAGCCAAATAAATCCTGTACCGTGCAAAACGTGTAAAACAACCTAATAACATCTATGAAGCGCGGACCAAGCGCTAAACCCAACAAGAAACCTACAATAATGGACGAGAACATTTATCTGCATCGTCTGATCCGGACAATTATTATCAATTGAAATGAACAAAACTTTATTTATTTTTTAGAAAAATCTGATTACTGCTGCATGAAGAGAATATTATAATCACTTCCGTGATTGTTACTTACAGGCAATGGCCATTCCTATGAATCCCATTCTAAACAGGATATTTTCTGCAAAGAAATTTCCCATTTCACTGCAAAACAAAAAAGAAAACGCTCAATGTTAAATAATATGGAAAAATTGTCAGAATTGTTTCATCTTAATAATCAGCAGTCAGATAATCTATAGGACTGAGGGGATGATGTACATCAGTGGGGGGGGGCATGGTTGTTGATGTGAGGTCAGGGTGTAGCTAGCAGAGAGCCAGGCCACACACCAAAAGGCCAAGAAGATGGAGAAGAATCCCAATCCATTGGTCTCCATAAAGTGAGAAGTCGCCAATAAATTAGCAAATCGCACTGTGTCAATTCATGGAAAGAAAGACCGGGCAGCTGTCAGGGGAATATTTATAACCCCTCGTCATTTCTCTGTGACATCAGCACGGCTCTGCGTCCTCGGCGGGGAAGATGATGTAGATATTGATAAGAAGAAGAGGAGGGTTGTCGCTCACAAGATGACGAGGGCGATCTCCGCCGACCGTGCCTGCGCCCACCGCCAGATCTGTGTTTCCTCCCTCTCCTTGACGATTCCTTTGCCAAACCTGAAAGAGAAAAAAGGGACAAGGCAGAAGCGTGATTAACATCAAATCGATCCCCCTTGGCACCAACAGCATGTGCCACATCCCTGCTCGGACCCTCCAGCTGCGGGCCAGAACTGGACGGTACATTCAATAATGACACAGTTGTGCAGGAGACCGCAGCCCTGGCTGAGACCGGACGACTTCTTCTCCAGCTCTTGTCCTCTGATAGGGGGTTGGGTCATGCAATGCCCTCACTGCTGTGCCCCTGCGCCGTCTCACGTCACCATCCACGATGGTCCTCTTTATACTCCAGAGTCCTGGTTCTTCTCCCTCTTGGAGATGGTGAAGCTTTTCCAGGTAATTGTTATAGATAAACTCTAAGAAAAGAAACACATATCCACATTATAAACCCCATGATTGTAGAGATGAATAATAATGTTATTACGAGGTCCGGTATACGAGGTGATAATGAGGTGACGTCTACTGACCTGCATATTCTGATAGTAGCTCAATACATTATAAACCTAAAAACGGAGTCCGACACACCAAGGTTAGATTAAAAATAACAAGTTTTATTAGAACAATAAACAAAAAACATTTAAAAGTTAAAGATGATAGCCACAGTATGAAAGGATACCGGACAGTGAAATATGCAATGTTAAAGTGATAATACATTAGATAACAAAGTGACAAATGGGAAAATTGACAGTTCCTATTACACGAGTAAATAGATGCATGAGTGTGAGTATAGAGAAAGTGTGCACACAGTCCTGCATCCAGTAAACAGGTGAAAACCACACCAAGCGGTGAATATTAGTCACAGTCGGATGCAGGAGTTTGAGTGCAGCAACAGTATTACTCACATGTATATAGGCATCAACGGGTGTATGCATGCATGAAAGCAGCAACACACCAAATTAATGAAAGACTCTAAGATAAAGAAGGACGTCTTACCCATGTCACAATCAATACTGTCTGGCATCAACCCCGACGCGCGTTTCGGCCCTCGAGCCTTCGTCTGGGGGTGGTGTCAGAAAGTAAGGAGGCATCATTTAAGCAACCCAAGACCAATAAAACATAAGGGGGGCAGCTGAGGCTGCTAAAAATCAGTATTAACAACTAAGGTATCGCGGCCCGACAGTCCGGTGTGTCAGCCGCCGGAACCGGAACACAGACGAGGGTCACGCGTCCCGCAGCCTGGTCCGGCCAGGGACAAAGACAGCCAGACAAAAGTTCCAGCGTGTCAACATCCCAGGCACGAACTCAGACCCCGGAAGACGGGAGCCACGCCTCCAAGATGCTCCGGCCGAGGCAGCGAAGACCCAGACTGACAGGCCGCGCATGCGCACTGGGCAGAAGACGGAGCGACACGAATCATAAGAAAAATTTGTATATATGTATATAATGTGTTAGATTACACTTGTGCACAGATTGCACAAGTGCCAAAATCAATGATAGGGTATTTGGATGAATTTGACCAAGGTACACATAGCACAAAGGAGAAAATGAATATGAATAAATAAAAAAATAATAAATAAATAGATGAATAAATGAAATAAAATATATTATATATAGAAATATATATATAAATATAACAAAACATATATGATAAAGATGGAGATGGAAAAAATATAATAAAATAAATTAAAATAAAAGAATAAAGGTCATAATGAAATAAATATGAATATTAATATTAAATTGGTCACAATTAATTCTTTGTTTGACTGTCCCTATTACTTTCCCTACCGCAATTTCATAGTATAAATAAAATGATATAAATTGGATGATATGAATTATGTTGCATGTGTGCGTGTGTGCCATATCCAAAGAGATTTCCGTGTGTTTTCTCAAAACAGACATAGACAGATGCAATCAAGTGAATTCAGATAATTACAGTGTTGTAGTACGGTTTGAATAAGAATATACAAGTATAAATTGTTATACGAGGCATGTGAGCACATAACCAAACATATACATAAAAACATATACATACACATATACATATATATATATATATATATATATATATATATATATATATATACATACACACACACACCCACACACACACATACATCCACACATTCACATATACAAAAGTGCCAAAGTTCAAATACAATATAATATGTACACTCAATACATTAGAAATTTAAAAATTAACGACATATGTAGATATAATAATTTTAATACAGATTTAAATAAAAAGACATGCCCACAATAAAAAGAGCTTTGATAGTGGTTGGAGTGTAGTGGTGTGGTGATGTTGTGATGATGAGGGACAGGTGTGTATAACAAGCTCCAATATAAGAAATCATCAAATGTATATTGTGTATATATATTTATAGAACAGACATTAATTCGGATCTGATGATCATACAAATACGCTCAAAGAATGGTGAAGAGGTGTATAATACGTAATGGTGATGGCACTATTAAATGCACCAATGATAAAAGTGACATGAAAGTGCATGTGCTACTGGATAAGTGACAGTGACTAGATATAATAAGTAAATATATGATTAAACTACCAAATCAGAATATGTGGATAGGTGTGTCAAAAAAAAAATATATATGTATATATAAGATATATGTGTGTGTGCGTGCAAGAATGGAAAAAATAAAATAAAGTGAGTGAAGAATGTGTATGTGTATGTGTATGTGTGTGATATAGAAGTAATGATAGAGTGAGAAATTTTTTATATATATTTGAATAATATGATAAAATAGTGTGAGGAACACACTCAACTAATCCCTGCGGGTAAGGAAAATGTTTACATCCAATTGTGCAAAATTGCACTAAAAAATGCATATCAAAATATCCATACATATTAATATTGTATCCCCAGGTCTTCTGCATATCCATTGTTGTAAGATAGTTGAGTAAATCCCCTAAAATAAACTGTTTAGAGATCGAATGAGGGAGTTGTTATGGTCTCAGGAAGTCATTAAATGTTAGATCACAGCAAGTTCATAAACGATCATCTGTAACATTAAAAATAAAAGTTAGAAAAATAAAAGTTAGAAACGACAGTAACTTGATCGTTGCTAGACAATTAAAACTGACACCATGGAAGATCCCGACACCTCTATAAAAATGCTGCAAATCCCAAATTTTCGTTCAAACCATTTGGTTGTACTGTCTTTAGTTTCCAGATCCATCTGGATTCCAATGTTGACAGTTTTTTCATTATTGAACCACCTCTCAGGTCAGTTCTTACACAATCAATGCCTTTGACTTTGAGGGCTCTGGATTCACATCCATGGTACTTAAAGAAATGCCTCGGGAGGGTTTTTAATGATTCAATGTTTTCTGGGGCAGTGCCCCTCGCTGCCTCTATGCTATTCACGTGTTCCCTTGTTCTAATCTTGAGTTCTCTACTAGTGAGACCAATATAGATCTTTGGGCATGGACACCATGCGTAGTAGACCACTCCCTTGGTACCACAGTTGATTGGCCAAGTGATTTTGTATGTCATCTTGCCAGTCGAATCCACAAATTCATCGCTGTTAGCCACATTTGGGCAGGCTATACATCTTCCGCAGGGGCGACAGCCCCATTTTGGTTTGGACGCTCCAAAGATTGGTTTTATACTTTGGGGTTGGTGGTAACTGTGGACAAGGGTATTGCGAAGATTCCTTGCTCTTCTCGATGCTACTGCAGGTTTTGCAGGGAGAATCTTTGATAAGGTAATATCGGTTTGTAATATTGACCAGTGTTTGGCCAGACATTTCCTCATCTGCCCCCACCTGTCATGGTAGGTAGTGACATACCTGATTGTCGAATCCACATTTCTCTTGGTGGTAGGGTGAAGGAGTTGGATCCGTGTTGAACGCCTTGCCCTCTCATATGCCCTGTTAATACATCTTCTGTTGTATCCCCTGTCAAGAAAGCGTTGTTTAAGGTTCTTTGCCTGTATCTCAAAGTCATCGTTAGATGAACATAGCCTTTTAATCCTCAAAAACTGACCGATGGGGATGGCACGGATCAAATGACTCGGGTGCGAAGATGAGGCATGTAAATATGAATTGACTGACGTATCCTTTCTATGTATATCTGTCCTGATATAACCGTCATTATCACGTCTGACAAGTACGTCCAAAAAATCAATAGCTACTTCACTAGTTTTCCAAGTCAGGTGAATATTGAGATCATTGATGTTGAGATTTGTCATGAAAAGAGCAAATTCATCACTCGTGCCATGCCAAATGATAAAGATATCATCAATGAACCGGGTCCAAAGGACCACCTTGTCCATTGATGATATCCGGTCGGATAGAAACAGATCCCTCTCCCACAGCCCCAGGAACAAATTGGCATATGAAGGTGCGCAGGCTGCCCCCATTGCCGTACCCTGGAGCTGTAGGTAGAAGGATCCGTTAAAAGTAAAGAAGTTGTGCGTGAGCACAAATTCTAGAAGGGTGAGAATAAACTGGGACATGGATGAGTTGCTGTCAGTCATCCCCAGAAAGTATGACACTGCCTGGAGACCATCCTGATGTCGGATGTTGGTATATAGGGATTCTACGTCACACGTAGCTAGCAACATGTTGGGTTCTAATTGGATCCCTTCCAGTCTTTTAAGGAGATCTGAGGAATCTCTGAGATATGATGGTAGGGTCTCGACCATGGGTTTCAGTATAGCATCAATATACTTACTTATGTTGTCGCTTAAGTTGCCTCTTCCAGATATAATGGGGCGCCCTGGTGGTGATTTGGGGTCTTTATGTATCTTGGGTAATAAGTATAAGCATGCTACTGTGGGATCCTGTACCATGAGACATTCAGTGAGGGCCGCAGAGATAGTACCCTCATTTAGAGCTTCTTCTAATATATCATCAAGCAGACCACTGAAAGAAGAGAGAGGGTTAAAGGTCAACTTTTTGTAGCAGGTCGTGTTTCTCAGTTGTCGATATGCTTCCCGTTCATACAAAGCCCTTGGCCACATCACTATATTGCCCCCCTTATCTGCGGGTTTAATTACAGTATCCTCGAGAGTTTTTAGTCTCTTTAGACTCCTCCGTTCAGCACAGGTTAGATTGTCATGCTTAATACCCGTGGAAATTCTCTCGAAGTCGCGAGCTACCAGTTTAACAAATAAGTCGATCGGTGGGCATATAGTGAGTGGAGGAAATTTGGAAGATCGTTTTCTTATATTTTGGGGGATCATACCTGTCTCAGGATTTTGTTGTTCTTTAAGTAGCTGTTGTAAGGACTGTAAAGCCTCTCTTTCTTCCGGTGTGTCAAAGATCTCATCTTCCTTCCTATGGAACCATCTTTTGAAGATCAATCCTCTGGCAAATAGGTGTAAGTCCTTTATAGCTGTAAAGGTGTCAAAGTGAGAAGAAGGTGCAAAAGTCAACCCCTTGGACAGTACCCCAATATCTACAGGGGACAACTGATGGGTAGACAGATTAATTACCTGCATTCTCGGATTCTCAGGCAGTTGGGTGGCCGTTGGAATACGCCAGCCTTCTCCTCTTTGTCTATTGGATGGATCATAGTTATATGTCTGCATCCGTTGTTCGCTACCCCAACCTCCATGCCGAGTCTTCTGTCTAAACGTGTTTGGTCTCCTATAATCTATACCACTCCGTGTCCTGCCTCTCTGCGCATTCTCTTCAGGCTCTGACATTGAGCTCGCTGATGACACGGAGGGAGATCTTCTCCCATCCATACGGAATTGTTTGGGATATTGCCACCTGTACATACGGTTTGTCAATTTGTCGTTTAGGTCTCGTTGGAATTTCCGACTTTTGATGTCTTGAATATTCTTCTCCCATTTGTCCGTCTCCAGGTCAAGTTGTTGGAATGTATTGATCCACTCCTCATCACTCAACTTGGTCTTGAGTTCAGTCTGTGTTTTTTCGATCTCAGCATTAAGCATCTCAAGTGTCTGCTTATCCAGACCAATCAACAGTTCCATAAATGTTTGGGATGATGTCCTGCAAGTGTCCTCCCACCGGGAGACAAAGCATTCGTCCAAACTGTTGAGGGTCGGGAATACCTGAATCCTGAGTCCTCTGGGTATAAGACCTCTCTGTAGATACTTCTCCAAAAAGGCCTTATTCCACCATGTTTTAGTCCGCTTGTGAACCAGTGACCTGAGATTATTTTTGATAGCAGCTATATTACCCCGGGTGTCGGGATCTCCCACTGTGGGATCATCTTTAAAGACCAAGTCTAGTTTGGTCAACCAGGATCTTTCCCTGGCCTTGAAGTCCATGCTGGTGGACCTCCCAGAATCTGCAAAGAAAACAGAGCTTAAAGTACTATACCTATGTGGAGAGCACCAAAAGGGCAGCGCCAGCCAAACCCAAATCCCAAAAGGTTAAACATTGATGAGATAAATATCTGTTATATACATATAAGATGTTTAAGGGGACAAAGAAAGTGATGTCTACTTACCTGCATATTCTGATAGTAGCTCAATACATTCACCAGAATGAGGACCAACATCGACCACTCCATGATCTTTGTTGTCATTTTACTGATCTGTGAAAAAATATCAAAATTAATACATTAAAAATTGCACAAAACAAGAACTTTCCACCCGGGCCGAGGTTTTGCTGCATTCATGTTTATTGTATACTCCATGTGACTGACGGCGATGCCAAAATGGACCTGACCCATTGTCATGTGACACCATATCCATTACATTGCGGGCGTCACGATCACCATGGTGCCTAGAATAAGCACAAAGATTATAGGTCCAATTGTTTTCCTATAGAACGGCTTCTAGGGGTGCAAATAAAATATGTACATAGCTTTACACATTGATCTCCAGCGCACAGGTGGGTGTATACGGATACCCTACTTCCAATGACTGGTAATTTATTATATAGGAAAATAACGTTTAATAAGTTTCTTATATAATTTACTACATATTTATGTGAGATAAATGTTAATATAATACATATATAGCAAGGACAGTACCGCTTGCTTTCTTATTCAGTATGTTCCTGCAAGAAGCTGAACAATGTTACCAGATGGCGCTGTGTTACACCAGTATGTCGCCATCTGACGGGCAAGATCAGAAAATGAAGGGAAATGATCACCTCAGGATCTGATGTTTCCTACATGTGAACCTAAAGACAAGGACAATTGGATTCCATTCAAATATTATTTAAGAAAGGATACAGAAAACCACTAAGGTCACGGCCATTATACAGGACGCCAGTCTGAAATGGCTGATGACTCTTCGGCTTTCGGGCACTTTGTAGACGAGTATGGACTGCCAAAGGTTGTAAAGGCTGGCAAACCCGAATGCAATGAAAGCGCAAATCCGGTGAGTCATTGGATAACGGTAGGTCTAGAAAACAAGCAGACAGAGGTTACAGCAGATCTTATGGAACTAATCACTAATTTACCCTCAGAACTTCCCAATAAATCCTAAATAACGTGTTCTGATATAATAACCACAGAGACATAATGGATATAGAGGTTGGTCTCTTGTTTGTGACTCCTTTCTATTAGACACATCTATTACATGGTCGTCCATTCATTGGAATAAGCCATGTAATACCACTTTATGATGTGGCCACCCGGTGATAACCACTGATCATGATCACCAGGGGTTCAGCTGATTGCCAGCGGGTCCCTATTTAGTGAAGATGGGACAACCCCATCAATGTAAAACATTTTTTAACTTACCGAAAATGTAGACATCACGGCTGTCCCGACGCATGATGACCATCCAATTGCCATGAGGATCTTTTAAACCAAGGTCTGACGATCCCGAAAGGCTTCAGCATGGAACATAATGAACTTATAATGTAGAAACGTCAGACCCAGAGCTGAAAAAGAGAAAATAAGCCAAATACATCCTGTACCGTGCAAAACGTGTAAAACAACCTAATAACATCTATGACGCGCGGACCAAGCGCTAAACCCAAAAAGAAACCTACAATAATGGACGAGAACATTTATCTGCATCGTCTGATCCGGACAATTATTATCAATTGAAATGAACAAAACGTTATTTATTTTTTAGAAAAATCTGATTACTGCTGCATGAAGAGACTATTATAATCACTTCCGTGATTGTTACTTACAGGCAATGGCCATTCCTATGAATCCCATTCTAAACAGGATATTTTCTGCAAAGAAATTTCCCATTTCACTGCAAAACAAAAAAGAAAACGCTCAATGTTAAATAATATGGAAAAATTGTCAGAATTGTTTCATCTTAATAATCAGCAGTCTGATAATCTACAGAACTGAGGGGATGATGTACATCAGTGGGGGGGCATGGTTGTTGATGTGAGGTCAGGGTGTAGCTAGCAGAGAGCCAGGCCGCAAACCAAAAGGCCAAGAAGATGGAGAAGAATCCCGATCCGTTGAACTCCATAATAGTGAAAAGTCGCCAATAAATTAGCAAATCACACTCTGTGTCAATTCACGGAAAGAAAGACCGGGTTGCACTTCCCTGCAGTCCCTGGCGCTCTACCTATGTGTTTCACCGTCATCTAGACAAGATCCTCATAGAACCGCGCGCTGTGATATCTACAACAGAATAAAATAATCAAAATAATCAAAACAGGATGAACAAAAAAATTCACTGAAACAATCAACAAAATAACATTTATTTCCTTAACAACATGCCACATACATGTACATGGCAGTCGTTAAGGGGAAGTATGGAGCGAGATCACGGGCTGGGGTCGCTCCATACTTAGCGGGTAATGGCTGTGTAATATAGCCAACACCGCACTGCAACGGACAGAATCAAATATCACTTTGATTATGCCAATTTAACCACTTAGAGGCCACAGTCAATTACGACCACAGCATCTAACACATTAGAATGAGAGGGGCGACCCCCTCCGACGTGCCATTGTCCCCACACGATGCTATCGCGGGATGCCGATGGTTATAATGGCAGCCTGGGGGCGTAATGAAGGGTCTGCCATCTTTGTTCTCCGGCAGGGCTTTATAGGTGGCTGTAAGAATCACAATATACTGCAATACTTTACTATTGCAGTAGATCGTGTGAGCGATCCAATGATCGCTGGTTCAAGTCCACTAGGGGGACTACTAAACAGAATTTAAAAAAAGTTAAATTCCCTCTTCCCATTTTTTCCCTAAAGTAATGTTAAACAAAATATAAATTAGCATAACTGATATCGCCACATTTGCAAAAGTTCGAACTATTACAATCTGATGTTATCTAACCCACTGAACACAGTAAAAAAAAATAAAAAAATGTTTAAAGCACCCAAATTGCTGTTTTTTGGTCACGTTAGCTCCCCAAAAAATAGAATAAAAACTGACCAAAAAGTCGCATGTACTCCAAAATGGTAACAATAAAAGCTCGCCTCGCAAAAAATAAGCCCTCACATCGCTCAATCTACAGAAACATAAAAAAGTTATGGCTCTCAGATTTTGGCGACGCAAAACTAATTTTTTTAACAAATAGTTTTACAAAGTGGTAAAACATGAAAAAATGATAAATTCGGTATCGCCGTTATCATATTCATCCGTAGAATAAAGTGAACATGTAGTTATTACCGGACGATAGACGCTGTAAAAACGAAAGCAAGGAAGGGGAGTGATAAACGAAAATGAAAAAAAAACGTGTCATTAAGGAGTCAAATCAAGAGAGGGAGTGGGGGAAAGACGCCAAGCTGCAGGGGCCAAAGAGGAGGACGAAGGGCATTACTATCTCATAGGGAGCTCTATAGCCCCCTACCATGTGATCACTGAAGGCATATCATAGAGCCTGTACAACAACCCGCTCTAAATTATTACAACCGACAGCCAAGAAATCACTACCCTCACAAATCAGGTATGTGACAACCTACCATGATAGGTGGGGGGAAATGGTGCAATGTCTGTCTAAATACTGGCCCCTTCTGAGAACGGACCCAGTACTGTCGGTTTTGCTGCCTTCAAGACCCTCTGTAGCCTCCAGACGGGCAATTAACCTTCGGGACACATTGGTTCATAGCCACTACAATCCTCCTAGAATAAAACCTATTTTTGGTGCAAGCAAACCACGTTGGGGTTGTCGTCCATGTGGACGCTGCATTGCCTGCCCTAACATCATTGAAAGTGAGGAGTTCTGTGATTCAAGCAAGGAGATGAAATATAGAATTACGTGGCCCATCACATGTAACACAAAAGGGGTGATCTATTATGCCCAATGCCCGTGCCCCTTAATATATGTTGGACTGACCACAAGGGAATTGAAAACAAGGATACGAGAACATGTGAATGGGATTGAGGCGGCTAGAGGAACCATACCCGAAATGGTGGACTCATTGAAAACCTTGCCTAAACATTTTTTCCTCCATCATGGATGTGATTCTAGGGGCCTGCGTGCCATGGGCATAGATCACATAGAGGTGGGCCTCAGAGGCGGGTCTCTGATGAAGAAACTTCTTCGTCTAGAGACCCGCTGGATTTGGAAACTTAGAACTATGCATCCAATGGGCCTCAATGAAAATTTGGGTTTTGCGGCTTTTCTCTAACTGGTGTCAGGATCTCTCGTGTGATGGTTTTAGGTGTCACAACATTGACATGATGATTTTAATTTTCTAATATATTTTTTCTTGTTTTGTCTTTTTATTTAGGTCGTGCTGACCACTCTGATGACTAATGAGTCTGTTTGGAGGCCCTCTGTGTAGTTCAGATGATCATCTGCGCCTTTACCTTCTGTTTAGAAAGATAGATACAACAAATACTTCGTATATAGTGGCTATTAACCATCTTTTGCCCTTTAACTCTTTTCTCCCTTTTTCATTTATTTTATTATGTATACGGGTGTAATCTGCACACATGCATATATGTGTGTTGTGTGACACCAACCCTATAGTTCTATTTTTTTACATATACGGTTCTACAGTCTTGAAACTAAAAATTAAAGCTAAAACTCTATCCTATGAATTATATTCATATAAAATATATATATATGAGTATTATTAATATTTAATATGTATATATATATCTTTCTCACGTGTATACATGGCCGACACAAGCACCATTTATTTATTGATTTATTTGCATAAACATCAGTAATGATCACTACATATATATTATTTTTTATATTTTTTATTCTTTATTTTTCTTTTCCCTTTTTTTGTTTATATTTGGATGCGTGTATATACGCATACACGAGCGTATATACATGCATATATACATATATACATGCCTGTAAGTATGTGTATGGTCCATTCATATATATTTATATTTATTTATTTCACTGTCTCACTTATTTCTTTATGAGCATATTTGTGTTTTGTATACTTTTCACCAAGTATGTATGTACATATTTT
Source organism: Rhinoderma darwinii (assembly GCF_050947455.1). Taxonomy (NCBI): domain Eukaryota; kingdom Metazoa; phylum Chordata; class Amphibia; order Anura; family Rhinodermatidae; genus Rhinoderma; species Rhinoderma darwinii. The sequence continues at coordinate 876,417 of NW_027461831.1, forward strand.
GTCTATGCACTTATGGCCCCCCCCTTTTTTATCTATTCATTTTTTTATCTATTCATTTATTCATTTGTTTATTTATTTATTTGTTTATTTATCTAATCAATCAAATGACTGAGAGCTATTTATTTATTTATTCATTTTCTCCATGTATGTAACTTGTTTCAATATATTTCATATAACTCATTCATTTGTATTTGTGTGTTTATTATTTATTTTTTATTATTTTTTATTAAATATGTATACATGTATTTCCATTCTGTGTAAAAATGTAAAATAGGGAGAGGTTAGGGACAGTTTCACATAATGATGTATAATGGTTGTTATTATGATCACATGTAATTTAATCTGCCACTATGAGACACAGCAATATACTTACGTATATCAAGACAGCCACGATACTCTCTGTTGTTGTTTGATGGATCATGTGATTCTGACATCTGATCGTGTCAGGTGACTTCCGAGCTCTGACGCGCACAATGAATCACGCTACATGAAGGCAGGCTGCGTCCTGTCTCGAGTCTGACTTGCGCACGCGCAGTCGTCTGATTTACTTCTTTTAACCTTGTAGTGTATGTATCTGTGACGCGACAGGCGCTCTGAACTTGCTTCCACCGGCGGCTGACCTTTAGTCAGCTGTTGATAATGAAGTTGTTTATACCCTGTGTATCTGATTGGTGCCCTGGCTGCATAAAGTCCTCTTTCCGGCTCTCTGGCACCACCCCCGGACGAAGGCTCCTCCGCCGAAACGCGCGTCGGGTGTGACGCCAGACAGCTGGATAGCACACTATGGGTAAGGTCCTAAACATTCATTTACATGCCCTCTTCCACACTGAGGTGTGGTTTGGTTAGGCATTCGTTCACTCTTAATATTGACAACTATATACCATGTTTAAAGACCCTATATATTCATTCAGATAGGTCTATCTTATCCCTTTTTGTGCTATCCCATAGAGTATTACACTCTTATATTAACACATTGTTGTTCATCTGCTCTGTCTGGTTTCCATTTTTTCCACACTGTGGTAGTCATCCTTGTTTTTAACATGTGATTTGTTTTTCATGTTTTATATTTTGTATCAATAAAAGTTATTTTTTATTAAACTAAGCTGTGTACTGACTCCATTTTTGTAGGTTGTTGTTCCAGTTGTTCTAGGAGTCATAGCTATTTATACATATAGTCATAGGCACTATTATATGCCCCTTCGTTCCTCACCACACATGATACCACTATGGATATAATTTAGGGGAATTTAGGTGGTCCTCCACCTTGGTTGTCACTGGCCAATCTCTGTAGATCATGATGAAGTGATGCCACCCCCCATTTATTTATTCTTAAAGTGACCCCGCCAGTCAAAGCTCCCAACCGTATGCCCCTGGGGAGCTGAAAAGCTCTATACAGTGATCTGCATGTACTATAATTATTAACACCTTGATGTTGCAACTAATTTTGTCCTTTCAGCTGCAATTATTTTTTTTCGCTTTTGTCTCCCTTCATTGTGACCATGAGCATTTAAAGAAGCACTCCACTTTATTTATTTATTTATTTTTTGCACCCTCCATTTGTGCATTCGTGTGTCAGTGGGGAGCTGGGTGTAGAAATACTTACCGATCCCTGGATCCTGTCGTTTTTCGAGTCCAGGGCCGCGCACGTGATCTTCATTCTGACCTGGTCTGGAATCACTGCTGTTCAGAAAACCTGAAGTCAATGCATTCCTATGGAGGCTCGTTCTGGCCTCGTCCTGGTCTTGCTGGCTTCCATAGGAATGCATTGAGAGCCTGAGTTCCGGTTTATTCAAAAGCACCGTGACTCCAGACAAGTCAGAGGGAAGATCAGGTGAGCGGCGTTGGACCCGAAAAATACAAAATGCGGGGATCGGTAAGTATCTTGCACACAGCACCCCACTGAAACACCAATGTACAAATGGAGGGTGCAATAAAAAAAAATAAGTGGAGTCCTCCAATAATCTATCTTTATTTTTATTGCTTTTTTAAGTTTTTTTATGCCCTTCATCATTCACCATAAATAAGGTGTTATTGTTCGAGTCTGTAAACTGTTATTGGGGTCAGTAGCTGTCACTATTATTAGGCTCAGTAGCTGTCACTATTATTGGGGTCAGTAGGTGTCACTATTATTGGGGTCAGTAGCTGTCACTGTTATTGGGGTCAGTAGCTGTCACTATTATTGGGGTCAGTAGCTGTCACTATTATTGGGGTCAGTAGCTGTCACTGTTATTGGGGTCAGTAGCTATCACTATTATTGGGGTCAGTAGCTGTCACTATTATTGGGGTCAGTAGCTGTCACTATTATTAGGCTCAGTAGCTGTCACTATTATTGGGGTCAGTAGGTGTCACTATTATTGGGGTCAGTAGCTGTCACTATTATTAGGCTCAGTAGCTGTCACTATTATTGGGGTCAGAAGGTGTCACTATTATTGGGGTCAGTAGCTGTCACTATTATTGGGGTCAGTAGCTGTCACTATTATTGGGGTCAGTAGCTGTCACTATTATTGGGGTCAGTAGATGTCACTATTATTGGGGTAGTAGCTGTCACTGTTATTGGGGTCAGTAGTTGTCACTATAATGGTGGCAGTAGCTGTCACTATTATTGGGGTCAGTAGTTGTCACTATAATGGTGGCAGTAGCTGTTGCCTCTAGAGGCTCTGGCTGTCACTGCATGGTGGGCTGTGGTTGTCACTTATCAGACCCTCCAATCTACCTACCAACTCTCATCCATTGAATTGGTTGCTATGGTTACTTCTGGGAAGATGTGGAGTCGAAAATTTAGCAGGTAACATTGTCCATAGCAACCAATCAGATCACTTCTTTCAATTTCAAACTTGTCTTAGAAAAATAAAACCAGGAATCTGATTGGTTGCTATGGACAACTCCTGCATGTCTTTTCTATACTAATATTTCTCTATAAAGCAGGGGCCCTGTAGGTAAGGGGGAGGGGGCACTGTCACATTAACTCCTTCCCGCAAAATGATGTGTCTGGTACGTCGGTATTGCAAGTAACTTACTGCAGTCCTATGTACCAAGCATGTCAGGACTTTAAGCTGTCGCTTATGTAAAGCGACACAGTGACAGAACCGGCAACTCAGCTCTAAAGCAGAGTTGCCGGGCAGGAGATGCTGGCATGGGATCAATCAGATTGGTCCGGTGCCAGCGAGCGCTGTGATTGGCCAGTCTGTACTGACCCACTGTGTCATCATCACAAGTTAGCTCCACTCATTCCCCACCACATAAATATTCTTATTGCCACTATGTCAGCCCCTGACATTTGGGAATTTGTCTATCACTCTATTTTTTCCCAATACGCATGTCCATCGAGCTTAATAGCTCCACGGCAAATTACTCTATCACTTGTTTTTGCCCTCATACGCATGCGCGCTTTGCTATGCCCTCATTGGTCACATAGGGTGGCTGCTTATTGGTGGTGTGGCATGCCCGTCACAGAACGGGGGGCTCGTTCTCTGCTCACTCTGTGATTGGCCCTACGCCAATCAATCGAACATGTGGAGCAACTCCATTACATATTTAAACAGGGCCATCTCGCCGCGCGCTGTCATTAGCCCCGATACCCCTGAAGACGCTACTTCGTAGCGAAACATGTCGGGGGGGCTTCTAATCTAAATTTTAAACACGTGTCCTGCTGACTCTTAGAATTGAACGTTTGGTCTGGTGCTGCGTGCTGCAGCCGTCAGCTCCAGGCTTTCTATACCTTGCACTAAGCTGATTGCAGTCAGCAACGGACTCTAATTTTTAAATTATATGTAGTCTGTCCTTTCTTTGCATAAATTTAATAAATACTTTGTTATTTTCTAATTGTTAGTTGGAAAACAGGGCTTCTGTTGCCGGCAGGCAATATATTTATTCCATACCAGCTGATGACCTGGGGTGATGAAGAAAGGTGCAAAGTGTAAGGTCCTTATACCTGCAATGTGGAGATATAGATAAAGCTGCATAAACCAGTCCCAGCCACTTGGGGCAGCAATGTTTAAAGGACATCAGCATGGAGTGGAAAGGTATAGATGGGATTGTACGTGATTCACTGGCTCTGGTTGTACGATACAGTTATGGGGGACGTCCAGTTTATATAACACAATCATAAAAATAACCATTTAAGGCATTGTGATTTATTAGAGGGGAGTCCCTCATTCAGGCTGTTAGCAGGGTAAACCAAACATAACATGCGAGGGAAGCTTTCTTATTGACTAATATAGAAATAAAGACCAGGACACCAAATTTAGTCTTTTGCTGGAGGGTGATCGGCCACAGCTTTTATTCTAACCTCTTAAACCAGAACCGCTTAGCGGTGAAACCCTTATATATTTTTCCACAGCTATCAGGCGTTATGCCAACTGCCAGACTGCCGACGGGCAAATCCACCCTCTTAGCCCCTACTCATACCAGCAAAGTCTCAAAGACCGCCATGAAGGAGCCCTTGTATGCCTACACAGGGTTCCGACCCCCACCCAGCAGAAAGAGTGCCTGTTCAACTCCGCATCCCGTGCACCCTGCCATACCATATGGGGGACAATCTCTGACCAGACGAGTATCATTTCGGAGAAAAAGGAGGAGAAGCGCTCCATATCAGAGCGCATTATCGTCATCAATTCGACCATTCTTAGGAGACAGAGATCATTGCCCCCCGCGTGAATGACCAGTATCACTGGGCCATTAACACCTGAGGTTTACCACTTCTGGAAGGACTTGACACCATTTTAAACCACGTATTCCTCTCCAAGAAATATTGATGTCTCGAAAGCCCAACGCACGGCCACCAGGCCTACAATCAGCCCGCTGGGCGGCCCAGAATATATAAGAATGCTCTAGCATCCAAACTGTGGGCCTAACATGATCGAAAAGAAAAACACATTATGACAGTGTTCTACAATAACAAATCCGGACGTATGTATCTGGCAAAGCAAGAGGAAACACCCGCGATGATAAGGCAGTGGTGGAGAACTGTTCTAAACTGATAAATAGTGAGGGGAGTGCGATCCATATGTACTAGGAACTGGGAGTAATGGAAACGAATGAGTAAATACTCAGAAAGTAAACGCATGGCGCAGACCGCGCCCTGGGTGGCACGCAGGTGAATCCAAACACCGTGGCCAAATACGTCAGTCTTAGATCTTCGTACCCGTAAGATCCCGTACCCGTAATCGAGCAGCCTCAGCGGTTATGATAACATCCGTGTGCTGTAAGCCACCCTGCTTTTTTTCTGAAGGAGGTAATAATTCACTGATTCTAAAGGCTTAAAGAAGGCAAGGCTGAAACTGAGGGCCAGTAAAGTCTCGTATGGAGATGAGCACATTTTTGGACTTGCCATTACAAAACGGCAAAGCAAGGGATAGGAAATTGGCCGTCGTGATTCCTGACGAATATGACACTTTTTCCAGTCTGGGTAATTAAAAAGCATTTGGTGACATCCCCCCCCCAACCCAGTGACTTAAAATAAAAAGCAATACCAGATAAACGTTTCTGTGCGGCTGTGCCAGATATGTTTAAAGCCCTCAAGGATAGAACATATTCAATTGTTACCTCTAAACATAACATATCCGAAGAAGAAATATTGCGACCTTTCACGACCTGTAATCACTCCAACCACGCCTTAGCGTTTCTCTGCCACGTAGCAGGCGCTACTGATGAACTGACGAGAGACATCAGTTGAGGTCCACCAACTCCCATAAATGATTTGGGCATGAGATGCGGACCCTCTCCGTATTGGGCAGCAAAGCCTGGAATTCGTGCCAGCGAAAACGTGAGAGAGAAAAAGCAACAACATTATTAAGACCAGGAACATGTTTTGATCTAAAATAAATGTTATGTTGTAGACAGCGCAAAACTAAGTCACGTAATAAAGATATAACAGATAGTGAAGAACAAGACAGACTGTTAATACCGGCAACCACACTGGCGATGTCGGACTAGAAACAAATATGTCGATTTTTGAACATTGGTCCCCAGATTTCGACTGCCACAATGATTGGAAAAAGTTCCAGCAAAGTAAGATTCCGGCAAAGGCCAGCGGCATGCCACGCTGCAGGCCAGGATGATACACCAAGCCGGGCAAACAACTGCTCCAAAACCGCAGGAGCCCGATGTATCTGTGTATAATGATAATTCTGCATTGTTGCCTTCTCCTGACCTGAAACATGTATGTTTGGAAAGATATACTTGGAAAGTATATAGTATATATACTTGGATATAAAGATATAGTTGGAAAGAAAACTACCCCATATGGTAAGGTCCGCTTTTAAGGGTTTGGTGAGACGAATCCGATGCCCAGCTAATTTAACTCCTCGAGTAGCCAATGATAAGCGGACAAAATCCTTCCCATTGGAATGACACGGCAAGCAAAGACCAAAAGACCCAGTAGTGACTTTTACTACTCCACAAAATCCTTCAATCAAGCTAAAAAGTTTCTTAATCTTTCTTCAGGTAACCTGAAAACCATTTCTATGGTGTCAATTTCAATGCCGAGGAAGGACAACCTTGTTATTGGACCTTCGGTTTCTTCTGCAGAAAGAGGGACGCCAAAACGAGATATGAAGAATTGAAATGTTTTTAGCATGTGATGGCCGGTATCCTCATCTGCTGGGGCGACAAATAAGAAATCGTCTGAATAATGAACTGCTGACCGTGAACCAGTCTCATATCTTACCACCCATTACAGAAATGAGCTAAACATCTCGAAATAGTGACATGATATTGTCAAAAATATTTTAATTATCTTTATATGTGTGAACATATATTGCTTTTGTGAAGGTGATTAGAATATGTTTAAAAAGATAACATTTTACATGGACTCCATCTTGTATGGTAGGCATCCATTTTGGATCATTGGAATCTATCTTTTGGCCTGAAGGAGCCATCTTGAGGTTAATAAGTAAAAAGTAAATATCAGCAGATGTCCTGAAGCAATTCTATGTTGTGTTCTTGAATTGAATGTTTTATTACTCTTTTAAGGAGCAGATCAAATAGCCTTGGCCGAATGGACAATGACTGTTTACCATCTCTCAGCCTTGGAAGAAGCCCTCTGTTTAATTAATTTAAACTTATCTGCAGTCTCCATTCTCTAGTGAGATAGGAAGTAGAGACAAATTAACTTGTGTATCTGAAATGTGTGTCCTTCCCATGGGACAAGGTTCAGGCCACCTGGGGCTTGGAGGGTGAAGTATTATTATAATGCATTGAAATAATTCTTATTGGCTGAATCAGAGTCATTATCATATTGTAGATGATTGGCTGAAACCAAAGCCTACACCTTTCCTGTCATTATACCATATGTGGAGTTTTGGGATATTACCATATATAGAATGTTTATGTTTGCAAGTATGAGGTCACCACCTACTCTCATTTTCCTATAAATAAAGATGGATCCGCCCCCTAGGGCAGAGATCGTTTGAACACTGAAGCTGCGTGTCCTGGTCTCTCCAGCCGGCCTCTCTCAGATCCACCATTGAGAGAGCATTCATTAATTAATTTGGAGCTCATAGACAAATGCAGATAATGTCCAACGTTAATGGACATACTAAATTCTGCAGCGACAATATGGAACAGACCATGGGCAACAAAGTATCAAAATAATAGTGATCCTCATAGAAACAGCCTAATAGGTGATATCAATCTGGGTGTACTGTCAGCAAGCTACAAGCTGATTCTATATCTGATTTCAGCGCTCCCTGACCAGCGCAACTGCACGATCAAAGGAAACGTAAGAGACCGAGGAATCCTCCAACGAAATCCCATACCGAAAGACCTTTAGGAAATGAAAGATGGTGTATAAGGCGGAACTTACCGACTTCCTTCTTTGGGACCACTCCCAACAGAGAAACCCGAAGGTTAGGGAAGAAAGGACCCTCGATTCTATCTAAAGATACTTATTTTGCCAACTTCTCCCTTAAGACCTCCGGCTGCTCCCTAACCGATTTCAAGTTGTCCACAAATAAAGAATGGCTGCTTAGGTTAAATGGGATAAAGAAACCAAACGTGAAACCAAAACGTAACTGTGCTGCCGCTGCTCTGTCAGGATACTTATCTAGCCAAGGCCCCATCGTGGTTTCGCTCACTGGGGTCCTTTCCGTCACATTGAGCATTTTGCTTTGAAGGTGTCTCATGTGTTGGGCGGGAACCACGAGATGCTGTGTGTGGACCTCCACATGCGGAGCACCAATGCTTATATTTGCATAATCCTGCAAATTTACAATGGCCTTCATTGAATAACCAGCATGCACCAGGCCTGCGGACGGCCACTGACCCTTGAGGAAAAGGAGCTGATGAGCCACCATGTGGAACCGCCATGTGACTTATAAGCACTATAAATGCTATCCATGTAAATGAAAAGTTCCGAACAGCGTTCAGGGTGGTGCTGACCCATGACACAACCCATAACGGAAAAGGCCGGTATGCAATTTTCGATCCTATGGTAAAATTTGGTCGATACATTCCGTGTTTATTTGTAAAAAACACCAAAATTTTGAGAAAATGTGTAAAAATTTAAATGTATCTGCTTATAAGACAGATAGCAACACCACACAAAATAGTTACTAGTTAACTTCCCCCATATGTCTACATTAGATTGGCATCGTATTTTGAACATCCTTTTCTTTTTCTAGGACGTTACAAGGCTTAGAACTTTAGCAGCAATTCCTCACAATTTCAAGAAAATGTCAAAAGGCTATTTTTTAGGGACCAGTTCAGTTCTAAAGTGACTTTGAGGGGCCCATATATCAGAAAACCCCATAAAACTCCACATTATCAAAACCTAAACCCTCAAAGTATTAAAAATAGATTATAGGAAGGTTTCTAAACCCTGTAGGTGCTTCACAGGAATTACAGCAAAGTGGAGGTGAAATTTACAAATGTAATTTTTTTTGCAGAAAATCAGTTTTAATCCATTTTTTTCTGTAACACAGAAATTTTTACCAGAGAAACGCAACTGAATATTTATTGCCCAGATTCTGAAGTTGTTGGACTGAAGCACCGGCCTCAGAAGCAAAGGAGGACTTAGTCGATTTTGGGGCCTTCTTTTTCTTAGAATATATTTTAGGCACCATGTCAGGTTTGAAGAGGTCTTGTGGTGCCAAAACAGTAGAAACCCCCCAAAAGTGACCCCATTTTGGAAACTACCGAAGGGAAAGAGCGCCATTTGAGTTTTGGAGTTCAAATTTAGCTTGAATGGTTTGCAGAGGCCATGTCGCATTTGCAAAGCCCCTGAGGGGAGAAAACAGTGGAAACCCCCAAAAGTGACTTCATTTAGGAAACTACACCCCTCAAGGAACTTAACTAAGGGTATAGTTAGCATTTTGACCCCACAGGATTTTTGTAGAAATTTTTGGAAGTAGGCTGTGAAAATTAAAATCTACATTTTTTTACGATTAAATTTAGCTAAGCCTAAAAAATTTTCATTTCCACAAGGACTAAAGGAGAAAAGGCACCCCAACATTTATAAAGAAAATCCTCTTGAGCACAGCAATACCCCATATGTGGTTATAAACTACTATTTGGACACACGGCAGGGATTAGAAGGGAAGGAGCTCTATTTAGCATTCAGATTTTGCTAGATTGGTTTGCGGCACCCTGTCACATTTGGAAAGCCCCCGAGGGCCCAAAACAGTGGAAACACCTTTATGCACAGACCCGTTTTTTCGGGGCAGGTGTCGCACTGATAAGTGGTGACCCTTCTTATGCCACTTTTGCTACACACTCTGCACCTCTTTTGGTATCTCCCCTTCTTTGCAGTTTGGGGAACGATGCCGGTAAAGTGTTGCCCTGGTACAATACGGGCTCCCTCACTTTCAGCAGATGTGTTTGGGCCCTCCCCAACCTGATTTTCAAACACAAGCACCTTGATAATCTCCTCCTGAAAATTAAGGAATGACTCTGTCCGGCCTGCACATTTGCATAGCACGTAAGTGTGATACAATGCCATCTGTACTAATGGCACGGCCACCTTTTTGTACCACACCCTTGTCTTCCGCATTGCACTATACGGCTTCAGCACTTGATCTGAGAGATCAACCCCTCCCAAGTATTTATTATATATAGCCCACGATGCAATCTGGATTGTGGGTCACCGTGGTGGCACCTCGTACAGGGACAGGGGTTCTGCCGTTTCCATGTATTGTGGTCAAGAGAAGGACATCCCGCTTGTCCTTATACTTGACGAACAACACTTTCTCGCTGCATAATGCACCCCTTTTGACACGTTGCGCAATCAGAGTTTTAGAGAGGCCTCTCTGGTTATTGCGCACCGTGCCGCAGGCTGCAGTATTTCTGGTGGAGAGGCATTTAAATAGTGGGATGCTGATGTAGAAGTTATTCACGTAATGTTGGAGCTCCAAGAGGGGGGGGGGATTCTGGGGTTCAATCCTGAAGTCCTTCCCTTCATAAACCCAAAACCTGAGCTGCTCTAGCTCAGTTTGTACATTTTTATCCCATACCTTGCCCTCTTACTGGGTAGGTATTGGCGGAATTTTAGCCTACCCATAAAATGTACTAGGGACCAATATTTTTCAGGTAATCCAGGATCTGTCAGCATGCATCTGATCATTTCCATCAGAGTTCTGTTCTTCCTTTCTGCTGCCCCCATTTGTCCCTATAAATCTGCCATTCCAATTATCTGCACGTGGATCAGAGATTGTGGTTTTGACCTTTTGTTTAGTCCCTTTTGGAAATGGTTTCTGCTGTTCTGCTTTCCATATTGTACAGTCCTTCTTTAGGTGTCCCTGTTTGTTGCACCTGAAACATTCTCTTCTTTCCTCCTTTTGATATTTTGTCTCTGTAGCTTTAACCCCTTCCCGCCGCAGCCACTTTTGGACTAAATGACTATTCCCGTACTCTGCAGGTGTATGTATATTGCTGTTCATATGTCATTATCTTGATTGTATTCACATTTATTTTTTGGTATATGCCTATCTGTGCAAAAGTTTTATACTTATTGCCTGCTTGAAAACTACTTAGACACTTTAGCATTTTTGGGGGATCATTTTTCCGGATTACTATTTGGTTGTCCTGCTGCGCTAGTGTTCTGATTCCATCTTTGATTTTGCGAGGGTTACGCTATTTTAATATGTTCTATGTTGTCTGCTTGCATTTGTCTATTTGAGTTTAATAAAGGATTTTTTGTATTTCTTCAATTATTTGGTCGTGACTGTTCTTTTCTTTTTTGGTCTAAGTTATTAGTCACTAGGACCACTGATATATTTGGGTTTATTGCTCAGTTGGCTAAACATTTCCCATATGTCTACTTTATGTTTGCATCATTTTTTAAACATCCCTTTATTTTTCTGGGACATTACAAGGCTTATAAATTTAGCAGCAATTTCTCACATTTTCAAGAATATGTCAAAAGCCTATTTTTTTAGGGAACAGAACGGATCTGAAGTGGCTTTAAGGGGCCTTATATATTATGAACCCCTACAAATCACCCCATTTTAAAAACTGCACCCCTTAAAGTATTCAAAACAGTATTTAGAAAGTTTCTTAACCCTTTATGCGTTTCACAGGAATTAAAGCAATGTGGAAGGGAAATTTGCAAATTCCATTTTCTTTGGGCAGAAATGCCATTTTAATCGATTTTTCCTGTAAGACTGAAGGTTTTTACCAGAGAAACACAACGGAATATTTATTGCCCTGATTCTGCAGTTTTTAGAAACATCCCACATGTGGCCCTAGTGGGGTACTGGACTGAAACACCGGCCTCAGCAGAAAAGGAGCACCCAGTGGATTTTAGGGCCTTCCTTTTCTTAAATTATATTTCAGGCACCATGTCAGGTTAGAAGAGGTCTTGTGGTGCCAAAACAAAGGAAACACCCCAAAAAAGACCCCATTTTGGAAACTACACCCATTGAGGAATTCATCTAGGGGTGTAGTGAGCATTTTGACCACACAGGTTTTTGCTGAATTTATTAGAATTGGGATGTGAAAATAAAAAAATTGTCATTTTTTTTTGAGAAAAGTTGTAGTTCTAGCCCAAAATTTTGCATTTTCACAAGGACTAGAGGAGAAAAGCACCTCAACGTTTGTAAAGCATTCTCTCCAGGGTAAGGCTATGGCTCTAAAGGGAGGGAGCGCCATTTAGTATTTGTAGTGGAGATTTTACAAGATTCGTTTTTTGACACCATGTTGCATTGAGCTATAGTATCAGTACAGTGGAACCCCAAAAAACTTACCCCATTTTGGAAACTACATCCCTCAAGGAATTCATCTAGAAGGTAGTGAGCATTTTGACCCCACAAGTGTTTTGCAAAAATTAGTACACAATAGATGTTGCAGATTGAATATTGCCCTTTTCCACAGATATGCCACTTCAGTGCCCAATGTGTTGTGCCCAGCTTGTACCATCGTAGATAAATATTTAAGCAGGTTCTCCAGAATACAGTAATACCCCATATGTGGTCATAAATTGCCGTTTGGGCACGCTGCCAGGTTCAGTTGGACCACCATTTGGCTTTTGAAGCGCAGATTTTGCTTGGTTTTACTGTTATTTCAATTTATAATGTGGGGACATATGTAAGCTGGGCGGAGTACATCAGGGTATATGTAAGCTGTGCGGAGTACATCAGGGTATATGTAAGCTGTGCGGAGTACATCAGGGTATATGTAAGCTGTGAGGAGTACATCAGAGTATATGTAAGCTGGGGGGAGTACATCAGGGTATATGTAAGCTGTGCGGAGTACATCAGGGTATATGTAAGCTGGGCGGAGTACATCAGGGTATATGTAATATGTGCGGAGTACATCAGGGTATATGTAGGCTGTGAGGAGTACATCAGAGTATATGTAAGCTGTGCGGAGTACATCAGGGTATATGTAAGCTGGGAGGAGTACATCAGGGTATATGTAAGCTGTGTGGAGTACATCAGGGTATATGTAAGCTGTGAGGAGTACATCAGGGTATATGTAAGCTGTGCGGAGTACATCAGGGTATATGTAAGCTGGGCGGAGTACATCAGGGTATATGTAAGCTGTGAGGAGTACATCAGAGTATATGTAAGCTGTGCGGAGTACATCAGGGTATATGTAAACTGTGCGGAGTACATCAGGGTATATGTAAGCTGGGTGGAGTACATCAGAGTATATGTAAGCTGTGCGGAGTACATCAGGGTATATGTAAGCTGGGAGGAGTACATCAGGGTATATGTAAGCTGTGTGGAGTACATCAGGGTATATGTAAGCTGTGTGGAGTACATCAGGGTATATGTAAGCTGTGAGGAGTACATCAGGGTATATGTAAGCTGTGAGGAGTACATCAGAGTATATGTAAGCTGTGCGGAGTACATCAGGGTATATGTAAGCTGGGAGGAGTACATCAGGGTATATGTAAGCTGTGTGGAGTACATCAGGGTATATGTAAGCTGTGAGGAGTACATCAGGGTATATGTAAGCTGTGCGGAGTACATCAGGGTATATGTAAGCTGGGCGGAGTACATCAGGGTATATGTAAGCTGTGAGGAGTACATCAGAGTATATGTAAGCTGTGCGGAGTACATCAGGATATATGTAAGCTGTGAGGAGTACATCAGAGTATATGTAAGCTGGGCGGAGAACATCAGGGTATATGTAAGCTGGGCGGAGTATATCAGAGTATATGTAAGCTGGGTGGAGTACATCAGGGTATATGTAAGCTGGGTGGAATACATCAGGGTATATGTAATCTGTGCGGAGTACATCAGGGTATATGTAAGCTGGGTGGAGTACATCAGGGTATATGTAATATGTGCGGAGTACATCAGGGTATATGTAAACTGTGCGGAGTACATCAGGGTATATGTAAGCTGGGTGGAGTACATCAGGATATATGTAAGCTGGGCGGAGTACATCAGGGTATATGTAAGCTGTGTGGAGTACATCAGGGTATATGTAAGCTGGGTGGAGTACATCAGGGTATATGTAAGGCAATTTTTTGTTGGTGTAACATGTACACTCAGGTTGGAATATTTTGATTATCTGATACCATCTTCCAATAAATTCTTAATCTTTCTACAGGTGTTATGGATACCTATGGTCCATTCGTCCAGTTCTATAGTGGAGGTTGTCTATGATGTTCAACTTTGGAAATTGTGGGCTTGTTCCCCCTTTCTCCTGTTGGTTATTACCACATGCGGGCCCTCTGTATGCATGGGAGTGTTACCTTATGTATACGCATTTATATACTTGTTTTTCTTTTCTATATATGGATTTGGCGTCTCGGTATGTCTTCAGCTTTCTTAAGGGGTAGGTATTGGTACTTTTATGCGTACCGGCTCTATTTTTATTCTTATATATGCCTATTGGTATATTCATTTATATATTGGTATGTCTGTATTTCTGCACGATATCATATCTATTTCATGTATATACTATATTTCTTTGTGTACCGACCTTATTTATATTTTTAGTATTACATGGAACTATGGGTGCACTAATTCATATATTTACATGCTCATGTTTATGCCCTATAGCATATTATATATATATTGAATATGCACAAATTCACTTGTTTTATGTTTTATGAAACAAATTCATTATGACATCATATTTACACATATGCACTTTATTCCACAAAATATTTATTATTGGATATGTAATGATGTAGTATATTTTTTTTACACATATGGATTTTAGGTCAATCCATGTTTATTGTCGGATATATTATTATGTATTAGACCATCTACATTGATGGATTTCAGGTTACTACATATTTATTATTTCATATATTGTTTTTATATCTGTACACAGATAAGTATATTTTTTCTCCTTTTATATAACACATTTTACAACGATCTGTATTTTGACACTTTCATATAGGTCCCTATTTTTGTCGACTTATACAGCACATTATACAATGATCCACATAAAAAATGTGTGTAAGACTTGTGTATGAGTAACAGCGGTTTTATGTTTTTCAGGTGCCGTCCTCATCTCTTCTCACATATTTTATTTCTTTTGTATTTTTCTCTTTTTATCACTGTCACGAGCACGCGTGTTCACTCACCTGTATTCACTCTCTGTCTATTATCCTCACTTTATTTATTTATTCTTTTATTTTCAATACTTATGCATACACGAATATATATCTTTACCATTATGGTTTTTTATTGTAAATGAAAGTGAATTTTTAAAGTGTATGGTACTCTTTATATTGATATATATATATGCGTGTAAAGTATAGATTCTTATATTTGTGTTGGTGTATGCACATATATGTATTTATGTATATTCATATGTGATGTTTATGTGCGTGCTATAGGCGTCTAGAAAGTATGTATGAACTGCCTTGGGATATACCCTGGTATTCGGGATTATTTTAAACTTTGCCAGCTGTGTTTCATCGCTGAGACATGGTCTCTACTCCTTCGGGGTGAACTGTCTCAGCGATGTATACGGCATCCCTAGCTTGCATACGTCTATTGTCCCTTGTTTGGGCTTCTGGCATATTTGCCAGGCTCTAAGATGGCCACTGACCTCTCCCTACATAACAAGTATGGCCACGCCAGTCCCTCCCTTTAGTTCTTTTGTGGCGCGCACGCGCAGTGCGTACTCTGATGCGGCTGATGTCTATGGGCATGACTTCCGGCGCTCGGATGAACGCCGGTGCGCATGCGCAACGGAGGCATAATGGCGTCCGCAAACACGAGTGCAGCTCCTTTCATCTGTCCACATCTCTGATCTCTGCAGCATGGTAGGTGTAACCTTGCCTGTGATTATAATGCCCATATGCTGTGCACACTTTGTGTCTATTGGACATTGACATAATCCCCTCCCTTTGTATCTCATACTTAAAGTGACCATTATCCCAGCAGTCAATACCCCTTGAGAAAGCTGACGGCGAAACGCGCGTCGGGGGCGGTCAGTGTGGAGTTATCTTGTGTGAGATCCATCATGCAATCCACGGGTTTGTGCAGTCTTCTTAACTTATGAAGTAGGGCAATTTTTGGGTGCAATTGTGCAGTCGTAGCCGTGTATTTTCACACGTATGCACAATGTTGTGCTCTTTGGTTAGGTGCATAGTATATCTATAGCCTCTTCAGCAGTTTAACAAATTGACTCATTACACATCCTCTTTGGATGTAGACCTCTGCACTTTACCACATCACAGGATGTTTATATTGTGTTAGCTTATAACTTGGATTATTTACGCAGTTCCTCCACACTCTCCTTTTTAAATTGTGTGCAATACTGTTTTTATCTCTTCATGGCCAATGTGTTATTTGCATTTCAATAAAGTTTGATTTATACTGTCATGGTACATAATTTGTGCTATGTGTCGCTCATTTTTTGGATTTACTAGTAGTCTTCACAGTCTGGTATAGGCATTGACATATGTAAGCTGGGCGGAGTACATCAGGGTATATGTAAGCTGGACGGAGTACATCAGGGTATATGTAAGCTGTGAGGAGACATCAGGGTATAAGTAAGCTGTGCGGAGTACATCAGGGTATATGTAAGCTGGGCGGAGTACATCAGGGTATATGTAAGCTGGGCGGAGTACATCAGGGTATATGTAAACTGGGCGGAGTACATCAGGGTATATGTAAGCTGTGCGGAGTACATCAGGGTATATATAAGCTGTGAGGAGTACATCAGGGTATATGTAAGCTGTGAGGAGTACATCAGGGTATATGTAAACTGGGTGGAGTACATCAGGGTATATGTAATCTGTGCGGAGTACATCAGGGTATATGTAAGCTGTGCGGAGTACATCAGGGTATATGTAAGCTGTGCGGAGTACATCAGGGTATATGTAAGCTGTGCAGAGTACATCAGGGTATATGTAAGCTGGGCGGAGTACATCAGGGTATATGTAAGCTGTGCGGAGTACATCAGGGTATATGTAAGCAGGGCGGAGTACATCAGGGTATATGTAAGCTGTGCGGAGTACATCAGGGTATATGTAAGCTGGGTGGAGTACATCAGGGTATATGTAAGCTGTGCGGAGTACATCAGGGTATATGTAAGCTGTGCGGAGTACATCAGGGTATATGTAAGCTGGGTGGAGTACATCAGGGTATATGTAAGCTGTGCGGAGTACATCAGGGTATATGTAAGCAGGGCGGAGTACATCAGGGTATATGTAAGATGTGCGGAGTACATCAGGGTATATGTAAGCAGGGCGGAGTACATCAGGGTATATGTAAGATGTGCGGAGTACATCAGGGTATATGTAAGCTGTGCGGAGTACATCAGGGTATATGTAATCTGGGCGGAGTACATCAGGGTATATGTAAGCTGTGCGGAGTACATCAGGGTATATGTAAGCAGGGCGGAGTACATCAGGGTATATGTAAGCTGTGCGGAGTACATCAGGGTATATGTAAGCTGGGTGGAGTACATCAGGGTATATGTAAGCTGTGCGGAGTACATCAGGGTATATGTAAGCTGTGCGGAGTACATCAGGGTATATGTAAGCTGGGTGGAGTACATCAGGGTATATGTAAGCTGTGCGGAGTACATCAGGGTATATGTAAGCAGGGCGGAGTACATCAGGGTATATGTAAGATGTGCGGAGTACATCAGGGTATATGTAAGCAGGGCGGAGTACATCAGGGTATATGTAAGATGTGCGGAGTACATCAGGGTATATTTAAGCTGTGCGGAGTACATCAGGGTATATGTAAGCTGTGCGGAGTACATCAGGGTATATGTAAGCTGGGCGGAGTACATCAGGGTATATGTAAGCTGTGAGGAGTACATTAGGGTATATGTAAGCTGTGAGGAGTACATCAGGGTATATGTAAGCTGTGCGGAGTACATCAGGGTATATGTAAGCAGGGCGGAGTACATCAGGGTATATGTAAGATGTGCGGAGTACATCAGGGTATATGTAAGCTGTGCGGAGTACATCAGGGTATATGTAAGCTGTGCGGAGTACATCAGGGTATATGTAAGCTGGGCGGAGTACATCAGGGTATATGTAAGCTGTGAGGAGTACATTAGGGTATATGTAAGCTGTGAGGAGTACATCAGGGTATATGTAAGCTGTGCGGAGTACATCAGGGTATATGTAAACTGGGTGGAGTACATCAGAGTATATGTAAGCTTGGTGGAGTACATCAGGGTATATGTAAACTGGGCGGAGTACATCAGGGTATATGTAAACTGGGCGGAGTACATCAGGGTATATGTAAGCTGTGAGGAGTACATCAGGGTATATGTAAGCTGTGAGGAGTACATCAGGGTATATGTAAGTTGTGCGGAGTACATCAGGGTATATGTAAGCTGTGCGGAGTACATCAGGATATATGTAAACTGGGTGGAGTACATCAGGGTATATGTAAGCTGGGTGGAGTACATCAGTGCATATGTAAACTGTGAGGAGTACATCAGGGTATATGTAAGCTGGGTGGAGTACATCAGGGTATATGTAAGCTGGGTGGAGTACATCAGGGTATATGTAAGCTGGGTGGAGTACATCAGGGTATATGTAAGCTGGGCGGAGTACATCAGGGTATATGTAAGCTGGGCGGAGTACATCAGGGTATATGTAAGCTGGGTGGAGTACATCAGGGTATATGTAAGCTGGGTGGAGTACATCAGGGTATATGTAAGCTGGGCGGAGTACATCAGGGTATATGTAAGCTGGGCGGAGTACATCAGGGTATATGTAATCTGTGCGGAGTACATCAGGGTATATGTATTCTGGGCGAAGTACATCAGGGTATATGTAAGCTGTGCGGAGTACATCAGGGTATAATAGGATGATGTAATAATGGGGTGAATATCCATGGATTGGTGGGGTCGCTTCATGCACAGGCCGGGATTATTGGGGATTATACAGAATATCTGCGCTCCAGTATCGCCTTATATGTGACTTCTTCATTAGTCCTATAAGCCGCACAAGGCCCTAAAGTTTCCTCATCTCCGCTGCATCTACGGGGTCACCTGTGGGGTCCAGTAAATGATGATGTGGGGTATTTAGTGAAAAACGACTGGACCTAAAATATGAGTCTGGGCCGTCATTCAGCGTGATTGCGTTCTTAGAGACATAACGTGCTATTTTCCGGTGACGGCGCTGTGCGAGGGATCGGTTGTTGGGGAACGAGCTGTCATTTTTATTGGTTCCATTTTGGGGTAAATGCGCTTTTTTTATCGCTATTTATTATATTGTTTGGGAGATGAGGAAACCAAAAAACAGCAATTCTAGCGCGGTTTTGTTTCTTCTTTTTTACAGCGTTCACCGTGCGGTATAAACAACATGTGACCTTTATTCTGCGGGGCGATACGATTACAGCGACACCAAATTGATATCGTTTTTTCACGTTTCACTATTTTCCCACAATAAAAATTCTCTTTTTCAAAAAATCCTGTTTTGGTGTCGCCATTTTCTGACAGCCGTAACTTTTTTATTTTCCGGTTGATATCGCTGCGGGAGGACTTGTTTTATGCGTGACGAACTGTCGTTTCTATTGGTGCAATTCTGCGTTACTCGCGACTTATTCATCACTTTTTATTACATTTTTTTTGAGACAAGACGGCAAAAAAATAAAATGCTGTCATTGTGTTTTATTTATTTTTTTACGGTGTTCACCGTGCGGTAAATAATGCGATATTTTCATAGTTCAGGCCGTTGTGAACGCGGCGATACCTATAATGTAACGTTCTTTTCATGTTGTGCCGCCTCCAGCGCTGCATTTATATCTTTCTCTATGTTGGGTCTCATTTTATACCGTTTCCTCAGCAGAAATAAGCTGCTGTTCAGACTGGAGCTGTCGTGCAGCTTTTGCAGCGCTGTCATGTCTGATGTGGATACGTTGCTCGAATCAATGGCCTCGAACCTGTGGCATCAAATTGATACCTGAGGAGGCTGTAAAATCAGGCACTTGGGGCTATAATTATCTGCAGCTACCCGTGATAATCCGGGCATAGCAGGGCCTGCGACTCATCCGCGCTGACGGGGGGTTCAGAGTCAGTTTCTGACAGGCGATGACAGGTCAGATGACAGGCGATGACAGGTCTGATGACAGGCAATGACAGGTCTGATGACAGGCAATGACAGGTCTGATGACAGGTCTGATGACAGGTCTGATGACAAGCAATGACAGGTCTGATGATAGGCGATGACAGGCAATGACAGGTCTGATGAGAGATCTGATGACAGGCAATGACAGACAATGACGGGTCTGATGACAGGTCTGATGACCGTAGTTGTTTTTTTTATATTTCAACTGAACAATAGGAGCGGAGCGTCCACCAGTGACCCTGCTGTATTTAAAAGTGGGGATACCCTACCTACCTACCAAATTCTAAATGAGAGGTGTCATTGCTACCTAACCAGGATCTCGGGCAGTGGGCAATCTAGGGGTATACAGTATAATAACTTTATGGTGGTCCCTGTCTATTTATCTGGTCCCAGTCCTGATAATTGATCCCTGGTCTCTGTAGTAATGGCCCCCACACGTCCTCTCTGGATAGTCAGACATTGTGGGAGAATAAGACTGGGACAGACAGCAACCGACATCAGTAACAACATCAAGATGGAGAATACCAGAGATAACACATCATCACCAGAGGAGCTGCACAGGGATAACAACTAATAGTTACCACAGCGCCATCTACTGTCAGTGAGAGATAGTTCCTCCAGCATTCAGCTGCAGATGTTGTAATATTCCAGCATATGTACCCTGCCATTACCAGCGGAGCCGCTTTACTAGCAGAGACTGCGTTAGGGGTGCAGAGCTTCTCTAAGGCTGCGTTCACATGTATCAGTTGCATCAGCATCAGTTTTTTTGGTCTCTCAAGTGATTACAACTGATGCAAAAACTGATGAAAAACGTATGAGTCGCCATCAGGCTTTTTCACAATTTTTACTACAAAAGCGTCAGTTGTCGGCAGTTGTCATCAGTTTGTTACCATCAGTATTTAACATCCGTTTTTACCACAATGGTTCACCAAAAAGGTGGTCCAGGGTCTGAAAATGTGCCATAGTTTGTGATAGATTAGATACATGATAGATT
The DNA here is from genome assembly GCF_050947455.1 of Rhinoderma darwinii. Taxonomy (NCBI): domain Eukaryota; kingdom Metazoa; phylum Chordata; class Amphibia; order Anura; family Rhinodermatidae; genus Rhinoderma; species Rhinoderma darwinii. The sequence goes on from NW_027461831.1 coordinate 897,359, forward strand.
AGATACTTCTTGTGTTCCATGTCAGGGCTCTCCTTCTCTGCTCCGGCCTTGGCGCTACACTGAAGTCTGACACACACATTGCAATATCACGTGTGTCATATTCAGTGCAGCGCTAAGGGCGGCGCCAAAATAGAGCCCAGAAGGCAGCTGCCGTCCACTGACCTCAGATCAGATCTACAAAGCAGCCATGGGAGCCTGAAAAAATGCCAAACACTCACTATATCTTCAGGGAGTAGATTGTTTTTGTCGCCTTTACAGCTACCCACAGTGTCCTCTGTATATAGTTCCACACACCCCTGTAGATAATGTCACAGTGACTTCTTAATATAGTGCCACACCCCGCTTTATATAGTGCCCCACATGCCCCTGTACATAGTGCCACACATGCACCTGTAGATAATGCCGCAATGCCCTCTATATACAGGGGGTACTGCGCCAATATATACAGGGGGTACTGTGTCATTATATACAATGCCACAGTACCCCCTGTATATGATGTCACACAGCCCCCTGTAGATGGCGCCACACAGCGCCCCATGTAGATTGTGCCACATAGCGCCCCATGTAGATTGTGCAACATAGCGTCCCCCTGTAGATAGCGCCACCCCCACTGTATATAGTGCTATCCCCCTTCCCCTGTAGATAGCACCACTGAAGCTCCCTCCAGCAGAGGAATCCCCGGCCAGAGCATCGCCAACGCTGTGGCCGGGGATTCCCTCTCGGAGGACCCCCTGACGCCACTGTCCATATATGGACAGTGATGTCAGGAGTTACTCCCTAAATGGAATCCCCGGCCAAAGCATCGCTGACGGCTACTCCTTGAGCGGAATCCCCATTGCCAACTCTGGCCGGGGATTCCTCTCCAGGAGGAGCCCCTGACATCAATGTCCATATATAGACAGTAACCTCAGGGGTTTCCCCTAGGAGCGGAATCCCCGGCCAGATCATCGGCAACGGGGATTCTGCTCAATCAGTAGCCTCTGACATCACTGTCCATATATGAACAATGATGTCAAGGGCTCCCCCGAGCACAGCACTTAACCCTTTCAGGACCAAGGGTCCTGGATGCCTCAATGACCAGCCCCATTTTTCAAATCTGACATGTGTCATTTTATGTGGTAATAACTCTGGAATGTTTTTGCCTATCCAAGCGATTCAGAGATTGTTTTCTCGTGATATATTGTACTTTATGTTAGTGGAAAAATTTGGCCAATAAATTCGTAGCTTATTTGTGAAAAACGCCAAAATTTAAAGAAAATTTGCAAAAATTATAATTTTTCTAATTTTAAATGTAATCTCCATTGTAAAATAGATAGTAATATCACATAAAATGGTTGTTAATTGACATCCCCCATATGTCTACTTTATATTTGCATTGTTTTTTGAACATTATTTTATTTTTCTAGGACGTTACAAGGCTTAGAACTTTAGCAGCAATTTCTTACATTTTCAAGAAAATTTCAAAAGAATATTTTGTCAAGGACCAGTTCAGTTCTGAAGTGGCTTTGAGGGCCTTATGTACTAGATAGACCCCATAAATCACCACATTTTAAAAACTGCACCCCTCAAAGTATTCAAAACAGCATTCAGAAAGTTTATTAACCCTTTAGGCGTTTCACAGGAATTAAAGCAAAGTAGAGGTGAAATTTACAAATGTAATTTTTTTTGGCGAAATTAATGTGTAATACCTTTTTTTCTGTAACACAGAAGGTTTTACCTGAGAAATGCAACTCAATATTTATTGCCCAGATTCTGCAGTTTTTAGAAATATCCCACATGTGGCTCTAGTATGATAATGGACTGAAGCACCGGCCTCAGAAGCAAAGGAGCACCCAGTGGATTTTGGGGCCTCCTTTTTTTAGAATATATTTTAGGCACCATGTCAGGTTTGAAGAGGTCTTGTGGTGCCAAAACAGTGGAATCTCCACAAAAGTGGTTTGGGAAACTACACACCTCAAGGAATTTATCTAGGGGTATAGTTAGCATCTTGACCAGACAGGTCTTTTGCTATATTTATTGGAATATGTCTGTGAAAATTAAAATCTACTTTTTTTCTGAAAAAATATAATGTAATTTTTACAAGGAATAAAGAATAAAAAGCACCCCAAAACTTGTCAAGCTATTTCTCCCGATTACGGCAATACCCCATATGTGGTAATACACTGCTGTTTGGACCCATGGCAGAGCTCAAAAAGGGATTTGGCTTTTGGAGCGCAGATTTTGCTTGGTAATAGTTCTGTTTGGGGTTTTGCTGGTATTTCAGTTTATAATGTGGGGGTATATGTAAGCTGGGCAGAGTACATCAGGGCATAATAAGGGCGTAAATAAAAAACTCATCGATTTGTGGCCGGTGTCGCACTGATAAATGGTGCCCAATCTTATCCGCTTTTGGACACTGCACAATTTCTGTCGCTATATTCTGAGCGCCAGAACTTGTTTGTTTTTTTTTCCACCGGAGCCGTGTGAGGGCTTATTTGTTACGTTACAATCTGTAGTTTTCATTGGTACCATTTTAGGGTACATGTGATTTTTTGATCACTTTTTATTTGATTTTTTTGGCAAGCAAAGTGACAAAAAAAACCATACATTTTGACAATGTTTTTGTCCTTTTTTTTTACAGTAATCACTGTGCGCTATAAATGACATTTTACTTTATTCTGCAGGTCGGTACGATTACGGCGATATAGTTTTTTTACGTTTTGTGGCGTTTGCGCAATAAAATCACTTTTCTATAAAATTATATATTTTTTGTGTCACCATATTCTGAGAGCCGTAATTTTTTTATTTTTCAGTCCAAAAAAGCTGTGTAAGGGCTTGTTTTTTGCGGGACGGGTTGTAGTTTTTATTGGTATTATTTTGGGGTGCATGCGAATTTTTGATCACTTTTTATTCTATATTTTGGGAGGGGTGATTGACAAAAAAAAAGTGATGCTAGTATTGTTTTTAATTATTTTTTGCGGTGTTCACCGTGCGGGAAAAATAATATCATTGTTTTATAGTTGGGGGCGTTACGAATGCGGTGATACCAAATATGTGTACTGTTTTAACGGTTTATTCTTTTTCCTATAATAAGAGACTTATTATAGGAAAAAAAGCTTTTTTTGTAGCTTATAACTTGTTTTTACACTTGTATAAAACATTTTTATAACTTTTTTTTTTTTTTACTTGAAGACCTGCAGCACTGATGGCTGCTATAATACATTACACTACATAGGTAGTGTAAAGTATTATAAACTGTCAGTGTGACGCTGACAGTCACACTGACAGGAAGCCTATGAGGATCAGCTGGTTCGTAGAATGGCAGACTCTTGTATGGCCTCCGGTTTTGCCATGCAACTAACGGCAGCACCCGCAATCGGTCCTCGGGAAAGTTTGTTGTAGCAACAAACTTTCCAGTTTGTTGCTACAACAAACTTTCCCTGCGATCACATGATCGGGACCTGAACCAAACAGGTTCCGGTCATGTCTCCGGGACCAGAGGCAGGGGATAACAGCGCAATCCGGGTGTCAGCACTACTCTGAGACACACGGATCGCGCTTTTAACACCCACTGTAAATTCACGTCGGCGCTGCACGGAGCCGCAGACACTGACACAGCCGGTGTCCGAGCGCTTTTCACAGCGCTATGCCGGCTGGAACAGTGATCTGTATATTCACGCCCTGGCTGCACAGGGTATGTACGAAAAGGACGTGGCTATACAGATTGTTGGCATGAAAGAGTTAAAGTAGCGCTGTGCCCAGGGGAATTCTCGGCGAGCGGAGGAGCTCCCTCTGCTCCTCCACTCTGAACTAATTCTCAAGCAGGGACCTGATCACAGTTGACAGCTAGACATACCCCCAGGCGCACAGAGCAGCGGGCACACGGCCCGGAATCCGGAACTGTCCCGTTGAATCCGGGACGGGGGGAGGGTAGTCGTCAGGCTTTCCACCTGGAGCGGAATCCCCAGCAATACTATGACAGAGGATTCCGCTCCTAGCTCACGACCACCTTCCCGCCGGGTGCTGCCGAAAGGTGGATGCGGCAGCACCTGGCGTTCATCCGACCACAATTAAAATAGATAGGATACGGCGCCGGACCTCCATGGGATCCAGCTCCCAGGGAGGTCCGGCACCGTACGGCGCCAAAACTGATATGCCCTGTGCCAGAACAGATCCCATAGAAAGCTATGGCATCCGTTCTAGCATCAGTTTGCCTCCTGCTTTTCTTCAACACACCGGGTGGTAAACTGAAGCTGACACCGGACATATGTGAACGGCCCCTAAGACAGCTTTTAAGGTGGATAATACCTCAGAGTCATTAACCCCACGCACCCCAGGCCCCAGTGTATGGGAACTCACCAGTACCAGTTGAAGTGGATGGGGATGGTAAGGGGACCACCGGAGTCGTCATCGGTATGACCGGTGCCTGAGCATTCTGCTGCATCACCGCAGCGGTAATAGAAAGTGTGTGGAAAATCAATAGAAGTGGGTGGGGAAGCCGTCTGATCAAGGAAGTGGCTGAGCCAACCTTCCCCTTCTGTTAGGATACGAGCCCTAAAGGCTATCATTAAATCACCATCAGCAGCAGCCATGGCACTCTGTTCTGGACAGGGCAGCGGTACCTCAAAACTCGCCTCCAGGATCCCAGTGGAAAGAGGAAGGCGCACTATAAAGAAGACAATTTAAGCCCTTTGCTTGTGGGCAAAGTCCAGTACAAAACCTCTCTCTATTGGCCCATGAGTGTGGCCAGTACCCTCAGACAGCATAGAAGGGTAAGCTTCTTTATATGTTGCACCCATATGCTAATTAGAGATAATGGAAGAGGAGAAAACTTTATTAACCCCTTCACAACCTGCCCATAAATTAAAACCGCATTTAAACCTTTCTCCCCTAACAGTCAGTGTGCACTGGATGCCCTTCAGGACCCTCACCCATTAATAACCTCACCCAGGGGCGTAGCTAAGGCTCATGTTCCCTGGTGCAAGAATTCAGCTTGGACCCCCCTACTCCTCCAGACCCCTGCGCACGTTTATGCCCGACAGTGGGAGGCGTCGGCTTCTTTTTCCCACGAGCAGTAAAACTGCCTCGCGGGAAAAAGAAGCGACATGCCCTATCTTCGGGCGCTTCCGCCTCTGACCTCCCATTGACTTCAATGGGAGGCAGAGAAAGCGTATTCCGCTGTGTTTTATGCCCGCGGCGCTCAATGGCCGCGGGTGAAAAACGCAGCGAGAAACTCCGCGGAAATCGGCGTGCAGGGAGAGGAAAATCTGCCTCAAACTTCCAAACTGAATTTTGAGGCAGATATTCCTCCTGCAAAATACTCCGTGTGAACATAGCCTTATAGTGTAAAAAATATATATTTATTTTTTTCATAAATCAGAATTTTGCTACAATAACATTGAGACGTTCTTAGTCCTCCAGGTTCATGAGGACAGATCTATGGAAGACTCAGGATTATTATTATTGACAGTAATGAAGACAAAAACAGGTTTCAGGTGGTAGAAAATGACTTTACTAAACCGTTTTATAAGCCAACAAACAAGGACCATGAGGATAGTAAACAGTCCGCTGCTTCTCTCTCCTTGTGGTAAGATGATATTTGGGAGGAAGGTTGGAGGTGGTGGATGTCTCGGCACTTGGTTGTATTTCTGGAGCCTCTGCAGTTTGAGATGTTCCTGCTCGGCTGTGACGTGCCATTCCACCTCGCTGTAGAGTCAGCTGGTCATAAACGGTTCTTGTAGTTCTTTCTCCCCGTTTGCAAGATTTTTTTTTTGAGAAAGGTTGGAGCTGATGGACGTCTTGGCACTTGGTCGCCATCTCTGGAGTTCATCAGTTTAGGATGTTCCCAGAGAAGTTACTGCTCGGCTGTGACGTGCCATTCCACCTCTAGTGTCCACTGTTTATAAACGGTTCTTGTAGTTTGTCCTCCCTGATGTAAGATGATATTTGGGAGATAGGTCGGAGATGGTGGATATCTTGGCACTTGGTCGCCATCTCCAGATCTTCTGCAGTTTGGGATGTGATAACTGCTTGGCTGTGGCGCGCCATTCCACATCATTGTATAAAACTGGAAATAAGAGAAAGTAAACCTGTAACTATATGGACAAATCTTCTAATATTTCTAAAACATTATTAGATGATAATGGAGACAGTAGTGACCATAACAGCTGAACCCAGTGGTAGTAGTCATCATTGTCTGGGCAAGGTCCAAGGGGGCAGAGGGTGGGTAGTGGACTGGTTATTTCCTCACATTTATGGGGCGGGATCCCCTTTTAACCCGTTAGTGACCGGCCCATAGTGTTTCTTTAAAACAGACAGGCATCTGTGTGGTCTGATGAAACCGTCTCACGTCACCGTCCACGATGATCCTCATTATACTCCAGAGTCCTGGTTCTTCTCCCTCTTGGAGATGGTGAAGCTTTTTTGGGTAATTGTTATAGATAAACTCTAAGAAAAGAAACACATATCCACATTATAAACCCCATGATTGTAGAGATGAATAATAATGTTATTACGAGGTCTGGTATACGAGGTGATAATGAGGTGACGTCTACTGACCTGCATATTCTGATAGTAGCTCAATACATTCACCAGCATGAGGACCAACATCGACCACTCCATGATCTTTGCTGTCATTTCACTGATCTGTGAACAAATATCAAAATGAATACATTAAAAGTTGCACAAAACAAGAACTTTCCACCCGGGCCGAGGTTTTGCTGCATTCATGTTTATTGCATGGAGTCATGTGACTGACGGCGATGCCAAAACCGACCTGACCCATTGTCATGTGACACCATATCCATTACATTGCGGACGTCACGACTACCATGATGCTGAGAATAAGCACAAAGATTATAGGTCCAATTGTTTTCCTATAGAACGGCTTCTAGGGGTGCAAATAAAATCTATACAATGATCCAGAATTATTGATAATCTCATTAGTGCCGGATTAAAGGAATTTTACATTCACTGGTTTGTACCAGCGGCTCAGCATGTCAATAACTTATGTATGAGATATACTGTACATACCTTTACACATTGATCTCCAGCGCACAGGTAGGTGTATACGGATACCCTACTTCCAATGACTGGTGGGTTATTATATAGGAAAATAACGTTTATTATGTTTAGTAAGTGTCCTATACAATTTACTACACTTTTATGTAAGATAAATGTTAATATAATAAATATACAGTATAGCAAGGACAGTACCGCTGCTTTCTATTCAGTAGCTTCCTGAAGCTGAACAATGTTACCAGATGGCGCTGTGTTACACCAGCATGTCGCCATCTGACGGCGGAGATCAGAAAATAAAGGGAAATGATCACCTCAGGATCTGATGTTCCCTACATGTGAACCTAAAGACAAGTACGGTTGGATTCCATTCAATTATTATTTAAGAAAGGATACAGAAAACCACTAAGGTCACGGCCATTATACAGGACGCCAGTCTGAAATGGCTGATGACTCTTCGGCTTTCGGGCACTTTGTAGAGGAGTATGGACTGCCAAAGGTTGTAAAGGCTGCAAAACCCGAATGCAACGAAAGCGCAAATCCGGTGAGTCATTGGATAACGGTAGGTCTAGAAACCAAGAAGACAGAGGTTACAGCAAATCTTATGGAACTAATCACTAACTTACCCTCAGAACTTCCCAATAAATCCTAAATAACGTGTTCTGATATAATAACCACAGAGACATAATGGATATAGAGGCTGGTCTCCTGCTTGGGACTCCTCTCTGTTAGATGGAGCAGACACACATCTACTACATGGTCGTCCATTCATTGGTATAAGCCATGTAATACCACTTTAATGTGTGGCCACACGGTGATAACCGCTGATCATGATCACCAGGGGTTCAGCTGCCGGAAACACAGTGATCAGCTGATTGCCAGCGGGTCCCTATTTAGGGCAGATGGGACAACCCTATTAACATAAAACATTTATTAACTTACCGAAAACATAGCCATCATGGCCGTCCCAACGCATGATGACCATCCAATTGCCAGGAGGATCTTTTGAACCAAGGTCTGACGAGGCCCAAAGGCTTCAGCATGGAGCATGATGAACTTGTAATGTAGAAACGTCAGACCCAGAGCTGAAAAAGAGAAAATGAGCCAAATAAATCCTGTACCACGTGTAAAACAAGCTAATAACATCTATGAAGCGCGGACCAAGCGCTAAACCCAACAAGAAACCTACAATAATGGACGGGAACATTTATCTGCATCGTCTGATCCGGACTATTATTATCAATTGAGATTAACAAAACTTAATCTGATTACTGCTGCAGGCTGAGATGGGGGCAGGGCGGGACTGATGCCAAGTCTGAGTCATGTCTGACAGTCTGGTTGCTAGGGATACACTACCTAACAACCACAGTCTTGTCCAGCAATGTGTCCCTAGCAACCGGCCTGCGTCTCTCACTGACGTAGTAATCACATTTTTATAAAAATAAATGTAGGTTTGACCCCAGAGTAATATAATCAGATATAAGACATTTTATAATAACCCGCCATCCCCCAGAAGTAAGAACATATTATAATCACTTCTGTGATATTTACTTACAGGCAATGGCCATTCCTACGAATCCTATTCTAAACAGGATATTTTCGGGAAAGAAATTTCCCGTTTCACTGTGAAACGAAAAAAAAAAAGTCAATGTTAAATAATATCGACATTTTTTCATAATTGTTTAATCTTAATAATCAGCAGTCTGATAATAATCTATAGGGATGAGGGAATGCGTTTCTCTGTCCTCTTGCAGCCCCTCTGGATAATGGAAGCCATTTTCTTACTTAGATATTTCCTCCATAATTAAGTAATTACCTTATACATTCCCAAACTATAAAATAAGAGTCGTGTAATTCTCCATCTTACCTGATGTACATCAGTGGGGGGGCATGGTCCTTGATCACAGTCAGGGTGTAGCCTCCAGAGAGCCAGGCCACACACCAAAAGGCCAAGAAGATGGGGAAGAATCCCAATCCGTTGATTTCCATAATAGTGAAAAGTCGCCAATAAATTAGCAAATCACACTCTGTGTCAATTCACAGAAAGAAAGACCGGGCTGCTGTCAGGGGAATATTTATAACCTCCCATCATCTCTCTGTGACATCATAGTTAAGTGATGTCATCATGATGTCACAGTAAGGTCAGTTCTGCTGCTGTCAGGGGAATTCCCAAATTCTCAGCTCTCTGTGACATCATAGCTCAGTGATGTCATCGTGATGTCACAGTAAGGTCAGTTCTGCTCTGGAGCTGCCATGGTTTAAGTATCTGCTATGAACTTATTTCTGCTATGCGCTTCGCAGACCCCAGAACATAAGTCATTGATGTAGTGACATTTTAGCGTCTTTTTTCACAGAGGTCAATGTAAGGTCATCTGTTATACTGTGCTAATAAAAACTATTTACCCCCCTCCATTGATTTTTCCATGTTGTTTTGGGTGACAGCATTGTATCACAGGGGATTACATTTGGTAAAACAAGACTGACAGGACCAATGAAGGCATCACCCCCATATAACACAACCTCTAACATTTATATGAAATAACTGGGACTCAGACCAAGATGTGGGGTAAAGTGGGGGTCGGCCCCAGCTTTTATTATTATTATGTCCGCTGGTTGGATAAACACATTGCAAGATAAACAGGTCACCCTGGGTGCCAGAACATTGCAGGCGCGATGGGCATGCTCCAGTTGTTTCCGGGTGATTTCACGAACGGTAGAGACAAGATCCTCCTAGAACCGCCGCTGTGACGTCTGGAACAGAAGAAAATGATCAAAACAGGATGAACATAAAAACTCTGAATCAATTATCAACAAAATGACGTTTAACTCCTTAACAACATGTCACATACATGTACATGGCAGTCGTTGAAGGGAAGTATGGAGCGAGATCACAGGCTGGGGTCACTCCATACTTAGCGGGTAATGGCTGTGTAATATAGCCAACACCGCACTGCAATGGACAGAATCAAATATCACTTTGAGTCTGCCTGTTTAACCCATTAGATGACAAAGTCAATCACGACCACAGCATCTAACGCATTAGAATGAGAGGGACGACCCTCTCCGACGTGCCATTGTCCCCCCACGATGCTATAGCGGGATGCGGCTGGTTATAATGGCAGCCTGGGGGCCTAATGAAGGGTCTGCCATCTTTGTTCTCCGGCAGGGCTTCATAGGTGGCTGTAAGAATCACGATAAACTGCAATACGTTAGTACTGCAGTAGATCGTGTGAGCGATCCAATGATCACTGGTTCAAGTCCACTAGGGGGACTACTAAACAGAATTTAAAAAAAGTTAAATAAATAAATTCCCTCTTCCCATTTTTTCCCTAAAGTAATGTTAAACAAAATAAGTTAGCATAATTGATATCGCCGCGTTTGCAAGTCCAAACTATTACAATATGATGTTATCTAACCCACTCGCTTAACACCGTAAGAAAAAAAAAAATGTAAAACACCCAAATTGCTGTTTTTTGGTCACGTTAGCTCCCCCAAAAAAATGGAATAAAAACTGATTAAAAAGTCAAAATGGTAACAAAAGCTCGCCTCGCAAAATCGAAGCCCTCACATCGCTCAATCTACGGAAACATAAAAAAAAAATAAGTTTCAGATTTTGGAGACGCAAAACACATTTTTTTAACAAATAGTTTTACAAAGTGGTAAAACATTAAAAAATATACATTCAGTATCGCCGTAATCGTATTAATCAGTAGAATAAAGTGAACATGTAGTTATTACCGCACGGTGAAAACAAAATCCCCCTGAAAATGGCGCATTAGCTTTTTTTTGCTCATTCCACCCCACAAATAATTTATTTTTCAGTTTCCCAGTACATTATCAGATACATTAAATGGTACCATAAAAAATGACAACTTGTCCCATAAAAAACAAGCTCTCATACGGTTATGCCGACGAAAAAAAAAAAAAAGTGATGGCTTTTGGAAGGCGGGGAGTAATAAACGAATATGAAAAAACAAAAATTGATTGTGTCATTAAGGAGTCAAATCAAGAGAGGGAGTGGGGGAAAGACGCCAAGCTGCAGGGTCCAAAGAGGACGAAGGGCATTACTATTTTATAGGGAGCTCTATAGCCCCCTACTATGTGATCACTGGCCAATCCCTGTAGATCATGATGAAGTGATGCCACCCCCCATTTATTTATTCTTAAAGTGACCCCGCCAGTCAAAGCTCCCAACCGTATGCCCCTGGGGAGCTGAAAAGCTCTATACAGTGATCTGCATGTACTATAATTATTAACCCCTTGATGTTGCAACCAATTTTGTCTTTTAAGCTGCAAATATTTTTTTTTCGCTTTTGTCTCCCTTCATTGTGACCATTTTGTGGTACATTTAAATTAACATTTAAAGTGTAGCTAAACGTTCGACAAACTACTGACATATCATAGAGACATGTCAGAAGTTTAGATTGGGGGGGGCGAGCACTGAGACCCCCAACAATCGCTAGAACGAAGCAGCTGAATCACTCATGTGAGCGCTGAGCCGCTTCGTGTCTATTCGGCCAGCAGCTATACCGTTAAGGCGGTACGGTCCAGTGGGTCCACGTACCCAACGTGACAGCCAAATGGCGCTCCTCCCATTCTAAGCCCTGCCATGTGCCCAAACAGCAGTTTATGACCACATATGGGGTATTGCCGTACTCGGGAGAAATTGCTTTACAAATGCTGGAGTTCTTTTTTTCCTTTATTTGTTGAGAAAATGAGAAATTTTGAGCTAAAGCTACGTTTTATTCAAGAAAAGGGATTGTTTTTATTTTCACTGCCCAATTCTAATAAATTCTATGAAACACCTGTGGGGTCCAAAAATTCACTACACCCCTAGATGAATTCCTCAAGGGGTGTAGTTTCCTAAATGGAGTCACTTTTTGGGCGTTTTCATTGTTTTGGTCCCTCAGGGGCTTTGCAAATGTGACATGGCCTCTGTAAACTATTCCTGCTAAATGTGATCTCAAAAAGCCAAATGGCGCTCTTTCCCTTCTGAGCCCCACCGTTTCTCCAAACAGCCGTTTATGACCACATGTGGAGTATTGTTTTACTTAGGAGAAATTGCTTTACATATTGCTTTTTCCCCTTTAGTCCTTGTTGAAATGAAAAGAAATTAGCTAAACCTACATTTTCTTTGAAAAAATATAGATTTAAATTTTTATGGCCTACTCCCAATAATTTCTGCAATAAACCTGAGCGGTCAAAATGCTCACTATACCCCTAGATAATTTCCTTGAGGTGTGTAGTTTCCCAAATGGGGTCACTTTTGGGGGATTTCCACTGATTTGGCACCGCAAGAGCCCTTCAAACCTGACATGGTGCCTAAAATATATTCTAATAAAAAGATGGCCCCAAAATCTACGAGGTGCTTCTTTGCTTCTGAGGCCGGGGCTTCAGTCCAGTACCAAACTAGGGTCACATGTGGGATATTTTCTAAATCTGCAGAACCTGGGAAATAAATATTGAGTTGCAATTCTTTGGTAAAACTTTCTGTGTTACAAAAAAAATGGATTTAAAATGAATTTCTGCTAAAAACAAATGAAATTTGTAAATTTCACCTCTACTTTGCTGTAATTCCTGTGAAACCGTCTGAAGGGTTAAGAAACTTTCTAAATGCTGTTTTCAATACTTTGAGGGGTGAAGTTTTTAAAATGGGGTGACTTTTTGTGGGTTTCACAACTGAACTGCCCTCTGTAAAAATAGCCTTTTGAAATTTTCTTGAAAATATGAGAAATTGCTGCTAAAGTTCTAAGCCTTTTAACGTCCTAGAAAAATAAAATTACGTTCAAAAAACGATGTCAATCTAATGTAGACATATGGGGGATATTAATTAGGAACAATTTTGTGCGGTGTAACGGCCTGTCTTACAAGCAGATACATTTAAATTTAGAAAAATGTGTTTTTCAGAATTAAATACTAAGTGTATCGAGCAAATTTTGCCAGTAACATAAATTCCAATTTATCACGAGAAAATAATCTCAGAATCAGAATGGACAGTTAAAAGCATTCCGAAGTTATTACCACATAAAGTGAAACGTCAGATTTGAAAAATGAGGCTCTGTCAGGAAGGTCAAAAGTGGGCAAAAGCAGGAAGGGGTTAATTTATCTTTATTTTTATTGTTTTTTCTGCTCCTCATTATTCACCATAAATAATGTTATTTTTCGCGTCTGGAAACTGTTATTGGGGTCAGTAGCTGTCACTATTATTGGGGTCAGTAGCTGTCACTATTATTGGGGTCAGTAGCTGTCACTATTATTGGGGTCAGTAGCTGTCACTATTATTGGGGTCAGTAGCTGTCACTATTATTGGGGTCAATAGCTGTCACTAGTATTGGGGTCATTAGCTGTCACTATTATTGGGGTCAGTAGCTGTCACTGTTATTGGGGTCAGTAGCTGTCACTATTATTAGGCTCAGTAGCTGTCACTATTATTGGGGGTAGTAGCTGTCACTATTATTGGGGTCAGTAGCTGTCACTATTATTGGGGTCAGTAGCTGTCACTATTATTGGGGTCAGTAGCTGTCACTATTATTGGGGTCAGTAACTGTCACTATTATTGGGGTCAGTAGCTGTCACTATTATTGTGGTCAGTAGCTGTCACTATTATTGGGGTCAGTAGCTGTCACTATTATTGGGGTCAGTAGCTGTCTCTATTATTGGGGTCAGAAGCTGTCACTATTATTGGGGTCAGTAGCTGTCACTATTATTGGGGTCAGTAGCTGTCACTATTATTGGGGTCAGTAGCTGTCACTACTATTGGGGTCAGTAGGTGTCACTATTATTGGGGTCAGTAGCTGTCACTATTATTGAGGTCAGTAGCTGTCACTATTATTGGGGTCAGTAGCTGTCACTATTATTGGGGTCAGTAGCTGTCACTATTATTGGGGTCAGTAGCTGTCACTATTATTGGGGTCAGTAGCTGTCACTATTATTGGGGTCAGTAGCTGTCACTATTATTGGGGTCAGTTGCTGTCACTATTATTGGGGTCAGTAGCTGTCTATTATTGGGGTCAGTAGCTGTCACTATTATTGGGGTCAGTAGCTGTCACTATTATTGGGGTCAGTAGCTGTCACTGTTATTGAGGTAAGTAGCTGTCACTATTATTGGGGGTAGTAGCTGTCACTATTATTGGGGGTAGTAGCTGTCACTATTATTGGGGGTAGTAGCTGTCACTATTATTGGGGGTAGTAGCTGTCACTATTATTGGGGGTAGTAGCTGTCACTGTTATTGGGGTCAGTAGCTGTCACTATTATTGTGGTCAGTAGCTGTCACTATTATTGGGGTCAGTAGCTGTCACTATTATTGGGGTCAGTAGCTGTCACTGTTATTGGGTTCAGTAGCTGTCACTATTATTGGGGTCAGTAGCTGTCACTATTATTGGGGTCAGTAGCTGTCACTATTATTGGGGTCAGTAGCTGTCACTATTATTGGGGTCAGTAGCCGTCACTATTATTGGGGTCAGTAGCTATCACTATTATTGAGGTAAGTAGCTGTCACTATTATTGGGGTCAGTAGCTGTCACTATTATTGAGGTCAGTAGCTGTCACTATTATTGGGGTCAGTAGCTGTCACTATTATTGAGGTAAGTAGCTGTCACTATTATTGGGGTCAGAAGCTGTCACTATTATTGGGGTCAGTAGCTGACACTATTATTGGGGGTAGTAGCTGTCACTATTATTGGGGTCAGTAGCTGTCACTGTTATTGGGGTCAGTAGCTGTCACTATTATTGGGGTCAGTAGCTGTCACTATTATTGAGGTCAGTAGCTGTCACTATTATTGGGGTCAGTAGCTGTCACTATTATTGGGGTCAGTAGCTGTCACTATTATTGGGGTTAGTAGCTGTCACTATTATTGGGGTCAGTAGCTGTCACTATTATTGGGGTCAGTAGTTGTCACTGTTATTGGGGTCAGTAGCTGTCACTATTATTGGGGTCAGTAGCTGTCACTATTATTGGGGTCAGTAGCTGTCACTATTATTGGGGTCAGTAGCTGTCACTATTATTGGGGTAGTAGCTGTACCTGTTATTGGGGTCAGTAGCTGTCACTATTATTGGGGTAGTAGCTGTCACTATTATTGGGGTCAGTAGCTGTCACTATTATTGGGGTCAGTAGCTGTCACTATTATTGGGGTCAGTAGATGTCACTATTATTGGGGTCAGTAGCTGTCACTGTTATTGGGGTCAGTAGCTGTCACTATTATTGGGGTCAGTAGTTGTCACTATTATTGGGGTCAGTAGATGTCACTATTATTGGGGTCAGTAGCTGTCACTGTTATTGGGGTCAGTAGCTGTCACTATTATTGGGGTCAGTAGATGTCACTATTATTGGGGTCAGTAGCTGTCACTGTTATTGGGGTCAGTAGCTGTCACTATTCTTGGGGTCAGTAGCTGTCACTATTATTGGGGTCAGTAGCTGTCACTATTATTGGGGGTAGTAGCTGTCACTATTATTGGGGTCAGTAGCTGTCACTATTATTGGGGTCAGTAGCTGTCACTATTATTGGGGTCAGTAGTTGTCACTATTATTGGGGTCAGTAGATGTCACTATTATTGGGGTCAGTAGCTGTCACTGTTATTGGGGTCAGTAGCTGTCACTATTATTGGGGTCAGTAGATGTCACTATTATTGGGGTCAGTAGCTGTCACTGTTATTGGGGTCAGTAGCTGTCACTATTATTGGGGTCAGTAGATGTCACTATTATTGGGGTCAGTAGCTTTCACTGTTATTGGGGTCAGTAGCTGTCACTATTCTTGGGGTCAGTAGCTGTCACTATTATTGGGGTCAGTAGCTGTCACTATTATTGGGGGTAGTAGCTGTCACTATTATTGGGGTCAGTAGCTGTCACTATTATTGGGGTCAGTAGCTGTCACTGTTATTGGGGTCAGTAGCTGTCACTATTATTGGGGTCAGTAGCTGTCACTATTATTGGGGTCAGTAGCTGTCACTATTATTGGGGTCAGTAGCTGTCACTATTATTGGGGTCAGTAGCTGTCACTATTATTGGGGTCAGTAGCTGTCACTATTATTGGGGTCAGTAGCTGTCACTATTATTGGGGTCAGTAGCTGTCACTATTATTGGGGTCAGTAGCTGTCACTATTATTGGGGTAGTAGCTGTACCTGTTATTGGGGTCAGTAGCTGTCACTATTATTGGGGTCAGTAGCTGTCACTATTATTGGGGTCAGTAGCTGTCACTATTATTGGGGTCAGTAGCTGTCACTATTATTGGGGTCAGTAGCTGTCACTATTATTGGGGTCAGTAGCTGTCACTATTATTGGGGTCAGTAGCTGTCACTATTATTGGGGTTGCTATGGTTACTTCTGGGCAGATGTGGAGTAGAAAAACTGAACAGGTATAAAACATGGGAACATTGTCCATAGCAACCAATCAGATCACTTCTTTCATTTTCAAATCTGACTAAGAAAAATAAAACCGAGGACTTCCGGTTCCGGCGCCTGCATGTGAGGACGCAGGGAAGAGGAACTCCCGCACCCAGCCAGGTAAAACTATTGCAACAGCCGCTATACGCGGCGCAGACCAGCCACCGAAGCGTGGGAACACGGGGAAACGGCCAAGTCCAGAGGCCAGCTGTCAGTGCGGGGGCAGCAACAGGAGGCACGGAAGATTGCCGCTGCTTACATGTGCAGCGCGGCGGGAGTACGGGGTGCACCACGCGTCGTCTCGGGATCCGGTACTGAGAGGGGGAGCGCGCAGGATCCGGCTTGGAGGTGAGACAGAGTGTCTCAGGAGTGATTGGAAGTGGGAGTGAGTGTGGAACGCTGGTCCGGCGCACGCTGAGATAGACACAGTGAAGGAGGGCTTCACTTCCGGTTCGGGAGCGGCCACTGTTACTCTGGGTGAAGAGATACTCTAATCCCTCATTACACTGCTCTACTCCAGTCACAGCCAAAGCTGCATACTCTGCTCCAGTCACAGACAAAGCTGCATACTCTATTCCAGTCACAGACAAAGCTGCATATTCTACTCTAGTCACAGCCAGAGCTGCATACTCTACTCTAGTAACAGCCAAAGCTGCATACTCTACTCTAGTCACAGCCAAAGCTGCATACTCTACTCTAGTCACAGCCAAAGCTGCATACTCTACTCTAGTCAGCAGCCAAAGCTGCATACTCTACTCCAGTCACAGCCAAAGCTGCATACTCTACTCTAGTCACAGTCAGAGCTGCATACTCTACTCTAGTCACAGCCAAAGCTGCATATTCTACTCCAGTCACAGCCAAAGCTGCATATTCTACTTCAGTCACAGCCAAAGCTGCATATTCTACTCTAGTCACAGCCAAGCTGCATACTCTACTCCAGTCAGCAGCCAAAGCTGCATACTCTGCTCCAGTCGCAGCCAAAGCTGCATACTCTATTCCAGTCACAGCCAAAGCTGCATATTCTACTCTAGTCACAGCTAGAGCTGCATACTCTACTCTAGTCACAGCCAAAGCTGCATACTCTACTCTAGTCACAGCCAAAGCTGCATACTCTACTCTAGTCACAGCCAAAGCTGCATACTCTACTCTAGTCACAGCCAAAGCTGCATACTCTACTCCAGTCAGCAGCCAAAGCTGCATACCCTACTCCAGTCACAGTCAGAGCTGCATACTCTACTCTAGTCATAGCCAAAGCTGCATATTCTACTCTAGTCACAGCCAAAGCTGCATATTCTACTCCAGTCACAGCCAAAGCTGCATATTCTACTCTAGTCACAGCCAAGCTGCATACTCTACTCCAGTCAGCAGCCAAAGCTGCATACTCTACTCCAGTCACAGCCAAAGCTGCATACTCTACTCCAGTCAGTCAAAGCTGCATAACTCTAGTCAGTCAGAGCGGCATACTCTACTCTAGTTACAGCCAAAGCTGCATACTCTACTCCAGTCAGTCAAAGCTGCATACTCTACTCTAGTCACAGTCAGAGCTGCATATTCTACTCCAGTCACAGCCAAAGCTGCATATTCTACTCCAGTCACATCCAAAGCTGCATATTCTACTCCAGTCACAGCCAAAGCTGCATATTCTACTCCAGTCAAAGCCAAAGCTGCATATTCTACTCCAGTCACAGCCATAGCTGCATACTTTACTCCAGTCACAGCCAAAGCTGCATTCTCAATTCCATATCTACCTCAGATCCTACACTCCAGTCACATCTAAACCTGCACTCTTAGCATTATAACAGAAGGTGCAGTTCAGAGCGGGAAGCTCTCTATGGAAAGATATTTGCTGCTGAGCGGGCAAAAAATGAATACCCTGACAAAAGAGGCTAAGAGGGGGGGGCGGTAAGTGGAGACCCCATCCTCGCAGGGGATGCAACTGTCTGATTCAATCGGGAGTGATACAGAGATTGACCTGGAGGAGAGGGCTATTTCTCAGGAGGGAGTTGCCCTGATCGATTACAAGAAACTGGCTATGGAAGTGGCTAAGTGTATCGCTCCGGATATACAAAAGACTCTAGAACTTACGATTCAAGCCTCCTTTAACAGACTGCAAAAGAAAGTCACTGAGTATGGCACGAGACTGGACGAGTTGGAACAACGACTTGCTCTGCGGGAGGATGAAAATCTGACCATACATTCCACCCTGCGGAAGTCATTGGTGGAAAATAAGCGACTGGGAGATAAGGTGGAGGATATAGAGAACAGATCCCGCCGAAACAACCTCAGGATGGTGGGCCTACCCGAAAAATGTAAATCGTCTGATTTGCAAGCGCTTTGCGAGAAGGACTTGCCTAAGGCCTTGGGGCTTGGATATTATTGCCGGGTGGAAAGAGCCCATCGTATAGGACCAGATCCTCAGTACAACAGGGATGACCTAACGAATGGTCAACAAAGACCCGGACAAGTCATTATGAAATTCCTGGATTTCAATGACGAGGTGTCACTACTGCGAGCTTAGCCCAAAAAAGCTCAGCCCCTGGAAATACAAGGCTTTAAACTCCTACTCTTTGAAGATTATTCAGCTGAAGTAGCGAAACAACAGAGAGCTTTCAGCAAGATTTGTTCCACACTTTTTCAAAGACAACAGCGTTTCCAATTGCGGTATCCGGCTACCTTAAGGCCGGATTCACACGAACGTGGCGTTTCATCCGTGTATGATGCGCGGCTGCGTGATTTTCGCGCAGCCGCCATCATAGAGATGATTCTAGCCGGCGTCAGTCACTGTCCAGGGTGCTGAAAGAGTTAACTGATCGGCAGTAACTCTTTCAGCACCCTCGACAGTGAATTCCGATCACCATATCTAGCAACCTGTTAACAAAAAAAGAGGTTCGTACTTACCGAGAACTTCCCGGCCGTTGCCTTGGTGACGCGTCCTTGGTGACGCGCCTCTCTTCACATCTGGTCCCACCTCCCTGGATGACGCGGCAGTCCATGTGACCGCTGCAGCCTGTGCTTGGCCTGTGATTGGCTGCAGCTGTCACTTGGACTGAATTGTCATCCCGGGAGGTCAGACTGGATGAAGAAGCCGGGAGTTATCGGTAAGTTAGAACTTTTTATTTTAACACGTTCATGTATATTGTGATCGGAAGTCACTGTCCAGGGTGCTGAAACAGTTTAACTCTTTCAGCACCCTGGACAGTGACTATCTCCTGACGTCGCGTACCGGATATTTTTTTGCCGGGTTCGGTTCGGTTGTCCGGGTTCGCTCTTCTCAAAGACACTCCGTTTGGATGTTTGTAAACAGAAGAGCACGTGGTGCTTTTCTGTTTACATTCATCCTTTTGACAGCTGTTGCGCGAATCACGCAGTTCGCACGGAAGTGCTTCCGTGCGGCATGCGTGGTTTTCACGCACCCATTGACTTCAATGGGTGCGTGATGCGTGCAAAACGCCCAAAGAACGGACATGTCGTGACTTTTTTTCAGCGGACTCACGCTGAGGAAAAACCACGGAAATGTCTGCACGGCCCCATAGACACATATAGGTCCGTGCAACGCGCGTGCAAATCACATGCGTTGCACGGACCTTTTTCACGTTCGTCTGAATAAAGCCTAAGGGTTTTTGGTCGGGATGGGCGTACCAAGACATTTTGCTCCCCGGAGGAAGCAGAAGAGGCTCTAATTTTGCACGATGTCAGAGATGGAAACCAAAGCGGAGACCCAGTACCCAGACGTAGTCAAGAAGACAACGGAGAGAGAGATAATGTCTGGAGTCGTAAGGAAGGCCGGGTTTTGGACTCCGGCCCTAGAGATCGCCGATCCCCACGCCCTTCACGGGTGGCCAGAGGTCCGGACTGATTGACTCTCGCCACTGGTTATCTATGATGGTCGGGTAAGAGCGGCGGACTCAGAGTGTATCTTAACGGAGCACGATGGACATCGAACATATGCTGCCTTTCTCTTGGTACCCGCATTGGGGGGTTGGAGGGTAGAGGATCTCCCAGTTAAGCCGTGGGTTCACGCTTTGAAAATGTTATAACCGGGGGTGCGGGGGGAGATTCTCTTCACATGCAGGAAAAAAGAGAAGTCCCGATACTAAAGAGGGTGCATCAGAATAGATCTGTTCACCAAATGTATTATGTACAAGCCCATGCAGGGCACGGTTTTCTCAAGTTATGTTTCCTGATGTATAAGAATGTTACTGTTTTTACATTATATTGCCATATGTAAAGATGTTTTGCAACTGAGACGGTATGGACGGGGATATTACGGAAAAATCCATCCACCTACTAACATATTGGCTGGTCCATCATTTACTAATGCCGTAGCCTTGTTGTCAACATTCTATGTCAGTTTTTGGTTCGGGTATTGTCACGCTGATATCTTTCCCACAACTCAACCTTTATGAAAGTTATTTCATGGAATGTAAAGGGACTTAAATCTCCCAATAAAAGGATTACAATTCTGAGGTACCTGAAACGTCTAAAACCCGATGTGGTTTTCTTACAGGAGACTCACTTAGATACTCCGGAGTTTGATCGTATGAAAAAACTGTGGGTGGGAGATGTCTGCGGATCTCCGGTGGCGAAGGGTAAAGCGGGGGTATTGATTTTATTTCATAGAAATCTAGCCCACAAAATGTTATCCCAAGAAACGGACACAGACGGTAGATGGATAAAACTTCACGTGGAGGTCAGCGGGGAAAATCTTAGTTTATACAATGTTTATGGCCCCAATGGGGATAATAGAGTGTTTTACCAAAACTTAGGTCTGAAACTCCAACAAGATCCACAAGCGAACAAAATAGTGGGGGGAGATTTTAATTCCGTGATGCATGTAGGTGAAGATAGACAGCGAACAGTCAGAGACGGGGTCCCCCCAATATCAGATACGGTCCTACCTCCTTTTTTACAATTAGCAAATCTCAGGGATGTCTGGCGAGAGGCTCATCCAGATCGTAGAGAATACACTCATTTCTCGCACGTAGACCACTCATGGTCACGTATTGACTATCTTTTTTGTTCGGCACAACTGGTAGGAAGGGTTGCGGATTCAGGGATAGGGGACATACTTATTTCGGATCATGCCCCGGTAACAATCTCCATAACGGACACTCATCCGAGGGGTAGCGATTTCTTGTGGAGGTTTCCATCCTTTTTGCTTAAGGACGAGACATTTGTGGAGACAATGAAGGGGCGGTGGTTAGAATTTGCACTTGATAATGAGCCTCATAAGGCAACACCTGCGCTATATTGGGCCACGGCTAAAGCGGTCCTGAGAGGTAGATTAATAGCCTATGTGAGTACATATAAAAAAAAGACGACGCAATCTTATAAGGCAGCTAGCTTACACCTTAGATCGACATATACTACCTACATGTCCTCTCTATTAGATTCGGATAGGAAGAAATGAATTGCTGCTAGGCAAGATTATGAGCTGTGGTTGGATAGGAAGGAAAGAATCTACAGAGCACACTTTGAAGCGGACCTGTTTCGATATGGAAATAAGTCGGGGAAACTTCTGGCACGGCTAGCAAAGGGCAGGTTTCCTTCTTCTCAGATTTTAGCCATGAAAAATAGGGAGGGACAAATTCAAAGGGGGCCACGAGAGATAAACTCTGTTTTATATGATTTTTACAATGAGGTTATCTCGTTGGAGGAAGTTAGCAGAGTGGTAAAAAATCTGCACAATGGCAAGTCCCCGGGTCCAGATGGGTACACGGGGGAATTTTACAAGGCTATGTTGGACCAAATTGCCCCTACGTTGTTAGAATACTACAATGTGGTATTGAACTCTGGCACAATACAGGCGGGATCTAATATGGCTTATATCAAAGTTTTACCCAAGCCGGGGAAAGATCTTTTGAATCCAGGATCTTATCGACCCATCTCACTTATAAATCAAGATCTCAAAATCTAAGGCCCCATGCACACGACCGTGCCCGCAATCAAAGCCCGCGATTGCGGGCACGGCCGGCCGCTGACTGTCAGCCGCATTTTCGGGCCGTGCTCCCATACAAAGTATGGGAGCACGGCCCGCAAAATGCGAAAGAACGGACATGTTCCATAATTCCCGGAACATTTCCACGGCACTGACACCCTTCAGTAGTGCTACGGAAAGGTGTCAGTGTTCAATGAAAGTGAATGGCTCCGTTTTTGCGAACCGCAATTGCGGTCCGCAAAAACGGAGGTTTTTTGCTGTCGTGTGCATGGGGCCTTAACAAAAATAATGGCAAAGAGGATGTCGATCCTAATGCCTGACCTTATTGCACCGGCACTGGTAGGATTTATAAAAGGAAGATCGGAAGTAGCAAACTTACGTAAGGTACTGACCGTTCTGGATAGGGTGCGTCACCGTCCTCAGCCAGGTGAATCGCCGGCATTGCTGACACTCGATGCTGAAAAGGCGCTTGATAACGTGAGGTGGTGCTGGCTGGGGATGGACAAAATGAATGTCAAGGGAAACGTCAGGACTCTATTACGAGGACTTTATGATTCCCCAAAAGCTAAGGTACAGACCCCTGGCTTTATATCGGAAGCATTCATATTGGAAAAGGGTACCAGACAGGGATGTCAACTGTCGCCTTTACTTTTTGACTTGGCCTTAGAGCCCCTGGCTAGATATTTGGAGTCAAGCAATGTTTTCCAGGGCATACGAGTGGGGGACCAGGAGGTTCGGCTTACTCTGTTTGCGGACGATATTCTGATATTCATGGCAATTGAGGGGTCTGTTAGAAAAAATTAATGGGTTTGGGGAGTTTTCAGGATACAAAATCAATATAGCAAAAAGTGAATTACTGGAACTAGATCATCCGCATTCAAATGACTATTGGTCCAGAGCAGGGATCCCAATCCAAACAGCTGCGCATTACATCACATACCTGGGCATTAAAATAGGGAGGACACCGGATACTTTATATACACTAATATCCAAGATCACACAAGAACTGCATAGGTGGCATCACCTTCCACTCACATTTATGGGGAGGTGTCATCTAGTAAAAATGATGAGTTTCCCGAAATTACTTTACCCCTTACAAACTCTGCCAATCCTGCTGAAACATATAGATATAAAAAAAAGTACACACTGCTTTCTCGCGCTTCATTTGGAACGGAAAACGCCCCAGGATTGCATTAGTCAAGTTAATGCATTGCAAGGAAGAGGGGGGGGGGGGATACATTTCCCAAGTGTCAGGGGTTATAATTTGGCTTGTCTGTTCCAACATTTTTTGGACTGGATACAGGGTACTAGCCACTTTTCAAATGGGGAACTGGAACAACAATTAGCAGCACCTTGGAACCTTATGACCCTATTACACACCAGATACTCTAAACTCCCTTCCGATGTGAAGCACTCCATATTATTTAGAGATACCATAGCAACTTGGAAGATCTGGAGAAAGTTATTTAAGGTACCGTTTCTACTGTCAAAAAGGATGCCGCTATGGGGTCACCCAGAATTCCCGCAGGGGATGGACAATATCCTCTTTAGAGAGTGGTGGGAAAAAAACATTCTGCTGGCACAACACCTAATGCACTCTGAACATCCAAGGTGGCTTACGATGAGGGAAATCAAAGACAGATATAATTTGGCTGATAAACATGATTTTCCCATAATGCAGATTGTGGCGTTTTGCAGAGAGAGGTTGCAGTCACTGCACGAGGAAGCGTTAATACACACTTTTGATGAAATTATAGGCCCGAGATTGGAAAAAGCTTCGATATCCTCATTATATAACATCATTAGAAATAGAGTCATTAAGCAGAATCCTAAGGATTGCTATAAAATGTGGGAGAGAGTGACGGGGGATTCGGATATAGCGGAAGTTATACTGAAAGGGTGGAAGACAGTTAGAAAGGAAATTATAAATGAGAGGTGGAGGGAGTCGTATTTCTAAATGATGCATAATGCTATTTATGGTTTCAAGATCCCGGCTTCTGCCTCTAATCCGGATAGGAGAATTGCTTGTCCTAAATGTCAATTGGCCAAATCTGATATGTACCACGGGATTTGGAGCTGTCACGCTACCCAAGACTTTTGGGGGGAAATGTGCAGGTTTGCAACAACATTCTGGGCAACATCCCTACCAATGTCTCCACAATGTATGTTATTCCATCAGGTGAGACCACCTGAGGAAGAGGATACAGCGATATCTAGACGGGTGCCCTCAATAATACATACTGTCCTCATGGTAGCAAAAAGATGTCTATTGCAGAACTGGCTGATTAGGGAACTCCCAACAATATCAGAAGTGACTATACAGCTGAAGAAGCTCTTGAATATAGAACGTCTAGAAACAGAACGACATAAAGAAAAGGAAACAATCCACTTTTTCGCCAAATGGAAACGATTCATTGTTACTCAATTCGATGATCAGGAGATCAGAGAATTGATGTCCTCGTTTCGACAGACAGCGTGGTACGCAAGAGAACACCTTAGTGGCTCTTTGGGAGCATTGGAGATATCCTAGAGGTATCAGGGAGACAGATATTAGGACACTACCAGGTATTGTTAGACTACTTGCACAGGTCTTTATGGTGGGACGGAAGACTGGAGGTGGAATGGGATGGTTGGCTATGTGTTGTATGGACGTTCTACTGTGTAATATTTTGTGAAGGTAATGATGTCCATACATTTTGGCAAATGTTAAATTGTTTTTCAAAGTTCAATGTTGTATTGAAATGTTATTATGTAAAATTGGAAAAAGGCAAATAAAAATGAAAGTTTAAAAAAATAAAAAATAAAACCAGGAATCTGATTGGTTGCTATGGACAACGCCTCCATGTCTTTTCTATACTATTTCCCTATAAAGCAGGGGCCCTGTAGGTAAAGGGGGAGGGGGGGTACTGTCACATTAACCCCTTCCCACAAAATGACGTGTCTGGTACGTCGGTATTGCAAGTAACTTACTGCAGTCCTATGTACCAAGCATGTCAGGACTTTAAACTGTCACTGTGTGAAGCGACACAGTGACAGAACCGGCAACTCAGCTCTAAAGCAGAGTTACCGGCAGGAGATGCCGGCATGGATCCAATCAGAATGGTCCCATGCCGGTGAGCGCTGTGTTTGGCCAGTCTGTACTGACTGGCCAATCACAACGCAGACGTATTGTTTTACCGGCATCTCCTGCTCTGTGAGGGCTCAACTGTGTCCTGGAGCCTGACAGAGCCGGATGCTGTGTAGATAGGGATGAAAATGTACAAAAAGCCGGCGATCAGTCCCCTCACCAGCTGATAAAACACTACAACCTCCATCATCTGGTGATCAGTGTCACCAAACCTGTCCTCAGTCCTGCACTCAGTCCTGTCATCGCCTCTCATCTCCTGTACCCAGCTGTATAACCCTAGATTTCCCACTGCCCGAGGTCCCGGTTAGGTAGCAATGACACCTCTCATTTAGAATTTGGTCGGTAGGTAGGGTATCCCCACTTTTAAATACAGCAGGGTCACTGGTGGACGCTCCGCTCCTATTGTTCAGTTTAAATATTTTTAAAAAAATACAACGGTCATCAGAGCTGTCATCGCCTGTCATCGCTTGTCATCAGACCTGTCATCGCCTGTCATCAGACCTGTCATCGCCTGTCATCAGACCTGTCATCGCCTATCATTAGACCTGTCATCGCCTGTTATCAGACCTGTCATCGCCTGTCATCATCGCCTGTCATCAGACCTGTCATCGCCTGTCATCAGATCTGTCATCACCTGTCATCAGACCTGTCATCGCCTGTCATCAGACCTGTCATCAGAGCTGTCATCGCCTGTCATCAGACTTGTCATCAGATCTGTCATCTCCTGTCATCAGACCTGTCATCGCCTGTCATCAGACCTGTCATCAGAGCTGTCATCGCCTGTCATCAGACCTGTCATCAGAGCTGTCATCGCCTGTCATCAGACCTGTCATCGCTTGTCATCTTCAGTTAGAAATATAAAATATGGGCCAAAGGCTTTACACCGCTGATGTGACAAACCAAATGTTATTCTCAGATACAGACTCAGCAGGTGAAGGTGAAGCAGTTTGTGATTTCATCTGAATCTAGAGAAACTAACTCTGAACCCCCCCGTCAGCGCGGAAGAGTCGCAGGTGCTGCTATGCCCGGATTATCACGGGTAGCTGCAGATAATTATAGCCCCCCAAGTGCCTGATTTTACAGCCTCCTCAGGGATCAATTTGATGCCACAGGGTTCGAGGCCATTGATTTTTTTTCTGACTCCCTAATACATTTATTGGTTGAGCAGACGAACATCTATGCTGCTCCGTTTATCTCCAAAACCCCTGACCCCCTACTATGCCAGAGGCCGAAATTGTAC
Organism: Rhinoderma darwinii; assembly: GCF_050947455.1. Classification (NCBI taxonomy): domain Eukaryota; kingdom Metazoa; phylum Chordata; class Amphibia; order Anura; family Rhinodermatidae; genus Rhinoderma; species Rhinoderma darwinii. Next base: position 924,042 of record NW_027461831.1, read on the forward strand.
TCCAACAAATACAACAGAGCTGCATACATTCTGGGGCATGTTTAAGTTTTGGCATTATAAAAAGCCCCGTATTAGAGATGACTGGTCCTCTGATATATTATATAGCCCCCCCCCCCCCTCTCCACCGCACAATAATGAGCAGGACACGCTTTGAGGCGATAATTAAATTCCTGCATTTTAGTGATAACAGTCGCTGCCCACCCCCAGATGCCCCAAATTTTGACCGTTTTTTTTAAATAAGGCCAATAATAGACCATTATTGTCAAACCTTTTCCCAAAATGATATCCCTATACAGAATATTGCGGTGGATGAATCCCTTGTTTGTTTTGAGGGAAGACTCAGGTTTAGGCAGCACCTTCCAAACAAAAGGGCCCGGTACGTTGTTAAATTATATAAAATCTGTGGCAGTGCCCCCGGGTATACCCATCGCTTCAGGGTGTATGAGGGAAAGGACTCTAAAATTGATCCCCTGAATGCCCCCCCCCCCCATCCTAGGAGTCAGCGGGACGATTTGTGTGGGACCTTGTGCATCTGCTGCTTGGCAAAGTGTACCATTTATATATAGATAATTTCTACAATAGTGTCCCGATGGTTTAAAGTCCCTGCGTCCCGATCCACATTGGCCTGCGGCACAATCCGGGAAAACCATAAAGGTCTCCCCAAAACTCTGCTAGGACAGTCGTAAAGGGTGGGAGAGAGCAGGGCCGTCTGCAGAGAAGATCTGCTGCTCCTCAGATACAGAGACAGAGGAGACGTCCTGATCCTGACCACCATTTCTAATGGCGGCCGGAGCCTTGTCCCTGTATGCGGATCCACCACCCAATCCCGCAAACCCTTATGTGTACAATAAATTTATGGGTGGCGTTGATCTTTAAGATTAAGTCATCAAACCACACAGCGCCATGCGCAAAACAAGGGTATAGTATAAGAAGCTGTACCCGGCCAACATTTCATCACTGAAGCCCCCCCCCCCACCCCACTGGAAAAAAACAGAGGCCCCAGAAAAGATGTCACGTGTGCTCAAAACAAGGCATCAGGAGGGACACGCGATATATGTGCGAAACGTCCCCCACAAACCTCAGATTGTCTCTCCAGTGTTTTCAAATTTACGACACTTCTTTAGACTTTTAATTTTATTTTATTTAATTCTTCATCCACCTTCAGTCTTCCATATTGGCCATAACATTTTGTTTTCACTGACAAGTCCTTTACCTCATTGTAATATTAATAAAAACCCCAAATAAACTATATTAAATATTCTCCCTATACCCAATACAGTATGCCCTGTAGGCAGCTGGAATAGTAATGGAGGGAGTGACCCCCTCACCCGGATTATAAAGCTAAGTGAGAGGATAAAATGCAGAGTAGATGTGTTACCTCAGCAAAAAAATAATTTTTCATATGTTTTTAATAAATGTATTTTCTGGGCTGCATTTTGACCTGCCATTCCACCTCCCTCCAGTGCGGGATTTTTAGGCTGCCAACTTCACAACTAATAATTCTTATTATACCCCTAGATGAATACCATGAGAGGTGTCCGTCAGAAAGTCACAATTCTCACTATACCCCCATGTAAATTCTTTGAGGGGTGTAGCTTCAAAAATTGGGTTACTTCTGTGGTGTTTATAATATTTTGACACCTCAGATCATCTGTAATCATGGCACAATGTGATAAATACCACCATAGTGGGCCTGAAATATTGCATAGTGCTCCTTATTTCTTCAGCCCAACCGTGTGCCTAAACACCAGTTTACATCCACATATGGGGTGTTGCCGTACTCAGTAGAAATTGTGTAAAAACTTTTGCCGTGCTATTTCTCCTATTACATCTTAGGAAAAAAATTGAGAACATTAGATTTTTCATTTTTCATGGACCATTTCTAACAAACACCTGTGGGGACAAGTTTACTAGGCCACTAGATTAATTCCTTTCCTTTATGGGTATAGATTCTAAAATGGCATCATTCTTGGGGAATTCCACTGTATTAATACCTCAGGGGCTCTGCATATGCAATATGGTGGCCTAAAAGCATTCCAACAAAATCTGTGCTCCAAAAATTCAAATGGCTCTCCTTCCCTTATGAGCCCTGCCATGGGTCCAAACAGCAGTTTATTACCTCATATGGGGTATGTCCGTAATCAGTAGAAATTGCTTTATAAATGTTGGGGTGCTTTTTCTCCTTTTATTCCTTCCAAAAATTACAAAATTCTATGTTTTTTTTCAGAAAGAAAGTAGATTTTCATTTTCACAGACTAATTCAAATACATTTAGCAAGAAAACTGTGTAGTTAAAATGCTACCTTTACCCCTAGAAAAATTCATTGAGGGTGTATTTTCCAAAATGGGGTCACTTTTGGGGGGTTTCCACTGTTTTGGGCCCTCCAGCGCATGGCAAACGCGACATGTCACTGAAAACAATTCCAGCAAAATCTGCACTCCAAAATCCAAATGGCACTCCTTCCCTTCTGAGCTCTGCCGTGGGTCCAAATTAACGTTTATTACCACATTTGGGGTATTGCAGTAATCGGGAGAAATTGCTTTACAAATATTGGTGTTCTTTTTCTCCTTTATTCCTTCCAAAAATTAAAAAGTTCAAAGTTTTTTTTTAGAAAAAAAGTAGATTTTCATTTTTACAAACTAATTCAAGTAAATTTAGCAAAAAAAACTGTGGGGTCAAAATGCTACCTATACCTCTAGAAAAATTCCTTGAGGGGTGTAGTTTCCAGAATGGGGTCAATTTGGGGGGAGTTTCAACTGTTTTGGCACCTAAAAAATATTCTAAAAAAAAGGAGGCCCCAAAATCCGCTAATTGCTCCTTTGCTCTCGAGGCCTCTGCCATTAGCACACTAGAGCCAAACGCATTACAAATTAATTTTAACAAAAAAAAGAATAATTTTAGATTTCACCTGTAATTCTTGTGAAACGCCAAAAGGGTTAAAACACTCTGAATGCTGTATTGAATACTTTGAGGGGTGCAGTTTTCAAAATGGGGTGATTTATGGGGGTTTCTAATATATGGGCCCCTCAAAGCCACTTCAGAACTGAACTGGTCCCTTAAAAAATAGCCTTTTGAAATTTTCTTGAAAATGTGAGAAATTGCTGCTAAAGTTCTAAGCCGTGTAACGTCCTAGAAAAACGATGCCAACATAAAGTAGACATATGGGGGATGTGAACTAGTAACTATTTTGTGTGGTATAATTATCTGTCTTACAAGTAGATACATTTATATTTTATAGAAAAATCATCATTTTTGTACATTTTCTCAAAATTTTGGTGTTTTTCACAAATAAATACTGAATTTATCGACCAAACTTTTCCACTAATATAAAGTACAACATGTCCCAAGAAAACAATCTCAGAATCGCTTGGATAGGTAAAAGCATTCCCAAGTTATTACCACATAAAGGGACACATGTCAGATTTGGAAAAAATTCGACTTCGTTTTCATGGCCGCTGCGTCCTGAAGGGGTTAAAGCCGCTTTCTTCTGTGTATTAGATCGCATGTAAGTGCCGGAGGTGATTCATTTTATGGCTAACAATTATAAAGGTCACTATATATCTGTTGCCGCTCGGTGTAGGCACTTCCATAGGACCACAGACATCACTGTGTATTAGGTCACGTGGTTGTAAGGCTCTGGTCTCGCTTTCTTTAGGAAGTGTTGCCCTTGTAGCTTTAATGCCACATTCCCATCTAGCAGTGACTGGACCAGTGGACACTATAAGATCCGTGGTTAGGTTCCGCTTTTGCAGTTCCTATTTGCTTTCTGGATGGCTGTGACCTACACGTCTATGCCACATGTGAATACAGTCATTGTGTCCATGCCAGCAGAGTCTCACCTGTTCCTTCACAGTGTTGAGATGATATAAATGCTCCTCTGCTTTGGCGCTGACTATCTCCCGCTTTCCGTGCAGGATGACACACGTGTCGTCTTGTCATTTTACAGTGAGTCCTTTAGCTGTGAAACGTTTCACAGATAACAGTCCTCCTTCCAGACTGGGAACATACAGCACGTCTTTTACTGGTACAGCTAAGTTGTGCCCATATTGATGACTGGCGATCACTAAGATCCCATGCCCGGTCCCTTCTGCATTTATTCTGCTTCCATCTGCAAGATAAATTGTTTCCTTGTTATTTAAGTCAAGTTCTGTGAAAAAACTTTTATCACTTGTCATGTGACTTGTTGCTCTGTAGAAAATACACCGCCACGCAATATCTGACCATTTCTCCCTTTAAAGGCATGGTGTTGCCCTAAAAACATGTTTTTTTTTTAAAAATTAAACATTTAGTGTGTGGGTGATTAAACATTGTTCCAATTTTTTTTATTTTTTGTAAGAGTCAGGAAATATTATAAATTGTATTCAATTGGATTCAATTTTATAGTATTTACCATTTCTGGTCACTAGATGGAGCCATTCACAAAATTGCAGCATTGCATGTGGTAAAGCAACCACATAGCTTTTCTGCTGCAAATTTTGGGAAAAGTGACTCGCTCTAGTGAGCTCACAGAATCCCCCCTCCCTTATCCTGGCAAGTGCCAGGAGAGGGAGGGGTTTCAATGTCTTCAAACCTCCTTACATTGTGTGCCGCCATTTTCAAAGCGACTACACAGTGGAAGGAGGTTGTAGTGCGAGCACTGGCGTAGCTATAGGGGTCGCAGCGGTCGCAATTGCGACCGGGCCCCGAAGCCAGGGGGGCCCACGGCCCCCCGCACAACATCAATAAAAAGTTACTATAGTAACTCGGGCCGCGGGCCCCTGTTACTATAGTAACATACTTTACTTACCTTCCTGGTTCCAGATGGCAGCGGAGGTCCTGACGTCAAGCGCTGTGCGCAGCGCATGACGTCACAGCGCTATGCCGCCGCGCACAACATCGAGACTACAGAACTCCCGCCGCGGCCGTAGAGGAAGGTAAGGTTATCCCTGACTGGCGGGGTCCGACTCCCGGGACCCGCCAATCAGCTGTTTTGAAGGGGCCGCAGCACTCGTACGAGAGCTGCTCCCCTTCATTCCTGTCACTTCATTCCGGTCACACTGTGAATCGGTGTCGGCGATTCACAGTGTGAGCGAGTAGTGAAATGAAGGGGAAGCAGCTCTCGTACGAGTTCTGCGGCCCCTTCAAAACAGCTGATTTGCGGGTCCCGGGCGACACATCAGCTATTGATGGCCTATCCTGTGGATAGGCCATCAATGTTTAGGGACTGCACAACCCCTAAGCCTACGATGTAGCAGGCTTAGGGGGCCCATGAGACAGGATCACAGATTGTGTGATCCTGTCTGCTGGGCCCTGTATCTAAGCCAATCACATGGTAGGCTTAGATACATGGCCCATGCGTGATCCTGTCTGCTGGGCCCTGTATCTAAGCCTACCACACTGTATGTTTAGATACAGGGCCCCAGCACACAGTAATCTTATACTGTATAAGATTACTGTCTGCTGGACCCTGTATCTAAGCCTACCTTGTGGTAGGCTTAGATACAGGGTCCGACAGACAGTATCACACATGGGCCCTGTATCTAAGCCTTAGGGTATGTGCACAGACACTAATTACGTCCGTAATTGACGGACGTATTTCGGCCGCAAGTACCGGACCGAACACAGTGCAGGGAGCCGGGCTCCTAGCATCATAGTTATGTACGATGCTAGGAGTCCCTGGCTCGCTGCAGGACAACTGTCCCATACTGTAAACATGTTTTCAGTACGGGACAGTTGTCCGGCAGCGAGGCAGGGACTCCTAGCGTCGTACATAAGTATGATGCTAGGAGCCCGGCTCCCTGCACTGTGTTCGGTCCGGTACTTGCGTCCGAAATACGTCCGTCAATTACGGACGTAATTAGTGTGTGTGCACATACCCTAACACGTGTTACTAATCATTTTTTGTGTGTTTTCTTACAGGTTCGGTCGTTGGACTACGGCGGATTCCAGGACTACTTCGATGACAGCTTTTTTTTTATTAATAAAATGGTTAATGAGGGCTGTGTGGGTTTTTTTTTATTTCAATAAAATATTTTTTCTATGTCTTTGTGGTTTTTTTTTTAAACTATATTACTACCGCCTTAGTAATGGCCGCCGGCTGATTGACAGCATCCATTGCTAAGGCGGGGCTTAGTGTTAGCCGGTGCAGAGGCGAACACTAACCCCCTTTATTACCCCGGTACCCACCGCCACCAGGGGTGCTGGGAAGAGCAGGGTACGATCCAGTACCTGACCATCTGTAGTGATGGTCGGCCACTGGGGTGGCCGCAGGCTGGTAGTATCAGTAGGGGAAAGGACAAAAACAGTGGCCCTTCCCATCCTGGTAATGCTGCCTGCTGCTGCTTTATTGTATCTGGCTGGTTATGAAAATGGGGGGGACCCCACGTCATTTAAAAAAAATAAAAAAAAAAATTGGAAGGAACGATGTTGGGTCCCCCCCAATTTTCATAACCAGCCAGATACAACACAGCAGCAGCAGGCAGCATTACAAGGGTGGGAAGGGCCACTGTTTTTGGCCTTCCCCAGCCTAATACTACCAGCCTGCGGCCACCCCGGTGCCTGCCCGTCACTACAGATGGTCGGGTACTGGTTTGTACCCGGCTCTTCCCAGTACCCCTGGTGGCGGTGGGTACCGGGGTAATAATGGGGGTTAGTGTAGCCTCTGCACCTGCTAATATTAAGCCTCGCCTTAGTAATGGAGGTTGTCAATCAGCCAGCGGCCATTACTAAGGCAGTGATAATAAAGTTTAAAAAGATACAAGCACATAGAAAAAATATTTTATTGAAATAAAAAAACAACCCTCATTAACCATTTTATTGAGAATAAAAAAAACGCCGTCATTGAAGTCCTCGTATCCGAAGTCCAACAACCGAACCTGTAAAAAAAACACAAACACACAAAAATAATCAGTAACACATAAAGAAGCAAAATTATTATTCTTACCTATCCTGGGTCCAGCGCTGGAGCCGCAATGTCAGCGAGCTGGGCCCTGTGTCTAATCCTATCATGTGTGATACAGTCTGCTGAGCTGTGTATCTAATCCAATCATGTATGATACTGTCTGATGGGCCCTATATCTAATCCGATCATGTGTGATACTGTCTGCTGAGCCACTGTATCTAATCCTATCATGTGTGATACTGTCTGCTGAGCCACTGTATCTAATCCTATCATGTGTGGTACTGTCTGCTGAGCCACTGTATCTAATCCTATCATGTGTGATACTGTCTGCTGAGCCACTGTATCTAATCCTATCATGTGTGGTACTGTCTGCTGAGCCACTGTATCTAATCCTATCATGTGTGGTACTGTGCTGAGCCACTGTATCTAATCCTATCATGTGTGATACTGTCTGCTGGGCCACTGTATCTAATCCTATCATGTGTGATACTGTCTGCTGAGCTGTGTATCTAATCCTATCATGTGTGATACTGCCTTCTGAGCCACTGTATCTAATCCTATCATGTGTGATACTGTCTGCTCAGCCACTGTATCTAATCCTATCCATAGTTTATAGGGTCGTAGTGCTATAGATATGCTATGCTGTCTCATATATACACTTTTTTTTGGGGCGGGCACATATGTATTGGGGCTATTTCCCGGACATTTTAAGCCCTGAGGGTATGTTCACACGGCAGCGTCTGTTACGGCTGAAATTACTGTGCTGTTTTCAGGAGAAAACAGCACCGTAATTTCAGCCGTAATGGCATGTGCAGGCGTCTTTTGCTGCGTCCATTACGGAAGTAATTGAAGCTGGTTTTCCATGGAGTCCATGGAAAACGGCTCCATTTACGTCTGAAGAAGTGACAGGCACTTTTTTACGCGCCGCCTTTTGACAGCGGCGCGTAAAAAAAAATGACCATCGGCACAGAACATCGTAAGACCTATTCAAATGAATGGGCAGATGTTTGCCGACGCTTTTGAGCCGCATTTTCGGACGTAATTCAATGCTAAAACGCCCGAATTACGTCCGTAAATAGTGTGTGAACCCAGCCTTAGTGACGCCCCCGGCTGCTAGTGCTGCATTGTTGGGTCACTTAGGAGACCCAGCGATGCAGCTGAAAGCGGACCGTCGGCCATGAGAAGTTTGCGGGGGGGGGGGCCCAGTAAGAATTTTTGCATCGGGGCCCATGAGCCTCTAGCTACGCCCCTGAGTGCGAGCATACCTGCGAGGAGACGCTCTGAGGAGGACCAGGAACATCGAGGCGGACCAGGACCATCGAGGCGGACCAGGACCATCGAGGCGGACCAGGACCATCGAGGCGGACCAGGACCATCGAGGCGGACCAGAACCAGCGAGGGGACACTTCGAGGACGAGGCGGCCAAGGAAGGACCAGTGTGTCGGACGTGGAAGGACGAGCGAGGCGACGGAGGAGGAGCAGCGAGTCGGACGAGGAGGACAAGGAAGGACGAGGTGTACCAGGGAATCGGACGTGGAAGGACGAGCGAGGCGACGGTGGAGGACGAGCGAGGCGACGGAGGAGGACGAGCGAGGCGACGTAGGAGGACGAGCGAGGCGACTTGGGAGGACCACCGTGGGGGAACAGCGAGGCGGTAAGTAACGCCGAAATAGGCATCATGTGTGGCATCATATAAGGGAGGCCTATGTCGGCATATACGGGAGGCGTGTGTCATCATACGGGAGGCCGGTGCCATCATATCAGGGAGGCCTGTGGCATCATACGGGAGGCCTGTGCCATCAAATCAGGGAGGCCTGTGGCATCATATAGGGGAGGCCTGTGGCATCATATAGGGGGAGGCCTGTGGCATCATATAGGGGAGGCCTGTGGCATCATATAGGGGAGGCCTGTGCCATCATACGGGAGGCCTGTGCCATCATATCGGGGAGGCCTGTGGCATCATATAGGGGAGGCCTGTGGCATCATATATGGGAGGCCTGTGGCATCATATAGGGGAGGCCTGTGGCATCATATAGGGGAGGCCTGTGGCATCATAGAGGGAGAGCCTGTGCCATCATACGGGAGGCCTGTGGCATCATATCATGGAGCCATATCAGGGAGGCCTGTGGCATCATATAGGGGAGGCCTGTGGCATCATATAGGGGAGGTCTGTGGCATCATATACGGGAGGCCTGTGTCAGCATATCATGGAGGCCTGTGGCAGCAAAAGCAGTGTGTCATCATTTCCAGTGTTGTAGCGTATACCTTGTGGCAGCGTATACCTTGTGGCAGCGTATACCTTGTGGCAGCGTGTACCTTGTGGCAGCGTATACCTTGTGGCAGCGTATACCTTGTGGCAGCGTATACCTTGTGGCAGCGTATACCTTGTGGCAGCGTACACCTTGTGGCAGCGTATACGTTGTGGCAGCGTATACCTTGTGGCAGCGTATAGGTTGGCTCAGCGTATACCTTGTGGCAGCGTATACCTTGTGGCAGCGTATACCTTGTGGCAGCGTATAGGTTGGCTCAGCGTATACCTTGTGGCAGCGTATACCTTGTGGCAGCGTATACCTTGTGGCAGCGTATAGGTTGGCTCAGCGTATACCTTGTGGCAGCGTATACGTTGTGGCAGCGTATACCTTGTGGCAGCGTATACCTTGTGGCAGCGTATACCTTGTGGCAGCGTATAGGTTGGCTCAGCTTATACCTTGTGGCAGCGTATACGTTGTGGCAGCGTATACCTTGTGGCAGCGTATACCTTGTGGCAGCGTATACCTTGTGGCAGCGTATAGGTTGGCTCAGCGTATACCTTGTGGCAGCGTATACGTTGTGGCAGCGTATACCTTGTGGCAGCGTATACCTTGTGGCAGCGTATACCTTGTGGCAGCGTATACCTTGTGGCAGCGTATAGGTTGGCTCAGCGTATACCTTGTGGCAGCGTATACGTTGTGGCAGCGTATACCTTGTGGCAGCGTATACCTTGTGGCAGCGTATACGTTGTGGCAGCGTATACCTTGTGGCAGCGTATACCTTGTGGCAGCGTATACCTTGTGGCAGCGTATACGTTGTGGCAGCGTATACCTTGTGGCAGCGTACACCTTGTGGCAGCGTATACGTTGTGGCAGCGTATACCTTGTGGCAGCGTATACCTTGTGGCAGCGTATACCTTGTGGCAGCGTATACCTTGTGGCAGCGTATACCTTGTGGCAGCGTATAGGTTGGCTCAGCTTATACCTTGTGGCAGCGTATACGTTGTGGCAGCGTATACCTTGTGGCAGCGTAAACCTTGTGGCAGCGTATACCTTGTGGCAGCGTATAGGTTTGCTCAGCGTATACCTTGTGGCAGCGTATACGTTGTGGCAGCGTATACCTTGTAGCAGCGTATACCTTGTGGCAGCGTATACCTTGTGGCAGCGTATACCTTGTGGCAGCGTATAGGTTGGCTCAGCGTATACCTTGTGGCAGCGTATACGTTGTGGCAGCGTATACCTTGTGGCAGCGTATACCTTGTGGCAGCGTATACCTTGTGGCAGCGTATACCTTGTGGCAGCGTATACCTTGTGGCAGCGTATAGGTTGGCTCAGCGTATACCTTGTGGCAGCGTATACGTTGTGGCAGCGTATACCTTGTGGCAGCGTATACCTTGTGGCAGCGTATACCTTGTGGCAGCGTATACCTTGTGGCAGCGTATAGGTTGGCTCAGCGTATACCTTGTGGCAGCGTATACGTTGTGGCAGCGTATACCTTGTGGCAGCGTATACCTTGTGGCAGCGTATACGTTGTGGCAGCGTATACCTTGTGGCAGCGTATACCTTGTGGCAGCGTATACCTTGTGGCAGCGTATACGTTGTGGCAGCGTATACCTTGTGGCAGCGTACACCTTGTGGCAGCGTATACGTTGTGGCAGCGTATACCTTGTGGCAGCATATACCTTGTGGCAGGGTATACCTTGTGGCAGCGTATACCTTGTGGCAGCGTATACCTTGTGGCAGCGTATAGGTTGGCTCAGCTTATACCTTGTGGCAGCGTATACGTTGTGGCAGCGTATACCTTGTGGCAGCGTAAACCTTGTGGCAGCGTATACCTTGTGGCAGCGTATAGGTTTGCTCAGCGTATACCTTGTGGCAGCGTATACGTTGTGGCAGCGTATACCTTGTAGCAGCGTATACCTTGTGGCAGCGTATACCTTGTGGCAGCGTATACCTTGTGGCAGCGTATAGGTTGGCTCAGCGTATACCTTGTGGCAGCGTATACGTTGTGGCAGCGTATACCTTGTGGCAGCGTATACCTTGTGGCAGCGTATACCTTGTGGCAGCGTATACCTTGTGGCAGCGTATAGGTTGGCTCAGCGTATACCTTGTGGCAGCGTATACGTTGTGGCAGCGTATACCTTGTGTCAGCGTATACCTTGTGGCAGCGTATACGTTGTGGCAGCGTATACCTTGTGGCAGCGTATACCTTGTGGCAGCGTATACCTTGTGGCAGCGTATACCTTGTGGCAGCGTATACGTTGTGGCAGCGTATACCTTGTGGCAGCGTACACCTTGTGGCAGCGTATACCTTGTGGCAGCGTATACCTTGTGGCAGCGTATACCTTGTGGCAGCGTATACCTTGTGGCAGCGTATACCTTGTGGCAGCGTATACCTTGTGGCAGCGTATACGTTGTGGCAGCGTATACCTTGTGGCAGCGTATACCTTGTGGCAGCGTATACCTTGTGGCAGCGTATAGGTTGGCTCAGCGTATACCTTGTGGCAGCGTATACCTTGTGGCAGCGTATACCTTGTGGCAGCGTATACCTTGTGGCAGCGTATACCTTGTGGCAGCGTATACCTTGTGGCAGCGTATACCTTGTTGCAGCGTATACCTTGTGGCAGCGTATACCTTGTGGCAGCGTATAGGTTGGCTCAGCGTATACCTTGTGGCAGCGTATACGTTGTGGCAGCGTATACCTTGTGGCAGCGTATACCTTGTGGCAGCGTATACGTTGTGGCAGCGTATACCTTGTGGCAGCGTATACCTTGTGGCAGCGTATACCTTGTGGCAGCGTATACCTTGTGGCAGCGTATACCTTGTGGCAGCGTATACGTTGTGGCAGCGTATACCTTGTGGCAGCGTATACCTTGTGGCAGCGTATAGGTTGGCTCAGCGTATACCTTGTGGCAGCGTATACCTTGTGGCAGCGTATACCTTGTGGCAGCGTATACCTTGTGGCAGCGTATACCTTGTTGCAGCGTATACCTTGTGGCAGCGTATACCTTGTGGCAGCGTATAGGTTGGCTCAGCGTATACGTTGTGGCAGCGTATACGTTGTGGCAGCGTATACCTTGTGGCAGCGTATACCTTGTGGCAGCGTATACGTTGTGGCAGCGTATACCTTGTGGCAGCGTATACCTTGTGGCAGCGTATACCTTGTGGCAGCGTATACCTTGTGGCAGCGTATACCTTGTGGCAGCGTATACCTTGTGGCAGCGTATACCTTGTTGCAGCGTATACCTTGTGTCAGCGTTTACCTTGTGGCAGCGTATACCTTGTGGCAGCGTGTACCTTGTGAGAGTGGCAGCATTTCCAGAGTGGCAGCATTTCCAGAGTGGCAGCATTTCAAGAGTGGCAGCATTTCCAGAGTGGCAGCATTTCCAGAGTGGCAGCATTTGCAGAGTGGCAGCATTTCCAGAGTGGCAGCATTTCCAGAGTGGCAGCATTTCCATAGTGGCAGCATTTCCAGAGTGGCAGCATTTCCATAGTGTCAGCAGTTCCAGAGTGGCATCATTTCCAGAGTGGCATCATTTCCAGAGTGGCAGCATTTCCAGAGTGGCAGCATTTTGAGTGTGGCAGCATTTAGAGTGTGGCAGCATTTTGAGTGTGGCAGCATTTAGAGTGTGGCAGCTATTTGTACATCACTTTATCTAATCACACAATGTGTGTGACTTTTTGATCAGCAGTTTACCAGGAGGAGAGGGAGCGCGCCAGTGAAAACACAACCGTGAGGAGTGTATTCGAGGAGCATAGATACTTTGAACAGGTGCGGGAGCGAGGGGACTACCCTAAACGTACAATAATTGGAAATTATGTTTTTTTAAATATATTATTGTACTTCTTTTAACAGGAGGCAAAGCAACGCTATCAGATACAGACGACGACAGCAGCAACCAGAGCGGATTACCAACGTTTAGACGAACAGGCCATTCTGAGCAGCATAAGTTACGAATTCTAGAAAGTAAGTAATCACTAACATAGGTAGTTCATATAAACATACATGACACACAAGTTCATCAGAGGAGCCAAACTATGCAGAGTGATCAGACAGGGATGTCATTCTTCCAAAGCGACCATGTTGCGCATAGTGCAACGCTTGAAGTTGATCAATCCATTCATACATTTTTTATTTTATTCTTCTGTAGGAAATATAACTTTGACATGCCGCATGATTGGCTGAAACGTTCTGTAATACAATGTGAAGGTACGCTGGTAATATGTGACAAAGAAAGGGGTTTTCACGTGCTGCTAAAGTATCCGGTTTGATGATGAGATGACGGAAACAAGTTGTTTTCATCTGCTGGTGAAGGTCCATAAACATGTGACGAAGCAAGTTTTTTTCATCTGCTGATAACTTCTTAGTGATTGTCGTTGACATGTTTGTATTTTCAATCTAAATCTCTTTTACATTTCCGTCTACAAAATTCTACTTTTATATGTTGGTCCCTATCCGTCGATGTTGACTTTTTAACAGAACTATATTTTTGTGACTATGTTCCAAAAACTTTTTGTGTTATGCATGTAAATTTTATATTTGTGTTTATGATGGGACACTTCTTCTGTGTTACTGTGGAAGGCAGTTATGGCTTCATCAATAAAAAAAAATTGGTTTATAAATGCTATTCTCTTTCATTCACTGTCTCTATTACATACAAACAAATCAAAACAAAAAATGGGTTGGTCAGCCAAAAAAACCTATACTCAAACATTGACATGGTGAAACTGTCTGGCACTGAGATCATTGACGGTTTTACAATGATAGTCTAAAACGACACACTATTTTGTGCCTTGGTGAACCGTAAATTCCCAGTGCCAAACAGTTACCTATAAACAAGGTAACATGTAGAATACTCACTTCTCCACATGACAATCTACAACACAACATAGGCCACATTTGTGTGATAAATATGGGTGACTTCGCAAGCGGTGATCCAAGAACTGCCACAAATGTGATGTTATGTCTTCAAAAAACGCTGTGGTTAATATAATTTTAGACAAACTATAGTTTTACTCTTGCACTTAGAAAAGGCAAACTCACACATCTAAATTGGAATAGTAAGTATCGTAGTACACAAATACACCTGATTCGGGGTATCAACTCTCTTTATGTAATCCATCGCTATTAACGTAATGATCTTTTCTCATGCCATAATATTTACATTTACTTTTTTGATAGAAATGCCGTCGTGCATTGTCTCTAGTTGTGACAGTCGGTCTAATAGAGCTACTTACTCTCAAGGAGTGACCCTGCATGTTTTTCCAGGCAACATTGACAAGATAAAAGTTTGGCTCCAACAGGCCAGACAATCGTTGGACAATCTAGATGCACTCTCACAAAGAATTTTTGATGGGAAAAAACAAGATTTATTTAGACTATGTTCAAAACACTTTGCAGAAGACTGTTATGTTTTTAAGTCGGAAAAGAAGATACGATGGCTGAAGGAAAGTGCAATTCCCACGATATTCCCTTATCAGGAAACAGAGTGTCCACCATCTAAACGGAAACGTACAGAAGAGGAACACACTTATTCTTGTGCAACACAATGCATGCAATTGCCTTTGCCTACTACATCCAACAACAGAATTACATACGCTTCTACCGGTACCTCAATGCAAAACGATCCACCAACGTCAATGTCCAAAGTCATGGGAGTGAAACATGTAAAAATTGGTGTCAAGAGGAAATTTTTCGAAAGAAATGCAGCAACAAACACCCGACATACGACATTGTCAACGAGAGCCACCAACACACCTTTCAAAAGAATAAGAGATGCAACCACTCAATCACACATCTTCACAGTGGATAGAGGATGCCAGTTTCCAGAGGAAGAACTTTCTTTTGCTAACCAAATAACAATGAAGTTGGATCATTTTTACCCATCTACGTTCTCAACCCCCCGCTTACAAAGACAAACATCAAGCAAAGTCATATTTGAGGATCCCGAGGAAAGCTTTGTTTCTTCTACTGTCATTAATGATCCAACAGATCTGGACTACGAACCACCAGATTCTAGTTTATCATTTGACAACGTGACAACAAATTTGTTTTCCGAACCAGCAGATGAAGAGCTAGTAAAAGAACGTAAATTTTTGGTTTTTGAATCGGCTTTAGATGTACTGGTTGCTCAGTGCGCGTGTTTCTGTGGCCACAAAATAGAAAACACAGTCAAATTCCTTCAAGGTACCTATCTTTCGCTACAAGGGAAATGTCCCAATGGACATGATTATTTTTGGGAAAGTCAACCGAAGTGTAATCGGATACCGGTTGGGAATGTTCTGATTGCAGCTTCCATTTTATTTAATGGTGGGAACTATGCCAAGATGTCTGACATTTGTAAATCGATTGGGGTGCAATTTATTTCACATTCCACTTTCTTTCGTCACCAAAGAAAATTGTTATTTCCAGTGGTGGACATTCACTGGAAACAAGAAAAAATGGAACTTCATAAAGAAATCAAACAAACACCATTGTGTCTCCTTGGTGACGGACAATGTGATAGCCCTGGGCATAATGCAAAATATTGTGTGTACACATTGATGGATTACAAGAGCGACAAGATTGTTGACTTTGAAATCGTTCAGGTTACACAAACCACATCTTCTGTGGCTATGGAAAGTTTGGCCTTTCAAAACTGTCTGAACCGTGTTATTCAAGATGGGCTCAATGTGTATGTTCTTGCAACAGACCGTCATGTCTCCATACGCAAAAAAATACGTGAACAATACCCCGAGATTGGACATCAATTTGATATATGGCATTATGCAAAGTCCATTCGTAAGAAGCTGAAGGCTGCAAGTAAAAAAAAAAACTGTTCCCAAATTGTTGATTGGATCACGTCAATAACCAATCATTTTTGGTACTGCTGTAGTACTAGTTGCGGTAATGTGGATGTGCTGCGAGAAAAATGGCTCTCTGTACTTCAACATATTCGTAATGTACATGAATTCCCGGGGGACATTCTCACACAATGTGATCACAGATGTTTAGACATTGATGACGATCGCAAACACAATTGGATGTCAAGAACATCGGCAGCCTATCATGCGCTAGAAAAGATTGTCAAAGATAAACAATTATTGAAAGACTTGCCCCACTTGTCATCTTTCTGTCATACTGGAAAAATCGAGGTATTCCACAGCTTTATTCTAAAATACAGACCGAAAAGAATACATTTTTCTTTAGACGGAATGGAAGCACGGACAAAACTTGCTGTATTGGCCCATAATCATAATACAAAACGGGAACAATCTAGAGTCCACCGACAGACCGCAAAGTCGGATCGGCTTGGTAGCATGAGGTATAATGTAGTTTTCTCTAAACTAAGCAAAAAATGGACTGCAAAGAAAGATTACGTACCAATGTCTTTCTCACACCTCTTTCCTATGTTTGTAAATGTGACCAAATTGTCAAAACAAGAAATTGAACATAGTTGGCAAACACGTACATTGACCCTACCACCAAACATAGCCACAGAACCACGGCCGGATAAAGCATCAACTGTTCTAGCTCACAAGTCACGTTTTTAATGTACTGAACTATGTTGTGTTTGCCCTTCTACTAAAAAAGCGTACAACTATTTGCCACTATTTATATTGCCTGTTACTGTAATAATTTGTAAGCTAACTATCTGTGGATATTGGGTGTTGATTCTGGGATTTAGTCTGATTGCCATATTTGGAGTCGGGAAGGAATTTCCCTCACTAATGAACAAAACGTAAATAACAATGGGTTTTCGCCTTCCTCATAATCAACACTAGCACTTTATATCCTGTATATTTTCTTTTGTTATGTACAATACTTATGCTGTGTTAATATATTATAATAAATAAACATTCAACGTTTGGATTTTAATTTTTTTTTTATTGAAAAAGATAGCATAGTAAAGTAAACAAACATTTCAAAAATCGGCCATTTCAGAAGCATTATTGTCAGTGGCTAGCTTGAAACCAACATATACTTGATTTTCTTCTGGAAACATTGCTCTGACTTTCTGAACTGCACATGCTGGAATAGTACGCCTGTTTTTTCGTCCAAGGTAACCGTGAACCCACACGGTGAACATTCTGTATGCAACCATCCGTAAGGACCTATACATCAGAATAAAAAAATGTTTAGGCAATCATATTTGCACACTATACAGACCACAATCGTATACTGTCACCCCTGACATGCTAAGATTCTTTAGAATAATACATAACGGCTCACAAACGCTGGAGCGACAGACATTGTTTGATTGCTGCGTGGAACAAGAACAAAATTTCCTTCTAATGTTACAAGGACCACATAACATTTGTCAGACACATATTAGACACATGCATGCTGCTAAAAGCGCACATAAGAATATTTCTTTGAGCAATAAGGTTAGGATCACAATACCATCATTGAAACTTGACTGGAACACAAACTAATTTCCTTACCTGTTATTTAGCGGTGCTTGACGTGTTGGACCAAAACATCTATAGCTTTCACATAGGGTCAGTTGTTCCTTGTTCAGACATGTGCCAATAAAAGTATGATGCTCTGTAATGCACCTCATCGGCTCATCTTCCTCCATTTTGTTTAGCACATTACGTATAACTTTGCAACAGACGCATTCCTCTTCTGTCGGCAAATTAATGCAGTTCCCACACTGACACCACGATTCCACCGGTTGCACGGACGCTGAAGGAGTTTGGCTCGCACTCTGTTCTGCCCGTTTTCTCATTGGCTGTTGTACAAGAATTATATTTGGATCCTGATATTTGGGACACCTTTCTCTTAGTTCCTGCTCTAATATTGCTCTCTAAAAAACAAAACAAAATTGGCACAATAAAATCCAGATTGTGACAACAGTACAGAAAGGAACAGATGGACATTGACTTATTTATCATTGATTTGTGGAGTGAACATGTACATCTAATAATTACATTTTTCCATCTAAAAGTGAGACCCGAAACATAGGTATATTACATAGTGTGCGCTCCACTAACGTCAACGGTGAAGGTGAGTGAAAAGACAATAAAAATATAGGAACCAATATTCGGAATGTAATGGAGGACCAAAAGTTGGCTTACAACGGTTTGATTTCCATTCAAACAAGTATATGTGGGTGTGCTTGGCCCCCCCCCCCCCCCAAATGCAAGAGTCAGCGTGCTATCCCACAGCACAGTGAAGCATTTCACAGACATCAACTGCACAAAGTCTTACCTCCTGGGCTCTTTTTGCTTTCTCCTCTGGGGTAAATGTTGGTGGTATTCGTTTTGCTATTGGTTTATTGTCATCACTGGATTTCCGACTTCTCTTGGGCGCCATAACTGACAATTTGAAACAAAAGTTGATACATATCTCTCCCAAGACGTCAAATAAAAAACAGTATACGCTGCCACATGCCTCCCTGCATATGCTGCCACACAACTTTCTTTGATATAATGGCACACCACCTTACTTGGTATGATGCCACACAATATCCCTGTATAGGATGCCACACAAGCTCATTTGATAAGATGCCACACACTATCCCTGTATATGATGCCACCCAATATCCCAGTATAGGATGCCACACAAGCTCATTTGATCGGATGACAGACAATATCCCTGTCAATGTTGCCACACTAGGAATGTGGCCACACTAGAAATGCGGCTACACCGTAAATGCTGCCACACTATGAATGCTGCCACACTATAAATGCTGCCACACTATAAATGCTGACACACTTTAAATGCTGCCACACTATAAATGCTGCCACAGGCCTCCGCTGCTATGATGCTACACCGTACATGCAGCCACACCGTACATGCAGCCACACCGGACATGCAGCCACACCGTACATGCTGCCACACCGTAAATGCTGCCACACCGTAAATGCTGCCACACCGTAAATCCTGCCACACTGTAAATGATGCCACACTGTAAATGCAGCCACAGCCCTACGCTGGTATGATGACACAGGTCTCCGCTGGTATGATGACACAGGGCTCCGCTGGTATGATGCCACACCGTACATGCAGCCACACCGTACATGCTGCCACACTATAAATGCTGCCACACTGTAAATGCTGCCACAATGTAAATGCTACCACACTGTAAATGCTGCCACACTGTAAATGCTGCCACACTGTAATTGATACCACACTGTAAATGCTGCTACACTGTAAATGCTGCCACACTGTAATTGATGCCACACTGTAAATGATGCCACAGGCCTCCGCTGGTATGATGACACAGGCCTCCGCTGCTATGATGCTACACCGTACATGCTGTCACACCGTACATGCTGCCACACTGTAAATGCTGCCACACTGTAAATGCTGCCACAATGTAAATGCTACCACACTGTAAATGCTGCCACACTGTAAATGCTGCCACACTATAAATGCTGCCACACTATAAATGCTGCCACACTATAAATGCTGCCACAGGCCTCCGCTGCTATGATGCTACACCGTACATGCAGCCACACCGTACATGCTGCCACACCGTACATGCTGCCACACTGTAAATGCTGCCACACTGTAAATGATGCCACACTGTAAATGATGCCACACTGTAATTGCAGCCCCAGCCCTCCGCTGGTATGATGACACAGGTCTCCGCTGGTATGATGACACAGGGCTCCGCTGGTATGATGCCACACCGTACATGCAGCCACACCGTACATGCTGCCACACTATAAATGCTGCCACACTGTAAATGCTGCCACAATGTAAATGCTACCACACTGTAAATGCTGCCACACTATAAATGCTGCCACACTATAAATGCTGCCACACTGTAAATGCTCCCACACTGTAAATGCTGCCACACTGTAAATGCTGCCACACTATAAATGCTGCCACACTATAAATGCTGCCACACTATAAATGCTGCCACAGGCCTCCGCTGCTATGATGCTACACCGTACATGCAGCCACACCGTACATGCTGCCACACCGTACATGCTGCCACACCGTACATGCTGCCACACTGTAAATGCTGCCACACTATAAATGCTGCCACACTGTAAATGCTACCACACTGTAAATGCTGCCACACTGTAAATGATGCCACACTGTAAATGCAGCCCCAGCCCTCCGCTGGTATGATGACACAGGTCTCCGCTGGTATGATGACACAGGGCTCCGCTGGTATGATGCCACACCGTACATGCAGCCACACCGTACATGCTGCCACACTATAAATGCTGCCACAATCTAAATGCTGCCACAATGTAAATGCTGCCAAACTGTAAATGCTGCCACACTGTAAATGCTGCCACACTGTAAATGCTGCCACACTATAAATGCTGCCACAGGCCTCCGCTGCTATGATGCTACACCGTACATGCAGCCACAACGTACATGCAGCCACACCGTACATGCTGCCACACCGTACATGCTGCCACACCGTACATGCTGCCACACTGTAAATGCTGCCACACTGTAAATGCTGCCACACTGTAATTGATGCCACACTGTAAATGATGCCACAGGCCTCCGCTGGTATGATGACACAGGCCTCCGCTGCTATGATGCTACACCGTACATGCAGCCACACCGTACATGCTGCCACACTGTAAATGCTGCCACACTGTAAATGCTGCCACACTGTAAATGCTCCCACACTGTAAATGATGCCACAGGCCTCCGCTGGTATGATGACACAGGGCTCCGCTGGTATGATGCCACACCGTACATGCAGCCACACCGTACATGCTGCCACACTATAAATGCTGCCACACTGTAAATGCTGCCACAATGTAAATGCTACCACACTGTAAATGCTGCCACACTGTAAATGCTGCCACACTATAAATGCTGCCACACTGTAAATGCTGCCACAATGTAAATGCTACCACACTGTAAATGATGCCACACTGTAAATGATGCCACACTGTAAATGATGCCACACTGTAAATACTAGCAGAGGCCTCCCTTGATATGATGCCACAGGCCTCCGCTGGTATGATGCCACAGGCCTACGCTGGTATGCTGCCACAGGCCTCCGCTGGTATGATGCCGCAGGCCTCCGCAGACATGATGCAACAAGGCCTCCCTGTTATGATGCCACAGGCCTCCCTTCGTATGATGCCGCAGGCCTCCGCTGGTATGATGCCGCAGGCCTCCGCAGACATGATGCAACAAGGCCTCCCTGTTATGATGCCACACGCCTCTGCTTGTATGCTGCCACAGGCCTCCCTTCGTATTATGCCGCAGGCCTCCGCTGTTATGATGCCGCAGGCCTCCGCTGTTATGATGCCGCAGTCCTCCCTGTTATGATGCCGCAGTCCTCCCTGTTATGATGCCACAGGCCTCCCTGTTATGATGCCACAGGCCTCCCTGTTATGATGCCACAGGCTTCCCTGGTATGATGCCAAAGGATGCTCACACAAACGCACATGAACAGAACTTACCTGCTCCTGACGCGACCTCCTCTCTGTCAAACTTCTTGCGAATGGTCTTCTTGCGCCTTCGCCTCGCTGCGAACACATGACCGGAAGCCGCGGCCGGAACTCGTCATCTCACACTCCTGCCGCGGCTTCCGGTCGACATGAACATGGCGCCGGATTTCGCTCTAGCAAATGCCTCAGTTTTGGTCTGTGTGTGAGCGGCGCATGCGCAGTTCACACACAGACGCCGTACACGGCAGTCAATGGGACGGGAGCCGTTCGCAGTCCCTATGGGACTGTGGCTGCCGTATTCCATGTCTGTGTGTGTCGTTAATCGACACACACAGTAATGGAAACAAAAATGGCAGCCCCCATAGAGAAGTTAATCAATTAAAAACGTAAAAAGTACAACACAGCAACATACATTAATAAAATTTATTGATCTATCACACAAAAACACATAACATATTAAAAACAAAGTTGGTAGTGACACTGTTCCTTTAAAGCTGCCATTCCAATTATCTGCACGTGGATCAGAGATTGTGGTTTTGACCTTTTGTTTAGTCCCTTTTGGAAATGGTTTCTGCTGTTCTGCTTTCCATATTGTACAGTCCTTCTTTAGGTGTCCCTGTTTGTTGCACCTGAAACATTCTCTTCTTTCCTTCTTTTGATATTTTGTCTCTGTAGCTTTAACCCCTTCCCGCCGCAGCCACTTTTGGACTAAATCACAGAGCCTCATTTTTGCTTTTACCTATCCAAGCGATTCTGAGATTGTTTTCTCGTGACATATTGTACTTTTTGTTAGTGAAAAAATGTGGTCGATAAATTCAATGTTTTTGTGAAAAACACCAAAATTTGGAGAAAAATTGCAAAAATTAGCATTTTTCTAAATTCAAATGTATCTGCTGGTAAGACAGATAGTAATACCACACAAAATAGTTACTAGTCAACATTTCCCTTATGTCTACTTTATGTTGGCAACATTTTTTAAACATCCCTTTATTTTTCTGGGACATTACAAGGCTTATAAATTTAGCAGCAATTTCTCACATTGTCAAGAATATGTCAAAAGCCTATTTTTTTAGGGAACAGAACGGATCTGAGTGGCTTTAAGGGGCCTTATATATTAGGAACTCCCACAAATCACCCCATTTTAAAAACTGCACCCCTTAAAGTATTCAAAACAGTATTTAGAAAGTTTCTTAACCCTTTATGCGTTTCACAGGAATTAAAGCAATGTGGAAGGGAAATTTGCAAACTCCATTTTTTTGGGGCAGAAATTCCATTTTAATCGATTTTTCCTGAAAGACTGAAGGTTTTTACCAGAGAAACACAACGGAATATTTATTGCCCTGATTCTGCAGTTTTTAGAAACATCCCACATGTGGCCCTAGTGGGGTACTGGACTAAAACACCGGCCTCAGAAGCAAAGGAGCACCCAGTGGATTTTAGGGCCTTCCTTTTTTTAAATGATATTTCAGGCACCATGTCAGGTTAGAAGAGGTCTTGTGGTGCCAAAACAAAGGAATCACCCCCAAAAAGACCCCATTTTGGAAACTACACCCATTGAGGAATTCATCTAGAAGGTAGTGAGCATTTAGACCACACAGATATTTCATAGATTTCATTAGAATTGGGCAGTGAAAATGAAAAATTACATTATTTTCCAATAAGATGTAGCTTTACCCCAGAATTTACCATTTTTCCAACAAATAAATGAGGAAAAGCCCCCCAACATTTGTAAAGCAACTTCTCCAGAGTACGGAAATACCCAACATGTGGTCATAAACTGCTGTTTGGGCAAGAGGCAGGACTCGGAAGGGAAGGAGCGCCATTTAGCTTTAGGAGTGGATTTTGCTGGATTGATTTCTCTGCACCATGTCGCATTTGCAAAGCCCCTTAGGTACCAGTACAGTGGAAACCCCCCAAAAGTGACTCCATTTAGGAAACTGCACCCATTGAGGAATTCCTCTAAGGGTGTAGTGAGCATTTTGACCCCACAGGTGTCTCATAGATTTTATTAGAAATGGGCAGTGAAAATTAAATTACATTATTTTCCAATAAGACGTAGCATTAGTTCAAATTCTTTCAACAAATAAAGGAGAAAAAGCCCCCCAACATTTGTAAAGCAACTTCTCCAGAGTAGGGAAATACCCCATATGTGGTAATAAACTGATGTTTGGATACACAGCAGGATACAAGGGAAGGAGCGCCATTTGGCAGTTGGAGCGAAGATTTTGCTGGAATGATTCGTGGGCGCCATGTTGCCTTTACAAAGCCCCTTAGGTACCAGTAGAGTAAGAACCCCTGAAATGTGATCTAGGGGTGCAGTGAGCATTTTGACCGCACAGGTTTTTGTTGAATTTATTAGAATTGGGATGTGAAAATAGATGATGTAGTAAATGTAGAAAAGATGTAGTCCTTGCCCAAAATTTTGCATTTTCAGAAGGACTAGAGGAGAAAAGCACCTCAACGTTTGTAAAGCATTCTCTCCAGGGTAAGGCAATGGCTCTAAAGGGAAGGAGCGCCATTTAGTATTTGGAGTGGAGATTTTACAAGATTCGTTTTTTGACACCATGTTGCATTGAGCTATAGTATCAGTACAGTGGAAACCTCGAAAACTTACCCCATTTTGGAAACTACATCCCTCAAGGAATTCATCTAGAAGGTAGTGAGCATTTTGACCCCACAAGTGTTTTGCAAAAATTAGTACACAATAGATGTTGCAGATTGAATATTGCCCTTTTCCACAGATATGCCACTTCAGTGCCCAATGTGTTGTGCCCAGCTTGTACCATCGTAGACGCACACCCCATAAATAGATAAGCAGGTTCTCCAGAATACAGTAATATCCCATATGTGGTCATAAATTGCCGTTTGGGCACACTGCCAGGCTCAGTTGGACCACCATTTGGCTTTTGAAGCGCAGATTTTGCTTGGTTTTACTGTTATTTCAATTTATAATGTGGGTACATATGTAAGCTGGGCGGAGTACATCAGGGTATATGTAAGCTGTGCGGAGTACATCAGGGTATATGTAAGCTGTGCGGAGTACATCAGGGTATATGTAAGCTGTGCGGAGTACATCAGGGTATATGTAAGTTGGGCGGAGTACATCAGGGTATATGTAAGCTGTGCGGAGTACATCAGGGTATATGTAATCTGGGTGGAGTACATCAGGGTATATGTAAACTGGGTGGAGTACATCAGGGTATATGTAATCTGGGCGGAGTACATCAGGGTATATGTAAGCTGGGTGGAGTACATCAGGGTACATATGTAAGCTGGGCGGAGTACATCAGGGTATATGTAAGCTGTGCGGAGTACATCAGGGTATATGTAAGCTGTGCGGAGTACATCAGGGTATATGTAAGCTGTGAGGAGTACATCAGGGTATATGTAAGCTGGGGGGAGTACATCAGGGTATATGTAAGCTGGGCGGAGTACATCAGGGTATATGTAAGCTGGGGGGAGTACATCAGGGTATATGTAAGCTGGGCGGTGTACATCAGGGTATATGTAAGCTGTGCGGAGTACATCAGGGTATATGTAAGCTGTGCGGAGTACATCAGGGTATATGTAAGCTGTGAGGAGTACATCAGGGTATATGTAAGCTGTGCGGAGTACATCAGGGTATATGTAAGCTGGGCGGAGTACATCAGGGTATATGTAAGCTGTGCGGAGTACATCAGGGTATATGTAAGCTGTGCGGAGTACATCAGGGTATATGTAAGTAGAGCGGAGTACATCAGGGTATATGTAAGCTGGGTGGAGTACATCAGGGTATATGTAAGCTGTGCGGAGTACATCAGGGTATATGTAAGCTGTGCGGAGTACATCAGGGTATATGTAAGCTGTGAGGAGTACATCAGGGTATATGTGAGCTGTGAGGAGTACATCAGGGTATATGTAAACTGGGCGGAGTACATCAGGGTATATGTAATCTGGGTGGAGTACATCAGGGTATATGTAAGCGGAGTACATCAGGGTATATGTAATCTGGGCGGAGTACATCAGGGTATATGTAATCTGGGCGGAGTACATCAGGGTATATGTAAGACGTGAGGAGTACATCAGGGTATATGTAAACTGGGAGGATTACATCAGGGTATATATAATTGTGCAGAGTACATCAGGGTATATGTAATCTGTGCGGAGTACATCAGGGTATATGTAAGCTGTGCGGAGTACATCAGGATATATGTAAGCTGGGCGGAGTACATCAGGGTATATGTAAGCTGGGCGGAGTACATCAGGGTATATGTAATCTGGGTGGAGTACATCAAGGTATATGTAAGCTGGGCGGAGTACATCAGGGTATATGTAACATGTGAGGTGTACATCAGGGTATATGTAAGCTGGGCGGAGTACATCAGGGTATATGTAAACTGTGAGGATTACATCAGCGTATATGTAAGCTGGGCGGAGTACATCAGGGTATATGTAAACTGTGCGGAGTACATCAGGATATATGTAAACTGGGTGGAGTACATCAGGGTATATGTAATCTGGGTGGATTACATCAGGGTATATGTAAGCTGGGCGGAGTACATCAGGGTATATGTAAGCTGTGAGGACTACATCAGCGTATATATAAGCTGGGCGGAGTAAATCAGGATATATGTAAACTGTGCGGAGTACATCAGGATATATGTAAACTGGGTGGAGTACATCAGGGTATATGTAATCTGGGTGGAGTACATCAGGGTATATGTAATCTGGGTGGAGTACATCATGGTATGTAATCTGGGTGGAGTACATCAGGGTATATGTAAACTGGGCGGAGTACATCAAGGTATATGTAAACTGGGCGGAGTACATCAGGGTATATGTAATCTGGGTGGAGTACATCAGGGTATATGTAAACAGGGCGGAGTACATCAGGGTATATGTAATCTGGGTGGAGTACATCAGGGTATATGTAAACAGGGCGGAGTACATTAGGGTATATGTAATCTGGGTGGAGTACATCAGGGTATATGTAAACTGTGCGGAGTACATCAGGATATATGTAAACTGGGTGGAGTACATCAGGGTATATGTAATCTGGGTGGAGTACATCAGGGTATATGTAATCTGGGTGGAGTACATCAGGGTATATGTAAGCTGGGTGGAGTACATCAGGGTATATGTAATCTGTGAGGAGTACATCAGGGTATATGTAAACTGGGCGGAGTACATCAGGGTATATGTAAACTGGGTGGAGTACATCAGGATATATGTAATCTGGGTGGAGTACATCAGGGTATATGTAAACTGGGTGGAGTACATCAGGGTATATGTAAGCTGGGTGGAGTACATCAGGGTATATGTAATCTGTGAGGAGTACATCAGGGTATATGTAAACTGGGCGGAGTACATCAGGGTATATGTAAACTGGGTGGGTTTTTTATGCCCACAGCGCTCAATGGCCGCGGGCGAATAACGCCGCGAGAAACTCCGCGGAAATCGGCGTGCAGGGGGAGGAAAATCTGTCTCAAACTTCCAAACTGAATTTTGAGGCAGATATTCCTCCTGCAAAATACACCGTGTGAACATAGCCTTATAGTGTAAAAAATATATATTTATTTTTTTCATAAATCATAATTTTGCTACAAAAACATTGAGACGTTCTTATTCCTCCAGGTTCATGAGGACAGATCTATGGAAGACTCAGTATTATTATTATTGACAGTAATGAAGACAAAAACAGGTTTCAGATGGTAGAAAATGACTTTACTAAACCGTTTTATAAGCCAACAAACAAGGACCATGAGGATAGTAAACAGTCCGCTGCTTCTCTCTCCTTGTGGTAAGATGATATTTGGGAGGAAGGTTGGAGGTGGTGGATGTCTTGGCACTTGGTTGTATTTCTGGAGCCTCTGCAGTTTGAGATGTTCCTGCTCGGCTGTGACGTGCCATTCCACCTCGCTGTAGAGTCCACTGGTCATAAACAGTTCTTGCAGCTCTTTCTCCCCGTTTGTAAGATTTTTTTTTTGAGAAAGGTTGGAGCTGATGGACGTCTTGGCACTTGGTCGCCATCTCTGGAGTTCATCAGTTTAGGATGTTCCCAGAGAAGTTCCTGCTCGGCTGTGACGTGCCATTCCACCTCTAGTGTCCACTGTTTATAAACGGTTCTTGTAGTTCGTCCTCCCTGATGTAAGATGATATTTGGGAGAAAGGTCGGAGATGGTGGATGTCTTGGCACTTGGTCGCCATCTCCAGATCTTCTGCAGTTTGGGATGTGATAACTGCTTGGCTGTGGCGCGCCATTCCACATCATTGTATAAAACTGGAAATAAGAGAAAGTAAACCTGTAACTATATGGACAAATCTTCTAATATTTCTAAAACATTATTAGATGATAATGGAGACAGTAGTGACCATAACAGCTGAACCCAGTGGTAGTAGTCATCATTGTCTGGGCAAGGTCCAAGGGGGCAGAGGGTGGGTAGTGGACTGGTTATTTCCTCACATTTATGGGGCGGGATCCCCTTTTAAGCCGTTAGTGACCGGCCCATAGTGTTTCTTTAAAACAGACAGGCATCTGTGTGGTCTGATGAAACCGTCTCACGTCACCGTCCACGATGGTCCTCTTTATACTCCAGAGTCCTGGTTCTTCTCCCTCTTGGAGATGGTGAAGCTTTTCCAGGTTATTGTTATAGATAAACTCTAAGAAAAGAAACACATATCCACATTATAAACCCCATGATTGTAGAGATGAATAATAATGTTATTACGAGGTCCGGTATACGAGGTGATAATGAGGTGACGTCTACTGACCTGCATATTCTGATAGTAGCTCAATACATTCACCAGCATGAGGACCAACATCGACCACTCCATGATCTTTGCTGTCATTTCACTGATCTGTGAAAAAAATATCAAAATGTATACATTAAAAGTTGCACAAAACAAGAACTTTCCACCCGGGGCGAGGTTTTGCTGCATTCATGTTTATTGCATGGAGTCATGCGACTGACGGCGATGCAAAACGGACCTGACCCATTGTCATGTGACACCACATCCATTACATTGCGGACGTCACGACCACCATGATGCTGAGAATAAGCACAAAGATTATAGGTCCAATTGTTTTCCTATAGAACGGCTTCTAGGGGTGCAAATAAAATCTATACAATATTCCAGAATTATTGATAATCTCATTAGTGCCGGATTAAAGGAATTTTACGTTCACTGGTTTGTACCAGCGGCTCAGCATGTCAATAACTTATGTATGAGATATACTGTACATACCTTTACACATTGATCTCCAGCGAACAGGTAGGTGTATACGGATACCCTACTTCCAATGACTGGTGGGTTATTATATAGGAAAATAACGTTTATTATGTTTAGTAAGTGTCCTATACAATTTACTACACTTTTATGTAAGATAAATGTTAATATAATACATATACAGTATAGCAAGGACAGTACCGCTGCTTTCTATTCAGTATCTTCCTGCAAGAAGCTGAACAATGTTACCAGATGGCGCTGTGTTACACCAGCATGTCGCCATCTGACGGCGGAGATCAGAAAATAAAGGGAAATGATCACCTCAGGATCTGATGTTTCCTACATGTGAACCTAAAGACAAGTACGGTTGGATTCCATTCAAATATTATTTAAGAAAGGATACAGAAAACCACTAAGGTCACGGCCATTATACAGGACGCCAGTCTGAAATGGCTGATGACTCTTCGGCTTTCGGGCACTTTGTAGAGGAGTATGGACTGCCAAAGGTTGTAAAGGCTGCCAAACCCGAATGCAATGAAAGCGCAAATCCGGTGAGTCATTGGATAACGGTAGGTCTAGAAAACAAGAAGACAGAGGTTACAGCAAATCTTATGGAACTAATCACTAACTTACCCTCAGAACTTCCCAATAAATCCTAAATAACGTGTTCTGATATAATAACCACAGAGACATAATGGATATAGAGGCTGGTCTCCTGCTTGGGACTCCTCTCTGTTAGATGGAGAAGACACACATCTACTACATGGTCGTCCATTCATTCGAATAAGCCATGTATTACCAATTTAATGTGTGGCCACACGGTGATAACCGCTGATCATGATCACCAGGGGTTCAGCTGCCGGAAACACAGTGATCAGCTGATTGCCAGCGGGTCCCTATTTAGGGCAGATGGGAAAACCCTATTAACATAAAACATTTATTAACTTACCGAAAACATAGCCATCACGGCCGTCCCAACGCATGATGACCATCCAATTGCCAGGAGGATCTTTTGAACCAAGGTCTGACGAGGCCCAAAGGCTTCAGCATGGAGCATGATGAACTTGTAATGTAGAAACGTCAGACCCAGAGCTGAAAAAGAGAAAATGAGCCAAATAAATCCTGTACCATGTGTAAAACAACCTAATAACATCTATGAAGCGCGGACCAAGCGCTAAACCCAACAAGAAACCTACAATAATGGACGGGAACATTTATCTGCATCGTCTGATCCGGACTATTATTATCAATTGAGATTAACAAAACTTTATTTATTATTTAGAATAATCTGATTACTGCTGCAGGCTGAGATAGGGACAGGGCGGGACTGATGCCAAGTCTGAGTCATTTCTGACAGTCTGGTTGCTAGGGAAACACTACCTAACAACCACAGTCTTGTCCAGCAATGTGTCCCTAGCAACCGGCCTGCGTCTCTCACTGACGTAGTAATCAAATTTTTATAAAAATAAATGTAGGTTTGACCCCAGAGTAATATAATCAGATATAAGACATTTTATAATAACCCGCCATCCCCCAGAAGTAAGAACATATTATAATCACTTCTGTGATATTTACTTACAGGCAATGGCCATTCCTACGAATCCTATTCTAAACAGGATATTTTCGGGAAAGAAATTTCCCGTTTCACTGTGAAACGAAAAAGAAAAAGTTAATGTTAAATAATATCGAAAAATTTTCATAATTGTTTAATCTTAATAATCAGCAGTCAGATAATCTATAGGGATGAGGGAATGCGTTTCTCTGTCCTCTTGCAGCCCCTCTGGGTAATGGAAGCCATTTTGTTATTAGATATTTCCTCCATAATTAAGTAATTACCTTATACATTCCCAAACTATAAAATAAGAGTCGTGTAATTCTCCATCTTACCTGATGTACATCAGTGGGGGGGCATGGTCCTTGATCACAGTCAGGGTGTAGCCTCCAGAGAGCCAGGCCACACACCAAAAGGCCAAGAAGATGGGGAAGAATCCCAATCCGTTGATTTCCATAATAGTGAAAAGTCGCCAATAAATTAGCAAATCACACTCTGTGTCAATTCACAGAAAGAAAGACCGGGCTGCTGTCAGGGGAATATTTATAACCTCCCATCATCTCTCTGTGACATCATAGTTAAGTGATGTCATCATGATGTCACAGTAAGGTCAGTTCTGCTGCTGTCAGGGGAATTCCCAAATTCTCAGCTCTCTGTGACATCATAGCTCAGTGATGTCATCGTGATGTCACAGTAAGGTCAGTTCTGCTCTGGAGCTGCCATGGTTTAGTATCTGCTATGAACTTATTTCTGCTATGCGCTTCGCAGACCCCAGAACATAAGTCATTGATGTAGTGACATTTTAGCGTCTTTTTTCACAGAGGTCAATGTAAGGTCATCTGTTATACTGTGCTAATAAAAACTATTTACCCCCCTCCATTGATTTTTCCATGTTGTTTCGGGTGACGGCATTGTATCACAGGGGATTACATTTGGTAAAAGAAGACTGACAGGACCAATGAAGGCATCACCCCCATATAACACAACCTCTAACATTTATATGAAATAACTGGGACTCAGACCAAGATGTGGGGTAAAGTGGGGGTCGGCCACAGCTTTTATTATTATGTCCGCTGGTTGGATAAACACATTGCAAGATAAACAGGTCACCCTGGGTGCCAGAACATTGCAGGCGCGATGGGCATGCTCCAGTTGTTTCCGGGTGATTTCACGAACGGTAGAGACAAGATCCTCCTAGAACCGCCGCTGTGACGTCTGGAACAGAAGAAAATGATCAAAACAGGATGAACATAAAAACTCTGAATCAATTATCAACAAAATGACATTTAACTCCTTAACAAGATGTCACATACATGTACATGGCAGTCGTTGAAGGGAAGTATGGAGCGGGATCACGGGCTGGGGTCACTCCATACTTAGCGGGTAATGGTTGTGTAATATAGCCAACACCGCACTGCAATGGACAGAATCAAATATCACTTTGAGTCTGCCTGTTTAGCCCATTAGATGCCAAAGTCAATCACGACAACAGCATCTAACGCATTAGAATGAGAGGGACGACCCCCTCCGACGTGCCATTGTCCCCCCACGATGCTATAGCGGGATGCGGCTGGTTATAATGGCAGCCTGGGGGCCTAATGAAGGGTCTGCCATCTTTGTTCTCCGGCAGGGCTTCATAGGTGGCTGTAAGAATCACGATAAACTGCAATACGTTACTATTGCAGTAGATCGTGTGAGCGATCCAATGATCACTGGTTCAAGTCCACTAGGGGGACTACTAAACAGAATTTAAAAAAAGTAAAATAAATATCCCCAAAAAATATATATTTTTCTATTTCTAAAAAATTCCCTCTTCCCATTTTTTCCCTAAAGTAATGTTAAACAAAATAAGTTAGCATAACTGATATCGCCGCGTTTGCAAGTCCGAACTATTACAATCTGATGTTATCTAACCCGCTCGCTGAACACTGTAAGAAAAACAAATATGTAAAACATCCAAATTGCTGTTTTTTGGTCACGTTAGCTCCCCCAAAAAATGGAATAAAAACTGATCAAAAAGTCGCATGTACCCCAAAATGGTAACAAAAGCTCGCCTCGCAAAATCGAAGCCCTCACATCGCTCAATCTACGGAACCATAAAAAAAATTAAGTTTCTCAGATTTTGGAGACGCAAAACAAATTTCTTTAACAAATAGTTTTACAAAGTGGTAAAACATTACAAAATATACATTCAGTATCGCCGTAATCGTATTTATCCGTAGAATAAAGTGAACATGTAGTTATTACCGCACGATAGACGCCGTAAAAACGAAATCCCCCTGAAAATGGCGCATTAGCTTTTTTTTTGCTCATTCCACCCCACAAATAATTTATTTTTCAGTTTCCCAGTACATTATCTGATACATTAAATGGTACCATAAAAAATGACAACTTGTCCCATAAAAAACAAGCTCTCATACGGTTATGCCGACGAAAAAAAAAAAAAAGTGATGGCTTTTGGAAGGCGGGGAGTAATAAACGAATATGAAAAAACAAAAATTGGTCGTGTCATTAAGGAGTCAAATCAAGAGAGGGAGTGGGGGAAAGACGCCAAGCTGCAGGGTCCAAAGAGGAAGAGGACGAAGGGCATTACTATTTTATAGGGAGCTCTATAGCCCCCTACTATGTGATCACTGGCCAATCCCTGTAGATCATGATGAAGTGATGCCACCCCCCATTTATTTATTCTTAACCCCTTCAAGACACAGCCTGTTTTGGCCTTCAGGACACAGCCAATTTTTTCAAATCTGACATGTTTCACTTTATGTGGTAATAACGTTGGAATGCTTTTACCTATCCAAGCGATTCTGAGATTGTTTTCTCGTGACACATTGGACTTTATGTTACTGGCAAAATTTGCTCGATACATTAAGTATTTAATTGTGAAAAACCCCAAAATGTAGCGAAAAATTGCAAAAAATAGAATTTTTCTAAATTTATATGTATCTGCTTGTAAGACAGATAGTTATACCCCACAAAATTGTTGCTAATTAACATCACCCATATGTCTACTTTAGATTGGCATCGTTTTTTGAACATCCTTTTATTTTTCTATGACATCACAAGGCTTAGAACTTTAGCAGCGATTTCTCACATCTCAAGAAAATGTCAAAAGGCTATTTTTACAGGGGCCATTTCAGTTGTGAAGTGGATTTTAGGGCCTTATATATTAGAAACCCTCGATAAGTCACCCCATTTTAAAAACTTCACCCCTCAAAGTATTCAAAACAGCATTTAGAACGTTTCTTAACCCTTTAGATGTTTCACAGGAATTAAGGCAAAGTAGATGTGAAATGTTCAAATTTCTTTTTTTTTGTTGCAGAAATTCATTTTTTAACTATTTTTTTTGTAACACAGAAAGTTTTACCCAAGAAACGCAACTCAATATCTATTGCCCAGATTATGCCGTTTTTAGAAATACCCCACATGTGGCCCTAGTGCACTTATTGACTGAAGTACAGGCCTCAGAAACAAAGGAACACCTAGGGGATTTTGGGGCCTCCTTTTTATTAGAAAATATTTTAGGCTCCATGTCGGGTTTGAAAGGCTCTTGCGGCACCAAAACAGTGGAAATCCCCCAAAAGTGACCCCATTTTGCAGAAATTATTGGAAGTAGGCTGTGAAAATGAAAATCGACATTCTTTCAAAGAAAATGTAGGTTTAGCTAATTTTTTTCTAATTTCCACAAGGACTAAAAGGAGAAAATGCACCACTACTTTTTTAAAGCAATTTCTCCCGAGTAAAACAATACCCCGCATGTGGTCATAAACGGCTGTTTGGACACACGGCGGAGCTTAGAAGGGAAAGAGCGCCATTTGGCTTTTGGAGCTCAAATTTAGCAGGAATGGTTTGCGGAGACCACGTCACATTTGCAAGGCCCCTAAGGGACCAAAACAGTGAAAACACCAAAAAAGTGACTCCATTTAGGAAACTACACCCCTTGAAGAATACATCTAGGGGTATAGTGAGTGTTTTGAACCCACAGGGGTTTCATAGATTTTATTAGAATTGGGCAGTGAAGATAAAAATCATTTTTTTCCAATAAGACGTAGATTTAGCTCAACATTTTTCATTTTCTCAACAAATAAAGGAATAAAAGAACCCCAACATTTGTAAAGCAACTTCTCTGGAGTACGGCAATACCCCATTTGTGGTCATAAACTGCTGTTTGGGCATACGGCAAGGATCAGAAGAGAAGGAGTGCCATTTGGCTTTTGGAGCACAGATTTTGCTGGATTGGTTTCTTGACACCATGTCACTTTTGCAAAGCTCCTAAGGTGTCAGTACAGTGGAAACTCCCCAAAAGTGAATCGATTCGCGAAACTACACCCCTTGAGGAATTCATCTAGGGGTGAAGTGAGCATTTTGACCCCACAGGTGTTTCATAGATTTTATTAGAATTGGGCAGTGAAAATAAAAAAAATCCTTTTTCTTCAATAAGACGTAGTTTTAGCTGAAAATGTTTCATATTCTCAACAAATAAATGCAAAAAAGCACCCCAACACTTGTAAAGCAACTTCTCCTGTGTACGGCAATACCACATATGTGGCCATAAACTGATGTTTAGGCACAGAGTAGGGCTCAGAAGGGAAGGAGCGCCATTTGGCTTTTGGAGTACAGATTTTGCTGGATTGGTTTCTGGTCGCTATGTCGCATTTGCAAAGTCCCTGTGGGACCAAAACAGTGGATCCCCCCCAGAAGTGACCCCATTTTGGAAACTACACCCCTCAAGGTATTCACCTAGGGGTGTAGTGAGCATATTAACCCCACAGGTGATTGGCAGAAATTGGTGTGCACGCGATGTTGCAGAGTGAAAATGGTTTTTCAATAGATATGCCAATAAGTGGCGCCCAGCTTGTGCCACTGGAGACACACACCCCAAAAATTGTTAAAAGGGTTATCCCGGGTATGGCGATGCCATATATGTGGAAGTAAACTGCTGTTTGGGCACACTGTAGGGTTCAGAAGGGAGGTAGCGCCATTTGGCTTTTGGAGCATGGATTTTGCTTGTAGTAGTTTTGTTTGGAGTCTTACTGGTGTTTCCGTTTATAATGTGGGGGTACATGTAAGGCGGGCTGGAGTATATAAGGGGCATAGTCAGGTGGTATAGTGGGGTAAAAAAAAAACAATAAAATAATCCATAGATGTGTGTTACGCTGTGACACAATCCTTTCTGCACAGGCCGGTGTTGGACTAATAAATGGTCCTTACTTATTCCCCTTTTGGTCCGCACTCCGCACCTTTGAAGTTTGGGGAATCTTGCTGGGTAGTGTTGTCCTGGTATAATATGGGCGCCCCACTTCCAGCAGATATGTTTGGGCCCTCCCCTTCCTGGTTCCCTAATTTTAGGGGCCTTGATAATTCGCCACTTGCAACAGAAGAAATGTTCCCCTCAGGCCGGCACAACTGCATATTTTTAATTTCCTAACTTATTGGTGCCTTGACTAATTTTATTTTTTCATAGACGTAGTGGTATGACGGCTGTTTTTTTTTGTGAGATGAGCTGTAGTTTTTATTGGTACCATTTTGTGGTGCATGCGACTTTTTGATCACTTGTTATCCTTTTTTTTTGGGAGGCAAGGTGACCAAAAAACAGCAATTCTGGCATATTTTTTTAGTTCTTTTTATACAGCGTTCACCTTGTGTTATAAATTACATGTTAGCTTTATTCTGCGGGTCAGTCCGATTCCGGTGATACCTAATTTATAGCACTTTTTATGTTTTACAACTTTTTGCACAATAAAATAACTTATGTAAAGAGAATGGATTTTTACTGTCGCCAAGTTGTGAGAGCCATAACGGTTTTAAATTTTTCGTTGACGGAGCTGTATGAGGGCTTGTTTTTAGCGAGACGAGTTATAGTTTTTATAGACACCATTTTTGGGTACATGCGACTTTTTGGTCACTTTTTATTTCAATTTTTGGAAGACAAAGTGACCAAAAAATAGCAATTATGTCAGTATTTTTTATTTTATTTTTTTACGCCGTTCACTGTGCGGAATAAATAACATCATATTTTTATAGTTCAGGTCGTGATGGTCGCAGCGATACCAAATATGTATGGCTTTATTATTTTTATCAATAATAAATGACTTGATAAGGGAAAAAGGGCGATTGTGTTTTGTGTTATTATTTGAAACTTTTATTGTATTTTTTACAACTTTTATTTTTACTTTTTTTTACACTTTTTTTTACACTTTTCTTTAGTCCCACTAGGGGACTTGAAGGTCCAACTGTTTTTTTGATGTTCTAATACATTGCACTACCTATGTAGTGCAATGTATTAGAACTGTCAGTAGTTCACTGACAGCAAGCCGATCAGGCTCCGCCTCCGGGCGGGGCCTAATCGGCTAACGTAATGGCAGATAGGAAGCTATTGTTAGGCAACCAGTTGCCATAGTAGCAGTCGCCAGCCTTGCCATCGCATGGCAAGGCTGCCGATTGCATACAGACCACTTTGATGCAGCGATTGCATTGAATCGCTGCATTGAAGGGGTTAACGGCAGGAATCGGAGCTAGCTCCGGTTCCTGCCGATAGATCGGGGTGTCCGCTGTAACATACAGTGGACACCCACTGCTGATGACGCCGGCTCAGCTTCTGAACCGGAAGCTGAGCCGGCGCCATCTTGCCGATGGTACCGGAAGCCTCCTGGGCCCCGCCGACGACGGGACATAGGAGGATTCCGTTACAGACTGATCGGGAGGTAAGTATTAGCCCTCCGATCGCCTTTGCAGCCACTGGCAACCCAGCGATCACGTTGCTGGGGTGCCGATGGCTATAAACTCCTCACATTCTGCGATCTCTATTGAACGCAGCATGTGAGGGGTTAATCGGTCGGATCGGAGGCTAGCTCTGGTCCTGGCCGATACCTCAGGGTGCCAGCTGTAACATACAGCTGTCACCCGGCGGTGATGTCGCTGGCTCAGCTCCTGAGCCAGCTTCATCTCCATGATGTACAGTTACGTGGAGATGCGGGAAAAGGCCATCTTCCATGACATAACTGTACGTGAAATTGCGGGAAGGGGTTAAAGTGACCCCGCCAGTCAAAGCTCCCAACCGTATGCCCCTGGGGAGCTGAAAAGCTCTATACAGTGATCTGCATGTACTATAATTATTAACCCCTTGATGTTGCAACCTATTTTGTCTTTTAAGCTGCAAATATTTTTTTTCGCTTTTGTCTCCCTTCATTGTGACTATTTTGTGGTACATTCAAATTAACATTTAAAGTGTAGCTAAACGTTCGACAAACTACTGACATGTCATAGAGACATGTCAGAAGTTTAGATTGGTGGGCGTCAGAGCACTGAGACCCCCAACAATCGCTATATTGAAGCAGCTGAATCACTCGTGTGAGCGCTGAGCCGCTTCGTGTCTATTTGGCCAGCAGCCATACCGTTAAGGCGGTACCGTCCAGTGGGTCCACGTACCCAACGTTACAGCCAAATGGAGCTCCTTCCGTTCTAAGCCCTGCCGTGTGCCCAAACAGCAGTTTATGACCACATATGGGGTATTGCCGTATTCGGGAGAAATTGCTTTACAAATGCTGGAGTTCTTTTTTTCCTTTATTTGTTGAGAAAATGAGAAATTTTGAGCTAAAGCTACGTTTTATTCAAGAAAAGGGACTGTTTTTATTTTCACTGCCCAATTCTAATAAATTCTATGAAACATCTGTGGGGTCCAAAAATTCACTACACCCCTAGATGAATTCCTCAAGGGGTGTAGTTTCCTAAATGGAGTAAATTTTTGGGCGTTTTCATTGCTTTTGGTCCCTCAGGGGCTTTGCAAATGTGACATGGCCTCTGTAAACTATTCCTGCTAAATGTGATCTCAAAAAGCCAAATGGCGCTCTTTCCCTTCTGAGCCCCACTGTTTGTCCATGTAGATTGTGCCACCTAGCGCCCCATGTAAATAGTGCCACACACGTCCCTGTATATAGTGCCACACATGCCCCTGTAGATAATGCCGCAGTGCCCTCTATATACAGGGTGTACTGCATCAATATATACAGGGGGTACTGCACCATTATATACAGGGGGTACTGTCTCATTATATACAATGTCACAGTACCCCCTGTAGATGGCGCCACACAGCACCCATGTAGATTGTGTCACCCCCACTGTATATAGTGCTCAGTGGCGGATTATCATTAGGGCGTTTCGGGCGGTCGCAAGGGGCCCAAGGCTGCCAGGGGGCCCAAGGCTCCCAGGGGGCCTATGACCGCCCGAACCCCCACATGCCCAGTGGCGTCGCTAGCACCGGAGGGAGCCCCGGTGCCAGGACCGCACCTGTCAGGCGAGGGGAGCTTTGCTTCTACTTAGCAGCCGTGGTCTGTGCTGCTTTAGAAGCTCCCCCTCCAGCCACCCTTCCCTGCTCTAAACATCTCTCCTCTGCTGCTAGCTGTCGGGACATGGGGGAGGGGAGACTGTCGGCGGGCTCTGTGCTGTGAGCAGGAGAAGAGCTGCAGTGAAGACATAAAAGGTAAGTGCATGTGTGTTTAATGTCCATATTCATGTTATGTTTAATGTCCATATTCATGTATGTTTAATATCCATATTCATGTGTGTTTAATGTCCATATTAATGTATGTTTAATGTCCATATTCATGTATGTTTAATGTCCATATTCATGTGTTTACAAGGTGTACTTTGTGTATAACGTGCATACTCGTGTATAATGTGCCTACTTTGTGTATAATGTGCATACTCGTGTGTACTTTGTGTACTATGCATACTTTGTGTATAATGTGCCTACTTTGTGTACTTTGTGCATAATGTGTGTACTTTGTGTACTGTGCATACTTTGTGCATAATGTGCGTACTTTGTACTGTGCGTACTTTGTGCATAATGTGTGTACTGTGCGTACTTTGTGCATAATGTGCGTACTTTGTGCGTACTTTGTGCATAATGTGCGTACTTTGTGCATAATGTGCGTACTTTGTGCATAATGTGGTACTTTGTGTACTGTGCATACTTTGTGCATAATGTGCCTACTTTGTGCATTATGTGCGTACTTTGTGTACTTTGTGCATAATGTGCGTACTTTGTGCATAATGTGCCTACTTTGTGCATAATGTGCGTACTTTGTGTACTTTGTGCATAATGTGCGTACTTTGTGCATAATGTGCCTACTTTGTGCATAATGTGCGTACTTTGTGCATAATGTCCTTACTTTGTGCATAATGTGCGTACTTTGTGCATAATGTGGTACTTTGTGTACTGTGCGTACTTTGTGCATAATGTGCCTACTTTGTGTACTTTGTGCATAATGTGCGTACTTTGTGCATAATGTGGTACTTTGTGTACTGTGCGTACTTTGTGCATAATGTGCATAATGTGCGTACTTTGTGCATAATGTGCGTACTTTGTGCATAATGTGCGTACTTTGTGTACTGTGTGTACTTTGTGCATAATGTGCGTACTTTGTGCATAATGTGCGTACTTTGTGCATAATGTGCCTACTTTGTGCATAATGTGCATACTTTGTGCATAATGTGCCTACTTTGTGTACTAGTGTTTAGGTAGTGTTAGCAATAGTTACGGCGCGGCAGGGTGGTGGTGGAGAAGGGGGGCCCAAGTTTGGGTAACAGCCCAGGGCCCATGGTCTTCTTAATCCGCCACTGATAGTGCTATCCCCCTTCCCCTGTAGATAGCACCTCTGAAGCTCCCTCCAGAAGAGGAATCCCCTCTATTTATTTTTTTCATAACTCAGAATTTTGCTACAATAACATTGAGACGTTCTTATTCCTCCAGGTTCATGAGGACAGATCTATGGAAGACTCAGTATTATTATTATTGACAGTAATGAAGACAAAAACAGGTTTCAGGTGGTAGAAAATGACTTTACTAAACCGTTTTATAAGCCAACAAACAAGGACCATGAGGATAGTAAACAGTCCGCTGCTTCTCTCTCCTTGTGGTAAGATGATATTGGGGAGAAAGGTTGGAGGTGGTGGATGTCTCGGCACTTGGTTGTATTTCTGGAGCCTCTGCAGTTTGAGATGTTCCTGCTCGGCTGTGACGTGCCATTCCACCTCGCTGTAGAGTCCACTGGTCATAAACAGTTCTTGCAGTTCTTTCTCCCCGTTTGTAAGATTTTTTTTTGAGAAAGGTTGGAGCTGATGGCCGTCTTGGCACTTGGTCGCAATCTCTGGAGTTCATCAGTTTAGGATGTTCCCAGAGAAGTTCCTGCTCGGCTGTGACGTGCCATTCCACCTCATCTCTAGTGTCCACTGTTTATAAACGGTTCTTGTAGTTCGTCCTCCCTGATGTAAGATGATATTTGGGAGAAAGGTCGGAGATGGTGGATGTCTTGGCACTTGGTCGCCATCTCCAGATCTTCTGCAGTTTGGGATGTGATAACTGCTTGGCTGTGGCGCGCCATTCCACATCATTGTATAAAACTGGAAATAAGAGAAAGTAAACCTGTAACTATATGGACAAATCTTCTAATATTTCTAAAACATTATTAGATGATCATGGAGACAGTAGTGACCATAACAGCTAAACCTAGTGGTAGTAGTCATCATTGTCTGGGCAAGGTCCAAGGGGGCAGAGGGTGGGTAGTGGAGTGGTTATTTCCTCACATTTATGGGGGGGGGGATCCCCTTTTAACCCGTTAGTGACCGGCCCATAGTGTTTCTTTAAAACGGACAGGCATCTGGGTGTGCGGTCTGATGAAAGCGTGTCATGTCACCGTCCACGATGATCCTCATTATACTCCAGAGTCCTGGTTCTTCTCCCTCTTGGAGATGGTGAAGCTTTTCCGGGTAATTGTTATAGATAAACTCTAAGAAAAGAAACACATATCCACATTATAAACCCCATGATTGTAGAGATGAATAATAATGTTATTACGAGGTCTGGTATACGAAGTGATAATGAGGTGACGTCTACTGACCTGCATATTCTGATAGTAGCTCAATACATTCACCAGCATGAGGACCAACGTCGACCACTCCATGATCTTTGCTGTCATTTCACTGATCTGTGAAAAAATATCAAAATTAATACATTAAAAATTGCACAAAACAAGAACTTTCCACCCGGGGCGAGGTTTTGCTGCATTCATGTTTATTGCATACTCCATGTGACTGACGGCGATGCCAAAATGGACCTGACCCATTGTCATGTGACACCATATCCATTACATTGCGGGCGTCACGATCACCATGGTGCTGAGAATAAGCACAAAGATTATAGGTCCAATTGTTTTCCTATAGAACGGCTTCTAGGGGTGCAAATAAAATATGTACATAGCTTTACACATTGATCTCCAGCGCACAGGTGGGTGTATACGGATACCCTACTTCCAATGACTGGTAATTTATTATATAGGAAAATAACGTTTAATAAGTGTCTTATAGAATTTACTACATATTTATGTGAGATAAATGTTAATATAATACATATATAGCAAGGACAGTACCGCTTGCTTTCTATTCAGTATGTTCCTGCAAGAAGCTGAACAATGTTACCAGATGGCGCTGTGTTACACCAGCATTTCGCCATCTGACGGACAAGATCAGAAAATGAAGGGA
Source organism: Rhinoderma darwinii (assembly GCF_050947455.1). Taxonomy (NCBI): domain Eukaryota; kingdom Metazoa; phylum Chordata; class Amphibia; order Anura; family Rhinodermatidae; genus Rhinoderma; species Rhinoderma darwinii. The sequence goes on from NW_027461831.1 coordinate 965,830, forward strand.
AATGATCACCTCAGGATCTGATGTTTCCTACATGTGAACCTAAAGACAAGGACAATTGGATTCCATTTAAATATTATTTAAGAAAGGATACAGAAAACGACTAAGGTCATGGCCATTATGCAGGACGCCAGTCTGAAATGGCTGATGACTCTTCGGCTTTCGGGCACTTTGTAGAGGAGTATGGACTGCCAAAGGTTGTAAAGGCTGCCAAACCCGAATGCAATGAAAGCGGAAATCCGGTGAGTCATTGGATAACAGTAGGTCTAGAAAACAAGCAGACAGAGGTCAGAGCAAATCTTATGGAACTAATCACTAATTTTCCCTCAGAACTTCCCAATAAATCCTAAATAACGTGTTCTGATATAATAACCACAGAGACATAATGGATATAGAGGTTGGTCTCTTGCTTGTGACTCCTTTCTATTAGACACATCTATTACATGGTCATCCATTCATTGGAATAAGCCATGTAATACCACTTTATGATGTGGCCACCCGGTGATAACCGCTGATCATGATCACCAGGGGTTCAGCTGATTGCCAGCGGGTCCCTATTTAGTGAAGATGGGACAACCCCATCAATGTAAAACATTTATTAACTTACCGAAAATGTAGCCATCACGGCTGTCCCGACGCATGATAACCATCCAATTGCCATGAGGATCTTTTAAACCAAGGTCTGACGATCCCCAAAGGCTTCAGCATGGAACATAATGAACTTATAATGTAGAAACGTCAGGCCCAGAGCTGAAAAAGAGAAAATAAGCCAAATAAATCCTGTACCGTGCAAAACGTGTAAAACAACCTAATAACATCTATGAAGCGCGGATCAAGCGCTAAACCCAAAAAGAAACCTACAATAATGGACGAGAACATTTATCTGCATCGTCTGATCCGGACAATTATTATCAATTGAAATGAACAAAACGTTATTTATTTTTTAGAAAAATCTGATTACTGCTGCATGAAGAGACTATTATAATCACTTCCATGATTGTTACTTACAGGCAATGGCCATTCCTATGAATCCCATTCTAAACAGGATATTTTCTGCAAAGAAATTTCCCATTTCACTGCAAAACAAAAAAGAAAACGCTCAATGTTAAATAATATGGAAAAATTGTCAGAATTGTTTCATCTTAATAATCAGCAGTCAGATAATCTATAGGACTGAGGGGATGATGTACATCAGTGGGGGGGCATGGTTGTTGATGTGAGGTCAGGGTGTAGCTAGCAGAGAGCCAGGCCACACACCAAAAGGCCAAGAAGATGGAGAAGAATCCCAATCCATTGGTCTCCATAAAGTGAGAAGTCGCCAATAAATTAGCAAATCGCACTGTGTCAATTCATGGAAAGAAAGACCGGGCAGCTGTCAGGGGAATATTTATAACCCCTCGTCATTTCTCTGTGACATCAGCACGGCTCTGCGTCCTCGGCGGGGAAGATGATGTAGATATTGATAAGAAGAAGAGGAGGGTTGTCGCTCACAAGATGACGAGGGCGATCTCCGCCGACCGTGCCTGCGCCCACCGCCAGATCTGTGTTTCCTCCCTCTCCTTGACGATTCCTTTGCCAAACCTGAAAGAGAAAAAAGGGACAAGGCAGAAGCGTGATTAACATCAAATCGATCCCCCTTGGCACCAACAGCATGTGCCACATCCCTGCTCGGACCCTCCAGCTGCGGGCCAGAACTGGACGGTACATTCAATAATGACACAGTTGTGCAGGAGACCGCAGCCCTGGCTGAGACCGGACGACTTCTTCTCCAGCTCTTGTCCTCTGATAGGGGGTTGGGCCATGCAATGCCCTCACTGCTGTGCCCCTGCGCCGTCTCACGTCACCATCCACGATGGTCCTCTTTATACTCCAGAGTCCTGGTTCTTCTCCCTCTTGGAGATGGTGAAGCTTTTCCAGGTAATTGTTATAGATAAACTCTAAGAAAAGAAACACATATCCACATTATAAACCCCATGATTGTAGAGATGAATAATAATGTTATTACGAGGTCCGGTATACGAGGTGATAATGAGGTGACGTCTACTTACCTGCATATTCTGATAGTAGCTCAATACATTATAAACCTAAAAACGGAGTCCGACACACCAAGGTTAGATTAAAAATAACAAGTTTTATTAGAACAATAAACAAAAAACATTTAAAAGTTAAAGATGATAGCCACAGTATGAAAGGATACCGGACAGTGAAATATGCAATGTTAAGGTGATAATACATTAGATAACAAAGTGACAAATGGGAAAATTGACAGTTCCTATTACACGAGTAAATAGATGCATGAGTGTGAGTATAGAGAAAGTGTGCACACAGTCCTGCATCCAGTAAACAGGTGAAAACCACACCAAGCGGTGAATATTAGTCACAGTCGGATGCAGGAGTTTGAGTGCAGCAACAGTATTACTCACATGTATATAGGCATCAACGGGTGTATGCATGCATGAAAGCAGCAACACACCAAATTAATGAAAGACTCTAAGATAAAGAGGAACGTCTTACCCATGTCACAATCAATACTGTCTGGCATCAACCCCGACGCGCGTTTCGGCCCTCGAGCCTTCGTCTGGGGGTGGTGTCAGAAAGTAAGGAGGCATCATTTAAGCAACCCAAGACCAATAAAACATAAGGGGGGCAGCTGAGGCTGCTAAAAATCAGTATTAACAACTAAGGTATCGCGGCCCGACAGTCCGGTGTGTCAGCCGCCGGAACCGGAACACAGACGAGGGTCACGCGTCCCGCAGCCTGGTCCGGCCAGGGACAAAGACAGCCAGACAAAAGTTCCAGCGTGTCAACATCCCAGGCACGAACTCAGACCCCGGAAGACGGGAGCCACGCCTCCAAGATGCTCCGGCCGAGGCAGCGAAGACCCAGACTGACAGGCCGCGCATGCGCACTGGGCAGAAGACGGAGCGACACGAATCATAAGAAAAATTTGTATATATGTATATAATGTGTTAGATTACACTTGTGCACAGATTGCACAAGTGCCAAAATCAATGATAGGGTATTTGGATGAATTTGACCAAGGTACACATAGCACAAAGGAGAAAATGAATATGAATAAATAAAAAAATAATAAATAAATAGATGAATAAATGAAATAAAATATATTATATATATATAAATATAACAAAACATATATGATAAAGATGGAGATGGAAAAAATATAATAAAATAAATTAAAATAAAAGAATAAAGGTCATAATGAAATAAATATGAATATTAATATTAAATTGGTCACAATTAATTCTTTGTTTGACTGTCCCTATTACTTTCCCTACCGCAATTTCATAGTATAAATAAAATGATATAAATTGGATGATATGAATTATGTTGCATGTGTGCGTGTGTGCCATATCCAAAGAGATTTCCGTGTGTTTTCTCAAAACAGACATAGACAGATGCAATCAAGTGAATTCAGATAATTACAGTGTTGTAGTACGGTTTGAATAAGAATATACAAGTATAAATTGTTATACGAGGCATGTGAGCACATAACCAAACATATACATAAAAACATATACATACACATATACATATATATATATATATATATATATATACATACACACACACACACACACACACACACACACACACACATACATCCACACATTCACATATACAAAAGTGCCAAAGTTCAAATACAATATAATATGTACACTCAATACATTAGAAATTTAAAAATTAACGACATATGTAGATATAATAATTTTAATACAGATTTAAATAAAAAGACATGCCCACAATAAAAAGAGCTTTGATAGTGGTTGGAGTGTAGTGGTGTGGTGATGTTGTGATGATGAGGGACAGGTGTGTATAACAAGCTCCAATATAAGAAATCATCAAATGTATATTGTGTATATATATTTATAGAACAGACATTAATTCGGATCTGATGATCATACAAATACGCTCAAAGAATGGTGAAGAGGTGTATAATACGTAATGGTGATGGCACTATTAAATGCACCAATGATAAAAGTGACATGAAAGTGCATGTGCTACTGGATAAGTGACAGTGACTAGATATAATAAGTAAATATATGATTAAACTACCAAATCAGAATATGTGGATAGGTGTGTCAAAAAAAAAATATATATGTATATATAAGATATATGTGTGTGTGCGTGCAAGAATGGAAAAAATAAAATAAAGTGAGTGAAGAATGTGTATGTGTATGTGTATGTGTGTGATATAGAAGTAATGATAGAGTGAGAAATTTTTTATATATATTTGAATAATATGATAAAATAGTGTGAGGAACACACTCAACTAATCCCTGCGGGTAAGGAAAATGTTTACATCCAATTGTGCAAAATTGCACTAAAAAATGCATATCAAAATATCCATACATATTAATATTGTATCCCCAGGTCTTCTGCATATCCATTGTTGTAAGATAGTTGAGTAAATCCCCTAAAATAAACTGTTTAGAGATCGAATGAGGGAGTTGTTATGGTCTCAGGAAGTCATTAAATGTTAGATCACAGCAAGTTCATAAACGATCATCTGTAACATTAAAAATAAAAGTTAGAAAAATAAAAGTTAGAAACGACAGTAACTTGATCGTTGCTAGACAATTAAAACTGACACCATGGAAGATCCCGACACCTCTATAAAAATGCTGCAAATCCCAAATTTTCGTTCAAACCATTTGGTTGTACTGTCTTTAGTTTCCAGATCCATCTGGATTCCAATTTTGACAGTTTTTTCATTATTGAACCACCTCTCAGGTCAGTTCTTACACAATCAATGCCTTTGACTTTGAGGGCTCTGGATTCACATCCATGGTACTTAAAGAAATGCCTCGGGAGGGTTTTTAATGATTCAATGTTTTCTGGGGCAGTGCCCCTCGCTGCCTCTATGCTATTCACGTGTTCCCTTGTTCTAATCTTGAGTTCTCTACTAGTGAGACCAATATAGATCTTTGGGCATGGACACCATGCGTAGTAGACCACTCCCTTGGTACCACAGTTGATTGGCCAAGTGATTTTGTATGTCATCTTGCCAGTCGAATCCACAAATTCATCGCTGTTAGCCACATTTGGGCAGGCTATACATCTTCCGCAGGGGCGACAGCCCCATTTTGGTTTGGACGCTCCAAAGATTGGTTTTATACTTTGGGGTTGGTGGTAACTGTGGACAAGGGTATCGGGAAGATTCCTTGCTCTTCTCGATGCTACTGCAGGTTTTGCAGGGAGAATCTTTGATAAGGTAATATCGGTTTGTAATATTGACCAGTGTTTGGCCAGACATTTCCTCATCTGCCCCCACCTGTCATGGTAGGTAGTGACATACCTGATTGTCGAATCCACATTTCTCTTGGTGGTAGGGTGAAGGAGTTGGATCCGTGTTGAACGCCTTGCCCTCTCATATGCCCTGTTAATACATCTTCTGTTGTATCCCCTGTCAAGAAAGCGTTGTTTAAGGTTCTTTGCCTGTATCTCAAAGTCATCGTTAGATGAACATAGCCTTTTAATCCTCAAAAACTGACCGATGGGGATGGCACGGATCAAATGACTCGGGTGCGAAGATGAGGCATGTAAATATGAATTGACTGACGTATCCTTTCTATGTATATCTGTCCTGATATAACCGTCATTATCACGTCTGACAAGTACGTCCAAAAAATCAATAGCTACTTCACTAGTTTTCCAAGTCAGGTGAATATTGAGATCATTGATGTTGAGATTTGTCATGAAAAGAGCAAATTCATCACTCGTGCCATGCCAAATGATAAAGATATCATCAATGAACCGGGTCCAAAGGACCACCTTGTCCATTGATGATATCCGGTCGGATAGAAACAGATCCCTCTCCCACAGCCCCAGGAACAAATTGGCATATGAAGGTGCGCAGGCTGCCCCCATTGCCGTACCCTGGAGCTGTAGGTAGAAGGATCCGTTAAAAGTAAAGAAGTTGTGCGTGAGCACAAATTCTAGAAGGGTGAGAATAAACTGGGACATGGATGGGTTGCTGTCAGTCATCCCCAGAAAGTATGACACTGCCTGGAGACCATCCTGATGTCGGATGTTGGTATATAGGGATTCTACGTCACACGTAGCTAGCAACATGTTGGGTTCTAATTGGATCCCTTCCAGTCTTTTAAGGAGATCTGAGGAATCTCTGAGATATGATGGTAGGGTCTCGACCATGGGTTTCAGTATAGCATCAATATACTTACTTATGTTGTCGCTTAAGTTGCCTCTTCCAGATATAATGGGGCGCCCTGGTGGTGATTTGGGGTCTTTATGTATCTTGGGTAATAAGTATAAGCATGCTACTGTGGGATCCTGTACCATGAGACATTCAGTGAGGGCCGCAGAGATAGTACCCTCATTTAGAGCTTCTTCTAATATATCATCAAGCAGACCACTGAAAGAAGAGAGAGGGTTAAAGGTCAACTTTTTGTAGCAGGTCGTGTTTCTCAGTTGTCGATATGCTTCCCGTTCATACAAAGCCCTTGGCCACATCACTATATTGCCCCCCTTATCTGCGGGTTTAATTACAGTATCCTCGAGAGTTTTTAGTCTCTTTAGACTCCTCCGTTCAGCACAGGTTAGATTGTCATGCTTAATACCCGTGGAAATTCTCTCGAAGTCGCGAGCTACCAGTTTAACAAATAAGTCGATCGGTGGGCATATAGTGAGTGGAGGAAATTTGGAAGATCGTTTTCTTATATTTTGGGGGATCATACCTGTCTCAGGATTTTGTTGTTCTTTAAGTAGCTGTTTTAAGGACTGTAAAGCCTCTCTTTCTTCCGGTGTGTCAAAGATCTCATCTTCCTTCCTATGGAACCATCTTTTGAAGATCAATCCTCTGGCAAATAGGTGTAAGTCCTTTATAGCTGTAAAGGTGTCAAAGTGAGAAGAAGGTGCAAAAGTCAACCCCTTGGACAGTACCCCAATATCTACAGGGGACAACTGATGGGTAGACAGATTAATTACCTGCATTCTCGGATTCTCAGGCAGTTGGGTGGCCGTTGGATTACGCCAGCCTTCTCCTCTTTGTCTATTGGATGGATCATAGTTATATGTCTGCATCCGTTGTTCGCTACCCCTACCTCTTTGCCGAGTCTTCTGTCTAAACGTGTTTGGTCTCCTATAATCTATACCACTCCGTGTCCTGCCTCTCTGCGCATTCTCTTCAGGCTCTGACATTGAGCTCGCTGATGACACGGAGGGAGATCTTCTCCCATCCATACGGAATTGTTTGGGATATTGCCACCTGTACATACGGTTTGTCAATTTGTCGTTTAGGTCTCGTTGGAATTTCCGACTTTTGATGTCTTGAATATTCTTCTCCCATTTGTCCGTCTCCAGGTCAAGTTGTTGGAATGTATTGATCCACTCCTCATCACTCAACTTGGTCTTGAGTTCAGTCTGTGTTTTTTCGATCTCAGCATTAAGCATCTCAAGTGTCTGCTTATCCAGACCAATCAACAGTTCCATAAATGTTTGGGATGATGTCCTGCAAGTGTCCTCCCACCGGGAGACAAAGCATTCGTCCAAACTGTTGAGGGTCGGGAATACCTGAATCCTGAGTCCTCTGGGTATAAGACCTCTCTGTAGATACTTCTCCAAAAAGGCCTTATTCCACCATGTTTTAGTCCGCTTGTGAACCAGTGACCTGAGATTATTTTTGATAGCAGCTATATTACCCCGGGTGTCGGGATCTCCCACTGTGGGATCATCTTTAAAGACCAAGTCTAGTTTGGTCAACCAGGATCTTTCCCTGGCCTTGAAGTCCATGCTGGTGGACCTCCCAGAATCTGCAAAGAAAACAGAGCTTAAAGTACTATACCTATGTGGAGAGCACCAAAAGGGCAGCGCCAGCCAAACCCAAATCCCAAAAGGTTAAACATTGATGAGATAAATATCTGTTATATACATATAAGATGTTTAAGGGGACAAAGAAAGTGATGTCTACTTACCTGCATATTCTGATAGTAGCTCAATACATTCACCAGAATGAGGACCAACATCGACCACTCCATGATCTTTGTTGTCATTTTACTGATCTGTGAAAAAATATCAAAATTAATACATTAAAAATTGCACAAAACAAGAACTTTCCACCCGGGCCGAGGTTTTGCTGCATTCATGTTTATTGTATACTCCATGTGACTGACGGCGATGCCAAAATGGACCTGACCCATTGTCATGTGACACCATATCCATTACATTGCGGGCGTCACGATCACCATGGTGCCTAGAATAAGCACAAAGATTATAGGTCCAATTGTTTTCCTATAGAACGGCTTCTAGGGGTGCAAATAAAATATGTACATAGCTTTACACATTGATCTCCAGCGCACAGGTGGGTGTATACGGATACCCTACTTCCAATGACTGGTAATTTATTATATAGGAAAATAACGTTTAATAAGTGTCTTATATAATTTACTACATATTTATGTGAGATAAATGTTAATATAATACATATATAGCAAGGACAGTACCGCTTGCTTTCTTATTCAGTATGTTCCTGCAAGAAGCTGAACAATGTTACCAGATGGCGCTGTGTTACACCAGTATGTCGCCATCTGACGGGCAAGATCAGAAAATGAAGGGAAATGATCACCTCAGGATCTGATGTTTCCTACATGTGAACCTAAAGCAGGGGCGTAGCTAGAGGCTCATGGGCCCCGATGCAAAAATTCTTACTGGGCCCCCCCCGCAAACTTCTCATGGCCGACGGTCCGCTTTCAGCTGCATCGCTGGGTCTCCTAAGTGACCCAACAATGCAGCACTAGCAGCCGGGGCGTCACTAAGGCTGGGTTCACACACACACTATTTACGGACGTAATTCGGGCGTTTTAGCATTGAATTACGTCCGAAAATGCGGCTCAAAAGCGTCGGAAAATATCTGCCCATTCATTTGAATGGGTCTTACGATGTTCTGTGCCGATGGTCATTTTTTTTTACGCGCCGCTGTCAAAAGGCGGTGCGTAAAAAAGTGCCTGTCACTTCTTCAGACGTAAATGGAACCGTTTTCCATGGACTCCATGGAAAACCAGCTTCAATTACTTCCGTAATGGACGCAGCAAAAGACGCCAGTACAAGCCATTACGGCTGAAATTACGGTGCTGTTTTCTCCTGAAAACAGCACAGTAATTTCAGCCGTAACGGACGCTGCCGTGTGAACATACCCTCAGGGCTTAAAATGTCCGGGAAATAGCCCCAATACATATGTGTCCGCCCCCAAAAAAAGTGTGTATATGAGACAGCATAGCATATCTATAGCACTACGACCCTATACACTATGGATAGGATTAGATACAGTGGCTCAGCAGACAGTATCACACATGATAGGATTAGATACAGTGGCTCAGAAGGCAGTATCACACATGATAGGATTAGATACACAGCTCAGCAGACAGTATCACACATGATAGGATTAGATACAGTGGCCCAGCAGACAGTATCACACATGATAGGATTAGAAACAGTGGCTCAGCAGACAGTACCACACATGATAGGATTAGATACAGTGGCTCAGCAGACAGTACCACACATGATAGGATTATATCAACATATGTCTCAACAGGAAAATGGTAATCAGGGTTAGACCACCAGCAAGTACGGATACAGGCCTCCCTACTGTGGAAATAGAGACTCCAAATTAACTATAGAAAACACTGAGAACAAAGGAGTCATAAACTATTAAGGTAAATTTGCCAATGGCATAGAAAAATAAACTTTATTAGGACAGTACAGATTACATATAATTAAAATTAGACTACAAAATCCAAGACCTGTACACCTCCCAAGTGGCATAAATGAACATAGAGGAAATACCTCTTATAAATGCAGCTCCGGGAAGAAGGAGATCGTTGAATCAAACAAGCAAGGGCTCAAACAAACATATTGTCGGTTCAATGTAATTGAATATCAAATAAAGGCAAAAACGCCAGAATATAAGTGAAATTGGGTCATATATTCATCCAGACTCAGTAACATTATAGGTAAATGATTAAATGCTGGACTCAGAAAATGGCAAAAAAATGTTTACATAAGCCCACATCAAGCAAGATATATCTTCCCAGCAAGTGAAGCTACAAGAGGAAAAGTAAGTAGAAAAGGTATCAGGTAAAAACCTATAGTACTACTAACCCATATAGTTCCTGTGGTTCAGTGACTTCCCGAGTACTCGGGAAGTCACTGAACCACAGGAACTATATGGGTTAGTAGTACTATAGGTTTTTACCTGATACCTTTTCTACTTACTTTTCCTCTTGTAGCTTCACTTGCTGGGAAGATATATCTTGCTTGATGTGGGCTTATGTAAACATTTTTTTGCCATTTTCTGAGTCCAGCATTTAATCATTTACCTATAATGTTACTGAGTCTGGATGAATATATGACCCAATTTCACTTATATTCTGGCGTTTTTGCCTTTATTTGATATTCAATTACATTGAACCGACAATATGTTTGTTTGAGCCCTTGCTTGTTTGATTCAACGATCTCCTTCTTCCCGGAGCTGCATTTATAAGAGGTATTTCCTCTATGTTCATTTATGCCACTTGGGAGGTGTACAGGTCTTGGATTTTGTAGTCTAATTTTAATTATATGTAATCTGTACTGTCCTAATAAAGTTTATTTTTCTATGCCATTGGCAAATTTACCTTAATAGTTTATGACTCCTTTGTTCTCAGTGTTTTCTACATGATAGGATTAGATACAGTGGCTCAGCAGACAGTATCACACATGATAGGATTAGATACAGTGGCTCAGCAGACAGTACCACACATAATAGGATTAGATACAGTGGCTCAGCAGACAGTATCACACATGATAGGATTAGATACAGTGGCTCAGCAGACAGTACCACACATGATAGGATTAGATACAGTGGCTCAGCAGACAGTATCACACATGATAGGATTAGATACAGTGGCTCAGCAGACAGTATCACACATGATCGGATTAGATATAGGGCCCAGCAGACAGTATCATACATGATTGGATTAGATACACAGCTCAGCAGACTGTATCACACATGATAGGATTAGATACAGGGCCCAGCTCGCTGACATTGCGGCTCCAGCGCTGGACCCAGGATAGGTAAGAATAATAATTTTGCTTCTTTATGTGTTACTGATTATTTTTGTGTTTGTGTTTTTTTTACAGGTTCGGTTGTTGGACTTCGGATACGAGGACTTCAATGACGGCGTTTTTTTTATTCTCAATAAAATGGTTAATGAGGGTTGTGTTTTTTTATTTCAATAAAATATTTTTTCTATGTGCTTGTATCTTTTTAAACTTTATTATCACCGCCTTAGTAATGGCCGCTGGCTGATTGACAATCTCCATCACTAAGGCGAGGCTTAATGTTAGCCGGTGCAGAGGCTACACTAACCCCCATTATTACCCCGGTACCCACCGCCACCAGGGGTACTGGGAAGAGCCGGGTACAAACCAGTACCCGACCATCTGTAGTGACGGGCAGGCTGGTAGTATTAGGCTGGGGAAGGCCAAAAACAGTAGCCCTTCCCACCCTTGTAATGCTGCCTGCTGCTGCTGTGTTGTATCTGGCTGGTTATGAAAATTGGGGGGGGACCCGACATCGTTCTTTCCAATTATTTTTTAAATGACGTGGGGTCCCCCCCATTTTCATAACCAGCCAGATACAATAAAGCAGCAGCAGGCAGCATTACCAGGATGGGAAGGGCCACTGTTTTTGGCCTTTCCCCTCCTGATAATACCAGCCTGCGGCCACCCCAGTGGCCGACCATCACTACAGATGGTCAGGTACTGGATGGTACCCGGCTCTTCCCAGCACCCCTGGTGGCGGTGGGTACCGGGGTAATAAAGGGGGTTAGTGTTAGCCTCTGCATCGGCTAACACTAAGCCCCGCCTTAGCAATGGATGCTGTCAATCAGCCGGCGGCCATTACTAAGGCGGTAGTAATCTAGTTTAAAAAAAAACACAAAGACATAGAAAAAATATTTTATTGAAATAAAAAAAAACCCACACAGCCCTCATTAACCATTTTATTAATAAAAAAAAAAGCTGTCATCGAAGTAGTCCTGGAATCCGCCGTAGTCCAACGACCGAACCTGTAAGAAAACACACAAAAAATGATTAGTAACACGTGTGTTAGGGTATGTGCACACACACTAATTACGTCCGTAATTGACGGACGTATTTCGGCCGCAAGTAACGGACCGAACACAGTGCAGGGAGCCGGGCTCCTAGCATCATAGTTATATACGATGCTAGGAGTCCCTGCCTCTCTGCAGGACAACTGTCCCGTACTGTAATCATGTTTTCAGTACGGGACAGTAGTTCCACGGAGAGGCAGGGACTCCTTGCATCGTATATAACTATGATGCTAGGAGCCCGGCTCCCTGCACTGTGTTCGGTCCGGTACTTGCGGCCGAAATACGTCCGTCAATTACGGACGTAATTAGTGTCTGTGCACATACTCTAAGGCTTAGATACAGGGCCCATGTGTGATACTGTCTGTGGGACCCTGTATCTAAGCCTACCACAAGGTAGGCTTAGATACAGGGTCCAGCATACAGTAATCTTATACAGTATAAGATTACTGTGTGCTGGGGCCCTGTATCTAAACCTACAGTGTGGTAGGCTTAGATACAGGGCCCAGCAGACAGAATCACACATGGGCCATGTATCTAAGCCTACCATGTGATTGGCTTAGATACAGGGCCCAGCAGACAGGATCACACAATCTGTGATCCTGTCTCATGGGCCCCCTAAGCCTGCTACATCGTAGGCTTAGGGGTTGTGCAGTCCCTAAACATTGATGGCCTATCCACAGGATAGGCCATCAATAGCTGATGTGTCGCCCGGGACCCGCAAATCAGCTGTTTAGAAGGGGCCGCAGCACTCGTACAAGAGCTGCTTCCCCTTCATTTCACCACTCGCTCACACTGTGAATCGCCGACACGGATTCACAGTGTGACCGGAATGAAGTGACAGGAATGAAGGGGAGCAGCTCTCGTACGAGTGCTGCGGCCCCTTCAAAACAGCTGATTGGCGGGTCCCGGGAGTCGGACCCCGCCAGTCAGGGATAACCTTACCTTCCTCTTCGGCCGCGGCGGGAGTTCTGTCGTCCCGATGCTGTGCGCGGCGGCATAGCGCTGTGACGTCAGGACCTCCGCTGCGATCCGGAACCAGGAAGGTAAGTAAAGTATGTTACTATAGTAACAGGGGCCCGCGGCCCGAGTTACTATAGTAACTTTTTATTGATGTGGTGCGGGGGGCCGTGGGCCCCCCTGGCTTCGGGGCCCGGTCGCAATTGCGACCGCTGCGACCCCTATAGCTACGCCAGTGACCTAAAGACAAGGACAATTGGATTCCATTCAAATATTATTTAAGAAAGGATACAGAAAACCACTAAGGTCACGGCCATTATACAGGACGCCAGTCTGAAATGGCTGATGACTCTTCGGCTTTCGGGCACTTTGTAGACGAGTATGGACTGCCAAAGGTTGTAAAGGCTGGCAAACCCGAATGCAATGAAAGCGCAAATCCGGTGAGTCATTGGATAACGGTAGGTCTAGAAAACAAGCAGACAGAGGTTACAGCAGATCTTATGGAACTAATCACTAATTTACCCTCAGAACTTCCCAATAAATCCTAAATAACGTGTTCTGATATAATAACCACAGAGACATAATGGATATAGAGGTTGGTCTCTTGTTTGTGACTCCTTTCTATTAGACACATCTATTACATGGTCGTCCATTCATTGGAATAAGCCATGTAATACCACTTTATGATGTGGCCACCCGGTGATAACCGCTGATCATGATCACCAGGGGTTCAGCTGATTGCCAGCGGGTCCCTATTTAGTGAAGATGGGACAACCCCATCAATGTAAAACATTTTTTAACTTACCGAAAATGTAGCCATCACGGCTGTCCCGACGCATGATGACCATCCAATTGCCATGAGGATCTTTTAAACCAAGGTCTGACGATCCCGAAAGGCTTCAGCATGGAACATAATGAACTTATAATGTAGAAACGTCAGGCCCAGAGCTGAAAAAGAGAAAATAAGCCAAATAAATCCTGTACCGTGCAAAACGTGTAAAACAACCTAATAACATCTATGACGCGCGGACCAAGCGCTAAACCCAAAAAGAAACCTACAATAATGGACGAGAACATTTATCTGCATCGTCTGATCCGGACAATTATTATCAATTGAAATGAACAAAACATTATTTATTTTTTAGAAAAATCTGATTACTGCTGCATGAAGAGAATATTATAATCACTTCCGTGATTGTTACTTACAGGCAATGGCCATTCCTATGAATCCCATTCTAAACAGGATATTTTCTGCAAAGAAATTTCCCATTTCACTGCAAAACAAAAAAGAAAACGCTCAATGTTAAATAATATGGAAAAATTGTCAGAATTGTTTCATCTTAATAATCAGCAGTCTGATAATCTACAGAACTGAGGGGATGATGTACATCAGTGGGGGGGCATGGCTGTTGATAACAGTCAGGGTGTAGCTAGCAGAGAGCCAGGCCGCACACCAAAAGGCCAAGAAGATGGAGAAGAATCCCGATCCGTTGAACTCCATAATAGTGAAAAGTCGCCAATAAATTAGCAAATCACACTCTGTGTCAATTCACGGAAAGAAAGACCGGGTTGCACTTCCCTGCAGTCCCTGGCGCTCTACCTATGTGTTTCACCGTCATCTAGACAAGATCCTCATAGAACCGCGCGCTGTGATATCTACAACAGAATAAAATAATCAAAATAATCAAAACAGGATGAACAAAAAAATTCACTGAAACAATCAACAAAATAACATTTATTTCCTTAACCCCTTAACGACCAAGGACGAAAATGTACGTCATGGTCGGCTGCTAGTTCCCGCACCATGACGTACATTTTCGTCCGCATTTCAAACTGTCACTCTGTGTAAACCCAGAGTGACAGACCCGCGCTGACAGTTGTCCCCGACAGCTGAGACATCAGTCTTGCCGGACAGCGGACCATCGCCGCTGATTTCGGCAGTTAACCCCTTAAGTGCGGCGACGGATTGCCGTCGCCGCATTTAAGTGGTTTGAAGCACATCAGCAGCCCCCACGAAGTGATCGTGGGGGCTACCGATGCTTGTCACGGCAATCGGAGGTCAGATAATGACCTCCGGGTTGCCATGCACGGAAGCCTCGGAGGAACAGCCTCCGGCCGTTCCTCCTCTGCTTCCTGTCAGTGTGACAGTCACGTCACAATGACAGTTAGAGTACATTACACTACGTGTGTAGTGTAATGTACTCTAGCAGCGATCAAAGCTGCAAGACTAAGTGTCCCCTAGTGGGACAAGTAAAAAAAGTAAAAAAAAGTAATAAAAATGTTTTAAAAAAAGTGTAAAAATAAAAGTTAGAAGTGATATAAACACTAAATGCTTTTTTTCCTATAATAAGACTTTTATTATAGAAAAAAAATGAACACGTTAAAAAAGTACACATATCTGGTATCACCGCGTTCGTAACGAACCCAACTATAAAACTATAATGTTATTTTTCCCGCACGATGAACACCCCAAAAAAAATCAATAAAAAACTACGACAGAATCGCAATTTTTTGGGTCACCACCGCTCCCTAAATAAAGAATAAAAAGTGATCAAAAAGTCGCATGTACCCGAAAATAGTACCAATAAAAACTTCTATCCGTCCCGCAAAAAACAAGCCCTTACACAGCTTTTTTGACTAAAAAATTAAAAAATTATGGCTCTCAGAATATGGTGACACAGAAATTTTTTTTTTTATAAATAAGTCATTTTATTGCGCAAACGCTAAAAAAAAGGACCAAACCTATATAACATATGGTATCGCCGTAATCGTACCAACCCGCAGAATAAATTAAAAATGTCATTGGTGTCAGAATTCCTGTTTTTTGCTCAGGATTGCAAAAAAATTGAATAAAAAGTGATCAAAAAAAATCGCATGTACCCCAAAATGGTACCAATGAAAACTACAGATTGTCCCGCAACAAATAAGCCTTCACACCACTCTATTGATGGAAAAATAAAAAAGTTATGGCTCTTGGAAAGCGGGGAGTGAAAATCTAAAATATGAAAGCAAAAAATGGATCAGTCCTGAAAGGGTTAATTCATTTCTAATGAAAAAACGTATGACCACATGTGGGGTATTTCCGTACTCGGGAGAAATTGCTTTATAAAAAAATGGTTGTTTTTTTCCTCCTTTATCCCTTGTGAAAATGAGAAAATGCAACATTATAGTGGAAAAAATTTTGATATTAATTTTCGCGCCCTAATTCTAATAAACTCTGCAAAAGACCCGTGGGGTCTAAATGCTCACTATACCCCTAGAAAAATTCCTTGAAGGTTTTTCCAAAATGGGGTCACTTTTGGTGGGTTTCCACTGTTTTGGTCCCTCCAGTGCATTGCAAATGCGACATGGCACCGAAAACCATTCCAGCAAAATCATAAATCCAAATGGCGCTCCTTCCCTTCTGAGCCCTGCTGTGGGTCCAAACAGCAGTTTATTACCACATATGGGGTATTGTCGTAATTGGGAGACATTGCTTTACAAATGTTGGGGTGCATTTTCTTCGTTATTCCTTGTAAATAATAAAAATTTCTATGTTGTTTCAGAAAAAAAGTACATTTTAATTCTTACAGACTAATTTTAATATATTTAGTGAAAAACCTGTGTGGTCAAAATGCTAACTATACCCCTAGATAAATACCTTAAGGGGTCTAGTTTTCGAAATGGGGTCGTTTATGGGGAGTTTCTATCATTCTGGCAGCTCAAAGCCTCTCCAAATGTACATTGGGGCCTAAAACATTTTCAAGCAAAATATGAGTCCTGAAAGCCTCCGGGTGTTCCCTTCCTTTGGGGCCCTGCCGTGTGTCCAAACAACGCATTAGGGCCACAATGTGGGTATTTTTGAAAACAGGAGAAAGAGGGTGATAGATTTTGGGGTGTGTTTCTTCATTTTCATGGTCGCTTTACAAAGAAATCGGTCTTCAAACAAATACTTTTATGAAAAAAGTGAAATTATTATTTTTTTCACCTGATATGCATTAAATTTAGCAAAGAACTGTGGGGTCAAAATAATTACTATACCCCTAAATAAATACCTTATGGGGTCTAGTTTTCTAAATGGGGTCGTTTATGGGGAGTTTCTATCGTTCTGGCAGCTCAAAGCCTCTCCAAATGTACAGTGGGGCCTAAAACATTTTCAAGCAAAATATGAGTCCTGAAAGCCTCCGGGTGCTCCCTTCATTTTGGGTCCTGCCGTGTGTCCAGGCAGCGGATTAGGGTCACAATGGGGGCATTTTTGAAAACAGGAGAAAGAGGGTGATAGATTTTGTGGTGTGTTTCTTCATTCTCATGGTCGCTTTACAAAGAAATTGGTCTTCAAACTAATACTTTTATGAAAAAAAGTGAAATTATTTTTTTTTTCACCTGCTATGTATTAAATTTAGCAAAAAACTGTGGGGTCAAAATACTTACTATACCCTTAGGTAAATACCTTAAGGGGTCTAGTTTTCTAAATGGGGTCATTTGTGGGGGTTTCCACCATTCTGACACCTATGAGCCTCTGAAAACCTGGCTTGGTGCCGGAAAACAAAATGTACTTCAAAATTTATAAAATTATTATTCAATTTGTAAGTCCTCTAAATTGCTGAAAATTTATTTTATTTTTTCAAAAGTGCTGCCAAAATGGAGTAAAGAGATAGAAATATATATTTAATTAAAAAAATTGTACAGTATGTGTGTACATATGTGACATATTGCAGTTAAAAATAGGGGAAAATGGTAATTTTTACAAAATTTCTTCCATTTTTCTATTTTTTAATTAATTTCCGCAAATCGTATCAGTCTACTTTTACCACTAAAATAAAGTACAACATGTGACGAAAAAACAATGTCAGAATTACTTGGATATTCAAAACTTTCACAGAGTTATTCTCTGATAAAGTCAGACATACCAGATTTGACAAATCTGGCTTGGTCATTAAGGTACAAACATGCCCGGTCATTAAGGGGTTAACAACATGCCACATACATGTACATGGCAGTCGTTAAGGGGAAGTATGGAGCGAGATCACGTGCTGGGGTCGCTCCATACTTAGCGGGTAATGGCTGTGTAATATAGCCAACACCGCACTGCAACGGACAGAATCAAATATCACTTTGATTATGCCAATTTAACCACTTAGAGGCCACAGTCAATCACGACCACAGCATCTAACACATTAGAATGAGAGGGGCGACCCCCTCCGACGTGCCATTGTCCCCACACGATGCTATCGCGGGATGCCGATGGTTATAATGGCAGCCTGGGGGCCTAATGAAGGGTCTGCCATCTTTGTTCTCCGGCAGGGCTTTATAGGTGGCTGTAAGAATCACAATATACTGCAATCTTTACTATTGCAGTAGATCGTGTGAGCGATCCAATGATCGCTGGTTCAAGTCCACTAGGGGGACTACTAAACAGAATTTAAAAAAAGTTAAATTCCCTCTTCCCATTTTTTCCCTAAAGTAATGTTAAACAAAATATAAATTAGCATAACTGTTATCGCCACATTTGCAAAAGTCCGAACTATTACAATCTGATGTTATCTAACCCACTGAACACAGTAAAAAAAAATAAAAAAATGTTTAAAGCACCCAAATTGCTCTTTTTTGGTCACGTTAGCTCCCCAAAAAATAGAATAAAAACTGACCAAAAAGTCGCATGTACTCCAAAATGGTAACAATAAAAGCTCGCCTCGCAAAAAATAAGCCCTCACATCGCTCTATCTACAGAAACATAAAAAAGTTATGGCTCTCAGATTTTGGCGACGCAAAACTAATTTTTTTAACAAATAGTTTTACAAAGTGGTAAAACATGAAAAAATGATAAATTCGGTATCGCCGTTATCATATTCATCCGTAGAATAAAGTGAACATGTAGTTATTACCGGACGATAGACGCTGTAAAAACGAAAGCAAGGAAGGGGAGTGATAAACGAAAATGAAAAAAAAACGTGTCATTAAGGAGTCAAATCAAGAGAGGGAGTGAGGGAAAGACGCCAAGCTGCAGGGGCCAAAGAGGAGGACGAAGGGCATTACTATCTTATAGGGAGCTCTATAGCCCCCTACCATGTGATCACTGGCCAATCTCTGTAGATCATGATGAAGTGATGCCACCCCCCATTTATTTATTCTTAAAGTGACCCCGCCAGTCAAAGCTCCCAACCGTATGCCCCTGGGGAGCTGAAAAGCTCTATACAGTGATCTGCATGTACTATAATTATTAACACCTTGATGTTGCAACTAATTTTGTCCTTTCAGCTGCAATTATTTTTTTTCGCTTTTGTCTCCCTTCATTGTGACCATGAGCATTTAAAGAAGCACTCCACTTTATTTATTTATTTATTTTTTGCACCCTCCATTTGTGCATTCGTGTGTCAGTGGGGAGCTGGGTGTAGAAATACTTACCGATCCCTGGATCCTGTCGTTTTTCGAGTCCAGGGCCGCGCACGTGATCTTCATTCTGACCTGGTCTGGAATCACTGCTGTTCAGAAAACCTGAAGTCAATGCATTCCTATGGAGCCTCGTTCTGGCCTCGTCCTGGTCTTGTCCTGGCTTCCATAGGAATGCATTGAGAGCCTGAGTTCCGGTTTATTCAAAAGCACCGTGACTCCAGACAAGTCAGAGGGAATATCAGGTGAGCGGCCTTGGACCCGAAAAATACAAAATGCGGGGATCGGTAAGTATTTTGCACACAGCACCCCACTGAAACACCAATGTACAAATGGAGGGTGCAATAAAAAAAAATAAGTGGAGTCCTCCAATAATCTATCTTTATTTTTATTGCTTTTTTAAGTTTTTTTATGCCCTTCATCATTCACCATAAATAAGGTGTTATTGTTCGAGTCTGTAAACTGTTATTGGGGTCAGTAGCTGTCACTATTATTGGGGTCAGTAGCTGTCACTATTATCGGGGTCAGTAGCTGTCACTATTATTGGGGTCAGTAGATGTCACTATTATTGGGGTCAGTAGATGTCACTATTATTGGGGTCAGTAGCTGTCACTATTATTGGGGTCAGTAGCTGTCACTATTATTGGGGTCAGTAGCTGTCACTATTATTGGGGTCAGTAGCTGTCACTATTATTGGGGTCAGTAACTGTCACTATAGTGGAGGCAGTAGCTGTCACTATTATTGAGGTCAGTAGCTGTCACTATTATTGGGGTCAGTAGCTGACACTATTATTGGGGGTAGTAGCTGTCACTATTATTGGGGTCAGTAGCTGTCACTGTTATTGGGGTCAGTAGCTGTCACTATTATTGGGGTAGTAGCTGTCACTAATATTGGGGTCAGTAACTGTCACTATTATTGAGGTCAGTAGCTGTCACTATTATTGGGGTCAGTAGCTGTCACTATTATTGGGGTCAGTAGCTGTCACTATTATTGGTGTCAGTAGCTGTCACTATTATTGGGGTCAGTAGCTGTCACTATTATTGGGGTCAGTAGCTGTCACTATTTTTGGGGTCAGTAGCTGTCACTATTATTGGGGTCAGTAGCTGTCAATATTATTGGGGTCAGTAGCTGTCACTATTATTGGGGGGTAGTAGCTGTCACTATTTTTGGAGTCAGTAGTTGTCACAATTATTGGGGTCAGTAGCTGTCACTATTATTGGGGTCAGTAGCTGTCACTATTATTGGGGTCAGTAACTGTCACTATAGTGGAGGCAGTAGCTGTCACTATTATTGAGGTCAGTAGCTGTCACTATTATTGGGGTCAGTAGCTGACACTATTATTGGGGGTAGTAGCTGTCACTATTATTGGGGTCAGTAGCTGTCACTGTTATTGGGGTCAGTAGCTGTCACTATTATTGGGGTAGTAGCTGTCACTAATATTGGGGTCAGTAACTGTCACTATTATTGAGGTCAGTAGCTGTCACTATTATTGGGGTCAGTAGCTGTCACTATTATTGGGGTCAGTAGCTGTCACTATTATTGGTGTCAGTAGCTGTCACTATTATTGGGGTCAGTAGCTGTCACTATTATTGGGGTCAGTAGCTGTCACTATTTTTGGGGTCAGTAGCTGTCACTATTATTGGGGTCAGTAGCTGTCAATATTATTGGGGTCAGTAGCTGTCACTATTATTGGGGGGTAGTAGCTGTCACTATTTTTGGAGTCAGTAGTTGTCACAATTATTGGGGTCAGTAGCTGTCACTGTTATTGGGGTCAGTAGCTATCACTATTCTTGGGGTCAGTAGCTGTCACTATTATTGGGGTCAGTAGCTGTCACTATTATTAGGCTCAGTAGCTGTCACTATTATTGGGGTCAGTAGGTGTCACTATTATTGGGGTCAGTAGCTGTCACTATTATTAGGCTCAGTAGCTGTCACTATTATTGGGGTCAGTAGGTGTCACTATTATTGGGGTCAGTAGCTGTCACTATTATTGGGGTCAGTAGCTGTCACTATTATTGGGGTTGTAGCTGTCACTATTATTGGGGTCAGTAGCTGTCACTATTATTGGGGTAGTAGCTGTCACTGTTATTGGGGTCAGTAGTTGTCACTATAATGGTGGCAGTAGCTGTCACTATTATTGGGGTCAGTAGTTGTCACTATAATGGTGGCAGTAGCTGTTGCCTCTAGAGGCTCTGGCTGTCACTGCATGGTGGGCTGTGGTTGTCACTTATCAGACCCTCCAATCTACCTACCAACTCTCATCCATTGAATTGGTTGCTATGGTTACTTCTGGGAAGATGTGGAGTCGAAAATTTAGCAGGTAACATTGTCCATAGCAACCAATCAGATCACTTCTTTCAATTTCAAACTTCTCTTAGAAAAATAAAACCAGGAATCTGATTGGTTGCTACGGACAACTCCTGCATGTCTTTTCTATACTAATATTTCTCTATAAAGCAGGGGCCCTGTTGGTTAAGGGGGAGGGGGCACTGTCACATTAACTCCTTCCCGCAAAATGATGTGTCTGGTACGTCGGTATTGCAAGTAACTTACTGCAGTCCTATGTACCAAGCATGTCAGGACTTTAAGCTGTCGCTGTGTAAAGCGACACAGTGACAGAACCGGCAACTCAGCTCTAAAGCAGAGTTGCCGGGCAGGAGATGCTGGCATGGGATCAATCAGATTGGTCCGGTGCCGGCGAGCGCTGTGATTGGCCAGTCTGTACTGACCCACTGTGTCATCATCACGAGTTAGCTCCACTCATTCCCCACCACATAAATATTCTTATTGCCACTATGTCAGCCCCTGACATTTGGGAATTTGTCTATCACTCTATTTTTTCCCAATACGCATGTCCATCGAGCTTAATAGCTCCACGGCAAATTACTCTATCACTTGTTTTTGCCCTCATACGCATGCGCGCTTTGCTATGCCCTCATTGGTCACATAGGGTGGCTGCTTATTGGTGGTGTGGCATGCCCGTCACAGAACGGGGGGCTCGTTCTCTGCTCACTCTGTGATTGGCCCTACGCCAATCAATAGAACATGTGGAGCAACTCCATTACATATTTAAACAGGGCCATCTCGCCGCGCGCTGTCATTAGCCCCGATACCCCTGAAGACCCTACTTCGTAGCGAAACATGTCGGGGGGGCTTCTAATCTAAATTTTAAACACGTGTCCTGCTGACTCTTAGAATTGAACGTTTGGTCTGGTGCTGCGTGCTGCAGCCGTCAGCTCCAGGCTTTCTATACCTTGCACTAAGCTGATTGCAGTCAGCAACGGACTCTAATTTTTAAATTATATGTAGTCTGTCCTTTCTTTGCATAAATTTAATAAATACTTTATTATTTTCTAATTGTTAGTTGGAAAACAGGGCTTCTGTTGCCGGCAGGCAATATATTTATTCCATACCAGCTGATGACCTGGGGTGATGAAGAAAGGTGCAAAGTGTAAGGTCCTTATACCTGCAATGTGGAGATATAGATAAAGCTGCATAAACCAGTCCCAGCCACTGGGGGCAGCAATGTTTAAAGGACATCAGCATGGAGTGGAAAGGTATAGATGGGATTGTACGTGATTCACTGGCTCTGGTTGTACGATACAGTTATGGGGGACGTCCAGTTTATATAACACAATCATAAAAATAACCATTTAAGGCATTGTGATTTATTAGAGGGGAGTCCCTCATTCAGGCTGTAAGCAGGGTAAACCAAACATAACATGCGAGGGAAGCTTTCTTATTGACTAATATAGAAATAAAGACCAGGACACCAAATTTAGTCTTTTGCTGGAGGGTGATCGGCCACAGCTTTTATTTTAACCTCTTAAACCAGAACCGCTTAGCGGTGAAACCCTTATATATTTTTCCACAGCTATCAGGCGTTATGCCAACTGCCAGACTGCCGACGGGCAAATCCACCCTCTTAGCCCCTACTCATACCAGCAAAGTCTCAAAGACCGCCATGAAAGAGCCCTTGTATGCCTACACAGGGTTCCGACCCCCACCCAGCAGAAAGAGTGCCTGTTCAACTCCGCATCCCGTGCACCCTGCCATACCATATGGGGGACAATCTCTGACCAGACGAGTATCATTTCGGAGAAAAAGGAGGAGAAGCGCTCCATATCAGAGCGCATTATCGTCATCAATTCGACCATTCTTAGGAGACAGAGATCATTGCCCCCCGCGTGAATGACCAGTATCACTGGGCCATTAACACCTGAGGTTTACCACTTCTGGAAGGACTTGACACCATTTTAAACCACGTATTCCTCTCCAAGAAATATTGATGTCTCGAAAGCCCAACGCACGGCCACCAGGCCTACAATCAGCCCGCTGGGCGGCCCAGAATATATAAGAATGCTCTAGCATCCAAACTGTGGGCCTAACATGATCAAAAAGAAAAACACATTATGACAGTGTTCTACAATAACAAATCCGGACGTATGTATCTGGCAAAGCAAGAGGAAACACCCGCGATGATAAGGCAGTGGTGGAGAACTGTTCTAAACTGATAAATAGTGAGGGGAGTGCGATCCATATGTACTAGGAACTGGGAGTAATGGAAACGAATGAGTAAATACTCAGAAAGTAAACGCATGGCGCAGACCGCGCCCTGGGTGGCACGCAGGTGAATCCAAACACCGTGGCCAAATACGTCAGTCTTAGATCTTCGTACCCGTAAGATCCCGTACCCGTAATCGAGCAGCCTCAGCGGTTATGATAACATCCGTGTGCTGTAAGCCACCCTGCTTTTTTTTTGAAGGAGGTAATAATTCACTGATTCTAAAGGCTTAAACAAGGCAAGGCTGAAACTGAGGGCCAGTAAAGTCTCGTATGGAGATGAGCACATTTTTGGACTTGCCATTACAAAACGGCAAAGCAAGGGATAGGAAATTGGCCGTCGTGATTCCTGACGAATATGACACTTTTTCCAGTCTGGGTAATTAAAAAGCATTTGGTGACATCCCCCCCCCCCCCCCCAACCCAGTGACTTAAAATAAAAAGCAATACCAGATAAACGTTTCTGTGCGGCTGTGCCAGATATGTTTAAAGCCCTCAAGGATAGAACATATTCAATTGTTACCTCTAAACATAACTTATCCGAAGAAGAAATATTGCGACCTTTCACGACCTGTAATCACTCCAACCACGCCTTAGCGTTTCTCTGCCACGTAGCAGGCGCTACTGATGAACTGACGAGAGACATCAGTTGAGGTCCACCAACTCCCATAAATGATTTGGGCATGAGATGCGGACCCTCTCCGTATTGGGCAGCAAAGCCTGGAATTCGTGCCAGCGAAAACGTGAGAGAGAAAAAGCAACAACATTATTAAGACCAGGAACATGTTTTGATCTAAAATAAATGTTATGTTGTAGACAGCGCAAAACTAAGTCACGTAATAAAGATATAACAGATAGTGAAGAACAAGACAGACTGTTAATACTGGCAACCACACTGGCGTTGTCGGACTAGAAACAAATATGTCGATTTTTGAACATTGGTCCCCAGATTTCGACTGCCACAATGATTGGAAAAAGTTCCAGCAAAGTAAGATTCCGGCAAAGGCCAGCGGCATGCCACGCTGCAGGCCAGGATGATACACCAAGCCGGGCAAACAACTGCTCCAAAACCGCAGGAGCCCGATGTATCTGTGTATAATGATAATTCTGCATTGTTGCCTTCTCCTGACCTGAAACATGTATGTTTGGAAAGATATACTTGGAAAGTATATAGTATATATACTTGGATATAAAGATATAGTTGGAAAGAAAACTACCCCATATGGTAAGGTCCGCTTTTAAGGGTTTGGTGAGACGAATCCGATGCCCAGCTAATTTAACTCCTCGAGTAGCCAATGATAAGCGGACAAAATCCTTCCCATTGGAATGACACGGCAAGCAAAGACCAAAAGACCCAGTAGTGACTTTTACTACTCCACAAAATCCTTCAATCAAGCTAAAAAGTTTCTTAATCTTTCTTCAGGTAACCTGAAAACCATTTCTATGGTGTCAATTTCAATGCCGAGGAAGGACAACCTTGTTATTGGACCTTAGGTTTCTTCTGCAGAAAGAGGGACGCCAAAACGAGATATGAAGAATTGAAATGTTTTTAGCATGTGATGGCCGGTATCCTCATCTGCTGGGGCGACAAATAAGAAATCGTCTGAATAATGAACTGCTGACCGTGAACCAGTCTCATATCTTACCACCCATTACAGAAATGAGCTAAACATCTCGAAATAGTGACATGATATTGTCAAAAATATTTTAATTATCTTTATATGTGTGAACATATATTGCTTTTGTGAAGGTGATTAGAATATGTTTAAAAAGATAACATTTTACATGGACTCCATCTTGTATGGTAGGCATCCATTTTGGATCATTGGAATCTATCTTTTGGCCTGAAGGAGCCATCTTGAGGTTAATAAGTAAAAAGTAAATATCAGCAGATGTCCTGAAGCAATTCTATGTTGTGTTCTTGAATTGAATGTTTTATTACTCTTTTAAGGAGCAGATCAAATAGCCTTGGCCGAATGGACAATGACTGTTTACCATCTCTCAGCCTTGGAAGAAGCCCTCTGTTTAATTAATTTAAACTTATCTGCAGTCTCCATTCTCTAGTGAGATAGGAAGTAGAGACAAATTAACTTGTGTATCTGAAATGTGTGTCCTTCCCATGGGACAAGGTTCAGGCCACCTGGGGCTTGGAGGGTGAAGTATTATTATAATGCATTGAAATAATTCTTATTGGCTGAATCAGAGTCATTATCATATTGTAGATGATTGGCTGAAACCAAAGCCTACACCTTTCCTGTCATTATACCATATGTGGAGTTTTGGGATATTACCATATATAGAATGTTTATGTTTGCAAGTATGAGGTCACCACCTACTCTCATTTTCCTATAAATAAAGATGGATCCGCCCCCTAGGGCAGAGATCGTTTGAACACTGAAGCTGCGTGTCCTGGTCTCTCCGGCCGGCCTCTCCCAGATCCACCATTGAGAGAGCATTCATTAATTAATTTGGAGCTCATAGACAAATGCAGATAATGTCCAACGTTAATGGACATACTAAATTCTGCAGCGACAATATGGAACAGACCATGGGCAACAAAGTATCAAAATAATAGTGATCCTCATAGAAACAGCCTAATAGATGATATCAATCTGGGTGTACTGTCAGCAAGCTACAAGCTGATTCTATATCTGATTTCAGCGCTCCCTGACCAGCGCAACTGCACGATCAAAGGAAACGTAAGAGACCGAGGAATCCTCCAACGAAATCCCATAGTTTACCGAAAGACCTTTAGGAAATGAAAGATGGTGTATAAGGCGGAACTTACCGACTTCCTTCTTTGGAACCACTCCCAACAGAGAAACCCGAAGGTTAGGGAAGAAAGGACCCTCGATTCTATCTAAAGATACTTATTTTGCCAACTTCTCCCTTAAGACCTCCGGCTGCTCCCTAACCGATTTCAAGTTGTCCACAAATAAAGAATGGCTGCTTAGGTTAAATGGGATAAAGAAACCAAAACGTAACTGTGCTGCCGCTGCTCTGTCAGGATACTTATCTAGCCAAGGCCCCATCGTGGTTTCGCTCACTGGGGTCCTTTCCGTCACATTGAGCATTTTGCTTTGAAGGTGTCTCATGTGTTGGGCGGGAACCACGAGATGCTGTGTGTGGACCTCCACATGCGGAGCACCAATGCTTATATTTGCATAATCCTGCAAATTTACAATGGCCTTCATTGAATAACCAGCATGCACCAGGCCTGCGGACGGCCACTGACCCTTGAGGAAAAGGAGCTGATGAGCCACCATGTGGAACCGCCATGTGACTTATAAGCACTATAAATGCTATCCATGTAAATGAAAAGTTCCGAACAGCGTTCAGGGTGGTGCTGACCCATGACACAACCCATAACGGAAAAGGCCGGTATGCAATTATTCATGGTTTTGGCTACTCTGGGTTTTCGATCCTATGGTAAAATTTGGTCGATACATTCCGTGTTTATTTGTAAAAAACACCAAAATTTTGAGAAAATGTGTAAAAATTTAAATGTATCTGCTTATAAGACAGATAGCAACACCACACAAAATAGTTACTAGTTAACTTCCCCCATATGTCTACATTAGATTGGCATCGTATTTTGAACATCCTTTTCTTTTTCTAGGACGTTACAAGGCTTAGAACTTTAGCAGCAATTCCTCACAATTTCAAGAAAATGTCAAAAGGCTATTTTTTAGGGACCAGTTCAGTTCTAAAGTGACTTTGAGGGGCCCATATATCAGAAAACCCCATAAAACTCCCCATTATCAAAACCTAAACCCTCAAAGTATTAAAAATAGATTATAGGAAGGTTTCTAAACCCTGTAGGTGCTTCACAGGAATTACAGCAAAGTGGAGGTGAAATTTACAAATGTAATTTTTTTTGCAGAAAATCAGTTTGAATCCATTTTTTTCTGTAACACAGAAATTTTTACCAGAGAAACGCAACTGAATATTTATTGCCCAGATTCTGAAGTTGTTGGACTGAAGCACAGGCCTCAGAAGCAAAGGAGGACTTAGTCGATTTTGGGGCCTTCTTTTTCTTAGAATATATTTTAGGCACCATGTCAGGTTTGAAGAGGTCTTGTGGTGCCAAAACAGTAGAAACCCCCCAAAAGTGACCCCATTTTGGAAACGACCGAAGGGAAAGAGCACCATTTGAGTTTTGGAGTTCAAATTTAGCTTGAATGGTTTGCAGAGGCCATGTTGCATTTGCAAAGCCCCTGAGGGGAGAAAACAGTGGAAACCCCCAAAAGTGACTTCATTTAGGAAACTACACCCCTCAAGGAACTTAACTAAGGGTATAGTTAGCATTTTGACCCCACAGGATTTTTGTAGAAATTTTTGGAAGTAGGCTGTGAAAATTAAAATCTACATTTTTTTACGATTAAATTTAGCTAAGCCTAAAAAATTTTCATTTCCACAAGGACTAAAGGAGAAAAGGCACCCCAACATTTATAAAGAAAATCCTCTTGAGCACAGCAATACCCCATATGTGGTTATAAACTACTATTTGGACACACGGCAGGGATTAGAAGGGAAGGAGCTCTATTTAGCATTCAGATTTTGCTAGATTGGTTTGCGGCACCCTGTCACATTTGGAAAGCCCCCGAGGGCCCAAAACAGTGGAAACACCTTTATGCACAGACCCGTTTTTTCAGGGGGGAGGTTTTGCACTGATAAGTGGTGACCCTTCTTATGCCACTTTTGCTACACACTCTGCACCTCTTTTGGTATCTCCCCTTCTTTGCAGTTTGGGGAACGATGCCGGTAAAGTGTTGCCCTGGTACAATACGGGCGCCCTCACTTTCAGCAGATGTGTTTGGGCCCTCCCCAACCTGATTTTCAAACACAAGCACCTTGATAATCTCCTCCTGAAAATTAAGGAATGACTCTGTCCGGCCAGCACATTTGCATAGCACGTAAGTGTGATACAATGCCATCTGTACTAATGGCACGGCCACCTTTTTGTACCACACCCTTGTCTTCCGCATTGCACTATACGGCTTCAGCACTTGATCTGAGAGATCAACCCCTCCCAAGTATTTATTATATATAGCCCACGATGCAATCTGGCTTGTGGGTCACCGGGGTGGCACCTCGTACAGGGACAGGGGTTCTGCCGTTTCCATGTATTGTGGTCAAGAGAAGGACATCCCGCTTGTCCTTATACTTGACGAACAACACTTTCTCGCTGCATAATGCACCCCTTTTGACACGTTGCCCAATCAGAGTTTTAGAGCGGCCTCTCTGGTTATTGCGCACCGTGCCGCAGGCTGCAGTATTTCTGGTGGAGAGGTATTTAAATAGTGGGATGCTGATGTAGAAGTTATTCACGTAATGTTGGAGCTCCAAGAGGGGGGGGGGGATTCTGGGGTTCAATCCTGAAGTCCTTCCCTTCATAAACCCAAAACCTGAGCTGCTCTAGCTCAGTTTGTACATTTTTATCCCATACCTTGCCCTCTTACTGGGTAGGTATTGGCGGAATTTTAGCCTACCCATAAAATGTACTAGGGACCAATATTTTTCAGGTAATCCAGGATCTGTCAGCATGCATCTGATCATTTCCATCAGAGTTCTGTTCTTCCTTTCTGCTGCCCCCATTTGTCCCTTTAAATCTGCCGTTCCAATTATCTGCACGTGGATCAGAGATTGTGGTTTTGACCTTTTGTTTAGTCCCTTTTGGAAATGGTTTCTGCTGTTCTGCTTTCCATATTGTACAGTCCTTCTTTAGGTGTCCCTGTTTGTTGCACCTGAAACATTCTCTTCTTTCCTTCTTTTGATATTTTGTCTCTGTAGCTTTAACCCCTTCCCGCCGCAGCCACTTTTGGACTAAATGACTATTCCCGTACTCTGCAGGTGTATGTATATTGCTGTTCATATGTCATTATCTTGATTGTATTCACATTTATTTTTTGGTATATGCCTATCTGTGCAAAAGTTTTATACTTATTGCCTGCTTGAAAACTACTTAGACACTTTAGCATTTTTGGGGGATCATTTTTCCGGATTACTATTTGGTTGTCCTGCTGCGCTAGTGTTCTGATTCCATCTTTGATTTTGCGAGGGTTACGCTATTTTAATATGTTCTATGTTGTCTGCTTGCATTTGTCTATTTGAGTTTAATAAAGGATTTTTTGTATTTCTTCAATTATTTGGTCGTGACTGTTCTTTTCTTTTTTGGTCTAAGTTATTAGTCACTAGGACCACTGATATATTTGGGTTTATTGCTCAGTTGGCTAAACATTTCCCATATGTCTACTTTATGTTTGCATCATTTTTTAAACATCCCTTTATTTTTCTGGGACATTACAAGGCTTATAAATTTAGCAGCAATTTCTCACATTTTCAAGAAAATGTCAAAAGCCTATTTTTTTAGGGAACAGAACGGATCTGAAGTGGCTTTGAGGGCCTTATATATTATGAACCCCTACAAATCACCCCATTTTAAAAACTGCACCCCTTAAAGTATTCAAAACAGTATTTAGAAAGTTTCTTAACCCTTTATGCGTTTCACAGGAATTAAAGCAATGTGGAAGGGAAATTTGCAAATTCCATTTTCTTTGGGCAGAAATGCCATTTTAATCGATTTTTCCTGTAAGACTGAAGGTTTTTACCAGAGAAACACAACGGAATATTTATTGCCCTGATTCTGCAGTTTTTAGAAACATCCCACATGTGGCCCTAGTGGGGTACTGGACTGAAACACCGGCCTCAGCAGAAAAGGAGCACCCAGTGGATTTTAGGGCCTTCCTTTTCTTAAATTATATTTCAGGCACCATGTCAGGTTAGAAGAGGTCTTGTGGTGCCAAAACAAAGGAAACACCCCAAAAAAGACCCCATTTTGGAAACTACACCCATTGAGGAATTCATCTAGAAGGTAGTGAGCATTTTGACCCCACAAGTGTTTTGCAAAAATTAGTACACAATAGATGTTGCAGATTGAATATTGCCCTTTTCCACAGAAATGCCACTTCAGTGCCCAATGTGTTGTGCCCAGCTTGTACCATCGTAGACGAACACCCCATAAATATTTAAGCAGGTTCTCCAGAATACAGTAATATCCCATATGTGGTCATAAATTGCCGTTTGGGCACGCTGCCAGGTTCAGTTGGACCACCATTTGGCTTTTGAAGCGCAGATTTTGCTTGGTTTTACTGTTATTTCAATTTATAATGTGGGGACATATGTAAGCTGGGCGGAGTACATCAGGGTATATGTAAGCTGTGCGGAGTACATCAGGGTATATGTAAGCTGGGCGGAGTACATCAGGGTATATGTAAGCTGTGAGGAGTACATCAGAGTATATGTAAGCTGTGCGGAGTACATCAGGATATATGTAAGCTGGGCGGAGTATATCAGAGTATATGTAAGCTGGGTGGAGTACATCAGGGTATATGTAAGCTGGGTGGAGTACATCAGGGTATATGTAAGCTGTGAGGAGTACATCAGAGTATATGTAAGCTGGGCGGAGAACATCAGGGTATATGCAAGCTGGGCGGAGTATATCAGAGTATATGTAAGCTGGGTGGAGTACATCAGGGTATATGTAAGCTGGGTGGAGTACATCAGGGTATATGTAATCTGTGCGGAGTACATCAGGGTATATGTAAACTGGGTGGAGTACATCAGGGTATATGTAATATGTGCGGAGTACATCAGGGTATATGTAAACTGTGCGGAGTACATCAGGGTATATGTAAGCTGGGTGGAGTACATCAGGATATATGTAAGCTGGGTGGAGTACATCAGGGTATATGTAATATGTGCGGAGTACATCAGGGTATATGTAAGCTGTGTGGAGTACATCAGGGTATATGTAAGCTGGGTGGAGTACATCAGGGTATATGTAAGGCAATTTTTTGTTGGTGTAACATGTACACTCAGGTTGGAATATTTTGATTATCTGATACCATCTTCCAATAAATTCTTAATCTTTCTACAGGTGTTATGGATACCTATGGTCCATTCGTCCAGTTCTATAGTGGAGGTTGTCTATGATGTTCAACTTTGGAAATTGTGGGCTTGTTCCCCCTTTCTCCTGTTGGTTATTACCACATGCGGGCCCTCTGTATGCATGGGAGTGTTACCTTATGTATACGCATTTATATACTTGTTTTTCTTTTCTATATATGGATTTGGCGTCTCGGTATGTCTTCAGCTTTCTCAAGGGGTAGGTATTGGTACTTTTATGCGTACCGGCTCTATTTTTATTCTTATATATGCCTATTGGTATATTCATTTATATATTGGTATGTCTGTATTTCTGTACGATATCATATCTATTTCATGTATATACTATATTTCTTTGTGTACCGACCTTATTTATATTTTTAGTATTACATGGAACTATGGGTGCACTAATTCATATATTTACATGCTCATGTTTATGCCCTATAGCATATTATATATATATTGAATATGCACAAATTCACTTGTTTTATGTTTTATGAAACAAATTCATTATGACATCATATTTACACATATGCACTTTATTCCACAAAATATTTATTATTGGATATGTAATGATGTAGTATATTTTTTTACACATATGGATTTTAGGTCAATCCATGTTTATTGTTGGATATATTATTATGTATTAGACCATCTACATTGATGGATTTCAGGTTACTACATATTTATTATTTCATATATTGTTTTTATATCTGTACACAGATAAGTATATTTTTTCTCCTTTTATATAACACATTTTACAACGATCTGTATTTTGACACTTTCATATAGGTGCCTATTTTTGTCGACTTATACAGCACATTATACAATGATCCACATAAAAAATGTGTGTAAGACTTGTGTATGAGTAGCAGCGGTTTTATGTTTTTCAGGTGCCGTCCTCATCTCTTCTCACATATTTTATTTCTTTTGTATTTTTCTCTTTTTATCACTGTCACGAGCACGCGTGTTCACTCACCTGTATTCACTCTCTGTCTATTATCCTCACTTTATTTATTTATTCTTTTATTTTCAATACTTATGCATACACGAATATATATCTTTACCATTATGGTTTTTTATTGTAAATGAAAGTGAATTTTTAAAGTGTATGGTACTCTTTATATTGATATATATATATGCGTGTAAAGTATAGATTCTTATATTTGTGTTGGTGTATGCACATATATGTATTTATGTATATTCATATGTGATGTTTATGTGCGTGCTATAGGCGTCTAGAAAGTATGTATGAACTGCCTTGGGATATACCCTGGTATTCGGTATTTTTTTAAACTTTGCCAGCTGTGTTTCATCGCTGAGACATGGTCTCTACTCCTTCGGGGTGAACTGTCTCAGCGATGTATACGGCATCCCTAGCTTGCATACGTCTATTGTCCCTTGTTTGGGCTTCTGGCATATTTGCCAGGCTCTAAGATGGCCACTGACCTCTCCCTACATAACAAGTATGGCCACGCCAGTCCCTCCCTTTAGTTCTTTTGCGGCGCGCACGCGCAGTGCGTACTCTGATGCGGCTGATGTCTATGGGCATGACTTCCGGCGCTCGGATGAACGCCGGTGCGCATGCGCAACGGAGGCATAATGGCGTCCGCAAACACGAGTGCAGCTCCTTTCATCTGTCCACATCTCTGATCTCTGCAGCATGGTAGGTGTAACCTTGCCTGTGATTATAATGCCCATATGCTGTGCACACTTTGTGTCTATTGGACATTGACATAATCCCCTCCCTTTGTATCTCATACTTAAAGTGACCATTATCCCAGCAGTCAATACCCCTTGAGAAAGCTGACGGCGAAACGCGCGTCGGGGGCGGTCAGTGTGGAGTTATCTTGTGTGAGATCCATCATGCAATCCACGGGTTTGTGCAGTCTTCTTAATTTATGAAGTAGGGCAATTTTTGGGTGCAATTGTGCAGTCGTAGCCGTGTATTTTCACACGTATGCACAATGTTGTGCTCTTTGGTTAGGTGCATAGTATATCTATAGCCTCTTCAGCAGTTTAACAAATTGACTCATTACACATCCTCTTTGGATGTAGACCTCTGCACTTTACCACATCACAGGATGTTTATATTGTGTTAGCTTATAACTTGGATTATTTACGCAGTTCCTCCACACTCTCCTTTTTAAATTGTGTGCAATACTGTTTTTATCTCTTCATGGCCAATGTGTTATTTGCATTTCAATAAAGTTTGTTTTATACTGTCATGGTACATAATTTGTGCTATGTGTCGCTCATTTTTTGGATTTACTAGTAGTCTTCACAGTCTGGTATAGGTATTGACATATGTCAGCTGGGCGGAGAACATCAGGGTATATGTAAGCTGTGCGGAGTAAATCAGGGTAAATGTAAGCTGTGCGGAATACATCAGGGTATATGTAAGCTGTGCGGAGTACATCAGGGTATATGTAAGCTGGGCGGAGTATATCAGGGTATATGTAAGCTGTGCGGAGTACATCAGGGTATATATAAGCTGTGCGGAGTACATCAGGGTATATGTAAGCTGTGCGGAGTACATCAGGGTATATGTAAGCTGTGCGGAGTACATCAGGGTATATGTAACCTGGGCGGAGTACATCAGGGTATATGTAAACTGTGCGGAGTACATCAGGGTATATGTAAGCTGGGTGGAGTACATCAGGGTATATGTAAACTGTGCGGAGTACATCAGGGTATATGTAAGCTGGGTGGAGTACATCAGCGTATATGTAAACTGGGCGGAGTACATCAGGGTATATGTAATCTGGGCGGAGTACATCAGGGTATATGTAAGCTGTGCGGAGTACATCAGGGTATATGTAAGCTGGGCGGAGTACCTCAGGGTATATATAAGCTGTGAGGAGTACATCAGGGTATATGTAAGCTGTGAGGAGTACATCAGGGTATATGTAAACTGGGTGGAGTACATCAGGGTATATGTAAGCTGTGCGGAGTACATCAGGGTATATGTAAGCTGTGCGCAGTACATCAGGGTATATGTAAACTGTGTGGAGTACATCAGGGTATATGTAAGATGGGCGGAGTACATCAGGGTATATGCAAGCTGTGCGGAGTACATCAGGGTATATGTAAGCTGTGAGGAGTACATCAGGGTATATGTAAGCTGGGCGGAGTACATCAGGGTATATGTAAGCTGTGCGGAGTACATCAGGGTATATGTAAGCTGTGAGGAGTACATCAGGGTATATGTAAGCTGTTCGGAGTACATCAGGGTATATGTAATCTGGGCGGAGTACATCAGGATATATGTAAACTGTGAGCAGTAAATCAGGGTATATGTAAGCTGTGAGGAGTACATCAGGGTATATGTAAGCTGTGCGGGGTACATCAGGGTATATGTAAGCTGTGCGAAGTACATCAGGGTATATGTAAGCTGGGCGGAGTACATCAGGATATATGTAAACTGTGAGCAGTAGATCAGGGTATATGTAAGCTGTGAAGAGTACATCAGGGTATATGTAAGCTGTGTGGAGTACATCAGGGTATATGTAAGCTGTGAAGAGTACATCAGGGTATATGTAAGCTGTGCGGGGTACATCAGGGTATATGTAAGCTGTGCGGAGTACATCAGGGTATATGTAAGCTGGGCGGAGTACATCAGGGTATATGTAAGCTGGGCGGAGTACATCAGGGTATATGTAAGCTGGGCAGTACATCAGGGTATATGTAAGGGGCTATCACTATTTAATGCACACTCCTTCTGCAGCATTCTTTGACCCGTCTGCGTCCTGATGGGAACGGGTTTTCACCCACCCACCTACCTAGTGAGTATGGCCTTTTTTGTGGTTTTGATATTTATGTCCCATTTTTTCTGTTTGTGTTTTTAAATTAGGAACGAAAAGTTCTGGTTAGGGACTCGCAAGGCACTGGGGACCCTTGACGTTGGGTTGCGAGCTTTGCGTATTTTGGCCAAAATAACAACTAATACCCCATGTTTCATGGATATTTCTTACTACGTATACTACACTTTTTTTCAGGACGCAGCCGGGTCTTATATGCTGGGAGGGCATGATGTGCTGGCGTTTGGTTTGGAATGCAGAGCAGCCCGCTTTAGCTAACACTAGCGGCGTTACAAATAGGCTGTTATTCGGCAAGATACGCCATGCCTGACGACCAGCACATTATCCCTCCACGTATTACACATAGTACTGACACCCCATGTACTGTTCACAGCACTGACCCCTATTCATCACATTTATTTATTTATTTTTATTACATTATTACACAGTTCTGACACTTTCATTCATACATATTTATTTTTTACCATCCATTCACACCCTAGCACTACACTGACACTCATTTATCGCACACCTTTGAGCACTTAGTTTGCCACTCCCCTCAAGACTAGTGGGAGGGGCTATCACTATTTAATGCACACTCCTTCTGCAGCATTCTTTGACCCGTCTGCGTCCTGATGGGAACGGGTTTTCACCCACCCACCTACCTAGTGAGTATGGCCTTTTTTGTGGTTTTGATGATATTTATGTCCCATTTTTTCTGTTTATATGTAAGCTGGGCAGTACATCAGGGTATATGTAAGCTGGGCAGTACATCAGGGTATATGTAAGCTGGGTGGAGTACATCAGGGTATATGTAAGCTGGGTGGAGTACATCAGGATATATGTAAACTGTGAGCAGTAGATCAGGGTATATGTAAGCTGTGAGGAGTACATCAGGGTATATGTAAGCTGTGAGGAGTACATCAGGGTATATGTAAGCTGTGCGGGGTACATCAGGGTATATGTAAGCTGTGCGGAGTACATCAGGGTATATGTAAGCTGGGCGGAGTACATCAGGGTATATGTAATCTGGGCGGAGTACATCAGGGTATATGTAAGCTGGGCAGTACATCAGGGTATATGTAAGCTGGGCAGTACATCAGGGTATATGTAAGCTGGGCAGTACATCAGGGTATATGTAAGCTGGGTGGAGTACATCAGGGTATATGTAAACTGGGTGGAGTACATCAGGGTATATGTAAGCTGGGCAGTACATCAGGGTATATGTAAGCTGGGTGGAGTACATAAGGGTATATGTAAGCTGGGTGGAGTACATCAGGGTATATGTAAACTGGGCGGAGTACATCAGGGTATATGTAAGCTGGGTGGAGTACATAAGGGTATATGTAAGCTGGGTGGAGTACATCAGGGTATATGTAAGCTGGGTGGAGTACATCAGGGTATATGTAAGCTGGGCGGAGTACATCAGGGTATAATAGGATGATGTAATAATGGGGTGAATATCCATGGATTGGTGGGGTCGCTTCATGCACAGGCCGGGATTATTGGGGATTATACAGAATATCTGCGCTCCAGTATCACCTTATATGTGACTTCTTCATTAGTCCTATAAGCCGCACAAGGCCCTAAAGTTTCCTCATCTCCGCTGCATCTACGGGGTCACCTGTGGGGTCCAGTAAATGATGATGTGGGGTATTTAGTGAAAAACGACTGGACCTAAAATATGAGTCTGGGCCGTCATTCAGCGTGATTGCGTTCTGAGAGTCATAACGTGTTATTTTCCGGTGACGGCGCTGTGCGAGGGATCGGTTGTTGGGGAACGAGCTGTCATTTTTATTGGTTCCATTTTGGGGTAAATACATTTTTTTTATCGCTATTTATTATATTTTTTGGGAGATGAGGAAACCAAAAAACAGCAATTCTAGCGCGGTTTTGTTTCTTCTTTTTTACAGCGTTCACCGTGCGGTATAAACAACATGTGACCTTTATTCTGCGGGGCGATACGATTACAGCGACACCAAATTGATATCGTTTTTTTACGTTTCACTATTTTCCCACAATAAAAATCCTGTTTTGGTGTCGCCATTTTCTGACAGCCGTAACTTTTTTATTTTCCGGTTGATATCGCTGCGGGAGGACTTGTTTTATGCGTGATGAACTGTCGTTTCTATTGGTGCAATTCTGCGTTACTCGCGACTTATTCATCACTTTTTATTACATTGTTTTTGAGACAAGACGACAAAAAAATAAAATGCTGTCATTGTTTTTTATTTATTTTTTTACGGTGTTCACCGTGCGGTAAATAATGTGATATTTTCATCGTTCAGGCCGTTGTGAACGCGGCGATACCTATAATGTAACGTTCTTTTCATGTTGTGCCGCCTCCAGCGCTGCATTTATATCTTTCTCTATGTTGGGTCTCATTTTATACCGTTTCCTCAGCAGAAATAAGCTGCTGTTCAGACTGGAGCTGTCGTGCAGCTTTTGCAGCGCTGTCATGTATGATGTGGATACGTTGCTCGAATCAATGGCCTCGAACCTGTGGCATCAAATTGAT
Organism: Rhinoderma darwinii; assembly: GCF_050947455.1. Lineage (NCBI taxonomy): Eukaryota > Metazoa > Chordata > Amphibia > Anura > Rhinodermatidae > Rhinoderma > Rhinoderma darwinii. The sequence continues at coordinate 1,004,110 of NW_027461831.1, forward strand.
ACCTGAGGAGGCTGTAAAATCAGGCACTTGGGGCTATAATTATCTGCAGCTACCCGTGATAATCCGGGCATAGCAGGACCTGCGACTCATCCGCGCCGATGGGGGGTTCAGAGTCAGTTTCTGACAGGCGATGACAGGTCTGATGACAGGTCTGATGACAGGCGATGACAGGTCTGATGACAGTCTGATGACAGGTCTGATGACAGGTCTGATGACAGGCGATGACAGGTCTGATGACAGGCGATGACAGGTCTGATGACAGGTCTGATGACAGGCGATGACAGGTCTGATGACAGTCTGATGACAGGTCTGATGACAGGTCTGATGACAGGCGATGACAGGTCTGATGACAGGCGATGACAGGTCTGATGACAGGTCTGATGACAGGCGATGACAGGTCTGATGACAGGCGATGACAGGTCAGATGACAGGCGATGACAGGTCTGATGACAGGTCAGATGACAGGCGATGACAAGTCTGATGACAGGTCAGATAACAGGCGATGACAGGTCTGATGATAGGTCTGATGACGGGTTTGATGACAGGCGATGACAGGTTTGATGACAGATGATGACAGGTCTGATGACAGGCGATGACAGGTCTGATGACAGGTCTGATGACAGGCGATGACAGGTCTGATGACAGGTCTGATGACAGGTCTGATGACAGGCGATGACAGGTCTGATGACAGATGATGACAGCCGATGAGAGATCTGATGACAGGCAATGACAGGCGATGACGGGTCTGATGACAGGCGATGACAGGTCTGATGACCGTAGTTGTTTTTTTTTATATTTCAACTGAACAATAGGAGCGGAGCGTCCACCAGTGACCCTGCTGTATTTAAAAGTGGGGATACCCTACCTACCTACCAAATTCTAAATGAGAGGTGTCATTGCTACCTAACCAGGATCTCGGGCAGTGGGCAATCTAGGGGTATACAGTATAATAACTTTATGGTGGTCCCTGTCTATTTATCTGGTCCCAGTCCTGATAATTGATCTCTGGTCCCTGCAGTAATGGCCCCCACACGTCCTCTCTGGATAGTCAGACATTGTGGGAGAATAAGACTGGGACAGACAGCAACCGACATCAGTAACAACATCAAGATGGAGAATACCAGAGATAACACATCATCACCAGAGGAGCTGCACAGGGATAACAACTAATAGTTACTACAGCGCCATCTACTGTCAGTGAGAGATAGTTCCTCCAGCATTCAGCTGCAGATGTTGTAATATTCCAGCATATGTACCCTGCCATTACCGGCGGAGCCGCTTTACTAGCAGAGACTGCGTTAGGGGTGGAGAGCTTCTCTAAGGCTGCGTTCATATGTATCAGTTGCATCAGCATCAGTTTTTTTTTGTCTCTCAAGTGATTACAACTGATGCAAAAACGTATGAGTCGCCATCAGGCTTTTTCACAATTTTTACTACAAAAGCGTCAGTTGTCATCAGTTTCTTACCATCAGTATTTTACATCCGTTTTTACCACAATGGTTCACCAAAAAGGTGGTCCAGGGTCTGAAAATGTGCCATAGTTTGTGATAGATTAGATACATGATAGATTAGATACTTCTTGTGTTTAATGTCAGGGCTCTCCTTCTCTGCTCCGGCCTTGGCGCTACACTGAAGTCTGACACACACATTGTAATATCACGTGTGTCATATTCAGTGCAGCGCTAAGGCCGGCGCCAAAAGAGAGCCCAGAAGGCAGCTGCCGTCCACTGACCTCAGATCAGGTCTACGGAGCAGCCATGGGAGCCTGAAAAGACGCCAAACACTCACTATATCTTCAAGGAGTAGATTGTTTTTGGCACCTTTACAGATACCCACAGTGCCCTCTGTATATAGTGCCACACACCCCTGTAGATAATGCCACAGTGACTTCTTAATATAGTGCCACACCCCCCTTTATATAGTGCCCCACATGCCCCTGTATATAGTGCCACACATGCACCTGTAGATAATGCCGCAATGCCCTCTATATACAGGGGGTACTGCGCCAATATATACAGGGGGTACTGTGTCATTATATACAATGCCACAGTACCCCCTGTATATGATGTCACACAGCCCCCTGTAGATGGCGCCACACAGCGCCCCATGTAGATTGTGCCACATAGCGCCCCATGTAGATTGTGCAACATAGCGTCCCCCTGTAGATAGCGCCACCCCCACTGTATATAGTGCTATCCCCCTTCCCCTGTAGATAGCACCACTGAAGCTCCCTCCAGCAGAGGAATCCCCGGCCAGAGCATCGCCAACGCTGTGGCCGGGGATTCCCTCTCGGAGGACCCCATGACGCCACTGTCCATATATGGACAGTGATGTCAGGAGTTACTCCCTAAATGGAATCCCCGGCCAAAGCATCGCTGACGGCTACTCCTTGAGCGGAATCCCCATTGCCGACTCTGGCCGGGGATTCCACTCCAGGAGGAGCCCCTTACATCAATGTCCATATATAGACAGTAACCTCAGGGGTTTCCCCTAGGAACGGAATCCCCGGCCAGATCATCGGCAACGGGGATTCCGCTCAATCAGTAGCCACTGACATCACTGTCCATATATGGACAATGATGTCAAGGGCTCCCCCGAGCACAGCACTTAACCCTTTCAGGACCAAGGGTCCTCGATGCCTCAATGACCAGCCCCATTTTTTCAAATCTGACATGTGTCATTTTATGTGGTAATAACTCTGGAATGCAAAGCCTATCCAAGCAATTCAGAGATTGTTTTCTCGTGATATATTGTACTTTATGTTAGTGGAAAAATTTGGTCAATAAATTCGTAGCTTATTTGTGAAAAACGCCAAAATTTAAAGAAAATTTGCAAAAATTATAATTTTTCTAATTTTAAATGTAATCTCCATTGTAAAATAGATAGTAATATCACATAAAATGGTTGGTAATTGACATCCCCCATATGTCTACTTTATATTTGCATTGTTTTTTGAACATTATTTTATTTTTCTAGGACGTTACAAGGCTTAGAACTTTAGCAGCAATTTCTTACATTTTCAAGAAAATTTCAAAAGAATATTTTGTCAAGGACCAGTTCAGTTCTGAAGTGGCTTTGAGGGCCTTATGTACTAGATAGACCCCATAAATCACCACATTTTAAAAACTGCACCCCTCAAAGTATTCAAAACAGCATTCAGAAAGTTTATTAACCCTTTAGGCGTTTCACAGGAATTAAAGCAAAGTAGAGGTGAAATTTACAAATTTAATTTTTTTGGGCGAAATTAATGTGTAATACCTTTTTTTCTGTAACACAGAAGGTTTTACCCGAGAAATGCAACTCAATATTTATTGCCCAGATTCTGCAGTTTTTAGAAATATCCCACATGTGGCTCTAGTATGATAATGGACTGAAGCACCGGCCTCAGAAGCAAAGGAGCACCCAGTGGATTTTGGGGCCTCCTTTTTTTAGAATATATTTTAGGCACCATGTCAGGTTTGAAGAGGTCTTGTGGTGCCAAAACAGTGGAATCTCCACAAAAGTGGTTTGGGAAACTACACACCTCAAGGAATTTATCTAGGGGTATAGTTAGCATCTTGACCAGACAGGTCTTTTGCTATATTTATTGGAATATGTCTGTGAAAATTAAAATCTACTTTTTTTCTGAAAAAATATAATGTAATTTTTACAAGGAATAAAGAATAAAAAGCACCGCAAAACTTGTCAAGCTATTTCTCCCGATTACGGCAATACCCCATATGTGGTAATACACTGCTGTTTGGACCCATGGCAGAGCTCAGAAAGGGATTTGGCTTTTGGAGCGCAGATTTTGCTTGGTAATAGTTCTGTTTGGGGTTTTGCTGGTATTTCAGTTTATAATGTGGGGGTATATGTAAGCTGGGCAGAGTACATCAGGGCATAATAAGGGGGTAAATAAAAAACTCATAGATTTGTGGCCGGTGTCGCACTGATAAATGGTGCCCAATCTTATCCGCTTTTGGACACTGCACAATTTCTCTCGCTATATTCTGAGCGCCAGAACTTGTTTGTTTTTTTTTTCCACCGGAGCCGTGTGAGGGCTTATTTGTTACGTTACAATCTGTAGTTTTCATTGGTACCATTTTAGGGTACATGTGATTTTTTGATCACTTTTTATTTGATTTTTTTGGCAAGCAAAGTGACAAAAAAAACCATACATTTTGACAATGTTTTTGTCCTTTTTTTTACAGTAATCACTGTGCGCTATAAATGACATTTTACTTTATTCTGCATGTCGGTACGATTACGGCGATATAGTTTTTTTACGTTTTGTGGCGTTTGCGCAATAAAATCACTTTTCTATAAAATTATATATTTTTTGTGGCACCATATTCTGAGAGCCGTAATTTTTTTATTTTTCAGTCCAAAAAAGCTGTGTAAGGGCTTGTTTTTTGCGGGACGGGTTGTAGTTTTTATTGGTATTATTTTGGGCTGCAAATCTTTTTGATCACTTTTTATTCTATATTTTGGGAGGGGTGATTGACAAAAAAAAAGTGATGCTAGTATTGTTTTTTAATTATTTTTTGCGGTGTTCACCGTGCGGGAAAAATAATATCATTGTTTTATAGTTGGGGGCGTTACGAATGCGGTGATACCAAATATGTGTACTGTTTTAACGGTTTATTTTTTTTCCTATAATAAGAGACTTATTATAGGAAAAAAAGCTTTTTTTGTAGCTTATAACTTGTTTTTACACTTGTATAAAACATTTTTATTACTTTTTTTTTTTTTACTTGAAGACCTGCAGCACTGATGGCTGCTATAATACATTACACTACACAGGTAGTGTAACGTATTATAAACTGTCAGTGTGACGCTGACAGTCACACTGACAGGAAGCCTATGAGGATCAGCTGGTCCGTAGAATGGCAGACTGTTGTATGGCCTCCGGTTTTGCCATGCAACTGACGGCAGCACCCGCAATCAGTCCTCGGGAAAGTTTGTTGTAGCAACAAACTTTCCAGTTTGTTGCTACAACAAACTTTCCCTGCGATCACATGATCGGGACCTGAACCAATCAGGTTCCGGTCATGTCTCCGGGACCAGAGGCAGGGGATAACAGCGCAATCCGGGTGTCAGCACTACTCTGAGACACACGGATCGCGCTTTTAACACCCACTGTAAATTCACGTCGGCGCTGCACGGAGCCGCAGACACTGACACAGCCGGCGTCCGAGCGCTTTTCACAGCGCTATGCCGGCTGGAACAGTGATCTGTATATTCACGCCCTGGCTGCACAGGGTATGTACGAAAAGGACGTGGCTATACAGATTGTTGGCATGAAAGAGTTAAAGTAGCGCTGTGCCCAGGGGAATTCTCGGCGAGCGGAGGAGCTCCCTCTGCTCCTCCACTCTGAACTAATTCTCAAGCAGGGACCTGATCACAGTTGACAGCTAGACATACCCCCAGGCGCACAGAGCAGCGGGCACACCGCCCGGAATCCGGAACTGTCCCGTTGAATCCGGGACGGGGGGAGGGTAGTCGTCAGGCTTTCCACCTGGAGCGGAATCCCCAGCAATACTATGACAGAGGATTCCGCTCCTAGCTCACGACCACCTTCCCGCCGGGTGCTGCCGAAAGGTGGATGCGGCAGCACCTGGCGTTCATCCGACCACAATTAAAATAGATAGGATACGGCGCCGGACCTCCATGGGATTCAGCTCCCAGGGAGGTCCGGCACCGTACGGCGCCAAAACTGATATGCCCTGTGCCAGAACAGATCCCATAGAAAGCTATGGCATCCGTTCTAGCATCAGTTTGCCTCCTGCTTTTCTTCAACACACCGGGTGGTAAACTGAAGCTGACACCGGACATATGTGAACGGCCCCTAAGACAGCTTTTAAGGTGGATAATACCTCAGAGTCATTAACCCCACGCACCCCAGGCCCCAGTGTATGGGAACTCACCAGTACCAGTTGAAGTGGATGGGGATGGTAAGGGGACCACCGGAGTCGTCATCGGTATGACCGGTGCCTGAGCATTGTGCTGCATCACCGCAGCGGTAATAGAAAGTGTGTGGAAAATCAATAGAAGTGGGTGGGGAAGCCGTCTGATCAAGGAAGTGGCTGAGCCAACCTTCCCCTTCTGTTAGGATACGAGCCCTAAAGGCTATCATTAAATCACCATCAGCAGCAGCCATGGCACTCTGTTCTGGACAGGGCAGCGGTACCTCAAAACTCGCCTCCAGGATCCCAGTGGAAAGAGGAAGACGCACTATAAAGAAGACAATTTAAGCCCTTTGCTTGTGGGCAAAGTCCAGTACAAAACCTCTCTCTATTGGCCCATGAGTGTGGCCAGTACCCTCAGACAGCATAGAAGGGTAAGCTTCTTTATATGTTGCACCCATATGCTAATTAGAGATAATGGAAGAGGAGAAAACTTTATTAACCCCTTCACAACCTGCCCATAAATTAAAACCGCATTTAAACCTTTCTCCCCTAACAGTCAGTGTGCACTGGATGCCCTTCAGGACCCTCACCCATTAATAACCTCACCCAGGGGCGTAGCTAAGGCTCATGTTCCCTGGTGCAAGAATTCAGCTTGGACCCCCCTACTCCTCCAGACCCCTGCGCACGTTTATGCCCGACAGTGGGAGGCGTCGGCTTCTTTTTCCCGCGAGCAGTAAAACTGCCTCGCGGGAAAAAGAAGCGACATGCCCTATCTTCGGGCGCTTCCGCCTCTGACCTCCCATTGACTTCAATGGGAGGCAGAGAAAGCGTATTCCGCTGTGTTTTATGCCCGCGGCGCTCAATGGCCGCGGGTGAAAAACGCAGCGAGAAACTCCGCGGAAATCGGCGTGCAGGGAGAGGAAAATCTGCCTCAAACTTCCAAACTGAATTTTGAGGCAGATATTCCTCCTGCAAAATACTCCGTGTGAACAAAGCCTTATAGTGTAAAAAATATATATTTATTTTTTTCATAAATCAGAATTTTGCTACAATAACATTGAGACGTTCTTATTCCTCCAGGTTCATGAGGACAGATCTATGGAAGACTCAGGATTATTATTATTGACAGTAATGAAGACAAAAACAGGTTTCAGGTGGTAGAAATAAGTCAAATGACTTTACTAAACCGTTTTATAAGCCAACAAACAAGGACCATGAGGATAGTAAACAGTCCGCTGCTTCTTTCTCCTTGTGGTAAGATGATATTTGGGAGGAAGGTTGGAGGTGGTGGATGTCTTGGCACTTGGTTGTATTTCTGGAGCCTCTGCTGTTTGAGATGTTCCTGCTCCGCTGTGACGTGCCATTCCACCTCGCTGTAGAGTCCGCTGGTCATAAACGGTTCTTGTAGTTCTTTCTCCCCATTTGTAAGATTTTTTTTTTGAGAAAGGTTGGAGCTGATGGACGTCTTGGCACTTGGTCGCCATCTCTGGAGTTCATCAGTTTAGGATGTTCCCAGAGAAGTTACTGCTCGGCTGTGACGTGCCATTCCACCTCATCTCTAGTGTCCACTGTTTATAAACGGTTCTTGTAGTTCGTCCTCCCTGATGTAAGATGATATATGGGAGATAGGTCGGAGATGGTGGATATCTTGGCACTTGGTCGCCACCTCCAGATCTTCTGCAGTTTGGGATGTGATAACTGCTTGGCTGTGGCGCGCCATTCCACATCATTGTATAAAACTGGAAATAAGAGAAAGTAAATCTGTAACTATATGGACAAATCTTCTAATATTTCTAAAACATTATTAGATGATAATGGAGACAGTAGTGACCATAACAGCTGAACCCAGTGGTAGTAGTCATCATTGTCTGGGCAAGGTCCAAGGGGGCAGAGGGTGGGTAGTGGACTGGTTATTTCCTCACATTTATGGGGCGGGATCCCCTTTTAACCCGTTAGTGACCGGCCCATAGTGTTTCTTTAAAACAGACAGGCATCTGTGTGGTCTGATGAAACCGTCTCACGTCACCGTCCACGATGATCCTCTTTATACTCCAGAGTCCTGGTTCTTCTCCCTCTTGGAGATGGTGAAGCTTTTTTGGGTAATTGTTATAGATAAACTCTAAGAAAAGAAACACATATCCACATTATAAACCCCATGATTGTAGAGATGAATAATAATGTTATTACGAGGTCCGGTATACGAGGTGATAATGAGGTGACGTCTACTGACCTGCATATTCTGATAGTAGCTCAATACATTCACCAGCATGAGGACCAACGTCGACCACTCTATGATCTTTGCTGTCATTTCAATGATCTGTGAAAAAATATCAAAATTAATACATTAAAAGTTGCACAAAACAAGAACTTTCCACCCGGGCCGAGGTTTTGCTGCATTCATGTTTATTGCATGGAGTCATGTGACTGACGGCGATGCCAAAACGGACCTGACCCATTGTCATGTGACACCACATCCATTACATTGCGGACGTCACGACTACCATGATGCTGAGAATAAGCACAAAGATTATAGGTCCAATTGTTTTCCTATAGAACGGCTTCTAGGGGTGCAAATAAAATCTATACAATGATCCAGAATTATTGATAATCTCATTAGTGCCGGATTAAAGGAATTTTACATTCACTGGTTTGTACCAGCGGCTCAGCATGTCAATAACTTATGTATGAGATATACTGTACATACCTTTACACATTGATCTCCAGCGCACAGGTAGGTGTATACGGATACCCTACTTCCAATGACTGGTGGGTTATTATATAGGAAAATAACGCTTATTATGTTTAGTAAGTGTCCTATACAATTTACTACACTTTTATGTAAGATAAATGTTAATATAATAAATATACAGTATAGCAAGGACAGTACCGCTGCTTTCTATTCAGTATCTTCCTGAAGCTGAACAATGTTACCAGATGGCGCTGTGTTACACCAGCATTTCGCCATCTGACGGCGGAGATCAGAAAATAAAGGGAAATGATCACCTCAGGATCTGATGTTCCCTACATGTGAACCTAAAGACAAGTACGGTTGGATTCCATTCAAATATTATTTAAGAAAGGATACAGAAAACCACTAAGGTCACGGCCATTATACAGGACGCCAGTCTGAAATGGCTGATGACTCTTCGGCTTTCGGGCACTTTGTAGAGGAGTATGGACTGCCAAAGGTTGTAAAGGCTGCCAAACCCGAATGCAACGAAAGCGCAAATCCGGTGAGTCATTGGATAACGGTAGGTCTAGAAACCAAGAAGACAGAGGTTACAGCAAATCTTATGGAACTAATCACTAACTTACCCTCAGAACTTCCCAATAAATCCTAAATAACGTGTTCTGATATAATAACCACAGAGACATTATGGATATAGAGGTTGGTCTCCTGCTTGGGACTCCTCTCTGTTAGATGGAGCAGACACACATCTACTACATGGTCGTCCATTCATTGGTATAAGCCATGTAATACCACTTTAATGTGTGGCCACACGGTGATAACCGCTGATCATGATCACCAGGGGTTCAGCTGCCGGAAACACAGTGATCAGCTGATTGCCAGCGGGTCCCTATTTAGGGCAGATGGGACAACCCTATTAACATAAAACATTTATTAACTTACCGAAAACATAGCCATCATGGCCGTCCCAACGCATGATGACCATCCAATTGCCAGGAGGATCTTTTGAACCAAGGTCTGACGAGGCCCAAAGGCTTCAGCATGGAGCATGATGAACTTGTAATGTAGAAACGTCAGACCCAGAGCTGAAAAAGAGAAAATGAGCCAAATAAATCCTGTACCACGTGTAAAACAACCTAATAACATCTATGAAGCGCGGACCAAGCGCTAAACCCAACAAGAAACCTACAATAATGGACGGGAACATTTATCTGCATCGTCTGATCCGGACTATTATTATCAATTGAGATTAACAAAACTTTATTTATTATTTAGAATAATCTGATTACTGCTGCAGGCTGAGATAGGGACAGGGCGGGACTGATGCCAAGTCTGAGTCATGTCTGACAGTCTGGTTGTTAGGGATACACTACCTAACAACCACAGTCTTGTCCAGCAATGTGTCCCTAGCAACCGGCCTGCATCTCTCACTGACGTAGTAATCACATTTTTATAAAAATAAATGTAGGTTTGACCCCAGAGTAATATAATCAGATATAAGACATTTTATAATAACCCGCCATCCCCCAGAAGTAAGAACATATTATAATCACTTCTGTGATATTTACTTACAGGCAATGGCCATTCCTACGAATCCTATTCTAAACAGGATATTTTCGGGAAAGAAATTTCCCGTTTCACTGTGAAACGAAAAAGAAAAAGTCAATGTTAAATAATATCGAAAAATTTTCATAATTGTTTAATCTTAATAATCAGCAGTCTGATAATAATCTATAGGGATGAGGGAATGCGTTTCTCTGTCCTCTTGCAGCCCCTCTGGGTAATGGAAGCCATTTTGTTATTAGATATTTCCTCCATAATTAAGTAATTACCTTATACATTCCCAAACTATAAAATAAGAGTCGTGTAATTCTCCATCTTACCTGATGTACATCAGTGGGGGGGCATGGTCCTTGATCACAGTCAGGGTGTAGCCACCAGAGAGCCAGGCCACACACCAAAAGGCCAAGAAGATGGGGAAGAATCCCAATCCGTTGATTTCCATAATAGTGAAAAGTCGCCAATAAATTAGCAAATCACACTCTGTGTCAATTCACAGAAAGAAAGACCGGGCTGCTGTCAGGGGAATATTTATAACCTCCCATCATCTCTCTGTGACATCATAGTTAAGTGATGTCATCATGATGTCACAGTAAGGTCAGTTCTGCTGCTGTCAGGGGAATTCCCAAATTCTCAGCTCTCTGTGACATCATAGCTCAGTGATGTCATCGTGATGTCACAGTAAGGTCAGTTCTGCTCTGGAGCTGCCATGGTTTAGTATCTGCTATGAACTTATTTCTGCTATGCGCTTCGCAGACCCCAGAACATAAGTCATTGATGTAGTGACATTTTAGCGTTTTTTTTCACAGAGGTCAATGTAAGGTCATCTGTTATACTGTGCTAATAAAAACTATTTACCCCCCTCCATTGATTTTTCCATGTTGTTTTGGGTGACAGCATTGTATCACAGGGGATTACATTTGGTAAAAGAAGACTGACAGGACCAATGAAGGCATCACCCCCATATAACACAACCTCTAACATTTATATGAAATAACTGGGACTCAGACCAAGATGTGGGGTAAAGTGGGGGTCGGCCCCAGCTTTTATTATTATTATGTCCGCTGGTTGGATAAACACATTGCAAGATAAACAGGTCACCCTGGGTGCCAGAACATTGCAGGCGCGATGGGCATGCTCCAGTTGTTTCCGGGTGATTTCACGAACGGTAGAGACAAGATCCTCCTAGAACCGCCGCTGTGACGTCTGGAACAGAAGAAAATGATCAAAACAGGATGAACATAAAAACTCTGAATCAATTATCAACAAAATGACATTTAACTCCTTAACAAGATGTCACATACATGTACATGGCAGTCGTTGAAGAGAAGTATGGAGCGAGATCACGGGCTGGGGTCACTCCATACTTAGCGGGTAATGGCTGTGTAATATAGCCAACACCGCACTGCAATGGACAGAATCAAATATCACTTTGAGTCTGCCTGTTTAACCCATTAGATGCCAAAGTCAATCACGACAACAGCATCTAACGCATTAGAATGAGAGGGACGACCCCCTCCGACGTGCCATTGTCCCCCCACGATGCTATAGCGGGATGCGGCTGGTTATAATGGCAGCCTGGGGGCCTAATGAAGGGTCTGCCATCTTTGTTCTCCGGCAGGGCTTCATAGGTGGCTGTAAGAATCACGATAAACTGCAATACGTTACTATTGCAGTAGATCGTGTGAGCGATCCAATGATCACTGGTTCAAGTCCACTAGGGGGACTACTAAACAGAATTTAAAAAAAGTTAAATAAATATCCCAAAAAAATATATATTTTTCTATTTCTAAAAAATTCCCTCTTCCCATTTTTTCCCTAAAGTAATGTTAAACAAAATAAGTTAGCATAACTGATATCGCCGCGTTTGCAAGTCCGAACTATTACAATCTGATGTTATCTAACCCACTCGCTGAACACTGTAAGAAAAACAAATATGTAAAACATCCAAATTGCTGTTTTTTGGTCACGTTAGCTCCCCCAAAAAATGGAATAAAAACTGATCAAAAAGTCGCATGTACCCCAAAATGGTAACAAAAGCTCGCCTCGCAAAATCGAAGCCCTCACATCGCTCAATCTACGGAACCATAAAAAAAATTAAGTCTCTCAGATTTTGGAGACGCAAAACAAATTTTTTTAACAAATAGTTTTACAAAGTGGTAAAACATTACAAAATATACATTCAGTATCGCCGTAATCGTATTTATCCGTAGAATAAAGTGAACATGTAGTTATTACCGCACGATAGACGCCGTAAAAACGAAATCCCCCTGAAAATGGCGCATTAGCTTTTTTTTTGCTCATTCCACCCCACAAATAATTTATTTTTCAGTTTCCCAGTACATTATCTGATACATTAAATGGTACCATAAAAAATGACAACTTGTCCCATAAAAAACAAGCTCTCATACGGTTATGCCGACGAAAAAAGAAAAAAAGTGATGGCTTTTGGAAGGCGGGGAGTAATAAACGAATATGAAAAAACAAAAATTGGTCGTGTCATTAAGGAGTCAAATCAAGAGAGGGAGTGGGGGAAAGACGCCAAGCTGCAGGGTCCAAAGAGGAAGAGGACGAAGGGCATTACTATTTTATAGGGAGCTCTATAGCCCCCTACTATGTGATCACTGGCCAATCCCTGTAGATCATGATGAAGTGATGCCACCCCCCATTTATTTATTCTTAACCCCTTCAAGACACAGCCTGTTTTGGCCTTCAGGACACAGCCAATTTTTTCAAATCTGACATGTTTCACTTTATGTGGTAATAACGTTGGAATGCTTTTACCTATCCAAGCGATTCTGAGATTGTTTTCTCGTGACACATTGGACTTTATGTTACTGGCAAAATTTGCTCGATACATTAAGTATTTAATTGTGAAAAACCCCAAAATGTAGCGAAAAATTGCAAAAAATAGAATTTTTCTAAATTTATATGTATCTGCTTGTAAGACAGATAGTTATACCCCACAAAATTGTTGCTAATTAACATCACCCATATGTCTACTTTAGATTGGCATCGTTTTTTGAACATCCTTTTATTTTTCTATGACATCACAAGGCCTAGAACTTTAGCAGCGATTTCTCACATCTCAAGAAAATGTCAAAGGGCTATTTTTACAGGGGCCATTTCAGTTGTGAAGTGGATTTTAGGGCCTTATATATTAGAAACCCTCGATAAGTCACCCCATTTTAAAAACTTCACCCCTCAAAGTATTCAAAACAGCATTTAGAACGTTTCTTAACCCTTTAGATGTTTCACAGGAATTAAGGCAAAGTAGATGTGAAATGTTCAAATTTCTTTTTTTTTGTTGCAGAAATTCATTTTTTAACTATTTTTTTTGTAACACAGAAAGTTTTACCCAAGAAACGCAACTCAATATCTATTGCCCAGATTATGCAGTTTTTAGAAATACCCCACATGTGGCCCTAGTGCACTTATTGACTGAAGTACAGGCCTCAGAAACAAAGGAACACCTAGGGGATTTTGGGGCCTCCTTTTTATTAGAAAATATTTTAGGCTCCATGTCGGGTTTGAAAGGCTCTTGCGGCACCAAAACAGTGGAAATCCCCCAAAAGTGACCCCATTTTGCAGAAATTATTGGAAGTAGGCTGTGAAAATGAAAAACTACATTCTTTCAAAGAAAATGTAGGTTTAGCTAATTTTTTTCTAATTTCCACAAGGACTAAAAGGAGAAAATGCACCACTACTTTTTTAAAGCAATTTCTCCCGAGTAAAACAATACCCTGCATGTGGTCATAAACGGCTGTTTGGACACACGGCGGAGCTTAGAAGGGAAAGAGCGCCATTTGGCTTTTGGAGCTCAAATTTAGCAGGAATGGTTTGCGGAGACCACGTCACATTTGCAAGGCCCCTAAGGGACCAAAACAGTGAAAACACCCAAAAAGTGACTCCATTTAGGAAACTACACCCCTTGAAGAATACATCTAGGGGTATAGTGAGTGTTTTGAACCCACAGGGGTTTCATAGATTTTATTAGAATTGGGCAGTGAAGATAAAAATCATTTTTTTCCAATAAGACGTAGCTTTAGCTCAACATTTTTCATTTTCTCAACAAATAAAGGAATAAAAGAACCCCAACATTTGTAAAGCAACTTCTCTGGAGTACGGCAATACCCCATTTGTGGTCATAAACTGCTGTTTGGGCATACGGCAAGGATCAGAAGAGAAGGAGTGCCATTTGGCTTTTGGAGCACAGATTTTGCTGGATTGGTTTCTTGACACCATGTCACTTTTGCAAAGCTCCTAAGGTGTCAGTACAGTGGAAACTCCCCAAAAGTGAATCGATTCGCGAAACTACACCCCTTGAGGAATTCATCTAGGGGTGAAGTGAGCATTTTGACCTCACAGGTGTTTCATAGATTTTATTAGAATTGGGCAGTGAAAATAAAAAAAATCCTTTTTCTTCAATAAGACGTAGTTTTAGCTGAAAATGTTTCATATTCTCAACAAATAAATGCAAAAAAGCACCCCAACACTTGTAAAGCAACTTCTCCTGTGTACGGCAATACCACATATGTGGCCATAAACTGATGTTTAGGCACAGAGTAGGTCTCAGAAGGGAAGGAGCGCCATTTGGCTTTTGGAGTACAGATTTTGCTGGATTGGTTTCTGGTCGCTATGTCGCATTTGCAAAGTCCCTGTGGGACCAAAACAGTGGATCCCCCCCAGAAGTGACCCCATTTTGGAAACTACACCCCTCAAGGTATTCACCTAGGGGTGTAGTGAGCATATTAACCCCACAGGTGATTGGCAGAAATTGGTGTGCACGCGATGTTGCAGAGTGAAAATGGTTTTTCAATAGATATGCCAATAAGTGGCGCCCAGCTTGTGCCACTGGAGACACACACCCCAAAAATTGTTAAAAGGGTTATCCCGGGTATGGCGATGCCATATATGTGGAAGTAAACTGCTGTTTGGGCACACTGTAGGGTTCAGAAGGGAGGTAGCGCCATTTGGCTTTTGGAGCATGGATTTTGCTTGTAGTAGTTTTGTTTGGAGTCTTACTGGTGTTTCCGTTTATAATGTGGGGGTACATGTAAGGCGGGCTGGAGTATATAAGGGGCATAGTCAGGTGGTATAGTGGGGTAAAAAAAAAACAATAAAATAATCCATAGATGTGTGTTACGCTGTGACACAATCCTTTCTGCACAGGCCGGTGTTGGACTAATAAATGGTCCTTACTTATTCCCCTTTTGGTCCGCACTCCGCACCTTTGAAGTTTGGGGAATCTTGCTGGGTAGTGTTGTCCTGGTATAATATGGGCGCCCCACTTCCAGCAGATATGTTTGGGCCCTCCCCTTCCTGGTTCCCTAATTTTAGGGGCCTTGATAATTCGCCACTTGCAACAGAAGAAATGTTCCCCTCAGGCCGGCATATTTTTAATTTCCTAACTTATTGGTGCCTTGACTAATTTTATTTTTTCATAGACGTAGTGGTATGACGGCTGTTTTTTTTTGTGAGATGAGCTGTAGTTTTTATTGGTACCATTTTGGGGTGCATGCGACTTTTTGATCACTTGTTATCCTTTTTTTTTGGGAGGCAAGGTGACCAAAAAACAGCAAT
Source organism: Rhinoderma darwinii (assembly GCF_050947455.1). Classification (NCBI taxonomy): domain Eukaryota; kingdom Metazoa; phylum Chordata; class Amphibia; order Anura; family Rhinodermatidae; genus Rhinoderma; species Rhinoderma darwinii. The sequence continues at coordinate 1,019,830 of NW_027461831.1, forward strand.
TCTGGCATATTTTTTTAGTTCTTTTTATACAGCGTTCACCTTGTGTTATAAATTACATGTTAGCTTTATTCTGCGGGTCAGTCCGATTCCGGTGATACCTAATTTATAGCACTTTTTATGTTTTACAACTTTTTGCACAATAAAATAACTTTTGTAAAGAGAATGGATTTTTACTGTCGCCAAGTTGTGAGAGCCATAACGGTTTTAAATTTTTTTGTTGACGGAGCTGTATGAGGGCTTGTTTTTAGCGAGACGAGTTATAGTTTTTATAGACACCATTTTTGGGTACATGCGACTTTTTGATCACTTTTTATTTCAATTTTTGGAAGACAAAGTGACCAAAAAATAGCAATTATGTCAGTATTTTTTAGTTATTTTTTTTACGCCGTTCACTGTGCGGAATAAATAACATCATATTTTTATAGTTCAGGTCGTTACGGTCGCAGCGATACCAAATATGTATGGCTTTATTATTTTTATCAATAATAAATGACTTGATAAGGGAAAAAGGGCGATTGTGTTTTGTGTTATTATTTGAAACTTTTATTGTATTTTTTACAACTTTTATTTTTACTTTTTTTTACACTTTTTTTTACACTTTTCTTTAGTCCCACTAGGGGACTTGAAGGTCCAACTGTTTTTTTGATGTTCTAATACATTACACTACCTATGTAGTGCAATGTATTAGAACTGTCAGTTGTTCACTGACAGCAAGCCGATCAGGCTCCGCCTCCGGGCGGGGCCTAATCGGCTAACGTAATGGCAGATAGGAAGCTATTGTTAGGCAACCAGTTGCCATAGTAGCAGTCGCCAGCCTTGCCATCGCATGGCAAGGCTGCCGATTGCATACAAACCACTTTGATGCAGCGATTGCATTGAATCGCTGCATTGAAGGGGTTAACGGCAGGAATCGGAGCTAGCTCCGGTTCCTGCCGATAGATCGGGGTGTCCGCTGTAACATACAGTGGACACCCACTGCTGATGACGCCGGCTCAGCTTCTGAACCGGAAGCTGAGCCGGCGCCATCTTGCCGATGGTACCGGAAGCCTCCTGGGCCCCGCCGCCGACGGGACATAGGAGGATTCCGTTACAGACTGATCGGGAGGTAAGTATTAGCCCTCCGATCGCCTTTGCAGCCACTGGCAACCCAGCGATCACGTTGCTGGGGTGCCGATGGCTATAAACTCCTCACATTCTGCGATCTCTATTGAACGCAGCATGTGAGGGGTTAATCGGTCGGATCGGAGGCTAGCTCCGGTCCTGGCCGATACCTCAGGGTGCCAGCTGTAACATACAGCTGTCACCCGGTGGTGATGTCGCTGGCTCAGCTCCTGAGCCAGCTTCATCTCCATGATGTACAGTTACGTGGAGATGCGGGAAAAGGCCATCTTCCATGACATAACTGTACGTGAAATTGCGGGAAGGGGTTAAAGTGACCCCGCCAGTCAAAGCTCCCAACCGTATGCCCCTGGGGAGCTGAAAAGCTCTATACAGTGATCTGCATGTACTATAATTATTAACCCCTTGATGTTGCAACCTATTTTGTCTTTTAAGCTGCAAATATTTTTTTTCGCTTTTGTCTCCCTTCATTGTGACTATTTTGTGGTACATTTAAATTAACATTTAAAGTGTAGCTAAACGTTCGACAAACTACTGACATGTCATAGAGACATGTCAGAAGTTTAGATTGGTGGGCGTCAGAGCACTGAGACCCCCAACAATCGCTATATTGAAGCAGCTGAATCACTCGTGTGAGCGCTGAGCCGCTTCGTGTCTATTCGGCCAGCAGCCATACCGTTAAGGCGGTACCGTCCAGTGGGTCCACGTACCCAACGTTACAGCCAAATGGAGCTCCTTCCGTTCTAAGCCCTGCCGTGTGCCCAAACAGCAGTTTATGACCACATATGGGGTATTGCCGTATTCGGGAGAAATTGCTTTACAAATGCTGGAGTTCTTTTTTTTCCTTTATTTGTTGAGAAAATGAGAAATTTTGAGCTAAAGCTACGTTTTATTCAAGAAAAGGGATTGTTTTTATTTTCACTGCCCAATTCTAATAAATTCTATGAAATATCTGTGGGGTCCAAAAATTCACTACACCCCTAGATGAATTCCTCAAGGGGTGTAGTTTCCTAAATGGAGTAAATTTTTGGGCGTTTTCATTGCTTTTGGTCCCTCAGGGGCTTTGCAAATGTGACATGGCCTCTGTAAACTATTCCTGCTAAATGTGATCTCAAAAAGCCAAATGGCGCTCTTTCCCTTCTGAGCCCCACCGTTTGTCCATGTAGATTGTGCCACCTAGCGCCCCATGTAAATAGTGCCACACACGTCCCTGTATATAGTGCCACACATGCCCCTGTAGATAATGCCGCAGTGCCCTCTATATACAGGGTGTACTGCATCAATATATACAGGGGGTACTGCACCATTATATACAGGGGGTACTGTCTCATTATATACGTCACAGTACCCCCTGTAGATGGCGCCACACAGCACCCATGTAGATTGTGTCACCCCCACTGTATATAGTGCTCAGTGGCGGATTATCATTAGGGCGTTTCGGGCGGTCGCAAGGGGCCCAAGGCTGCCAGGGGGCCCAAGGCTCCCAGGGGGCCTATGACCGCCCGAACCCCCTCATGCCCAGTGGCGTCGCTAGCACCGGAGGGAGCCCCGGTGCCAGGACCGCACCTGTCAGGCGAGGGGAGCTTTGCTTCTACTTAGCAGCCGTGGTCTGTGCTGCTTTAGAAGCTCCCCCTCCAGCCACCCTTCCCTGCTCTAAACATCTCTCCTCTGCTGCTAGCTGTCGGGACATGGGGGAGGGGAGACTGTCGGCGGGCTCTGTGCTGTGAGCAGGAGAAGAGCTGCAGTGAAGACATAAAAGGTAAGTGCATGTGTGTTTAATGTCCATATTCATGTTATGTTTAATGTCCATATTCATGTATGTTTAATATCCATATTCATGTGTGTTTAATGTCCATATTAATGTATGTTTAATGTCCATATTCATGTATGTTTAATGTCCATATTCATGTGTTTACAAGGTGTACTTTGTGTATAACGTGCATACTCGTGTATAATGTGCCTACTTTGTGTATAATGTGCATACTCGTGTGTACTTTGTGTACTATGCATACTTTGTGTATAATGTGCCTACTTTGTGTACTTTGTGCATAATGTGTGTACTTTGTGTACTGTGCATACTTTGTGCATAATGTGCGTACTTTGTACTGTGCGTACTTTGTGCATAATGTGTGTACTGTGCGTACTTTGTGCATAATGTGCGTACTTTGTGCGTACTTTGTGCATAATGTGCGTACTTTGTGCATAATGTGCGTACTTTGTGCATAATGTGGTACTTTGTGTACTGTGCATACTTTGTGCATAATGTGCCTACTTTGTGCATTATGTGCGTACTTTGTGCATAATGTGCGTACTTTGTGCATAATGTGCCTACTTTGTGCATAATGTGCGTACTTTGTGTACTTTGTGCATAATGTGCGTACTTTGTGCATAATGTGCCTACTTTGTGCATAATGTGCGTACTTTGTGCATAATGTCCTGACTTTGTGCATAATGTGCGTACTTTGTGCATAATGTGGTACTTTGTGTACTGTGCGTACTTTGTGCATAATGTGCCTACTTTGTGTACTTTGTGCATAATGTGCGTACTTTGTGCATAATGTGGTACTTTGTGTACTGTGCGTACTTTGTGCATAATGTGCGTACTTTGTGCATAATGTGCATAATGTGCGTACTTTGTGCATAATGTGCGTACTTTGTGCATAATGTGCGTACTTTGTGCATAATGTGCGTACTTTGTGCATAATGTGCCTACTTTGTGCATAATGTGCATACTTTGTGCATAATGTGCCTACTTTGTGTACTAGTGTTTAGGTAGTGTTAGCAATAGTTACGGCGCGGCAGGGTGGTGGTGGAGAAGGGGGGCCCAAGTTTGGGTAACAGCCCAGGGCCCATGGTCTTCTTAATCCGCCACTGATAGTGCTATCCCCCTTCCCCTGTAGATAGCACCTCTGAAGCTCCCTCCAGAAGAGGAATCCCCTCTATTTATTTTTTTCATAACTCAGAATTTTGCTACAATAACATTGAGACGTTCTTATTCCTCCAGGTTCATGAGGACAGATCTATGGAAGACTCAGTATTATTATTATTGACAGTAATGAAGACAAAAACAGGTTTCAGGTGGTAGAAAATGACTTTACTAAACCGTTTTATAAGCCAACAAACAAGGACCATGAGGATAGTAAACAGTCCGCTGCTTCTCTCTCCTTGTGGTAAGATGATATTGGGGAGAAAGGTTGGAGGTGGTGGATGTCTCGGCACTTGGTTGTATTTCTGGAGCCTCTGCAGTTTGAGATGTTCCTGCTCGGCTGTGACGTGCCATTCCACCTCGCTGTAGAGTCCACTGGTCATAAACAGTTCTTGCAGTTCTTTCTCCCCGTTTGTAAGATTTTTTTTTGAGAAAGGTTGGAGCTGATGGCCGTCTTGGCACTTGGTCGCCATCTCTGGAGTTCATCAGTTTAGGATGTTCCCAGAGAAGTTCCTGCTCGGCTGTGACGTGCCATTCCACCTCATCTCTAGTGTCCACTGTTTATAAACGGTTCTTGTAGTTCGTCCTCCCTGATGTAAGATGATATTTGGGAGAAAGGTCGGAGATGGTGGATGTCTTGGCACTTGGTCGCCATCTACAGATCTTCTGCAGTTTGGGATGTGATAACTGCTTGGCTGTGGCGCGCCATTCCACATCATTGTATAAAACTGGAAATAAGAGAAAGTAAACCTGTAACTATATGGACAAATCTTCTAATATTTCTAAAACATTATTAGATGATCATGGAGACAGTAGTGACCATAACAGCTAAACCCAGTGGTAGTAGTCATCATTGTCTGGGCAAGGTCCAAGGGGGCAGAGGGTGGGTAGTGGAGTGGTTATTTCCTCACATTTATGGGGGGGGGGGATCCCCTTTTAACCCGTTAGTGACCGGCCCATAGTGTTTCTTTAAAACGGACAGGCATCTGGGTGTGCGGTCTGATGAAAGCGTGTCATGTCACCGTCCACGATGATCCTCATTATACTCCAGAGTCCTGGTTCTTCTCCCTCTTGGAGATGGTGAAGCTTTTCCGGGTAATTGTTATAGATAAACTCTAAGAAAAGAAACACATATCCACATTATAAACCCCATGATTGTAGAGATGAATAATAATGTTATTACGAGGTCTGGTATACGAAGTGATAATGAGGTGACGTCTACTGACCTGCATATTCTGATAGTAGCTCAATACATTCACCAGCATGAGGACCAACGTCGACCACTCCATGATCTTTGCTGTCATTTCACTGATCTGTGAAAAAATATCAAAATTAATACATTAAAAATTGCACAAAACAAGAACTTTCCACCCGGGGCGAGGTTTTGCTGCATTCATGTTTATTGCATACTCCATGTGACTGACGGCGATGCCAAAATGGACCTGACCCATTGTCATGTGACACCATATCCATTACATTGCGGGCGTCACGATCACCATGGTGCTGAGAATAAGCACAAAGATTATAGGTCCAATTGTTTTCCTATAGAACGGCTTCTAGGGGTGCAAATAAAATCTGTACATAGCTTTACACATTGATCTCCAGCGCACAGGTGGGTGTATACGGATACCCTACTTCCAATGACTGGTAATTTATTATATAGGAAAATAACGTTTAATAAGTGTCTTATAGAATTTACTACATATTTATGTGAGATAAATGTTAATATAATACATATATAGCAAGGACAGTACCGCTTGCTTTCTATTCAGTATGTTCCTGCAAGAAGCTGAACAATGTTACCAGATGGCGCTGTGTTACACCAGCATTTCGCCATCTGACGGACAAGATCAGAAAATGAAGGGAAATGATCACCTCAGTATCTGATGTTTCCTACATGTGAACCTAAAGACAAGGACAATTCGATTCCATTCAAATATTATTTAAGAAAGGATACAGAAAACGACTAAGGTCATGGCCATTATGCAGGACGCCAGTCTGAAATGGCTGATGACTCTTCGGCTTTCGGGCACTTTGTAGAGTAGTATGGACTGCCAAAGGTTGTAAAGGCTGCCAAACCCGAATGCAATGAAAGCGGAAATCCGGTGAGTCATTGGATAACAGTAGGTCTAGAAAACAAGCAGACAGAGGTCAGAGCAAATCTTATGGAACTAATCACTAATTTTCCCTCAGAACTTCCCAATAAATCCTAAATAACGTGTTCTGATATAATAACCACAGAGACATAATGGATATAGAGGTTGGTCTCTTGCTTGTGACTCCTTTCTATTAGACACATCTATTACATGGTCGTCCATTCATTGGAATAAGCCATGTAATACCACTTTATGATGTGGCCACCCGGTGATAACCGCTGATCATGATCACCAGGGGTTCAGCTGATTGCCAGCGGGTCGCTATTTAGTGAAGATGGGACAACCCCATCAATGTAAAACATTTATTAACTTACCGAAAATGTAGACATCACGGCTGTCCCGACGCATGATGACCATCCAATTGCCATGAGGATCTTTTAAACCAAGGTCTGACGATCCCCAAAGGCTTCAGCATGGAACATAATGAACTTATAATGTAGAAACGTCAGGCCCAGAGCTGAAAAAGAGAAAATAAGCCAAATAAATCCTGTACCGTGCAAAACGTGTAAAACAACCTAATAACATCTATGACGCGCGGACCAAGCGCTAAACCCAAAAAGAAACATACAATAATGGACGAGAACATTTATCTGCATCGTCTGATCCGGACAATTATTATCAATTGAAATGAACAAAACTTTATTTATTTTTTAGAAAAATCTGATTACTGCTGCATGAAGAGAATATTATAATCACTTCCGTGATTGTTACTTACAGGCAATGGCCATTCCTATGAATCCCATTCTAAACAGGATATTTTCTGCAAAGAAATTTCCCATTTCACTGCAAAACAAAAAAGAAAACGCTCAATGTTAAATAATATGGAAAAATTGTCAGAATTGTTTCATCTTAATAATCAGCAGTCTGATAATCTACAGAACTGAGGGGATGATGTACATCAGTGGGGGGCATGGTTGTTGATGTGAGGTCAGGGTGTAGTTAGCAGAGAGCCAGGCCACACACCAAAAGGCCAAGAAGATGGAGAAGAATCCCAATCCATTGGTCTCCATAAAGTGAGAAGTCGCCAATAAATTAGCAAATCGCACTGTGTCAATTCATGGAAAGAAAGACCGGGCAGCTGTCAGGGGAATATTTATAACCCCTCGTCATTTCTCTGTGACATCAGCACGGCTCTGCGTCCTCGGCGGGGAAGATGATGTAGATATTGATAAGAAGAAGAGGAGGGTTGTCGCTCAGAAGATGACGAGGGCGATCTCCGCCGACCGTGCCTGCGCCCACCGCCAGATCTGTGTTTCCTCCCTCTCCTTGACGATTCCTTTGCCAAACCTGAAAGAGAAAAAAGGGACAAGGCAGAAGCGTGATTAACATCAAATCGATCCCCCTTGGCACCAACAGCATGTGCCACATCCCTGCTCGGACCCTCCAGCTGCGGGCCAGAACTGGACGGTACATTCAATAATGACACAGTTGTGCAGGAGACCGCAGCCCTGGCTGAGACCGGACGACTTCTTCTCCAGCTCTTGTCCTCTGATAGGGGGTTGGGCCATGCAATGCCCTCACTGCTGTGCCCCTGCGCCGTCTCACGTCACCATCCACGATGGTCCTCTTTATACTCCAGAGTCCTGGTTCTTCTCCCTCTTGGAGATGGTGAAGCTTTTCCAGGTTATTGTTATAGATAAACTCTAAGAAAAGAAACACATATCCACATTATAAACCCCATGATTGTAGAGATGAATAATAATGTTATTACGAGGTCCGGTATACGAGGTGATAATGAGGTGACGTCTACTGACCTGCATATTCTGATAGTAGCTCAATACATTATAAACCTAAAAACGGAGTCCGACACACCAAGGTTAGATTAAAAATAACAAGTTTTATTAGAACAATAAACAAAAAACATTTAAAAGTTAAAGATGATAGCCACAGTATGAAAGGATACCGGACAGTGAAATATGCAATGTTAAGGTGATAATACATTAGATAACAAAGTGACAAATGGGAAAATTGACAGTTCCTATTACACGAGTAAATAGATGCATGAGTGTGAGTATAGAGAAAGTGTGCACACAGTCCTGCATCCAGTAAACAGGTGAAAACCACACCAAGCGGTGAATATTAGTCACAGTCGGATGCAGGAGTTTGAGTGCAGCAACAGTATTACTCACATGTATATAGGCATCAACGGGTGTATGCATGCATGAAAGCAGCAACACACCAAATTAATGAAAGACTCTAAGATAAAGAGGAACGTCTTACCCATGTCACAATCAATACTGTCTGGCATCAACCCCGACGCGCGTTTCGGCCCTCGAGCCTTCGTCTGGGGGTGGTGTCAGAAAGTAAGGAGGCATCATTTAAGCAACCCAAGACCAATAAAACATAAGGGGGGCAGCTGAGGCTGCTAAAAATCAGTATTAACAACTAAGGTATCGCGGCCCGACAGTCCGGTGTGTCAGCCGCCGGAACCGGAACACAGACGAGGGTCACGCGTCCCGCAGCCTGGTCCGGCCAGGGACAAAGACAGCCAGACAAAAGTTCCAGCGTGTCAACATCCCAGGCACGAACTCAGACCCCGGAAGACGGGAGCCACGCCTCCAAGATGCTCCGGCCGAGGCAGCGAAGACCCAGACTGACAGGCCGCGCATGTGCACTGGGCAGAAGACGGAGCGACACGAATCATAAGAAAAATTTGTATATATGTATATAATGTGTTAGATTACACTTGTGCACAGATTGCACAAGTGCCAAAATCAATGATAGGGTATTTGGATGAATTTGACCAAGGTACACATAGCACAAAGGAGAAAATGAATATGAATAAATAAAAAATAAATAAATAAATAGATGAATAAATGAAATAAAATATATTATATATAGAAATATATATATAAATATAACAAAACATATATGATAAAGATGGAGATGGAAAAAATATAATAAAATAAATTAAAATAAAAGAATAAAGGTCATAATGAAATAAATATGAATATTAATATTAAATTGGTCACAATTAATTCTTTGTTTGACTGTCCCTATTACTTTCCCTACCGCAATTTCATAGTATAAATAAAATGATATAAATTGGATGATATGAATTATGTTGCATGTGTGCGTGTGTGCCATATCCAAAGAGATTTCCGTGTGTTTTCTCAAAACAGACATAGACAGATGCAATCAAGTGAATTCAGATAATTACAGTGTTGTAGTACGGTTTGAATAAGAATATACAAGTATAAATTGTTATACGAGGCATGTGAGCACATAACCAAACATATACATACACATATACATATATATATATATATATATATATACATACACACACACACACACACACACACACACACACACACACATACATCCACACATTCACATATACAAAAGTGCCAAAGTTCAAATACAATATAATATGTACACTCAATACATTAGAAATTTAAAAATTAACGACATATGTAGATATAATAATTTTAATACAGATTTAAATAAAAAGACATGCCCACAATAAAAAGAGCTTTGATAGTGGTTGGAGTGTAGTGGTGTGGTGATGTTGTGATGATGAGGGACAGGTGTGTATAACAAGCTCCAATATAAGAAATCATCAAATGTATATTGTGTATATATATTTATAGAACAGACATTAATTCGGATCTGATGATCATACAAATACGCTCAAAGAATGGTGAAGAGGTGTATAATACGTAATGGTGATGGCACTATTAAATGCACCAATGATAAAAGTGACATGAAAGTGCATGTGCTACTGGATAAGTGACAGTGACTAGATATAATAAGTAAATATATGATTAAACTACCAAATCAGAATATGTGGATAGGTGTGTCAAAAAAAAAATATATATGTATATATAAGATATATGTGTGTGTGCGTGCAAGAATGGAAAAAATAAAATAAAGTGAGTGAAGAATGTGTATGTGTATGTGTATGTGTGTGATATAGAAGTAATGATAGAGTGAGAAATTTTTTATATATATTTGAATAATATGATAAAATAGTGTGAGGAACACACTCAACTAATCCCTGCGGGTAAGGAAAATGTTTACATCCAATTGTGCAAAATTGCACTAAAAAATGCATATCAAAATATCCATACATATTAATATTGTATCCCCAGGTCTTCTGCATATCCATTGTTGTAAGATAGTTGAGTAAATCCCCTAAAATAAACTGTTTAGAGATCGAATGAGGGAGTTGTTATGGTCTCAGGAAGTCATTAAATGTTAGATCACAGCAAGTTCATAAACGATCATCTGTAACATTAAAAATAAAAGTTAGAAAAATAAAAGTTAGAAACGACAGTAACTTGATCGTTGCTAGACAATTAAAACTGACACCATGGAAGATCCCGACACCTCTCTAAAAATGCTGCAAATCCCAAATTTTCGTTCAAACCATTTGGTTGTACTGTCTTTAGTTTCCAGATCCATCTGGATTCCAATTTTGACAGTTTTTTCATTATTGAACCACCTCTCAGGTCAGTTCTTACACAATCAATGCCTTTGACTTTGAGGGCTCTGGATTCACATCCATGGTACTTAAAGAAATGCCTCGGGAGGGTTTTTAATGATTCAATGTTTTCTGGGGCAGTGCCCCTCGCTGCCTCTATGCTATTCACGTGTTCCCTTGTTCTAATCTTGAGTTCTCTAATAGTGAGACCAATATAGATCTTTGGGCATGGACACAATGCGTAGTAGACCACTCCCTTGGTACCACAGTTGATTGGCCAAGTGATTTTGTATGTCATCTTGCCAGTCGAATCCACAAATTCATCGCTGTTAGCCACATTTGGGCAGGCTATACATCTTCCGCAGGGGCGACAGCCCCATTTTGGTTTGGACGCTCCAAAGATTGGTTTTATACTTTGGGGTTGGTGGTAACTGTGGACAAGGGTATCGGGAAGATTCCTTGCTCTTCTCGATGCTACTGCAGGTTTTGCAGGGAGAATCTTTGATAAGGTAATATCGGTTTGTAATATTGACCAGTGTTTGGCCAGACATTTCCTCATCTGCCCCCACCTGTCATGGTAGGTAGTGACATACCTGATTGTCGAATCCACATTTCTCTTGGTGGTAGGGTGAAGGAGTTGGATCCGTGTTGAACGCCTTGCCCTCTCATATGCCCTGTTAATACATCTTCTGTTGTATCCCCTGTCAAGAAAGCGTTGTTTAAGGTTCTTTGCCTGTATCTCAAAGTCATCGTTAGATGAACATAGCCTTTTAATCCTCAAAAACTGACCGATGGGGATGGCACGGATCAAATGACTCGGGTGCAAAGATGAGGCATGTAAATATGAATTGACTGACGTATCCTTTCTATGTATATCTGTCCTGATATAACCGTCATCACGTCTGACAAGTACGTCCAAAAAATCAATAGCTACTTCACTAGTTTTCCAAGTCAGGTGAATATTGAGATCATTGATGTTGAGATTTGTCATGAAAAGAGCAAATTCATCACTCGTGCCATGCCAAATGATAAAGATATCATCAATGAACCGGGTCCAAAGGACCACCTTGTCCATTGATGATATCCGGTCGGATAGAAACAGATCCCTCTCCCACAGCCCCAGGAACAAATTGGCATATGAAGGTGCGCAGGCTGCCCCCATTGCCGTACCCTGGAGCTGTAGGTAGAAGGATCCGTTAAAAGTAAAGAAGTTGTGCGTGAGCACAAATTCTAGAAGGGTGAGAATAAACTGGGACATGGATGGGTTGCTGTCAGTCATCCCCAGAAAGTATGACACTGCCTGGAGACCATCCTGATGTCGGATGTTGGTATATAGGGATTCTACGTCACACGTAGCTAGCAACATGTTGGGTTATAATTGGATCCCTTCCAGTCTTTTAAGGAGATCTGAGGAATCTCTGAGATATGATGGTAGGGTCTCGACCATGGGTTTCAGTATAGCATCAATATACTTACTTATGTTGTCGCTTAAGTTGCCTCTTCCAGATATAATGGGGCGCCCTGGTGGTGATTTGGGGTCTTTATGTATCTTGGGTAATAAGTATAAGCATGCTACTGTGGGATCCTGTACCATGAGACATTCAGTGAGGGCCGCAGAGATAGTACCCTCATTTAGAGCTTCTTCTAATATATCATCAAGCAGACCACTGAAAGAAGAGAGAGGGTTAAAGGTCAACTTTTTGTAGCAGGTCGTGTTTCTCAGTTGTCGATATGCTTCCCGTTCATACAAAGCCCTTGGCCACATCACTATATTGCCCCCCTTATCTGCGGGTTTAATTACAGTATCCTCGAGAGTTTTTAGTCTCTTTAGACTCCTCCGTTCAGCACAGGTTAGATTGTCATGCTTAATACCCGTGGAAATTCTCTCGAAGTCGCGAGCTACCAGTTTAACAAATAAGTCGATCGGTGGGCATATAGTGAGTGGAGGAAATTTGGAAGATCGTTTTCTTATATTTTGGGGGATCATACCTGTCTCAGGATTTTGTTGTTCTTTAAGTAGCTGTTGTAAGGACTGTAAAGCCTCTCTTTCTTCCGGTGTGTCAAAGATCTCATCTTCCTTCCTATGGAACCATCTTTTGAAGATCAATCCTCTGGCAAATAGGTGTAAGTCCTTTATAGCTGTAAAGGTGTCAAAGTGAGAAGAAGGTGCAAAAGTCAACCCCTTGGACAGTACCCCAATATCTACAGGGGACAACTGATGGGTAGACAGATTAATTACCTGCATTCTCGGATTCTCAGGCAGTTGGGTGGCCGTTGGATTACGCCAGCCTTCTCCTCTTTGTCTATTGGATGGATCATAGTTATATGTCTGCATCCGTTGTTCGCTACCCCTACCTCTTTGCCGAGTCTTCTGTCTAAACGTGTTTGCTCTCCTATAATCTATACCACTCCGTGTCCTGCCTCTCTGCGCATTCTCTTCAGGCTCTGACATTGAGCTCGCTGATGACACGGAGGGAGATCTTCTCCCATCCATACGGAATTGTTTGGGATATTGCCACCTGTACATACGGTTTGTCAATTTGTCGTTTAGGTCTCGTTGGAATTTCCGACTTTTGATGTCTTGAATATTCTTCTCCCATTTGTCCGTCTCCAGGTCAAGTTGTTGGAATGTATTGATCCACTCCTCATCACTCAACTTGGTCTTGAGTTCAGTCTGTGTTTTTTCGATCTCAGCATTAAGCATCTCAAGTGTCTGCTTATCCAGACCAATCAACAGTTCCATAAATGTTTGGGATGATGTCCTGCAAGTGTCCTCCCACCGGGAGACAAAGCATTCGTCCAAACTGTTGAGGGTCGGGAATACCTGAATCCTGAGTCCTCTGGGTATAAGACCTCTCTGTAGATACTTCTCCAAAAAGGCCTTATTCCACCATGTTTTAGTCCGCTTGTGAACCAGTGACCTGAGATTATTTTTGATAGCAGCTATATTACCCCGGGTGTCGGGATCTCCCACTGTGGGATCATCTTTAAAGACCAAGTCTAGTTTGGTCAACCAGGATCTTTCCCTGGCCTTGAAGTCCATGCTGGTGGACCTCCCAGAATCTGCAAAGAAAACAGAGCTTAAAGTACTATACCTATGTGGAGAGCACCAAAAGGGCAGCGCCAGCCAAACCCAAATCCCAATAGGTTAAACATTGATGAGATAAATATCTGTTATATACATATAAGATGTTTAAGGGGACAAAGAAAGTGATGTCTACTTACCTGCATATTCTGATAGTAGCTCAATACATTCACCAGAATGAGGACCAACATCGACCACTCCATGATCTTTGTTGTCATTTTACTGATCTGTGAAAAAATATCAAAATTAATACATTAAAAATTGAATTGCACAAAAGAAGAACTTTCCACCCGGGCCGAGGTTTTGCTGCATTCATGTTTATTGTATACTCCATGTGACTGACGGCGATGCCAAAATGGACCTGACCCATTGTCATGTGACACCATATCCATTACATTGCGGGCGTCACGATCACCATGGTGCCTAGAATAAGCACAAAGATTATAGGTCCAATTGTTTTCCTATAGAACGGCTTCTAGGGGTGCAAATAAAATATGTACATAGCTTTACACATTGATCTCCAGCGCACAGGTGGGTGTATACGGATACCCTACTTCCAATGACTGGTAATTTATTATATAGGAAAATAACGTTTAATAAGTGTCTTATAGAATTTACTACATATTTATGTGAGATAAATGTTAATATAATACATATATAGCAAGGACAGTACCGCTTGCTTTCTTATTCAGTATGTTCCTGCAAGAAGCTGAACAATGTTACCAGATGGCGCTGTGTTACACCAGCATGTCGCCATCTGACGGGCAAGATCAGAAAATGAAGGGAAATGATCACCTCAGGATCTGATGTTTCCTACATGTGAACCTAAAGACAAGGACAATTGGATTCCATTCAAATATTATTTAAGAAAGGATACAGAAAACCACTAAGGTCACGGCCATTATACAGGACGCCAGTCTGAAATGGCTGATGACTCTTCGGCTTTCGGGCACTTTGTAGACGAGTATGGACTGCCAAAGGTTGTAAAGGCTGGCAAACCCGAATGCAATGAAAGCGCAAATCCGGTGAGTCATTGGATAACGGTAGGTCTAGAAAACAAGCAGACAGAGGTTACAGCAGATCTTATGGAACTAATCACTAATTTACCCTCAGAACTTCCCAATAAATCCTAAATAACGTGTTCTGATATAATAACCACAGAGACATAATGGATATAGAGGTTGGTCTCTTGCTTGTGACTCCTTTCTATTAGACACATCTATTACATGGTCGTCCATTCATTGGAATAAGCCATGTAATACCACTTTATGATGTGGCCACCCGGTGATAACCGCTGATCATGATCACCAGGGGTTCAGCTGATTGCCAGCGGGTCCCTATTTAGTGAAGATGGGACAACCCCATCAATGTAAAACATTTTTTAACTTACCGAAAATGTAGCCATCACGGCTGTCCCGACGCATGATGACCATCCAATTGCCATGAGGATCTTTTAAACCAAGGTCTGACGATCCCAAAAGGCTTCAGCATGGAACATAATGAACTTATAATGTAGAAACGTCAGGCCCAGAGCTGAAAAAGAGAAAATAAGCCAAATAAATCCTGTACCGTGCAAAACGTGTAAAACAACCTAATAACATCTATGACGCGCAGACCAAGCGCTAAACCCAAAAAGAAACCTACAATAATGGACGAGAACATTTATCTGCATCGTCTGATCCGGACAATTATTATCAATTGAAATGAACAAAACGTTATTTATTTTTTAGAAAAATCTGATTACTGCTGCATGAAGAGACTATTATAATCACTTCCGTGATTGTTACTTACAGGCAATGGCCATTCCTATGAATCCCATTCTAAACAGGATATTTTCTGCAAAGAAATTTCCCATTTCACTGCAAAACAAAAAAGAAAACGCTCAATGTTAAATAATATGGAAAAATTGTCAGAATTGTTTCATCTTAATAATCAGCAGTCTGATAATCTACAGAACTGAGGGGATGATGTACATCAGTGGGGGGGCATGGTTGTTGATGTGAGGTCAGGGTGTAGCTAGCAGAGAGCCAGGCCACACACCAAAAGGCCAAGAAGATGGAGAAGAATCCCGATCCGTTGAACTCCATAATAGTGAAAAGTCGCCAATAAATTAGCAAATCACACTCTGTGTCAATTCACGGAAAGAAAGACCGGGTTGCACTTCCCTGCAGTCCCTGGCGCTCTACCTATGTGTTTCACCGTCATCTAGACAAGATCCTCATAGAACCGCGCGCTGTGATATCTACAACAGAATAAAATAATCAAAATAATCAAAACAGGATGAACAAAAAAATTCACTGAAACAATCAACAAAATAACATTTATTTCCTTAACAACATGCCACATACATGTACATGGCAGTCGTTAAGGGGAAGTATGGAGCGAGATCACGGGCTGGGGTCGCTCCATACTTAGCGGGTAATGGCTGTGTAATATAGCCAACACCGCACTGCAACGGACAGAATCAAATATCACTTTGATTATGCCAATTTAACCACTTAGAGGCCACAGTCAATCACGACCACAGCATCTAACACATTAGAATGAGAGGGGCGACCCCCTCCGACGTGCCATTGTCCCCACACGATGCTATCGCGGGATGCCGATGGTTATAATGGCAGCCTGGGGGCCTAATGAAGGGTCTGCCATCTTTGTTCTCCGGCAGGGCTTCATAGGTGGCTGTAAGAATCACAATATACTGCAATCTTTACTATTGCAGTAGATCGTGTGAGCGATCCAATGATCGCTGGTTCAAGTCCACTAGGGGGACTACTAAACAGAATTTAAAAAAAGTTAAATTCCCTCTTCCCATTTTTTCCCTAAAGTAATGTTAAACAAAATATAAATTAGCATAACTGATATCGCCACATTTGCAAAAGTCCGAACTATTACAATCTGATGTTATCTAACCCACTGAACACAGTAAAAAAAAAAAAAAAAATGTTTAAAGCACCCAAATTGCTGTTTTTTGGTCACGTTAGCTCCCCAAAAAATAGAATAAAAACTGACCAAAAAGTCGCATGTACTCCAAAATGGTAACAATAAAAGCTCGCCTCGCGAAAAATAAGCCCTCACATCGCTCAATCTACAGAAACATAAAAAAGTTATGGCTCTCAGATTTTGGCGATGCAAAACTAATTTTTTTAACAAATAGTTTTACAAAGTGGTAAAACATGAAAAAATGATAAATTACCGGACGATAGACGCTGTAAAAACGAAAGCAAGGAAGGGGAGTGATAAACGAAAATGAAAAAAAACGTGTCATTAAGGAGTCAAATCAAGAGAGGGAGTGAGGGAAAGACGGCAAGCTGCAGGGGCCAAAGAGGAGGACGAAGGGCATTACTATCTTATAGGGAGCTCTATAGCCCCCTACCATGTGATCACTGGCCAATCTCTGTAGATCATGATGAAGTGATGCCACCCCCCATTTATTTATTCTTAAAGTGACCCCGCCAGTCAAAGCTCCCAACCGTATGCCCCTGGGGAGCTGAAAAGCTCTATACAGTGATCTGCATGTACTATAATTATTAACACCTTGATGTTGCAACTAATTTTGTCCTTTCAGCTGCAATTATTTTTTTTCGCTTTTGTCTCCCTTCATTGTGACCATGAGCATTTAAAGAAGCACTCCACTTTATTTATTTATTTATTTTTTGCACCCTCCATTTGTGCATTCGTGTGTCAGTGGGGAGCTGGGTGTAGAAATACTTACCGATCCCTGGATCCTGTCGTTTTTCGAGTCCAGGGCCGCGCACGTGATCTTCATTCTGACCTGGTCTGGAATCACTGCTGTTCAGAAAACCTGAAGTCAATGCATTCCTATGGAGCCTCGTTCTGGCCTCGTCCTGGTCTTGTTCTGGCTTCCATAGGAATGCATTGAGAGCCTGAGTTCCGGTTTATTCAAAAGCACCGTGACTCCAGACAAGTCAGAGGGAAGATCAGGTGAGCGGCGTTGGACCCGAAAAATACAAAATGCGGGGATCGGTAAGTATTTTGCACACAGCACCCCACTGAAACACCAATGTACAAATGGAGGGTGCAATAAAAAAAAATAAGTGGAGTCCTCCAATAATCTATCTTTATTTTTATTGCTTTTTTAAGTTTTTTTATGCCCTTCATCATTCACCATAAATAAGGTGTTATTGTTCGAGTCTGTAAACTGTGATTGGGGTCAGTAGCTGTCACTATTATTGGGGTCAGTAGCTGTCACTATTATTGGGGTCAGTAGATGTCACTATTATTGGGGTCAGTAGCTGTCACTGTTATTGGGGTCAGTAGCTGTCACTATTATTGGGGTCAGTAGATGTCACTATTATTGGGGTTGTAGCTGTCACTATTATTGGGGTCAGTAGCTGTCACTATTATTGGGGTCAGTAGATGTCACTATTATTGGGGTCAGTAGCTGTCACTATTATTGGGGTCAGTAGCTGTCACTATTATTGGGGTCAGTAGCTGTCACTATTATTGGGGTCAGTAGCTGTCACTATTATTGGGGTCAGTAGCTGTCACTATTATTGGGGTCAGTAGCTGTCACTATTATTGGGGTCAGTAGCTGTCACTATTATTGGGGTCAGTAGCTGTCACTATTATTGGGGTCAGTAGCTGTCACTATTATTAGGGTCAGTAGCTGTCACTGTTATTGGGGTCAGTAGCTGTCACTGTTATTGGGGTCAGTAGCTATCACTATTATTGGGGTCAGTAGCTGTCACTATTATTGGGGTCAGTAGCTGTCACTATTATTAGGCTCAGTAGCTGTCACTATTATTGGGGTCAGTAGGTGTCACTATTATTGGGGTCAGTAGCTGTCACTATTATTAGGCTCAGTAGCTGTCACTATTATTGGGGTCAGAAGGTGTCACTATTATTGGGGTCAGTAGCTGTCACTATTATTGGGGTCAGTAGCTATCACTATTATTGGGGTCAGTAGCTGTCACTATTATTGGGGTCAGTAGCTGTCACTATTATTGGGGTCAGTAGCTGTCACTATTATTGGGGTCAGTAGGTGTCACTATTATTGGGGTCAGTAGTTGTCACTATTATTAGGCTCAGTAGCTGTCACTATTATTGGGGTCAGTAGGTGTCACTATTATTGGGGTCAGTAGCTGTCACTATTATTGGGGTCAGTAGCTGTCACTATTATTGGGGTCAGTAGCTGTCACTATTATTGGGGGGTAGTAGCTGTCACTATTTTTGGGGTAGTAGCTGTCACTGTTATTGGGGTCAGTAGTTGTCACTATAATGGTGGCAGTAGCTGTCACTATTATTGGGGTCAGTAGTTGTCACTATAATGGTGGCAGTAGCTGTTGCCTCTAGAGGCTCTGGCTGTCACTGCATGGTGGGCTGTGGTTGTCACTTATCAGACCCTCCAATCTACCTACCAACTCTCATCCATTGAATTGGTTGCTATGGTTACTTCTGGGAAGATGTGGAGTCGAAAATTTAGCAGGTAACATTGTCCATAGCAACCAATCAGATCACTTCTTTCAATTTCAAACTTGTCTTAGAAAAATAAAACCAGGAATCTGATTGGTTGCTATGGACAACTCCTGCATGTCTTTTCTATACTAATATTTCTCTATAAAGCAGGGGCCCTGTAGGTAAGGGGGAGGGGGCACTGTCACATTAACTCCTTCCCGCAAAATGATGTGTCTGGTACGTCGGTATTGCAAGTAACTTACTGCAGTCCTATGTACCAAGCATGTCAGGACTTTAAGCTGTCGCTGTGTAAAGCGACACAGTGACAGAACCGGCAACTCAGCTCTAAAGCAGAGTTGCCGGGCAGGAGATGCTGGCATGGGATCAATCAGATTGGTCCGGTGCCAGCGAGCGCTGTGATTGGCCAGTCTGTACTGACCCACTGTGTCATCATCACGAGTTAGATCCACTCATTCCCCACCACATAAATATTCTTATTGCCACTATGTCAGCCCCTGACATTTGGGAATTTGTCTATCACTCTATTTTTTCCCAATACGCATGTCCATCGAGCTTAATAGCTCCACGGCAAATTACTCTATCACTTGTTTTTGCCCTCATACGCATGCGCGCTTTGCTATGCCCTCATTGGTCACATAGGGTGGCTGCTTATTGGTGGTGTGGCATGCCCGTCACAGAACGGGGGGCTCGATCTCTGCTCACTCTGTGATTGGCCCTACGCCAATCAATAGAACATGTGGAGCAACTCCATTACATATTTAAACAGGGCCATCTCGCCGCGCGCTGTCATTAGCCCCGATACCCCTGAAGACCCTACTTCGTAGCGAAACATGTCGGGGGGGCTTCTAATCTAAATTTTAAACACGTGTCCTGCTGACTCTTAGAATTGAACGTTTGGTCTGGTGCTGCGTGCTGCAGCCGTCAGCTCCAGGCTTTCTATACCTTGCACTAAGCTGATTGCAGTCAGCAACGGACTCTAATTTTTAAATTATATGTAGTCTGTCCTTTCTTTGCATAAATTTAATAAATACTTTGTTATTTTCTAATTGTTAGTTGGAAAACAGGGCTTCTGTTGCCGGCAGGCAATATATTTATTCCATACCAGCTGATGACCTGGGGTGATGAAGAAAGGTGCAAAGTGTAAGGTCCTTATACCTGCAATGTGGAGATATAGATAAAGCTGCATAAACCAGTCCCAGCCACTGGGGGCAGCAATGTTTAAAGGACATCAGCATGGAGTGGAAAGGTATAGATGGGATTGTACGTGATTCACTGGCTCTGGTTGTACGATACAGTTATGGGGGACGTCCAGTTTATATAACACAATCATAAAAATAACCATTTAAGGCATTGTGATTTATTAGAGGGGAGTCCCTCATTCAGGCTGTAAGCAGGGTAAACCAAACATAACATGCGAGGGAAGCTTTCTTATTGACTAATATAGAAATAAAGACCAGGACACCAAATTTAGTCTTTTGCTGGAGGGTGATCGGCCACAGCTTTTATTTTAACCTCTTAAACCAGAACCGCTTAGCGGTGAAACCCTTATATATTTTTCCACAGCTATCAGGCGTTATGCCAACTGCCAGACTGCCGACGGGCAAATCCACCCTCTTAGCCCCTACTCATACCAGCAAAGTCTCAAAGACCGCCATGAAGGAGCCCTTGTATGCCTACACAGGGTTCCGACCCCCACCCAGCAGAAAGAGTGCCTGTTCAACTCCGCATCCCGTGCACCCTGCCATACCATATGGGGGACAATCTCTGACCAGACGAGTATCATTTCGGAGAAAAAGGAGGAGAAGCGCTCCATATCAGAGCGCATTATCGTCATCAATTCGACCATTCTTAGGAGACAGAGATTATTGCCCCCCCGCGTGAATGACCAGTATCACTGGGCCATTAACACCTGAGGTTTACCACTTCTGGAAGGACTTGACACCATTTTAAACCACGTATTCCTCTCCAAGAAATATTGATGTCTCGAAAGCCCAACGCACGGCCACCAGGCCTACAATCAGCCCGCTGGGCGGCCCAGAATATATAAGAATGCTCTAGCATCCAAACTGTGGGCCTAACATGATCAAAAAGAAAAACACATTATGACAGTGTTCTACAATAACAAATCCGGACGTATGTATCTGGCAAAGCAAGAGGAAACACCCGCGATGATAAGGCAGTGGTGGAGAACTGTTCTAAACTGATAAATAGTGAGGGGAGTGCGATCCATATGTACTAGGAACTGGGAGTAATGGAAACGAATGAGTAAATACTCAGAAAGTAAACGCATGGCGCAGACCGCGCCCTGGGTGGCACGCAGGTGAATCCAAACACCGTGGCCAAATACGTCAGTCTTAGATCTTCGTACCCGTAAGATCCCGTACCCGTAATCGAGCAGCCTCAGCGGTTATGATAACATCCGTGTGCTGTAAGCCACCCTGCTTTTTTTTTGAAGGAGGTAATAATTCACTGATTCTAAAGGCTTAAAGAAGGCAAGGCTGAAACTGAGGGCCAGTAAAGTCTCGTATGGAGATGAGCACATTTTTGGACTTGCCATTACTAAACGGCAAAGCAAGGGATAGGAAATTGGCCGTCGTGATTCCTGACGAATATGACACTTTTTCCAGTCTGGGTAATTAAAAAGCATTTGGTGACATCCCCCCCCCAACCCAGTGACTTAAAATAAAAAGCAATACCAGATAAACGTTTTTGTGCGGCTGTGCCAGATATGTTTAAAGCCCTCAAGGACAGAACATATTCAATTGTTACCTCTAAACATAACTTATCCGAAGAAGAAATATTGCGAACTTTCACGACCTGTAATCACTCCAACCACGCCTTAGCGTTTCTCTGCCACGTAGCAGGCGCTACTGATGAACTGACGAGAGACATCAGTTGAGGTCCACCAACTCCCATAAATGATTTGGGCATGAGATGCGGACCCTCTCCGTATTGGGCAGCAAAGCCTGGAATTCGTGCCAGCGAAAACGTGAGAGAGAAAAAGCAACAACATTATTAAGACCAGGAACATGTTTTGATCTAAAATAAATGTTATGTTGTAGACAGCGCAAAACTAAGTCACGTAATAAAGATATAACAGATAGTGAAGAACAAGACAGACTGTTAATACCGGCAACCACACTGGCGTTGTCGGACTAGAAACAAATATGTCGATTTTTGAACATTGGTCCCCAGATTTCGACTGCCACAATGATTGGAAAAAGTTCCAGCAAAGTAAGATTCCGGCAAAGGCCAGTGGCATGCCACGCTGCAGGCCAGGATGATACACCAAGCCGGCCAAACAACTGCTCCAAAACCGCAGGAGCCCGATGTATCTGTGTATAATGATAATTCTGCATTGTTGCCTTCTCCTGACCTGAAACATGTATGTTTGGAAAGATATACTTGGAAAGTATATAGTATATATACTTGGATATAAAGATATAGTTGGAAAGAAAACTACCCCATATGGTAAGGTCCGCTTTTAAGGGTTTGGTGAGACGAATCCGATGCCCAGCTAATTTAACTCCTCGAGTAGCCAATGATAAGCGGACAAAATCCTTCCCATTGGAATGACACGGCAGGCAAAGACCAAAAGACCCAGTAGTGACTTTTACTACTCCACAAAATCCTTCAATCAAGCTAAAAAGTTTCTTAATCTTTCTTCAGGTAACCTGAAAACCATTTCTATGGTGTCAATTTCAATGCCGAGGAAGGACAACCTTGTTATTGGACCTTCGGTTTCTTCTGCAGAAAGAGGGACGCCAAAACGAGATATGAAGAATTGAAATGTTTTTAGCATGTGATGGCCGGTATCCTCATCTGCTGGGGCGACAAATAAGAAATCGTCTGAATAATGAACTGCTGACCGTGAACCAGTCTCATATCTTACCACCCATTACAGAAATGAGCTAAACATCTCGAAATAGTGACATGATATTGTCAAAAATATTTTAATTATCTTTATATGTGTGAACATATATTGCTTTTGTGAAGGTGATTAGAATATGTTTAAAAAGATAACATTTTACATGGACTCCATCTTGTATGGTAGGCATCCATTTTGGATCATTGGAATCTATCTTTTGGCCTGAAGGAGCCATCTTGAGGTTAATAAGTAAAAAGTAAATATCAGCAGATGTCCTGAAGCAATTCTATGTTGTGTTCTTGAATTGAATGTTTTATTACTCTTTTAAGGAGCAGATCAAATAGCCTTGGCCGAATGGACAATGACTGTTTACCATCTCTCAGCCTTGGAAGAAGCCCTCTGTTTAATTAATTTAAACTTATCTGCAGTCTCCATTCTCTAGTGAGATAGGAAGTAGAGACAAATTAACTTGTGTATCTGAAATGTGTGTCCTTCCCATGGGACAAGGTTCCGGCCACCTGGGGCTTGGAGGGTGAAGTATTATTATAATGCATTGAAATAATTCTTATTGGCTGAATCAGAGTCATTATCATATTGTAGATGATTGGCTGAAACCAAAGCCTACACCTTTCCTGTCATTATACCATATGTGGAGTTTTGGGATATTACCATATATAGAATGTTTATGTTTGCAAGTATGAGGTCACCACCTACTCTCATTTTCCTATAAATAAAGATGGATCCGCCCCCTAGGGCAGAGATCGTTTGAACACTGAAGCTGCGTGTCATGGTCTCTCCGGCCGGCCTCTCTCAGATCCACCATTGAGAGAGTATTCATTAATTTGGAGCTCATAGACAAATGCAGATAATGTCCAACGTTAATGGACATACTAAATTCTGCAGCGACAATATGGAACAGCCCATGGGCAACAACAAAGTATCAAAATAATAGTGATCCTCAAAGAAACAGCCTAATAGGTGATATCAATCTGGGTGTACTGTCAGCAAGCTACAAGCTGATTCTATATCTGATTTCAGCATCAGGGCACCGCGGCCCGCCTCCCTGACCAGCGCAACTGCACGATCAAAGGAAACGTAAGAGACCGAGGAATCCTCCAACGAAATCCCATAGTTTACCGAAAGACCTTTAGGAAATGAATGATGGTGTATAAGGCGGAACTTACCGACTTCCTTCTTTGGGACCACTCCCAACGGAGAAACCCGGAGGTTAGGGAAGAAAGGACCCTCGATTCTAGCTAAAGATACTTCTTTTGCCAACTTCTCCCTTAAGACCTCCGAGTGCTCCCTAACCGATTTCAAGTTGTCCACAAATAAAGAATGGCTGCTTAGGTTAAACGGGATAAAGAAACCAAACGTGAAACCAAAGCGTAACTGTGCTGCCGCTGCTCTGTCAGGATACTTATCTAGCCAAGGCCCCATCGTGGTTTCGCTCACTGGGGTCCTTTCCGTCACATTGAGCATTTTGCTTTGAAGGTGCCTCATGTGTTGGGCGGGAACCGAGAGATGCTGTGTGTGGACCTCCACATGCGGAGCACCAATGCTTATATTTGCATAATCTTGGAAATTTACAATGGCCTTCATTGAATAACTAGCATGCACCAGGCCTGTGGACGGCCACTGACCCTTGAGGAAAAGGAGCTGATGAGCCAGATGCCATTAATGGAAAGGGGTGTGTTTTTTGGGTCATCATAAGACGCAACCATACGTCAGTGGATTTAACACCCCAACCAAAATTTGGTTATAACGCTAGACGACGTCTGAATTCTCCGTCGTAGCGCCACCATGTGGAACCGCCATGTGACTTATAAGCACTATAAATGCTATCCATGTAAATGAAAAGTTCCGAACAGCGTTCAGGGTTGTGCTAACCCATGACACAACCCATAACGGAAAAGGCCTGTATCCAATTATTCATGGTTTTGGCTACCCTGGGTTTTCAATCCTATGGTTTGCTATCAAGAACCCTTCTTTCCTTATCAATGGTGTGTTGGTCCACTGATACCAGGGACCATGTATTAACCCCTTAAGGACACACCCTGTTTTCGCCTAATGGACCAGGCCATTTTTTTCAAAACTGACATGTGTGACTTGATGTGGTAATAACTTCGGAATGCTTTCACCTATCCAAGCGATTCTGAGAATGTTTTCTCGCGACACATTGGACTTTAAATTAGTGGTAAAATTTGGTCGATACATTCCGTGTTTATTTGTAAAAAACACCAAAATTTTGAGAAAATTTGTAAAAATTAGCATTTTTCGAAATTTAAATGTATCTGCTTGTAAGACAGATAGCAATACCACACAAAATAGTTACTAGTTAACTTCCCCCATATGTCTACATTAGATTGGCATCGTATTTTGAACATCCTTTTATTTTTCTAGGACGTTACAAGGCTTAGAACTTTAGCAGCAATTCCTCACAATTTCAAGAAAATTTCAAAAGGCTATCTTTTTAGGGACCAGTTCAGTTCTAAAGTGACTTTGAGGTGCCCATATATCAGAAAACCCCATAAAACTCCCCATTTTCAAAACCTAAACCCTCAAAGTATTAAAAATAGCTTTTAGAAAGTTTCTAAACCCTTTAGGGGCTTCACAGGAATTACAGCAAAGTGGAGGTGAAATTTACAAATGTAATTTTTTTTGCAGAAAATCAGTTTGAATCCATATTTTTCTGTAACACAGAAAGTTTTACCAGAGAAACGCAACTGAATATTTATTGCCCAGATTCTGAAGTTGTTGGACTGAAGCACAGGCCTCAGAAGCAAAGGAGGACTTAGTCGATTTTGGGGCCTTCTTTTTCTTAGAATATATTTTAGGCACCATGTCAGGTTTGAAGAGGTCTTGTGGTGCCAAAACAGTAGAAACCCCCCAAAAGTGACCCCATTTTGGAAACTACCGAAGGGAATGAGCGCCATTTGACTTTTGGAGTTCAAATTTAGCTGGAATGGTTTGCAGAGGCTATGTCGCATTTGCAAAGCCCCTGAGGGGAGAAAACAGTGGAAACCCCCAAAAGTGACTTCATTTAGGAAACTACACCCCTCAAGGAACTTAACTAAGGGTATAGTTAGCATTTTGACCCCACAGGTTTTTTGCAGAAATTTTTGGAAGTAGGCTGTGAAAATGAAAATCTAAATTTTTTTCCGATTAAATTTAGCTAAACCTAATTTTTTTCATTTCCACAAGGATTAAAGGAGAGAAGGCACCCCAACATTTATAAACAAAATACTCTTGAGCACAGCAATACCCCATATGTGGTTATAAACTACTATTTGGACACACGGCAGGGATTAGAAGGGAAGGAGCTCTATTTGGCATTCAGATTTTGCTGGATTGGTTTGCGGCACCCTGTCGCATTTGCAAAGCCCCTGAGGGCCCAAAACAGTGGAAAGACAAAAAACACAAATTTGACCCTGGGTAGTCAGCGGGTGCAATATATAGTTAGAAAAGGAATGCCTGCAGGCAAACAAAACCCTATTTCCTGACCACCCAATAGATAATAAGGATAAAGTTAGAATTTACAACCTTTATTAAGCTACGTGTAGCAAGAACAAACTATACATATAAATTGTAAAAATTTCACTGCCACAGACCGAAGTCAGTTTAACAGCTGGAGAAACCCAGCAGAGTATCTGAAATTTGCAGTGTGTGCCGAGTGTCGGCAGACAGTTAGTGCAAGGGCATCAGTGCCTCTGTTAATATGTAGACAAAGATCCGGCTGAGACAGGGATTAAAAATTAACACAGCCCCCCCGACATGTTTCGCTAACTAGTAGCGTCCTCAGGGGTACATGGGGCTAATGGCGGCGCCGCGAGAAAACTGCTCCTCTTATGGGAGTGTAGAATGACGAGAGGTGGGTGTGTGGATGACAGCCAATCCGACGATGCAAGCCATCGGAAGCAACAAGGGGAGAGTGAGCATCCAATAGGAGGCCAGATAACAGGCAGCCCATAGCAGCCCGTGAACTGCCAGTAATGTAGACAAGGTGCCGAGAAAGTTTAAAGACTGGCACGCCTGCGCAGTAAAGCGGCTGAGGGACTTAGAGCGGGGCCGAACAAGGCGGCCCAGCTCAAAGTGTAACAGAGCACAGGGGATCGGTGCATGCGCCGTGAAGGCAAAAACGGACTTAGTGCAATGGACAGCTGACAGCCACCATGAATCCCTCATGCAGAGCGCAGGGCTGAGAACATGTCTCACTTGACTGTGATTTGTATATGCACAGGTCTATACAAAGATCTAGTGCAATACTACATAAAAGGCAGAGTGCCCAAGTGTTCCTCACAGACCATGTACATAATACAGCATACACTCCCCCTGAGAAGGCCAAACGGTAGCAGCCGCTCATCCACATCGCCACCTCAAGAGTGATCCTGAAATTCAGTGGTGAATAATATAAGATGACAAGAAGTATGATAGCACTAATATGCATCCTCACTCATAAGTCACAATAAAACAAAAAAAGGGAGAGAAGGGGCCGCCAAGCGCATAAAATGCATAGTAAGGTCACATAAGAACAGTGGATCAAAATAAAGCATATATATAAATATTAATCATATAGCCCCCTTGTCAGGAGGCCACACTGAAAAGATGTTGTCGGCAAAGTAGCCAAAAAACCAAGACAATAAAAACGAATAAAGTACAATACAGATAAATCCATACAGAATCGTGAAGGGAGATGCAGAGAAACTCACAAAAATGCACTAAATGTAAAGCCCTCATTAAGTCCCTGAGGGGTCATGGAGCCGAGACGGTGAATCCACCGTGCCTCCTCCTGTAGAAGCCTACGGTCCAAATTACCTGCCCTGGGTCCCAACTTAAACTGAGCAATGCCCCAAAATTGGAGCAACTTCGGATTATCAGGGTGATACCTATGCATATGTCTGGCAAGAGTGGTGTCTTCCTTAAGGTTGATGGTACTGAGATGTCTGGACACCCTTCTCCTCAATTCCTGCAGAGTTTTGCCCACATAAAGTTTAGGGCAGGGACATCTAGCCAGATAAACAACTCCACCACTTTGACAGTTGAGAAATTGTTTAATGTCATAAGACCTACCGTCAAGAGGATTGGTAAAACTCTTGACTCTAGGCATCAGTGGGCAGAAGGAACACCTGCCACAGGGATGAAAACCCGTGACAGGTGACTTAAGCCAGGTGGATGGTGCCCGTGAGGGGGTTGATGAAAAATGGCTATGCACTAGAAGATCACGTAGATTCTTTCCTCTACGGTAGGTAATAGCGGGGTTGGCAGGGATTGCCTCTTTTAGGTCAGGGTCAGCAGTGAGAATAGACCAATGCTTCTTCAGTACTCCGACGACTTGGGAGGAGCAGACATCGAACGTGCCAATGCAACGGATGGCACCAGAAGTCGCTGACAGTGCGGACCTAACACCACCATCAGAAAGTAGGTCAGATCTAAGAGACGCCCTAGCCCTGGCATAAGCCCTATGTAACCACTTTTTCGGGTAACCTCTTGCCAAAAATTTATGGTAGAGACCAGCACACTCCCTCTGAAAAGATAGCTCATCAGAGCAGTTGCGTCTGGCCCGCAGGTACTGGCCAATAGGTATCCCTCTTTTGAGGGCAGGAGGATGATGACTGTCCCAATGTAGAAAGCTATTGGTAGCTGTAGCTTTACGAAATATGTCAGTTTGGACACCGCCACCAGGGTCCAGAGAGATCTTCAGATCAAGGAAATTGATCGTATGATCATTAATTTCATAAGTAAATCTCATGCCAATGGAATTGTTGTTGAGCATAGACATGAAGTCGACAAAAGTGTTGACATCCCCATCCCATAGGATGAGAATGTCATCAATATATCTACCCCAAAAGGAGATATGTGACGTGAAGAAAAGAAGATCATCTGAAAAAACGATAGTGTCCTCCCACCAACCCAGGAAAAGGTTGGCGTAGGTGGGTGCACAAACGGTGCCCATTGCTGTGCCTTTTATCTGATGATAATATTTGGCATCAAAGGTGAAAAAATTATGTGTGAGAAGAAAACGTAATAGTGATAAAACAAAATCATTGTGTCGCTGAAATTGGGTGCCCTTTGTGCTCAGAAAGTATTTAACTGCAGTGAGACCCAGATCGTGTTGAATATTGGTATAAAGCGACTCCACGTCTATGCTCGCCAACATGGTAGTAGAGGTGACAGTGATCTCCTGGATCCTGGTAACGGTGTCCTTAGTGTCCCTAAGATGGGACGACAGAGCGGAAACAAAAGGAGACAGAATCTCATCCACATAGAGACTAATACCCTGCGTCAAGTTATCATTACCCGAAACTATGGGCCTACCAGGGATAGGGCGTTTGTTCTTATGAACCTTTGGTAAGGCATAGAAAGTTGCCAGAGTGGGTGTAGGGTTGTATAGACGCTTAAATTCGTCCAAAGTAATAAGATTATCACTTTTTGCATTAGTAAGCAAATCGTACAGTTCCGACAAATAACCAGTAGTGGGGTTGCTTTTTAAGGTGACATAGGTTGTTTTGTCATCTAATAGTCTATGGACCATACCTGTGTAATCAGCACAGTCCATAATCACGATATTACCCCCTTTATCGGAAGGTTTAAGTACTAGATCTGCATTGCCACATAGCTCATCCAGTGCCAGTTTTTCATCGCTGTTAAGATTTCCAAAGGGCATAGATCTGTCATTTCTAAGTTTCTTAAGGTCATTACAGACCATTTTAACAAAGACATCGATATGCCCATATTGGGAAAAAGGGGGAGTGAGCCTGGACTTAGGGCGTAATGTAGAAAAAGGGCCCACCGCATCAGCGGCTCCGAATTGATTCTCACGAAGGAGACTCTCCAAGTCCCTCATGGTGTTTTGTTCCTGACGGTCATGGCGGATATTATCCTGTGTAGAGCCCCTGAAATGTTTGTGTAGGGCCAGTTTTCTGGCAAATAAATTAATATCCTTTGCCCATGTGAACTCATCAAAGGGAGGTGCAGGGGTATAGGAGAGTCTCCTCTGTAATAAAGTCAACTGATGAGAGTTCAATACATGTGAAGATAGGTTAAATATCTGCATGTTGTCATTGTTAGTGGCTAGTGCGCTAGGGATTATTGTTTGCGACCCCAGTGCAGGTTGGGAGGTCCTAAAAAAGGAGATGTGACAGAGGAGCCCACAGCAGTGTTGGATGCACCATACCCATCTCCCAGTGTAATCCCCTGAGTATTTTGTGGGGGATTGCCCACCAACATTGTAGCATTTTGAGCATATGATGAGACAGGCACAGACAAAATAGATGACGAGTTGAAGACAGCAGGTGGACATGGTCTATTTCTGCTCAGGAAATCCATAGGGGGCTGTTTGTATGACGTAGGTGTTCTCTTTGAGTAACCAGGTTTATTGTTCCTGACCTTGCGTTTAGTGCCCAATCTAGGGCTATCCCCAGTGGGTCTAGAATGTTCTGTGCCTGAGGTATCCGACTCAGAAAAGTCGGTATAGACAGTGGTGCGTTTGGGGGCAGGAACAAATCGTGTCTTGTAGGTATAGGTTTGCCCTATGTCAAAGTCCCTTCGGTCGCGGATATATTTCCGATGTTTACGTTCTTTAATTTCCCCCTGTAACTTCTCAGTTTAACTTCAAACAGTGGAAACACCCCAAAAGTGACCCAATTTAGAAAACGACACCGCTCAAGGTACTCATCGAAGGGTATAATTAGCATTTTGACTCACAGGTTTTTTGTCTGAATTTATTTGAATTAGGCCGTATTTACTGGTATTTCAATATATAATGTGGGGGCATGTGTATGATGTGAAGAGCAAATCAGTATAATAAAAGGTACATAAATAATACAATTAATAATTCATAGATGTGTGGTAAGCCTTGTAGCAATCCTTTATGCACAGACCCGTATTTTCGGGGCAGGTGTCGCACTGATAAGTGGTGACCCTTCTTATGCCACTTTTGCTACACACTCTGCACCTCTTTTGGGATCTCCCCTTCTTTGCAGTTTGGGGAACGATGCCGGTAAAGTGTTGCCCTGGTACAATACGGGCGCCCTCACTTTCAGCAGATGTGTTTGGGCCCTCCCCAACCTGGTTTTCAAACACAAGCACCTTGATAATCTCCTCCTGAAAATTAAGGAATGACTCTGTCCGGCCTGCACATTTGCATAGCACGTAAGTGTGATACAATGCCATCTGTACCAATGGCACGGCCACCTTTTTGTACCACACCATTGTCTTCCGCATTGCACTATACGGCTTCAGCACTTGATCTGAGAGATCAACCCCTCCCAAGTATTTATTATATATAGCCCACGATGCAATCTGGATTGTGGGTCACCGTGGTGGCACCTCGTACAGGGACAGGGGTGATGCCGTTTCCATGTATTGTGGTCAAGAGAAGGACATCCCGCTTGTCCTTATACTTGACGAACAACACTTTCTCGCTGCATAATGCACCCCTTTTGACACGTTGCGCAATCAGAGTTTTAGAGCGGCCTCTCTGGTTTCTGCGCACCGTGCCGCAGGCTGCAGTATTTCTGGTGGAGAGGCATTTAAATAGTGGGATGCTGATGTAGAAGTTATTCACGTAATGTTGGAGCTCTAAGAGGGGGGGATTCTGGGGTTCAATCCTGAAGTCCTTCCCTTCATAAACCCAAAACCTGAGCTGCTCTAGCTCAGTTTGTACATTTTTATCCCATACCTTGCCCTCTTACTGGGTAGGTATTGGCGGAATTTTAGCCTGCCCATAAAATGTACTAGGGACCAATATTTTTCAGGTAATCCAGGATCTGTCAGCATGCATCTGATCATTTCCATCAGAGTTCTGTTCTTCCTTTCTGCTGCCCCCATTTGTCCCTTTAAATCTGCCGTTCCAATTATCTGCACATGGATCAGAGATTGTGGTTTTGACCTTTTCTTTAGTCCCTTTTGGAAATGGTTTCTGCTGTTCTGCTTTCCATATTGTACAGTCCTTCTTTAGGTGTCCCTGTTTGTTGCACCTGAAACATTCTCTTCTTTCCTTCTTTTGATATTTTGTCTCTGTAGCTTTAACCCCTTCCCGCCGCAGCCACTTTTGGACTAAATGACTATTCCCGTACTCTGCAGGTGTATGTATATTGCTGTTCATATGTCATTATCTTGATTGTATTCACATTTATTTTTTGGTATATGCCTATCTGTGCAAAAGTTTTATACTTATTGCCTGCTTGAAAACTACTTAGACACTTTAGCATTTTTGGGGGATCATTTTTCCGGATTACTATTTGGTTGTCCTGCTGCGCTAGTGTTCTGATTCCATCTTTGATTTTGCGAGGGTTACGCTATTTTAATATGTTCTATGTTGTCTGCTTGCATTTGTCTATTTGAGTTTAATAAAGGATTTTTTGTATTTCTTCAATTATTTGGTCGTGACTGTTCTTTTCTTTTTTGGTCTAAGTTATTAGTCACTAGGACCACTGATATATTTGGGTTTATTGCTCAGTTGGCTAAACATTTCCCATATGTCTACTTTATGTTTGCATCATTTTTTAAACATCCCTTTATTTTTCTGGGACATTACAAGGCTTATAAATTTAGCAGCAATTTCTCACATTTTCAAGAATATGTCAAAAGCCTATTTTTTTAGGGAACAGAACGGATCTGAAGTGGCTTTGAGGGCCTTATATATTATGAACCCCTACAAATCACCCCATTTTAAAAACTGCACCCCTTAAAGTATTCAAAACAGCATTAAGAAAGTTTCTTAACCCTTTATGCGTTTCACAGGAATTAAAGCAATGTGGAAGGGAAATTTGCAAATTCCATTTTTTTTTGGGCAGAAATGCCATTTTAATCGATTTTTCCTGTAAGACTGAAGGTTTTTACCAGAGAAACACAACGGAATATTTATTGCCCTGATTCTGCAGTTTTTAGAAACATCCCACATGTGGCCCTAGTGGGGTACTGGACTGAAACACCGGCCTCAGCAGAAAAGGAGCACCCAGTGGATTTTAGGGCCTTCCTTTTCTTAAATTATATTTCAGGCACCATGTCAGGTTAGAAGAGGTCTTGTGGTGCCAAAACAAAGGAAACACCCCAAAAAAGACCCCATTTTGGAAACTACACCCATTGAGGAATTCATCTAGGGGTGCAGTGAGCATTTTGACCACACAGGTTTTTGCTGAATTTATTGGAATTGGGATGTGAAAATAAAAAAATGTAAATTTTTTTTTGAGAAAAGTTGTAGTTCTAGCCCAAAATTTTGCATTTTCACAAGGACTAGAGGAGAAAAGCACCTCAACGTTTGTAAAGCATTCTCTCCAGGGTAAGGCAATGGCTCTAAAGGGAGGGAGCGCCATTTAGTATTTGGAGTGGAGATTTTACAAGATTCGTTTTTTGACACCATGTTGCATTGAGCTATAGTATCAGTACAGTGGAACCCCAAAAAACTTACCCCATTTTGGAAACTACATCCCTCAAGGAATTCATCTAGAAGGTAGTGAGCATTTTGACCCCACAAGTGTTTTGCAAAAATTAGTACACAATAGATGTTGCAGATTGAATATTGCCCTTTTCCACAGATATGCCACTTCAGTGCCCAATGTGTTGTGCCCAGCTTGTACCATCGTAGACGAACACCCCATAAATAGTTAAGCAGGTTCTCCAGAATACAGTAATACCCCATATGTGGTCATAAATTGCCGTTTGGGCACGCTGGCAGGCTCAGTTGGACCACCATTTGGCTTTTGAAGCGCAGATTTTGCTTGGTTTTACTGTTATTTCAATATATAATGTGGGGACATATGTAAGCTGGGCGGAGTACATCAGGGTATATGTAAGCTGTGCGGAGTACATCAGGGTATATGTAAGCTGTGCGGAGTACATCAGGGTATATGTGGTCTGGGTGGAGTACATCAGGGTATATGTAAGCTGGGTGGAGTACATCAGGGTATATGTAAGCAGTGCGGAGTACATCAGGGTATATGTAAGCTGTGCGGAGTACATCAGGGTATATGTAAGCTGGGTGGAGTACATCAGGGTATATGTAAGCTGGGTGGAGTACATCAGGATATATGTAAACTGGGCGGAGTACATCAGGGTATATGTAAGCTGGGTGGAGTACATCAGGGTATATGTAAGCTGGGTGGAGTACATCAGGATATATGTAAGCTGTGCGGAGTACATCAGGGTATATGTGGTCTGGGTGGAGTACATCAGGGTATATGTAAGCTGGGTGGAGTACATCAGGGTATATGTAAGCAGTGCGGAGTACATCAGGGTATATGTAAGCTGTGCGGAGTACATCAGGGTATATGTAAGCTGGGTGGAGTACATCAGGGTATATGTAAGCTGGGTGGAGTACATCAGGATATATGTAAACTGGGCTGAGTACATCAGGGTATATGTAATATGTGCGGAGTACATCAGAGTATATGTAAGCTATGTGGAGTACATCAGGGTATATGTAAGCTGTGTGGAGTACATCAGGGTATATGTAAGCTGTGCGGAGTACATCAGGGTATATGTAAGCTGTGTGGAGTACATCAGGGTATATGTAAGCTGTGTGGAGTACATCAGGGTATATGTAAACTGGGCGGAGTACATCAGGGTATATGTAAGCTGTGTGGAGTACATCAGGGTTTATGTAAGATGGGCGGAGTACATCAGGGTATATGTAAGCTGGGTGGAGTACATCAGGGTATATGTAAACTGGGCAGTACATCAGGGTATATGTAAGCTGTGAGGAGTACATCAGGGTATATGTATTCTGGGTGGAGTACATCAGAGTATATGTAAGCTTGGTGGAGTACATCAGGGTATATGTAAGCTGGGTGGAGTACATCAGGGTATATGTAAGCTGGGTGGAGTACATCAGGGTATATGTAAGTTGGGTGGAGTACATCAGGGTATATGTAAGCTGGGTGGAGTACATCAGGGTATATGTAAGCTGGGTGGAGTACATCAGGGTATATGTAAGCTGGGTGGAGTACATCAGGGTATATGTAAGCTGTGCGGAGTACATCAGGGTATATGTATTCTGGGCGGAGTACATCAGGGTATATGTAAGCTGGGTGGAGTACATCAGGGTAATAGGATGATGTAATAATGGGGTGAATATCCATGGATTGGTGGGGTCACTTCATGCACAGGCCGGGATTATTGGGGATTATACAGAATATCTGCGCTCCAGTATCGCCTTATATGTGACTTCTTCATTAGTCCTATAAGCCGCACAAGGCCCTAAAGTTTCCTCATCTCCGCTGCATCTACGGGGTCACCTGTGGGGTCCAGTAAATGATGATGTGGGGTATTTAGTGAAAAACGACTGGACCTAAAATATGAGTCTGGGCCGTCATTCAGCGTGATTGCGTTCTGAGAGTCATAACGTGCTATTTTCCGGTGACGGCGCTGTGCGAGGGATCGGTTGTTGGGGAACGAGCTGTCGTTTTTATTGGTTCCATTTTGGGGTAAATGCGCTTTTTTTATCGCTATTTATTATATTATTTGGGAGATGAGGAAACCAAAAAACAGCAATTCTAGCGCGGTTTTGTTTCTTCTTTTTTACAGCGTTCACCGTGCGGTATAAACAACATGTGACCTTTATTCTGCGGGACGATACGATTACAGCGACACCAAATTGATATCGTTTTTTCACGTTTCACTATTTTCCCACAA
This sequence comes from Rhinoderma darwinii, assembly GCF_050947455.1. NCBI lineage: Eukaryota > Metazoa > Chordata > Amphibia > Anura > Rhinodermatidae > Rhinoderma > Rhinoderma darwinii. Next base: position 1,055,479 of record NW_027461831.1, read on the forward strand.
TAAAAATCCTGTTTTGGTGTCGCCATTTTCTGACAGCCGTAACTTTTTTATTTTCCGGTTGATATCGCTGCGGGAGGACTTGTTTTATGCGTGACGAACTGTCGTTTCTATTGGTGCAATTCTGCGTTACTCGCGACTTATTCATCACTTTTTATTACATTTTTTTTGAGACAAGACGACAAAAAAATAAAATGCTGTCATTGTTTTTTATTTATTTTTTTACGGTGTTCACCGTGCGGTAAATAATGCGATATTTTCATCGTTCAGGCCGTTGTGAACGCGGCGATACCTATAATGTAACGTTCTTTTCATGTTGTGCCGCCTCCAGCGCTGCATTTATATCTTTCTCTATGTTGGGTCTCATTTTATACCGTTTCCTCAGCAGAAATAAGCTGCTGTTCAGACTGGAGCTGTCGTGCAGCTTTTGCAGCGCTGTCATGTCTGATGTGGATACGTTGCTCGAATCAATGGCCTCGAACCTGTGGCATCAAATTGATACCTGAGGAGGCTGTAAAATCAGGCACTTGGGGCTATAATTATCTGCAGCTACCCGTGATAATCCGGGCATAGCAGGGCCTGCGACTCATCCGCGCTGACGGGGTGTTCAGAGTCAGTTTCTAACAGGCAATGACAGGTCTGATGACAGGCGATGACAGGTCTGATGACAGGTCTGATGACAGGCGATGACAGGTCTGATGACAGGCGATGACAAGTCTGATGACTGGTCTGATGACAGGTGCGATGACAGGTGCGATGACAGGCGATGATAGGTCTGATGACAGGCGATGACAGGCAATGACAGGTCTGATGACAGGCGATGACAGGCAATGACAGGTCTGATGACAGGCGATGACAGGTCTGATGACAGGTCTGATGACAGGTCTGATGACAGGCGATGACAGGTCTGATGACAGGCGATGACAGGTCTGATGACAGGCAATGACAGGTCTGATGACAGGCGATGACGGGTCTGATGACAGGCGATGACAGGCAATGACAGGTCTGATGACAGGCGATGACAGGTCTGATGACAGGCGATGACGGGTCTGATGACAGGTCTGATGACCGTAGTTGTTTTTTTTTATATTTCAACTGAACAATAGGAGCGGAGCGTCCACCAGTGACCCTGCTGTATTTAAAAGTGGGGATACCCTACCTACCTACCAAATTCTGAATGAGAGGTGTCATTGCTACCTAACCAGGATCTCGGGCAGTGGACAATCTAGGGGTATACAGTATAATAACTTTATGGTGGTCTCTGTCTATTTATCTGGTCCCAGTCCTGATAATTGATCTCTGGTCCCTGTAGTAATGGCCCCCACATGTCCTCTCTGGATAGTCAGACATTGTGATTACAACTGATGCAAAAACTGATGCAAAAACGTATGAGTCGCCATCAGGCTTTTTCACAATTTTTACTACAAAAGCGTCAGTTGTCATCAGTTTCTTACCATCAGTATTTAACATCCGTTTTTACCACAATGGTTCACCAAAAAGGTGGTCCAGGGTCTGAAAATGTGCCATAGTTTGTGATAGATTAGATACATGATAGATTAGATACTTCTTGTGTTCCATGTCAGGGCTCTCCTTCTCTGCTCCGGCCTTGGCGCTACACTGAAGTCTGACACACACATTGTAATATCACGTGTGTCATATTCAGTGCAGCGCCAAGGCCGGCGCCAAAAGAGAGCCCAGAAGGCAACTGCCGTCCACTGACCTCAGATCAGATCTACGAAGCAGCCATGGGAGCCTGAAAAGATGCCAAATACTCGCTATATCTTCAAGGAGTAGATTGTTTTTGGCGCCTTTACAGCTACCCACAGTGCCCTCTGTATATAGTTCCACACACCCCTGTAGATAATGCCACAGTGACTTAATATAGTGCCACACCCCCCTTTATATAGTGCCCCACATGCCCCTGTATATAGTGCCACACATGCACCTGTAGATAATGCCGCAATGCCCTCTATATACAGGGGGTACTGCGCCAATATATACAGGGGGTACTGTGTCATTATATACAATGCCACAGTACCCCCTGTATATGATGTCACACAGCCCCCTGTAGATGGCGCCACACAGCGCCCCATGTAGACTGTGCCACATAGCGCCCCATGTAGATTGTGCAACATAGCGTCCCCCTGTAGATAGCGCCACCCCCACTGTATATAGTGCTATCCCCCTTCCCCTGTAGATAGCACCACTGAAGCTCCCTCCAGCACAGGAATCCCCGGCCAGAGCATCGCCAACGCTGTGGCCGGGGATTCCCTCTCGGAGGACCCCCTGACGCCACTGTCCATATATGGACAGTGATGTCAGTAGTTACTCCCTAAATGGAATCCCCGGCCAAAGCATCGCTGACGGCTACTCCTTGAGCGGAATCCCCATTGCCGACTCTGGCCGGGGATTCCACACCAGGAGGAGCCCCTGACATCAATGTCCATATATAGACAGTAACCTCAGGGGTTTCCCCTAGGAACGGAATCCCCGGCCAGATCATCGGCAACGGGGATTCCGCTCAATCAGTAGCCACTGACATCACTGTCCATATATGGACAATGATGTCAAGGGCTCCCCCGAGCACAGCACTTAACCCTTTCAGGACCAAGGGTCCTCAATGCCTCAATGACCAGCCCCATTTTTTCAAATCTGACATGTGTCATTTTATGTGGTAATAACTCTGGAATGCTTTTGCCTTTCCAAGCGATTCAGAGATTGTTTTCTCCTGATATATTGTACTTTATGTTAAAGGAAAAATTTGGTCAATAAATTCGTAGCTTATTTGTGAAAAACACCAAAATGTAAAGAAAATTTGCAAAAATGATCATTTTTCTAATTTTAAATGTAATCTCCATTGTAAAATAGATAGTAATATCACATAAAATTGTTGTTAATTGACATCCCCCATATGTCTACTTTATATTTGCATTGTTTTTTGAACATTATTTTATTTTTCTAGGACGTTACACGGCTTAGAACTTTAGCAGCAATTTCTTACATTTTCAAGAAAATTTCAAAAGGATATTTTGTCAAGGACCAGTTCAGTTCTGAAGTGGCTTTGAGGGCCTTATGTACTAGATAGACCCCATAAATCACCACATTTTAAAAACTGCACCCCTAAAAGTATTCAAAACAGCATTCAGAAAGTTTATTAACCCTTTAGGCGTTTCACAGGAATAAAAGCAGAGTAGAGGTCAAATTTACAAATTTCATTTTTTTTGGCAAAATTAATTTGTAATAAAAAAATTTCTGTAACACAGAAGGTTTTACCCGCAACTCAATATTTATTGTCCAGATTCTGCAGTTTTTAGAAATATCCCACATGTGGCTCTAGTATGTCTGGCGGCAGTTTTTTTTTTAATTTTTAGGCTGTGTTCACACTGAGTTTTTTTTGCAGGAAGAAAATTCTGCCTCAAAATTCCGTTTGGGATTTTGAGGCAAATTTTGTCCCTCCAGCAAAGCGTTTGACGTGATTTTCGCTGCGTTTTTCGCCCGCGGTCATTGAGTGCTACGGGCGAAATACGCTCTCTCTGCCTCCCATTGATGTCAATGGGAGGTCAGAGGCGTAAACGCGCGAAGATAGGGCATGTCCCTTCTTTCTCCCGCCTCCCATTGAAATCAACGGGAGACATTTTCGACCGGTTTTTGCGGAGCAATTTCCGCTCCAAAAAGCTTGTCAAAATACTCCGTATGAACAGGGCCTTAGAAGGGTTTTTGAAGTGTATTATCTAAGCATTTTGGAAGTGTTAATGGGAAAAATTAGCTTGGAAAATTCTTTAAGTAGTGACGTCTCACTTTTTTACAAGGCTTTTTTTTATTTTTTATTCAGATGCTTAAAAATAGCCCTTGCATGAACTACACATTGAAATCAATGGGAAGCTGTTGTCAGCCACATTTTTAAGTGTATTTCGAAGCGTAATACGAGCGTTTTACGCTATGAGATATGCCTGAAAATGTGCCGTATGAACTTGTCCTTTGATCCCTGTCATGCAACCCCCCCCCCCCCCCCCCAGGCCCTGCCCCAGGCATAACACAATTAATCATTTCTTCCCCGAGCGTTCCTTTAACCCCTTCCCGCCAGATCACGTATATAAACGTCATTAAAATCGGTGGCTTACCGCCTTTTCACGTAAATATACGTCATGGAGATGAAGCTGGCTCAGGAGCTGAGCCAGCGACATCACCACCGGGTGACAGCTGTATGTTACAGCTGGCACCCTAAGGTATCGGCCAGGACCGGAGCTAGCCTCCGATCGGACCGATTAACCCCTCACATGCTGCGTTCAATAGAGATTGCAGCATGTGAGGAGTTTATAGCCACCGGCACCCCAGCAACGTGATCGCTGGGTTGCCGGTGGCTGCAAAGGCGATCGGAGGGCTAATGCTTACCTCCCGATCAGCCTGTAACGGAATCCTCCTATGCCCCGTCGTCGGCGGGGCCCAGGAGGCTTCCGGTAACATCGGCAAGATGGCGCCGGCTCAGCTTCCGGCTCAGAAGCTGAGCCGGCGTCATCAGCAGTGGGTGTCCGCTGTATGTTACAGCGGACACCCCGATCTATCGCCAGGAACCGGAGCTAGCTCCGATTCCTGGCATTAACCCCTTCGATGCAGCGATCCATTGTGATCGCTGCATCCTAGAGGTTTGTAGAAAATCGGCAGCCTTGCCATGCGATGGCAAGGCTGGCGACTGCTACCATGGCAACAGGAGCCCTAACAATGGACTCCTGTCTGCCATTACGTAAGCTGATTAGGCCCCGCCCAGAGGCGGAGCCTGATCGGCTTGCTGTCAGTGAACAACTGACAGTTCCAATACATTGCACTACATAGGTAGTGCAATGTATTAGAACATCAAACAAATAGTTGGACATTCAAGTCCCCTAGTGGGACTAAAGAAAAGTGTAAAAAAAAGTGTAAAAAAAGTAAAAATAAAAGTTGGAAAACATACAATAAAAGTTTCAAATAATAACACAAAACACAATCGCCCTTTTTCCCTTTATAAGTCATTTATTATTGAAAAAAATAATAAAGCCATACATATTTGGTATCGCAGCGACCGTAACGACCTGAACTATAAAAATATTATGTTATTTATCCAGCGCAGTGAACGCCGTAAAAAAAAACCTCACAAACACTGCCATAATTACTGTTTTTTTGGTCACTGTCTTCCAAAAATTGAAATAAAAAGTGATCAAAAAGTCGCATGTATCCAAAAATGGTACCTAAAAAATCTATACCTCGTCTCGCAAAAAAAACAAGCCCTCACACAGCTCCATCGATGAAAAAATGTAAAAGTTATGGCTCTCACAACTTGGCGACAGAAAAAATACATTCTCTTTCCAAAAGTAATTTTATTGTGCAAAAAGTTATAAAAAAGTTCTATAAATTAGGTATCGCCGGAATCGTACTGACCCGCAGAATAAAGGTAACATGTAGTTTATAACGTACGGTGAACGGTGTATATAAAAAAAAAAGTGCCACAAGCTGGGCATGACATTTGACACTGAATTGGCATATCTAGGGAAACTATTTAATTTGTACCTTCCGCAGCGCAATCATTTATGGAAAAGACACGTGGGGTGAAAATGCTCACTACACCTCTTAATAAATGCCTTGAGGGGTGCAGTTTCCAAAATGGGGTCACTTCTCAGGGGTTTCTTTTATTATTTCACATCAAAGCCTCTGCAATTGTGAACCAATACTTTATAAGTCGCCAAATTAGGCCTCAATTTTACATGGTACTCTTTCACTCCTGAGCCCTGTCGAATGTCAAGGCAAAAGATTAGGGCCACATGTAGGGTGATTCTAAAACAGGGAAACACCGCATAATAATTGAGAGCTGTCTTGTTATGGTGGCACAAGCTGGGCACCACATATTGGCGTATCTAAGGAAAAATTCCCATTTTCATTCTCCCACATCGTGTGCACACGAATTTCTGCAAAACACCTGTGGGGTTAACATGCTCACTACACCCCTAGGTGAATACCTTGAGGGTGTTGTTTCCAAAATGGGGTCACTTCTGGGGGGGATCCACTGTTTTGGTCCCACAGGGACTTTGCAAATGCAACATAGCGACCAGAAACCAAATGCAGCAAAATCTGTACACCAAAAGCAAATGGCGCTCCTTCCCTTCTGAGCCCTGCCGTGTGCCCAAACAGCATTTTACGGCCACGTGTGGGGTATTGCCGTACTCCAGAGAAGTTGCTTTACAAGCGTTGGGGTTCTTTTTTTCCTTTATTTGTTGAGAAAATTAAAAATTTGGAGCTAAAGCTACGTCTTATTGAAGAAAAAGGATTTTTTTTATTTTCACTGCCCAATTCTAATAAAATCTATGAAACACCTGTGGGGGCAAAATGCTCACTACACCCCTAGATGGATTCCTCAAGGGGTGTAGTTTTCTCAATGGAGTCACTTTTTTGGCGTTTTCACTGTTTTGGTCCCTCAGGGGCTTTGCAAATGCGACATGGCCTGCGCAAACCATTCCTGCTAAATTTGAGCTCCAAAAGCCAAATGGCGCTCTTTCCCTTCTAAGCTCCGTCGTGTGTCCAAACATCCGTTTATTACCACATGTGAGGTATTGTTTTACTCGGGAGAAATTGCTTTACAAATGTTGTGGTGCTTTTTCTCCTTTAGTCCTCGTGGAAATTAGAAAAAATTAGCTAAACCTACATAATCTTTGAAAGAATGACTATTTTTATTTTCACGGCCTACTTCCAATAATTTCTGCAAAAAACCTGCGGGGTCAAAATGCTCACTATACCCCTAGATAATTTCCTCAAGGGGTGTAGTTTCCAAAATGGGGTCACTTTTGGTGGATTTCCACTGTTTTGGCACCGAAAGAGCCCTTGAAACCTGACATGGTGCCTAAAATATTTTCTAATAAAAAGGAGGCCCCAAAATCCACTGGGTGCTCCTTTGCTTCTGAGGCCGGTGCTTCAGTCCATTACCACACTAGGGCCACATGTGGGATATTTCTAAAAACTGCAGAATCTGGGCAATAAATATTGAGTTGCGTTTCTCTGGTAAAAACTTCTGTGTTACAAAAAAAATAGAATAAAAATGAATTTCTGCAAAAAAAAAATGAAATTTGAAAATTTCACCTCTACGTTGCTTTAATTCCTGTGAAACGTTTAACGGGTTAAGAAACTTTCTAAATGCTGTTTTGAATACATTGAGGGGTGAAGATTTTAAAATGGGGTGACTTTTTGGCAGTTTCTAATATAGAAGGCCCTAAAAGCCGCTTCACAACTGAACTGGCCCCTGTAAAAATAGCCTTTTGAAATATTCTTGAAAATGTGAGAAATTGCTGCTAAAGTTCTAAGCCTTGTAACGTCATAGAACAATAAAAGGATGTTCAAAAAACGATGCCAATCTAAAGTAGACATATGGGGGATGTTAATTAGCAACAATTTTGTGTGGTATAACTGCCTGTCTTACAAGCAGATACATTTACATTTAGAAAAATGCAAATTTTTGCAATTTTTCACCAAATTTTGGTGTTTTTCACTGGTAAATATTGAATTTATCGACCACATTTTTCCACTATCATAAAGTCCAATGTGTCACGAGAAAACAATCTCAGAATCACTTTGATAGGTAAAAGCGTTCCGGAGTTATTACCACATAAAGTGAAATATGTCAGATTTGAAAAAATGGGTCTGGTCCTGAAGGCCAAAATGAGCTTGGTCCTGAAGGGGTTAAGGAATGACTTTTTTGTGATTGCTTTATGCGAGTACCACGGCACCTTTACCTGTGTCTGGTACTGAAAACATAGCTCAGTCATGGACTTACTTTGAGAAGATAACGGCCAGCTTCCTTCTATTCCTCCTTGGCTCTGAATCTTCATCAACTTCTTCTACCTCTTTACCTAGAAAAACCTCTTGATGGAACTCCTTGTTGAGGTGACCATCCATCTCCATCTTCACCCCGTTAAGGTGGTCTGGGGGCATGATTTCATTCTCATCCTTATTGTCCACTGGTTTATCTTTTAAGGTGGAATTGTTTGCGGGTCTGGCATAAACATCCATGAGAAGAAATACAAATAGGAGGGATAGGTAGAGGGAACCCAAGCTGAAAAGGAACGCTTGCTTCGACATCATTGTCCTTCACTAAACAACCTACAAGATGTAGCTGTAAAGCAATTTTCTTCCTAAAAAAACCAAAAAGAAGCTTATAAGGAACCCATGAGTTGTAGGATGACATATAATAGATCAGAAAAGTCATATAAGCAATCAGCAGCGGTACACCATTGTAGGTGTTAGGAGGGAGTCGATTTCTAGGCTTAATAAAATGAATGGGAACATGCTGCAATACCAGACATAGCCTATAGACAAGAGTGGCGCTGTTTTGGGAAAAAAGCAGCCTGGTTTTACTGCTATGGAAACTGGCTGGAGGAGACGTCTGGCAGCTCCCACACAGACAACTTCAGTTGCATCCCGTGATTTGGGGTTTCTAAAATCACATGGCCAATATCACTGGGTGGGGGGGGGGGGATTTACAAAAATAGTCACAAAAGAAAAAGTGGAGGAGTTGCCCATAGTAACCAACTAGACTGTCTTTAATTGTGGAAAGGATTTAAGAAAAAAACCTGGAGTCTGATTGGTTGCTATGGAAAACTGCTCCCTGTTTACTTGTACAGATTGAATCATTTCTGATAATTCACCCCCATTGTGTAACATAGGCCCAAGTAATTGTGTGGAGGATAGTACTTACTAACAAACAAGCAGTGGCGTAGCTATAGGGGTCGCAACTGCGACCGGGCCCCGTAGCTAGGGGGGCCCGCAGGCCCCCCTCACCACACTAGCGCTGCAATGATTGCTCTACATTGCTGGGTCCCTGCTGTGGTACAAAAGAGACCCAGTAATGTAGCTTAAAGCATTGGTGGCAGCTCAGCTGTCAGAGAGTCATTGCGTGGAGGGGGAACAAGACGGTGGAAAATGAATGATAGATGAATCCACTCATCTTACGAGACCCAGCCCCGCCCACTGTACTGTCCACCCAATCAGCTCACCTCTTGCTGTTTCCCTCTTCCTCGTGACCTGTTCAGAGGGAAAGGAATGGCTACAGCAAGAAGATGGTGTGCGTGTCTGCTGCTCCCCTGCAGTACGAGCTGCTCTCTGACCCCACAGCAGATGTAAGTAGCAACTAGTAATCCAGCTCTTAACCCCTTCACTGTGTGTATGTATGTCTGTCATGCTGAGCAGCCACACCTCAGGGCTGACAGTTTAGCAAAACAGACAAAGTATCTATCTATCTATCTATCTATCTATCTATCTATCTATCTATCTATCTATCTATCTATCTATCTATCTATCTATCTATCTATCTATCTATCTATCTATCTATCTATCTATCTATCTATCTCATATCTATCTATCTATCTATCTATCTATCTATCTATCTATCTATCTATCTATCTATCTATCTATCTATCTATCTATCTATCTATCTATCTCATATCTATCTATCTATCTATCTATCTATCTATCTATCTCATATCTATCTATCTATCTATCTATCTCATATCTATCTATCTATCTATCTATCTATCTATCTATCTATCTATCTATCTATCTATCTATCTATCTATCTATCTATCTATCTCATATCTATCTATCTATCTATCTATCTATCTATCTATCTATCTATCTATCTATCTATCTATCTATCTATCTATCTATCTATATCTTATCTATCTATCTATCTATCTATCTATCTATCTATCTATCTATCTATCTATCTATCTATCTCATATCTATCTATCTCATATCTATCTATCTATCTATCTATCTATCTATCTATCTATCTATCTATCTATCTATCTATCTATCTATCTATCTATCTATCTCATATCTATCTATCTATCCATCTATCTATCCATCTATCTATCTATCTATCTATCTATCTATCTATCTATCTATCTATCTATCTATCTATCTATCTATCTATCTATCTATCTATCTCATATCTATCTCATATCTATCTATCTATCTATCTATCTATCTATCTATCTCATATCTATCTATCTATCTATCTATCTATCTATCTATCTATCTATCTATCTATCTATCTATCTATCTATCTATCTATCTCATATCTATCTATCTATCTATCTATCTATCTCATATCTATCTATCTATCTCATATCTATCTATCTATCTATCTATCTATCTATCTATCTATCTATCTATCTATCTATCTATCTATCTATCTATCTATCTATCTATCTATCTATCTATCTCATATCTATCTATCTATCTATCTATCTATCTATCTATCTATCTATCTATCTATCTATCTATCTATCTCATATCTATCTATCTATCTATCTATCTATCTATCTATCTATCTATCTATCTATCTATCTATCTATCTATATCTTATCTATCTATCTATCTATCTATCTATCTATCTATCTATCTATCTATCTATCTCATATCTATCTATCTATCTATCTATCTATCTATCTATCTATCTATCTATCTATCTATCTATCTATCTATCTATCTATCTATCTATCTATCTCATATCTATCTATCTCATATCTATCTATCTCATATCTATCTATCTATCTCATATCTATCTATCTATCTATCTATCTATCTATCTATCTATCTATCTATCTATCTATCTATCTATCTATCTATCTATCTATCTATCTCTCTCATATCTATCTATCTATCTATCTCATATCTATCAATCTCATATCTATCAATCTCATATCTATCAATCTCATATCTATCTATCTATCTATCTATCTATCTATCTATCTATCTATCTATCTATCTATCTATCTATCTATCTATCTATCTATTTATCTCATATCTACACTGGCGTAGCTATAGGGGTCGCAATTGCGACCGGGCCCCGAAGCCAGGGGGGCCCACAGCCCCCCGCACCACATCAATAAAAAGTTACTATAGTAACTCGGGCCGCGGGCCCCTGTTACTATAGTAACAGACTGACCTTACCTTCCTGGTTCCGGATCGCAGCGGAGGTCCTGACGTCACAGCGCTATGCGCCGCGCACAACATCGAGAGGACAGAACTTCCGCCGCGGCTGAAGAGGAAGGTAAGATTAGTTGCCCTGACTGGCGGGGTCCGACTCCCGGGACCCGCCAATCAGCTGTTTTGAAGGGGCCGCAGCACTCGTACGAGAGCTGCTCCCCTTCATTCCGGTCACACTGTGAATCGGTGTTGGCGATTCACAGTGTGAGCAAGTAGTGAAATGAAGGGGAGCAGCTCTCGTACGAGTGCTGCGGCCCCTTCAAAAGCTGATTGGCGGGTCCCGGGAGTCGGACCCCGCCAGTCAGGGCAACTAATCTTACCTTCCTCTTCAGCCGCGGCGGAAGTTCTGTCCTCTCGATGTTGTGCGCGGCGCATAGCGCTGTGACGTCAGGACCTCCGCTGCGATCCGGAACCAGGAAAGTCCCGGGAGTCGGACCAGGACACATCAGCTATTAATGGCCTATCCTGAGGAAAGGCCATCAATGTTTAGGGACTGGACAACCCCTTTAAGCCTACGATGTAGCAGGCTTAGAGGGCCCATGAGACAGGATCACAGATTGTGTGATCCTGTTTGCTGGGCCCTGTATCTAAGACAATCACATGGTAGGCTTAGATACATGGCCCATGTGTGATCCTGTCTGTGGGACCCTGTATCTAAGCCTACCACACTGTAGGTTTAGATACAGGGCCCCAGCACACAGTAATCTTATACTGTATAAGATTACTGTCTGCCTACGTTGTGGTGGGCTTAGATACAGGGTCCCACAGACAGTATCACACATGGGCCCTGTATCTAAGCCTAACACACGTGTTACTAATCATTTTTTGTGTGTTTCCTTACAGGTTCGGTCGTTGGACTACGGCGGATTCCAGGACTACTTCGATGACGGCTTTTTTTTTTGTTATCAATAAAATGGTTAATGAGGGCTGTGTGGGGTTTTTTTTTTTATTTCAATAAAATATTTTTTCTATGTCTTTGTGTTTTTTTTTAAACTATATTACTACCGCCTTAGTAATGGCCGCCGGCTGATTGACAGCATCCATTGCTAAGGCGGGGCTTAGTGTTAGCCGGTGCAGAGGCTAGCACTAACCCCCTTTATTACCCCGGTACCCACCGCCACCAGGGGTGCTGGGAAGAGCCGGGTACGATCCAGTACTTGACCATCTGTAGTGATGGTCGGCCACTGGGTTGGCCGCAGGCCGGTATTATCAGGAGGGGAAAGGCCAAAAACAGTGGCCCTTCCTACCCTGGTGATGCTGCCTGCTGCTGCTTTATTGTATCTGGCTGGTTATGAAAAATGGGGGGAACCCCACGTCATTTAAAAAAAAATAAAATAAAAAATAATTGGAAAGAACGATGTGGGGTCCCCCCAATTTTCATAACCAGCCAGATACAACACAGCAGCAGCAGGCAGCATCACCAGGGTAGGAAGGGCCACTGTTTTTGGCCTTTCCCCTCCTGATAATACCGGCCTGCGGCCAACCCAGTGGCCGACCATCACTACAGATGGACGGGTACTGGTTCGTACCCGGCTCTTCCCAGTACCCCTGGTGGCGGTGGGTATCGGGGTAATAAAGGGGGTTAGTGTAGCTTCTGCACCGGCTAACATTAAGCCTAGCCTTAGTAATGGAGGTTGTCAATCAACCAGCGGCCATTACTAAGGCGGTGATAATAAAGTTTAAAAAGATACAAGCACATAGAAAAAATATTTCATTGAGATAAAAAAACACAACCCTCATTAACCATTTTATTGAGAATAAAAAAAACGCCGTCATTGAAGTCCTCGTATCCGAAGTCCAACAACCGAACCTGTAAAAAAAACACAAACACAAAAATAATCAGTAACACATAAAGAAGCAAAATTATTATTCTTACCTATCCTGGGTCCAGCGCTGGAGACGCAATGTCAGCGAGCTGGGCCCTGTATCTAATCCAATCATGTGTGATACAGTCTGCTGAGCTGTGTATCTAATCCTATCATGCGTGATACTGTCTGCTGGGCCCTGTATCTAATCCTATCATGTGTGATACTGTCTGCTGGGCCCTATATCTAATCCTATCATGTGTGATACTGATTGCTGAGCTGTGTATCTAATCCAATCATGTGTGATACTGATTGCTGAGCTGTGTATCTAATCCAATCATGTGTGATACTGTCTGCTGGACCCTGTATCTAATCCTATCATGTGTGATACTGTCTGCTGAGCCGCTGTATCTAATCCTATCATGTGTGATACTGTCTGCTGAGCCACTGTATCTAATCCTATCATGTGTGATACTGTCTGCTGGGCCCTATATCTAATCCGATCATGTGTGATACTGTCTGCTGAGCCGCTGTATCTAATCCTATCATGTGTGATACTGCCTTCTGAGCCACTGTATCTAATCCTATCATGTGTGGTACTGTCTGCTGAGCCACTGTATCTAATCCTATCATGTGTGATACTGTCTGCTGGCCCACTGTATCTAATCCTATCATGTGTGATACTGTCTGCTCAGCCACTGTATCTAATCCTATCATGTGTGATACTGTCTGCTGAGCCGCTGTATCTTATCCTATCATGTGTGATACTGTCTGCTGAGTCATTGTATCTAATCCGATCATGTGTGATACTGTCTGCTGAGCCACTGTATTTAATCCTATCATGTGTGATACTGCCTTCTGAGCCACTGTATCTAATCCTATCATGTGTGGTACTGTCTGCTGAGCCACTGTATCGAATCCTATCATGTGTGATACTGTCTGCTGAGCCGCTGTATCTAATCCTATCATGTGTGATACTGTCTGCTGAGCCAGTGTATCTAATCCTATCATGTGTGATACTGTCTGCTGGGCCACTGTATCTAATCCTATCATGTGTGATACTGTCTGCTGAGCCACTGTATCTAATCCTATCATGTGTGATACTGTCTGCTGAGCCACTGTATCTAATCCTATCATGTGTGATACTGTCTGCTCAGCAACTGTATCTAATCCTATCATGTGTGATACTGTCTGCTGAGCCACTGTATCTAATCCTATCATGTGTGATACTGTCTGCTGGGCCCTATCTCTAATCCTATCATGTGTGATACTGTCTGCTGAGCCACTGTATCTAATCCTATCATGTGTGATACTGTCTGCTGAGCCGCTGTATCTAATCCTATCATGTGTGATACTGTCTGCTGAGTCATTGTATCTAATCCTATCATGTGTGATACTGCCTTCTGAGCCACTTTATCTAATCCTATCATGTGTGATACTGTCTGCTGAGTCATTGTATCTAATCCTATCATGTGTGGTACTGTCTGCTGAGCCACTGTATCTAATCCTATCATGTGTGATACTGTCTGCTGAGCCGCTGTATCTAATCCTATCATGTGTGATACTGTCTGCTGAGCCGCTGTATCTAATCCTATCATGTGTGATACTGCCTTCTGAGTCACTGTATCTAATCCTATCATGTGTGATACTGTCTGCTGAGCCACTGTATCTAATCCTATCATGTGTGATACTGTCTGCTGAGCCGCTGTATCTTATCCTATCATGTGTGATACTGTCTGCTGAGTCATTGTATCTAATCCGATCATGTGTGATACTGCCTTCTGAGCCACTTTATCTAATCCTATCATGTGTGATACTGTCTGCTGAGCCGCTGTATCTAATCCTATCATGTGTGATACTGTCTGCTGAGTCATTGTATCTAATCCTATCATGTGTGATACTGCCTTCTGAGCCACTTTATCTAATCCTATCATGTGTGATACTGTCTGCTGAGTCATTGTATCTAATCCTATCATGTGTGATACTGTCTGCTGAGTCATTGTATCTAATCCTATCATGTGTGATACTGTCTGCTGAGCCGCTGTATCTAATCCTATCATGTGTGATACTGTCTGCTGAGTCATTGTATCTAATCCTATCATGTGTGATACTGTCTGCTGAGTCATTGTATCTAATCTTATCATGTGTGATACTGTCTGCTGAGTCATTGTATCTAATCCTATCATGTGTGATACTGCCTTCTGAGCCACTTTATCTAATCCTATCATGTGTGATACTGTCTGCTGAGCCAGTGTATCTAATCCTATCATGTGTGATACTGTCTGCTGAGCTGTGTATCTAATCCTATCATGTGTGATACTGTCTGCTGAGCCAATATATCTAATCGTATCATGTGTGATACTGTCTGCTGGGCCCTATATCTAATCCTATCATGTGTGATACTGTCTGCTCAGCCACTGTATCTTTGGGGCGGACACATATGTATTGGGGCTATTTCCCTGACATTTTAAGCCCTGAGGGTCTGTTCACACGGCAGCGTCCGTTACGGCTGAAATTACGGTGCTGTTTACAGGAGAAAACAGCACCGTAATCTCAGCCGTAATGGCATGTGCAGGCGTCTTTCTCTGCGTCCATTACGGACGTAATTGGAGCTGTTTTTCTATGAAGTCCATGGAAAACGGCTCCATTTACATCTGAAGAAGTGACAGGCACTTCTTTGACGCGGGCATCTTTTTTACGCGCCGCCTTTTGACAGCAGCGCGTAAAAAAAATGACCGTCGGCACAGAACATCGTAAGACCCATTCAAATGAATGGGCAGATGTTTGCCAACGCTTTTGAGCCGCATTTTCGGACGTAATTCAATGCTAAAACGCCCGAATTACGTCCGTAAATAGGGTGTGTGAACCCAGCCTTAGTGACGCCGCGGCTGCTAGTGCTGCATTGTTGGGTCACTTAGGAGACCCAGCGATGCAGCTGAAGGCTGCGGACCGTCGGCCATGAGAAGTGGGGGGGGGGGGCAGTAAGAATTCTTGCATCGGGGCCCATGAGCCTTTAGCTACGCCCCTGAGTGCAGCAGTTAGCAGGGTGTGTGGTCATAATCAGTCAGCTGTAGAACTTCAATTTCTGGATAAAAATAGGAAACGAACAATAGATACTGTCATGGCACAATGGAAGATTTATACATCTATACCTAAGAGATCGTTGCTTATGAAATTATTACAAGGCGATTCTAAATGTTGAGAAAGTTTTATACATTAACCCCGCCTTCTAACGTTCTGACCACGCCCCTTAAAGGGTGTTTTCTTGGCGTTCTAAATATCAAAATTGACTGTTAAAATGTTCTTTTTATATTTAAAAAAAAAAAGTCATTACAATACCTTGTTTCTTGTTTTGATGGGGTTTTTTCCGGTCCTGTTATCTGCGGCCGTGGACGTGTCGCCGGTGCCGCTTTCTTCAAATGCCAGGTTGCATTGCGCCGTTTCGTTTCTCTGATCTTCACCTGCCTATTACACCTCTTTGTAGCCTCAATAACCGCCCACAACACCTCCTTGTTCAATCTACACCCACCCACTACTATGGCGCATGCGTTAGAGCTACTGTGGTGCAGGGGTATATTCACATGCGGCAGGTTTATTGCAGAAGTTTCATCAACTGGAAAATCCATTAAAATGTGCTCGTTTTCAAGCAATTAGAAGGATATTTAGGGTAACTTCACACGTGCCCAATGTCACCGTCGTGAGGCTTATTACCCCTCCACAAAACCCTGCACATCTTTACGTGAACTGCACCAGGTTAAATAAGCTCTTTCAATGCGTATATACAGGACGTGTATGTAAAGTTTAAGCTTGTTCATGTTGATCGATTGTCCATCGTAAGGGCCCATTCAGACATTGCGGTTGAGGCGCGGTTAAAAACGCATCGAAAACTGCATGCGTTTTGACTGCGATTTGGTTCGTTTTAGATGTGGTTGCAGTAAATTGACATAAGGTAATGTTGCCTAGTGCACGCTGTCACAGGAGCCGTCGCTAGATAACAATGACCATCCTTGATCATCGGGGAAAATTTTCCTTACCGCTGACAGTGAATTCACACAGAGTTGCTAATTGTCTTATCTTTGACTGTTCACGTTTATAAGGCTGAGAACTTACGTTGTGGTTTAATGCGTTTTTGCTGCAAATCGTCGAAAAACTGTACCATGTTACCATCATTTTCGTAAAATCGCAGCATAATGGTGTGGTTTTGCCTCGATTTGCGGCACAAAACCTGCATTTTAACTGCAATGTGAGTTTTCAGCCTAGGGTGGATTCCTAACGTTTATTTTCAGCAGTAAGGCTATGTTCACACGGCTTAGCAAAATACGTCTGAAATTACGGAGCTGTTTTCAGGCTAAAACAGCTCCTGATTTTCAGACGTTTTTGTAACAACTCGCGTTTTTCGCTGCGTATTTTACGGACGTTATTGGAGCTGTTTTTCAATGGAGTCAATGAAAAACGACTCCAAAAACGTCCCAAGAAGTGACCTGCACTTATTTTTCGCGGGCGTCTTTTTACGCGCCGTCTTTTGACAGTGTCGCGTAAAATTACACCTCGTGGGAACAGAACACCATAAAACCCATTGAAAGCAATGGGCAGATGTTTGTAGGCGTAATGGAGTAGTTTTTTCAGGCGTAATTCGAGGCGTAAAACGCCTGAAAACACTACGTGTGAACATACCCTTACCTGAAAAACCCTACTCACCTTTGGGTATGTTCACACAGGGCGGATACACCGTAAAAGTACACAGTGTATCCGCCACAGGGAATTCCTGCCGGAAAACCGCGCCAAGTTATGGTGCAGTTTTTCGGCCCGGAATGTCCGCTGCAGAAAACTGCACATAAAAAAAAGTTCCATACTTAAAGAGGCTCTGTCACCAGATTTTGCAGCCCCTATCTGCTATTGCAGCAGATCGGCGCTGCAATGTAGATTACAGTAACGTTTTTATTTTTTAAAAACGAGCATTTTTGGCCAAGTTATGACCATTTTCGTATTTATGCAAATGAGGTTTGCAAAAGTACAACTGGGCGTGTTGAAAAGTAAAAGTACAACTGGGCGTGTATTATGTGCGTACATCGGGGCGTGTTTACTACTTTTACTAGCTGGGCGCTCTGATGAGAAGTATCATCCACTTCTCTTCACAACGCCCAGCTTCTGGCAGTGCAGCACTGTGACGTCACTCACAGGTCCTGCATCGTGTCGGCACCAGAGGCTACACTTGATTCTGCAGCAGCATCAGCATTTGCAGGTAAGTAGCTACATCGACTTACCTGCAAACGCCGATGCTGCTGCAGAATCATCTGTAGCCTCTGGTGCCGACACGATGCAGGACCTGTGAGTGACGTCACAGTGCTGCACTGCCAAAAGCTGGGCGTTGTGAAGAGAAGTGGATGATACTTCTATACACAACGCCCAGCTAGTAATAGTAGTAAACACGCCCCGATGTACGCACATAATACACGCCCAGTTGTACTTTTACTTTTCAACACGCCCAGTTGTACTTTTGCAAGCCTCATTTGCATAAATACGAAAATGGTCATAACTTGGCCAAAAATGCTCGTTTTTTAAAAATAAAAACGTTACTGTAATCTACATTGCAGCGCCGATCTGCTGCAATAGCAGATAGGGGCTGCAAAATCTGGTGACAGAGCCTCTTTAATCGTAGCCATGGCAACGCGTCCCTCTGCCGTTCTGCAGCACGGCCTCCTGGGATGACGTTTTATCCCATGTGACAGCTGCAGCCTATGATTCGCTGCAGCCAGTAGCGGATCCCCATATGGGCGTTTCGGGCGGTCGCCCGGGGCCCAAGGCTTGCAGGGGGCCCATAGCTTCCCACACTGCACACAAGTGAACCAAAACTCTCCAGGGCTGCTGCTGCGGCGGGGGGAATGTGCAGGGGGAGTCAATTGCGGCCAGGGAACAGGGGCACAGCACATCAGCTGTAGAGAGCAGACTGTCAGAGATTGTGATGGGCAGGTGCTGGAGTCTCCCTGACAGTCTGCTCCTCTGTGCTGCTGTACACTGTCCCTCCTGTCTAAACCTCCAGCAGCTGCCTGATAACGGCAAAACTGAAACTAGAGGGTGAAGGACCTGTGGTGACGTTACAGTCACATGATTAAGGTCCTGGAGGCTGCCAGAGACAAGCACCGCAGAGGAAGAGGCTGGTAAGTGTGTGTGTGTGTGTGTGTGTGTGTGTGTGTGTGTGTGTGTGTGTGTGTGTGTGTGTGTGTGTGTGTGTGTGTGTGTGTGTGTGTGTGTGTGTGTGTGTGTTAATGTAAGTCTATATAGTGTGTGCTGTGTATATAGTGTCTATAATGTAAGTCTATGTAGTGTGTGTGTGTGTGTGTCATAATGTAAGTCTATATAGTGTGTGCTGTGTTTATAGTGTCTATAATGTAAGTCTATGTAGTGTGTGTGTGTGTGTGTGTGTCATAATGTAAGTCTATATAGTGTGTGCTGTGTTTATAGTGTCTATAATGTAAGTCTATATAGTGTGTGTGTGTGTCATAATGTAAGTCTATATAGTGTGTGCTGTGTTTATAGTGTCTATAATGTAAGTCTATATAGTGTGTGCTGTGTATATAGTGTGTGCTGTGTTTATAGTGTCTATAATGTAAGTCTATATAGTGTGTGTGGTTTGAATATATAGTGTTTGGTGTTAGTGTGAATTGTATATAGGGTGTTTAATGTAACATTTTTTGTGTGCAAAATAATTTCCCACCCATAGAGCCCTCTGCAGTAAGTCAGATGCTCAGAACCCCCCCCCCCCCCCCCCCCCCTGCAGTATAATCTCCCCCATGGAGCCCTCAGTAGTTATTATACTGCAGGGGGGGGGGGGGGGGGTCAGAGCGTTTGATTGACTGTTCAGGGTTCTATAGGGGAATAACTCCTTCCCCCCCCCCAAGAGCCATAAGGGCGGATTTACACGAACGTGTAATACGTCCGTGCAACGCGCGTGCTTTTCACGCGCGTCGCACGGACCTATACAAGTCTATGGGGCAGTGCAGACTGTCAGTGAGTTCGCTGTGTAAAACTGACGACGTCCTATATTTCTGCGTTTTTTGCGCATCACGCACCCATTGAAGTTAATGGGTGCGTGAAAATCACGCATGCCACACGGAGGCACTTCCGTGGGATGTGCGTGATTTGCTCAACAGCAGTATAACTATGATTGCAAACAGAAAAGCACCACGTGCTACAAACATACAAACAGAGTGTCATAATGATGGCGGCTGCGCGAAAGGCACGCAGCCGCGCATCATATGGTGATGACACACGGAGCTGTTAAGTGCCTTTTGCGCGCGCAAAACGCCACATTTTTTGCGTGCGCAAAGCGCACACGCTTGTGTAAATCCGCCCTAAGTGTCAGATACTTAGACCCTCCCATAGGGCACTCAGCAGTCAGTCAAATGCACTGGGGAGGGGTGTCTGACTGCTTAAAGGGTAACTAACGAAAATTTTTTAAAAAATTACATGTCATAGTGACATGTCAAATGTTCTAATCGGTGGGGGTCCGGGCACTGAGACCCCACCAATCGCTGAAACAAAGTGGCAGAAGCGCTCAGGTGAGTGCTTTGCCACTTTGTTTCTGATCGTCTTTCCTCTGATAGCCGAGCATGCGGTGTACGGGCACAACAGAAAGTCTATGAGTCCGTACACCGCGCCGAGAAAAGACAGTCAGAAATTAAGTGGAACAGCGCTCACCCGGACACTCCCGCTGCTTTGTTTTAGTGATCGGTGGTGGTCTCAATGCTGGGACCCCCATCAATCAAAACTTCTGACATATCACTCTCACTATGACACGCCAAATGCTTTTTAAAAGTTTCGTTACCTCTTGGGGACTGAATTTATTGGTTTGAGTTAATGTATGGGCCTGGGTCTTAATTTGCTTAGGGGTCTGGGGTATAAGACAATTTATGGTGTTTATTTCTGAATTTTTATGTTGCTATAGATGCTGAAAATGGCTACAGAATCAAGGGGAAAAGATGTCTCATCAGGAAACTCTGCAGTCATCAGGAGAAGTCGCCATAACGGTCTGTGTCAGATGGAGAAGAAAAGAGAACGACCCATCAGTGAAGACATCACCTGTGAGTCATTGCATTTATAGATCTGTCACCTCTCCTGACATGTCTGTTATCGGAAATCCTTGTATTCCACATAAAGTCTTTGTGTACACAGGACTAATAGACAAATGCGTGTTACCATTCCCCTTGTCAGGAGGAAGTGTCCCTACACAGTGTGATACTGTCAGCGATGGTTGGAGACTGTCAGTGTGTAGGGACACAGCCCTTTGACAAGGGGAATCGTAGCACTCATTTGTCAATGCTCGCACAGAAAGGTGGTGTTTAATATAGACATGACGTGGCAGGGTGGTGGTGGAGAAGGGGGCCCAAGCTTGTGGAACAGCCCAGGGCCCATGGTTTACGTAATCCGCCACTGGCTGCAGCTGTC
The DNA here is from genome assembly GCF_050947455.1 of Rhinoderma darwinii. Lineage (NCBI taxonomy): Eukaryota > Metazoa > Chordata > Amphibia > Anura > Rhinodermatidae > Rhinoderma > Rhinoderma darwinii. Next base: position 1,076,733 of record NW_027461831.1, read on the forward strand.
ACATTGAATGAAACATCGTACCAGGAGGCCAGCCTGGACGAAGAAGCACAGAATTCTGGGTAAGTATATATTTTTTCTGAGTTGCAATTTATTGCGGCGGAATTGTAGCTTTTCTGCCACAAAAATCGCAACAATCTGCTATTTGTCGCGGGTTTTACCTCCCATTGAATTCAATAGGGAAAACCCGCAACAAGAAAGCATCGATTACACAAACACAATTGACATGTAAATTAATAAAAACGCACGGCAGGTCAATTTCTGAGCGTTTTTTCCGCTTGTCATTTACGCAGCGTGGATAAAATTTGTTCAGATCTCATCCACTCTGCTGCTACTGTATTATGCGGTATTTACGCTACCTGTGAACCCGGCATTTCGGTGCTGATTTCGCAATTGAAATTCTGCAACAAATACGCGATGTGTGAACTTTTGCGATATGTATATCAGTGCCCTCTGTCTATTCGAGACTGTTGAGAAGATTTATCACTCATCACACCAAATATAGGATTCTACAGCTAAATAAACATTTATGATACTGTATAAGAGCACAGCCCCATGGAGCGGCATTGACACGTCTGACAGCCGCGCCGCCACCCTGTTAGGCGCGGCTGTCAAATTGCTTGTTATTGTCCGTGCATTTTTGTGGCTAAAATGTCTGTATACCTGCAAAATCGTGCGTCCTTTAATGAATACATCTTTAATGGCCGCACGATTTTGCGGGTAAACGGCCATTTGGCAACCGTGATGAACAGCGTGCCGGCACGGCTGTCGGATACATCGCAGCCGCTTCAATGCCGCTCCGTGGGGCTTCACCCATATACCTGTAGCTTTAGGGTATGTTCACACGCAGAGTCAAAAACGTCTCAAAATACGGAGCTGTTTTCAAGAGAAAACAGCTCCTGATTTTCAGACGTTTTTTGTGCCACTCGCGGTTTTTCGCTTCGTTTTTTACGGCCGTTTTTGGAGCTTTTTTCAAGTCTATGGAAAACGGCTCCAAAAACGTCCCAAGAAGTGTCCTGCACTTCTTTTTTGTGGCCGTTTTTTTACTCGTAAAAAAAACGCTCCGTCGGAACAGAACTGCTTCAGGTTTTTCGGCCGTTTACAGCCCGAAAAACGGCCGAAAATAGGTCGTGTGAACATACCCTTAGAATTCAGAGTTGCAAATAACTAAAATGGGCCCTGGACTAGATCATGTGCTACTTGATAAGGTCCCATGCACATGACCGTAATTTTCCTTTACATATTCACGAAAACGTGTCCGGGCCGTAGAAAGGACCTGCAAAAAATAGGACGTGTCCTATTTTTATAATTTACGGACCGTGCCTAGACTTTATAATGGGAACACGGCCCGAAAATGTGGATGGCAGTCTGCAGCCGTCCGTGCCCTTCATCACGGACCGTGAACACGGCTGCAGCCGTGTGCATGGGGCCTTAATCTTTGGTATGGAAGGAAAGTGTGAGAAGGGCACGAGATTGAGAGAGGGGATGAGATGATGGGAGTGAGAGTGTGTGTGGGAGTATAATAGGAACCCCAGTGTGGAGATCTGTTTATGTAGTTTGATGATTAACCCATCGCAAAACAGCACGATTACTGGAAAACGATGTAGCAGAGCTAATATGATGTCATTTTATAGTTATCCGGAGGTGACAGTTCAAAGGCAAATATAAACAGAGCAATTATCTATATGGGTATCAAAGTACAAAGCACGTCATGCCTGGAATAAAATGCAACTAAGGCCTTATTCACACGAACGTGTTTCACGTCCGTGATACGCGTGTGAAAATCACGCGCGTTGCACCGACCTATGGAAGGCAATGGGGCCGTTCAGACATTCCGTGTTTTTCACGCAGCGTGTGTCCGCTGTGTGAAACTCACGACTTGTCCTATACTTGAGCGTTTTTTGCGCATCACGTACCCATTGAAGTCAATAGGTGCGTGAAAACCACGCGCAGTCCACGGACGCACTTCCGTGTGCTGCTCGTGATTCGCGCAACAGTACATCAAGAAATGAAGGGAAAAATAAAAGACTTCCTTACTTTTTTTCTAAACCTCAAAACCGCATGTCATAAGGATGGCATATGCGCGAAAGTCACGCAGCCACGCACCAAACACTTATGACACCCGGGGCTGCAATGCGCAAAAAACGCTTCATTTTTTTGCCCACATTCCTGTGAATTTCGCCTAACACTGCAATAAATACACTGCGGCACTTTATTCTGGTATAATTGCATTGAAAAAAAACATCAAGCCCCTGACCCCACTTTGACCAACACCTACAACATGTTTGTAAGGCTGGGGATATAAGGCGACTTTGACCGCAACACAGGTCGTACGACCAAAGATTGCAGTGTTGCCGTGCCTGCATCGCCAACCCGATAGTGACAAAAAAATCCAGCAGGTTCAGATTTCGGGTATGTTTACATAGGGCGGATACAATGCATAAAAGTACAAAGCGTATCCACCCTGGACACCGCAAGGTCATAGGAACAGAAGAACAAAAAACGGAAGGGCAGAGGCCATTGCATCACGGACATTAATGGTGCCCAACAGAACCCATTGATTTTAATGGGGTCCGTCATGTCTCTGTGAGGCTATGTGTCGTGGTTTTTCGCAATGCTAGTATGAACAGAGCCTAAGGCTATGTTCACACGGCTTAGCAAAATACGCCCGAAAACACGGAGCTGTTTTCAAGCGAAAACAGCTCCTGATTTTCAGACGTTTTTGTAGCAACTCGCGCTTTTTGTGGTGTATTTTACGGCCATTTTTGGAGCTGTTTTTCAATGGAGTCAATGAAAAACGGCTCCAAAAACGTCCCAAGAAATGTCCTGCACTTCTTTTGATGCGGCGTCTTTTTACGCGCCGTATTTTGACAGCGACGCGTAAAATTACGCCTTGTGGGAACAGAACACCGTAAATCCCATTGCAAGCAATGGGCAGATGTTTGGAGGCGTAATGGTGCCGTTTTTTCAGGCGTAATTCGAGGCGTAAACGGCCCGAATTACGTCTGAAAACACATCATGTGAACATACCCTTAGGCTTTGATTCTCACCAATCAGAGCACTGCTTGTACTTTCCAGATTGGGGATTAAGGCTGGATTCACACGAGCATGTTCGGTCCGTACATAACTATGATGCTAGGAGCCCGGCTCCCTGCGTGTGTTCGGTCCGGGACTTGCGGCCGAAATACGTTCCGTCCTTTACGGACCAAACATGCTTGTGTGAATCCAACCTTACACTGGCCGATTATCGGGCAGACGAGCCTTCATAGAAGCCCTTTAAATAGTAAATATAATAAAATCTTGTTCTTGTTCCACATCAGCGGCTGGAGTCCAGGGCAGAGGACAGATTTGTTCTGCTACTGTGGTATTTCCAAAAAAGTGTTAAGGCCTTTTTAAACGGGCTAATGATCGGGCAAAGGAGCTTTCATATGAACGTTCATTCCCGATCGTTGCCCTGTGTAAACGTGGCAGCGATCAGCAGATGAACGAGCAAACGCTCAATCATCTGCTGGTCGTATCGTTTTAAAATAGTAAAATATTATCGTTGTCGGCAGCACATCTCCCAGTGTAAACGGTGACGCGCTGCCGACATGATAAGGGTATGTTCACACGGCTTATCTTCGGACGTTTTTCGGGCCGTAAGCGGCCGAAAAATGTAAAGCAATGTGCAGATGTTTGCAGACGTATTGGAGCCGTCTTTTCAGGCGTAATTCGAGGCGTAAAACGCCCGAATTACCTCTGAAAATAGGTTGTGTGAACGTACCCTCACGAGCGCTCGTCCCCATCCATAGCTCTGTGTGACAGGAGCAAACAAGCGCAGATCAACGAGCTGTCGAGTTGATCGGCACTCGCTGCACCGGCCACTTATTGGCCAGTGTAAGGGTATGTTCACACGGCCTATTTTCGGCCACTTTTCAGGCCATAAATGGGAAAAATTTCCAAATAATTGGAAGCAGAACACCTCCAAACATCTGCCCATTGATGGCAATGGGAAAAACGGCGTTCTGTTCCGAAGGGCCGGTTTTTTACGCGTCCATTTTGAAAAACGAGCGCGTAAAAAAATTGGCTGCGAAAAAGAAGTACATGTCACTTCCTGAGATGTTTTTGGAGCCGTTTTTCATTGACTATAGAAAAACAGCTCCAAAAACGGCCGTAAAAATGCCGCGGAAAACGCGACTTGTAATAGCAAGCTATGATTAAGGACCTTATTGGCCTGAAACGCGTAAGCGTGGTCCCGGGATTTTCGGTTTTAAACTTCTTTGTTTTGACATGACCTAAATAAACCTTACAAGTTTTATTTTTGAGTGCTGGATCCACCTTTACTACATACTACTATTGCCTAGAAGAAAAAAAGTCATATAAAAGCGTCATGTGAAATGTGTTGAATGTTCCCATAAAGTCAATGGGAGTTCTATTTATGAGCCAAAAAGCGCACTCAAAACGCATTGCAAATGCGTAGAAACGTAAAAAACGTGTGTATTTAAAAAAGCGCTTCCTAAAAACGCAACATTTTGTGAAACGTTTACACGTTGTTTTTATTTTAAGTCTCAGCCATGTGAACATTCCCTATGGGAACATTCTGCGCATTTTTGGCACTTTATATGCGCTGTGAATTGACATGACGCTTTCTTTACACAACGAGCAATTTTAGGCTATGTTCACATAACCGCATCGCAAAACTCTGCAGAAATGGCCCGAAAATGCCTCCCATTGATTTCAAAGAAGCGACATGCCCTATCTTCGGGCGTTTCCGCCTCTGACCTCCCATTGACTTCAATGGGAGGCAGAGAAAGCGTATTTCGCGGTGTTTTAAAAAAATCGGCGTGCAGCGAGAGGAAAATCTGCCTCAAACTTCCAAACGGAATTTTGAGGCAGATATTTCTCCTGCAAAATACTCCGTGTGAACATAGCCTAATTATGCTCCTGTAAAAAAAAGAATGTAAGGGTATGTTCACACACACACTAATTACGGACGTAATTCGGGCGTTTTTGCCCCGAATTACGTCCGAAAAATGCGGCTTGAAAGCGTTGACAAACATCTACCCATTGAAAGCAATGGGCTGACGTTTGTCTGTTCACACGAGGCGTTTAAATAGACGCCCGCGTCAAAGAAGTTACCTGTCACTTCTTGGGGCGTAATTGGAGCCGTTATTCATTGACTCCAATGAAAAGCAGCGCCAATTACGTCCGTAATAGACGCGGCGTTCAATCGCCTGCACATGCCGGTACAGCTGAAATGACGGGGATGTTTTCTCCTGAAAACATCCCCGTAATTTCAGCCGTTACGGACGCTGCCGTGTGAACATACCCTTATATGCACTACCGATGCGCTTAAATCAAGCTTTTTTTTTTTTTTTACTACGTATAGCGTTTAAAACGCGCCAAAATACGCGTCAAATGCATTCCGTGTGAACAAGGCCTTTCTTTTCCTGTGCTGTCTTGAAAGTTTGTACAAGTTTATTTTGCTGTTCCACATATGACCACTAGATGTCGGTATAACCGTGTCGTGCCAACTCCTCAACCGGTTTATGTCTCCCTCATTGGCGCTTGGTTACGGCGTCGTTATGGAGGAGGAGAGCGGAGTGTGAGCGGTTGGGCGGGACATATGGTGAGTACGTGAGGAGAAAATAATAATATTATAATATTGAAGAGTGATCCGTCACATTTCCATGACCGGGTCACCGACGGGATGGTAGCCGCAGTTTGGTGCGAGTTTAGGGGGTTAGTAATTACGACAGTCCCCGGCATGTGGAAAGTAGCAGGCCGCTGCCAACTCATCCAAGTACAGTAGTGAGGAGACTTTACCCAAGTGATCCTGGCATTTGCTGGGCACTTTCTCTGGTAAGAAACTATCTTTATGGCTAATGCTGTGAACTTCACCAAGTATTAACCCTTTACTCCTCTACTATCAGATACAGACATGCGCTGGCTCCTTTGTCTGGGCATATGTGTGCTGCTATTATGTAGCATGGTGACCCTGTGCCCACCACATGGCTCTCTGGGCCACAGCTGCCCCTGTTTTTCTATCATAGATAATGACTGCATGTACCTGTAACCCCTACTGAGTAATATTTAACTACACACTTTAATAAACACAGAGACAACTTGTGGGAAAAGTGGGGGTGGCCACAGCTTTTATTAACAATTTTATAAACAAAAGGGAAACCTTGTCCGTTCATTGCGTATTCTATATTATCTTGATATTCTGATGACTATCACCTCGCATGCCGGCCACCGTCTCCTCGGTGGGCATGTCTTAGTTGTTTCGCCAGGTGACCCGTATTTACAAATACCCATTCAACGAACGGAACAAGAGCCTCCGAACACGCCAGCTGTGACAAATGAAAAGCAAAATTACCAACAAGAATGCATTGTAAACAACAAGCTCACACAAACTAATAAACAAAATGGGCGGGCGGGCGGGGGTTCTTATCCAATGCCAGGAAGCGGGAAAAGAGGCTCACTGCTTGGAGTCTCCTTGTTTTATTGACTTAACCCCTCCCCCCCATGTGCTTTCCTTATCCAATTAGCTTTTACCCACTCAGTATGCTTTGAACTCTTAAAGGAACCCTGACATACAGTCAATGGCTCCCAAACTTAGGCAGCCCGTGATCCCTAAGTACGCCATATTTACGGAGAGAAATGGCGCTAAGTTGTGGGGAAAAGGGCGTGGCTAGACAAAACCCTCAGCTGTGGGATGTTTTAGGTCTGTACTGGTGTTTTCACTGATTGCAAGCAGAGATCTTGAAAGTGGTGAGGAATATTAGAAAGTTGCAACGGGGCAGCGTGCACCCTATATGTTATAGTTGCGTCTTTATTAGGGATTATTCAGACAAACGTATATGTAGTCGGTGTGACGGACCTTTTTTTTTTACGGCCGTCACACGGTTGCGTGTGTTTCTCTGGAGCTGTTCAGACGGTTGATTTAATGGACCGTGTGGTGGGCCCGTGAAAAATTTGCTATGTCCTATTTTTGTCGGTTTTCACGGATCCCTCTATAGACTAAAGTCTATGCGGGTTCTATGAAACCGGGTGCGAGTCGGAAGTGAAAAACTGCATTTTTTTCACGTCTGAGTTTACACTCGTTCGTGTATAATAAGCCCTTCGGGTATGTGCGCACACAAACTCATAAATGGACGAAAATAAGCCGTGTGAACATAGCCTCAATGGTTGTAAGGGGTGTGTGGTGGGTGCGTGGCTTCTTTAAAGAGGCTCTGTCACCACATTATAAGTGGCCTCTCTTGTACATGATGTGATCGGCGCTGTAATGTAGATAACAACAGTGTTTTTTTATTTAGAAAAACGATCATTTTTGACGGAGGTATGACCTATATTAGCTTTATGCTAATGAGTTTCTCAATGGCCAACTGGGCGTGTTTTACTATATGGCCAAGTGTGCGTTGTGGAGAGAAGTGTATGACGCTGACCAATCAGTGACCAATCGGCGTCATACACTTCTCTCCATTCATTTACGCAGCACATAGCGATATAGCTATATCGCTATGTGCAGCCACATACACACACTATAACGTTACTGCAGTGTCCTGACAATGAATATACATTACCTCCAGCCAGGACGGGATGTCTATTCAGAATCCTGACACTTCCGTAGCATCTGTGTTAGACTACAGCACAGCGAGATCTCACTGTAAATGACTGCTTATAGCGTAATGTCGCGAGACTACGCCTGCTATGCTGTAAATCACAGAGAAGTGTCAGGATTCTGAATACACATCACGTCCTGGCTGGAGGTAATGTATATTCATTGTCATGACACATGAGTAACGTTATGGCGTGTTTATGTGGCTGCACATAATGATATAACTATATCGCTAGTGCAGTGTAAATGAATGGAGACAAGTGTATGATGCTGATTGGTCACGGATTGGTCAGCGTCATACACTTCTCTCCACAACGCACACTTGGCCATATAGTAAAACACGCCCAGTTGTCCATTGAGAAGCTCATTAGCATAAAGCTAATATAGGTCATAAAAATTATTGTTTGTCTAAATAAAAAACACTGTTGTTATCTACATTACAGCGCCGATTACATTATGTAGGAGACAGGGCACTTATAATGTGGTGACAGAGCCTCTTTAAGGTCCTTTTACACTGACCAATATGGGCAGGGAAAACGAGCGCCGATCGAGACAGCATGTTGATCGGCGCTCGTTTGCTACTTTCACAAGGAGCTGTGTATGGGGGACGAGCGCTCGTTACTGCCATCGCCCGTTCCCATACTTTTCAATCACGTTGACAATGATAATATTTATTACTGCATAAAAGATTCGATCAGCTGATAAATGAGCATTGCCTTGTTTACACAGGGCAATGATCTGGAAGGAGCGTTCATATGTAAAAGGGCCTTTACTCGCTGTGCCTGGTCAGACGGCAGGTAAACCCCATACTGATGCCTAAAACAAAGGAATTGTTCAGCCATTGCTGGGTGAGGTGTGGCGCCGTTCTGGGGTCTTTTCGGCTCCTTCGTTGTAGGCATCATATGTTGATGGCATGTCTAATTGATATTCCACCAATGTTAATAGTGGGGAAAACCCTTAGGCAGGATTCACACGAGCGTGTGTGTTTTTCGCACGCAAAAAACGTGGCGTTTTGCGTGCGCAAAAGGCACTTAACAGCTCCGTGTGTCAGCCCCGTATGATGCGTGGCTGTGTGATTTTCGCGCAGCTGCCATTATTATGACACTCCGTTTGGATGTTTGTAAACAGAAAAGCACTTGGTGCTTTTCTGTTTACATTCATAGTTTTACTGCTGTTGCGCGAATCACGCGCGTCCCGCGGAAGTGCTTCCGTGTGGCATGCGTGATTTTCACGCACCCAATGATTTCAATGGGTGCGTGATGCGCGAAATACGCACAAAGAACGGACATGTCATGAGTTTTTCACAGCGGACTCACGCTGCGCAAAAATCACGCAACTGTCTGCACGGCCCCATTCACTAATATAGGTCCGTGCGACGCGCGTGAAAAGCACGCGTGTTGCACAGACGTATATCCCGTTCGTCTGAATAAGCCCTTAAATGGGTGTCTACTTTGGATAACCCCTTCCCAAAGCCTGGTTCACATTGCGTTTTAGCCCTATGTTTAGCATGTACATCGGTAAAGCTCCCAACGTGCACGCTAAATGTATCCATAGGGCACTATTAGCCCGTCTGCTGGTATATGTTGGTCTACTTTTTTTTTTTTTTTTGCGGGATGGAATAACGTAGTATAATTTGCTATTCCAGCTTGAGAGATCACCCTAAAAAAAAGTATACCGTGCGGTATACTTTTTTTTTTAACATGGGAGCCTATGTGTGACGGATGCCACTCTGTATGAAATACTTTAGAAGTATACGTTAAACATATAATTCGGGGAGCTTCCCCAGGGCCGGAGTCATCGGAAAGAGCATTAAGTAGCATTTGGCTGGGGTATCCTGGACCTGGGGAAGCCCCAGACGTCACTGTCTATATATGGACAGTGATGACAGGGGATTTTAACAACTGATTCCCTGGCCAAAGCATCGGTAGCGCTCTGGCTGGGGATTCCTGGGACTGGAGACAGTAATTTGTGACTATCCCGGGATCCCATCCCAATCCTATGAGCGCTACGTTTCACTACAGGATTGCTTCCCATTTCTTTACTATACTTTCTATGTATGGACCGTGACGTCAAGGACTTTACCAGAAGCGGAATCCCCAGCCAGAGCATCGGCAAAGCTCTGGCCGGGGATTCCGGTATATCAAAGCTCCTAACCTCACTGTCCATATATGGACAGTGACTTCAACGGCTATCCCAAGATAGGTGTCTCTGGCCAGAGCGCTTGCAAAGCTCTGGCCGGGACTCCTTAGTTGATCGCCCCTGACATCACTGTCCATATATGGATAGTGATGTCAGGGGCTTCCCCACAGCACAGGGCTTCAAGTAGGGCTGGGGCTTTGGGCGGCGTATCCCACTGTGTGCCTTTACAGTGGGATACATCGCTGCCTCGTTGCAGGTATACGTCAGGACTCCTCCCGACGTAACCCCGACGGAAGGTTTAAAATGCAGTGTGAATCAGGCCTTATTTATCGTGTGTATACTATATGTATTGTGTGTGTCTATACTGATATAGTGTGACCTACAAAGTTGCACTGACTCCCACACTGCTTTGTACTTTATACGAGGTGATTGGTCTCTGTCTTTGGAGGTGCATATATAGGTTACATTAACATGTTTACTCTCAGATTACGAAGTGACTTGCTTTACTTTTCTTTTGTAATGAAATCCAAGTCGGTTCACCTTATTTGAGCTTAGGTTTGTAAATTGGAACAACCAGCATGAAGACAACTTCCTCCTATATGTCCTATTGGGGCGTGTGGAGGTCATAAAGGGAATCTCCACCTTCATTAGCCAGAACGGAGAGCAGCGCTGGCGGACTAAATCCGTTTATATATTACATGGACGGATTGTCATCTGAATACAGCAAAATCAGCTGTTTGTCCCCTTTATTATATGTCTATCAGGAATTAATTTGATTAGGCAGTGAATACAACGTTCCCGTGACTTCCCTGCTGCCACCGCCAGAGATCGGGCGCACGTTTATAACACTCGGTCGTTTTTTTACTTTTTAGAGTTTGTCTGCAGTACAAATTGGTGCACAACTGGTAGTAATTACACCATTTTCTCAACCAGAAAGCTTTGGCAAAATGACCTCTTTATGTTTTTTTTACGTTTATGCTGATGTTTATTTGGAGCAACCATGTGCCACAACCTGTATTCTGCAGAAAGAAATTCAAGCAATCGTGGTAAATAGTGAAATTCCATTATGGTGGTTTCACATGTAGCGTTTTTGGTAAAAAATGCAGCGTGTTTTTTTTTTGTGGTAATTTACTTGGCATGTTCTGCGTTTTTTTTTTTTTTGGGCCAAAACGCTGTGGCCAGATGTTAGCTGAAAGTCTATAGTGAAATATAAAACCTGCTACAAACAATGCGTTTTTGTTCTTGGCGTATTTCTGTCGTTTTGTAGTGTGTCTTTGGGGCAGTTGCATATTTTTTTATTTTTTTTTAAATGCCGCATGCTCTGGGTATGGCATTTTTTTTTTCCATAGGCTTCTCTATAGGACTTTAAAAAAAAAAGGCTTGAAAAAAACACATTACAAACGGAATGACTAGAAAAATCGCAATGAAAGGAAGGGGTTAATGTCGTCGTCCCCCTTGAACAAATTGGCGGTCATCTGTGCAGGGATAGGGGCACTTCCTAGTAGTTTTAACCTTATGGCAAATAAAGGGGGCTCATATGGGGGGCCTCTTCTATTACTTCTATATGTCCTAACAACCTGGTCCACACTGGAGCACATCTGTTTTTACATTGCTTAGTATTTGTATCTCTCCCATATTACTATCAGATTTGCTGTGATTATACTTGTGCACAGTCACTTTTCTGATTTGGCCTTTAGACTTTACATTGTCCACGATTTATTGAGATCATTACTATTTGTTGTACCTACTGGTAAAGTCCTTTACAAATATTAGCAAATTGCCGTGAATTAAAGTTCTCTTTTATATTCCTTCTTGCAGGAGTTCTTCACAGACAGGTACTTCAAATGTTTACAGAATTAATAGGTATATTTGCTTTCACTGTGCGATATGTGGTGTTTTGTAAATGGTTTGTCTTTTTTTTTTGGTTGGCAATTTAAAATTCAATGGGCTCTTATATGTGCCAGATTATTAGACACCATAAAAGTGTATGAAGCTCAAATTTAGGGTATGTCCACATGTGGCGTAAACACTGCAAATTTTCGGCAACAGATTTCATTGCGGAAAATCCCCAACGTAATGCAGTAGCAGCAAAGTGGATAATATTTGAACAAATCTCATCCACACGCTGCGTAAAAAATATGCCGGAAAACCGTTCATAAGTGACCTGCGGTGCCGTTTTTAGGCTGGGTTCACACGTGGCGGAATTTCACTTAAATTCCGCTGCGGACACTCCGCAGCCTTAATCCGCAGCGGAGCCGTTTGTCCATTGACTTTCACTTTAATTTAGCAGTGTTCGTTTAGACGATGCGTACAATTCCGCTGCGGAGCATAGGCTGCGGAGCGGAATTTGGTGTCCGCAGCATGCTCTGTCTGTTGCGGAGCAGTGGCGGACTGGTTGCGGACTCATGGCGGAATTTCTCCATTGACTTCAATGGAGATTCTAATTTCCGCAATGAAGTCCGCAGCTGTCATGCACATGTTATGTGCTGCGGCTGCGTCTTGCTTTTTTAACATGACATTTCTTCATTCTGGCTGGACCTATGTATTTCTAGGTCTACAGCCAGACTGAGGAAGTCAATAGGGCTCCCGTAATGACGGGAGCGTTGCTAGGAGACGTCTGTAAATAGTCACTGTCCAGGGTGCTAAAAGAGTTAAGCGATCGGCAGTAACTGTTTCTGCACCCTGGACAGTGACTACCGATCACAATATAGAGCAACCTGTCAAAAAAATATAAGTTCATACTTACCGAGAACTCCCTGCGTCTGTCTCCAGTCCGGCTTCCCAGGATGACGTTTCAGTCTAAGTGACGGCTGCAGCCAATCACAGGCCAAGCACAGGCTGCAGCGGTCACATGGACTGGCGCGTCATCCAGGAGGTCGGGCTGGATGCCGAAAGAGGGACGCGTCACCAAGACAACGGCCGGTAAGTATGAAAATCGTTTACTTTCACTAGGGAAAGTGCTGTCCCTTCTCTCTATCCTGCACTGATAGGGAGAAGAGAAGCACTTTTCCTGCAGTCCGCAGCAGCTAGTCCGCATCAATTTTCTGCACATTTTGTGCAGATCCGCAGCAGAATCTGCAACGCAGATTCTGTGCGGCATTGATGCGGACAGTTGCGGAGGAAATCCGCCACGTGTGGTCATGCCCTTAATCTGCAGCATGTCAATTATGCTTTGGAATCACTGCTTTTCTTCTGAGGGTTCTCCTCATTGAATTCAATGGGGTGGTAAAACCTGCAACAGATAGCAGATATTTGCGATTTTTGCGGTGGAAAAGTAGCGATTCGACCGCAGAAATCCCAATCGCAGGCTGCAGCTGTCACTTGGGATGAAACGTTATCTCAAAAGGCCGGGCTGCAGGGGGTCGGAGTATGACTATGGGTAAGTATAGGTTTTTGTTTTTCTTTCTTACCTGCTGTTTTCCGCAGCAGACATTTCGGCCGAAAAATTGCACCACAATTTGGTCTGTTTTTTTTGGCCAGAATTCCTTGTGGGGACCAGGGCGGATGCGCTGTGTACTTTTAGGGTAGGAACACACACAACGTATTCAGTGCGGATACACTGCGTTAAGCTGCGCAATGTATCAGCCCTGAACACCGCAGGGAATGCCGTCCGGAAAATGGCACCACAATGTGATGCATTTATCCGGCGGAATTTCTGCTGTGAAGGGGCGCCGGGAAGTAAACTAAAACGTTCATTCTTACCCTCTTCTCGGCGCGTTGTCTGGCCTCCGGAGATGACGTTGCAGGCCATGTGACACTGCAGCCTGTGATTGGCTGCAGCAGTCACATGAACTGCAACGTTATCCAGGGAAGCCGGTCTGGAGAAGAAGCAGGGAACTCTGGGTAAGTATAACTTTATTATTTTTATTTTTTTGTTACATGAGATTTTTGTGGTGCATCGCTGTGATTCTGCCGCAAATATCGCAGCACACACTGCTTTGTTGCGGGTTTAAGCACCCCATTGAATTCAATGGGTAAATGGCAGAATTAATTGACATGCTGCGGTTGAATTAACCGCACAGCAGGTAAATTGATGTGTGGTTTTTTCGTCGGTTATTTACCGCAGTGTGGGGATGGGATTTGTTGAAATCTCACCGACACTGCTTCTACTGTAATACGCCGCGGATTTTCCGCAATTAATTAGTCACTGAAAATCTGCAGTGTTTACGCTGTGTGTGTTCCTACCCTTACACAGCTTATCCACCCTGTGTGAACATAGCCTTAGACTTGGAGGGGTTGGCTGATTTATATTGTTATTTGGGCACAAGTTATAATTCATTCACTTTTACTAAGGACCGCTCGTTGCGTGACTTGTGATGTCACGTTTTCTGCTTCCCACAGTGACGTGCTATATACCAAACACGCTGCGCCAAACCATAAGCCAGCTACTTCCACAGCGGTCCTGCGCCGTATACCCACTGAGGCCAGTGATTGGCTGCAGTGATCTTGTGGGTATATGGGCACGTCATCGCTGCAGCCATATCAACAAACAGTGGCAGGGACGACCGGAGCAGCTATGCTGGAGGGCCTGGGGACTTTTAGGATAAGTAATGCCGCCGTTTTTTTTTTTTTGTTTTTTTTTTATTGCATTCCCCCCCACCTTGGTCACTTTTGTAATTAAATCAGAAACCTCTTTAAAGAGGCTCTGTCACCAGATTTTGCAACCCCTATCTCGTATTGCAGCAGATCGGCGCTGCAATGTAGATTACAGTAACGTTTTGTTTTTTTTAAAAACGAGCATTTTTGGCCAAGTTATGACCATTTTTATATTTATGCAAATGAGGCTTTCTAAAGTACAACTGGGCGTGTATTATGTGTGTTACATCTGGGCGTGTATTATGTGTGTTACATCTGGGCGTGTATTATGTGTGTTACATCTGGGCGTGTATTATGTGTGTTACATCTGGGCGTGTATTATGTGTGTTACATCTGGACGTGTATTATGTGTGTTACATCTGGACGTGTATTATGTGTGTTACATCTGGGCGTGTATTATGTGTGTTACATCTGGACGTGTATTATGTGTGTTACATCTGGACGTGTATTATGTGTGTTACATCTGGACGTGTATTATGTGTGTTACATCTGGGCGTGTATTATGTGTGTTACATCTGGGCGTGTATTATGTGTGTTACATCTGGGCGTGTATTATGTGTGTTACATCTGGACGTGTATTATGTGTGTTACATCTGGACGTGTATTATGTGTGTTACATCTGGACGTGTATTATGTGTGTTACATCTGGACGTGTATTATGTGTGTTACATCTGGGCGTGTATTATGTGTGTTACATCTGGGCGTGTATTATGTGTGTTACATCTGGGCGTGTATTATGTGTGTTACATCTGGACGTGTATTATGTGTGTTACATCTGGACGTGTATTATGTGTGTTACATCTGGGCGTGTATTATGTGTGTTACATCTGGACGTGTATTATGTGTGTTACATCTGGGCGTGTATTATGTGTGTTACATCTGGACGTGTATTATGTGTGTTACATCTGGACGTGTATTATGTGTGTTACATCTGGACGTGTATTATGTGTGTTACATCTGGACGTGTATTATGTGTGTTACATCTGGGCGTGTATTATGTGTGTTACATCTGGGCGTGTATTATGTGTGTTACATCTGGGCGTGTATTATGTGTGTTACATCTGGACGTGTATTATGTGTGTTACATCTGGACGTGTATTATGTGTGTTACATCTGGACGTGTATTATGTGTGTTACATCTGGACGTGTATTATGTGTGTTACATCTGGGCGTGTATTATGTGTGTTACATCTGGGCGTGTATTATGTGTGTTACATCTGGACGTGTATTATGTGTGTTACATCTGGGCGTGTATTATGTGTGTTACATCTGGACGTGTATTATGTGTGTTACATCTGGGCGTGTATTATGTGTGTTACATCTGGACGTGTATTATGTGTGTTACATCTGGACGTGTATTATGTGTGTTACATCTGGACGTGTATTATGTGTGTTACATCTGGACGTGTATTATGTGTGTTACATCTGGGCGTGTATTATGTGTGTTACATCTGGGCGTGTATTATGTGTGTTACATCTGGGCGTGTATTATGTGTGTTACATCTGGACGTGTATTATGTGTGTTACATCTGGACGTGTATTATGTGTGTTACATCTGGGCGTGTATTATGTGTGTTACATCTGGGCGTGTATTATGTGTGTTACATCTGGGCGTGTATTATGTGTGTTACATCTGGGCGTGTATTATGTGTGTTACATCTGGACGTGTATTATGTGTGTTACATCTGGACGTGTATTATGTGTGTTACATCTGGACGTGTATTATGTGTGTTACATCTGGACGTGTATTATGTGTGTTACATCTGGGCGTGTATTATGTGTGTTACATCTGGGCGTGTATTATGTGTGTTACATCTGGGCGTGTATTATGTGTGTTACATCTGGACGTGTATTATGTGTGTTACATCTGGACGTGTATTATGTGTGTTACATCTGGGCGTGTATTATGTGTGTTACATCTGGGCGTGTATTATGTGTGTTACATCTGGACGTGTATTATGTGTGTTACATCTGGGCGTGTATTATGTGTGTTACATCTGGACGTGTATTATGTGTGTTACATCTGGGCGTGTATTATGTGTGTTACATCTGGGCGTGTATTATGTGTGTTACATCTGGGCGTGTATTATGTGTGTACATCTGGACGTGTATTATGTGTGTTACATCTGGACGTGTATTATGTGTGTTACATCTGGACGTGTATTATGTGTGTTACATCTGGACGTGTATTATGTGTGTTACATCTGGGCGTGTATTATGTGTGTTACATCTGGGCGTGTATTATGTGTGTTACATCTGGGCGTGTATTATGTGTGTTACATCTGGACGTGTATTATGTGTGTTACATCTGGGCGTGTATTATGTGTGTTACATCTGGACGTGTATTATGTGTGTTACATCTGGACGTGTATTATGTGTGTTACATCTGGACGTGTATTATGTGTGTTACATCTGGACGTGTATTATGTGTGTTACATCTGGGCGTGTATTATGTGTGTTACATCTGGACGTGTATTATGTGTGTTACATCTGGGCGTGTATTATGTGTGTTACATCTGGACGTGTATTATGTGTGTTACATCTGGACGTGTATTATGTGTGTTACATCTGGGCGTGTATTATGTGTGTTACATCTGGGCGTGTATTATGTGTGTTACATCTGGGCGTGTATTATGTGTGTTACATCTGGACGTGTATTATGTGTTACATCTGGACGTGTATTATGTGTGTTACATCTGGACGTGTATTATGTGTGTTACATCTGGACGTGTATTATGTGTGTTACATCTGGGCGTGTATTATGTGTGTTACATCTGGACGTGTATTATGTGTTACATCTGGGCGTGTATTATGTGTGTTACATCTGGGCGTGTATTATGTGTGTTACATCTGGGCGTGTATTATGTGTGTTACATCTGGGCGTGTATTATGTGTGTTACATCTGGGCGTGTATTATGTGTGTTACATCTGGGCGTGTATTATGTGTGTTACATCTGGGCGTGTATTATGTGTGTTACATCTGGACGTGTATTATGTGTGTTACATCTGGACGTGTATTATGTGTGTTACATCTGGGCGTGTATTATGTGTGTTACATCTGGGCGTGTATTATGTGTGTTACATCTGGGCGTGTATTATGTGTGTTACATCTGGACGTGTATTATGTGTGTTACATCTGGGCGTGTATTATGTGTGTTACATCTGGGCGTGTATTATGTGTGTTACATCTGGGCGTGTATTATGTGTGTTACATCTGGGCGTGTATTATGTGCGTACATCGGGGCGTTTTTACTACTTTTACTAGCTGGGCGTTGTGAATAGAAGTGTATGATGCTGACGAATCAGTATCATCCACTTCTCTTCACAACGCCCAGCTTCTGGCAGTGCAGACACAGCGTGTTCTCGAGAGATCACGCTGTGACGTCACTTCCTGCCCCAGGTCCTGCATCGTGTCGGTCGAGCGAGGACACATCGGCACCAGAGGCTACATTTGATTCTGCAGCAGCATCAGCGTTTGCAGGTAAGTCGATGTAGCTACTTACCTGCAAACGCTGATGCTGCTGCAGAATCATCTGTAGCCTCTGGTGCCGATGTGTCCTCGCTCGTCCGACACGATGCAGGACCTGGGGCAGGAAGTGACGTCACAGCGTGATCTCTCGAACACGCTGTGTGTCTGTGCACTGCCAGAAGCTGGGCGTTGTGAAGAGAAGTGGATGATGCTGATTCGTCAGCATCATACACTTCTATTCACAACGCCCAGCTAGTAAAACAAGTAAAAAATCCTCATTTGCATAAATATAAAAATGGTCATAACTTGGCCAAAAATGCTCGTTTTAAAAAAAACAAAACGTTACTGTAATCTACATTGCAGCGCCTATCTGCTGCAATAGCAGATAGGGGCTGCAAAATATGGTGACAGAGCCTCTTTAATTCACATAGCAAAACACATGGAGATCCTGCATCTCATCACTACGTGGACGTCCGTACACCACTGAGTTGCAGAGATATTCTTCCCTAGAAGCAATGCGGCATCCGCATGAGATTGTTAATTTTTTTCTGTTGGAATATTTACGTATAAAATCGGAGAGATGTGGAAGGATTATTCAGAATGTGTTCTAGAATTACTCCGTCTATTATTGCGTTTAGTTTGACAAATAATGATTACGGTATTTGATATCTGGAAAACTCTTTCTCACAGGCTTTATGTATGTTTAGTGTACAGGCCGTTATGTCTTTTATACTAAGCAAAGCCGTTTCTTGTCGAATTGTTATCTTGGAAAACTATTGTCTTGAAGATGTTGTTCGCTTTGGAAATGAAATGAGGCATTACAAAATCCATGTGCTGTCTATGCATGCAAACACCTGCTCGGTCCGCCAGAGAAAGTCACTCTTTGGAGCCCCCTCTCTCCTCTGGTTAATAGGTGAGGTCCCTAAATGTAGGACCACCATTTATCAACTCGGAATTCTCTAGTAGGGTATTTTAAAATGAGGTTTTCCAAACCAGACGCCCCTTTTTGATCATGTCATTTCCAGGCAGATAACTGCATTTACTGCAGAGATATGAAGCATCTGCCTGGGATTCAGTATACCTCTAATTTGTGCTCCTAAAATATTTTTAGCTGAAAGTTGTGGTCTGTGCAGAAGTTCAATTAGGCGCAATGTGCTCAAGTCAAACTAACCTCTTAAACCAAGCCCATTTTCGAGTTTAAGGGGTTGTCCACAACACCATGAAATGTAAAAGAAAATGTGCTTACAATGGTGTAAAATAACCAAAGTTGTAATACACACCTTATCAAACGCCTGTCGCTCCCATGTCAACGCAACAATCACTGACCTCGGTGGTGTTGACACGTCACCGATACAGCATGGTTGCAGCAGTCATATGTCGTGTCAAAACATTGTCATTGGAGCAGGACAAACAGAGACTGGGGAAGCAGCGGCACGGGAGCAACAGGGGATTAATAAGATGAGTATTACTTCACCTTTTTTTTTTTCATTAATGGGGTTGTGGCAGAGTGATCGCGGTACTTGTGGCAGAGTGATCGCGGTACTTGTGGCCGTGTGATTGCCGTACTTGTGGCCGTGTGATTGCCGTACTTGTGGCCGTGTGATTGCCGTACTTGTGGCATTGTGATCGCCGTACTTGTGGCAGTGTGATCGCCGTACTTGTGGCCGTGTGATCGCCGTACTTGTGGCCGTGTGATCGCCGTACTTGTGGCCGTGTGATCGCCGTACTTGTGGCCGTGTGATCGCCGTACTTGTGGCCGTGTGATCGCCGTACTTGTGGCCGTGTGATCGCCGTACTTGTGGCCGTGTGATCGCCGTACTTGTGGCCGTGTGATCGCCGTACTTGTGGCATTGTGATCGCCGTACTTGTGGCATTGTGATCGCCGTACTTGTGGCATTGTGATCGCCGTACTTGTGGCATTGTGATCGCCGTACTTGTGGCAGTGTGATCGCCGTACTTGTGGCAGTGTGATCGCCGTACTTGTGGCAGTGTGATCGCCGTACTTGTGGCCGTGTGATCGCCGTACTTGTGGCCGTGTGATCGCCGTACTTGTGGCCGTGTGATCGCCGTACTTGTGGCCGTGTGATCGCCGTACTTGTGGCCGTGTGATCGCCTTACTTGTAGCCGTGTGATCGCCGTACTTGTGGCCGTGTGATCGCCGTACTTGTGGCCGTGTGATCGCCGTACTTGTGGCAGTGTGATCGCCGTACTTGTGGCCGTGTGATCGCCGTACTTGTGGCCGTGTGATCGCCGTACTTGTGGCCGTGTGATCGCCATACTTGTGGCCGTGTGATCGCCGTACTTGTGGCCGTGTGATCGCCGTACTTGTGGCCGTACTTGTGGCCGTGTGATCGCCGTACTTGTGGCAGAGTGATCGCCGTACTTGTGGCCGTGTGATCGCCGTACTTGTGGCAGAGTGATCGCCGTACTTGTGGCCGTGTGATCGCCGTACTTGTGGCCGTACTTGTGGCCGTGTGATCGCCGTACTTGTGGCAGAGTGATCGCCGTACTTGTGGCCGTGTGATCGCCGTACTTGTGGCCGTGTGATCGCCGTACTTGTGGCAGTGTGATCGCCGTACTTGTGGCCGTGTGATCGCCGTACTTGTGGCCGTGTGATCGCCGTACTTGTGGCCGTGTGATCGCCGTACTTGTGGCCGTGTGATCGCCGTACTTGTGGCCGTGTGATCGCCGTACTTGTGGCCGTGTGATCGCCGTACTTGTGGCCGTGTGATCGCCGTACTTGTGGCCGTGTGATCGCCGTACTTGTGGCAGTGTGATCGCCGTACTTGTGGCCGTGTGATCGCCGTACTTGTGGCCGTGTGATCGCCGTACTTGTGGCCGTGTGATCGCCGTACTTGTGGCCGTGTGATCGCCGTACTTGTGGCCGTGTGATCGCCGTACTTGTGGCCGTGTGATCGCCGTACTTGTGGCCGTGTGATCGCCGTACTTGTGGCCGTGTGATCGCCGTACTTGTGGCCGTGTGATCGCCGTACTTGTGGCCGTGTGATCGCCGTACTTGTGGCCGTGTGATCGCCGTACTTGTGGCATGTGAGTCTGACTTTTGTTGTATGTAAATAATGCTCTGATCTTGGCTGCACGATACTGAATCTACTGTTTAGTTACCCATCTGTCATCAGGTGAGCATGGAAGGAGGGGAGTATGAATTCAAAATCTATATTTCAGGTGCAGAAGCCACAAGCAAGACTTTTGGCTTTGTCTCCATATGTGAGATCAAACATAAGCAGGAGGCAGCTGGTGACCACAATGTGTAGTATGTGTGGGCTTCATCGCCTGTGGGGCAGATCAGAGGCTGAGATCTGTCATGCCTTGTCTATTGCTTACAGCCAACATTTTACAGAATATGTTTAAGCCTTGGCAGGGACTGCGTCGTGCTCCACTGCCACGTTTTAGAGTCGAGATCAGTGCTCAGATGGAGCAGAGCAGCTGCAGGTCGCATCCGTTATTTATCCTTTGGAAACTTCTTTTAAGGCAATTTTTTTCTTTTTTTCATTGAGCCTTTCATGACAATTTAAAGGAACAGTGTCACTACCAACTTTGTTTTTAATATGTTATGTGTTTTTGTGTGATAGCTCAATAAATTTTATTAATGTATGTTGGTGTGTTGTACTTTTTACGTTTTTAATTGATTAACTTCTCTATGGGGGCTGCCATTTTTGTTTCCATTACTGTGTGTGTCGATTAACGACACACACAGCCATGGAATACGGCAGCCACAGTCCCATAGGGACTGCGAACGGCTCCCGTCCCATTGACTGCCGTGTACGGCGTCTGTGTGGGAACTGCGCATGCGCCGCTCCCACACAGTCCTATTCGAAATTGGCGCCGTCCGGCGCCATTTTCCTGTGGACCGGAAGTCGCGGCCGGACAGTAATATTACTACTTCCGGTCGCGGCTTCCGGACAAGTGCACATGGGACAGCGGCAGCAAAGGGAGCGGACGGGCCGCGGCGGCAGGAGCAGGTAAGCGATTTCAATGTATGTTAGTGTTTGTGTGTGTTTACTACTGCATGTAAACCTACTACACTGTGAGTTACCTCAAAAAATGGCGACACACAGTGTAGCAGGTTAAACCTTTCAAACCCCTCGTTTATCCCGGCACTAGCCAGGATAAAGGAGGGGGGGATGCTGAGCGCTCACTAGAGCGATAGCTTTTAACCCAATGTTGCAATGCTGCAATTTTGGGAACTAGCTCCAAACAGCTCCATCTAGTGACCAAAAATGGGTAGTATTATAAATTTTGAAAAATTTGAAAAAATTTATAATATTTCCTGACTCGCGAAAAAAATAAAAAAAATTTGAACAATGTTTAATCACCCACACACTAAATGTTTAAATTTTAAAAAAAAAACATGTTTTTGGGGCGACACCATGCCTTTAAGTTTACCATTTGTTAGGCTGTGTTCACACGACCTATTTTCAGACGTAAACGAGGCGTATTATGCCTCGTTTTACGTCTGAAAATACGGCTACAATACGTCGGCAAACATCTGCCAATTCATTTGAATGGGTTTGCCGACGTATTGTGCCGACGACCTGTCATTTACGCGTCGTCGTTTGACAGCTGTCAAACAACGACGCGTAAAATGAATGCCTCAGCAAAGAAGTGCAGGACACTTATTTGCAACGGAATTTGAGCCGTTCTTCATTGAAGTCAATGAAGCTCTTTCTGAGCTTGGTGGTTTAAGTGGCTTGTGAACTAAGTGGAGTTCTAAAACCGGAGTTGAAAAGAGGAGTTGAAGCCCCAGTAAGTACTCTTCTTTTTCTTTGACAATTGTTCGCTGTTTTGGTGTAACTTGGATAATGGATAGCAAGATTGGAGGTTTTCTTCAGTGCACAGTTTGTCATATGTATACACGACTGGAGCCGGAGTTCCAGGGTGAATATCTCTGTGGCAGATGTGAGCATGTTGTTCACCTGGAAGCTCGTATTAGAGATCTGGAGGAGCAGAATGCAACACTGAGGAGGATAGACAATTTTGAGCGGAGCTTGCTGCTCACGGAGCATGCAGTTAGTGGGTTAGAACTGGAGGGTGAAGACATGGGTGAGCAGGATCAGGTAAGTAGCTGGGTTAATGTAGTTAGGGGCAGTAGAAAGGGGTCAAAGACAAGGAAGGCCGATCCGGTTTCTGGCATTCCAAGCAAAATTGCCAGGTTGGGTGATGATGCGAGGGTGTCAGTCTCAGAAAAGGCAGCCCTAGTGGATACTGATCTCCCTAACAGCCGGGAGAACAGCCCAGCTAGTAGTCGGCGGGATGGTAATGCAGGCAAGCCAAGACAATTGATAGTTGTAGGGGATTCTATAATCAGGAAGACGGATAGAATAATTTGTCGCCAAGACCACCTCAACCGAATGGTTTGCTGTCTCCCTGGTGCCAGGGTTCGGCATGTGATGGAACGGGTGGACAAATTGCTGGGAGGGGCTGGTGATGATCCAGCTGTCGTGGTCCATGTCGGTACCAACGACAGAATAAATGGTAGGTGGAGGAGCCTTAAGAATAATTTTAAAGAACTAGGCTACAAGCTGAAGGGAAGGACCTCCAAGGTTGTATTCTCAGGAATACTGCCTGTGCCATGTGCATCACAGGAAAGACAGCGGGAGCTTAGGGAGTTAAATGCATGGCTGAAGTCTTGGTGTAGAGGAGAAGGATTTGGGTTCCTAGAGCACTGGGCTGACTTTTCATTGGGGTACAAACTGTATTCTGCAGATGATTTGCACCTAAATGGAAGGGGGTCCGCTGTGCTGGGGGAGAGAATTCTAGCTGGGGTGGCGGAGTATTTAAACTAGGGCTGAGGAGGGAGGTCAATGTAGAAAAAAAAGGGGTAGCCAGGTTAGAGAGGGGTCAGACTATATTGGTGGGGGGAGAAACAGAATGTGGGGAGAGGACTAGACAACAAGATAAGGAGATCCTTTCGTTACAAAACATCAGTGTAAATAAAAAGGCCGGATTAATGTCAAATCACATTTCTGATAATAAAAGTGAAAAACTGACAGGCAAGTTAAAGTGTATGTTCACAAATGCCAGAAGTCTAGCAAGCAAAATGGGGGAGCTGGAGGCCTTGATACTGGAAGAAAATATAGATATAGTTGGTGTTGCTGAAACATGGCTGGACTCTTCACATGACTGGGCTGTAAATCTACAGGGTTTTACACTTTTTCGTAAAGACAGGACAAATAGGAAAGGTGGTGGTGTATGTCTGTATGTGAGAAGTGATATGAAGGCGAGTGTGAAAGAGACAATAGTGGGTGAAGACTGTGAGGAGGTTGAAACCTTGTGGGTGGAACTAGAAAGGGAGGTAAACAGTGAAAAAATTACTTTTGGTGTAATCTATAGACCCCCCAATATAACTGAGGAGATGGAAGGTCAGATATATAAACAGATGGAGCGGGCTGCACAGGCGGGTACTGTAGTGATAATGGGAGATTTTAATTTCCGGGATATTAATTGGTGTCATGGTTCGGCTTCAACTGCAAAGGGGAGACATTTCCTCAACCTGTTGCAGGAAAATTTTATGTGCCAGTTTGTGGAAGACCCGACTAGAGGTGAAGCTCTGTTGGATCTGGTCATTTCTAATAATGCAGATCTTGTTGGGAATGTCAATGTTCGTGAAAACCTCGGTAACAGTGATCATAATATAGTTACATTTTACCTATACTGTAAAAAACAAACGCAGGCTGGGAGGGCAAAAACATTTAATTTTAAGAAAGCCAATTTCCCCAGGATGAGGGCTGCAATTCAGGATATAGACTGGGAAGAACTAATGTCAAATAATGGAACAAATGATAAATGGGAGATTTTCAAATCTACTTTGAGTTATTATAGTGCAAAATTTATTCCTACAGGTAATAAGTATAAACGACTCAAATTAAACCCCACATGGCTTACACCTTCTGTGAAAGGGGCAATACATGACAAAAAAAGGGCATTTAAAAAATACAAATCTGAGGGTACAGCTGTAGCCTTTGTAAAATATAAAGAGCTTAATAAAATCTGTAAAAATGTAATAAAATTAGCAAAAATACAAAATGAAAGGCAGGTGGCCAAGGATAGTAAAACAAATCCCAAAAAATTCTTCAAGCATATAAATGCAAAAAAGCCAAGGTCTGAACATGTAGGACCCCTAGATAATGGTAATGGGGAGTTGATCACAGGGGATCAAGAGAAGGCAGAGTTACTAAATGGGTTCTTTAGCTCTGTATATACAACTGAAGAAAGAGCAGCTGATGTAGCCGGTGCCGGTGCTGTTAATATATCAGTTGATATACTGAATTGGATGAATGTAGAGATGGTCCAAGCTAAATTAAATAAAATAAATGTGCACAAGGCTCCGGGACCAGATGGGTTACACCCTAGAATTCTTAAAGAGCTTAGTTCAGTTATTTCTGTCCCCCTTTTCATAATATTCAGAGAATCTCTAGTGACTGGTATAGTGCCAAGGGACTGGCGCAGGGCAAATGTGGTGCCTATTTTCAAAAAGGGCTCTAGGTCTTCCCCGGGTAATTATAGACCAGTAAGCTTAACATCCATCATGGGGAAAATGTTTGAGGGGCTATTGAGGGACTATATACAGGATTATGTGACAATAAATAGCATTATAAGTGACAGCCAGCACGGTTTTACTAAGGACAGAAGTTGTCAAACTAACCTAATCTGTTTTTATGAAGAGGTAAGCAGAAGTCTAGACAGAGGGGCCGCTGTGGATTTAGTGTTTTTGGACTTTGCAAAGGCATTTGACACTGTCCCCCAAAGACGCCTAATGGGTAAATTAAGGACTATAGGTTTAGAAAATATAGTTTGTAATTGGATTGAGAATTGGCTCAAGGACCGTATCCAGAGAGTTGTGGTCAATGATTCCTACTCTGAATGGTCCCCGGTTATAAGTGGTGTACCCCAGGGTTCAGTGCTGGGACCACTATTATTCAACTTATTTATTAATGATATAGAGGATGGGATTAATAGCACTATTTCTATTTTTGCAGATGACACCAAGCTATGTAATATAGTTCAGACTATGGAAGATGTTCATGAATTACAGGCAGATTTAAACAAACTAAGTGTTTGGGCGTCCACTTGGCAAATGAAGTTTAATGTAGATAAATGTAAAGTTATGCATCTTGGTACCAACAACCTGCATGCATCATATGTCCTAGGGGGCGCTACACTGGCGGATTCACTTGTTGAGAAGTATCTGGGTGTACTTGTAAATCATAAACTCAATAACAGCATGCAGTGTCAATCAGCTGCTTCAAAGGCCAGCAGGATATTGTCGTGTATTAAAAGAGGCATGGACTCGCGGGACAGGGATGTAATATTGCCACTTTACAAAGCATTAGTGAGGCCTCATCTAGAATATGCAGTTCAGTTCTGGGCTCCAGTTCATAGAAAGGATGCCCTGGAGTTGGAAAAAATACAAAGAAGAGCAACGAAGCTAATTAGGGGCATGGAGAATTTAAGTTATGAGGAAAGATTGAAAGAATTAAACCTATTTAGCCTTGAAAAAAGAAGACTAAGGGGGGACATGATTAACTTATATAAATATATTAATGGCACATACAAAAAATATGGTGAAATCCTGTTCCTTGTAAAACCCCCTCAAAAAACAAGGGGGCACTCCCTCCGTCTGGAGAAAAAAAGGTTCAAGCTGCAGAGGCGACAAGGCTTCTTTACAGTGAGAACTGTGAATTTATGGAATAGCCTACCGCAGGAGCCGTCACAGCAGGGACAGGAGATGGCTTTAAAAAAGGGTTAGATAATTTCCTAGAACAAAAAAATATTAGCTCCTATGTGTAGAAATTTTTCCTTCCTTTTCCCTTCCCTTGGTTGAACTTGATGGACATGTGTCTTTTTTCAGCCGTACTAACTATGTAACTATGTAAGAGCAGCTCAAGATTTACGAGCGTCAAAGACTCCTCGCAAAATGCGAGGAGGAGCTTTTACGTCTGAAACGACGCAGCTGTTTTCTCCTGAAAACAGTCTGTCTTTTCAGACGTAAAAGCCAGTTAGCGTGTGCACATACCCTAACAAATAATTTTTTGGGGGAAAAAAAAACCACTGCTGAAGTTCTCTTGACATGTTAGTTTTCAATATTGATAAGTTGACTTGCTCAGTGTGCTTGGACAGGTCAGTTCAGTCTGCTAGTCGTTAAATGAGGACGGTCAGAGTGTTAAATTGTCGAATACATGCCGTGTGAACAAGGCCTTAGGCTATGTTCACACAGAGTATTTTGGAGGAGGAATATCTGCCTCAAAATTCCGTTTGGAACTTTGAGGCAGATTTTCCTCTCCCTGCACGCCGGTTTTCGCGGCGGTTTTCGCCCGCGGCCATTGAGCGCCGCGGGCATAAAACACAGTGAAATACGCTTTCTCTGCCTCCCATTGAAGTCAATGGGAGGTCAGAGGCGTCAACGCCCGAAGATAGGGCATGTCGCTTCTTTTTCCCGCGAGGCAGTTTTACTGCTCGCGGGAAAAAGACGCCGTCGCCTCCCATTGAAATCAATGGGAGGCGTTTTCGGGCCGTTTTTGCCCAGTTTTGCAACGCGGTTTCCGAGTCAAAAAACTCGGCAAAATACTCTGTGTGAACATAGCCTTAAGGTAAGGAGCTACTTAGAAGATAATTATAGGTTACATAGGAATGATTTTTCACCCACTTCCACCAGGTATTGTTGGTTAAATAGGTGAAATTCTGGTGACGGGTTCCCAATAATACCTGGGTTTCACAGCATCGCCCACGAGTCGCGGTACAAAGTTGAGATTATCACAATGCAACCTCAATATTTTCCTATGGGAAAGTTGCAAGTCGTCAGACTTTTTTGTGATGGTTGCAAGGATGCTTTCAACTTTTTGCCTATAGGGAAACCTCGTTCGCTCAGTTGCACTAATCCTGCAATTTTACCGCAACCCAACACGGCAGTCTGATTAGTCATTTGCTTCATGTTTACTGTCAAGATTATTTCTTTTGGTGAGTGGTGTTGAAATTAACGTCTACTTTGTTAAAAAATGTTTTATTAGAAACTGATATCCCTGTAAGTGTTATAGATGTGGAAGCGCTCTCATATTTCACGGTGTATTGAGGCTGTCCACATCCCTAATATCAATGGTCATCCTATTGTTTCCTTATTACAACCAGTGGGAGTCTGAGCCCGACAATTGCCAGGTCTGACTACTAAATTACAGGCAATGTACACTGCTAAAGTTGGTGCAAATGATATATTGTACTTTACGGCAAGTTTGGAAATGAAATAAGTTATCTGATTGATTGCTATGGTTTTCATTGAGGCTGAATTATCCTGCAGATGGTACCCTGGCGCTGACTGCGTGAGTTACCACAAATCCATTATTGAGACTCCTGGTTCATGTTACTAAGGGTACCATTAATAATCTATACCTGAGGATGTCATTATATCTCCATGTACGTTTCCTATCACTGCTTGAATTTTAAAAATATGCAAATCCATTCACTACCTTATGGTGTTGGTATCGATATATGTACTCTAACAATATTCAGTGCGTTATTTGACTATGTTTATTCTTGTGTAAAGCTCCTTGCCGAGCGGTGATGTACCTCGAAGTGTTCTTGAAAAATGTAGCGTATTGATTTTAGTGAGACGTGTTCTTAGGCAATAGCACGTTTTATTATTTCCTTAGTACAATGTTTATTACGTGCTGTTTTATATACTCTTCTTTAAAACCCAATAAAAACTATTTTTGGGTAAAAAAAAAAAAGAATATGCAAATACTGCACGTACTTTGGATTTCTTGTCTACTGTAGAGGTAGACAAATTGCTATGGACTTTAAGGGCACGGTAGATCGCTGCAGGGGCAAGAAGAACTCCAGAGACCTCAATAGAAAACAACCCCAAAGGTTAGACACCAGCATCGACTTTTTAGAGGCATTGTATTACTGGCTCCTGGGATTTGTTCAGCCCTGGTGGAAAGCTGGCAGCAGGTTATTTCCCTTCTTCCTATCAAAAGTAAGTGTACCTACAGTAGTGATCTCTCGACCAATCTGCTATTGTGTCCGACCAATCTGCTAATGTGTCCGACCCATCTTCTATTGTGTCCGACCAATCTGCTATTGTGTCCGACCAATCTGCTATTGTGTCCGACCAATCTGCTATTGTGTCCGACCAATCTGCTAATGTGTCCGACCAATCTGCTATTGTGTCCGACCAATCTGCTATTGTGTCCGACCAATCTGCTATTGTGTCCGACCAATCTGCTATTGTGTCCGGGGAGACGCTACTGCAGACTGGACCGTACGACGACCAGAGTATTGAGCACGGCTGCTTTTCTAATTAATAGGAAGTTTGCACGTTGCTCTCTGGGCATTGTACCAGAACGACAACTGTACCACCCAGCGTGCAATAGCGTCGCTCCACGCTCAGGTGCAGTGCACACAGAGTTTATTGGCACTGATTTTGAAGCTGAAACCGCATCGGAATCGGCGCCAAATAACGGCCAAAATTGCCCACATTGATTTCAATGGGTGGAAGAGACGTGCTTGGTTTTTTTTCTTGAGCGGCTTTTGGCTGCTTGCGGGGGGAAAAAGCGCCATGTCGTCTCTTTCCGCGGTTTCCGCCTCTGACCTCCCATTGAATGAATGGGCAGCAGAAAAAAACCTGTGGTGCTCATTTCTGAGTGTTTTTCGCTGCGTTTTTTTTTATGCCTGCCGTTTTTGAGTTGGCTTCAATGGCCGCGCACGGAAAAATATGTGCAGGCAGTTCAAAATCTCCCTCAAAATTCCTGAAGGATTTCTGAGACTGATTTTTTTTCTGCCTACAAAAAAAAACTGTGTGAACAGGGCCTTAATGTCAGATCGAGTGGGAAATCGCAACTGGAGGTACATTGTAACACACACTCGACCGAGCATGCATGTTTCTGAAGAGGACCGGTGAGAAAATGATGGACCAAATGAGCATTTGGCCAACTGTGACTGTAAGATGTTTTGTGCTGTATCTCTCATAATGCTCCTCCAGTAACTTCCAGAAATACTAGCTGTCTTTGCCGGAAATGCGTATCTTGTTTCATATTTTGCGTACAGGTATGACCTCTGTAATACTTGTGAGGAATGTAGTCTACTTATTGTTATTATATTTTACTGCTGTGACACATTCCTCTAAGGCCTTGTTCACATCTGCGTTGGGTTCTGACGTTCCGTCAAGGCTTTCCGTCAGGTCGGGACCCTGAACTGACACAAACGGAGACCAGATGTTTCCGTTTCCATCACCGTTGATTTCAATGGTGACAGATCCGGTGCCCATGGTTTCAGTTTGTGTCTGTTCAGGGTCCCGTCCTGACGGAAAGCTCCGACGGAATGTCAGAACGGGACCCCAGTGCAGATGTGAACGAGGCCTAAGCTGGTTTTTGGTACATTGTTTATATCACGTCTTATTATTGCACTTGGTTTATATGCCGTTATAGGCCTGTATATAATATAAAATTGATTTATTTTGTTTCACCTCCCTAGGACTTGAAACCAAGATCCCGAGGCCATCCCCAAAGCAAAGGAGATCTACAATGGGAGCCTTAGGGTTGACATTGGATTGAACTGAGCTGCTTTACCCGGGACTTTCCTGGCCAGACAGATCCAACATGCCGTCTAGTAACTCACAAGCGGCAGATGACTGTAAGAAACTTTTGTCTCCGGATAAGTTGAAGGGGAAAGTACCGTATCACCATGGACCTCTGTTCCCTCACCGAGCTGAGAAGATTGTTATTACGCGCAGTGACAGTGTTCCTGAAGAGAGTGTATTGCAAATCACCATCACAGAGACAACGGTCATAGAATCAGATCTTGGAGTTTGCAATTCACGGGCACTCGTCTTCCTCTCACTATGGTTTTTCTTCAGCTTCTGTACACTTTTCCTCAATAAATATATTCTCACATTACTGGAAGGGGAGCCGAGCATGCTGGGTAGGTTTCTTGATTTATTTTCATTACTTTTGCCTTTTGGCAATCGGTAGTCAATGTGCCAAGAATTTTGCTTTTGAGTCTTCGTGTACACGACCGTGCCCGTTATTATGACCTGTGATTACGGGCACGGCCGGCCACGGACAGCCGGCCGTTTTTATGAGCCGTGCCCCCATTATAAAGTATAGGAGCACGGCCTGTAAAATAAAAAAATAGGACATGTCCTATTTTTTTCGGCAGGTTTCTACGGCACGGACACCCTCCCGTAGACATATCAGTATTGTCCCTTGTTTGGGCTTCTGGCATATTTGCCAGGCTCTAAGATGGCCACTGACCTCTCCCTACATAACAAGTATGGCCACGCCAGTCCCTCCCTTTAGTTCTTTTGCGGCGCGCACGCGCAGTGCGTACTCTTATGAGGCTGATGTCTATGGGCATGACTTCCGGCGCTCGGATGAACGCCGGTGCGGCTTGCGCAACGGAGGCATAATGGCGTCCGCAAACACGAGTG
Organism: Rhinoderma darwinii; assembly: GCF_050947455.1. NCBI lineage: Eukaryota > Metazoa > Chordata > Amphibia > Anura > Rhinodermatidae > Rhinoderma > Rhinoderma darwinii. The sequence continues at coordinate 1,107,972 of NW_027461831.1, forward strand.
CAGCTCCTTTCATCTGTCCACATCTCTGATCTCTGCAGCATGGTAGGTGTAACCATGCCTGTGATTATAATGCCCATATGCTGTGCACACTTTGTGTCTATTGGACATTGACATAATCCCCTCCCTTTGTATCTCATACTTAAAGTGACCATTATCCCAGTAGTCAATACCCCTTGAGAAAGCTGACGGCGAAACGCGCGTCGGGGGCGGTCAGTGTGGAGTTATCTTGTGTGAGATCCATCATGCAATCCACGGGTTTGTGCAGTCTTCTTAACTTATGAAGTAGGGCAATTTTTGGGTGCAATTGTGCAGTCGTAGCCGTGTATTTTCACACGTATGCACAATGTTGTGCTCTTTGGTTAGGTGCATAGTATATCTATAGCCTCTTCAGCTGTTTAACAAATTGACTCATTACACATCCTCTTTGGATGTAGACCTCTGCACTTTACCACATCACAGGATGTTTATATTGTGTTAGCTTATAACTTGGATTATTTACGCAGTTCCTCCACACTCTCCTTTTTAAATTGTGTGCAATACTGTTTTTATCTCTTCATGGCCAATGTGTTATTTGCATTTCAATAAAGTTTGTTTTATACTGTCATGGTACATAATTTGTGCTATGTGTCGCTCATTTTTTGGATTTACTAGTAGTCTTCACAGTCTGGTATAGGCATTGACATATGTAAGCTGGGCGGAGTACATCAGGGTATATGTAAGCTGGGTGGAGTACATCAGGGTATATGTAAGCTGTGCGGAGTACATCAGGGTATATGTAAGCTGTGCGGAGTACATCAGGGTATATGTAAGCTGTGCGGAGTACATCAGGGTATATGTAAGCTGTGCGGAGTACATCAGGGTATATGTAAGCTGGGTGGAGTACATCAGGGTATATGTAAGCTGTGCGGAGTACATCAGGGTATATGTAAGCTGTGCGGAGTACATCAGGGTATATGTAAGCTGGGTGGAGTAAATCAGGGTATATGTAAGCTGTGCGGAGTACATCAGGGTATATGTAAGCTGTGTGGAGTACATCAGGGTATATGTAAGCTGGGCGGAGTACATCAGGGTATATGTAAGCTGTGCGGAGTACATCAGGATATATGTAAGCTGGACGGAGTACATCAGGGTATATGTAAGCTGGGTGGAGTACATCAGGGTATATGTAAGCTGTGAGGAGTACATCAGGGTATATGTAAGCTGTGCGGAGTACATCAGGGTATATGTAAGCTGTGCGGAGTACATCAGGGTATATGTAAGCTGTGCGGAGTACATCAGGGTATATGTAAGCTGTGAGGAGTACATCAGGGTATATGTAAGCTGTGCGGAGTACATCAGGGTATATGTAAGCTGTGAGGAGTACATCAGGGTATATGTAAGCTGGGTGGAGTACATCAGGGTATATGTAAACTGGGTGGAGTACATCAGGGTATATGTAAGCTGGGTGGAGTACATCAGGGTATATATAAGCTGTGCGGAGTACATCAGGGTATATGTAAGCTGGGTGGAGTACATCAGGGTATATGTAAGCTGTGCGGAGTACATCAGGGTATATGTAAGCTGGGTGGAGTACATCAGGGTATATGTATTCTGGGCGGAGTACATCAGGGTATATGTATTCTGGGCGGAGTACATCAGGGTATATGTAAGCTGGGCGGAGTACATCAGGGTATAATAGGATGATGTAATAATGGGGTGAATATCCATGGATTGGTGGGGTCACTTCATGCACAGGCCGGGATTATTGGGGATTATACAGAATATCGGCGCTCCAGTATCGCCTTATATGTGACTTCTTCATTAGTCCTATAAGCCGCACAAGGCCCTAAAGTTTCCTCATCTCCGCTGCATCTACGGGGTCACCTGTGGGGTCCAGTAAATGATGATGTGGGGTATTTAGTGAAAAACGACTGGACCTAAAATATGAGTCTGGGCCGTCATTCAGCGTGATTGCGTTCTGAGAGTCATAACGTGTTATTTTCCGGTGACGGCGCTGTGCGAGGGATCGGTTGTTGGGGAACGAGCTGTCGTTTTTATTGGTTCCATTTTGGGGTAAATACGCTTTTTTTATCGCTATTTATTATATTATTTGGGAGATGAGGAAACCAAAAAACAGCAATTCTAGCGCGGTTTTGTTTCTTCTTTTTTACAGCGTTCACCGTGCGGTATAAACAACATGTGACCTTTATTTTGCGGGGCGATATGATTACAGCGACACCAAATTGATATCGTTTTTTCACGTTTCACTATTTTCCCACAATAAAAATTCTCTTTTCCAAAAAATCCTGTTTTGGTGTCGCCATTTTCTGACAGCCGTAACTTTTTTATTTTCCGGTTGATATCGCTGCGGGAGGACTTGTTTTATGCGTGACGAACTGTCGTTTCTATTGGTGCAATTCTGCGTTACTCGCGACTTATTCATCACTTTTTATTACATTTTTTTTGAGACAAGACGACAAAAAAATAAAATGCTGTCATTGTTTTTTTTTTTTACGGTGTTCACCGTGCGGTAAATAATGCGATATTTTCATAGTTCAGGCCGTTGTGAACGCGGCGATACCTATAATGTAACGTTCTTTTCATGTTGTGCCGCCTCCAGCGCTGCATTTATATCTTTCTCTATGTTGGGTCTCATTTTATACCGTTTCCTCAGCAGAAATAAGCTGCTGTTCAGACTGTAGCTGTCGTGCAGCTTTTGCAGCGCTGTCATGTCTGATGTGGATACGTTGCTCGAATCAATGGCCTCGAACCTGTGGCATCAAATTGATACCTGAGGAGGCTGTAAAATCAGGCACTTGGGGCTATAATTATCTGCAGCTACCCGTGATAATCCGGGCATAGCAGGACCTGCGACTCATCAGCGCTGACGGGGGGTTCAGAGTCAGTTTCTGACAGGCGATGACAGGTCTGATGACAGGCGATGACAGGTCTGATGACAGTCTGATGACAGTCTGATGACAGGTCTGATGACAGGCGATGACAGGTCTGATGACAGGTCAGATAACAGGCGATGACAGGTCCGATGACAGGTCTGATGACAGGCGATGACAGGTCTGATGACAGGTCAGATGACAGTCGATGACAGGTCTGATGACAGGCAATGACAGGTCTGATGACAGGAGATGACAGGTCTGATGACAGGCGATGACGGGTCTGATGACAGGCGATGACGGGTCTGATGACAGGCGATGACAGGTCTGATGACCGTAGTTGTTTTTTTTTATATTTCAACTGAACAATAGGAGCGGAGCGTCCACCAGTGACCCTGCTGTATTTAAAAGTGGGGATACCCTACCTACCTACCAAATTCTAAATGAGAGGTGTCATTGCTACCTAACCAGGATCTTGGGCAGTGGGCAATCTAGGGGTATACAGTATAATAACTTTATGGTGGTCCCTGTCTATTTATCTGGTCCCAGTCCTGATAATTGATCTCTGGTCCCTGTAGTAATGGCCCCCACACGTCCTCTCTGGATAGTCAGACATTGTGGGAGAATAAGACTGGGACAGACAGCAACCGACATCAGTAACAACATCAAGATGGAGAATACCAGAGATAACACATCATCACCAGAGGAGCTGCACAGGGATAACAACTAATAGTTACCACAGCGCCATCTACTGTCAGTGAGAGATAGTTCCTCCAGCATTCAGCTGCAGATGTTGTAATATTCCAGCATATGTACCCTGCCATTACCAGCGGAGCCGCTTTACTAGCAGAGACTGCGTTAGGGGTGCAGAGCTTCTCTAAGGCTGCGTTCACATGTATCAGTTGCATCAGCATCAGTTTTTTTTGTCTCTCAAGTGATTACAACTGCTGCAAAAACTGATGCAAAAACGTATGAGTCGCCATCAGGCTTTTTCACAATTTTTACTACAAAAGCGTCAGTTGTCGTCAGTTGTCATCAGTTTCTTACCATCAGTATTTAACATCCGTTTTTACCACAATGGTTCACCAAAAAGGTGGTCCAGGGTCTGAAAATGTGCCATAGTTTGTGATAGATTAGATACATGATAGATTAGATACTTCTTGTGTTCCATGTCAGGGCTCTCCTTCTCTGCTCAGGCCTTGGCGCTACACTGAAGTCTGACACACACATTGTAATATCACGTGTGTCATGTTCAGTGCAGCGCTAAGGGCGGCGCCAAAAGAGAGCCCAGAAGGCAACTGCCGTCCACTGACCTCAGATCAGGTCTACGAAGCAGCCATGGGAGCCTGAAAAGACGCCAAACACTCTCTGTATCTTCAAGGAGTAGATTGTTTTTGGCGCCTTTACAGCTACCCACAGTGCCCTCTGTATATAGTTCCACACACCCCTGTAGATAATGCCACAGTGACTTAATATAGTGCCACACCCCCCTTTATATAGTGCCCCACATGCCCCTGTATATAGTGCCACACATGCACCTGTAGATAATGCCGCAATGCCCTCTATATACAGGGGGTACTGCGCCAATATATACAGGGGGTACTGTGTCATTATATACAATGCCACAGTACCCCCTGTATATGATGTCACACAGCCCCCTGTAGATGGCGCCACACAGCGCCCCATGTAGATTGTGCCACATAGCGCCCTATGTAGATTGTGCAACATAGCGTCCCCCTGTAGATAGCGCCACCCCCACTGTATATAGTGCTATCCCCCTTCCCCTGTAGATAGCACCACTGAAGCTCCCTCCAGCAGAGGAATCCCCGGCCAGAGCATCGCCAAAGCTGTGGCCGGGGATTCCCTCTCGGAGGACCCCCTGACGCCACTGTCCATATATGGACAGTGATGTCAGTAGTTACTCCCTAAATGGAATCCCCGGCCAAAGCATCGCTGACGGCTACTCCTTGAGCGGAATCCCCATTGCCGACTCTGGCCGGGGATTCCACTCCAGGAGGAGCCCCTGACATCAATGTCCATATATAGATAGTAACCTCAGGGGTTTCCCCTAGGAACGGAATCCCCGGCCAGATCATCGGCAACGGGGATTCCGCTCAATCAGTAGCCACTGACATCACTGTCCATATATGGACAATGATGTCAAGGGCTCCCCCGAGCACAGCACTTAACCCTTTCAGGACCAAGGGTCCTCGATGCCTCAATGACCAGCCCCATTTTTTCAAATCTGACATGTGTCATTTTATGTGGTAATAACTCTGGAATGCTTTTGCCTATCCAAGCGATTCAGAGATTGTTTTCTCCTGATATATTGTACTTTATGTTAGTGGAAAAATTTGGTCAATAAATTCGTAGCTTATTTGTGAAAAACGCCAAAATTTAAAGAAAATTTGCAAAAATTATAATTTTTCTAATTTTAAATGTAATCTACATTATAAAATAGATAGTAATATCACATAAAATTGTTGGTAATTGACATCCCCCATATGTCTACTTTATATTTGCATTGTTTTTTGAACATTATTTTATATTTCTAGGACGTTACACGGCTTAGAACTTTAGCAGCAATTTCTTACATTTTCAAGAAAATTTCAAAAGGATATTTTGTCAAGGACCAGTTCAGTTCTGAAGTGGCTTTGAGGGCCTTATGTACTAGATAGACCCCATAAATCACCACATTTTAAAAACTGCACCCCTCAAAGTATTCAAAACAGCATTCAGAAAGTTTATTAACCCTTTAGGCGTTTCACAGGAATTAAAGCAAAGTAGAGGTGAAATGTACAAATTTCATTTTTTTTGGCGAAATTAATTTGTAATACATTTTTTTCTGTAACACAGAATGTTTTACCCGAGAAATGCAACTCAATATTTATTGCCCAGATTCTGTAGTTTTTAGAAATATCCCACATGTGGCTCTAGTATGATAATGGACTGAAACACCGGCCTCAGAAGCAAAGGAGCACCCAGTGGATTTTGGGGCCTCCTTTTTTTAGAATATATTTTAGGCACCATGTCAGGTTTGAAGAGGTCTTGTGGTGCCAAAACAGTGGAATCTCCCCAAAAGTGGTTTGGGAAACTACACACCTCAAGGAATTTATCTAGGGGTATAGTTAGCATCTTGACCAGACAGGTCTTTTGCTATATTTATTGGAATATGTCTGTGAAAATTAAAATCTACTTTTTTCTGAAAAAATATAATGCAATTTTTACAAGAAATAAAGAATAAAAAGCACCGCAAAACTTGTCAAGCTATTTCTCCCGATTACGGCAATACCCCATATGTGGTAATACACTGCTGTTTGGACCCATGGCAGAGCTCAGAAAGGGATTTGGCTTTTGGAGCGCAGATTTTGCTTGGTAATAGTTCTGTTTGGGGTTTTGCTGGTATTTCAGTTTATAATGTGGGGGTATATGTAAGCTGGGCAGAGTACATCAGGGCATAATAAGGGGGTAAATAAAAAACTCATAGATTTGTGGCCGGTGTCGCACTGATAAATGGTGCCCAATCTTATCCGCTTTTGGACACTGCACAATTTCTGTCGCTATATTCTGAGCGCCAGAACTTGTTTGTTTTTTTTTCCACCGGAGCCGTGTGAGGGCTTATTTGTTATGTTAAAATCTGTAGTTTTCATTGGTACCATTTTAGGGTACATGTGATTTTTTGCTCACTTTTTATTTGATTTTTTTGGCAAGCAAAGTGACAAAAAAAAACATACATTTTGACAATGTTTTTGTCCTTTTTTTGACAGTAATCACTGTGCGCTATAAATGACATTTTACTTTATTCTGCATGTCGGTACGATTACGGCGATATAGTTTTTTTACGTTTTGTGGCCTTTGCGCAATAAAATCACTTTTCTATAAAATTATTTATTTTTTGTGTCACCATATTCTGAGAGCCGTAATTTTTTTTATTTTTCAGTCAAAAAAAGCTGTGTAAGGGCTTGTTTTTTGCGGGACGGGTTGTAGTTTTTATTGGTATTATTTTGGGGTGCATGCAAATTTTTGATCACTTTTTATTCTATATTTTGGGAGGGGTGATTGACAAAAAAAAGTGATGCTAGTATTGTTTTTTAATTATTTTTTGTGGTGTTCACCGTGCGGGAAAAATAATATCATTGTTTTATGGTTGGGGGCGTTACGAATGCGGTGATACCAAATATGTGTACTGTTTTAACGGTTTATTTTTTTTCCTATAATAAGAGACTTATTATACACACTGACACAGCCGGCGTCCGAGAGCTTTTCACAGCGCTATGCCGGCTGGAACAGTGATCTGTATATTCACGACCTGGCTGCACAGGGTATGTACGAAAAGGACATGGCTATACAGATTGTTGGCATGAAAGGGTTAAAGTAGCGCTGTGCCCAGGGGAATTCTCGGCGAGCGGAGGAGCTCCCTCTGCTCCTCCACTCTGAACTAATTCTCAAGCAGGGACCTGATCACAGTTGACAGCTAGACATACCCCCAGGCGCACAGAGCAGCGGGCACACCGCCCGGAATCCGGAACTCAACGGGACGGGGGGAGGGTAGTCGTCAGGCGTTCCACCTGGAGCGGAATCCCCAGCAATACTATGACAGAGGATTCCGCTCCTAGCTCACGACCACCTTCCCGCCGGGTGCTGCCGAAAGGTGGATGCGGCAGCACCCGGCGTTCATCCGACCACAATTAAAATAGATAGGATACGGCGCCGGACCTCCATGGGATCCAGCTCCCAGGGAGGTCCGGCACCGTACGGCGCCAAAACTGATATGCCCTGTGCCAGAACAGATCCCATAGAAAGCTATGGCATCCGTTCTAGCATCAGTTTGCCTCCTGCTTTTCTTCAACACACCGGGTGGTAAACTGAAGCTGACACCGGACAAATGTGAACGGCCCCTAAGACAGTTTTTAAGGTGCATAATTCCTCAGAGTCATTAACCCCACGCACCCCAGGCCCCAGTGTATGGGAACTCACCAGTACCAGTTGAAGTGGATGGGGATGGTAAGGGGACCACCGGAGTCGTCATCGGTATGACCGGTGCCTGAGCATTCTGCTGCATCACCGCAACGGTAATAGAAAGTGTGTGGAAAATCAATAGAAGTGGGTGGGGAAGCCGTCTGATCAAGGAAGTGGCTGAGCCAACCTTCCCCTTCTGTTAGGATACGAGCCCTAAAGGCTGTCATTAAATCACCATCAGCAGCAGCCATGGCACTCTGTTCTGGACAGGGCAGCGGTACCTCAAAACTCGCCTCCAGGATCCCAAGGCGCACTATAAAGCAGACAATTTAAGCCCTTTGCTTGTGGGCAAAGTCCAGTACAAAACCTCAGACAGCATAGAAGGGTAAGCTTCTTTATATGTTGCACCCATATGCTAATTAGAGATAATGGAAGAGGAGAAAACTTTATTAACCCCTTCACAACCTGCCCATAAATTAAAACTGCATTTAAACCTTTCTCCCCTAACAGTCAGTGTGCACTGGATGCCCTTCAGGACCCTCACCCATTAATAACCTCACCCAGGGGCGTAGCTAAGGCTCTTGTTCCCTGGTGCAAGAATTCAGCTTGGACCCCCCTACTCCTCCCCAACACCACCAGACCCCTGCGCACGCTTATGCCCGACAGTGGGAGGCGTCGGCGTCTTTTTCCCGCGAGCAGTAAAACTGCCTCGCGGGAAAAAGAAGCGACATGCCCTATCTTCGGGCGCTTCCGCCTCTGACCTCCCATTGACTACAATGGGAGGCAGAGAAAGCGTATTCCGCTGTGTTTTATGCCCGCGGCGCTCAATGGCCGCGGGCGAAAAACGCAGCGAGAAACTCCGCGGAAATCGGCGTGCAGGGAGAGGAAAATCTGCCTCAAACTTCCAAACTGAATTTTGAGGCAGATATTCCTCCTGCAAAATACACCGTGTGAACATAGCCTTATAGTGTAAAGAATATATATTTATTTTTTTCATAAATCATAATTTTGCTACAAAAACATTGAGACGTTCTTGTTCCTCCAGGTTCATGAGGACAGATCTATGGAAGACTCAGGATTATTATTATTGACAGTAATGAAGACAAAAACAGGTTTCAGGTGGTAGAAATAAGTCAAATGACTTTACTAAACCGTTTTATAAGCCAACAAACAAGGACCATGAGGATAGTAAACAGTCCGCTGCTTCTCTCTCCTTGTGGTAAGATGATATTGGGGAGAAAGGTTGGAGGTGGTGGATGTCTCGGCACTTGGTTGTATTTCTGGAGCCTCTGCAGTTTGAGATGTTCCTGCTCGGCTGTGACGTGCCATTCCACCTCGCTGTAGAGTCCGCTGGTCATAAACGGTTCTTGTAGTTCTTTCTCCCCGTTTGTAAGATTTTTTTTTTGAGAAAGGTTGGAGCTGATGGACGTCTTGGCACTTGGTCGCCATCTCTGGAGTTCATCAGTTTAGGATGTTCCCAAAGAAGTTCCTGCTCGGCTGTGACATGCCATTCCACCTCTAGTGTCCACTATTTATAAACGGTTCTTGTAGTTCGTCCTCCCTGATGTAAGATGACATTTGGGAGAAAGTTCGGAGATGGTGGATATCTTGGCACTTGGTCGCCATCTCCAGATCTTCTGCAGTTTGGGATGTGATAACTGCTTGGCTGTGGCGCGCCATTCCACATCATTGTATAAAACTGGAAATAAGAGAAAGTAAACCTGTAACTATATGGACAAATCTTCTAATATTTCTAAAACATTATTAGATGATAATGGAGACAGTAGTGACCATAACAGCTAAACCCAGTGGTAGTAGTCATCATTGTCTGGGCAAGGTCCAAGGGGGCAGAGGGTGGGTAGTGGACTGGTTATTTCCTTACATTTATGGGGCGGGATCCCCTTTTAACCCGTTAGTGACCGGCCCATAGTGTTTCTTTAAAACGGACAGGGATCTGGGTGGTCTGATGAAACCGTCTCACGTCACCGTCCACGATGATCCTCTTTATACTCCAGAGTCCTGGTTCTTCTCCCTCTTGGAGATGGTGAAGCTTTTCCAGGTAATTGTTATAGATAAACTCTAAGAAAAGAAACACATATCCACATTATAAACCCCATGATTGTAGAGATGAATAATAATGTTATTACGAGGTCTGGTATACGAGGTGATAATGAGGTGACGTCTACTGACCTGCATATTCTGATAGTAGCTCAATACATTCACCAGCATGAGGACCAACGTCGACCACTCTATGATCTTTGCTGTCATTTCACTGATCTGTGAAAAAATATCAAAATGAATACATTAAAAGTTGCACAAAACAAGAACTTTCCACCCGGGCCGAGGTTTTGCTGCATTCATGTTTATTGCATGGAGTCATGCGACTGACGGCGATGCCAAAACGGACCTGACCCATTGTCATGTGACACCACATCCATTACATTGCGGACGTCACGACCACCATGATGCTGAGAATAAGCACAAAGATTATAGGTCCAATTTTTTTCCTATAGAACGGCTTCTAGGGGTGCAAATAAAATCTATACAATATTCCAGAGTTATTGATAATCTCATTAGTGCCGGATTAAAGGAATTTTACGTTCACTGGTTTGTACCAGCGGCTCAGCTCAGATTTTTTTGTAAACAGTCTTGTCCTGGTGTGTCATTTGTTTTACACACTTTTTAAATATGTTACAAGTAAAAGTTACATTTTAAACGAAACTCTAGTCCTATTCCAGTGATTCAATTATAAATTCTTGTAGAGTATACAAAATATCAAGTCCTGCGGTGGAAGGCTTCAAATATACCACTAACACCGTACCAGCGGCTCAGCATGTCAATAACTTATGTATGAGATATACTGTACATACCTTTACACATTGATCTCCAGCGCACAGGTAGGTGTATACGGATACCCTACTTCCAATGACTGGTGGGTTATTATATAGGAAAATAACGTTTATTATGTTTAGTAAGTGTCCTATACAATTATGTAAGATAAATGTTAATATAATACATATACAGTATAGCAAGGACAGTACCGCTGCTTTCTATTCAGTATCTTCCTGAAGCTGAACAATGTTACCAGATGGCGCTGTGTTACACCAGCATGTCGCCATCTGACGGCGGAGATCAGAAAATAAAGGGAAATGATCACCTCAGGATCTGATGTTTCCTACATGTGAACCTAAAGACAAGTACGGTTGGATTCCATTCAAATATTATTTAAGAAAGGATACAGAAAACCACTAAGGTCACGGCCATTATACAGGACGCCAGTCTGAAATGGCTGATGACTCTTCGGCTTTCGGGCACTTTGTAGACGAGTATGGACTGCCAAAGGTTGTAAAGGCTGCCAAACCCGAATGCAACGAAAGCGCAAATCCGGTGAGTCATTGGATAACGGTAGGTCTAGAAAACAAGAAGACAGAGGTTACAGCAAATCTTATGGAACTAATCACTAACTTACCCTCAGAACTTCCCAATAAATCCTAAATAACGTGTTCTGATATAATAACCACAGAGACATAATGGATATAGAGGTTGGTCTCCTGCTTGGGACTCCTCTCTGTTAGATGGAGCAGACACACATCTACTACATGGTCGTCCATTCATTCGAATAAGCCATGTAATACCACTTTAATGTGTGGCCACACGGTGATAACCACTGATCATGATCACCAGGGGTTCAGCTGCCGGAAACACAGTGATCAGCTGATTGCCAGCGGGTCCCTATTTAGGGCAGATGGGACAACCCTATTAACATAAAACATTTATTAACTTACCGAAAACATAGCCATCGTGGCCGTCCCAACGCATGATGACCATCCAAATGCCAGGAGGATCTTTTGAACGAAGGTCTGACGAGGCCCAAAGGCTTCAGCATGGAACATGATGAACTTGTAATGTAGAAACGTCAGACCCAGAGCTGAAAAAGAGAAAATGAGCCAAATAAATCCTGTACAACGTGTAAAACAACCTAATAACATCTATGAAGCGCGGACCAAGCGCTAAACCCAACAAGAAACCTACAATAATGGACGGGAACATTTATCTGCATCGTCTGATCCGGACAATTATTATCAGTTGAGATTAACAAAACTTTATTATTTAGAATAATCTGATTACTGCTGCAGGCTGAGATGGGGGCAGGGCGCGACAGATGCCAAGTCTGAGTCATGTCTGACAGTCTGGTTGCTAGGCATACACTACCTAACAACCACAGTCTTGTCCAGCAATGTGTCCCTAGCAACCGGCCTGCGTCTCTCACTGACGTAGTAATCACATTTTTATAAAAATAAATGTAGGTTTGACCCCAGAGTAATATAATCAGATGTAAGACATTTTATAATAACCCGCCATCCCCCAGAAGTAAGAACATATTATAATCACTTCCGTGATTGTTACTTACAGGCAATGGCCATTCCTACGAATCCTATTCTAAACAGGATATTTTCGGGAAAGAAATTTCCCGTTTCACTGTGAAACGAAAAAGAAAAAGTCAATGTTAAATAATATCGAACATTTTTTATAATTGTTTAATCTTAATAATCAGCAGTCTGATAATAATCTATAGGACTGGGGGGATGCGTTTCTCTGTCCTCTTGCAGCCCCTCTGCGTAATGGAAGCCATTTTGTTACTTAGATATTTCCTCCATATTTAAGTAATTACCTTATACATTCCGAAACTATAAAATAAGAGTCGTGTAATTCTCCATCTTACCTGATGTAAATCAGTGGGGGGGCATGGTCCTTGATCACAGTCAGGGTGTAGCCTCCAGAGAGCCAGGCCACACAACAAAAGGCCAAGTGTAATGGCAGGAAGGAGGTGAAGGGAAAGTGAGCCCTAATCTACCCACCGCCCTGTCCCTGCCTACTTGCAACGACCCGCCCTAGGCGACGAGGTACAACTGGGCGGCGGTCCCTACGCTGGCTAAGTGCACAGGACGACAAACAGGGAACACGCAAGGGAAGGGGCAGTAGCCACGGAACGCCACGAGGAAACGGGGCGGCGAACGAACAGTCAGGACCAGGACGAAGTGAGTACACCCGAGCGGGCACGGAGACAGAAGCAAGCCAGGGCAAGCAAAGCAGGTAAAGCAGAACTGCAGCAAGGCAGAAGCACGGCAGAAGCAGGCTGGAGCAAGCAGCAGTGGGGCCAGGAATCCAAAAGAATTACAAGCACTGAGGGAGAGCACAGGGCAGGTAATAAAGGGCAGGGGGCGGAGCTAACTCCGAGAGACCAGGCCGCGATAGGCTCTCCCACTCCTGAGCCTGCCACCCTGGTTGGTGGGAGATGGTGTCAGTCGAACAGGTCTGGCCTCAGGTGTGGATTGATTAATCCCAGGAGTATAGCTAGATGAAGTACCTGGCAGATCCCTAACAGTACTCCCCCTTTTATGAGGGGCCACCGGACCCTTACTAAGGGGACCCGGTTTAGTGGGGAAGAGGAGGTGGAACCTCCTGATCAATACCCCAGCGTGAACATCACGGGCAGGTACCCAAGTCCTCTCCTCCGGCCCGTATCCTCTCCAATGGACCAGGTACTGGAGGGAGCCCTGGACCATCCTACTGTCCATAATCTTGGCCACCTCGAATTCCACCCCCTCAGGGGTGAGAACGGGAACAGGAGGTATCCTCGAGGGGGACCAGGACGGGGAGCAGCGTTTAAGGAGGGAGGCATGGAAGACGTCATGTATGCGAAAGGATGGGGGGAGCTCCAGACGGAAGGATACAGGGTTGAGGACTTCAATGATCTTATAAGGTCCAATAAATCGGGGAGCAAACTTCCTGGACGGGACCTTAAGGCGCAAGTTCCTCGACGACAACCAGACCAAATCCCCGACGACAAACCGGGGGTTAGCAGAACGTCTACTATCCGCCTGAATCTTTTGTGCGCTCTGGGACGCCTCTAGGTTCTTCTGAACCTGGGCCCAGACAGTGCACAGTTCCCGATGAACCTCCTCTACCTCAGGATTATTGGAACAACCAGGGGAGACGGAGGAGAACCTTGGGTTAAACCCGAAATTACAGAAAAATGGGGAGACCCCTGACGAGTTACTGACCCGGTTATTCAGGGAAAATTCAGCAAGGGGAAGGAATGAGACCCAATCGAATTGACAGTCAGAGATGAAACACCTTAAATATTGTTCCAGGGATTGGTTGGTCCTTTCCGTTTGGCCATTAGTTTCGGGATGGAAGGCGGAGGAGAAGGACAGATCAATCTCCAACTTTTTACAAAAAGCTCTCCAAAATAAGGAAACAAATTGTACCCCTCTGTCAGAAACGATATTGACTGGGGCCCCATGGAGACGCAGGATGTGTTTCACAAACAAAGAAGCTAACGTCTTGGCGTTAGGTAGCTTCTTAAGGGGCACAAAGTGGCACATCTTGCTGAAGCGGTCGACTACCACCCACACCACCGACTTGCCCTGAGAAGGAGGCAAATCGGTGATAAAATCCATGGAGATATGGGTCCAAGGTCTCTGGGGAATGGGCAAGGAACGTAGTAGGCCCGCAGGTCGGGACCTAGGGGTTTTGGACCTAGCGCAAACCTCACAAGCGGAGACGTAAGCCCTAACATCTTTAGGCAACCCAGGCCACCAATAGTTTCTGGTAATGAGGTGTTTGGTGCCCAAGATGCCAGGATGACCAGATAGAGCGGAGTCATGGTTTTCCCTGAGTACCCTCAGCCGGTATTGCAGGGGAACAAACAGTTTGTCCCCAGGGACGTTCCCGGGAGCTGCACCCTGATCAGCCGCGATATCAGAAGCTAAATCAGAATCCGTGGCAGAGACGATTATACCAGGGGGTAAAATACAAGCGGGATCCTTCTCGGAAGGAGGATTGGCCATGAAACTACGTGACAGAGCGTCAGCCTTAATATTCTTGGACCCAGCCCTATAGGTAACCAAGAAATTAAATCTGGTAAAGAATAGTGCCCACCGAGCTTGTCTAGGATTAAGCCTCCGGGCCGATTCTAGGAAAACCAGATTCTTGTGATCCGTAAGGACCGTTACCTGGTGTCTGGCCCCCTCCAGGAAGTGCCGCCACTCCTCAAAAGCCCATTTAATGGCTAGAAGTTCGCGGTTGCCAATATCATAGTTACTCTCCGTGGGCGAAAACTTCCTAGAGAAGTAAGCACAGGGGCGGAGATGGGTGAGGGAGCTGGTACCCTGGGACAAGACGGCCCCCACTCCCACCTCGGAAGCGTCAACCTCCACAATAAATGGCTCCTCTTGGTTGGGCTGAATCAGCACGGGGGCCGAGATAAAGCACTTCTTGAGAGTCTCAAAGGCCTGGACGGCCTCAGGGGGCCAATGGAGGACATCGGCACCCTTGCGGGTAAGGTCCGTGAGAGGCTTAGCGACGACCGAGAAGTTGGCAATAAATCTCCTGTAATAGTTGGCGAACCCTAAAAAACACTGTAACGCCTTAAGGGAGGCAGGTTGGACCCATTCCGCCACAGCTTGAACCTTGGCAGGGTCCATGCGGAATTCATGAGGAGTGAGGATTTGCCCTAAAAATGGTATCTCCTGTACCCCAAAGACACATTTTTCAGTCTTAGCAAACAGATTATTCTCCCGAAGGACCTGGAGCACCTTCCTGACATGCTCCACGTGGGAGGACCAGTCCTTGGAAAACACCAGTATGTCATCAAGGTACACAACAAGAAAATTACCCAGGTACTCTCTCAGGATTTCATTAATAAAATTCTGGAAGACAGCAGGGGCATTACACAACCCAAAGGGCATGACCAGGTATTCGAAATGACCCTCGGGTGTGTTGAACGCAGTTTTCCACTCATCCCCCTCTTTGATGCGGATAAGGTTATATGCCCCCCGTAGATCGAACTTAGAAAACCATTGGGCTCCCTGAACCTGATTAAAAAGATCCGGAATCAAAGGAAGTGGGTACTGGTTCCTTACGGTGACCTTATTCAGGTTACGATAATCAATGCACGGCCTAAGACCACCATCCTTCTTCCCCACGAAGAAGAAGCCAGCACCTACAGGAGAAGTCGAGGGGCGAATGAAACCCTTGGCCAGGCATTCTTGGATATACACCCTCATCGCTTCACGTTCAGGACATGAAAGATTAAATATCCTACCCTTAGGAAGCTTGGCACCAGGCACCAAATCGATAGCGCAATCGTAATCTCTATGGGGGGGCAACACCTCGGAGGCCTCCTTAGAAAACACATCGGCGAAGTCCTGAACAAACTCAGGAAGCGTGTTTACCTCCTCCCGGGGAGAAATAGAGTTAACAGAAAGACATGACATAAGACATTCATTACCCCATTTGGTGAGATCCCCAGTATTCCAATCAAACGTGGGATTATGCAACTGCAACCAGGGAAGACCTAATACCAGATCAGACGATAATCCCTGCATCACCAGTACAGAGCACTGCTCCAAATGCATGGAGCCAACCAGGAGTTCAAAAACAGGAGTATGCTGAGTAAAATAACCATTAGCAAGGGGGGTTGAGTCGATTCCTACTACAGGGATAGGATAAGGTAAATCAATACAAGGCATCTTTAGAGACATAGCAAATTCCACAGACATGATATTAGCAGATGAGCCCGAATCCACGAAAGCACTGCCCGTGGCAGACCGGCCAGCAAACGAGACCTGAAAGGGAAGCAAAATTTTATTGCGTTTCACATTAACGGGAAATACCTGTGCGCCCAAGTGACCTCCCTGATGATCACTTAGGCGCGGAAGTTTTCCGGCTTTTTATTCTTGCGCCTGGGACAGGTGTTCAGTAGATGCTTGTCGTCCCCACAGTAGAAGCAGAGACCATTCATTCTGCGAAACTCCCTACGTTGTCGAGGGGACATGGAGGCCCCGAGTTGCATAGGTACCTCCGAGTCCTCCGTGGAGGGGCGAGGAGACGGGACCTCGGGGGGAATCGCAGAAAAGTCAGAGGGGAGCACACTGAAGCGTTCTAGCTGACGTTCCCTGAGACGTCGGTCAAGTCGTACTGCTAGGGCCATAACCTGGTCAAGGGAGTCAGGCGAGGGGTAGCTAACCAGCAGATCCTTCAGGGCGTCAGATAATCCTAACCTAAACTGGCACCTTAGGGCCGGATCGTTCCACTGAGAAGCTACGCACCACTTCCTAAAATCAGAACAGTATTCCTCAACCGGTCTCCTACCCTGACGTAAGGTCACCAGCTGACTCTCGGCTAAAGCAGTCCTGTCAGTCTCGTCGTAAATGAGTCCGAGGGCAGAGAAAAAACGATCCACAGAGGAAAGTTCAGGGGCGTCAGGAGCCAAGGAGAAGGCCCACTCTTGGGGCCCTTCCTGGAGTCGGGATATGATGATACCCACCCGCTGGTTCTCGGAACCTGAGGAGTGGGGCTTTAGGCGGAAATACAGTCTGCAACTCTCCCGGAAGGAGAGAAACATCTTACGGTCCCCTGAAAACCGGTCAGGTAACTTGAGGTCGGGTTCTAGAGGTGAGGTGAGGGGTACTACTAAAGCAGCGTCACCCTGATTGACCCTTTGGGCCAGGGCCTGGACCTGTAGGGAGAGGCCCTGCATCTGCTGGGTCAGGGTCTCAAGGGGGTCCATGATAGCGTCAGCGTAGGAGAAATGGTAGACTAGGTAAGGGCTTGTAATTATGTAATGGCAGGAAGGAGGTGAAGGGAAAGTGAGCCCTAATCTACCCACCGCCCTGTCCCTGCCTACTTGCAACGACCCGCCCTAGGCGACGAGGTACAACTGGGCGGCGGTCCCTACGCTGGCTAAGTGCACAGGACGACAACCAGGGAACACGCAAGGGAAGGGGCAGTAGCCACGGAACGCCACGAGGAAACGGGGCGGCGAACGAACAGTCAGGACCAGGACGAAGTGAGTACACCCGAGCGGGCACGGAGACCGAAGCAAGCCAGGGCAAGCAAAGCAGGTAAAGCAGAACTGCAGCAAGGCAGAAGCACGGCAGAAGCAGGCTGGAGCAAGCAGCAGTGGGGCCAGGAATCCAAAAGAATTACAAGCACTGAGGGAGAGCACAGGGCAGGTAATAAAGGGCAGGGGGCGGAGCTAACTCCGAGAGACCAGGCCGCGATAGGCTCTCCCACTCCTGAGCCTGCCACCCTGGTTGGTGGGAGATGGTGTCAGTCGAACAGGTCTGGCCTCAGGTGTGGATTGATTAATCCCAGGAGTATAGCTAGATGAAGTACCTGGCAGATCCCTAACACCAAGAAGATGGGGAAGAATCCCAATCCGTTGATTTCCATAATAGTGAAAAGTCGCCAATAAAATAGCAAATCACACTCTGTGTCAATTCACAGAAAGAAAGACCGGGCTGCTGTCAGGGGAATATTTATAACCTCCCATCATCTCTCTGTGACATCATAGTTAAGTGATGTCATCATGATGTCACAGTAAGGTCAGTTCTGCTGCTGTCAGGGGAATTCCCAACTTCTCAGCTCTCTGTGACATCATAGCTCAGTGATGTCATCATGATGTCACAGTAAGGTCAGTTCTGCTCTGGAGCTGCCATGGTTTAGTATCTGCTATGAACTTATTTCTGCTATGCGCTTCGCAGACCCCAGAACATAAGTCATTGATGTAGTGACATTTTAGCGTCTTTTTTCACAGAGGTCAATGTAAGGTCATCTGTTATACTGTGCTAATAAAAACTATTTACCCCCCTCCATTGATTTTTCCATGTTGTTTTGGGTGACAGCATTGTATCACAGGGGATTACATTTGGTAAAACAAGACTGACAGGACCAATGATGGCATCACCCCCATATAACACAACCTCTAACATTTATATGAAATAACTGGGACTCAGACCAAGATGTGGGGTAAAGTGGGGGTCGGCCACAGCTTTTATTATTATTATGTCCGCTGGTTGGATAAACACATTGCAAGATAAACAGGTCACCCTGGGTGGCAGAACATTGCAGGCGCGATGGGCATGCTCCAGTTGTTTCCGGGTGATTTCACGAACGGTAGAGACAAGATCCTCCTAGAACCGCCGCTGTGACGTCTGGAACAGAAGAAAATGATCAAAACAGGATGAACATAAAAACTCTGAATCAATTATCAACAAAATGACGTTTAACTCCTTAACAAGATGTCACATACATGTACATGGCAGTCGTTGAAGGGAAGTATGGAGCGGGATCACGGGCTGGGGTCACTCCATACTTAGCGGGTAATGGTTGTGTAATATAGCCAACACAGCACTGCAATGGACAGAATCAAATATCACTTTGAGTCTGCCTGTTTAACCCCTTAGATGCCAAAGTCAATCACGACCACAGCATCTAACGCATTAGAATGAGAGGGACGACCCCCTCCGACGTGCCATTGTCCCCCCACGATGCTATAGCGGGATGCCAATGGTTATAATGGCAGCCTGGGGGCCTAATGAAGGGTCTGCCATCTTTGTTCTCCGGCAGGGCTTCATAGGTGGCTGTAAGAATCACGATATACTGCAATACGTTACTATTGCAGTAGATCGTGTGAGCGATCCAATGATCACTGGTTCAAGTCCACTAGGGGGACTACTAAACAGAATTTAAAAAAAGTAAAATAAATATCCCAAAAAAATATATATTTTTCTATTTCTAAAAAATTCCCTCTTCCCATTTTTTCCCTAAAGTAATGTTAAACAAAATAAGTTAGCATAACTGATATCGCCGCGTTTGCAAGTCCGAACTATTACAATCTGATGTTATCTAACCCGCTCGCTGAACACTGTAAGAAAAACAAATATGTAAAACATCCAAATTGCGGTTTTTTGGTCACGTTAGCTCCCCAAAAAAATGGAATAAAAACTGATCAAAAAGTCGCATGTACCCCAAAATGGTAACAACAAAAGCTCGCCTCGAAAAAATCGAAGCCCTCACATCGCTCAATCTACGGAAACATAAAAAAAAAATGACGTCTCTCAGATTTTGGGAGACGCAAAACAAATTTTTTTAACAAATAGTTTTACAAAGTGGTAAAACATTAAAAAATATACATTCGGTATCGCCGTAATCGTATTTATCCGTAGAATAAAGTGAACATGTAGTTATTACCGCACGATAGACGCCGTAAAAACGAAATCCCCCTGAAAATGGCGCATTAGCTTTTTTTTGCTCATTCCACCCCACAAATAATTTATTTTTCAGTTTCCCAGTACATTATCTGATACATTAAATGGTACCATAAAAAATGACAACTTGTCCCATAAAAAACAAGCTCTCATACGGTTATACCGACGAAAAAATAAAAAAAGTGATGGCTTTTGGAAGGCGGGGAGTAATAAACGAATATGAAAAAATCTAAATTGGTCGTGTCATTAAGGAGTCAAATCAAGAGAGGGAGTGGGGGAAAGACGCCAAGCTGCAGGGTCCAAAGAGGAAGAGGACGAAGGGCATTACTATTTTATAGGGAGCTCTATAGCCCCCTACTATGTGATCACTGGCCAATCCCTGTAGATCATGATGAAGTGATGCCACCCCCCATTTATTTATTCTTAAAATGACCCCGCCAGTCAAAGCTCCCAACCGTATGCCCCTGGGGAGCTGAAAAGCTCTATACAGTGATCTGCATGTACTATAATTATTAACCCCTTGATGTTGCAACCAATTTTGTCTTTTAAGCTGCAAATATTTTTTTTCGCTTTTGTCTCCCTTCATTGTGACCATTTTGTGGTACATTTAAATTAACATTTAAAGTGTAGCTAAACGTTCGACAAACTACTACCCAACGTGACAGCCAAATGGCGCTCCTCCCATTCTAAGCCCTGCTGTGTGCCCAAACAGCAGTTTATGACCACATATGGGGTATTGCCGTACTCGGGAGAAATTGCTTTACAAATGCTGGAGTTCTTTTTTTCCTTTATTTGTTGAGAAAATGAGAAATTTTGAGGTAAAGCTACGTTTTATTCAAGAAAAGGGATTGTTTTTATTTTCACTGCCCAATTCTAATAAATTCTATGAAACACCTGTGGGGTCCAAAAATTCACTACACCCCTAGATGAATTCCTCAAGGGGTGTAGTTTCCTAAATGGAGTCACTTTTTGGGCGTTTTCATTGTTTTTGTCCCTCAGGGGCTTTGCAAATGTGACATGGCCTCTGTAAACTATTCCTGCTAAATGTGATCTCAAAAAGCCAAATGGCACTCTTTCCCTTTTGAGCCCCACCGTTTGTCCAAACAGCCGTTTATGACCACATGTGGAGTATTGTTTTACTTAGGAGAAATTGCTTTACAAATTGCTTTTTCCCCTTTAGTCCTTGTGGAAATGAAAAGAAATTAGCTAAACCTACATTTTCTTTGAAAAAATATAGATTTTAATTTTTACGGCCTACTTCCAATAATTTCTGCAATAAACCTGAGCGGTCAAAATGCTCACTATACCCCTAGATAATTTCCTTGAGGTGTGTAGTTTCCCAAATGGGGTCACTTTTGGTAGGTTTCCACTGATTTGGCACCGCAAGAGCCCTTCAAACCTGACATGGTGCCTAAAATATATTCTAATAAAAAGATGGCCCCAAAATCTACGAGGTGCTTCTTTGCTTCTGAGGCCGGGGCTTTAGTCCAGTACCAAACTAGGGTCACATGTGGGATATTTTCTAAATCTGCAGAACCTGGGAAATAAATATTGAGTTGCAATTCTTTGGTAAAACTTTCTGTGTTACAAAAGAAATGGATTTAAAATGAATTTCTGCTAAAAACAAATGAAATTTGTAAATTTCACCTCTACTTTGCTGTAATTCCTGTGAAACCGTCTGAAGGGTTAAGAAACTTTCTAAATGCTGTTTTCAATACTTTGAGGGGTGAAGTTTTTAAAATGGGGTGACTTTTTGTGGGTTTCACAACTGAACTGCCCTCTGTAAAAATAGCCTTTTGAAATTTTCTTGAAAATATTAGAAATTGCTGCTAAAGTTCTAAGCCTTTTAACGTCCTAGAAAAATAAAAGGACGTTCAAAAAACGATGTCAATCTAATGTAGACATATGGGGGATGTTAATTAGGAACAATTTTGTGAGGTGTAACTGCCTGTCTTACAAGCAGATACATTTAAATTTAGAAAAATGCTAATTTTTGAAATTTTTCGCTAAATTTGGGTGTTTTTCAGAATTAAATACTAAGTGTATCGAGCAAATTTTGCCAGTAACATAAATTCCAATTTATCACGAGAAAATAATCTCAGAATCGCTTGGACAGTTAAAAGCATTCCGAAGTTATTACCACATAAAGTGACACATGTCAGATTTGAAAAATGAGGCTCTGTCAGGAAGGTCAAAAGTGGGCAATAGCAGGAAGGGGTTAATTTATCTTTATTTTTATTGCTTTTTCTGCTCCTCATTATTCACCATAAATAATGTTATTTTTCGCGTCTGGAAACTGTTATTGGGGTCAGTAGCTGTCACTATTATTGGGGTCAGTAGCTGTCACTATTATTGGGGGCAGTAGCTGTCACTATTATTGGGGTCAGTAGCTGTCACTATTATTGGGGTCAGTAGCTGTCACTAGCAGTGTTCGTTTAGACGAGGCGTAAAATTCCGCTGCGGAGCATAGGCTGCGGAGCGGAATTTGGTGTCCGCAGCATGCTCTGTCTGTTGCGGAGCAGTGGCGGACTCATGGCGGAATTTCTCCATTGACTTCAATGGAGATTCAAAGTTCCGCAATGAAGTCCGCAGCTGTCATGCACATGTTATGTGTGCTGCGGATGCGTCTTGCTTTTTTAACTTGACATTTCTTCATTCTGGCTGGACCTATGTATTTCTAGGTCTACAGCCAGACTGAGGAAGTCAATGGGGCTCCCGTAATGACGGGAGCGTTGCTAGGAGACGTCAGTAAATAGTCACTGTCCAGGGTGCTGAAAGAGTTAAGCGATCAGCAGTAACTGTTTCTGCACCCGGGACAGTGACTACCGATCCCAATATACATGTATCTGTAAAAAAAAATGAAGTTCGTACTTACCGAGAACTCCCTGCTTCTGTCTCCAGTCCGGCCTCCCAGGATGACGTTTGAGTCTAAGTGACGGCTGCAGCCAATCACAGGCCAAGCACAGGCTGCAGCGGTCACATGGACTGGCGCGTCATCCAGGGAGGTCGGGCTGGATGCCGAAAGAGGGACGCGTCACCAAGACAACGGCCGGTAAGTATGAAATTCGTTTACTTTCACTAGGGAAAGTGCTGTCCCTTCTCTCTATCCTGCACTGATAGGGAGAAGGGAAGCACTTTTCCCGCAGTCCGCAGCAGCTAGTCCGCATCAATTTTCTGCACATTTTGTGCAGATCCGCAGCCGTAATCCGCAACCCGGATTAGGTGCGGCATTGATGCGGACAGTTGCGGAGGAAATCCGCCACGTGTGGTCATGCCCTTATTGGGGTCAGTAGCTGTCACTATTATTGGGGTCAGTAGCTGTCACTATTATTGGGGTCAGTAGCTGTCACTAATATTGGGGTCAGTAGCTGTCACTAATATTGGGGTCAGTAGCTGTCACTATTATTGGGGTCAGTAGCTGTCACTATTATTGGGGTCAGTAGCAGTCACTATTATTGGGGGTAGTAGCTGTCACTATTATTGGGGTCAGTAGCTGTCACTATTATTGGGGTCAGTAGCTGTCACTATTATTGGGGTCAGTAGCTGTCACTATTATTGGGGTCAGTAGCTGTCACTATTATTGGGGTCAGTAGCTGTCACTATTATTGGGGTCAGTAGCTGTCACTATTATTGGGGTCAGTAGTTGTCACTATTATTGGGGTCAGTAGCTGTCACTATTATTGGGGTCAGTAGCTGTCACTATTATTGGGGGCAGTAGCTGTCACTATTATTGGGGTAGTAGCTGTCACTATTATTAGGCTCAGTAGCTGTCACTATTATTGGGGTAAGTAGCTGTCACTATTATTGGGGTAAGTAGCTGTCACTATTATTGGGGTCAGTAGCTGTCACTGTTATTGGGGTCAGGTGCTGTCACTGTTATTGGGGTCAGTAGCTGTCACTATTATTAGGGTCAGTAGCTGTCACTATTATTGGGGTCAGTAGCTGTCACTATTATTGGGGGTAGTAGCTGTCACTATTATTGGGGTCAGTAGCTGTCACTATTATTGGGGTCAGTAGCTGTCACTATTATTGGGGTCAGTAGCTGTCACTATTATTGGGGTCAGTAGTTGTCACTATTATTGGGGTCAGTAGCTGTCACTATTATTGGGGTCAGTAGCTGTCACTATTATTGGGGTAAGTAGCTGTCACTATTATTGGGGTAAGTAGCTGTCACTATTATTGGGGTCAGTAGCTGTCACTGTTATTGGGGTCAGGTGCTGTCACTGTTATTGGGGTCAGTAGCTGTCACTATTATTAGGGTCAGTAGCTGTCACTATTATTGGGGTCAGTAGCTGTCACTATTATTGGGGGTAGTAGCTGTCACTATTATTGGGGTCAGTAGCTGTCACTATTATTGGGGTCAGTAGCTGTCACTATTATTGGGGTCAGTAGCTGTCACTATTATTGGGGTCAGTAGCTGTCACTGTTATTGGGGTCAGTAACTGTCTCTATTATTGGGGTCAGTAGCTGTCACTATTATTGGGGTCAGTAGCTGTCACTATTATTGGGGTCAGTAGCTGTCACTATTATTGGGGTCAGTAGGTGTCATTATTATTGGGGTCAGTAGCTGTCACTATTATTGGGGTCAGTAGCTGCCACTATTATTGGGGGTAGTAGCTGTCACTATTATTGGGGTCAGTAGCTGTCACTATTACTGGGGTCAGTAGCTGTCACTATTATTGGGGTCAGTAGCTGTCACTATTATTGGGGTCAGTAGCTGTCACTATTATTGGAGGTAGTAGATGTCACTATTATTGGGGTCAGTAGCTGTCACTATTATTGGGGTCAGTAGCTGTCACTATTATTGGGGTCAGTAGCTGTCACTATTATTGGGGTCAGTAGCTGTCACTATTATTGGGGTCAGTAGCTGTCACTATTATTGGGGTCAGTAGCTGTCACTATTATTGGGGTCAGTAGCTGTCACTATTATTGGGGGTAGTAGCTGTCACTATTATTGGGGTCAGTAGCTGTCACTATTATTGGGGTCAGTAGCTGTCACTATTATTGGGGTCAGTAACTGTCACTATTATTGGAGTCAGTAGCTGTCACTATTATTGGGGTCAGTAGCTGTCACTATTATTGGGGTCAGTAGCTGTCACTGTTATTGGGGTCAGTAGCTGTCACTATTATTGGGGTCAGTAGCTGTCACTATTATTGGGGTCAATAGCTGTCACTATTATTGGGGTCAGTAGCTGTCACTATTATTGGGGTAAGTAGCTGTCACTATTATTGGGGTCAGTAGCTGTCACTATTATTGGGGTCAATAGCTGTCACTATTATTGGGGTCAGTAGCTGTCACTATTATTTTTGGTAATAGCTGTCACTATTATTGGGGTCAGTAGCTGTCACTATTATTGGGGTCAGTAGCTGTCACTGTTATTGGGGTCAGTAGCTGTCACTATTATTGGGGTCAGTAGCTGTCACTATTATTGGGGTCAGTAGCTGTCACTATTATTGGGGTAGTAGCTGTACCTGTTATTGGGGTCAGTAGCTGTCACTATTATTGGGGTCAGTAGCTGTCACTATTATTGGGGTCAGTAGCTGTCACTATTATTGGGGTCAGTAGCTGTCACTATTATTGGGGTCAGTAGCTGTCACTATTATTGGGGTCAGTAGCTGTCACTATTATTGGGGTCAGTAGCTGTCACTATTATTGGGGTTGCTATGGTTACTTCTGGGCAGATGTGGAGTAGAAAAACTGAACAGGTATAAAGCATGGGAACATTGTCCATAGCAACCAATCAGATCACTTCTTTCATTTTCAAATCTGACTAAGAAAAATAAAACCGAGAACTTCCAGTTCCGGCGCCTGCATGTGAGGACGCAGGGAAGAGGAACTCCCGCACCCAGCCAGGTAAAACTATTGCAACAGCCGCTATACGCGGCGCAGACCAGCCACCGAAGCGTGGGAACACGGGGAAACGGCCAAGTCCGGAGGCCAGCTGTCAGTGCGGGGGGAGCAACAGGAGGCACCGAAGATTGCCGCTGCTTACATGTGCAGCGCGGCGGGAGTACGGGGTGCACCATGTGTCGTCCAGGGATCCGGTACTGAGAGGGGGAGCGCGCAGGATCCGGCTTGGAGGTGAGACAGAGTGTCTCAGGAGTGATTGGCAGTGGGAGTGAGCGTGGAACGCTGGCCCGGCGCACGCTGAGATAGACACAGTGAAGGCGGGCTTCACTTCCGGTTCGGCAGCGGCCACTGTTACTCTGGGTGAAGAGATACTCTAATCCCTCATTACACTGCTCTACTCCAGTCACAGCCAAAGCTGCATACTCTGCTCCAGTCACAGCCAAAGCTGCATATTCTACTCCAGTCACAGCCATAGCTGCATACTCTACTCCAGTCACAGCCAAAGCTGCATACTCTACTCCAGTCACAGCCATAGCTGCATACTCTACTCCAGTCACAGCCAAAGCTGCATTCTCAATTCCATATCTACCTCAGATCCTACACTCCAGTCACATCTAAACCTGCACTCTTAGCATTATAACAGAAGGTGCAGTTCAGAGCGGGAAGCTCTCTATGGAAAGATATTTGCTGCGCAGCGGGCAAAAAATGAGCACCCTGACAAAAGAGGCTAAGAGGGGGGGCGGTCAGTGGAGACCCCGTCCTCGCAGGGGATGCAACTGTCTGATTCAATCGGGAGTGATACAGAGATTGACCTGGAGGGAGTTGCCCTGATCGATTACAAGAAACTGGCTATGGAAGTGGCTAAGCGTATCGCTCCGGATATACAAAAGACTCTAGAACTTACGATTTAAGCCTCCTTTAAAGGAACAGTGTTACCACAATTTTTTTTTTAATATGTTAAAGATGTTAGTGCTTTATTAAAAACGTTTGGATTAATTTGTGTGTTTGTGTGTTACTTTTTCTTATTTTTACACTTTTTCTTCCCTATGGGGGCTGCCATTTTTTTTTTCCATTTCTGTATGTGTCGATTAACGAGACATACAGACATGGAATACGGCAGCTCCAGTCCCATAGGGACTGCGAACGGGGCCCGTTCCATCCACTAACATGTACGCCGCTGTGTGGGAACGGCGCATGCACCGCTCCCACACAGCTCAATTTGAAATGCGCGCCGTCCGTCGCCATTTTCCTGTGGACCGGAAGTCGCGGCCGGACAGTAAGATTACTATTTCCGGTCGCGGCTTCTGGACTTGTGCACATGGAGCAGCGGCAGCAGACGGAGCGGACGGAGCGGAGGGAGCGGCGGCGACTGGAGCAGGTAAGGGATTTCTATGTATGTTTATGTTCAGTGTGTGTTTACTACTGTATGTAAACCTTCTACACTGTGTGTTAGCTCAAAAAATGGCGACACACAGTGTAGGAGGTTAGACCGTTCAAACCCCTCGTTTCTCCCGGCACTAGCCAGGATAAAGGAGGGGGGGATGCTGAGAGCTCACTAGAGCGAGGGATTTTTACCCAATTTTGCAGCATAAAGCAATGTGGTTGCTTTACCACATGCAATGCTGCAATTTTGGGAATGGCTCCATCTAGTGACCAGCAATGGGAAATATTATAAATTAGAATCCAATTGAATCCAATTTATAATATTTCCTGACTCGTGAAAAAAAAAATAAAAATTAGAACAATGTTTAATCACCTATACACTAATTGTTTAACTAAAAAAAAATAAATCATGTTTTGCTGGCAACACATTCCCTTTAACAGACTGCAAAAGAAAGTCACTGAGTATGGCACGAGACTGGACGAGTTGGAACAACGACTTGCTCTGCTGGAGGATGAAAATCTGACCATACATTCCACCCTGCGGAAGTCATTGGTGGAAAATAAGCGACTGGGAGATAAGGTGGAGGCACTGGCGTAGCTATAGGGGTCGTAGCGGTCGCAGTTGCGACCAGGCCCCTAAACCTGGGGGGCCCGCGGGCCCCCCTTGCCAAACGAAGTAGCAGAGATTTTGAAAAAACATTATTTGCGGTGAGCGCACTAGGAAGGGCCCTCACGTGATACCGCGATCACATGGTGCATGGAACGCCCCTCACGTGATGTACCATGTGACATCACGTGAGGGGCATTCCATGCATTCAGGAAGAGGACGCAGCGTGGTGCGGACGGAGGAAGAGAGCCTGGACGCAAATTGGAGCCGATCACCAGAAGACAGGTGAGGTGGTCATTGTGTGTGTGTGTATATGTAATGTATTGTATCGTGCGGCAAGTACTGTATCTGTGCAGGACACAGCTATGGGGGCCATTATACTGCGTGGGGGCAGCTATGGGGGCCATTATACTGCATGGGGGCCATTATACTGCATGGGGGGCAGCTATGGGGGCCATTATACTGCATGGGGGCAGCTATGGGGGCCATTATACTGCGTGGGGGCAGCTATGGGGGCCATTATACTGCGTGGGGGCAGCTATGGGGGCCATGATACTGCGTGGGGGCAGCTATGGGGGCCATTATACTGTGTGGGGGCCATTATACTGTGTGGGGGCAGCTATGGGCCATTATACTGTGTGGGGGCCATTATACTGTGTGGGGCCATTATACTGTGTGAAGGCAGCTATGGGGGCCATTATACTGTGTGGATGCAGTTATGGGGACATTATACTGTGTAGGGGCCATTATACTGTGCGGGGGCCATTATACTGTATGGGGGCCATTATACTGTGTGGAGGCAGCTATGGGGCATTATACTGTGTGGGAGGCACTATGGGGCATTATACTGTGTGGGAGGCACTATGGGGTATTATACTGTGTGGAGGCAGCTATGGGGCATTATACTGTGTGGAGGCAGCTATGGGGCATTATACTGTGTGGGAGGCACTATGAGGTATTATACTGTGTGGAGGCAGCTATGAGGTATTATACTGTGTGGGAGGCACTATGAGGTATTATACTGTGTGGAGGCAGCTATGGGGCATTATACTGTGTGGAGGCAGCTATGGGGCATTATACTGTGTGGAGGCAGCTATGGGGCATTATACTGTGTGGAGGCAGCTATGGGGCATTATACTGTGGGGAGGCAGCTATGGGGCATTATACTGTGTGGAGGCAGCTATGGGCCATTATACTGTGTGGGGGCCATTATACTGTGTGGGGGCCATTATACTGTGTGGAGGCAGCTATGAGGGCCATTATACTGTGTGGAGGCAGTTATGGGGACATTATACTGTGTGGGGGCCATTATACTGTGTGGGGGCCATTATACTGTATGGGGGCCATTATACTGTGTGGAGGCAGCTATGGGGTATTATACTGTGTGGAGGCAGCTATGGGGTATTATACTGTGTGGGAGGCAGCTATGAGGTATTATACTGTGTGGAGGCAGCTATGGGGCATTATACTGTGTGGGAGGCAGCTATGGGGTATTATACTGTGTGGGAGGCAGCTATGGGGTATTATACTGTGTGGGAGGCAGCTATGGGGTATTATACTGTGTGGGAGGCAACTATGGGGTATTATACTGTGTGGGAGGCAGCTATGGGGCATTATACTGTGTGGAGGCAGCTATGGGGCATTATACTGTGTGGAGGCAGCTATGAGGTATTATACTGTGTGGAGGCAGCTATGGGGCATTATACTGTGTGGAGGCAGCTATGGGGCATTATACTGTGTGGAGGCAGCTATGAGGTATTATACTGTGTGGGAGGCAGCTATGAGGTATTATACTGTGTGGGAGGCAGCTATGAGGTATTATACTGTGTGGGAGGCAGCTATGGGGTATTATACTGTGTGGAGGCAGCTATAGGGCATTATACTGTGTGGAGGCAGCTATGGGGGCCA
This sequence comes from Rhinoderma darwinii, assembly GCF_050947455.1. Taxonomy (NCBI): domain Eukaryota; kingdom Metazoa; phylum Chordata; class Amphibia; order Anura; family Rhinodermatidae; genus Rhinoderma; species Rhinoderma darwinii. The sequence goes on from NW_027461831.1 coordinate 1,137,609, forward strand.
TTATACTGTGTGGAGGCAGCTATGGGGGCATTATACTGTGTGGGGGCCATTATACTGTGTGGGGGCAGCCTTGGGGGCCATTATACTGTGTGAAGGCAGCTATGGGGCATTATACTGTGTGGGAGGCACTATGGGGCATTATACTGTGTGGGAAGCACTATGGGGTATTATACTGGGTGGGAGGCACTATGAGGTATTATACTGTGTGGGAGGCACTATGAGGTATTATACTGTGTGGAGGCAGCTATGGGGCATTATACTGTGTGGAGGCAGCTATGGGGCATTATACTGTGTGGAGGCAGCTATGGGGCATTATACTGTGTGGAGGCAGCTATGGGGCATTATACTGTGTGGAGGCAGCTATGGGGTATTATACTGTGTGGGAGGCAGCTATGGGGTATTATACTGTGTGGGAGGCACTATGAGGTATTATACTGTGTGGGAGGCACTATGAGGTATTATACTGTGTGGGAGGCAGCTATGGGGTATTATACTGTGTGGGAGGCAGCTATGGGGTATTATACTGTGTGGGAGGCAGCTATGGGGTATTATACTGTGTGGAGGCAGCTATGGGGTATTATACTGTGTGGGAGGCAGCTATGGGGCATTATACTGTGTGGGAGGCAGCTATGGGGCATTATACTGTGTGAAGGCAGCTATGGGGCATTATACTGTGTGGAGGCAGCTATGGGGCATTATACTGTGTGGAGGCAGCTATGGGGTATTATACTGTGTGGGAGGCAGCTATGGGGTATTATACTGTGTGGGAGGCACTATGAGGTATTATACTGTGTGGGAGGCAGCTATGGGGTATTATACTGTGTGGGAGGCAGCTATGGGGTATTATACTGTGTGGGAGGCAGCTATGGGGTATTATACTGTGTGGAGGCAGCTATGGGGTATTATACTGTGTGGGAGGCAGCTATGGGGCATTATACTGTGTGGGAGGCAGCTATGGGGCATTATACTGTGTGAAGGCAGCTATGGGGCATTATACTGTGTGGAGGCAGCTATGGGGCATTATATTGTGTGGGAGACGCTATGCGGCATTATACTGTGTGGGAGAAGCTATGGGGACATTATACTGTGTGGAGGCAGCTATGGGGTATTATACTGTGTGGGAGGCACTATGGGGTATTATACTGTGTGGGAGGCAGCTATGGGGCATTATACTGTGTGGAGGCAGCTATGGGGCATTATACTGTGTGGAGGCAGCTATGGGGCATTATACTGTGTGGGAGACGCTATGCGGCATTATACTATGTGGGAGAAGCTATGGGGACATTATACTGTGTGGAGGCAGCTATGGGGTATTATACTGTGTGGGAGGCACTATGGCGTATTATACTGTGTGGGAGGCACTATGAGGTATTATACTGTGTGGGAGGCAGCTATGAGGTATTATACTGTGTGGGAGGCACTATGAGGTATTATACTGTGTGGGAGGCACTATGAGGTATTATACTGTGTGGAGGCAGCTATGGGGCATTATACTGTGTGGAGGCAGCTATGGGGTATTATTCTGTGTGGGAGGCACTATGGCGTATTATACTGTGTGGGAGGCACTATGAGGTATTATACTGTGTGGGAGGCAGCTATGAGGTATTATACTGTGTGGAGGCAGCTATGGGGTATTATACTGTGTGGGAGGCACTATGGCGTATTATACTGTGTGGGAGGCACTATGAGGTATTATACTGTGTGGGAGGCAGCTATGAGGTATTATACTGCGTGGAGGCAGCTATGGGGTATTATACTGTGTGGGAGGCACTATGGCGTATTATACTGTGTGGGAGGCACTATGAGGTATTATACTGTGTGGGAGGCACTATGAGGTATTATACTGTGTGGAGGCAGCTATGGGGCATTATACTGTGTGGAGGCAGCTATGGGGCATTATACTGTGTGGGAGACGCTATGAGGTATTATACTGTGTGGGAGACGCTATGAGGTATTATACTGTGTGGAGGCAGCTATGGGGTATTATACTGTGTGGGAGACGCTATGAGGTATTATACTGTGTGGGAGACGCTATGGGGGCCATTATACTGTGTGGAGGCAGCTATGGGGACATTATACTGTGGGGAGGCAGCTATGGGCCATTATACTGTGTGGAGGCAGCTATGAGGTATTATACTGTGTGGGGGCAGCTATGGGGCATTATACTGTGTGGAGGCAGCTATGGGGCATTATACTGTGGGGAGGCAGCTATGGGACATTATACTGTGTGGGAGACGCTATGGGAGCCATTATACTGTGTGGAGGCACTATGAGGTATTATACTGTGTGGGAGGCAGCTATGAGGTATTATACTGTGTGGAGGCAGCTATGGGGACATTATACTGTGTGGAGGCAGCTATGGGGGCCATTATACTGTGTGGAGGCAGCTATGGGGCATTATACTGTGTGGGAGACGCTTTGGGGCATTATACTGTGTGGGAGAAGCTATGGGGACATTATACTGTGTGGGGGCAGGTATGGCTGGCATTATGCTGTAGTACCGGCGTCACGACTTTGGGGCTGGCAACCGCTGTGACCCCCTATAGCTATGCCACTGGTCGCTATACAATGTACAGCACTGTGCTTGGTGAGGAGGGAAGAGGCTTTTAACAGCTTATTGTGGGTGGGTCCTGGGTTTTGGACCCTCACCAGTCTGATATGATGATCTATTGTAAGTAGGCCATCAATTTTTAAGTCCCAGAAACGCCCTTTAATGTCGTTCTGTGGCTTTGTCAGAAATATCTGAGTTGGGAATAGCTCTTTAAGTGTCAATAAATGGAAGAGTCTCCATGTGCAAAAAAATGACGTGGTTGTTTTTTCTTTCCCTAGGACAGAACTTGGAATTGTTTTTATCAGCCAGAAGCAGAAGACTCGCCAGGGATAAGCAATTTGGGAGACTTCTCGAAGTGTATAAAAAAAGTAAGTAATATCAGTCCGGAACATTTCACAAATTTGCAGCTGATTGAAGGCACCCGGGAGCTCTGACAAGCACCACTTCATCTACATTGTATACCAGGCACAGCGGCGTACATTCCATACTTTCCTTGAAACAAACATGTCCTACCTTTTTGCGGTCTGGGCTCCCAGCCAATGCACGCGACCGTGGAAACCATGGTTGTGTGCATTGACCAATAGGATAGAATGTGTCCTATACTATCTGCAATTGTGGATTGTATACGGACAGCACTTTCTTCATATGGGCCTATTGTACATATGCTGCTTTATTATAGATTATATCGTTATTATTCTACCAGAGATATGCATTTTGTCATGCAGTATAAAAAAAAAAGTCTATTTTTTCACAGAACAATTTTTTTTTATATAACTGCATCATGTCTCACCATGCTTTGAGTGGTGCTCAAAAGCGCAAAAAGAAGAGGGAAGAAGAAGAGAAATATGCCATACTACAAAAAAGATGTAGTTTCTTTAAAACAACTGGAGATGCAAGTACATCATCTGCCTCTCACAGTAGAACGGAAGAAACGTCATCAATAGAAGATGGAAATGTAAGTCCTGGCAGTATTGTACAGAGTTCATTGCAGGAGAGTGTAACAAGTGTACATGCCGGCTGTAGCGCAAGGACAACAGAGGAACAGATGGAAAGTCAGTCTGTGTCAGAGTCAACTTCACAGTCTAGCCTTATTGAAGGTGTTCTATCCGAGGAACACGTAACAGACAGAGGCCATTACATTTTGGAGACAAGCTTTACATAGGATTGTTAATGTTACATTAACAATGGCTATGGCCAACCTTGCTTTTCGTGGTCACAGGGAAAAACTAGGGGAGGTGAACAATGGCAATTTTCTCACCATAATTTAGGACGAGGGTCGACTAGGCCCGAGGAAGCATAAGGTGGGCCAGGGCGTCCCCGATGAGTTTGGTTAGAGGAAGCAAGGGATATAAAATGGTGCTGGCCGTATGGCCAATGGCACCAGCATGACTGGAGGGGGAGGGTGAACTCATTGTTCACTGTGAGATAAGTGTAGAAAGGGGAGTGATAGTGGAAAGAACTATAGGAGGCATAGGTAATGAGGTTAGGGGAGCAGGATAAGGGTTTATAAGTCCAGAAAGCAGGGGGGGGGTAAGGCAGTACTTACCTGGAGAAGCAAAGAGTACTTACCAGGAGAAGCAAAGACCCACCCAACCCTCCCTTGTTAGAAATGGAACCGTCCCAAAACAAGTCGTTTGGCGAGGTTGTCGCTGGAATGGAGCTGGTGGCTACTGCTGGAGCAAGTCCAAGGCGGAAGACCGTGGTCTCCAAGCGTCTTCGGGATTCCATTAGGCCGGGTAAGTCGGTCCCATACCGTAAGCGTTCTTCTCTGGCCCCATGCCAGTCCCAAGGGCCCCATTATTCTTCCTCCCACCCCATCTCAGCCCAAGTTTTCCCAAACAACCCCCCTCACAACATGTAACCATGTCACCCCCACTCACATAGGTTCCCTGCCACCCCCCAGCAGGGTTTTATTCTTTTAATGGGCCGCAGGTACACAGGGAGGGTAATTTTCAAGGTGGCCCTATGGGCATGCTAAACCCCCACCAATTTAATAGTGTCCCCAGTAGTTTCTGGGAAGCCAGCAGACTCGGTAAGCCAGAGGTACAACGGCAATTAGGATCAGATGCCAGCAAGCTATATTCAGCCTAGCCGGGGGGTGGTGGGGAGGACATGGATATTTCTTCCCTTAAGCCGGGGGGGTTTAGCAATGGGCTATGGGGCCTTTCAGCGATGGAACAGTAAGGAAGCATTATCACAAGGGGAAAGGTCACATAGGAACACATACTCGCATAATATCTTTTGTTGCAGGGAGTGAAGCAGCGATAGAGCACAACAAGCACAGGAGGGATTGCAGCAAGCCAGCCCAGCGACCAGCACTTCAGTGCGAACTGCGTGTTTGCGCAACAGCTGTCAAAAGGATGAATGTAAACAGAAAAGCACCACGTGCTTTTCTGTTTCCGAACATCCAAACGGAGTGTCTTTGCGATTAGCGAAGCCGGACAAGCGAACCGAACTTCACCGGGTTCGGCAAAAAAATTATCGGTACGCGACGTCAGGAGATAGTCACTGTCCATGGTGCAGAAAGAGTTAAACTGTTTCAGCACCCTGGACAGTGACTTCCGATCCCAATAAACATGAACCTGTAAAAAAAAAACGAAGTTCTGACTTACCGATAACTCCCGGCGTCTTCCTCCAGTCTGACCTCCCGGGATGACAATTCAGGCCAAGTGACAGCTCCAGCCAATCACAGGCAAAGCACAGGCTGCAGCGGTCACATGGACTGGCGCGTCATCCAGGGAGGTGGGGCCCGATGTCGAGAGGCGCGTCACCAAGGACGTGTCACCAAGGCAACGGCCGGGAAGTTCTCGGTAAGTACGAACTTTTTCATTTTTTCAACAGGTTTTTCGATATTGTGTTCGGCATTCACTGTCGAGGGTGCTGAAAGAGTTAGCTCTTTCAGCACCTTGGACAGTGACGGGAGTCGACTAGCCTCATCTCTATGATGGCGGCTGCGCGAAAATCACGCAGCCGCGCATCAGACACGGATGACACACGCAGCTGTCAAATGTTTTTTTGCGCGCGCAAAACGCCGCGTTGTTTGCGCGCGCAAAAACGCAACGCTCGTGTTAATCTGCCCTAAATAATAGGTGTCTTGCATACTGATAAGACACATTTCATTGAAACATGCGACCCTCCATCTTTGATTCATTCAAATAAAATACACTATATGATATAATATAATATATAACATTATATAGGCCTTCAAATTCAAAATCTTCATTTGTACAGGCGTGGGGGGTTCAGAACAGTGATCTAGTAGAAAAAGGGCTAGCGGCTGGGGAAGCAGGATACCTATGCCTGTTCAGTGTTGCCCTCATATGCAGATTTGCCACAAAAGTTTTTTTTTTTTTTTTTGGGAACTGTTAGAGAGGAAACGTATGTGGTTTTCTTTGTTTTGTCTAAGGAAGTGGAGGTAGCTAAGGAGAAGGGGCTTAGCAAGGCAGATAGATAACAGGAGAAAACTATTGTGGAAGGAATTAAGTTTTTTTTCTGGTGTATGCCAGAGTGTGGGTGGATGGTAAGCCAAGCAATATGTGGATTTGTAAAATACATGGATCTGGTGGTGAACGCACATGCTACTTATAGTGGAATAGGGTGGTATGATAGGGCCTTCAAAAAAAAATAAAAATGGGGAGGGCAAATGTTTAGCTTGGTGAGAAGGATTTGGATCTGTAGTCAAGATTTAAAACGATGCAATAGGGAAGGAAGTGAGCGAGGTACATTATCAGTCATTTGAGTCAGTGGTAGAAAGTGTAAGAGGATGGGGAAAGGGGGCATTGATGTCCAAGGTAGATATTGAATCTGCTTTTAGATTGTTACCATTGCATCCGGAGAGTTTTAAATAAACAGGGTGTCGTTTGAAGGGAATTTATTTTTTATTTTTTTAATTTTACATTTTTTTTGAAGATAAATGCTTACCTATGGGTTGCGCCATTTCATGCGCGTATTTTGAAGCATTCAGTTCATTTTTGCATTAGGGTTTGCAAAGAGTTTGTGGGAGGGAGTCAATTGCCCACTACCTGGGTTATTTTTTGTTAGTAGGGCCAGCAGGGTCAGAAATTTGCCAAGTAAAGTTTATAGCGCTACTTCAAGATTTGAGGGTCCCCATAGCACAAGAAAAGGCAGTGGAGCCAGTAACAAAGTTGTCATATTTAGGCATCGAAATAGACTCATTAGGGTATGTTCACACGGCCTATTTACGGACGTAAATCGGGCGTTTTTGCCCCGAATTACGCCCGAAAATAGCGCCTCAATAGCGCTGACAAACATCTGCCCATTGAAAGCAATGGGCAGACGTTTGTCTGTTCACACGAGGCGTATATTTACGCGCCGCTGTCAAATGACGGCGCGCAAATAGACGCCCGCGTCAAAGAAGTGACCTGTCACTTCTTTGGCCGTAATTGGAGCCGCTATTCATTGACTCCAATGAATAGCAGCGCTAATTACGGCCGTAATTGACGCGGCGTTCAAGCGCCTGCACATGCCGGTATGGCTGAAATTACGGGGATGTTTTCAGGCTGAAACATCCCCGTAATTTCAGCCGTTACGGACCCCCGCCGTGTGAACATACCCTTAGAAGGCCAATTTAGATTACCTGTCGAGAAGGGAAGGCATTGTTGGAGGAGGTAAGGGAGGTGAAAGCCAGCGAGAATGTGACATAAAGAAAGATGCAGTCGCTCTTGGGTTCCCTTAACCCTTTCAAGACCGAGCTCATTTTGACCTTCATGACCAGCCCCATTTTCTCAAATCTGACATGTGTCAATTTATGTGTTAATAACTCTGGAATGCTTTTGCCTATCCAAGCTATTCTGAGATTGTTTTCTCGTGACATATTGTACTTTATGTTAGTGGAAAAATTTGATCAATAAATTCATTGCTTATTTGTGAAAAACACCAAAATGTTGAGAAAATTTGCAAAAATTATGATTTTTCTTATTTTAAATGTATCTGCTTGTAAAACAGATAGTAATACCACACAAAATAGTTACTATTTTACATATTCAATATGTCTACTTTATATTTGCATTGTTTTTTGAACATTATTTTATTTTTCTAGGACGTTACAAGGCTTAGAACTTTAGCAGCAATTTCTCACATTTTCAAGAAAATTTTAAAAGGCTATTTTTACAGGGGCCAGTTCAGTTATGAAGTGGCTTTGACGGCCTTATGTACTAGATAGACCCCATAAATCACCCCATATTAAAAACTGCACCCCTCAAAGTATTCAAAACAGCATTCAGAAAGTTTCTTAACCCTTTAAGCGCTTCACAGGAATTAAAGCAAAAGTACAGGTGAAATGTACAAATTTTATTTTTTTTGCTGAAATTCATTTGTAATACATTTTTTTCTGTAACACAGAAGGTTTTACCCGACAAATGCAACTCAATATTTATTGCCCAGATTCTGCAGTTTTTAGAAATATCCCACATGTGGCCCTAGTGCGCTAATTTACTGAAACACCGGCCTCAGAAGCAAAGGAGCACCTAGTGGATTTTGGGGCCTCCTTTTTTTAGAATATATTTTAGGCACCATGTCAGGTTTGAAGAGGTCTTGTGGTGCCAAAACAGTGGAAATCCCCCAAAAGTGAGACGGTTTTGGAAACTACACACCTCAAGGAATTTATCTAGGGGTATAGTTAGCATCTTGACCCCACAGGTCTTTTGCTATATTTATTGGAGTAAGTATGTGAAAGTGAAAATATACTTTTTTTCTGAAAAAATATAAAAAAAAATAATATTTGCAAGGAATAAAGATTAAAAAGCACCCCAAAACTTGTAAAGCTACTTCTCCCAATTACGCCAATACCCCATATGTGGTACTAAACTGCTGTTTGGACCCACAGCAGAGCTCAGAAGGGAAGGAGCGCCATTTGGATTTTGAAGTGCAGATTTTGCTGGATTGGTCTTCAGTGCCATGTCGCGTTTGCAACGCCCTGGAGGGAGCAAAACAGTGGAATCCCCCCAAAACTGACCCCATTTTGAAGACTACACCCCTCAAGGAATTTTTCTAGGGGTATAGTTAGCATTTTGACCCCACAGGTTTTTTGCTGAATTTAGTGGAATTAGGCCATGAAAATGAAAATCTACTTTTTTCTGAAAAAACATAGAAATGTTTAATTTTTACAATGAATAAAGTAGAAAAATCACCCCAAAATTTGTAAAGCAATTTGTCCTGATTTCAGTAATACACCATATGTTGTAATAAACTGCTGTTTGGACACACGGCAGGACTCAGAAGGGAAGGAACAATATTTGGCTTTTGGAGCTCAAATTTAGCTGGAATGGTTTTCGGGTGTCATGTCGCATTTGCAAAGCCCCTGAGGTACCAAACCAGTGGAAACCTCCCAAAAGTCCCTTTAGGGGACTGGAACGAGCGATCATTAGGTCGCTGGTACAATGCACTGCAATACTAATGTATTGCAGTATAATGTCATTTTACAGGCTCCTGTAACAGCGCGATCGCTGTTCCTGTCCGTTAGTCCCGGGTGTCAGCTGTAATACACAGCTGACACCTGCAGAATATGGAGCGGGCGCAGCGCGTGAGTCCGCTCCATATATAACCCCTCGCACCACGACATGCTATTAAGTTGTGGTGCGCGAAGGCGTTAATGCGCAGCGGATGGTGCAAATTGAAAATTGAAATTTTCCACTGATATGCCATTTTAATGCACAATACGTTGTGCCCAGTTTGTGCCACTGAAGACAATGTTGAGCGGGTTCTCCCGGATATAAAATGTCATATATGTGGACGTAAACTGGTGTTTGGGCGCGCTGTGCGGCTCAGAAGGGAGGGAGTGCCGTTTGGCTTTTGGAGCGCAGATTTTGCTTGGTAACTGTTCTGTTTGGGGTTTTGCTGGTATTTCAGTTATGATGTGGGGGTATATGTAACCTGTGCGGAGAACATCAGGGCATAATAAGAGGGTATAATAATGTGGTACATAAATAATAATCCGCAGATATGTGGCCGGTGTCGCACTGATAAATGGTCGCCCGATCTCATCTACTTTTGGAACACTCTGCAAATTTTGCATCGCCATATTCTGAGAGCCAGAACTTTTTTTTTTTTTTTCTCCAACGGAGCTGCGTGAGGGCTTATTTGTTGCAGGACAATCTGTACTTTTCATTGGTACCATTTTAGGGTACATGTGATTTTTTTTTATCACTTTTTATTAGATTTTTTTGGAAGCAAAGTGACAAAGAAACATAAATTCTGACAATGTTTTTTGTTTTTACACTTTTCACCGTGCGCTATAAATGACATTTTAGTTTATTCTGCGGGTCGATACGATTACGGCGATACCATATGTATATAGGTTTTTTATGTTTTGTGGCGATTGCGCAATAAAATCACTTTGATAAAATTATTTATTTTTTGTGTCACCATATTCTGAGAGTCATAATTTTATATTTTTCCGTCAAAAAAGCGGTGTAAGGGCTTGTTTTTTGCGGGACGGGTTGTAGTTTTTATTGGTACTATTTTGGGGTACATGCGACTTTTTGATCACTTTTTATTCTATATTTTGGGAGGGTTGATGACCAAAAAAAAGTGATTCTGACATTGTTTTTTAATTATTTTTTTTGCGGTGTTCCCCGTGCGGGAAAAATAATATTATAGTTTTATAGTTTGGGTCGTTATGAACGCGGTGATACCAAATATGTGTACTTTTTTTTAACATTTTCATTTTTTTCCTATAATAAAAGACTTATTATAGGAAAAAAAGCATTGTTTTTTTTGTAACTTTTATAACTTGTTTTTACACTTTTATAAAACTTTTTTATTACTTTATTTTTTACTTTTTACTTGTTTTACTTGAAGACTGGCAGCACTGATCGCTGCTATAATACATTACACTACCTAGGTAGTGTAACGTATTATAAACTGTCAGTGTGACGCTGAGAGTGACAGGAAGCTTATGAGGACCGGCATCCGGCTGGTTCTCATAGGCTGCTGTGCATGGCAGACCCGGGGGCTGTTATATGGCCCCCGGTTCTGCCTTATAACCAACTGCAGCACCAGCAATCGGTCCCCGGGAAAGTTTGTTGTAGCAACAAACTTTCCAGTTTGTTATAGCAACAAACTTTCCAGTTCGTTGCTACAACACACTTTCCCTGCGATCACATGACCGGGACCTAAACTAATCAGGTCCCGATCATATCTCCGGGACCAGAGGCAGGTGATAACAGCGCGATCCGGGTGTCAGCGCTACTCTGAGACACCCGGATCGTGCTTTTAACACCCACCGTGAATTCACGTCGGCACTGCACAGAGCCCAGCAAGTGCCGACGTGAATATACAGTGGGCGGTCGGGAAGCGGTTAATTTTGCGTGTAGGGTGATTCCAATGGGCAAAGTATTTTCCAGGCGTTTACAGTTGAGTATGGCAGGAGTCAAGGCAGGACAACATAAAATTAGAATAATGAGGGCATTAAGAGAGGATCTGCAGTTTTGGGAAAGTTGCCTAGTGAACTTAATGGAGTGCGGATTTGGCTACGGGAACCATGCTCCAATCAGAAGTTGAGATTGTACTCAGAAGCTTCAGGGTCAGTTGGCTTTGGATCCTTTTTTGACGGAAAGTGGTGAGCAGGGGTATGGCGAGACGTTGGACAGAAAGGGGTGGTTGAGGAACATGACATTGATTGAACTATTCCCAATAGTGGTAGCAGTGGAATTATGGAAGGAATAGCTGAGGAACAGGTTGGTAATTGTTTGGCCAGAAAATATGAGTGTGGGGTCAGCAGTGGACAATCTATCCAGTTTCTCCCCCCCCCCCCCCCCCAGTGTTGGCACTATTAAGATATTTGGTAGGGAAGTGCATGGAGTGGAATATCAACTTCAGAGCTTAACATGTCCCAGGAGTCAATAACTTGATTGCAGATGCTTTGTTAAGGGGGAAGTGGGAGGTATTTTTTCAATTGGTACCAAATGCGGAGCGAACAGGATATGTGTGCCCTAACAATATTTGGCAGGTACTGACCCGATTCTAGAAAAACTGGTGAAAAAATCGTTGGCGCCAAACACATGGATGACGTACATGAAAGAATGGAAGAAGTGGGAGGTTTTCAGGAGGAACGAAGGCGAGAGTACGGTGCAGTGTTTATGGAAGCTGCTGGGTAACATGTGGAGGGATGGCGCAGCAAAAGGTAGGGCCACCACCTTGGTGGCGGCAGTATCATTTATTACGAAGGTAAGAGGGGAGGAGGACCCTACAAAGGTTTTTTGCAATTAGACGGGTGGTGAAGGGTTGGTCAAGGTCACAGCCACGAGGAGTAGACAAGAGGGAGCCATTAGACTCAGGTAGAGTAAAGAGGCTGGTGCAGCATTGGGGGCCACATGTAGGGACAGGCACGAAGTGCTGCTTTTAAGGCTGCATTCACATTGGCTTTTGCGGGTGCTTTCAGGTTAGGGGAATTGGTGTCCACTTCAAAGAAGGGTAAAGATGGGTTACAGCTCGAAGACATAAAATGGGATGGCACAACCGTTAAGTGCCTTATCAGAAGGTCCAAGACTGATCAAAATGGGAAAGGGAGATGGGTGACTATGGTAAGGAAAGGGGGCGCAATTTGTCCAGTGGGGGCAGTGAGGGATTATTTGGGCTCACGAGGAGCAGAGGTAGGAGCTTTCCTTAAGCACAGGGATGGTAGCGCCCTGTCCAGGTTCCAGTTTTGTCAGATACTTAAGAGGGCAGCAGTGGCAGCGGGGCTAGAAAAGGGCAGAATTGGTTCACATTCTTTCAGAATTGGGGCGGCATCAGAAGCAGCAGCGGCGGGATCAGATGTGGGGAGCATTAAGCGTTTGGGGAGATGGAAATCCATTGCCATGTTACTGATTGTATGTTGTCTCTCCCACAGAAGGAAAAAGCCTATGGATGATTGGACATTCCTTCATGTACTGGGCCGCGGAGAGGGCAAGGATGAGACCGTATGGATTACAACTGGGACTGCCGGGCGACGGGGTCAAGGTGAAGTGGTTCGGGAGACGTGGTCTTCCATGGTTCCAGATGAGAAAGCTGGTGGAGGAAGCGGCAGAATGGGGGCGCCCGCAAGTGATTGTGATACATACCGGGGGGAACGACTTGACGATTACCAAAGCTTGGGTACTAGTTAACAGGATGAAGGTGGATGTTGCTGCATGGAAAGAAAGGTGGCCGGGGGTAAAGTTTTTGTGGTCAGAAATTATTCAAAGGCAGAGTTGGATGGGGGCAACATCAACAGCGGCCATTGAAAATGTGAGAAAGAAGGTCAATAAGGCCATGAAGGACTTTATGGTGGAGATGGAAGAAGTTTTTATTCAGCACAAGGACATCGACTTTGGGTGCCAAGGAAAGTACAGGAATGATGGCGTACACTTATCTGATGTGGGACTGGACATATTTAACATCAGTCTGCAGGAAGGGCTGGAGGACTGGTGGTAAGGAGTTTTTATGGGGTAAAAAAGGTAAGATCGGAAGAGGAGCCTACCTTTTTTGGTGGCGGATCGTGGCACTGCACTCCTGCTAAGAGCGGTTTCGGTGGTGGACCACGGCGAGTTACCACTAGTTATATACGGCGGGGTGAACTCGCACGTGGGGGGACACTAGTTATACGGCAGGTCCCCAGGATGTTTTGGGCCTGGGCAGTCACGAAAGAGGGATGACGGTCCGGCGGCTGCCTGGGGGGACAGCCGTGGCAGGGGGCACGGCTGGCCTTTGTTACAGGATGCGAGCTGAGGGAAGGCGAGCCCCAGCTCAGGGAGTGCCGTGTCGCGATTGAGGTCAGGTTCCTCTTGCGCTGTATTGCCTATGGTTAATGTGTTTTAATAAATCGTGTTTTAATAAATCGTGGCGCATGCCACAATTTACTTGCCAATTTAAGAATGATGTGTTTTTAATGTTTAAAGTTGTTACTAAGGGGTTTAGCACGTGCACACCTTATTGAGTTACTCGCTGAATATGATCCTGTACTAAAGGACGTTTTGCAGAGACCCCAAGGGGTGTACATTCCATACTTTCCTTAAAAAACATGTCCTACCTTTTTGTGGTCTGGGCTCCCAGCCAATGCACGCGACCGTGGAAACCATGCTTGTGTGCATTGACCAATAGGATAGAATGTGTCCTATACTATCTGCAATTGTGGATTGTATACGGACAGCACTTTCTTCATATGGGCCTATTGTACATATTCTGCTTTATTATAGATTATATCGTTATTATTCTACCAGAGATATGCATTTTGTCATGCAGTATAAAAAAAAAAAAGTCTATTTTTTCACAGAACAATTTTTTTTTATATAACTGCATCATGTCTCACCATGCTTTGAGTGGTGCTCAAAAGCGCAAAAAGAAGAGGGAAGAAGAAGAGAAATATGCCAAACTACAAAAAAGATGTAGTTTCTTTAAAACAACTGGAGATGCAAGTACATCATCTGCCTCTCACAGTAGAACTGAAGAAACGTCATCAATAGAAGATGGAAATGTAAGTCCTGGCAGTATTGTACAGAGTTCATTGCAGGAGAGTGTAACAAGTGTACATGCCGGCTGTAGCGCAAGGACAACAGAGGAACAGATGGAAAGTCAGTCTGTGTCAGAGTCAACTTCACAGTCTAGCCTTATTGAAGGTGTTCTATCCGAGGAACACGTAACAGACAGAGGCCATTACCCTATTACCATTCAAGATGGAAATGTTAAAAGATTTATTATAAGTAATGGTCCATGCAGACCACAAGGGCCGTTTCCTAGAGATAAAATACATGGAATGTGTTTCTCGGCAAGTTTCTATGAGAGAGTCACTAAAACAGGCCTAAAAATACTTGTTACTTGGCTGTGTTATTCGCCCAGACTTAATGCAGCCCATTGTGAGCCTTGCTGGTTGTTTGGAGATCACAAGAGACAGGGATTTGAACCAGCATGGGCAAAAGGTATCCAGAAGTGGCAAAGGTTGTCCGCAAAAATCAAAATCCATGAAACTAGTCAATCCCACATAGAGGCATGTATAGTTTATGACCAATGGAGATGTAATAAAACCATAGATGAGGAAAATGAAAAAAAAAAATAAGGAGAGAGAGTACATTTTGGAGACAAGCTTTACATAGGATTGTTAATGTTACATTAACAATGGCTATGGCCAACCTTGCTTTTCGTGGTCACAGGGAAAAACTAGGGGAGGTGAACAATGGCAATTTTCTCACCATAATTGAGTTACTCGCTGAATATGATCCTGTACTAAAGGACCTTTTGCAGAGACCCCAAGGAACAGTGAAATATCTTAGTCCACAAATACAGAATGAACTGATTAGTCTTCTTGCGAGCAAAGTGGAGGAGGAGATCATTTCTGAAATCCAGAAGTCACAGTTTTATTCTATCATAATGGATACAACTCAAGACATTGGGAAAATTGATCAACTCAGTCACGTGATTAGATACGTCGTTGTTGAGAGAGATGAAAACTTTCGAGCATCCAGTATTAAAATCGAGGAAGCCTTTTTAGGTTTTCAGTCTGTTGAGGATCAAACAGCAGCTGGCCTTGAAAAGACAATTATAGAATCCTTAGAGAAGAAAGGTCTGGATCTATCAAAATGCAGAGGCCAGGGTTATGATGGAGCCGCCACCATGAGTGGCATTTACACAGGTGTTCAGGCTCGCATTCTCAGCAAAGAAAAGAATGCTCTTTATATACATTGCGCTGCCCATAACCTCAATCTAGTTTTGCATGATGCAGTTTCAAATATACCTGAAATTGCTATTTTTTTGACACTGTTCAGTCTCTATATACTTTCTTTGGTGACAGTGTGAAGAGATGGGCATTTTTAGCATCCTTTACCTCTGAATCCTCCATAACTTTAAAACAACTTTGCCCAACAAGATGGGCTTCTCGATATGATTCTGTACTAGCTCTAAGATTTAGGTTTCAGGATATCTTACAGGCTTTGTCTAAAATTATTATTATTTCCACCAAGCCAAAAGAGAGAGATGAGGCTAGCGCATTGAAGGCAAAAATGGAATCCTTCCATTTTATTTTCATAATTGTCCGGCAAGCCAAAGTTTTAGAAAATGTTAATTTGGTTTCTAAAATGTTGCAGTCAAAAGACATGGATCTTTGTACTGCAACCAAACTGGTAGATAATGCTACTCAAGTGTTCAGCGACTTTCGAAATAATTATGACGAGGCAAAAACGACAGCAGTAACTCTAGCAGAAACATGGGGCATCCAAGCAAAGTTTGTAAATAAAAGAGTGAAGAAAGTGAAGCGACACTTTGATGAGCTGTGTTTGGATGAAAGATTACAGGACCCGGAAGAAAGATTCAAAACAACAGTCTTTTACCAATGTTTGGATATTGTTATAAATCAGCTGCAAAACCGGTTTTCTGCCATGAATACTGTTCTACAGAGGTTCAAAATTCTGCAACCAGCAACACTTTCAGGAGAATCTGATGATGTAGTCTTCAAAGAAGCAACAAAATTGCAAGACTTCTACCAGGATGACTTATCCAATGATTTTCCTGGTCAGTTGTTAAGTTTCCGGTCTGCGCTTCCAGAGGATATCAAAAGATCTTCATCTGTTCGAGATGTAGCTACTCTCCTGTTGGTTGACAGCTCTGGATTGGCTTCCACTCTACCTGATGTCTGCATAGCACTTCTGCTTTTTCTTACTCTGCCAGTGACCGTAGCATCAGCAGAACGATCATTTTCAAAGTTAAAACTGATCAAAAATTACCTTAGGAGTACAATGTCTCAACAGAGACTAAGTCATCTTGCTCTACTAAGTGTTGAAAGTGAGAGGGCTAGAAAGCTTGATATACAGAGCATGATTGACAAGTTTTCTGAGGCCAAAGCACGGAGACATACCTTTCAGTAGGATTTGTGAGTATACAGTTTACCAGTTTTATATCGGTTTGGAAGTTTTGAGTTTCACCTAGTTAAACGGTTTATACTAACTCGTTTCCTGTTCTCCGTTACATGGTTCCAGTTTACTAATCTTTTGCATGGTTCAGAGTGATACGTTTGTATAGCATCTGCCTAGCTAGAAACCACAGGATAAAACCCTGTATATAGATGTATATATCACCAGAGATGACTACTGGAAAAACTTTTCTTAAACCAGAATAGCATTTTATTGCTCCTGTGTGAATTAAGTCATGGCAGATGCTTACAAACGTTACACTGTTCCTAATATATTTAATATATGTTCCAGACTTCATTGTTCCTCTTCTATTTTTACAGGATGACCATTCAAAGTTACTTGTTCACTTCCCTTGTTTTGTTGACTGTTTTGGGGTTCGTTATCCATGAATGATATTCAAAGCAAATACGCAGTTCACCTCTTTCAAGTTACCAGTAAGTATCATTTGTTTTGAATGAATTTCTGTTTTTTGTTTTTTTTGTAACATACCTTTATGATTTTTCACACCAAAATCCTGATAATTTCCTTCATTTTGCAGGTGAGTTTGTTTTCCAGTTATTGGTTGATTTACCAAGATTCACAATCTAGAAGATCACAGACTGCCGTCTATAGAATTTAGAGCCATATTGAAGGTAAGTGGTGTTTTTTTTTGGCCTTTAATTGTCTCACTCCTAAACACAAAGTAAAATATGGACACTATGTTCAAACAATTACTGTTCTATACTGTCTGAATGACCTGATGCACTAATCATGTGGAATTATGTAAACCCCATTCTTACGTAATATATATATACATACATACATACATCATTTTCATGATCGATCATGAATAAAACACCAGGTTATGTACATCGGACATTAAAGAGAGCACTTTAAAATGCTATTAACGTTTCTAACTACAAACATTTTTCCTGCTCATAGGTCTGCCACAGTGTGTCCTTCCAGTACCCGGGCCTCTACATTTTTATCTTCAGATTTATTTATTTTTTTTCAATAAAAAAAAATATTATTTATTATTATGAGATGTTATCCCTATTATTATAATGTACTAACCTAATTAGATTTTGGTCCTGCCGTTGGGCAAGGCGACTGCGTATAGGCGCGAGCAGGGTCTGCTTGGGGAGGGGTTGGGGGGGCCCAAGTTGAAATCTTGCACCCGGGCCCACGAGCCTTTAGCTACGCCCCTGGGTGGAGGATATAGAGAACAGATCCCGCCGAAACAACCTCAGGATGGTGGGCCTACCCGAAAAATGCAAATCGTCTGATTTGCAAGCGCTTTGCGAGAAGGACTTGCCTAAGGCCTTGGGGCTTGGATATTATTGCCGGGTGGAAAGTGCCCATCGTATAGGACCAGATCCTCAGTACAACAGGGATGACCTAACGAATGGTCAACAAAGACCCGGACAAGTCATTATGAAATTCCTGGATTTCAATGACGAGGTGTCACTACTGCGAGCTTAGCCCAAAAAAGCTCAGCCCCTGGAAATACAAGGCTTTAAACTCCTACTCTTTGAAGATTATTCAGCTGAAGTAGCGAAACAACAGAGAGCTTTCAGCAAGATTTGTTCCACACTTTTTCAAAGACAACAGCGTTTCCAATTGCAGTATCCGGCTACCTTAAGGGTTTTTGGTCGGGATGGGCGTACCAAGACATTTTGCTCCCCGGAGGAAGCAGAAGAGGCTCTAAATTTGCACGATGTCAGAGATGGAAACCAAAGCGGAGACCCAGTACCCAGACGTAGTCAAGAAGACAACGGAGAGAGAGATAATGTCTGGAATCGTAAGGAAGGCCGGGTTTTGGACTCCGGCCCTAGAGATCGCCGATCCCCACGCCTTTCCCGGGTGGCCAGAGGTCCAGACTGATTGACTCTCGCCACTGGTTATCTATGATGGTCGGGTAAGAGAGGCGGACTCAGAGTGTATCTTAATGGAGCACAATGGACATCGAACATATGCTGCCTTTCTCTTGGTACCCGCATTGGGGGGTTGGAGGGTAGAGGATCTCCCAGTTAATCCGTGGGTTCACGCTTTGAAAATGTTATAACCGGGGGTGCGGGGGGAGAGTCTCTTCACATGCAGGAAAAAAGAGAAGTCCCGATACTAAACAGGGTGCATCAGAATAGATCTGTTCACCAAATGTATTATGTACAAGCCCATACAGGGCACGGTTTTCTCAAGTTATGTTTCCTGATGTATAAGAATGTTACTGTTTTTACATTATATTGCCATATGTAAAGATGTTTTGCAACTGAGACGGTATGGACGGGGATATTACGGAAAAATCCATCCACCTACTAACATATTGACTGGTCCATCATTTACTAATGCCATAGCCTTGTTGTCAACATTCTATGTCAGTTTTTGGTTCGGGTATTGTCACGCTGATATCTTTCCCACAACTCAACCTTTATGAAAGTTATTTCATGGAATGTAAAGGGACTTAAATCTCCCAATAAAAGGATTACAATTCTGAGGTACCTGAAACGTCTAAAACCCGATGTGGTTTTCTTACAGGAGACTCACTTAGATACCCCGGAGTTTGATCGTATGAAAAAACTGTGGGTGGGAGATGTCTGCGGATCTCCGGTGGCGAAGGGTAAAGCGGGGGTATTGATTTTATTTCATAGAAATCTAGCCCACAAAATTTTATCCCAAGAAACGGACACAGACGGTAGATGGATAAAACTTCACGTGGAGGTCAGCGGGGAAAATCTTAGTTTATACAATGTTTATGGCCCCAATGGGGATAATAGAGTATTTTACCAAAACTTAGGTCTGAAACTCCAACAAGATCCACAAGCGAACAAAATAGTGGGGGGAGATTTTAATTCCGTGATGCATGTAGGTGAAGATAGACAGCGAACAGTCAGAGACGGGGTCCCCCCAATATCAGATACGGTCCTACCTCCTTTTTTACAATTAGCAAATCTCAGGGATGTCTGGCGAGAGGCTCATCCAGATCGTAGAGAATACACTCATTTCTCGCACGTAGACCACTCATGGTCACGTATTGACTATCTTTTTTGTTCGGCACAACTGGTAGGAAGGGTTGCGGATTCAGGGATAGGGGACATACTTATTTCGGATCATGCCCCGGTAACAATCTCCATAACGGACACTCATCCGAGGGGTAGCGATTTCTTGTGGAGGTTTCCATCCTTTTTGCTTAAGGACGAGACATTTGTGGAGACAATGAAGGGGCGGTGGTTAGAATTGGCACTTGATAATGAGCCTCATAAGGCAACACCTGTGCTATATTGGGCCACGGCTAAAGCGGTCCTGAGAGGTAGATTAATAGCCTATGTGAGTACATATAAAAAAAAGACGACGCAATCTTATAAGGCAGCTAGCTTACACCTTAGATCGACATATACTACCTACATGTCCTCTCTATTAGATTCGGATAGGAAGAAATGAATTGCTGCTAGGCAAGATTATGATCTGTGGTTGGATAGGAAGGAAAGAATCTACAGAGCACACTTTGAAGCGGACCTGTTTCGATATGGAAATACGTCGGGGAAACTTCTGTCACGGCTAGCAAAGGGCAAGTTTCCTTCTTCTCAGATTTTAGCCATGAAAAATAGGGAGGGACAAATTCAAAAGGGGCCGCACGAGATAAACTCTGTTTTATATGATTTTTACAATGAGGTTATCTCGTTGGAGGAAGTTAGCAGAGTGGTAAAAAATCTGCACAATGGCAAGTCCCCGGGTCCAGATGGGTACACGGGGGAATTTTACAAGGCTATGTTGGACCAAATTGCCCCTACGTTGTTAGAATACTACAATGTGGTATTGAACTCTGGCACAATACAGGCGGGATCTAATATGGCTTATATCAAAGTTTTACCCAAGCCGGGGAAAGATCTTTTGAATCCAGGATCTTATCGACCCATCTCACTTATAAATCAAGATCTCAAAATCTTAACAAAAATAATGGCAGAGAGGATTTCGATCCTGATGCCTGACCTTATTGCACCGGCACTGGTAGGATTTATAAAAGGAAGATCGGCAGTAGCAAACTTACGTAAGGTACTGACCGTTCTGGATAGGGTGCGTCACCGTCCTCAGCCAGGTGAATCGCCGGCATTGCTGACACTCGATGCGGAAAAGGCGCTTGATAACGTGAGGTGGCGCTGGCTGGGGATGGACAAAATGAATATCAAGGGAAATGTCAGGACTCTATTACGAGGACTTTATGATTCCCCGAAAGCTAAGGTACAGACCCCTGGCTTTATATCGGAAGCATTCATATTGGAAAAGGGTACCAGACAGGGATGTCAACTGTCGCCTTTACTTTTTGACTTGGCCTTAGAGCCCCTGGCTAGATATTTGGAGTCAAGCAATGTTTTCCAGGGCATACGAGTGGGGGACCAGGAGGTTCGGCTTACTCTGTTTGCGGACGATATTCTGATATTCATGGCAATTGAGGGGTCTGTTAGAAAAAATTAATGAGTTTGGGGAGTTTTCAGGATACAAAATCAATATAGCAAAAAGTGAATTACTGGAACTAGATCATCCGCATTCAAATGACTATTGGTCCAGAGCAGGGATCCCAATCCAAACAGCTGCGCATTACATCACATACCTGGGCATTAAAATAGGGAGGACACCGGATACTTTATATACACTAATATCCAAGATCACACAAGAACTGCATAGGTGGCATCACCTTCCACTCACATTTATGGGGAGGTGTCATCTAGTAAAAATGATGAGTTTCCCGAAATTACTTTACCCCTTACAAACTCTGCCAATCCTGCTGAAACATATAGATATAAAAAAAAGTTCACACTGCTTTCTCGCGCTTCATTTGGAGCGGAAAACGCCCCAGGATTGCATTAGTCAAGTTAATGCATTGCAAGGAAGAGGGGGGGGGGGGATAAATTTCCCAAGTATCAGGGGTTATAATTTGGCTTGTCTGTTCCAACATTTTTTGGACTGGATACAGGGTACTAGCCACTTTTCAAATGGGGAACTGGAACAACAATTAGCAGCACCTTGGAACCTTATGACCCTATTACACACCAGATACTCTAAACTCCCTTCCGATGTGAAGCACTCCATATTATTTAGAGATACCATAGCAACTTGGAGGATCTGGAGAAAGTTATTTAAGGTACCGTTTCTACTGTCAAAAAGGATGCCGCTATGGGGTCACCCAGAATTCCCGCAGGGGATGGACAATATCCTCTTTAGAGAGTGGTGGGAAAAAAACATTCTGCTGGCACAACACCTAATGCACTCTGAACATCCAAGGTGGCTTACGATGAGGGAAATCAAAGACAGATATAATTTGGCTGATAAACATGATTTTCCCATAATGCAGATTGTGGCGTTTTGCAGAGAGAGGTTGCAGTCACTGCACGAGGAAGCGTTAATACACACTTTTGATGAAATTATAGGCCCGAGATTGGAAAAAGCTTCGATATCCTCATTATATAACATCATTAGAAATAGAGTCATTAAGCAGAATCCTAAGGATTGCTATAAAATGTGGGAGAGAGTGACGGGGGATTCGGATATAGCGGAAGTTATACTGAAAGGGTGGAAGACAGTTAGAAAGGAAATTATAAATGAGAGGTGGAGGGAGTCGTATTTCTAAATGATGCATAATGCTATTTATGGTTTCAAGATCCCGGCTTCTGCCTCTAATCCGGATAGGAGAATTGCTTGTCCTAAATGTCAATTGGCCAAATCTGATATGTACCACGGGATTTGGAGCTGCCACGCTACCCAAGACTTTTGGGGGGAAATGTGCAGGTTTGCAACAACATTCTGGGCAACATCCCTACCAATGTCTCCACAATGTATGTTATTCCATCAGATGAGACCACCTGAGGAAGAGGATACAGCGATATCTAGACGGGTGCCCTCAATAATACATACTGTCCTCATGGTAGCAAAAAGATGTCTATTGCAGAACTGGCTGATTAGGGAACTCCCAACAATATCAGAAGTGACTATACAGCTGAAGAAGCTCTTGAATATAGAACGTCTAGAAACAGAACGACATAAAGAAAAGGAAACGATGGGCTCAACTGCGCTTGCGTGGGCATGCTGGAAGCCTAGGGAGCAGAGACAGCAGCTGCAGCAGAGCAGCCAGGGACCAGCCAGGGACCAGCCAACCTTGTACTGAAGGGCTGAGAGCAAGCTGGGTGGATGGGATGGAAGCTGGACCTTCTACACCCGTGTTCACTTAAAAAAAAAAAGTAGACTTCCGGTTCCGGCGCGCACATGAGTAGACGTGAGTAAGGAGAGCTCCGTTAACCCGACTCGAAAACCGGGGTCCCGAGGCTTTGTTACCTGATCTGAGGCTGCTGGCCGATAACCCTACGTACAGGCTTCTCTCCGGCGTATGGAGAGATATCTGGTGAAAACCGGGACCCCAGGATTAAAACCACAGGCCCTGCAGACTGACGACATGATGCCGCTGGGGAAAATGGCGCCTGAGCCGGCCAGGAACACGAGGAGTACGAGTTCGCGCTCGGCATCACAACCTCCTCTGGTGCAGCCAGAAGTGGAAGAAGGTGAGCCTGAGGCTATGTTTCACAATATGGACATTTCATGTCGAGTCTTGGCCAGGGAAGTAGCGAAACTTATAGCCCCAGATATTACAGCTTCTCTGGAGGCGACGGTGTCGAAATTATTGCACCAAATTCAGTCGGATGTTTCAGCTCAGGCGGAAAGGCTTAACGATTTGGAACAACGGTTCAGTTTATTGGAGGATGAGCTAGCGGGAACACAGGAGGAGGTGAAGAAGGTGATAGCGTGCAATCTACAGCTGGTTGATAAAGTGGATGACCTGGAGAATCGCTCGAGGAGGAGCAATTTACGTATTATTGGGCTCCCAGAGTCTATACCAGCAGGACAGCTGTTAAAATTGTGTGCGGTGGAGTTGCCTCAGGCGCTGGGATTGCCAGCCCCGCTGAGAGCGGAGAGAGCTCATAGAGTGGGACCGATGCGAAGTGTGACCCAAGATGGCGCCCCAGCACGACCGCGACCAGTCATTGTGAAGTACCTGGACTATGTGGATAAAACGAATGTATTACAGGCATACCGAAGGTCATCGGCACAAGTGAGAGTACGAGGCAGCAGAATTTTAATGTTTGGAGATTACTCGGCTGAGGTTACACGTAAGCGGCGGGCTTTTAGCACGGTGTGCTCTCTACTGGTCCAGAAACGCATTCGGTTCTCTCTGATGTTTCCCGCCATTCTCAGGATCTTCGAACCCGGCGGTGGGGTGGAATCGTTTTCTTCTCCAGGGGAGGCGGCTAAATTTGTGGAAAGATTGTCTAAAGACAATAATGGTGGTAGCCAGACACACAGGGATGGATTGCCTCGCAGGGGACGTTCCAGAAACAGGAGTATCAGGAGGGGTCTCACCTCTTCTTCCCCGGATTGAAGGGAACTGTCCAGGCGGAGATGGAAGAAATCTCATGTTATTTTAAAGTTCCACATTGTTTGAGATAGAATTGTTATATCTATCGGTGCATCGGGGGTTGAGGTCTGCTGATGTTAATGGCAGGGGAGGGCCCAGCTGAAGTGAGGCTTGAGGAAATTTTTATTGCAAGGAGTCGGGTGGGAGTGTAAGGTGCTGTTGATATTTTAAGGGTATACAGGGAGTTCATGGTATACCAAAGAGTTTCTAGAGGTGGAATGCACAGAGATTCCACGCCAAAATGTGCGAAAAAAGAGAAGTCTGAAAGTAATAATGATCTGTTGTTGGGGTTTCAATTTTGTTTTATGTTTAGGGAGGGGGAAGGAGGGGGGGGGAACTGTCTCGGTGAATGAGGTTTGCTTTGCCATTACTGTGAGATGCCTAAGGTAATTACATGGAATGTGAAGGGACTGCAGTCCCCACATAAACGCATGATGGTTCTTCGCCACCTGAAAAAGTTGAAAGCGGATATAGCGATTTTACAGGAAACCCATTTATTGGAACGTGATTTCCAGAGAATGAGTAAATTATGGGTGGGCACGGTAATGGGTTCTCCAGCAGTTAATGGCAAGGCGGGCGTCTTACTGCTCATACACAAAAGAATTGAATGTTCGGTGGTTACTTTTGAGCGGGATGAGGGGGGTAGATATTTGCATGTGATCTTGGAGGGTGCCATGGGGAGAGTGAGTCTGTACTGTATATATGCACCAAATGACAACAATCGGGTCTTTTTTAAATTTCTGGAAGGAAAACTTTTAGCGGATAAAGAACCTCAGATTCTGCTGGGGGGGGATCTTAATTCGGTCTTATGTACAACAGAGGACAGGAGAAGGGGGGATGGTAGGATGTTGGTTGAAAGAACACATGATAAAGTCTTGGCCCCATTAATGTCTTCCACGGGCATGGTAGATGTATGGAGAACACAATTTCCATTAGGTAGAGAATTCACTCATTTCTCTCATGCGCATACCGCATGGTCGCATATTGACTATTTTATGGCTTCTCCGGTGCTCCTCTCTAGGATCCTCAGTGCTCGAATAGAGGACTTGGTGATATCAGACCATTCACCGGTTTCTTTGATCTTGGCAGATACGTTCAAAAGGGGGTCGGATATATTGTGGAAATTTCCGTCATTTCTGGCAACTGATGAATCCTTTCAATCCTGCTTGAAGGGCTGGTTAGGGGAATATAGTCAGGAAAATCAAGCTCATAGAGAAAACAGCCACTTGTTTTGGGACACAGCCAAGGCAGTGCTGAGGGGGAGGATCATTTCCTATGTTGCTTCGCTTAAACGGAAAACCAACAAACATTATAACGAGTCTAGCAGAAACCTTCGCATGAAATACACAGCGTACTTGGCAAACTCGACATTAGCGCTTAGGGGGGACTGGCTCACGGCAAAGGCAGAGTTTGAAAGGTGGCTGGATAAAAAAGAAAGGTTCCAGAGAGAGCAAACAACTGCGCATTTTTTCAGGTATGGGAACAAATCAGGTTCCCTGCTGGCTAAAATGGCGAAAGGACAATTTCGCCCGACTCACATAGGGGGGTTGAGAGATAGGAATGGGGAAGTACAGAAAGATCCAAAAGTCGTCAATGATATTCTGGGAGATTATTACACTGCGCTATATGCACAGGACATTTCGGAGAGGAATGAGGGGAGGGAGTTTCTGGACTCCGTAGCGTTACCATCTCTCTCGGACTCTGATAGAGAAGCATTAAACGCATTGATCACGGAACAAGAGATAATATCGACCATTAAATCATTGACGAATAACAAAGCGCCAGGGCCAGACGGATTTTCTAGTGATTTTTACAAACTCATGAGGGAGGAAGTCACGCCCATTTTATTGCCGGTGTATAATCGTATGCTGTTAAATAAGGAATTTTTGAAGTCGGGCAATGTAGCTTATATTAAAGTATTGTACAAGGATGGGAAAGACCCGGCTAACCCGGGGTCCTATCGACCAATCTCTTTGATAAATCAGGATGTCAAAATATTGTCAAAGATACTGGCAGATAGGTTGGCTATGTTTCTCCCTAATTTGATCGGGCCACACCAGGTGGGTTTTGTCAAGGGGAGGTCGGCAGTCAAAAACATACGCACGGTTTTGGCGGTTCAAGACGCAATGAGGAATTCTAATATGGAGGGTCATGATTCGCCAGCACTTTTAACGTTAGATGCCGAAAAGGCCTTCGATAATGTACACTGGGATTGGCTGAGGATAGTTCTAGATAGATTTGGGATACAAGGATTGTTCAGGAATTACCTGGAAGCATTATATTCAGAACCTCTAGCTAGGGTGTTCACTGCAGGTTTTTTGTCAGCACCGATACATTTACAGAAGGGAACAAGGCAGGGTTGCCCCCTGTCTCCGTTGCTGTTCGACTTGGCTTTGGAACCGCTAGCGAGACATCTTTTGTCATCCAGAGATTTTGAAGGGATTAAGGTTGGCAGCCAGGAGGTCAAGCTAACATGTTTTGCTGATGATTTTTTGTTATTTATGAAATCGCCTGGGGATCATTTGGGGGGGGGTGCTGGAGAAGCTAAAATACTTTGGGTCCTTCTCAGGATATAAAGTCAATGCGCAAAAGAGTCAATTACTTTACTTGAAGGAATCAGGGGCAAGACCACCCTTGCAGGGCACGGTGGAAATAGCTAGATCGTATATTACATACCTGGGGATTAAAATAGGCAAATTTCCCTCTTCTCTCTATAAACTAAATTATTCACCCTTGTTTGAAAAAATCCATAAGGAACTAAATCGATGGGCGTCATTGCCATTGTCGTTGTTTGGGAGGGCTGCTCTTTTAAAAATGATAAGCTTTGCTCGACTGTTATATCCAATGCAGACCATACCCATATTGATCAAGCACCTAGATAACCAGAAATTACAGACAGCATTTTTACAATTCTTGTGGCAAAGGAAGAGACCTAGGATTGCATATAAAAAATTGGCACTGCCCAAAGTGGATGGAGGTATTCAGCTGCCACTTATACGATACTACAATTTAGCAGCCATCTGCAGACATATAGGGGATTGGATACATAACACCAATATGTACTCCAATGTTCAGCTGGAGCAGGAATTGGCGGGATCGGTTCCGCTGCAGGCCCTGCTGCACATGTCATATGCTCAACTGCCTAATAACGTTAAGGCAAGTCTGTTGCTGAAAGATACAATCGGCGCATGGAAGGCGGTGCGGAAGCTTTTTGGTCTTCCGTATGGTCTTTCTAAATTCTGGCCGTTGTGGGATAACCCTATGTTTCCACAAGGGAGTCAGAATAAATTGTTTTCGCAGTGGAAAGATGAAGGGATCAAGGTCCTGGGCCAACTCATGAATGTTGAGGAGGGGAGATGGCTTACGTGGCAGGAGGTCTCTAGCAAATACAATTTGAGGGAAAATCAATATTTGCAATATGCTCAAATAACAGGGTTATGTAAAAACAAAGTCCGCAATATTGATGGAGTAGAGATACGGGGAGCATTTGATGGGATGGTGCCGCAGGGTGGTGCGGGGAGAAGTCTTGCAAGTTTATATGGTAAATTTCGGAATGCTCATCTTGATTCCTTTAGTACTTCCTGCTTTAGAACGTGGGAGTTGGAGCTGGAGGATCCAGACATCTCCAGCAAGATACGAGATGGATGGGAGAGGGTGAGGAAGGTCATGGTGAATGAACAGTGGCGTGAGATGCACTTCAGGCTAATGCACAGAGCGACATACGCCTTTAATTTATCCTACAGGGACGCTCCAGCACACTATCTGCGTAATTGTCCAAAATGCGACTTACATAAAGCCAATTTACTTCATGGGATGTGGTTGTGCCCACAAATTCGCACGTTTTGGGATCGGGCTTTACAATTTATTAAAGATACCTGGGGGGAGGAGGTGCACGCAAGCCCACAGGCAGTGTTGTTTCACTATATTCCTCTGGATCCAGGGGGGGAGGGACCACCTTTAGTGGCCCGGAAAGGAGTGCATATGGCTTTATTGGCTATCAAAAAGTGCATCTTGCGTCACTGGTTACAGGCATCGGTCCCGGAAATTGCGGAGGTCGTGATTACTCTCAAGACTTTATTGGGGTATGATAAGACGGACCTAGAAAAACACAAAGAAAGGTCTACAGAACAATTTTTTAAAACTTGGCGTAAATTCATAGAGCAACATTATCCCACAGCAGAGATAGGGATGTTCATGCGCACATTTCGACACACATCATGGTATAGTTCACAGAGTATCCAGGGCACGCTAGGCATGCTGGTGGCCAGTTAAGAAAATGTTCACCGAGATGGGGGAGAGTTGGGGGGAGGGAAGGGAATTGTTGGTTGTGTTTTGTTTTACTGCATACCTTGCAACTTGATGATGACAAGTAAAATGAAAAATAATTTTGAAGCTGGAACACATTGTTATTTGGTGTATATATTATTGTATATGTGATACACATTGTATACTTGTAACTGTTCTGGTTTTGAATAAAAATATATTTGAAAAAAAAAAAAAAAAAAAAAAAAAAAAAAAAAAAGAAAAGGAAACAATCCACTTTTTCGCCAAATCGAAACGATTCATTGTTACTCAATTCGATGATCAGGAGATCAGAAAATTGATGTCCTCGTTTCGACAGACAGCGTGGTACGCAAGAGAACACCTTAGTGGCTCTTTGGGAGCATTGGAGATATCCTAGAGGTATCAGGGAGACAGATATTAGGACACTACCAGGTATTGTTAGACTACTTGCACAGGTCTTTATGGTGGGACGGAAGACTGGAGGTGGAATGGGATGGTTGGCTATGTGTTGTATGGACGTTCTACTGTGTAATATTTTGTGAAGGTAATGATGTCCATACATTTTGGCAAATGTTAAATTGTTTTTCAAAGTTCAATGTTGTATTGAAATGTTATTATGTAAAATTGGAAAAAGGCAAATAAAAATGAAAGTTTAAAAAAAATAAAAATAAAACCAGGAATCTGATTGGTTGCTATGGACAACGCCTCCATGTCTTTTCTATACTATTTCCCTATAAAGCAGGGGCCCTGTAGGTAAAGGGGGAGGGGGGTACTGTCACATTAACCCCTTCCCACAAAATGACGTGTCTGGTACGTCGGTATTGCAAGTAACTTACTGCAGTCCTATGTACCAAGCATGTCAGGACTTTAAACTGTCACTGTGTGAAGCGACACAGTGACTGAACCGGCAAATCAGATCTAAAGCAGAGTTACCGGCAGGAGATGCCGGCATGGATCCAATCAGAATGGTCCCATGCCGGTGAGCGCTGTGTTTGGCCAGTCTGTACTGACTGGCCAATCACAACGCAGACGTATTGTTTTACCGGCATCTCCTGCTCTGTGAGGGCTCAACTGTGTCCTGGAGCCTGACAGAGCCAGATGCTGTGTAGATAGGGATGAAAATGTACAAAAAGCCGTCGATCAGTCCCCTCACCAGCTGATAAAACACTACAACCACCATCATCTGGTGATCAGTGTCACCAAACCTGTCCTCAGTCCTGTCATCCCATGTACCCAGCTGTATACCCCTAGATTGCTCACTGCCCGAGATCCCGGTTAGGTAGCAATGACACCTCTCATTTAGAATTTGGTAGGTAGGTAGGGTATCCCCACTTTTAAATACAGCAGGGTCACTGGTGGACGCTCCGCTCCTATTGTTGTTAAAATATGTTTTTAAAAATACAACGGTCATCAGAGCTGTCATCGCCTGTCATCATCGCCTGTCATCAGACCTGTCATCGCCTGTCATTAGACCTGTCATCGCCTGTCATCAGACCTGTCATCATCTGTCATCAGACCTGTCATCGCCTGTCATTAGACCTGTCATCGCCTGTCATCAGACCTCTCATCGCCTGTCATCACCTGTCATCAGAGCTGTCATCGCCTGTCATCAGATGCCACACATGCCCCTGTAGATAATGCCGCAGTGCCCTCTATATACAGGGTGTACTGCATCAATATATACAGGGGGTGCTGCACCATTATATACAGGGGGTACTGTCTCATTATATACAATGTCACAGTACCCCCTGTAGATGGCGCCACACAGCACCCATGTAGATTGTGTCACCCCCACTGTATATAGTGCTATCCCCCTTCCCCTGTAGATAGCACCTCTGAAGCTCCCTCCAGAAGAGGAATCCCCTCTATTTATTTTTTTCATAAATCATAATTTTGCTACAATAACATTGAGACGTTCTTATTCCTCCAGGTTCATGAGGACAGATCTATGGAAGACTCAGGATTATTATTATTGACAGTAATGAAGACAAAAACAGGTTTCAGGTGGTAGAAAATGACTTTACTAAACCGTTTTATAAGCCAACAAACAAGGACCATGAGGATAGTAAACAGTCCGCTGCTTCTCTCTCCTTGTGGTAAGATGATATTGGGGAGAAAGGTTGGAGGTGGTGGATGTCTCGGCACTTGGTTGTATTTCTGGAGCCTCTGCAGTTTGAGATGTTCCTGCTCGGCTGTGACGTGCCATTCAACCTCGCTGTAGAGTCCACTGGTCATAAACGGTTCTTGTAGATCTTTCTCCCCGTTTGTAAGATTTTTTTTGGAGAAAGGTTGGAGCTGATGGACGTCTTGGCACTTGGTCGCCATCTCTGGAGTTCATCAGTTTAGGATGTTCCCAGAGAAGTTCCTGCTCGGCTGTGACGTGCCATTCCACCTCTAGTGTCCACTGTTTATAAACGGTTCTTGTAGTTCGTCCTCCCTGATGTAAGATGATATTTGGGAGAAAGGTCAGAGATGGTGGATGTCTTGGCACTTGGTCGCCATCTCCAGATCTTCTGCAGTTTGGGATGTGATAACTGCTTGGCTGTGGCGCGCCATTCCACATCATTGTATAAAACTGGAAATAAGAGAAAGTAAACCTGTAACTATATGGACAAATCTTCTAATATTTCTAAAACATTATTAGATGATAATGGAGACAGTAGTGACCATAACAGCTAAACCCAGTGGTAGTAGTCATCATTGTCTGGGCAAGGTCCAAGGGGGCAGAGGGTGGGTAGTGGAGTGGTTATTTCCTCACATTTATGGGGGGGGGGTCCCCTTTTAACCCGTTAGTGACCGGCCCATAGTGTTTCTTTAAAACGGACAGGCATCTGGGTGTGCGGTCTGATGAAAGCGTGTCATGTCACCGTCCACGATGATCCTCATTATACTCCAGAGTCCTGGTTCTTCTCCCTCTTGGAGATGGTGAAGCTTTTTTGGGTAATTGTTATAGATAAACTCTAAGAAAAGAAACACATATCCACATTATAAACCCCATGATTGTAGAGATGAATAATAATGTTATTACGAGGTCCGGTAAACGAGGTGATAATGAGGTGACGTCTACTGACCTGCATATTCTGATAGTAGCTCAATACATTCACCAGCATGAGGACCAACATCGACCACTCCATGATCTTTGCTGTCATTTCACTGATCTGTGAAAAAATCTCAAAATGAATACATTAAAAGTTGCACAAAACAAGAACTTTCCACCCGGGCCAAGGTTTTGCTGCATTCATGTTTATTGCATGGAGTCATGCGACTGACGGCGATGCCAAAACGGACCTGACCCATTGTCATGTGACACCACATCCATTACATTGCGGACGTCACGACCACCATGATGCTGAGAATAAGCACAAAGATTATAGGTCCAATTGTTTTCCTATAGAACGGCTTCTAGGGGTGCAAATAAAATGTATACAATATTCCAGAATTATTGATAATCTCATTAGTGCCGGATTAAAGGAATTTTACGTCCACTGGTTTGTACCAGCGCCTCAGCATGTCAATAACTTATGTATGAGATATACTGTACATACCTTTACACATTGATCTCCAGCACACAGGTAGGTGTATACGGATACCCTACTTCCAATGACTGGTGGGTTATTATATAGGAAAATAACGTTTATTATGTTTAGTAAGTGTCCTATACAATTTACTACACTTTTATGTAAGATAAATGTTAATATAATACATATACAGTATAGCAAGGACAGTACCGCTGCTTTCTATTCAGTATCTTCCTGCAAGAAGCTGAACAATGTTACCAGATGGCGCTGTGTTACACCAGCATGTCGCCATCTGACGGCGGAGATCAGAAAATAAAGGGAAATGATCACCTCAGGATCTGATGTTTCCTACATGTGAACCTAAAGACAAGTACGGTTGGATTCCATTCAAATATTATTTAAGAAAGGATACAGAAAACCACTAAGTTCATGGCCATTATGCAGGACGCCAGTCTGAAATGGCTGATGACTCTTCGGCTTTCGGGCACTTTGTAGACGAGTATGGACTGCCAAAGGTTGTAAAGGCTGGCAAACCCGAATGCAATGAAAGCGCAAATCCGGTGAGTCATTGGATAACGGTAGGTCTAGAAAACAAGAAGACAGAGGTTACAGCAAATCTTATGGAACTAATCACTAATTTACCCTCAGAACTTCCCAATAAATCCTAAATAACGTGTTCTGATATAATAACCACAGAGACATAATGGATATAGAGGTTGGTCTCTTGCTTGTGACTCCTTTCTATTAGACACATCTATTACATGGTCGTCCATTCATTGGAATAAGCCATGTAATACCACTTTATGATGTGGCCACCCGGTGATAACCACTGATCATGATCACCAGGGGTTCAGCTGATTGCCAGCGGGTCCCTATTTAGTGAAGATGGGACAACCCCATCAATGTAAAACATTTATTAACTTACCGAAAATGTAGCCATCACGGCTGTCCCGACGCATGATGACCATCCAATTGCCATGAGGATCTTTTAAACCAAGGTCTGACGATCCCGAAAGGCTTCAGCATGGAACATAATGAACTTATAATGTAGAAACGTCAGGCCCAGAGCTGAAAAAGAGAAAATAAGCCAAATAAATCCTGTACCACGTGTAAAACAACCTAATAACATCTATGACGCGCGGACCAAGCGCTAAACCCAAAAACAAACCTACAATAATGGACGGGAACATTTATCTGCATCGTCTGATCCGGACAATTATTATCAATTGAAATGAACAAAACTTTATTTATTTTTTAGAAAAATCTGATTACTGCTGCATGAAGAGAATATTATAATCACTTCCGTGATTGTTACTTACAGGCAATGGCCATTCCTATGAATCCCATTCTAAACAGGATATTTTCTGCAAAGAAATTTCCCATTTCACTGCAAAACAAAAAAGAAAACGCTCAATGTTAAATAATATGGAAAAATTGTCAGAATTGTTTCATCTTAATAATTAGCAGTCTGATAATCTACAGAACTGAGGGGATGATGTACATCAGTGGGGGGGCATGGTTGTTGATGTGAGGTCAGGGTGTAGCTAGCAGAGAGCCAGGCCACACACCAAAAGGCCAAGAAGATGGAGAAGAATCCCAATCCATTGGTCTCCATAAAGTGAGAAGTTGCCAATAATTTAGCAAATCGCACTGTGTCAATTCACGGAAAGAAAGACCGGGCAGCTGTCAGGGGAATATTTATAACCCCTCATCATCTCTCTGTGACATCAGCACGGCTCTGCGTCCTCGGCGGGGAAGATGATGTAGATATTGATAAGAAGAAGAGGAGGGTTGTCGCTCAGAAGATGACGAGGGCGATCTCCGCCGACCGTGCCTGCGCCCACCGCCAGATCTGTGTTTCCTCCCTCTCCTCGACGATTCCTTTGCCAAATCTGAAAGAGAAAAAAGGGAAAAGGCAGAAGCGTGATTAACATCACATCGATCCCCCTTGGCACCAACAGCATGTGCCACATCCCTGCTCGGACCCTCCAGCTGCGGGCCAGAACTGGACGGTACATTCAATAATGACACAGTTGTGCAGGAGACCGCAGCCCTGGCTGAGGCTGGACGACTTCTTCTCCAGCTCTTGTCCTCTGATAGGGGGTTGAGCCATGCAATGCCCTCACTGCTGTGCCCCTGCGGCGTCTCCTCTGCCCGGGCCTCCCTCCCCCAGCATCTCCTGACACAATAGCCGCTGACCCTGCTTCCTCACCTGATCCCAGCTGAAGCAGAGGTTCATCGGCGCAGGTTCCCGGATCAGCGGTGCAGGTATGGTTGTTGATAACAGTCAGTGTGTAGCTAGCAGAGAGCCAGGCCACACACCAAAAGGCCAAGAAGATGGAGAAGAATCCCGATCCGTTGACCTCCATAATAGTGAAAAGTCGCCAATAAATTAGCAAATCACACTCTGTGTCAATTCACGGAAAGAAAGACCGGGTTGCACTTCCCTGCAGTCCCTGGCGCTCTACCTATGTGTTTCACCGTCATCTAGACAAGATCCTCCTAGAACCGCCCGCTGTGATATCTACAACAGAATAAAATAATCAAAATAATCAAAACAGGATGAACAAAAAAATTCACTGAAACAATCAACAAAATAACATTTATTTCCTTAACAACATGCCACATACATGTACATGGCAGTCGTTAAGGGGAAGTATGGAGCGAGATCACGGGCTGGGGTCACTCCATACTTAGCGGGTAATGGCTGTGTAATATAGCCAACACCGCACTGCAACGGACAGAATCAAATATCACTTTGATTATGCCAATTTAACCACTTAGAGGCCACAGTCAATCACGACCACAGCATCTAACGCATTCGAATTAGAGGGGCGACCCCCTCCGACGTGCCATTGTCCCCACACGATGCTATCGCGGGATGCCGATGGTTATAATGGCAGCCTGGGGGCCTAATGAAGGGTCTGCCATCTTTGTACTCCGGCAGGGCTTTATAGGTGGCTGTAAGAATCACAATATACTGCAATCTTTACTATTGCAGTAGATCGTGTAAGCGATCCAATGATCGCTGGTTTTGTAGACACTGAAGCGCCTAGGGAGAGTGTCAGGGACTGCAAGGGGTTAAGAAAGGATGGAACGGTTTAAAATAATGCCCAGGACCAGGATTGGTCAACAAGGGGTAAGAGGGGCGTGGTTAAGAAGATATAAGTCAGGGGTTTGGAGCGGGAAGCCCTCTTACCTTCAAGCTGCAGTGGAAGAAACACCTTTGCTGCTGCTGTGGAGATTCAGAGCGTGGTCGTTGAGAAGATGGCAGAAGAACTATTGCGGAAGGTGGCACAGCGGGTAGCGTCGGAGGGACCTGCCTGGCTGGAATCCCTGTTGGAGGAAGGAGAGAAGCGAGGATCTGAGCGGGGCACGGAACAGTCGGGAGCGGCTACCCGAGGTAGGCCGCAGCGCGTTACACGCCCTCCGGTTCGACTGAGCCCTAGCCCTGTTGCTATGAGGGGTGCTGTGACTGCTGCACAGTCATGCGGTGGTCCCAGCAGGTCCCCTAGGCCTATGTCGACGGGTGCTTCGTCGGTCGACATAGTGCCCCCCTCCCCGCCGTCCACTCGTCGCGCTGGCGTCCTTCCCCATGGCGGTAAGAGGGCGGCTGTTAAACCGGCACGGGCACGGTACAACCCGCCTCGAGCTGCTGATGCGGGCGCGGAGGCAGCGGCCGACTATCGTGACAGTGGGGTGAATATGGCGGACTCAGGCGACTGGTCCGACATGGTCGCTTACCATGCGGCATGTTCACAGGAGCTGGGACTTGCTTCTGGGGCCTGTGTGCAGCCGGGGTCGGCGCCATCTTTCCCCGTGCTGTTCTCTACGCAGCCAGAATTGGCGGCGGGGGGAACAGGGGCGGGACGTCCTGGCAGGCGCAGTGCGGCCAGGACACAAGATGGCGGCGCACGAAAAAAGAAGATGGCGGCGGGTGCGGGGAGGCGGACGGTGAGCAAGCAGCCCAGCCAGGGGGCGGGGGCTTCTGCGGTGCCTGTCGCTTCTCCACCCCGGTCCCCCCCGGGCCCCTGTCAGCATGGGTCAGGGGCAGGGGGGGAGTGTGCTAGGAAAGATAGGATTGAGGGTGTTTTGGATTCTATTTGCCCTTCTCCTGCCTTGTCATCTTTCTCTCCTGCAGGTCCAAGAAGGGAGCGTTCCAGGCGAGGGAGGAAACGCCGGGCTGGTGGACATCGCCGGCACGGCCATCATGGACGTCGCAGGTCAGGTGACGGGAAGAGGCGTGGTCGACGGTATTCCTCGTCTTCCAGCGATGGTTTCTCCTCCTCGTCTGCGACGACGTCCGCATCATCCGGATCATGGAGGAGGTCGTCGAGGAGATCCTCACGGCCGCAGAGACGCAGTCGACGCCGGGAGGTGCAGCGCTTGTCGGTGGATCAGGAGCAGCTGTCCCAGGTTGTACCTCCCGCCGGGCCGGTGGAGGAGGTGCAGGCCGTGGTTCCAGTGCCGCGGCAAGTGGCTGAAGGACCCTCTGGAGTCGGTGGGACCTCTGGGAGCGGTGAGTCGGCCTGCGGTGACGCATGGCTTAATAAACCTAATGCAGCGGGTGCGGATTTGATTTCTGTTTTAAAAGCCGTGGTGGCTGGGTTGAAAGTGAATGAGGGAACGTCGTGTCCCTCGGTGCCACCAGAGGGAGCTATGCCCCCGTCTGAGAAAGAGAATGCTTTAGCTAGTTTGACGTTTAGAGATTCATTGTTTTGTGGAGTCGCTCCTCTCGGGACTCATTTGTCAGCTGAGGTCAAGGACAAGATTTGGAGGAATGAATTTGTGGATATTTGGTCCTTGGTCTCGGTGGAGCAGGTGACTGTCGACAAGGAGCGGGGCTTTGAGAGAGGTTCGGATAGGAAAGCGAAAGTAGCGAAAACATTTGGCAACTGGGTACAGTGTTACGCTACACTGGCTCATGTTATTTGCCAACGCTATCCTGGGAAAGGGGCCGAGTTGTTTGTCTATTTTGACACAATTTTCAGCGCCCACAGGCTGCACGGTGGTGCGGCCTGGTGGCGATATGATGAAGAATTTCGGCGACGTTTGGCTTTGTCGCCTGATATTAGTTGGGCGACGAAGGCAACGGACGTGTGGTTGCAGCTTATTTTAGCGCAAGGGAGCAGGCAACAACGCCCCTTTCCCAGTGCGGCCGCAGCTCCGGGCCCCGCCCCTGGAGTTGCGGCCGCTAGGCCCACGGGTGCCTGTTGGCTCTACAACGAGGGCCACTGTCGTTTCTTTGCCACGTGCAAATTCCGACATGAATGCTCCATCTGTGGGGGCGCTCATGCGGCGCTTCGGTGTTTCCGGAGAGGTAAGCAGCCGGTTAAGGCACCTCCTTCCGGCGCAGCGGAGAACGCCGGTGAACGTGCTCGAGATGGGCCCATGGTTAGAGCGGTACCACAGGAGGCGGGAAGCAGAGGTGCTCACTAGCGGGTTTTCGTTTGGTTTCGAGATTCCTTTTGAATATTCTGCGACATTGTCATTGGCTGACAATTTGAAGTCGATCAATGAGAATGTGGGCATTGCGCGGTTAAAATTGGCAAAAGAGGTGGAATTGGGGAGAATGGCAGGTCCATTCAGTGAGCCGCCGTATACGAATCTGCGGGTTTCCCCCCTTGGTTTAGTTCCAAAGAAGGAACGAGGAAAGTTTAGGCTGATTCATCACCTTTCCTTTCCTCGCGGTGGTTCTGTTAACGACGGTATTTCTAGGGCGGAGGCGGCGGTTTCGTATACGTCTTTCGATGTTGCAGTAAGGCTGGTACAGGCGGCTGGACAGGGGGCGTTGTTAGCTAAATCTGATATTGAAGCGGCCTTTCGTTTGTTGCCGGTTCATCCGGAATGTTTTCACCTGTTGGGTTGTTGTTTAGACAAAGGGTTTTACGTGGATATGTGCCTTCCCATGGGTTGTTCAATATCATGCAGTTACTTTGAGATGTTTGCGTCATTTTTAGAATGGGTAGTTCGTTTGGAGTCTGGTTGTGACTCGGTTATTCATTATCTGGATGATTTTCTTTTTGTGGGCCCGGGGGGCTCTGGGTTGTGCAGCACGTTGCTGAGAGTGTTTCGACAGGTGATGTCGCGTTTCGGTGTACCTATTTCCGAAGATAAAACAGAAGGCCCTGTTACTGTTTTGTCATTTTTGGGTATCGAAATAGATAGCGAGCGGATGATGTTTCGCTTGCCCGATGATAAATTGGCAAGGCTAGTGACGCAAGTTGACCAGGTCATGGGGTCGAAAAAAGTGACGTTAAAACAGTTACAATCGTTAATGGGATTGCTGGTGTTTGCTTGTCGTATAATTCCAATGGGTCGTGTTTTTTCTAGGCGTTTGTCTTTAGCCACTAGAGGTATCTCGAAGCCAAATCATTTTATCCGGGTAACTTCTTGTATGAAGAAGGATTTGTTTGTCTGGCATTCTTTTTTGAGTTCGTTTAATGGGAGGTCGGTGTGTCAGGAAGCTGAGTTGTCTAATGTAGACTTGGAATTGTTTACGGATGCAGCCGGAAGTGATGGTTTTGGAGCAATTTTGGGCCGAAGTTGGTGTAGATCCCCTTGGCCCTTGCATTGGAGTGATTTGGGAGTTTTACGTAATTTGACGCTATTGGAATTGTTTCCTATTATAGTGGCAATAGAGTTGTGGGGTAGCGTGATGGTTAACAAGAGGATTGTATTTTGGACAGACAACATGGCGGTGGTGCATGCGGTGAACGGGTTGTCGTCTAGTTCATTGCCGGTGTTAGCTTTATTAAGACGGTTGGTTTTGAAGTGTTTGCGTTTGAATGTGTGGTTTCGTGCGAAACATGTTCCGGGTGTCCGTAATGTGATGGCTGATGCTTTGTCTCGTTCACAGATGTCTCGGTTTCGGGAATTGCACCCGGCAGCTTTGGCAGAAGGGGTGTCCCCCCCCCTTCACTTATGGGCCCTGGTCGAGGACAACTTATGAGGCTGTTGAGGGGTTCGGTGGTACCGGCGACTTGGAAGAGTCATTGCAGAGCGTGGGATCGGTGGTTGGAGATTGCGGGGAATAACTTCCCATCACAGGATGGTTGTCACCTGGACGTCACGTTAGCAAGTTTGGTACAAATACGTCAGGAAGGGGGTAGTGCGGCCACAGCGAGCAAGTTTTTAGCAGGGGTGGCCTTTATGTTAAAATTGTGGGGATGCAGAGATGTTACAAAAGAATTTGTAGTTCGGCAGTCTTTAAAAGGGTGGAAAAAAGAGGCGTGTTCCAGGGACACGAGGCGGCCAGTATCTTTTTCACTTTTGGGTCGGCTTCTAGCCGTTTTATGTTTTGTGTGTCGGGATGAATATGAAGTGTCCTTGTTCGGCGCGGCGTTTTCTTTGGCTTTCTTTGCCGCATTACGGGTTAGTGAGCTGGTTCCGCACAGTGTAAGTGCAAGCGGTGGTCTTCTCGGATCGGATGTAGTAACGTTGGGAGATTCTCTCAGGGTCTGTGTGCGGAGGTCAAAGACTGATATGGTAGGGAGGGGGGCTTGGTTGTCGATTGGGAGGATTGGGGGGCAGTATTGCCCGGTAAAATGGGTACAGGAATTCGTGTTGGTCCGAGTGCCCGGGTCTCAATTCTTGATCCATCAGGATGGATCCGCAATGTCGCGTTTTCAATTTGAGGCGATTTTTAAGGCCGGTTTGAAGTACCTAGGTTTGCCACCGGGTGAGTTTGGTACACATTCGTTTAGGATAGGGGCGGCAACTGAGGCAGATGCCTTGGGCTTGGATTCAGCGGCTATCATGAGTCTGGGTAGATGGCGTTCTAATAGCTATAAGTCATATGTGCGACCTGATTTGGTTTTAAAGAGTGTGTAAGCTGGAAGTTTTCATAGTAGAAAATGTCTCCCCCTTCCCCCCCCCCCCACCCCCCCATCCCTGTTTTCCTTCCTTGTTTTATATGGAGTGTTATGTTAATCCTGCCTGTATCTTCATTTGACCGGAATGTAGCTTAATTTCTTTGTTAGGGTCGCGGCGCCCCCAAGTGTGGATCTTGGGGCATTCGTATGTGCACTGGGCAGCGGTGCGAGCGGGTCGAAGGCCATTAGGTCCGAATTTGGGCCTCGCACAGGCCGACGTCCATTGGAGAGGTGTCCGGGGATTACGGTGGGTGCAGTTACTGCCAGAAGTAGTGGCAGTTACAAGGCACACGTACGGACCTGTTGTCCTGATCATACATGCGGGTGGAAATGATATCGGCCAAGTGAAAATGGCTGAGTTATTGTCGTTTATACGGACTGATTTGGCGCGTTTTCAGGATCTGTTCGCCCGTTGCGTGATAGTTTGGTCCGAAATAGTGGCACGTACGGTGTGGAGAGGAGCGAGGAATATGGCAGCGTTGGAGAGAGTGCGCAGGCTAATCAATGTGCGGGTGTCGCGGTTCATTCGCTCTATAGGGGGGATTGGGTTGCGACACCAATCCCTGGAGGGGGATAATGCTGATCTGCTGGCGCCGGATGGAGTGCATCTGAATGATATCGGGCTTGATATCTTTCTATTGGATCTCTTGGATGGTGCCGAGAGAGGGTTGGCGTTGCTTGGTGGGGGTGGTCGGGGGACTGAGTAGGTTTCTCAGTTCCCCCTTCTTGGCGGAAAGTACGGCAGATGAAGACGGAGGTAGCACCCTACATGCCTGATGGAGACAGGGAGCATCGGCATTTCAGGAGGAGAGAGAGAAAAATAAATATATTTATGTCTTCATGCCGATGTTTGTAAATAAGAATAAAGCTGTGGCCACTTCCACATTTCCATAAAGAAGGTGTTGGTGTGTTAATTCAAGGAAGGATGGTTAAGGTCCTGGGCAGGTAAAGTGGATAATGGGTCCTTGCAGTCTTGTAGACACTGAAGCGCCTAGGGAGAGTGTCAGGGACTGCAAGGGGTTAAGAAAGGATGGAACGGTTTAAAATAATGCCCAGGACCAGGATTGGTCAACAAGGGGTAAGAGGGGCGTGGTTAAGAAGATATAAGGCAGGGGTTTGGAGCGGGAAGCCCTCTTACCTTCAAGCTGCAGTGGAAGAAACACCCGCCCTCCCTCCCCTGGTGGTTTTGGTTTGGTTTTTTAAAATATTTTTCTACGGTTATATTCTTGTTCTGGCGTTTTTCTGGTTTTTTCGTAGATGTCACAGCTGGCGGAAAGTACGGCAGATGAAGACGGAGGTAGCACCCTACATGCCTGATGGAGACAGGGAGCATCGGCATTTCAGGAGGAGAGAGAGAAAAATAAATATATTTATGTCTTCATGCCGATGTTTGTAAATAAGAATAAAGCTGTGGCCACTTCCACATTTCCATAAAGAAGGTGTTGGTGTGTTAATTCAAGGAAGGATGGTTAAGGTCCTGGGCAGGTAAAGTGGATAATGGGTCCTTGCAGTCCAAGTCCACTAGGGGGACTACTAAACAGAATTTAAAAAAAGTTAAATTCCCTCTTCCCATTTTTTCCCTAAAGTAATGTTAAACAAAATATAAATTAGCATAACTGTTATCGCCACATTTGCAAAAGTCCGAACTATTACAATCTGATGTTATCTAACCCACTGAACACAGTAAAAAAAAATAAAAAAATGTTTAAAGCCCCCAAATTGCTGTTTTTTGGTCACGTTAGCTCCCCAAAAAATAGAATAAAAACTGACCAAAAAGTCGCATTGTACTCCAAAATGGTAACAATAAAAGCTCGCCTCGCAAAAAATAAGCCCTCACATCGCTCAATCTACAGAAACATAAAAAAGTTATGGCTCTCAGATTTTGGCGACGCAAAACTAATTTTTTTAACAAATAGTTTTACAAAGTGGTAAAACATGAAAAAATGATAAATTCGGTATCGCTGTAATCATATTCATCCGTAGAATAAAGTGAACATGTAGTTATTACCGGACGATAGACGCTGTAAAAACGAAAGCGAGGAAGGGGAGTGATAAACGAAAATGAAAAAAAAACGTGTCATTAAGGAGTCAAATCAAGAGAGTGAGTGGGGGAAAGACGCCAAGCTGCAGGGTCCAAAGAGGAGGACGAAGGGCATTACTATCTTATAGGGAGCTCTATAGCCCCCTACCATGTGATCACTGGCCAATCTCTGTAGATCATGATGAAGTGATGCCACCCCCCATTTATTTATTCTTAAAGTGACCCCGCCAGTCAAAGCTCCCAACCGTATGCCCCTGGGGAGCTGAAAAGCTCTATACAGTGATCTGCATGTACTATAATTATTAACCCCTTGATGTTGCAACTAATTTTGTCCTTTCAGCTGCAATTA
This sequence comes from Rhinoderma darwinii, assembly GCF_050947455.1. NCBI lineage: Eukaryota > Metazoa > Chordata > Amphibia > Anura > Rhinodermatidae > Rhinoderma > Rhinoderma darwinii. The sequence goes on from NW_027461831.1 coordinate 1,179,541, forward strand.
TTTTTTTTCGCTTTTGTCTCCCTTCATTGTGACCATGAGCATTTAAAGAAGCACTCCACTTTATTTTTTTTTTGCACCCTCCATTTGTGCATTCGTGTTTCAGTGGGGAGCTGGGTGTAGAAATACTTACCGATCCCTGGATCCTGTCGTTTTTCGAGTCCAGGGCCGCGCACGTGATCTTCATTCTGACCTGGTCTGGAATCACTGCTGTTCAGAAAACCTGAAGTCAATGCATTCCTATGGAGCCTCGTTCTGGCCTCGTCCTGGTCTTGCTGGCTTCCATAGGAATGCATTGAGAGCCTTAGTTCCGGTTTATTCAAAAGCACCGTGACTCCAGACAAGTCAGAGGGAATATCAGGTGAGCGGCGTTGGACCCGAAAAATACAAAATGCGGGGATCGGTAAGTATTTTGCACACAGCACCCCACTGAAACACCAATGTACAAATGGAGGGTGCGATAAAAAAAAATAAGTGGAGTGCTCCAATAATCTATCTTTATTTTTATTGCTTTTTTAAGTTTTTTTATGCCCTTCATCATTCACCATAACTAAGATGTTATTGTTCGAGTCTGTAAACTGTTATTGGGGTCAGTAGCTGTCACTATTATTGGGGTCAGTAGCTGTCACTATTATTGGGGTCAGTAGCTGTCACTATTATTGATGTCAGTAGCTGTCACTATTATTGGGGTCAGTAGCTGTCACTATTATTGGGGTCAGTAGCTGTCACTATTATTGGGGTCAGTAGCTGTCACTATTATTGGGGTCAGTAGGTGTCACTATTATTGGGGTCAGTAGCTGTCACTATTATTGGGGTCAGTAGCTGTCACTATTATTGGGGTCAGTAGCTGTCACTATCATTGGGGTCAGTAGCTGACACTATTATTGGGGTCAGTAGCTGTCACTATTATTGGGGTCAGTAGCTGTCACTATTATTGGGGACAGTAGCTGTTACTATTATTGGGGTCAGTAGCTGTCAATATTATTGGGGTCAGTAGCTGTCACTATTTTTGGAGTCAGTACTTGTCACTATTATTGGGGTCAGTAGCTGTCACAATTATTGAGGTCAGTAGCTGTCACTATTATTGGGGTCAGTAGCTGTCACTATTATTGGGGGGTAGTAGCTGTCACTATTATTGGGGTCAGTAGCTGTCACTGTTATTAGGGTCAGTATCAGTCACTATTATTGGGGGTAGTAGCTGTCACTATTATTGGGGTCAGTAGCTGTCACTATTATTGGGGTCAGTAGCTGTCACTATTATTGGGGTCAGTAGCTGTCACTATTATTGGGGGTAGTAGCTGTCACTATTATTGGGGTCAGTAGGTGTCACTATTATTGGGGTCAGTAGCTGTCACTATTATTGGGGTCAGTAGCTGTCACTATTATTAGGCTCAGTAGCTGTCACTATTATTGGGGTCAGTAGCTGTCACTGTTATTGGGGTCAGTAGCTGTCACTATAGTTGAGGCAGTAGCTGTCACTATTCTTGAGGTCAGTAGCTGTCACTATTATTGGGGTCAGTAGCTGTCACTATTATTGAGGTCAGTAGTTGTCACTATTATTGGGGTCAGTAGGTGTCACTATTATTGGGGTCAGTAGCTGTCACTATTATTGGGGTCAGTAGCTGTCACTATTATTGGGGTCAGTAGCTGTCACTATTATTGTGGTCAGTAGCTGTCACTATTATTGTGGTCAGTAGCTGTCACTATTATTGGGGTCAGTAGCTGTCACTATTATTGGGGTCAGTAGCTGTCACTATTATTGGGGTCAGTAGCTGTCACTATCATTGGGGTCAGTAGCTGTCACTATTATTGGGGTCAGTAGCTGTCACTATCATTGGGGTCAGTAGCTGACACTATTATTGGGGTCAGTAGCTGTCACTATTATTGGGGTCAGTAGCTGTCACTATTATTGGGGCCAGTAGCTGTTACTATTATTGGGGTCAGTAGCTGTCAATATTATTGGGGTCAGTAGCTGTCACTATTTTTGGAGTCAGTACTTGTCACTATTATTGGGGTCAGTAGCTGTCACAATTATTGAGGTCAGTAGCTGTCACTATTATTGGGGTCAGTAGCTGTCACTATTATTGGGGGGTAGTAGCTGTCACTATTATTGGGGTCAGTAGCTGTCACTGTTATTAGGGTCAGTAGCAGTCACTATTATTGGGGGTAGTAGCTGTCACTATTATTGGGGTCAGTAGCTGTCACTATTATTGGGGTCAGTAGCTGTCACTATTATTGGGGTCAGTAGCTGTCACTATTATTGGGGGTAGTAGCTGTCACTATTATTGGGGTCAGTAGGTGTCACTATTATTGGGGTCAGTAGCTGTCACTATTATTGGGGTCAGTAGCTGTCACTATTATTAGGCTCAGTAGCTGTCACTATTATTGGGGTCAGTAGCTGTCACTGTTATTGGGGTCAGTAGCTGTCACTATAGTTGAGGCAGTAGCTGTCACTATTCTTGAGGTCAGTAGCTGTCACTATTATTGGGGTCAGTAGCTGTCACTATTATTGAGGTCAGTAGCTGTCACTATTATTGGGGTCAGTAGCTGTCACTATTATTGGGGTCAGTAGCTGTCACTATTATTGGGGTCAGTAGGTGTCACTATTATTGGGGTCAGTAGGTGTCACTATTATTGGGGTCAGTAGCTGTCACTATTATTGGGGTCAGTAGCTGTCACTATTATTGGGGTCAGTAGCTGTCACTATCATTGGGGTCAGTAGCTGACACTATTATTGGGGTCAGTAGCTGTCACTATTATTGGGGTCAGTAGCTGTCACTATTATTGGGGACAGTAGCTGTTACTATTATTGGGGTCAGTAGCTGTCAATATTATTGGGGTCAGTAGCTGTCACTATTTTTGGAGTCAGTACTTGTCACTATTATTGGGGTCAGTAGCTGTCACAATTATTGAGGTCAGTAGCTGTCACTATTATTGGGGTCAGTAGCTGTCACTATTATTGGGGGGTAGTAGCTGTCACTATTATTGGGGTCAGTAGCTGTCACTGTTATTAGGGTCAGTATCAGTCACTATTATTGGGGGTAGTAGCTGTCACTATTATTGGGGTCAGTAGCTGTCACTATTATTGGGGTCAGTAGCTGTCACTATTATTGGGGTCAGTAGCTGTCACTATTATTGGGGGTAGTAGCTGTCACTATTATTGGGGTCAGTAGGTGTCACTATTATTGGGGTCAGTAGCTGTCACTATTATTGGGGTCAGTAGCTGTCACTATTATTAGGCTCAGTAGCTGTCACTATTATTGGGGTCAGTAGCTGTCACTGTTATTGGGGTCAGTAGCTGTCACTATAGTTGAGGCAGTAGCTGTCACTATTCTTGAGGTCAGTAGCTGTCACTATTATTGGGGTCAGTAGCTGTCACTATTATTGAGGTCAGTAGTTGTCACTATTATTGGGGTCAGTAGGTGTCACTATTATTGGGGTCAGTAGCTGTCACTATTATTGGGGTCAGTAGCTGTCACTATTATTGGGGTCAGTAGCTGTCACTATTATTGTGGTCAGTAGCTGTCACTATTATTGTGGTCAGTAGCTGTCACTATTATTGGGGTCAGTAGCTGTCACTATTATTGGGGTCAGTAGCTGTCACTATTATTGGGGTCAGTAGCTGTCACTATCATTGGGGTCAGTAGCTGTCACTATTATTGGGGTCAGTAGCTGTCACTATCATTGGGGTCAGTAGCTGACACTATTATTGGGGTCAGTAGCTGTCACTATTATTGGGGTCAGTAGCTGTCACTATTATTGGGGCCAGTAGCTGTTACTATTATTGGGGTCAGTAGCTGTCAATATTATTGGGGTCAGTAGCTGTCACTATTTTTGGAGTCAGTACTTGTCACTATTATTGGGGTCAGTAGCTGTCACAATTATTGAGGTCAGTAGCTGTCACTATTATTGGGGTCAGTAGCTGTCACTATTATTGGGGGGTAGTAGCTGTCACTATTATTGGGGTCAGTAGCTGTCACTGTTATTAGGGTCAGTAGCAGTCACTATTATTGGGGGTAGTAGCTGTCACTATTATTGGGGTCAGTAGCTGTCACTATTATTGGGGTCAGTAGCTGTCACTATTATTGGGGTCAGTAGCTGTCACTATTATTGGGGGTAGTAGCTGTCACTATTATTGGGGTCAGTAGGTGTCACTATTATTGGGGTCAGTAGCTGTCACTATTATTGGGGTCAGTAGCTGTCACTATTATTAGGCTCAGTAGCTGTCACTATTATTGGGGTCAGTAGCTGTCACTGTTATTGGGGTCAGTAGCTGTCACTATAGTTGAGGCAGTAGCTGTCACTATTCTTGAGGTCAGTAGCTGTCACTATTATTGGGGTCAGTAGCTGTCACTATTATTGAGGTCAGTAGTTGTCACTATTATTGGGGTTAGTAGGTGTCACTATTATTGGGGTCAGTAGCTGTCACTATTATTGGGGTCAGTAGCTGTCACTATTATTGGGGTCAGTAGCTGTCACTATTATTGTGGTCTGTAGCTGTCACTATTATTGTGGTCAGTAGCTGTCACTATTATTGGGGTCAGTAGCTGTCACTATTATTGGGCTCAGTAGCTGTCACTATTATTGTTGTCAGTAGCTGTCACTATTATTGGGGTCAGTAGCTGTCACTATTATTGGGGTCAGTATCTGTCACTATTATTGGGTCAGTAGCTGTCACTATTATTGGAGTCAGTAGTTGTCACTATTATTGGGGTCAGTAGCTGTCACAATTATTGGGGTCAGTAGGTGTCACTATTATTGGGGGTAGTAGCTGTCACTATTATTGGGGTCAGTAGCTGTCACTATTATTGGGGTCAGTAGCTGTCACTATTATTGGGGTCAGTAGCTGTCACTATTATTGGGGTCAGTAGCTGTCACTATTATTGGGGTGAGTAGCTGTCACTATTATTGGGGTCAGTAGCTGTCACAATTATTGGGGTCAGTAGCTGTCACTATTATTGGGGTCAGTAGCTGTCACTATTATTGGGGTCAGTAGCTGTCACTATTATTGGGGTCAGTAGATGTCACTATTATTGGGGTAGTAGCTGTCACTATTATTGGGGTCAGTAGTTGTCACTATAATGGTGGCAGTAGCTGTTGCCTCTAGAGGCTCTGGCTGTCACTGCATGGTGGGCTGTGGTTGTCACTTATCAGACCCTCCAATCTACCTACCAACTCTCATCCATTGAATTGGTTGCTATGGTTACTTCTGGGAAGATGTGGAGTCGAAAATTTAGCAGGTAACATTGTCCATAGCAACCAATCAGATCACTTCTTTCAATTTCAAACCTGTCTTAGAAAAATAAAACCCGGAATCTGATTGGTTGCTATGGAGAACTCCTCCATGTCTTTTCTATACTAATATTTCTCTGTAAAGCAGGGGCCCTGTAGGTAAGGGGGGGGGGGGGACACTGTCACATTAACTCCTTCCCGCAAAATGATGTGTCTGGTACGTCGGTATTGCAAGTAACTTACTGCAGTCCTATGTACCAAGCATGTCAGGACTTTAAGCTGTCGCTCTGTAAAGCGACACAGTGACAGAACCGGCAACTCAGCTCTAAGGCAGAGTTGCCGGGCAGGAGATGCTGGCATGGGATCAATCAGAATGGTCCGGTGCCGGCGAGCGCTGTGATTGGCCAGTCTGTACTGACTAGCCAAACAAAACGCAGACGTATTGTTTTCCCAGCATCTCCTGCTCTGTGAGGGCTCAACTGTGTCCTGGAGCCTGACAGAGCCAGATGCTGTGTAGATAGATAAAAATGTACATAAAGCCGGCGATCAGTCCCCTCACCAGCTGATAAAACACTACAACCACCATCATCTGGTGATCAGTGTCATCAGACCTGTCCTCAGTCCTGTCACCGCCTCTCATCAGACCTGTCATCGCCTCTCATCAGACCTGTCATCGCATGTCATCAGACCTGTCATCGCCTCTCATCAGACCTGTCATCAGATCTGTCATCGCCTGTCATCAGACCTGTCATCGCCTGTCATCAGAACTGTCATCGCCTGTCATCAGACCTGTCATCAGAGCTGTCATTGCCTGTCATCAGACCTGTCATCAGAGCTGTCATCGCCTGTCATCAGACCTGTCATCGCCTCTCATCAGACCTGTCATCAGACCTGTCATCAGACCTGTCATCGCCTGTCATCACCTGTCATCAGACCTGTCATCGCCTGTCATCAGACCTGTCATCAGAGCTGTCATCGCCTGTCATCAGACCTGTCATCGCCTCTCATCAGACCTGTCATCAGACCTGTCATCAGACCCGTCATCGCCTGTCATCACCTGTCATCAGACCTGTCATCGCCTGTCATCAGACCTGTCATCAGAGCTGTCATCGCCTGTCATCAGACCTGTCATCACTTGTCATCTCCAGTTAGAAATATAAAATATGGCCCAAAGGCTTTACACCACTGATGTGACAAACCAAATGTTATTCTCAGATACAGACTCAGCAGGTGAAGGTGAAGCAGTTTGTGATTTCATGTGAATCTAGAGAAACTGACTCTGAACCCCCCGTCAGCGCGGAAGAGTCGCAGGTCCTGCTATGCCCGGATTATCACGGGTAGCTGCAGATAATTATAGCCCCCCAAGTGCCTGATTTTACAGCCTCCTCAGGGATCAATTTGATGCCACAGGGTTCGAGGCCATTGATTTTTTTTCCATTTTTTTTTCTGACTCCCTAATAAATTTGATGGTTGAGCAGACGAATATCTATGCTACTCAGTTACCCCCTACTATGCCAGAGGCCAAAATTGTATTCCAACAAATGCAGCATGGCTGTATACATTCTGGGGCATGTGTTTAAGTTTTGGCATTATAAAAAGCCCCCTATTAGAGATGACTGGTCCTCTGATAGATTATATAGCCCCCCCCCCTCTCCACCGCACAATAATGAGCAGGACACGCTTTGAGGCGATAATTAAATTCCTGCATTTTAGTGATAACAGTCGCTGCCCATCCCCAGATGCCCCAAATTTTGACCGTTTTTTTTAAAATAAGGCCAATAATTGACCATTATTGTCGAACCATTTCCCAAAATGATATCCCTATACAGAATATTGCGGTGGATGAATCCCTTGTTTGCTTTGGGGGAAGACTCAGGTTTAGGCAGCACCTTCTAAACAAAAGGGCCCGGTACGTTATTAAATTATATAAAATCTGTGGGAGTGCCCCCGGGTATACCCATCGCTTCAGGGTGTATGAGGGAAAGTACTCTAAAATTGATCCCCTGAATGCCCCCCCCCCCCCTTCCTAGGAGTCAGCGGGAAGATTTGTGTGGGACCTTGTGCATCTGCTGTTTGGCAAAGTGTACCATTTATATATAGATAATTTCTACAATAGTGTCCCGATGGTTTAAAGTCCCTGCGTCCCGATCCACATTGACCTGCGGCACAATCCGGGAAAACCATAAAGGTCTCCGCAAAACTCTGCAAACCTCAGATTGTGTCTCCAGTGTTTTCAAATTTACGACACTGCTTTTTTTAATTCTTCATCCACCCCTCAGTCTTCCATATTGGCCATAACATTTTTTTTTTTCACTGACAAGCCCTTTAGCTCATTGTAATATTAGTAAAAACCCAAAATAAACAAAATATTCTCCCAATACCAAATACACTATGCCCTATAGGCAGCTGGAATAGTAATGGAGGGAGTGACCCCCTCACCCGGGTTGTAAAGCTGGGTGAGAGGATAAAATGCAGAGTAGATCTGTTACCTCAGCAAAAAAAATAGTTCATATGTTTTTAATGTATTTTCTGGGCTGCATTTTATGGAATGGTGGGTGGGTTGGCAGTGGGACCTGCCATTCCACCTCCCTCCAGTGCGGGATTTTCAGGCTGCCAACTTCAAAACTAATAATTCTTACTATACCCCTAGATGAATACCATGAGAGGTGTCCATCACATAGTCACTATTCTCATTATACCGCTTGGTAATTTCCTTGAGGTGTGTAGCTTCAAAAATTGGGTTACTTCTGTGGGGTTTATAATATTTTGACACCTCAAATTGTCTGTAATCATGGCACAATGTGATAAATACCACCATAGTGGGCCTGAAATATTGCATAGTGCTCCTTATTTCCTGAGCCCAACCGTGTGCTTAAACACCAATTTACATCCACATATGGGGTGTTGCCGTACTCGGTAGAAATTGTTTACATAGTTTTGGCGTGATATTTCTCCTATTACACCTTAGGGAAAAAAATTGAGAAAATGAGATTTTTCATTTTTCATAGACCAAACAACTGTGGGGACAAGTTTACTAGAGCACTGGATTAATTCCTTTGCTTTATGGGTATAGATTCCAAAATGGCGGCCTAAATGCATTCCAACAAAATCTATGCTCCAAAAATCCAAATGGCGCTCCTTCCCTTCTGAGCGCTACCGTGGATCCAAACAGCAGTTTATTACCACATATGGAGTATTTCCGTCATCAGGAGAAATTTCTTTACAAATGTTGGGGTGTTTTTCTCAGAAAGAAAGTAGATTTTCATTTTCACAGACTAATTCAAATAAAACTGTGAAGTTAAAACGCTACTTTTAAATTCATTGTGGGGTGTATTTTCAAAAATGGGGTCACATTTGGGCCCTTCAGCGCATGGCAAACGCGACACGGCACCGAAAACAATTCTAGCAAAATCTGCGCTCCATAGTTGTTTCCACTATTTTTGGCCCTCAGGGGCTTTGCAATTGCGACAGGCCGCCGCAAACCAATCCAGCAAACTCTGAATGCCAAATGGCACTCCTTCCCTTCTGAGCCCTGTCGTGGGTCCAAATAGCAGTTTATTACCACATATGGGGTATTGCAATAATCAGGAGAAATTGCTTTACAAATATTGGAGTTCTTTTTCTCCTTTATTCCTTCCAAAAATTAGAAAATGCAAAGTTTTTTTCGAAAAAAAGATTTCAATTTTCACAGACTAATTAAATTACATTTAGCAAAAAAACTGTGGGGTCAAAATGCTACCTTTACCCCTAGAAAAATTCCTTGAGGGGTAGAGGTTCCAGAATGGGGTAAATTTTGGGGGGTTTCCACTGTTTTGGCACCTGAAAAATGTTTTGTTGCCTAAAATATATTTTAAGAAAAAGGATGCACCAAAATCCACTAATTGCTCCTTTGATCCTGAGGCCTCTGCCATTAGCACACTAGAGCCAAATGCTTTACAAATTAATTTTGACAAAAAAAAAGACAGAAAAAGACAGAAAAAAGATGCAAACATAAAGTAGACATATGGGGGATGTGAACTAGTAACTATTTTGTGTGGTATAATTATCTGTCTTACAAGTAGATACATTTATATTTTATAGAAAAATCATAATTTTTGTAAATTTTCTCACAATTTTGGTGTTTTTCACAAATAAATACTGAATTTATCGACCAAACTTTTCCACTAATATAAAGTACAACATGTCCCAAGAAAACAATCTCAGAATCGCTTAGATAGGTAAAACCTTTCCCAAGTTATTACCCCATAAAGGGACACATGTCAGATCTGGAAAAAAATCGACTATGTTTTCATGGCCAAAACAGGCTGCGTCGTGAAGGGGTTAAAGCCTCTTACTTCTGTGTATTAGATGACATGTAAGGGCCGGAGGTAATTTATTTTATGGCTAACAATTACTGATGGATTGGTAGAGCGACATAAGGCGGGTGATCGATGATGAGATATTGCAGAGCAAGGAGCCCATATACTGTTCTTGAATGTGGCCCCTGGCTGTCTACAGCGAGTACATGGAGTACATTGGGGCCGGTCACATGACTAAGAGTCGTGTCGTCATGAAGGAAGACTGTGCATCTAGACTTCCGGTCCCCCGGCAGAGCCGTAAAAATCTATTAATATCTCATAATCAGCGCGACGAGGGACCGGAATGTATATTAGCGAGTGATCTCACGTACTGCAGGGACTACACTGCGAATACTTTTTGGTCCCCACGTAACCCCTTTAATCCTTGTGGGGGCCCGTCTGCTGTAATGTTAAATTAGAGAACAGTATCACTACAGCTCATAACCAATATATTAGTGGAGTGTGTGCTGATTCCTATTAAATGAGGGCGTTTCTGGTTGTTTTAGGGTGTTCCCAGGTGGAACGGGGTGGTGCTAAAATATCCTGCAATTTGGGATTCAAATTTTTGTAAGGCCCCATGCACACGACCATAAAATTTGTCCGTAATTACAGACCTATTCATTTCTATTGACCACGGACACATTCCCATATATTTACAGGAAGGTGTCCGGGCCGTAGAAAGCCGCCGCATAAGACATCTCCTATCTTTTCCTTTTTATGGACCGATCTCCCATACTTTGTATAGGAGCATGGGCTGAAAATGCGGGTGCCTGCCTGCAGCTGAGCCTGCCTGCAATTACAGACACAGCCGTGTGAATGAGGTCTTAATATGTGTCCAAATACACCAGTAACTTCTAACATGTAAGGGTATGTTCACACGGCCTATTTACGGACGTAAATTGGGCGTTTTTGCCCCGAATTACGTCTGAAAATAGCGCCTCAATAGCGCTGACAAACATCTGCCCATTGAAAGCAATGGGCAGAAGTTTGTCTGTTCACACGAGGCGTATATTTACGCGCCGCTGTCAAATGACGGCGCGTAAATAGACGCCCGCGTCAAAGAAGTGACATGTCACTTCTTTGGCCGTAATTGGAGCCGTTATTCATTGACTCCAATGAATAGCAGCGCTAATTACGGCCGTAATGGACGCGGCGTTCAAGCGCCTGCACATGCCGGTACGGCTGAAATTACGGGGATGTTTTCAGGCTGAAACATCCCCGTAATTTCAGCCGTAAGGGACGCCCTCGTGTGAACATACCCTTAAGCTCTGTGGTGAACGTCCAGCCTATAGACTGGGAAAATCTCCAGAGATATAAAACACGTACGTGGTGTGAACAGGGTCTTGAAGACAAACTATGCAGGGCCTGGAATTCTCATTTGGTGTTCTTTGAATCCCTGTGTCATGCTCCGCCCCCTCAGGTCCTGGGCTCGGAATAACACAGTGTATCGGTTTTGTCTGGAATGTTCCTTTAACAAATTTCTGCAATTTACACTTTGCCCAACCTCCCGGCCTATCCCATGAAAGTCTGACATTGATGACCCAGCATGGGCCCCATATATTCACTGGGCACGTATAGGATCGTGGCAGAAAGCTCCCTGGTCAATTATTATTTATTCTCAATATATTCCCATTATAATTATTTTAAGAGTCAAATATGAAACGACTGTCCCCTAATAAGCATCTTGGAGGGGAGATAAGCGGCCACTAAACACTTCTAGTGAAGGTTAAAATCATACCCATACGCCCCTTATCAGCCCCCGCAGTCGCCGTACACAGTACATAGTAAAAAACGGACGTCACAATTCCCTGGTTGGATAAATAGTGTGGTATCCGAACAGAACCGCAAATGTGAACAGAGCCGCAAATGTGAACAGAACCGCAAATGTGAACAGAGCCGCAAATGTGACCAGAACCGCAAATGTGACCAGAGCCGCAAATGTGACCAGAGCCGCAAATGTGACCAGAGCCGCAAATGTGACCAGAACCGCAAATGTGACCAGAGCCGCAAATGTGACCAGAGCCGCAAATGTGACCAGAACCGCAAATGTGACCAGAGCCGCAAATGTGGCCAGAGCCGCAAATGTGACCAGAGCCGCAAATGTGACCAGAGCCGCAAATGTGACCAGAGCCGCAAATGTGACCAGAACCGCAAATGTGACCAGAGCCGCAAATGTGACCAGAGCCGCAAATGTGACCAGAGCCGCAAATGTGACCAGAGCCGCAAATGTGACCAGAGCCGCAAATGTGACCAGAGCCGCAAATGTGAACAGAGCCGCAAATGTGACCAGAACCGCAAATGTGACCAGAGCCGCAAATGTGAACAGAGCCGCAAATGTGACCAGAGCCGCAAATGTGAACAGAGCCGCAAATGTGACCAGAGCCGCAAATGTGACCAGAGCCTCAAATGTGACCAGAGCCGCAAATGTGACCAGAGCCGCAAATGTGAACAGAGCCGCAAATGTGACCAGAGCCGCAAATGTGAACAGAACCGCAAATGCGACCAGAGCCGCAAATGTGAACAGAACCGCAAATGTGAACAGAACCGCAAATGTGAACAGAACCGCAAATGTGACCAGAGCCGCAAATGTGACCAGAGCCGCAAATGTGACCAGAGCCGCAAATATGACCAGAGCCGCAAATGTGAACAGAGCCGCAAATGTGACCAGAGCCGCAAATGTGACCAGAGCCTCAAATGTGACCAGAGCCGCAAATGTGACCAGAGCCGCAAATGTGAACAGAGCCGCAAATGTGACCAGAGCCGCAAATGTGACCAGAGCCGCAAATGTGAACAGAGCCGCAAATGTGACCAGAGCCGCAAATGTGAACAGAACCGCAAATGCGACCAGAGCCGCAAATGTGAACAGAACCGCAAATGTGAACAGAACCGCAAATGTGAACAGAACCGCAAATGTGACCAGAGCCGCAAATGTGACCAGAGCCGCAAATGTGACCAGAGCCGCAAATGTGACCAGAGCCGCAAATGTGACCAGAACCGCAAATGTGACCAGAGCCGCAAATGTGAACAGAACCGCAAATCTGACCAGAGCCGCAAATGTGACCAGAGCTGCAAATGTGACCAGAACCGCAAATGTGAACAGAGCCGCAAATGTGACCAGAGCCGCAAATGTGAGCAGAGCCGCATATGTGAACAGAGCCGCAAATGTGACCAGAGCCGCAAATGTGAACAGAACCGCAAATGTGACCAGAGCCGCAAATGTGACCAGAGCCGCAAATGTGAACAGAGCCGCAAATGTGACCAGAGCCGCAAATGTGACCAGAGCCGCAAATGTGACCAGAGCCGCAAATGTGACCAGAGCCGCAAATGTGAACAGAACCGCAAATGTGACCAGAGCCGCAAATGTGACCAGAGCCGCAAATGTGAACAGAGCCGCAAATGTGACCAGAGCCGCAAATGTGACCAGGGCCGCAAATGTGACCAGAGCCGCAAATGTGAACAGAGCCGTAAATGTGACCAGAGCCGCAAATGTGACCAGAGCCGCAAATGTGACCAGAGCCGCAAATGTGACCAGAGCCGCAAATGTGACCAGAGCCGCAAATGTGACCAGAGCCGCAAATGTGAACAGAACCGCAAATGTGACCAGAACCGCAAATGTGACCAGAGCCGCAAATGTGAACAGAGCCGCAAATGTGAAAAGAGCCGCAAATGTGACCAGAGCCGCAAATGTGAAAAGAGCCGCAAATGTGACCAGAGCCGCAAATGTGACCAGAGCCGCAAATGTGACCAGAGCCGCAAATGTGACCAGAGCCGCAAATGTTTAGCGGTGATTTCCTCCCCAGTTAACCACCTCTTTTCCTCTGTATGCATAAGATCCCCTGCGCTACCAATGCCTACCCTCCCCCATGAGGCAATTCCGTCCCCCTTGTCCATTCCCGGTAAAAACTCCGGATGACCGCTCAACGGCATATACTTCGATACCAGGTGGGGTAACCCAAACTGCTTACGTATCACTTTCCAAGCTAGAACTGTATCTCTCAATACAATGGAGGTTTTGAGACGGCACGGAAGAGAAGCGATTCTACAATGTAACAAAGCTTTCAGGTTCCAAGGTGAAGCATACTCCCCTTCCAGATCTAAATTGGAATAATTGCTTGTTTCATGAAGCCAATCTACTACATGCCGCATAAGACAGACCACGTTATAACCCCTGACATTCGGAAAGTTCACACCCCCTTCTTGTTTACCCATCATGAACGAACTTGGTGAGTGCTATGCGCGGCCTTTTTCCTGCCCATATAAATTTAGTGAATGAAGCCGTCAATTTCGAGACATCCACATGCTTCAATAAGAGAGGTAGCGTTTGACATCTTCCCAAGAGGGACAACGGCAATTGGCCCCATCTAGTGAGTTCCGCTTGTATTTTTTTTATTAATGGGGGATAATTTAAGCCATACAGAGTGTCTGGTACCCTCCCTATTTTGATACCCAGATAGGTAATGCAGTGTTCCACCGGTGATATCCCGCAACCCAAGGATTGCCAAAAGGTCTTTGGCAATGGCCTGCCCAACTCCAGCAGTTCGCTCTTAGCTATATTGACTTTGTATCCCGAGCATTGCCCAAATTCCTGCAAAAATTGAAAAACCTTCCCTAAATGCTCCTGAGGGTTTGACATAAAAAGTATGACATCATCAGCGAACAGGGCTAATTTCACTGCACAAGATCCCACTTGAATGCCTCTGAACATATCCGATTCCTCCAAGAATCTGGCCATAGGTTCCAATGCTAGATTGAATAGCAGGGGCGACAAGGGGCAACCCTGTCGTGTTCCTTTATGCAATTGGAAGGGATCTGATAGGAACCCCGAGGAGTGAACGCGTGCTTGCGGGCTATCGTAGACTCCCTTCAGGAAGACCCGGAAATCTCCCTGAATGTTCATTTTGTCTAGCACCGTCCCCAGCCATTCCCATTGTATGTTATCAAAGGCTTTCTCTGCGTCTAGCGCTAAAAGTGCCGGCCTGGTACCTGGCTGGGGATCGTGCCTGACTGTTTCTAGCACCGTCAATACCTTGCGTAAATTTGTCACTGCAGCCCTGCCCTTTACAAAGCCTACCTGAGATTTTCCCACCAGTATGGGTAGATACATAGCCAGTCGATTGGCCAAAATTTTTGTGAGCAATTTCTGATCTTGATCTATCAGCGAGATGGGGCGGTACGACCCCGGGTCAAGAGGATTCTTCCCCTTCTTGGGTAACACCTTTATATGCGCTACCTTGGCCTCTGCTGGTAAAGCTCCCGTTCCTAGTAAAGTATTATAGTATGCCACCAAGGTAGGGCTGATTTCTTCTCTCAGAGATTTGAAAAACTCCCCTGTGAATCCATCCGGACCCGGGGCCTTTCCGTTAGATAATGTTTTAATGGCGCTCCAAACTTCCTCTAGTGTAATCTCCGCGCTCAAATGACCATTCTGCTCCTGGGTGAGCCCTGGCAACTTCACCTTCTCCAAAAATTCCCTCCCTTTTTGGAGATCTATGGGTGTTTCTGAGTAAAGGGCTTGGTAATATTTACTTAATATGGTATTGATTTTTTTTTGGGTCCGAGGTAGGAGTTCCGTTTGATTCTTTAAGTGTTGTAATATGTGCCGGTGCATACCTCCCCTTTGCTAACCGCGCTAATAATTTGCCCGCCTTATTGCCGAAACGCATTAAATCAGCATCAAATTGGGACCGGTAAATACTCTCTCTTTTGTCTAACCATTGATCAAACTGTCGCTTGGCTTCCTTCCATTCCTCCCCCAATAGCATTGATGGCGAATGTAGGAATGCTGTGTACGCACGCCGTAATCTGTCGCTCGCTGCCTTGTATCCTTCGGTCGTCTTACGTTTAAGATTAGACATATACTGCATGATTTTCCCTCTTATTGGCTGTACGCCAATACAATGACGGTTCCGAGCGATGCGCTACATTATCCCCATCGAATTCCATCCACCACCCCTTAAGCTTCTGTGTAAAGCCCTCATCCTTTGCCAGAAAAGCGGGAAACCTCCAGATAAAATCCGTTCCTCTAGCTACTGTGTCAGCCAATGTAATGGTAACCGGAGCATGGTCCGAAATAACTAAATCTTCAATTGCCGCTTCACGTAAACGTTGCGCCATTGCGTCACTAACTAACAAATAATCAATACGCGACCATGACTGATGAACATGAGAGAAATGTGTATATTCCCGCGCATCTGGGTGTAAACTCCTCCACGCATCTATTAGGGCCGTGTGTCTTAAAAAGTCGGGCAAGATCTTATCTCTATTTCTCTGCGAACTAGTCCCTGCGCTCCTATCCTCCTTTGAAGACCTTACAGTGTTAAGGTCTCCCCCTAAAATCAAAAACCTAGTGCGATCCTGCTGGAGTTGGGTTTCCAAGTGACCAAAAAAACCAGTGTTAACCATATTTGGGCCATACACATTATGAATACTGATGGTTTCCCCTGCATGTTCCATCACTAGATGGACCCAACGGCCCTCGTCATCCCGCTCCTGGGACACCAGCGTAAACGCAAAGTTTTTATGTACCAGAATTATAACTCCCGCCTTACCCTCCCTTGCCGACGAGCCAAAAACCTGACCCACCCAGAACTTTTGCAAATACTTAAACTCCGGCTCGGTAAGGTGAGTTTCCTGCAATAGGGCCACATCAGGATGCAATCGTTTCATGTGCCTTAAAAGTTTGGTCCGTTTCTGTGGGGATCTCAGCCCTTTAACGTTCCAAGAAACTATTTTCATGTTATTGGACCGTGTTTAAGATGAGCTAAAGTGCCTAAAAGTCGTGTGGAGTCCAGGGAGTCAGATCCGTCTTTTCCCAAGAGCCATGTACAAACATTAACATTAACATCATAACCAAACCCTGGCTTGTAAGCCAGAACCAACAAGGCCAACCATCCCTTACATAACAAAATCATAAAATCACCTGCGGCAAGGGTTAGCAGTCCCTTAATACCCACTGGTGTATGTGACTTCACTTTTTTCTGTTATGCCAGAACGCGCCCCTCCCTCCCCCTCCCCCCCCAGCCTGCCTATATGGCTCCTTCCATGAGGAAGTAACACCTGCCCTTGCCCCCTCAGTACCTCTTTGTCGCCTGCGCACCCTTATGTACATTCCCTTATCATTACTTTTAACAGCCTAGAGTCCGTTAGGATTGCATCCTCACCTTTCCCTATGAACCTTGCTTCGCTTCAAGGTTTCCCTACCTCCGTGTCCCCTATCTCCTACCACAATTTCCCTCAGTCTGCCATTGTAACAGATAACACTAATCCCTTGCGTGGGGGAGGCATTGTATCACTCCCGTTCAATCCCGCCCACCAGGGACAATCTCAGATCCTGATCTAACTCCCTCACAAATATCTTGCAGTGAAAAAGCAGGGAAATATCAGAATGCATATACTTCAACCTTGATAACATTGTAGCATTGTAACAATAGGTCAACTATTGACCGATACATAGTGCTGTATAAGACCGCAAAATATCCCCCTCAATAACTTTCAGATTATCTGTAAACTTATCTGTATCTGGTCGGAATCTGCAATTGGTCTACAGCGTCCACAAAATCATCATCACAACAGCTTAAATAAAATGCGCCAAAAAGGACTTCGTCCGTCAATCAGGAGACATGGATCGGGTGCGGTCCCGTGTTCGCCTCTGCGGCTTCGGAGAGTCCCCTCTATTTCCGGCTCGACCCCCCCGGGATCTTCCAGGTGTGGGCATTAAGGCTTCTGCCCAGGTACGCTCCATATTTAGCCGGTTCCTTTTGTCTTCTCTTGACTTGCGCTGCGGACTATGTACTGGACTGTGACGCTCCTCTTGCTGTGATCTGTTCCCACAAAGCTCCGCAAGTGCGTCCTCCGCTTCCTGTGGAGTGGTGAAAACCTTGTTCCGCCCGTTCTCTTGAAACACCCGCAGGATGGCTGGGTACTGCAGGCTAAAGCGTATTCTCGCTTGGAACAGCGCGGTGCAGATCTTGCTGAAAGCCCTCCTTCGTTTTGCAACCTCCGCCGAGAAATCCTCAAATAGTAGTACTTTCATGCCCATTATTTCCAAAGGACGCGATCTGCTGCGGAAAGCTTTCATGAGTGCCACCTTGTCATTGTAATCCAACAGTTTGAAGATCACTTGTCTGGGACGATGTGAATTGTGGTCAGCTGTTGCTGGGAGGTTTCTGGGGTCCGGCCCCACTCTATGCGCCCTCTCCACCCGGCATGGACGTGAGAGACATAAGGCTTCCGGCAATGTCCTCTCACACACTCGTTGCAAATCAGCAGATATCACCGCTTCTTTCAGCCCCACCAGTCGCAGGTTGCTCCTCCTGGAGCGGTTTTCCAGATCCTCCACCTTGTCCCCCAACTGCGCAGTAACAGACAGCACCCCTTTGAGTTTGGATTGCAGGCGTTCATTTTCATCCTCCAGCAGCGTCATACGCTGTTCTAACTCATCAGCTCTGATAGTGACTTGTGCCAGCTCCGCATGCACGCGGTTTAGAGAATCTTGCACCTTTTTTTCCAGCGCCTTTTGCAGGTCTGGCGCTATCTGCTTGGCTACTTCACGGGCCAGGGTTACATAGTCAATGGCTACTGGAAGAGCGGACAGTACATGCTCTGCCGGGCTTGAAAGCTGGGACTGATGGTGCTGCAGCTCATCTTCCTGTGTGTATAGCAGGGTCACAGTGGCGGGAAGCGCCGCCATCTTACCTCCCTTTACCACGGCCGCGGCTGATTCCTCCATGGCTGGCTTCTGCGCGCTTCTGAGGAGGTACCTGTCCATACAGGCACCACCGATGATGTTGCCTTGTGCAAGGCTGGTGACTTCCCCGCTGATTATCGTCGCCGTAGCGACTATTGCGAGCTTACAGGCTGGACGGGAGCGGGAGCTCAGTCACTCGCGTCCTGCATCCCCAGCGCCGGAACCGGAAGTCGCGCCTCATATTTTAACACATTTCCAGGGTAAGAGCGAGAAAGACGTCCGGAACATAACGAGTGAGAGGATTTTACAGCAGATTACTGATGTCCACAAATGTCCTGCCTTCTCTTTATTTCCCCTCTAATGTCTTTGTTCCCAAAGTGTCAGCTGTGAGTAAAAATGTTCTGGATCAGCAGGACGAGGCGTTGTGTGTGTGATCTAGGGGGCGCTCAACACAAAGAATCAGAGGACATTTAAAGGGCCAGTACATGAGGAATGAAGTAAATCATCATTTTTATAAAAACAATGCAAAATGCACACAATTGGCCCCCAATATACAATAAAAAGAGGGGAAGCAGGATAAGAATGGATAATCTGAGCTGGTCCCGCACTTCCCATGTGCCCCATACCAGCTGATGACCTGGGGTGATGAAGAAAGGTGCAAAGTGTAAGGTCCTTATACCTGCAATGTGGAGATATAGATAAAGCTGCATAAACCAGTCCCAGCCACTGGGGGCAGCAATGTTTAAAGGACATCAGCATGGAGTGGAAAGGTATAGATGGGATTGTACGTGATTCACTGGCTCTGGTTGTACGATACAGTTATGGGGGACGTCCAGTATATATAACACAATCATAAAAATAACCATTTAAGGCATTGTGATTTATTAGAGGGGAGTCCCTCATTCAGGCTGTAAGCAGGGTAAACCAAACATAACATGCGAGGGAAGCTTTCTTATTGACTAATATAGAAATAAAGACCAGGACACCAAATTTAGTCTTTTGCTGGAGGGTGATCGGCCACAGCTTTTATTTTAACCTCTTAAACCAGAACCGCTTAGCGGTGAAACCCTTATATATTTTTCCACAGCTATCAGGCGTTATGCCAACTGCCAGACTGCCGACGGGCAAATCCACCCTCTTAGCCCCTACTCATACCAGCAAAGTCTCAAAGACCGCCATGAAGGAGCCCTTGTATGCCTACACAGGGTTCCGACCCCCACCCAGCAGAAAGAGTGCCTGTTCAACTCCGCATCCCGTGCACCCTGCCATACCATATGGGGGACAATCTCTGACCAGACGAGTATCATTTCGGAGAAAAAGGAGGAGAAGCGCTCCATATCAGAGC
The DNA here is from genome assembly GCF_050947455.1 of Rhinoderma darwinii. Classification (NCBI taxonomy): domain Eukaryota; kingdom Metazoa; phylum Chordata; class Amphibia; order Anura; family Rhinodermatidae; genus Rhinoderma; species Rhinoderma darwinii. The sequence continues at coordinate 1,199,138 of NW_027461831.1, forward strand.
GCATTATCGTCATCAATTCAACCATTCTAAGGAGACAGAGATCATTGCCCCCCGCGTGAATGACCAGTATCACTGGGCCATTAACACCTGAGGTTTACCACTTCTGGAAGGACTTGATACCATTTTAAACCACGTATTCCTCTCCAAGAAATATTGATGTCTCGAAAGCCCAACGCACGGCCACCAGGCCTACAATCAGCCCGCTGGGTGGCCCAGAATATATAAGAATGCTCTAGCATCCAAACTGTGGGCCTAACATGATCAAAAAGAAAAACACATTATGACAGTGTTCTACAATAACAAATCCGGACGTATGTATCTGGCAAAGCAAGAGGAAACACCCGCGATGATAAGGCAGTGGTGGAGAACTGTTCTAAACTGATAAATAGTGAGGGGAGTGCGATCCATATGTACTAGGAACTGGGAGTAATGGAAACGAATGAGTAAATACTCAGAAAGTAAACGCATGGCGCAGACAGCGCCCTGGGTGGCACGCAGGTGAATCCAAACACCGTGGCCAAATACGTCAGTCTTAGATCTTCGTACCCGTAAGTTCCCGTACCCGTAATCGAGCAGCCTCAGCGGTTATGATAACATCCGTGTGCTGTAAGCCACCCTGCTTTTTTTTTGAAGGAGGTAATAATTCACTGATTCTAAAGGCTTAAAGAAGGCAAGGCTGAAACTGAGGGCCAGTAAAGTCTCGTATGGAGATGAGCACATTTTTGGACTTGCCATTACAAAACGGCAAAGCAAGGGATAGGAAATTGGCCGTCGTGATTCCTGACGAATATGACACTTTTTCCAGTCTGGGTAATTAAAAAGCATTTGGTGACACCCCCCCCCCCCCCCAACCCAGTGACTTAAAATAAAAAGCAATACCAGATAAACGTTTTTGTGCGGCTGTGCCAGATATGTTTAAAGCCCTCAAGGATAGAACATATTCAATTGTTACCTCTAAACATAACATATCCGAAGAAGAAATATTGCGACCTTTCACGACCTGTAATCACTCCAACCACGCCTTAGCGTTTCTCTGCCACGTAGCAGGCGCTACTGATGAACTGACGAGAGACATCAGTTGAGGTCCACCAACTCCCATAAATGATTTGGGCATGAGATGCGGACCCTCTCCGTATTGGGCAGCAAAGCCTGGAATTCGTGCCAGCGAAAACGTGAGAGAGAAAAAGCAACAACATTATTAAGACCAGGAACATGTTTTGATCTAAAATAAATGTTATGTTGTAGACAGCGCAAAACTAAATCACGTAATAAAGATATAACAGATAGTGAAGAACAAGACAGACTGTTAATACCGGCAACCACACTGGCGTTGTCGGACCAGAAACAAATATGTCGATTTTTGAACATTGGTCCCCAGATTTCGACTGCCACAATGATTGGAAAAAGTTCCAACAAAGTAAGATTCCGGCAAAGGCCAGCGGCATGCCACGCTGCAGGCCAGGATGATACACCAAGCTGGGCAAACAACTGCTCCAAAACCGCAGGAGCCCGATGTATCTGTGTATAATGATAATTCTGCATTGTTGCCTTCTCCTGACCTGAAACATGTATGTTTGGAAAGATATACTTGGAAAGTATATAGTATATATACTTGGATATAAAGATATAGTTGGAAAGAAAACTACCCCATATGGTAAGGTCCGCTTTTAAGGGTTTGGTGAGACGAATCCGATGCCCAGCTAATTTAACTCCTCGAGTAGCCAATGATAAGCGGACAAAATCCTTCCCATTGGAATGACACGGCAAGCAAAGACCAAAAGACCCAGTAGTGACTTTTACTACTCCACAAAATCCTTCAATCAAGGTAAAAAGTTTCTTAATCTTTCTTCAGGTAACCTGAAAACCATTTCTATGGTGTCAATTTCAATGCCGAGGAAGGACAACCTTGTTATTGGACCTTCGGTTTCTTCTGCAGAAAGAGGGACGCCAAAACGAGATATGAAGAATTGAAATGTTTTTAGCATGTGATGGCCGGTATCCTCATCTGCTGGGGCGACAAATAAGAAATCGTCTGAATAATGAATTGCTGACCGTGAACCAGTCTCATATCTTACCACCCATTACAGAAATGAGCTAAACATCTCGAAATAGTGACATGATATTGTCAAAAATATTTTAATTATCTTTATATGTGTGAACATATATTGCTTTTGTGAAGGTGATTAGAATATGTTTAAAAAGATAACATTTTACATGGACTCCATCTTGTATGGTAGGCATCCATTTTGGATCATTGGAATCTATCTTTTGGCCTGAAGGAGCCATCTTGAGGTTAATAAGTAAAAAGTAAATATCAGCAGATGTCCTGAAGCAATTCTATGTTGTGTTCTTGAATTGAATGTTTTATTACTCTTTTAAGGAGCAGATCAAATAGCCTTGGCCGAATGGACAATGACTGTTTACCATCTCTCAGCCTTGGAAGAAGCCCTCTGTTTAATTAATTTAAACTTATCTGCAGTCTCCATTCTCTAGTGAGATAGGAAGTAGAGACAAATTAACTTGTGTATCTGAAATGTGTGTCCTTCCCATGGGACAAGGTTCAGGCCACCTGGGGCTTGGAGGGTGAAGTATTATTATAATGCATTGAAATAATTCTTATTGGCTGAATCAGAGTCATTATCATATTGTAGATGATTGGCTGAAACCAAAGCCTACACCTTTCCTGTCATTATACCATATGTGGAGTTTTGGGATATTACCATATATAGAATGTTTATGTTTGCAAGTATGAGGTCACCACCTACTCTCATTTTCCTATAAATAAAGATGGATCCGCCCCCTAGGGCAGAGATCATTTGAACACTGAAGCTGCGTGTCATGGTCTCTCCGGCCGGCCTCTCTCAGATCCACCATTGAGAGAGCATTCATTAATTTGGAGCTCATAGACAAATGCAGATAATGTCCAACGTTAATGGACATACTAAATTCTGCAGCGACAATATGGAACAGCCCATGGGCAACAAAGTATCAAAATAATAGTGATCCTCAAAGAAACAGCCTAATAGGTGATATCAATCTGGGTGTACTGGCAGCAAGCGAAAAGCTGATTCTATATCTGATTTCAGCATCAGGGCACCGCGGCCCGCCTCCCTGACCAGCGCAACTGCACGATCAAAGGAAACGTAAGAGACCGAGGAATCCTCCAACGAAATCCCATAGTTTACCGAAAGACCTTTAGGAAATGAAAGATGGTGTATAAGGCGGAACTTACCGACTTCCTTCTTTGGGACCACTCCCAACGGAGAAACCCGGAGGTTAGGGAAGAAAGGACCCTCGATTCTAGCTAAAGATACTTCTTTTGCCAACTTCTCCCTTAAGACCTCCGAGTGCTCCCTAACCGATTTCAAGTTGTCCACAAATAAAGAATGGCTGCTTAGGTTAAACGGGACAAAGAAACCAAACGTGAAACCAAAACGTAACTGTGCTGCCGCTGCTCTGTCAGGATACTTATCTAGCCAAGGCCCCATCGTGGTTTCGCTCACTGGGGTCCTTTCCGTCACATTGAGCATTTTGCTTTGAAGGTGCCTCATGTGTTGGGCGGGAACCGAGAGATGCTGTGTGTGGACCTCCACATGCGGAGCACCAATGCTTATATTTGCATAATCCTGCAAATTTACAATGGCCTTCATTGAATAACCAGCATGCACCAGACCTGTGGACGGCCACTGACCCTTGAGGAAAAGGAGCTGATGAGCCAGATGCCATTAATGGAAAGGGGTGTGTTTTTTGGGTCATCATAAGACGCAACCATACGTCAGTGGATTTAACACCCCAACCAAAATTTGGTTATAACGCTAGACGACGTCTGAATTCTCCGTCGTAGCGCCACCATGTGGAACCGCCATGTGACTTATAAGCACAATAAATGCTATCCATGTAAATGAAAAGTTCCGAACAGCGTTCAGGGTGGTGCTGACCCATGACACAACCCATAACGGAAAAGGCCGGTATCCAATTATTCATGGTTTTGGCTACCCTGGGTTTTCGATTCCTATGGTTTGCTATCAAGAACCCTTCTTTCCTTATCAATGGTGTGTTGGTCCACTGATACCGGGGACCATGTATTAACCCCTTAAGGACACAGCCTGTTTTCGCCTAATGGACCAGGCCATTTTTTCAAAACTAACATGTGTGACTTGATGTGGTAATAACTTCGGAATGCTTTCACCTATCCAAGCGATTCTGAGAATGTTTTCTCGCGACACATTGGACTTTAAATTAGTGGTAAAATTTGGTCGATACATTCCGCGTTTATTTGTAAAAAACACCAAAATTTTGAGAAAATGTGTAAAAATTAGCATTTTTCGAAATTTAAATGTATCTGCTTGTAAGACAGATAGCAACACCACACAAAATAGTTACTAGTTAACTTCCCCCATATGTCTACATTAGATTGGCATCGTATTTTGAAGATCCTTTTATTTTTCTAGGACGTTACAAGGCTTAGAACTTTAGCAGCAATTCCTCACAATTTCAAGAAAATTTCAAAAGGCTATTTTTTTAGGGACCAGTTCAGTTCTAAAGTGACTTTGAGGTGCCCATATATCAGAAAACCCCATAAAACTCCCCATTTTCAAAACCTAAACCCTCAAAGTATTAAAAATAGCTTTTAGAAAGTTTCTAAACCCTTTAGGGGCTTCACAGGAATTACAGCAAAGTGGAGGTGAAATTTACAAATGTAATTTTTTTTGCAGAAAATCAGTTTGAATCCATATTTTTCTGTAACACAGAAATTTTTACCAGAGAAACGCAACTGAATATTTATTGCCCAGATTCTGAAGTTGTTGGACTGAAGCACAGGCCTCAGAAGCAAAGGAGGACTTAGTCGATTTTGGGGCCTTCATTTTCTTAGAATATATTTTAGGCACCATGTCAGGTTTGAAGAGGTCTTCTGGTGCCAAAACAGTAGAAACCCCCCAAAAGTGACCCCATTTTGGAAACTACCGAAGGGAATGAGCGCCATTTGACTTTTGGAGTTCAAATTTAGCTGGAATGGTTTGCAGAGGCTATGTCGCATTTGCAAAGCCCCTGAGGGGAGAAAACAGTGGAAACCCCCAAAAGTGACTTCATTTAGGAAACTACACCCCTCAAGGAACTTAACTAAGGGTATAGTTAGCATTTTGACCCCACAGGTTTTTTGCAGAAATTTTTGGAAGTAGGCTGTGAAAATGAAAATCTACATTTTTTTCCGATTAAATTTAGCTAAACCTAATTTTTTTTCATTTCCACAAGGATTAAAGGAGAAAAGGCACCCCAACATTTATAAAGAAAATCCTCTTGAGCACAGCAATACCCCATATGTGGTTATAAACTACTATTTGGACACACGGCAGGGATTAGAAGGGAAGGAGCTCTATTTGGCATTCAGATTTTGCTGGATTGGTTTGCGGCACCCTGTCGCATTTGCAAAGCCCCTGAGGGCCCAAAACAGTGGAAACACCCCAAAAGTGACCCAATTTAGAAAACGACACCGCTCAAGGTACTCATCGAAGGGTATAATTAGCATTTTGACTCACAGGTTTTTTGTCTGAATTTATTTGAATTAGGCCGTATTTACTGGTATTTCAATATATAATGTGGGGGCATGTGTATGATGTGAAGAGCAAATCAGTATAATAAAAGGTACATAAATAATACAATTAATAATTCATAGATGTGTAGTAAGCCTTGTAGCAATCCTTTATGCACAGACCCGTATTTTCGGGGCAGGTGTCGCACTGATAAGTGGTGACCCTTCTTATGCCACTTTTGCTACACACTCTGCACCTCTTTTGGGATCTCCCCTTCTTTGCAGTTTGGGGAACGATGCCGGTAAAGTGTTGCCCTGGTACAATACGGGCGCCCTCACTTTCAGCAGATGTGTTTGGGCCCTCCCCAACCTAGTTTTCAAACACAAGCACCTTGATAATCTCCTCCTGAAAATTAAGGAATGACTCTGTCCGGCCTGCACATTTGCATAGCACGTAAGTGTGATACAATGCCATCTGTACCAATGGCACGGCCACCTTTTTGTACCACACCCTTGTCTTCCGCATTGCACTATACGGCTTCAGCACTTGATCTGAGAGATCAACCCCTCCCAAGTACTTATTATATATAGCCCACGATGCAATCTGGATTGTGGGTCACCGTGGTGGCACCTCGTACAGGGACAGGGGTGCTGCCGTTTCCATGTATTGTGGTCAAGAGAAGGACATCCCACTTGTCCTTATACTTGACGAACAACATGTTCTCGCTGCATAATGCACCCCTTTTGACACGTTGCGCAATCAGAGTTTTAGAGAGGCCTCTCTGGTTTCTGCGCACCGTGCCGCAGGCTGCAGTATTTCTGGTGGAGAGGCATTTAAATAGTGGGATGCTGATGTAGAAGTTATCCACGTAATGTTGGAGCTCCAAGAGGGGGGGGGGGGGATTCTGGGGGTTCAATCCTGAAGTCCTTCCCTTCATAAACCCAAAACCTGAGCTGCTCTAGCTCAGTTTGTACATTTTTATCCCATACCTTGCCCTCTTACTGGGTAGGTATTGGCGGAATTTTAGCCTGCCCATAAAATGTACTAGGGACCAATATTTTTCAGGTAATCCAGGATCTGTCAGCATGCATCTGATCATTTCCGTCAGAGTTCTGTTCTTCATTTCTGCTGCCCCCATTTGTCCCTATAAATCTGCCATTCCAATTATCTGCACGTGGATCAGAGATTGTGGTTTTGACCTTTTGTTTAGTCCCTTTTGGAAATGGTTTCTGCTGTTCTGCTTTCCATATTGTACAGTCCTTCTTTAGGTGTCCCTGTTTGTTGCACCTGAAACATTCTCTTCTTTCCTTATTTTGATATTTTGTCTCTGTAGCTTTAACCCCTTCCTGCCACAGCCAGTTTTGGATCAAATGACAGAGCCTCATTTTTAAAAACTGACGTGTCACTTTATGTGGTAACAACTCCGGAATGCTTTTACCTATCCAAGCGATTCTGAGATTGTTTTCTTGTGACATATTGTACTTTATGTTAGTGAAAAAATTAAATGTTTTTGTGAAAAACACAAACATTTAGAGAAAAATTGCAAAAATTGTCATTTTTCTAAAGTCAAATGTATCTGCTGGTAAGACAGATAGTAATACCACACAAAATAGTCATTAGTCAACATTTCCCATATTTCCCCTGACGAAGCATTTGCGAAACGCGCGTTTGGTTCAGCAGTGGACCCCCGGTCTTTGATGTCCCGGATATTCCCGTACTCTGCAGGTGTATGTATATTGCTGTTCATATGTCATTATCTTGATTGTATTCACATTTATTTTTTGGTATATGCCTGTCTGTGCAAAAGTTTTATACTTATTGCCTGCTTGAAAACTACTTAGACACTTTAGCATTTTTGGGGGATCATTTTTCCGGATTACTATTTCGTTGTCCTGCTGCGCTAGTGTTCTGATTCCATCTTTGATTTTGCGAGGGTTACGCTATTTTAATATGTTCTATGTTGTCTGCTTGCATTTGTCTATTTGAGTTTAATAAAGGATTTTTTGTATTTCTTCAATTATTTGGTCGTGACTGTTCTTTTCTTTTTTGGTCTAAGTTATTAGTCACTAGGACCACTGATATATTTGGGTTTATTGCTCAGTTGGCTAAACATTTCCCATATGTCTACTTTATGTTTGCATCATTTTTTAAACATCCCTTTATTTTTCTGGGACATTACAAGGCTTATAAATTTAGCAGCAATTTCTCACATTTTCAAGAATATGTCAAAAGCCTATTTTTTTAGGGAACAGAACGGATCTGAAGTGGCTTTAACCCCTTAAGGACGCAGCCTAGTTTTGGCCTTAAGGCTCAGAGCCCATTTTTCAAATCTGACATATTTCACTTTATGTGGTAATAACGTCGGAATGCTTAAACCTACCCAAGCGATTCTGAGATTGTTTTCTCGTGACACATTGGGCTTCATGTTCGTGGTAAAATTTGGTCGATATATTCAGTGTTTATTGGTGAAAAATTGCAAAATTTAGAGAAAATTTTGAAAAATTGCATTTTTCAGAATTTAAATGCATCTGCTTGTAAAACAGACGGTTATACCACCCAAAATAGTTACTAGTTCACATTTCCCATATGTCTACTTTAGATTGGCATCGTTTTTTGAACATTCTTTTATTTTTCTTGGACGTTACAAGGCTTAGAACATAAACCGCAATTTCTCATATTTTTAAGAAAATTTCAAAAGCCTTTTTTTTAAGGTACCTCTTGAGTTCTGAAGTGGCTTTGTGGGGCCTATGTATTAGAAACCCTGATAAAACACCCCATTTTAAAAACTAGACCCCTCAAAGTATTCCAAACAGCAGTTAGAAAGTTTTTTAACCCTTCAGGCATTTCACAGGAATTAAAGCAAAGTGGAGGTGAAATTTGCAAATTTAATTTTTCTTGCTGAATTTAAATTTTATTCATTTTTTTTTCTGTAACAAAGAAGGTTTTACCAGAGAAACACTACTAAATATGTATTGTCCAGATTCTGCAGTTTTTAGAAATGTCCCACATGTGGCCCTACTGCGCTCGTGGACTAAAACACAAGCCCTAGAAGCAAAGAAGCACCTAGTGCATTTTGAGTCCTCTTTTTTATTAGAATATATTTTAGGCAGCATGCCAGGTTTGAAGAGGTGTTGAGGTGTCAAAACAGTAGGAATCCCCCAATAGTGACCCCATTTTGGAAACTACACCCCTCAAGGAATTCATTTAGGGTTGTTGTTCCCATTTTGACCGCACAGTTTTTTCACAGCACGTATTTGAATTGGGCTCTGAAATGAAAAAAATGTCATTTTTTCCAATAAAATGTCATTTGTGATCAAAATTTCTTATTTTCACAGGGAACAAAATACCCCATTTTGTTGCCCAATTTGTCCTTAGTGTGGCAATACCCCATTTGTGGTGATAAACTGCCGTTTGGGCCCATGGGAGGGCTCAGAAGGAAAGGAGCGCTATATGTTTGTTGGAGTCCAGATTTTGTTGGATTGGTTTTCGGGTGCCATGTCGCATTTGCAGAGCCTCAGAGGTATCAAAGCAATGGAAACCCACCAAAAGTGACCCCATTTTGGAAACTACACCCCTCAAGGAATTCATTTATGGTTGTTGTTAGCATTTTGACCACACAGTTTTTTCACAGCACCTATTTCAATTGGGCTGTGACATTAAAAAAATGACATTTTTTCCAATAAGATGTAATTTTTTACCAAAATTTCTTATTTTCACTGGGAACAAAATACTCAATTTTGTTGCCCAATTTCTCCTGAGTGCATCAATACCCCATTTGTGGCAATAAACTGCCGTTTGGGCCCATGGGAGGCCTCAGAAGGGAAGGAGCGCTGTGTGTTCTTTGGAGTACAGATTTTGCTGGTTTGGTTTTCGGGTGCCATGTCGCATTTGCAGAGCCCCAGAGGTATCAAAGCAATGGAAACCCACCAGAAGTGACCCCATTTTGGAAACTACACCCCTCAAGGAATTCATTTATGGGTAATGTGACCATTTAGACTCCATAGTTTCTTCACAGAACTTATTTGAATGGGGCTGGGAATTAAAAAAATATATATTTTTTCCAATAATATGTCATTTTAGCTCAAAAATTCTTATTTTCACAAGAAATAAAATACTCCATTTTGTTGCCCAATTTGTCCTGAGTTCGGCAATACCCCATTTGTGGTGATAAACTGCCGTTTGGGCCCATGGGAGGGCTCAGAAGGAAAGGAGTGCTGTGTGTTCTTTGGAGTACAGATTTTGCTGGATTGGTTTTTGGGTGCCATGTCGCATTTGCAGAGCCCCAGAGGTATCAAAGCAATAGAAACCCACCACAAATGACCCCATTTTGGAAACTACACCCCTCAAGGAATTCATTTATGGGTGTTGTGACCATTTTGACCCCATAGTTTTTTCACAGAACTTATTTGAATTGGGCTGGGAATGAAAACTCAATTATTTTTTTCAAATAATATGTAGTTTTGGCTGAAAATTTCTTATTTTCACAAGAAACAAAATACCCCATTCTGTTGCGCAATTTGTTCTGAGTGCCGCAATACCCCATTTGTTGTGATAAACTGCCGTTTGGGCCCATGGGAGGGCTCAGAAGGAAAGGACCACCATTTGGCCTACTGGGGATTTTCTAGTGCGAAGTCATGTATGCAGAAGCCCCTGAGGTACCAGTACAGTTGAAACCCGCAAGAAGTGACCCCGTTTTAAAAACTACACCCTTAAGGCATTCATCTAGAGGTGTAGTGAGCAATTTGACCGGAGACCTACACCCCATAAACTGTAATGTGGGTTCTCCCGGGTATGGCAATGCCCTACATATGGCTGTTATCAGCTGCCTGGACACACAGCAGGGCCCAGAGGGGAAAGACGAGGGGGGATAAGCTGTGCGGAGTGCATCAGGGTAAGTAAAATTGGGGTAAATTATAAACCAAGGGATGTATGATAAATTTTAAAACACTTTCATACAGAGCTCTGGTTATTCGGGACACGTGTCACATTGATATATTGTGTCATCCATTATCGCCCTCTTATAGCAGACTTTGCACCTCTTTTGACTTTTTCCCTTCTTGCCAGTTTGGGGAACTTCTCCTGGAAAGTGTTGCCCTGGTACGATGCGTGTGGGCTCGCTTCCAGAAGTACTGGGTGCCCCCCCTTCTTGGTCCCTAAAGATTAGGTTCTTGATAATCACCTCTTGAAATTCCAGGAAAGTTCCCGTCTGGCCTGCACATCGACGTAGCATGTACGCATTGTACAATGCCATCTGTATGATGTGCCCGGCCAGCTTCTTATACCACACCGCATGGCGCTGTAGGGCTTCAGGATTTGATATTACTAGTCCATCCCTCCCATGTACCTATTGTAGTCCAGGATGCAGTCTGGTTTGGGGGTGGCCTTTCCTTCATATATCCTAAACCTGTAGGTATACCCTGATGCACTCTCACAGCTTATACATCTTCACGCCATACCTTGCCCTCTTACCCGGCAGGTACTCGCGGAATTGAACCCTCCCTTTAAAATGTACCAGGGACTCATCAATAGAAATACACTTCTCGGGGGTGTATGCTTGGGAAAACCGGGCACTGGAACGGTCTAATAGGGGTCTCCGTTTATACAAACGGTCAAAACTGGGGTCATCTCGGGGTGGGCACGGCTCATTATCAGTATAATGTAAGAAGCAAAGTATTGCCTCATTTATTTATTTTTTTAGGTTCCAGTTCAGTTCTGAAGTTGCTTTGAGGGGCCCATATATTAGAAACCCCTATCAAATACCCCATTTTAGAAACTAGACCCCTCAAAGTATTCACAACAGCATTTAGAAAGTTTATGAACCCTTTAGGTGTTTCACAAATATTTAGAGCAAAGTAGAGGTGAAATTTACATTTTTTTTTTGTCAGAAAATCCTCTTTATACCATTTTTTTTATAACACAAAAGGATTTATCAGTGAAACGCAACTCAATACTTATTGCCCAGATTCTGCAGTTTTGAGAAATATCCCACATGTGGCCCTAGTGCGGTAATGGACTGAAGCACCGGCCTCAGAAGCAAAGGAGTGCCTAGTGGATTTTGAGCCCTGCTTTTTATTAGGCACCATGTCCGGTTTGAAGAGGTCTTGTGGTGCCAAAACATTGGGAACCCCCCAAAAGTGACCCCAATTTGGAAACTAGACCCCTTGAGGAATCCATTGTAGTTTTCTTGGGGTGCATGCGGCTTTTTGATCAGTTTTTATTCTATTTTTAGGTGGCGTGGTGACTAAAAAACAGCAATTCTACTATTGTTTTTTTTTCTTTTTTTTTTACAGCGTTCACCGTGCGCTATAAATGACACATTCACTTTATTCTGCGGGGCGATACGATTATGGCGACACCAGATGTTTATAGTTTTTTTTTATGTCTTATGGCGTTTGCACAATAAAATACGTTTTGTAAACAATCATTCACTTTTTGTGTTACCTTATTCTAAGAGACAGAACTTTTTTATTTTTCAATTAATAAAGCCGTGCGAGGACTTATTTTTTGCGTAACGAACTGTAGTTTCGATCAGGACCATTTTTAGGTATATGCGACTTTTTGATCTCTTTTTATTCCATTTTTTGGGAGGTGAAGTGACCAAAGAATTGTGATTGTGGTTCGGTTTATTATTATTTTATTTTACGGCGTTCACCGTGCGGGATAAATAATGAAATAATTTTGTAGTTCAGGCCGTTACGGACGCGGCGATACCAATTATGTATAGTTTATTTGTTTGTTTATATATTTTTATTAATAATAAAGGACTGATAAGGGAAAAAGGGGGATTTTTACTTTTAATACTTTTAAATCTTTTATTTTCTTATTTTTACACATCTTTTTTTAACTTTTTTTTTACTGTATTACTTTGTCCCACTAGGGGACTTGAGGGCAGGAGGCCCTGATCGCTATTCTAATACACTGCACTACATGCGTAGTGCAGTGTATTAGAACTGTCAGCTACTCACTGACAGCAAGCATAGTGGGTCCTGACGTTGTCAGGACCCACTAGGCTTCCGTCTATGGCATAGCCGGACGCCATTGTTTGGTGTCCGGTTGCCATAGTCACCATCGCCGGCCGCTATCGCGTAGCAGGCCGGCGATGGCAGCTTAACCCCTAAAAAGCCGCGATCTCTATAGAACGCGGCTTTTAAGGGGTTAATCAGCGGGGACACAGCGATCGGTCCCCGCTGTAGGAGCTGTGACAGCTGCTGAACAAGACAGCAGCGTCACAGCTCCTGTATGTCTCGGGAGGACGGCCGAAACGGCCGTTACTCCCGAGACGTACTATTACGGCATGGAGCGCGAACGATACAGCTGCCATGACGTAATAGTACGTCAAGGAGCGGGAAGGGGTTAAGGGGCCTTATATATTATGAACCCCTACAAATCACCCCATTTTAAAAACTGCACCCCTTAAAGTATTCAAAACAGCATTTAGAAAGTTTCTTAACCCTTTATGCGTTTCACAGGAATTAAAGCAATGTGGAAGGGAAATTTGCAAATTCCATTTTTTTTTTGGGCAGAAATGCCATTTTAATCGATTTTTCCTGTAAGACTGAAGGTTTTTACCAGAGAAACACAACGGAATATTTATTGCCCTTATTCTGCAGTTTTTAGAAACATCCCACATGTGGCCCTAGTGGAGTACTGGACTGAAACACCGGCCTCAGCAGAAAAGGAGCACCCAGTGGATTTTAGGGCCTTCCTTTTCTTAAATTATATTTCAGGCACCATGTCAGGTTAGAAGAGGTCTTGTGGTGCCAAAACAAAGGAAACACCCCAAAAAAGACCCCATTTTGGAAACTACACCCATTGAGGAATTCATCTAGGGGTGCAGTGAGCATTTGGACCACACAGGTTTTTGCTGAATTTATTAGAATTGGGATGTGAAAATAAAAAAATTGATTTTTTTTGAGAAAAGTTGTAGTTCTAGCCCAAAATTTTGCATTTTTACAAGGACTAGAGGAGAAAAGCACCTCAACGTTTGTAAAGCATTCTCTCCAGGGTAAGGCTATGGCTCTAAAGGGAGGGAGCGCCATTTAGTATTTGGAGTGGAGATTTTACAAGATCAAGATTCGTTTTTTGACACCATGTTGCATTGAGCTATAGTATCAGTACAGTGGAACCCCAAAAAACTTACCCCATTTTGGAAACTACATCCCTCAAGGAATTCATCTAGAAGGTAGTGAGCATTTTGACCCCACAAGTGTTTTGCAAAAATTAGTACACAATAGATGTTGCAGATTGAATATTGCCCTTTTCCACAGATATGCCACTTCAGTGCCCAATGTGTTGTGCCCAGCTTGTACCATCGTAGACGCACACCCCATAAATAGTTAAGCAGGTTCTCCAGAATACAGTAATACCCCATATGTGGTCATAAATTGCCGTTTGGGCACACTGCCAGGCTCAGTTGGACCACCATTTGGCTTTTGAAGCGCAGATTTTGCTTGGTTTTACTGTTATTTCAATTTATAATGTGGGGACATTTGTAAGCTGGGCGGAGTACATCAGGGTATATGTAAGCTGTGCGGAGTACATCAGGGTATATGTAAACTGGGAGGAGTACATCAGGGTATATGTAAACTGGGCGGAGTACATCAGGGTATATGTAAGCTGTGCGGAGTACATCAGGGTATATGTAAGCTGGGCGGTGTACATCAGGGTATATGTAAGCAGGGCGGAGTACATCAGGGTATATGTAAGCTGTGAGGAGTACATCAGGGTATATGTAAGCTGTGCGGAGTACATCAGGGTATATGTAAGCTGGGAGGAGTACGTCAGGGTATATGTAAGCTGTGCGGAGTACATCAGGGTATATGTAAGCTGTGCGGAGTACATCAGGGTATATGTAAACTGTGCGGAGTACATCAGGGTATATGTAAGCTGTAAGGAGTACATCAGGGTATATGTAAGCTGTGCGGAGTACATCAGGGTATATGTAAGCTGTGCTGAGTACATCAGGGTATATGTAAACTGGGCGGAGTACATCAGGGTATATGTAAGCTGTGCGGAGTACATCAGGGTATATGTAAACTGGGAGGAGTACATCAGGATATATGTAAACTGGGCGGAGTACATCAGGGTATATGTAAGCTGGGAGGAGTACATCAGGATATATGTAAGCTGTGTGGAGTACATCAGGGTATATGTAAGCTGTGTGAAGTACATCAGGGTATATGTAAGCTGGGTGGAGTACATCAGGGTATATGTAAGCTGAGCGGAGTACATCAGGGTATATGTAATCTGTGAGGAGTACATCAGGGTATATGTAAACTGTGCGGAGTACAACAGGGTATATGTAAGCTGGGCGGAGTACATCAGGGTATATGTAAGCTGGGTGGAGTACATCAGGGTATATGTAAGCTGGGCGGAGTACATCAGGGTATATGTAATCTGTGAGGAGTACATCAGGGTATATGTAAGCTGGGTGGAGTACATCAGGGTTTATGTAAACTGTGCGGAGTACAACAGGGTATATGTAAGCTGGGCGGAGTACATCAGGGTATATGTAAGCTGGGCGGAGTACATCAGGGTATATGTAAGCTGGGTGGAGTACATCAGGGTATATGTAATCTGTGCGGAGTACATCAGGGTATATGTAATATGTGCGGAGTACATCAGGGTATATGTAAGCTGTGTGGAGTACATCAGGATATATGTAATCTGTGCGGAGTACATCAGGGTATATGTAAGCTGGGCGGAGTACATCAGGGTATATGTAAGCTGTGCGGAGTACATCAGGGTATATGTAAGCTGGGTGGAGTACATCAGGGTATATGTAAGCTGGGCGGAGTACATCAGGGTATATGTAAGCTGTGTGGAGTACATCAGGGTATATGTAAGCTGGGTGGAGTACATCAGGGTATATGTAAGGCAATTTTTTGTTGGTGTAACATGTACACTCAGGTTGGAATATTTTGATTATCTGATACCATCTTCCAATAAATTCTTAATCTTTCTACAGGTGTTATGGATACCTATGGTCCATTCGTCCAGTTCTATAGTGGAGGTTGTCTATGATGTTCAACTTTGGAAATTGTGGGCTTGTTCCCCCTTTCTCCTGTTGGTTATTACCACATGCGGGCCCTCTGTATGCATGGGAGTGTTACCTTATGTATACGCATTTATATACTTGTTTTTCTTTTCTATATATGGATTTGGCGTCTCGGTATGTCTTCAGCTTTCTCAAGGGGTAGGTATTGGTACTTTTATGCGTACCGGCTCTATTTTTATTCTTATATATGCCTATTGGTATATTCATTTATATATTGGTATGTCTGTATTTCTGTACGATATCATATCTATTTCATGTATATACTATATTTCTTTGTGTACCGACCTTATTTATATTTTTAGTATTACATGGAACTATGGGTGCACTAATTCATATATTTACATGCTCATGTTTATGCCCTATAGCATATTATATATATATTGAATATGCACAAATTCACTTGTTTTATGTTTTATGAAACAAATTCATTATGACATCATATTTACACATATGCACTTTATTCCACAAAATATTTATTATTGGATATGTAATGATGTAGTATATTTTTTTTACACATATGGATTTTAGGTCAATCCATGTTTATTGTTGGATATATTATTATGTATTAGACCATCTACATTGATGGATTTCAGGTTACTACATATTTATTATTTCATATATTGTTTTTATATCTGTACACAGATAAGTATATTTTTTCTCCTTTTATATAACACATTTTACAACGATCTGTATTTTGACACTTTCATATAGGTCCCTATTTTTGTCGATTTATACAGCACATTATACAATGATCCACATAAAAAATGTGTGTAAGACTTGTGTATGAGTAACAGCGGTTTTATGTTTTTCAGGTGCCGTCCTCATCTCTTCTCACATATTTTATTTCTTTTGTATTTTTCTCTTTTTATCACTGTCACGAGCACGCGTGTTCACTCACCTGTATTCACTCTCTGTCTATTATCCTCACTTTATTTATTTATTCTTTTATTTTCAATACTTATGCATACACGAATATATATCTTTACCATTATGGTTTTTTATTGTAAATGAAAGTGAATTTTTAAAGTGTATGGTACTCTTTATATTGATATATATATATATGCGTGTAAAGTATAGATTCTTATATTTGTGTTGGTGTATGCACATATATGTATTTATGTATATTCATATGTGATGTTTATGTGCGTGCTATAGGCGTCTAGAAAGTATGTATGAACTGCCTTGGGATATACCCTGGTATTCGGGATTATTTTAAACTTTGCCAGCTGTGTTTCATCGCTGAGACATGGTCTCTACTCCTTCGGGGTGAACTGTCTCAGCGATGTATACGGCATCCCTAGCTTGCATACGTCTATTGTCCCTTGTTTGGGCTTCTGGCATATTTGCCAGGCTCTAAGATGGCCACTGACCTCTCCCTACATAACAAGTATGGCCACGCCAGTCCCTCCCTTTAGTTCTTTTGCGGCGCGCACGCACAGTGCGTACTCTGATGCGGCTGATGTCTATGGGCATGACTTCCGGCGCTCGGATGAACGCCGGTGCGCATGCGCAACGGAGGCATAATGGCGTCCGCAAACACGAGTGCAGCTCCTTTCATCTGTCCACATCTCTGATCTCTGCAGCATGGTAGGTGTAACCTTGCCTGTGATTATAATGCCCATATGCTGTGCACACTTTGTGTCTATTGGACATTGACATAATCCCCTCCCTTTGTATCCCATACTTAAAGTGACCATTATCCCATCAGTCAATACCCCTTGAGAAAGCTGACGGCGAAACGCGCGTCGGGGGCGGTCAGTGTGGAGTTATCTTGTGTGAGATCCATCATGCAATCCACGGGTTTGTGCAGTCTTCTTAACTTATGAAGTAGGGCAATTTTTGGGTGCAACTGTGCAGTCGTAGCCGTGTATTTTCACACGTATGCACAATGTTGTGCTCTTTGGTTAGGTGCATAGTATATCTATAGCCTCTTCAGCAGTTTAACAAATTGACTCATTACACATCCTCTTTGGATGTAGACCTCTGCACTTTACCACATCACAGGATGTTTATATTGTGTTAGCTTATAACTTGGATTATTTACGCAGTTCCTCCACACTCTCCTTTTTAAATTGTGTGCAATACTGTTTTTATCTCTTCATGGCCAATGTGTTATTTGCATTTCAATAAAGTTTGTTTTATACTGTCATGGTACATAATTTGTGCTATGTGTCGCTCATTTTTTGGATTTACTAGTAGTCTTCACAGTCTGGTATAGGCATTGACATATGTAAGCTGGGCGGAGTACATCAGGGTATATGTAAGCTGGGCGGAGTACATCAGGGTATATGTAATCTGTGCGGAGTACATCAGGATATATGTAAGCTGTGCGGAGTACATCAGGGTATATGTAAGCTGGGCGGAGTACATCAGGGTATATGTAATCTGTGAGGAGTACATCAGGATATATGTAAGCTGTGCGGAGTACATCAGGGTATATGTAATCTGAGGAGACATCAGG
Source organism: Rhinoderma darwinii (assembly GCF_050947455.1). Classification (NCBI taxonomy): domain Eukaryota; kingdom Metazoa; phylum Chordata; class Amphibia; order Anura; family Rhinodermatidae; genus Rhinoderma; species Rhinoderma darwinii. Next base: position 1,217,187 of record NW_027461831.1, read on the forward strand.
GTATATGTAATCTGGGCGGAGTACATCAGGGTATATGTAAGCTGGGCGGAGTACATCAGGGTATATGTAATCTGTGCGGAGTACATCAGGATATATGTAAGCTGTGCGGAGTACATCAGGGTATATGTAATCTGGGCGACGTACATCAGGGTATATGTAAGCTGTGCAGAGTACATCAGGGTATATGTAAGCTGGGCGGAGTACATCAGGGTATATGTAAGCTGGGCGGAGTACATCAGGGTATATGTAATCTGTGAGGAGACATCAGGGTATATGTAAGCTGTGTGGAGTACATCAGGGTATATGTAATCTGTGAGGAGACATAAGGGTATATGTAAGCTGGGCGGAGTACATCAGGGTATATGTAAGCTGTGCGGAGTACATCAGGGTATATGTAAGCTGTGCGGAGTACATCAGGGTATATGTAAGCTGTGCGGAGTACATCAGGGTATATGTAAGATGTGCGGAGTACATCAGGGTATATGTAAGCAGGGCGGAGTACATCAGGGTATATGTAAGCTGGGCGGAGTACATCAGGGTATATGTAAGCTGGACGGAGTACATCAGGGTATATGTAAGCTGGGCGGAGTACATCAGGGTATATGTAAGCTGGACGGAGTACATCAGGGTATATGTAAGCTGTGAGGAGACATCAGGGTATATGTAAGCTGTGCGGAGTACATCAGGGTATATGTAAGCTGTGCGGAGTACATCAGGGTATATGTAAACTGGGCGGAGTACATCAGGGTATATGTAAGCTGTGCGGAGTACATCAGGGTATATATAAGCTGTGAGGTGTACATCAGGGTATATGTAAGCTGTGCGGAGTACATCAGGGTATATGTAAGCTGTGCGGAGTACATCAGGGTATATGTAAGCTGGGCGGAGTACATCAGGGTATATGTAAGCTGTGAGGAGTACATTAGGGTATATGTAAGCTGGGCGGAGTACATCAGGGTATATGTAAGCTGTGCGGAGTACATCAGGGTATATGTAAGCTGGGTGGAGTACATCAGGGTATATGTAATCTGTGCGGAGTACATCAGGGTATATGTAAGCTGTGAGGAGTACATCAGGGTATATGTAATCTGTGAGGAGACATCAGGGTATATGTAAGCTGTGCGGAGTACATCAGGGTATATGTAAGCTGGGCGGTGTACATCAGGGTATATGTAAACTGGGTGGAGTACATCAGGGTATATGTAAGCTGTGCGGAGTACATCAGGGTATATGTAAGCTGTGAGGAGTACATCAGGGTATATGTAAGCTGTGCGGAGTACATCAGGGTATATGTAATCTGGGCGGAGTACATCAGGATATATGTAAACTGTGAGGAGTACATCAGGGTATATGTAATATGTGCGGAGTACATCAGGGTGTATGTAAGCTGTGAGGAGTACATCAGGGTATATGTAAGCTGTGCGGAGTACATCAGGGTATATGTAAACTGGGCGGAGTACATAAGTGCATATGTAAGTTGGGCGGAGTACATCAGGGTATATGTAAGCTGGGCAGTACATCAGGGTATATGTAAGCTGGGCAGTACATCAGGGTATATATAAGCTGGGTGGAGTACATCAGGGTATATGTAAGCTGGGTGGAGTACATCAGGGTATATGTATTCTGGGCGGAGTACATCAGGGTATATGTAAGTTGGGCGGAGTACATCAGGGTATATGTAAGCTGGGCGGAGTACATCAGGATATATGTAAGCTGTGCGGAGTACATCAGGATATATGTAATCTGTGCAGAGTACATCAGGGTATATGTAAGCTTGGTGGAGTAGATCAGGGTATATGTAAGCTGGGTGGAGTACATCAGGGTATATGTAAGCTGGGTGGAGTACATCAGGGTATATGTAAGCTGGGCGGAGTACATCAGGGTATATGTAAGCTGTGTGGAGTACATCAGGGTATATGTAATATGTGCGGAGAACATCAGGGTATATGTATTCTGGGCGGAGTACATCAGGGTATATGTAAGCAAGGTGGAGTACATCAGGGTATATGTAAGCTGAGTGGAGTACATCAGGGTATATGTAAGCTGGGTGGAGTACATCAGGGTATATGTAAGCTGGGTGGAGTACATCAGGGTATATGTAAGCTGGGTGGAGCACATCAGGGTATATGTAAACTGGGTGGAGTACATCAGGGTATATGTAAGCTGGGTGGAGTACATCAGGGTATATGTAAGCTGTGCGGAGTACATCAGGGTATATGTAAGCTGGGTGGAGTACATCAGGGTATATGTAAACTGGGTGGAGTACATCAGGGTATATGTAAGCTGGGTGGAGTACATCAGGGTATATGTAAGCTGGGTGGAGTACATCAGGGTATATGTAAGCTGGGCGGAGTACATCAGGGTATATGTAAGCTGTGCAGAGTACATCAGGGTATATGTAAGCTGGGTGGAGTACATCAGGGTATATGTAAGCTGGGCGGAGTACATCAGGGTATATGTAATCTGTGCGGAGTACATCAGGGTATATGTATTCTGGGCGGAGTACATCAGGGTATATGTAAACTGGGTGGAGTACATCAGGGTATATGTAAGCTGGGCGGAGTACATCAGGGTAATAGGATGATGTAATAATGGGGTGAATATCCATGGATTGGTGGGGTCGCTTCATGCACAGGCCGGGATTATTGGGGATTATACAGAATATCTGCGCTCCAGTATCGCCTTATATGTGACTTCTTCATTAGTCCTATAAGCCGCACAAGGCCCTAAAGTTTCCTCATCTCCGCTGCATCTATGGGGTCACCTGTGGGGTCCAGTAAATGATGATGTGGGGTATTTAGTGAAAAACGACTGGACCTAAAATATGAGTCTGGGCCGTCATTCAGCGTGATTGCGTTCTGAGAGTCATAACGTGCTATTTTCCGGTGACGGCGCTGTGCGAGGGATCGGTTGTTGGGGAACGAGCTGTCATTTTTATTGGTTCCATTTTGGGGTAAATACGCTTTTTTATCGCTATTTATTATATTTTTTGGGAGATGAGGAAACCAAAAAACAGCAATTCTAGCGCGGTTTTGTTTCTTCTTTTTTACAGCGTTCACCGTGCGGTATAAACAACATGTGACCTTTATTCTGCGGGGCGATACGATTACAGCGACACCAAATTGATATCGTTTTTTCACGTTTCACTATTTTCCCACAATAAAAATTCTCTTTTCCAAAAAATCCTGTTTTGGTGTCGCCATTTTCTGACAGCCGTAACTTTTTTATTTCCGGTTGATATCGCTGCGGGAGGACTTGTTTTATGCGTGACGAACTGTCGTTTCTATTGGTGCAATTCTGCGTTACTCGCGACTTATTCATCACTTTTTATTACATTTTTTTTGAGACAAGACGACAAAAAAATAAAATGCTGTCATTGTTTTTTATTTATTTTTTTACGGTGTTCACCGTGCGGTAAATAATGCGATATTTTCATAGTTCAGGCCGTTGTGAACGCGGCGATACCTATAATGTAACGTTCTTTTCATGTTGTGCCGCCTCCAGCGCTGCATTTATATCTTTCTCTATGTTGTGTCTCATTTTATACTGTTTCCTCAGCAGAAATAAGCTGCTGTTCAGACTGGAGCTGTCGTGCAGCTTTTGCAGCGCTGTCATGTCTGATGTGGATACGTTGCTCGAATCAATGGCCTCGAACCTGTGGCATCAAATTGATACCTGAGGAGGCTGTAAAATCAGACACTTGGGGCTATAATTATCTGCAGCTACCCGTGATAATCCGGGCATAGCAGGACCAGCGACTCATCCGCGCTGACGGGGGGTTCAGAGTCAGTTTCTGACAGGCGATGACAGGTCTGATGACAGGCGATGACAGGTCTGATGACAGTCTGATGACAGATGATGACAGGCGATGACAGGTCTGATGACAGGTCAGATGACAGTCGATGACAAGTCTGATGACAGGTCAGATGACAGGTCTGATGACAGGTCTGATGACGGGTCTGATGACAGATGATGACAGGCGATGACAGGTCTGATGACAGATGATGACAGGCGATGACAGGTCTGATGACAGGCGATGACAGGTCTGATGACAGAGGATGACAGGCGATGAGAGATCTGATGACAGGCAATGACAGGCAATGACAGGTCTGATGACAGGCGATGACGGGTCTGATGACAGGCAATGACAGGTCTGATGACCGTAGTTGTTTTTTTTTATATTTCAACTGAACAATAGGAGCGGAGCAACCACCAGTGACCCTGCTGTATTTAAAAGTGGGGATACCCTACCTACCTACCAAATTCTAAATGAGAGGTGTCATTGCTACCTAACCAGGATCTTGGGCAGTGGGCAATCTAGGGGTATACAGTATAATAACTTTATGGTGGTCCCTGTCTATTTATCTGGTCCCAGTCCTGATAATTGATCTCTGGTCCCTGTAGTAATGGCCCCCACACGTCCTCTCTGGATAGTCAGACATTGTGGGAGAATAAGACTGGGACAGACAGCAACCGACATCAGTAACAACATCAAGATGGAGAATACCAGAGATAACACATCATCACCAGAGGAGCTGCACAGGGATAACAACTAATAGTTACCACAGCGCCATCTACTGTCAGTGAGAGATAGTTCCTCCAGCATTCAGCTGCAGATGTTGTAATATTCCAGCATATGTACCCTGCCATTACCGGCGGAGCCGCTTTACTAGCAGAGACTGCGTTAGGGGTGGAGAGCTTCTCTAAGGCTGCGTTCACATGTATCAGTTGCATCAGCATCAGTTTTTTTTGTCTCTCAAGTGATTACAACTGCTGCAAAAACTGATGCAAAAACGTATGAGTCGCCATCAGGCTTTTTCACAATTTTTACTACAAAAGCGTCAGTTGTCGTCAGTTGTCATCAGTTTCTTACCATCAGTATTTAACATCCGTTTTTACCACAATGGTTCACCAAAAAGGTGGTCCAGGGTCTGAAAATGTGCCATAGTTTGTGATAGATTAGATACATGATAGATTAGATACTTCTTGTGTTCCATGTCAGGGCTCTCCTTCTCTGCTCCGGCCTTGGCGCTACACTGAAGTCTGACACACACATTGTAATATCACGTGTGTCATATTCAGTGCAGCGCTAAGGGCGGCGCCAAAAGAGAGCCCAGAAGGCAACTGCCGTCCACTGACCTCAGATCAGATCTACGAAGCAGCCATGGGAGCCTGAAAAGATGCCAAACACTCTCTGTATCTTCAAGGAGTAGATTGTTTTTGGCGCCTTTACAGCTACCCACAGTGCCCTCTATATATAGTTCCACACACCCCTGTAGATAATGCCACAGTGACTTAATATAGTGCCACACCCCCCTTTATATAGTGCCCCACATGCCCCTGTATATAGTGCCACACATGCACCTGTAGATAATGCCGCAATGCCCTCTATATACAGGGGGTACTGCGCCAATATATACAGGGGGTACTGTGTCATTATATACAATGCCACAGTACCCCCTGTATATGATGTCACACAGCCCCCTGTAGATGGCGCCACACAGCGCCCCATGTAGATTGTGCCACATAGCGCCCCATGTAGATTGTGCAACATAGCGTCCCCCTGTAGATAGCGCCACCCCCACTGTATATAGTGCTATCCCCCTTCCCCTGTATATAGCACCACTGAAGCTCCCTCCAGCAGAGGAATCCCCGGCCAGAGCATCGCCAACGCTGTGGCTGGGGATTCCCTCTCGGAGGACCCCCTGACGCCACTGTCCATATATGGACAGTGATGTCAGGAATTACTCCCTAAATGGAATCCCCGGCCAAAGCATCGCTGACGGCTACTCCTTGAGCGGAATCCCCTTTGCCGACTCTGGCCGGGGATTCCACTCCAGGAGGAGCCCCTGACATCAATGTCCATATATAGACAGTAACCTCAGGGGTTTCCCCTAGGAGCGGAATCCCCGGCCAGATCATCGGCAACGGGGATTCCGCTCAATCAGTAGCCACTGACATCACTGTCCATATATGGACAATGATGTCAAGGGCTCCCCCGAGCACAGCACTTAACCCTTTCAGGACCAAGGGTCCTCGATGCCTCAATGACCAGCCCCATTTTTTCAAATCTGACATGTGTCATTTTATGTGGTAATAACTCTGGAATGCTTTTGCCTATCCAAGCGATTCAGAGATTGTTTTCTCGTGATATATTGTACTTTATGTTAGTGGAAAAATTTGGTCAATAAATTCGTAGCTTATTTGTGAAAAACGCCAAAATGTAAAGAAAATTTGTAAAAATTATCCTTTTTCTAATTTTAAATGTAATCTACATTGTAAAATAGATAGTAATATCACATAAAATTGTTGGTAATTGACATCCCCCATATGTCTACTTTATATTTGCATTGTTTTTTGAACATTATTTTATTTTTCTAGGACGTTACACGGCTTAGAACTTTAGCAGCAATTTCTTACATTTTCAAGAAAATTTCAAAAGGATATTTTGTCAAGGACCAGTTCAGTTCTGAAGTGGCTTTGAGGGCCTTATGTACTAGATAGACCCCATAAATCACCACATTTTAAAAACTGCACCCCTAAAAGTATTCAAAACAGCATTCAGAAAGTTTATTAACCCTTTAGGTGTTTCACAGGAATTAAAGCAAAGTAGAGGTGAAATTTACAAATTTAATTTTTTTGGGCGAAATTAATGTGTAATACATTTTTTTCTGTAACACAGAAGGTTTTACCCGAGAAATGCAACTCAATATTTATTGCCCAGATTCTGTAGTTTTTAGAAATATCCCACATGTGGCTCTAGTATGATAATGGACTGAAGCACCGGCCTCAGAATCAAAGGAGCACCCAGTGGATTTTGGGGCCTCCTTTTTTTAGAATATATTTTAGGCACCATGTCAGGTTTGAAGAGGTCTTGTGGTGCCAAAACAGTGGAATCTCCCCAAAAGTGGTTTGGGAAACTACACACCTCAAGGAATTTATCTAGGGGTATAGTTAGCATCTTGACCAGACAGGTCTTTTGCTATATTTATTGGAATATGTCTGTGAAAATTAAAATCTACTTTTTTTCTGAAAAAATATAATGTAATTTTTACAAGGAATAAAGAATAAAAAGCACCCCAAAACTTGTCAAGCTATTTCTCCCGATTACGGCAATACCCCATATGTGGTAATACACTGCTGTTTGGACCCATGGCAGAGCTCAGAAAGGGATTTGGCTTTTGGAGCGCAGATTTTGCTTGGTAATAGTTCTGTTTGGGGTTTTGCTGGTATTTCAGTTTATAATGTGGGGGTATATGTAAGCTGGGCAGAGTACATCAGGGCATAATAAGGGGGTAAATAAAAAACTCATACATTTGTGGCCGATGTCGCATTGATAAATGGTGCCCAATCTTATCCGCTTTTGGACACTGCACAATTTCTGTCGCTATATTCTGAGCGCCAGAACTTGTTTGTTTTTTTTTCCCACCGGAGCCGTGTGAGGGCTTATTTGTTACGTTAAAATCTGTAGTTTTCATTGGTACCATTTTAGGGTACATGTGATTTTTTGATCACTTTTTATTTGATTTTTTTGGCAAGCAAAGTGACAAAAAAAACCATACATTTTGACAATGTTTTTGTCCTTTTTTTTTACAGTAATCACTGTGCGCTATAAATGACATTTTACTTTATTCTGCATGTCGGTACGATTACGGCGATATAGTTTTTTTTACGTTTTGTGGCGTTTGCGCAATAAAATCACTTTTCTATAAAATTATTTATTTTTTGTGTCACCATATTCTGAGAGCCGTAATTTTTTTATTTTTCAGTCCAAAAAAGCTGTGTAAGGGCTTGTTTTTTGCGGGACGGGTTGTAGTTTTTATTGGTATTATTTTGGGGTGCATGCGAATTTTTGATCACTTTTTATTCTATATTTTGGGATATGTGATTGACAAAAAAAAAGTGATACTAGTATTGTTTTTTAATTATTATTTGCGGTGTTCACCGTGCGGGAAAAATAATATCATTGTTTTATAGTTGGGGGCGTTACGAACGCGGTGATACCAAATATGTGTACTGTTTTTACGGTTTATTTTTTTCCTATAATAAGAGACTTATTATAGGAAAAAAAAGCATTTTTTGTAGCTTATAACTTGTTTTTACATTTGTATAAAACATTTTTATTACTTTTTTTTTTTTTTACTTGAAGACCTGCAGCACTGATGGCTGCTATAATACATTACACTACATAGGTAGTGTAACGTATTATAAACTGTCAGTGTGACGCTGACAGTCACACTGACAGGAAGCCTATGAGGATCAGCTGGTCCGTAGAATGGCAGACCGGAGGCTGTTGTATGGCCTCCGGTTTTGCCATGCAACTGACGGCAGCACCCGCAATCGGTCCTCGGGAAAGTTTGTTGTAGCAACAAACTTTCCAGTTTGTTGCTACAACAAATTTTCCCTGCGATCACATGATCGGGACCTGAACCAATCAGGTCCCGGTCATGTCTTCGGGACCAGAGGCAGGGGATAACAGCGCGATCCGGGTGTCAGCACTACTCTGAGACACCCGGATCGCGCTTTTAACACCCACTGTAAATTCACGTCGGCGCTGTACAGAGCCGCAGACACTGACACAGCCGGCGTCCCAGCGCTTTTCACAGCGCTATGCCGGCTGGAACAGTGATCTGTATATTCATGCCCTGGCTGCACAGGGTATGTACGAAAAGGACGTGGCTATACAGATTGTTGGCATGAAAGAGTTAAAGTAGCGTTGTGCCCAGGGGAATTCTCGGCGAGCGGAGGAGCTCCCTCTGCTCCTCCACTCTGAACTAATTCTCAATCAGGGACCTGATCACAGTTGACAGCTAGACATTCCCCCAGACGCACAGAGCAGCGGGCACACCGCCCGGAATCCGGAACTGTCCCGCTGAATCCGGGACGGGGGGAGGGTAGTCGTTAGGGGTCCCACCTGGAGCGGAATCCCCAGCAATACTATGACAGAGGATTCCGCTCCTAGCTCACGACCACCTTCCCGCCGGGTGTTGCCGAAAGGTGGATGCGGCAGCACCTGGCGTTCATCCGACCACAATTAAAATAGATAGGATACGGCGCCGGACCTCCATGGGATCCAGCTCCCAGGGAGGTCTGGCACCGTACGGCGCCAAAACTGATATCCCCTGTGCCAGAACAGATCCCATAGAAAGCTATGGCATCCGTTCTAGCATCAGTTTGCCTCCGGCTTTTCTTCAACACACCGGGTGGTAAACTGAAGCTGACACCGGACATATGTGAACGGCCCCTAAGACAGCTTTTAAGGTGGATAATACCTCAGAGTCATTAACCCCACGCACCCCAGGCCCCAGTGTATGGGAACTCACCAGTACCAGTTGAAGTGGATGGGGATGGTAAGGGGACCACCGGAGTCGTCATCGGTATGATCGGTGCCTGAGCATTCTGCTGCATCACCGCAGCGGTAATAGAAAGTGTGTGGAAAATCAATAGAGGCGGGTGGGGAAGCCGTCTCATCAAGGAAGTGGCTGAGCCAACCTTCCCCTTCTGTTAGGATACGAGCCCTAAAGGCTGTCATTAAATCACCATCAGCAGCAGCCATGGCACTCTGTTCTGGACAGGGCAGCGGTACCTCAAAACTCGCCTCCAGGATCCCAGTGAAAAGAGGAAGCCGCACTATAAAGCAGACAATTTAAGCCCTTTGCTTGTGGGCAAAGTCCAGTACAAAACCTCTCTCTATTGGCCCATGAGTGTGGCCAGTACCCTCAGTCAGCATAGAAGGGTAAGCTTCTTTATATGTTGCACCCATATGCTAATTAGAGATAATGGAAGAGGAGAAAACTTTATTAACCCCTTCACAACCTGCCCATAAATTAAAACCGCATTTAAACCTTTCTCCCCTAACAGTCAGTGTGCACTGGATGCCCTTCAGGACCCTCACCCATTAATAACCTCACCCAGGGGCGTAGCTAAGGCTCATGGTCCCTGGTGCAAGAATTCAGCTTGGACACCCCTACTCCTCCCCAACACCACCAGACCCTTGCACACGCTTATGCCCGACAGACCCCATGAATGCCCCCACACTATAATGCCCCCTATAGCTGCCCCCACCGTATAATGCCCCCACACAATATAATGCCCCTATAGCTGACCACCACAGTTTAATGCCCCATAGCTGCCCCCACAATGTAATGTCCCTATAGCTGCCCCCACAGTATAATGCCCCCATACAGTATAATGCCCCCCATAGCTGCCCCATACAGTATAATGCCCCTATAGCTGACCCCACAGTATATTGCCGCTCAAATCTCCACATACAACATAATGCCCCCATACAGTATATTGCCCCCATATTTGCCCCATAAAGTATAATGCCCCCATAGTTGCCCCATAAAGTATAATGCCCCTGTATAGTATAATGCAACCCATAGCTGCCCCATACAGTATAATGCCCCCATACAGTATTAAGCCCTCCATAGCTGCCCCATACAGTATGATACCCCCATACAGTATAACGCCCTCCATAGTTGCCACATAAAGTATAATGCCCCCATAGTTGCCCCATAAAGTATAATGCCCCTGTATAGTATAATGCAACCCATAGCTGCCCCATACAGTATAATGCCCCCATACAGTATTAAGCCCTCCATAGCTGCCCCATACAGTATGATACCCCCATACAGTATAACGCCCTCCATAGCTGCCACATAAAGTATAATGCCCCTATACAGTATAATGCAACCCATAGCTGCCCCATACAGTATAATGCCCCCATACAGTATTAAGCCCTCCATAGCTGCCCCATACAGTATGATACCTCCATACAGTATAACGCCCTCCATAGCTGCCACATAAAGTATAATGCCCCCATAGCTGCCCCATACAGTATAATGCCCCCCTACAGTATAATGCCCCCTATAGCTGTCTCATTCAGTATAATGCCCCCTCAGCAGCTACCATATGAGCCCCCCTCCCATACCCTCTATAATGCCCCCATAAGTATGTACCTAATAGAAAAATAATAACAATTAATTACCTATCCCCGTTCCCACGATGGGTGGAGGATCCTTCCCCTCCGGTCTGTGCTGTGAGTGACTCGGCGCAGACAGGCGCGATAATGTCACTACATCGCGGCACAGTGAATGCTGGAGAAAGGCTCCAGCATTGAACCCCACTGAATGTGTGTCCTGCGAATGCAAATTCCGTTGGAGGCGAGACCAGCACGGTCAGCGCTGTGTAAGAACAGGGGCGACCGTTGTGACCCCTATAACTACGCCACTGTCCTCACCTATAAAGAGCATCTCTCTGGTGGAACTTGCACATCCGTACATTACATAGAGGGGTCAGTATTTGATTCCCTGGTGGTCTTGGGTAAGGAATAGGTAAATTGCCTCCTCCTTGGTAGTCTAATGGTTTACTCTCCTCCACACGCTCTAGTGGTGTTTCCTGCCGCTGACGGGAAGCTGAATGCAATATTCACATCGTGATCGAACTCCCTCCCCACCCTGCATCAATCATACAGATCAGAGGGGTTAATAAGGGGCCGCCAGGCTCCCCAGAGTCCAGACTATCACGTGTACACATTTTGTAGCAAGATTTTTTTATTGATAAAATGTACGTCTAAGGCTATGTTCACACGGAGTATTTTGCCGAGTTTTTTTACGCGGAAACCGCGTCGCAAAACTCGGCAAAAACGGCCCGAAAATGCCTCCCATTGATTTCAATGGGAGGCGTCGGCGTCTTTTTCCCGCGAGCAGTAAAACTGCCTCGAGGGAAAAAGAAGCGACATGCCCTATCTTTGGGCGCTTCCGCCTCTGACCTCCCATTGACTTCAATGGGAGGTAGAGAAAGCGTATTTCGCGGTGTTTTATGCCCACGCCACTCAATGGCCGCGGGCGAGAAATGCCGCGGAAAACTCAGTGGAAATCGGCGTGCAGGGAGAGTTTGAAAATCTGCCTTAAACTTCAAAACGGAATTTTGAGGCAGAAATTCCTCCTGCAAAATACTCCGTGTGAACATAGCCTTATAGTGTAAAAAATATATATTTATTTTTTTCATAAATCATAATTTTGCTACAAAAACATTGAGACGTTCTTATTCCTCCAGGTTCATGAGGACAGATCTATGGAAGACTCAGGATTATTATTATTGACAGTAATGAAGACAAAAACAGGTTTCAGGTGGTAGAAATAAGTCAAATGACTTTACTAAACCATTTTATAAGCCAACAAACAAGGACCATGAGGATAGTAAACAGTCCGCTGCTTCTTTCTCCTTGTGGTATGATGATATTGGGGAGAAAGGTTGGAGGTGGTGGATGTCTCGGCACTTGGTTGTATTTCTGGAGCCTCTGCAGTTTGAGATGTTCCTGCTCGGCTGTGACGTGCCATTCCACCTCGCTGTAGAGTCCGCTGGTCATAAACGGTTCTTGTAGTTCTTTCTCCCCGTTTGTAAGATTTTTTTTTTGAGAAAGGTTGGAGCTGATGGACGTCTTGGCACTTGGTCGCCATCTCTGGAGTACATCAGTTTAGGATGTTCGCAGAGAAGTTCCTGCGTGGCTGTGACGTGCCATTCCACCTCTAGTGTCCACTGTTTATAAACGGTTCTTGTAGTTCGTCTTCCTTGATGTAGGATGATATATGGGAGATAGGTCGGAGATGGTGGATGTCTTGGCACTTGGTCGCCATCTCCAGATCTTCTGCAGTTTGGGATGTGATAACTGCTTGGCTGTGGCGCGCCATTCCACATCATTGTATAAAACTGGAAAAAGAGAAAGTAAACCTGTAACTATATGGACAAATCTTCTAATATTTCTAAAACATTATTAGATGATAATGGAGACAGTAGTGACCATAACAGCTGAACCAAGTGGTAGTAGTCATCATTGTCTGGGCAAGGTCCAAGGGGGCAGAGGGTGGGTAGTGGACTGGTTATTTCCTCACATTTATGGGGCGGGATCCCCTTTTAATAGTGTTTGGATTGGATATTGTATATTCTCTACCTGCCATCTATATACATGTGATTTAGGACATACAACACATTGACCTCACCTTTATTTTTATTGTTGTCAGGTCTGACATGGAAGATTAGGGCTGGATCTTGTGTATTTGTGGTTTGGGGTGTGTGGTCAGATGAAACCGTCTCACGTCACCGTCCACGATGGTCCTCTTTATACTCCAGAGTCCTGGTTCTTCTCCCTCTTGGAGATGGTGAAGCTTTTCCGAGTAATTGTTATAGATAAACTCTAAGAAAATAAACACATATCCACATTATAAACCCCATGATTGTAGAGATGAATAATAATGTTATTACGAGGTCCGGTATATGAGGTGATAATGAGGTGACGTCTACTGACCTGCATATTCTGATAGTAGCTCAATACATTCACCAGCATGAGGACCAACGTCGACCACTCTATGATCTTTACTGTCATTTCACTGATCTGTGAAAAAATATGAAAATGAATACATTAAAAATTGCACAAAACAACAACTTTCCGAGATTTTGCTGCATTCATGTTTATTGCATGGAGTCATGTGACTGACGGCGATGCCAAAACGGACCTGACCCATTGTCATGTGACACCATATCCATTACATTGCGGGCGTCACGATCACCATGGTGCTGAGTGCGAGCACAAAGATTATAGGTCCAATTATTTTCCTATAGAACGGCTTCTAGGGGTGCAAATAAAATCTATCCAATGATCCAGAATTATTGATAATCTCATTAGTGCCGGATTAAAGGAATTTTGCGTCCACTGGTTTGTACCAGCAGCTCAGCATGTCAATAATTTGATATTATGTATGAGATATACTGTACATACCTTTACACATTGATCTCCAGCGCACAGGTGGGTGTATACTGATACCCAACTTCCAATGACTGGTAATTTATTATATAGGAAAATAACGTTTATTAAGTGTCTTATAGAATTTACTACATATTTATGTGAGATAAATGTTAATATAATACATATATAGCAAGGACAGTACCGCTGCTTTCTATTCATTATCTTCCTGCAAGAAGCTGAACAATGTTACCAGATGGCGCAGTGTTACACCAGCATGTCGCCATCTGACGGCCAAGATCAGAAAAGAAAGGGAAATGATTACCTCAGGATCTGATGTTTCCTACATGTGAACCTAAAGATAAGTACGGTTGGATTCAATTCAAATATTATTTAAAAAAGGATACAGAAAACCAGTAAGGTCACGGCCATTATGCAGGACGCCAGTCTGAAATGGCTGATGACTCTTCGGCTTTCGGGCACTTTGTAGAGGAGTATGGACTGCCAAAGGTTGTAAAGGCTGCCAAACCCGAATGCAATGAAAGCGCAAATCCGGTGAGTCATTGGATAACGGTAGGTCTAGAAAACAAGCAGACAGAAGTTACAGCAAATCTTATGGAACTAATCACTAATTTACCCTCAGAACTTCCCAATAAATCCTAAATAACGTGTTCTGATATAATAACCCCGGAGACATAATGGATATAATAACCCCGGAGACATAATGGATATAGAGGTTGGTCTCCTGCTTGGGACTCCTCTCTGTTAGATGGAGCAGACACACATCTATTACATGGTCGTCCATTCATTGGTATAAGCCATGTATTACCACTTTAATGTGTGGCCACACGGTGATAACCACTGATCATGATCACCAGGGGTTCAGCTGCCGGAAACACAGTGATCAGCTGATTGCCAACGGGTCCCTATTTAGGGCAGATGGGACAACCCTATTAACATAAAACATTTATTAACTTACCGAAAACATAGCCATCATGGCCGTCCCAACGCATGATGACCATCCAATTGCCAGGAGGATCTTTTGAACCAAGGTCTGACGAGGCCCAAAGGCTTCAGCATGGAGCATGATGAACTTGTAATGTAGAAACGTCAGACCCAGAGCTGAAAAAGAGAAAATGAGCCAAATAAATCCTGTACCACGTGTAAAACAAGCTAATAACATCTATGAAGCGCGGACCAAGCGCTAAACCCAACAAGAAACCTACAATAATGGACGGGAACATTTATCTGCATCGTCTGATCCAGACTATTATTATCAATTGAGATTAACAAAACTTTATTTATTATTTAGAATAATCTGATTACTGCTGCAGGCTGAGATAGGGACAGGGCGGGACTGATGCCAAGTCTGAGTCATGTCTGACAGTCTGGTTGCTAGGGAAACACTACCTAACAACCACAGTCTTGTCCAGCAATGTGTCCCTAGCAACCGGCCTGCATCTCTCACTGACGTAGTAATCACATTTTTATAAAAATAAATGTAGGTTTGACCCCAGAGTAATATAATCAGATATAAGACATTTTATAATAACCCGCCATCCCCCAGAAGTAAGAACATATTATAATCACTTCTGTGATATTTACTTACAGGCAATGGCCATTCCTACAAATCCTATTCTAAAAAGGATATTTTCGGGAAAGAAATTTCCCGTTTCACTGTGAAACGAAAAAGAAAAAGTCAATGTTAAATAATATCGAAAATTTTTCATAATTGTTTAATCTTAATAATCAGCAGTCTGATAATAATCTATAGGACTGGGGGGATGCGTTTCTCTGTCCTCTTGCAGCCCCTCTGCGTAATGGAAGCCATTTTCTTACTTAGATATTTCCTCCATATTTAAGTAATTACCTTATACATTCCCAAACTATAAAATAAGAGTCGTGTAATTCTCCATCTTACCTGATGTACATCAGTGGGGGGGCATGGTCCTTGATCACAGTCAGGGTGTAGCCTCCAGAGAGTCAGGCCACACACCAAAAGGCCAAGAAGATGGGGAAGAATCCCAATCCGTTGATTTCCATAATAGTGAAAAGTCGTCAATAAATTAGCAAATCACACTCTGTGTCAATTCACAGAAAGAAAGACCGGGCTGCTGTCAGGGGAATATTTATAACCTCCCATCATCTCTCTGTGACATCATAGTTAAGTGATGTCATCATGATGTCACAGTAAGGTCAGTTCTGCTGCTGTCAGGGGAATTCCCAACTTCTCAGCTCTCTGTGACATCATAGCTCAGTGATGTCATCGTGATGTCACAGTAAGGTCAGTTCTGCTCTGGAGCTGCCATGGTTTAGTATCTATGAACTTATTTCTGCTATGCGCTTCGCAGACCCCAGAACATAAGTCATTGATGTAGTGACATTTTAGCGTCTTTTTTCACAGAGGTCAATGTAAGGTCATCTGTTAGGCCTCATTTACACGAGCGTAATATACGCGCGTGCGACGCGTGTGCTTTTCACGCGTGTCGTACGCACCTATATTAGTCTATGGGGCAGTGTAGACGATGCGTGAATTTTGCGCAGCGTGAGTGCGTTGCGTAAAACTCACGACATGTTCTATAATCGTGCGTTTTTCGCGCATCACGCACCCATTGAAGTCAATGGGTGCGTGAAAACCACGCATGCCGCACGGAAGCACTTCCGTGCGAACTGCGTGATTCGCGCAAGAGCTGTCAAAAGGATGAATGTAAACATAAAAGCACCACGTGCTTTTCTGTTTACAAACATCCAAACGGAGTGTCAAATTAGAGATGAGCGCACCGAACTTCACCGGGGTCGGCCGAACTCGTTTTGACCGAACCCGGCAAAAAATGTTCGGGTACGCGACGGCAGGAGACAGTCACTGTCCACGGTGCTGAAAGAGTTAAACTGGTTCAGCACCATGGACAGTGACTTCCGATCACATTATACATATGCGTGTAAAAAAAACAAGAGGTTCTGACTTACCGACAACTCCCGGCTTCTTCCTCCAGAACGACCTCCCGGGATGACAATTCAGACCAAGTGACAGCTGCAGCCAATCACAGGCCAAGCACAGGCTGCAGCCAATCACAGGCTGCAGCGGTCTCATGGACTGCCGCGTCATCCTGGGAGGTGGGGCCGGATGACAAGAGAGGGACGCGTCACCAAGGCAACGGCCGGGAGACCGGACTGGAGGAAGCAGGAAGTTCATGGTAAGTATGAACGTCTTTTTTTGATTCACAGGTTGGTGTATATTGTGATCGGAACTCACTGTCGCGGGTGCTGAAAGAGTTACTGCCGATCAGTTAGCTCTTTCAGCACCTTGGACAGTGACGGGCGTCGACTAGCCTCATCTCTATGATGGCGGCTGCGCGAAAATCACGCAGCCGCGCATCATACACGGATGACACACGGAGCTGTCAAGCGCCTTTTGCGCGCGCAAAACGCAGCGTTTTTTGCGCGAGCAAAACGCACACGCTCGTGTAAATCAGGCCTTATACTGTGCTAATAAAAACTATTTACCCCCCTCCATTGATTTTTCCATGTTGTTTCGGGTGACGGCATTGTATCACAGGGGATTACATTTGGTAAAACAAGACTGACAGGACCAATGAAGGCATCACCCCCATATAACACAACCTCTAACATTTATATGAAATAACTGGGACTTAGACCAAGATGTGGGGTAAAGTGGGGGTCGGCCACAGCTTTTATTATTATTATGTCCGCTGGTTGGATAAACACATTGCAAGATAAACAGGTCACCCTGGGTGCCAGAACATTGCAGGCGCGATGGGCATGCTCCAGTTGTTTCCGGGTGATTTCACGAACGGTAGAGACAAGATCCTCCTAGAACCGCCGCTGTGACGTCTGGAACAGAAGAAAATGATCAAAACAGGATGAACATAAAAACTCTGAATCAATTATCAACAAAATGACATTTAACTCTTTAACAAGATGTCACATACATGTACATGGCAGTCGTTGAAGGGAAGTATGGAGCGGGATCACGGGCTGGGGTCACTCCATACTTAGCGGGTAATGGCTGTGTAATATAGCCAACACCGCACTGCAATGGACAGAATCAAATATCACTTTGAGTCTGCCTGTTTAACCCATTAGATGCCAAAGTCAATCACGACCACAGCATCTAACGCATTAGAATGAGAGGGACGACCCCCGCGGACGTGCCATTGTCCCCCCACGATGCTATAGCGGGATGCGGCTGGTGATAATGGCAGCCTGGGGGCCTAATGAAGGGTCTGCCATCTTTGTTCTCCGGCAGGGCTTCATAGGTGGCTGTAAGAATCACGATAAACTGCAATACGTTACTATTGCAGTAGATCGTGTGAGCGATCCAATGATCACTGGTTTAAGTCCACTAGGGGGACTACTAAACAGAATTTAAAAAAAGTGAAATAAATATCCCAAAAAAATATATATTTTTCTATTTCTAAAAAATTCCCTCTTCCCATTTCTTCCCTAAAGTAATGTTAAACAAAATAAGTTAGCATAACTGATATCGCCGCGTTTGCAAGTCCGAACTATTACAATCTGATGTTATCTAACCCACTCGCTGAACACTGTAAGAAAAAAAAAATGTAAAACACCCAAATTGCTGTTTTTTGGTCACGTTAGCTCCCCAAAAAAATGGAATAAAAACTGATCAAAAAGTCGCATGTACCCCAAAATGGTAACAACAAAAGCTCGCCTCGCAAAATCGAAGCCCTCACATCGCTCAATCTACGGAACCATAAAAAAAATTACGTCTCTCAGATTTTGGAGTCGCAAAACAAATTTTTTTAACAAATAGTTTTACAAAGTGGTAAAACATTAAAAAATATACATTCGGTATCGCCGTAATCGTATTAATCAGTAGAATAAAGTGAACATGTAGTTATTACCGCACGGTGAAAACAAAATCCCCCTGAAAATGGCGCATTAGCTTTTTTTTGCTCATTCCACCCCACAAATAATTTATTTTTCAGTTTCCCAGTACATTATCAGATACATTAAATGGTACCATAAAAAATGACAACTTGTCCCATAAAAAACAAGCTCTCATACGGTTATGCCGACGAAAAAATAAAAAAAGTGATGGCTTTTGGAAGGCGGGGAGTAATAAACGAATATGAAAAAACAAAAATTGGTCGTGTCATTAAGGAGTCAAATCAAGAGAGGGAGTGGGGGAAAGACGCCAAGCTGCAGGGTCCAAAGAGGAAGAGGACGAAGGGCATTACTATTTTATAGGGAGCTCTATAGCCCCTTACTATGTGATCACTGGCCAATCCCTGTAGATCATGATGAAGTGATGCCACCCCCCATTTATTTATTCTTAACCCCTTCAAGACACAGCCTGTTTTGGCCTTCAGGACACAGCCAATTTTTTCAAATCTGACATGTTTCACTATTACCTATCCAAGCGATTCTGAGACTGTTTTCTCGTGACACATTGGACTTTATGTTACTGGCAAAATTTGCTCGATATATTAAGTATTTAATTGTGAAAAACACCAAAATGTAGCGAAAAATTGCAAAAAATAGCATTTTTCTAAATTTATATGTATCTGCTTGTAAGACAGATAGTTATACCCCACAAAATTGTTGCTAATTAACATCACCCATATGTCTACTTTAGATTGGCATCGTTTTTTGAACATTCTTTTATTTTTCTATGAAATCACAAGGCTTAGAACTTTAGCAGCGATTTCTCACATTTTCAAGAAAATGTCAAAAGGCTATTTTTACAGGGGCCAGTTCAGTTGTGAAGTGGATTTTAGGGCCTTATATATTAGAAACCCTCGATAAGTCACCCCATTTTAAAAACTTCACCCCTCAAAGTATTCAAAACAGCATTTAGAACGTTTCTTAACCCTTTAGATGTTTCACAGGAATTAAGGCAAAGTAGATGTGAAATGTTCAAATTTCTTTTTTTTTTTGCAGAAATTCATTTTTCAACAATTTTTTTTGTAACACAGAAAGTTTTACCCAAGAAACGCAACTCAATATCTATTGCCCAGATTATGCAGTTTTTAGAAATACCCCACATGTGGCCCTATTGCACTTATTGACTGAAGTACAGGCCTCAGAAACAAAGGAACACCTAGGGGATTTTGGGGCCTCCTTTTTATTAGAAAATATTTTAGGCTCCATGTCGGGTTTGAAAGGCTCTTGCGGCACCAAAACAGTGGAAATCCCCCAAAAGTGACCCCATTTTGGAAACTATACCCCTTGAGGAAATTATCTAGGGGTATAGTGAGCATTTTGACCCCGCAGGTTTTTTGCAGAAATTATTGGAAGTAGGCTGTGAAAATGAAAATCTACATTCTTTCAAAGAAAATGTAGGTTTAGCTAATTTTTTTCTAATTTCCACAAGGACTAAAAGGAGAAAATGCACCACTACTTTTGTAAAGCAATTTCTCCCGAGTAAAACAATACCCCGCATGTGGTCATAAACGGCTGTTTGGACAAACGGCGGAGCTTAGAAGGGAAAGAGCGCCATTTGGCTTTTGGAGCTCAAATTTAGCAGGAATGGTTTGCGGAGACAACGTCGCATTTGCAAAGCCCCTAAGGGACCAAAACAGTGAAAACACCAAAAAAGTGACTCCATTTAGGAAACTACACCCCTTGAAGAATACATCTAGGGGTATAGTGAGTGTTTTGAACCCACAGGGGTTTCATAGATTTTATTAGAATTGGGCAGTGAAGATAAAAAAAATCATTTTTTTCCAATAAGACGTAGCTTTAGCTCAACATTTTTCATTTTCTCAACAAATAAAGGAATAAAAGAACCCCAACATTTGTAAAGCAACTTCTCTGGAGTACGGCAATACCCCATTTGTGGTCATAAACTGCTGTTTGGGCATACGGCAAGGATCAGAAGAGAAGGAGTGCCATTTGGCTTTTGGAGCACAGATCTTGCTGGATTGGTTTCTTGACACCATGTCACTTTTGCAAAGTTCCTAAGGTGTCAGTACAGTGGAAACTCCCCAAAAGTGAATCGATTCACGAAACTACACCCCTTGAGGAATTCATCTAGGGGTGTAGTGAGCATTTTGACAAAATAGAGATTTTGCTGATACCCTCACTTATTTATATATACAAAGTGAGTTTTTGGGGAACTACAACGGTGTATACCACCAATTAATGTTATTTATTATATTTTAGGAATAGGGAAAAGAGGAAAAGAGTTGTAGTTCCTATTAGAAATGGAAAAAAATATTTAAATTTTATTAGTATATTTGGGTTAAAATAATTCTAAAATAATTCTATATATTTCTCAATGTAGGTCAAAATTTATTTAGCAGTGCAGAGGACCCCTTGTCCTGCACTTCAAGACCAAAATTTGTCTTATGTATGCTAATATAATACAACAATAAAGTTGGACTATTACTTGCTGAGGTAAGTATAAATCTGCTCACATAGGCATATTATATGCACTGTGTGAATCAGTATTAGCTGTCAATCACTAAACATTGTATCAGTTTTGTATGTACTGGTATTTGCAATGTTTTCTGTTATTAAATAGACATTGTATCTAATTCTTGTGCTGTGCACTAAGTGAATTGCCAAAGGCTTACAATGTATTAGATATTATCCTTTAGTAACTAGACACTGTATCTGTTCCTTTCGTGCTTTACACTGAGTGTGTTAATTTAAGTTTGCTAGTCTAGAGACTTTATCAATTGATTGACAGACACTATATCTGATTCTTTGCAACGATCTTGTACCTATAAGCCTGCTATTTCATACAAGTTGTCAGTTATTTTATGTCTATCTAACGATTTTAATTCCTACAGCAGTCCATATTGTGTTGTTACACCACGCTGGTTGCATCTGTCAAAAGTAGTGACAGTGCGGTAACTTATGTGAATGAGCTCTATAGAGATTATTTTGATTGTAATGTGCTCACAGATAGTGCTCTCCTAAAGTTTGTAAGAGGCTGTTCACAGTGGCACTATGCGGTATTTAGGCTGAATAGCCTGTATGTTGTATAAAGCATGCACCAACGATCCTCTTGTTGAGATCAGCAGCAAATTGTTACGCTTATTTCACTTTTATGTGAATGAGCTCTATAGATATTATTTTGATTGTAATGTGCTCTGAGATAGTGCTCTCCTAAAATTTGTAAGAGGCTGTTCACAGTAGCACTATGCGGTATTTAGGCTGAATAGCCTGTATGTTGTATAAAGCATGCACTATCGATCCTCTTTGTAGAGATCAGCAGCAAATTGTTACGCTTGTTTCACTTTTATTTATGAACTACTTGCTGTCTGTTTTCTATGAAGGCAGCTAACAACTGCAGATTGCAATTATATGCGCTGTCAGGGGTTTACCCTGCAGCGTCTATCAAGATGTTGTATAAAGCATGCACTATCGATCCTCTTTGTAGAGATCAGCAGCAAATTGTTACGCTTGTTTCACTTTTATTTATGAACTACTTGCTGTCTGTTGTCTATGAAGGCAGCTAACAGCTGCAGATTGCAATTTTATGCGCTGTCAGGGGTTTACCCTGCAGCGTCTATCAAGATACACGTCCCACTCTCCTAATGGAAGCAGCGCTTCTTACATGTAAGTCTTTGCAGACTATTAGTTATTGATTATTGGTAATAGCATTAGGATAGGCTAGGACTCTATGCATTGAGTACATTGATATGACTGAACACCCTAGTCCGCTCTGCAAGTCAGCTGGTTTTGTGCGCGCTGTCAGGGGTTTAACCCTGCAGCGTCTATCTGGATATACGTCCCGCTCTCCTTCAGGGAGCAGCGCTTCTACATGTGAGTCTTTGCAGACTATTGATTATGTATTGTTGGTAGTAGCATTAGAATTAGGCTAGGACCTTATACATTGAGTTCATTAATATGACTGGACACCCGACGCGCGTTTCGCCGGCATTCCGGCTTCCTCTTGGGGACTCTTACAAACTTTAGGAGAGCACTATCTGTGAGCACATTACAATCAAAATAATCTCTATAGAGCTCATTCACATAAATTACCGCACTGTCACTACTTTTGACAGATGCAACCAGCGTGGTGTAACAACACAATATGGACTGCTGTAGGAATTAAAATCGTTAGATAGACATAAAATAACTGACAACTTGTATGAAATAGCAGGCTTATAGGTACAAGATCGTTGCAAAGAATCAGATATAGTGTCTGTCAATCAATTGATAAAGTCTCTAGACTAGCAAACTTAAATTAACACACTCAGTGTAAAGCACGAAAGGAACAGATACAGTGTCTAGTTACTAAAGGATAATATCTAATACATTGTAAGCCTTTGGCAATTCACTTAGTGCACAGCACAAGAATTAGATACAATGTCTATTTAATAACAGAAAACATTGCAAATACCAGTACATACAAAACTGATACAATGTTTAGTGATTGACAGCTAATACTGATTCACACAGTGCATATAATATGCCTATGTGAGCAGATTTATACTTACCTCAGCAAGTAATAGTCCAACTTTATTGTTGTATTATATTAGCATACATAAGACAAATTTTGGTCTTGAAGTGCAGGACAAGGGGTCCTCTGCACTGCTAAATAAATTTTGACCTACATTGAGAAATATATAGAATTATTTTAGAATTATTTTAACCCAAATATACTAATAAAATTTAAATATTTTTTTCCATTTCTAATAGGAACTACAACTCTTTTCCTCTTTTCCCTATTCCTAAAATATAATAAGTGAGCATTTTGACCCCACAGGTGTTTCATAGATTTTATTAGAATTGGGCAGTGAAAAGAAAAAAAATCCTTTTTCTTCAATAAGACGTAGTTTTAGCTGAAAATGTTTCATATTCTCAACAAATAAATGAAAAAAAGCACCCCAACACTTGTAAAGCAACTTCTCCTGTGTACGGCAATACCACATATGTGGTCATAAACTGATGTTTAGGCACAGAGTAGGGCTCAGAAGGGAAGGAGCACCATTTGGCTTTTGGAGTACAGATTTTGCTGGATTGGTTTCTGGTCGCTATGTCGCATTTGCAAAGTCCCTGTGAGACCAAAACAGTGGATCCCCCCCAGAAGTGACCCCATTTTGGAAACTACACCCCTCAAGGTATTCACCTAGGGGTGTAGTGAGCATATTAACCCCACAGGTGATTGGCAGAAATTGGTGTGCACGCGATGTTGCAGAGTGAAAATGGTTTTTCAATAGATATGCCAATAAGTGGCGCCCAGCTTGTGCCACTGGAGACACACACCCCAAAAATTGTTAAAAGGGTTATCCCGGGTATGGCGATGCCATATATGTGGAAGTAAACTGCTGTTTGGGCACACTGTAGGGTTCAGAAGGGAGGTAGCGCCATTTGGCTTTTGGAGCGTGGATTTTGCTTGTAGTAGTTTTGTTTGGAGTCTTACTGGTGTTTCCGTTTATAATGTGGGGGTACATGTAAGGCGGGCTGGAGTATATAAGGGGCATAGTCAGATGGTATAGTGGGGTAAAAAAAAACAATAAAATAATCCATAGATGTGTGTTACGCTGTGACACAATCCTTTCTGCACAGGCCGGTGTTGGACTAATAAATGGTCCTTACTTATTCCCCTTTTGGTCCGCACTCCGCACCTTTGAAGTTTTGGGAATCTTGCTGGGTAGTGTTGTCCTGGTATAATACGGGCGCCCCACTTCCAGCAGATATGTTTGGGCCCTCCCCTTCCTGGTTCCCTAATTTTAGGGGCCTTGATAATTCGCCACTTGAAACAGAAGAAATGTTCCCCTCGGGCCGGCACAACTGCATATTTTTTATTTCCTAACTTATTGGTGCCTTGACTAATTTTATTTTTTCATAGACGTAGTGGTATGAGGCTGTTTTTTTTTGTGCGACGAGCTGTAGTTTTTATTGGTACCATTTTGGGGTGCATGCGACTTTTTGATCACTTGTTATCCTTTTTTTTTGGGAGGCAAGGTGACCAAAAAACAGCAATTCTGGCATATTTTTTTAGTTCTTTTTATACAGCGTTCACCATGTGTTATAAATTACATGTTAGCTTTATTCTGCGGGTCAGTCCGATTCCGGTGATACCTAATTTATAGCACTTTTTATGTTTTACAACTTTTTGCACAATAAAATAACTTTTGTAAAGAGAATGGATTTTTACTGTCGCCAAGTTGTGAGAGCCATAATGGTTTTAAATTTTTCGTTGACGGAGCTGTATGAGGGCTTGTTTTTAGCGAGACGAGTTATAGTTTTTATAGACACCATTTTTGGGTACATGCGACTTTTTGATCACTTTTTATTTCAATTTTTGGAAGACAAAGTGACCAAAAAATAGCAATTATGTCAGTATTTTTTAGTTATTTTTTTTACGCCGTTCACTGTGCGGAATAAATAACATCATATTTTTATAGTTCAGGTCGTTACGGTCGCAGCGATACCAAATATGTATGGCTTTATTATTTTTATCAATAATAAATGACTTGATAAGGGAAAAAGGGCGATTGTGTTTTGTGTTATTATTTGAAACTTTTATTGTATTTTTTACAACTTTTATTTTTACTTTTTTTTACACTTTTCTTTAGTCCCACTAGGGGACTTGAAGATCCAACTGTTTTTTTGATGTTCTAATACATTGCACTACCTATGTAGTGCAATGTATTAGAACTGTCAGTTGTTCACTGACAGCAAGCCGATCAGGCTCCGCCTCCGGGCGGGGCCTAATCGGCTAACGTAATGGCAGATAGGAAGCCATTGTTAGGCAACCTGTTGCCATAGTAGCAGTCGCCAGCCTTGCCATCGCATGGCAAGGCTGCCGATTGCATACAAACCACTTTGATGCAGCGATTGCATTGAATCGCTGCATTGAAGGGGTTAACGGCAGGAATCGGAGCTAGCTCCGGTTCCTGCCAATAGATCGGGGTGTCCGCTGTAACATACAGCGGACACCCACTGCTGATGACGCCGGCTCAGTTTCTGAACCGGAAGCTGAGCCGACGCCATCTTGCCGATGGTACCGGAAGCCTCCTGGGCCCCGCCGACGACGGGACATAGGAGGATTCCGTTACAGGCTGATCAGGAGGTAAGTATTAGCCCTCCGATCGCCTTTGCAGCCACCGGCAACCCAGCGATCACGTTGCTGGGATGCCGATGGCTATAAACTCCTGACATGCTGCGATCTCTATTGAACGCAGCATGTGAGGGGTTAATCGGTCGGATCGGAGGCTAGCTCCGTTCCTGGCCGATACCTCAGGGTGCCAGCTGTAACATACAGCTGTCACCCGGCGGTGATGTCGCTGGCTCAGCTCCTGAGCCAGCTTCATCTCCATGACGTACAGTTACGTGGAGATGCGGGAAAAGGCCATCTCCCATGACGTAACTGTACGTGAAATTGCGGGAAGGGGTTAAAGTGACCCCGCCAGTCAAAGCTCCCAACCGTATGCCCCTGGGGAGCTGAAAAGCTCTATACAGTGATCTGAATGTACTATAATTATTAACCCCTTGATGTTGCAACCTATTTTGTCTTTTAAGCAGCAAATATTTTTTTTCGCTTTTGTCTCCCTTCATTGTGACCATTTTGTGGTACATTTAAATTAACATTTAAAGTGTAGCTAAACGTTCGACAAACTACTGACATGTCATAGAGACATGTCAGAAGTTTAGATTGGTGGGCGTCCGAGCACTGAGAACCCCAACAATCGCTAGATTGAAGCAGCTGAATCACTCGTGTGAGCGCTGAGCCGCTTCATGTCTATTCGGCCAGCAGCCATACCGTTAAGGCGGTACCGTCCAGTGGGTCCACGTACCCAACGTTACAGCCAAATGGAGCTTCTTCCGTTCTAAGCACTGCCGTGTGCCCAAACAGCAGTTTATGACCACATATGGGGTATTGCCGTACTCGGGAGAAATTGCTTTACAAATGCTGGAGTTCTTTTTTTCCTTTATTTGTTGAGAAAATGAGAAATTTTGAGCTAAAGCTACGTTTTATTCAAGAAAAGGGATTGTTTTTATTTTCACTGCCCAATTCTAATAAATTCTATGAAACATCTGTGGGGTCCAAAAATTCACTACACCCCTAGATGAATTCCTCAAGGGGTGTAGTTTCCTAAATGGAGTCACTTTTTGGGCGTTTTCATTGTTTTTGGTCCCTCAGGGGCTTTGCAAATGTGACATGGCCTCTGTAAACTATTCCTGCTAAATGTGATCTCAAAAAGCCAAATGGCGCTCTTTCCCTTCTGAGCCCCACCGTTTGTCCATGTAGATTGTGCCACCTAGCGCCCCATGTAGATAGTGCCACACACGTCCCTGTATATAGTGCCACACATGCCCCTGTAGATAATGCCGCAGTGCCCTCTATATACAGGGTGTACTGCATCAATATATACAGGGGGTACTGCACCATTATATACAGGGGGTACTGTCTCATTATATACAATGTCACAGTACCCCCTGTAGATGGCGCCACACAGCACCCATGTAGATTGTGTCACCCCCACTGTATATAGTGCTCAGTGGCGGATTATCATTAGGGCGTTTCGGGCGGTCGCCCGGGGCCCAAGGCTGCCAGGGGGCCCAAGGCTCCCAGGGGGCCTATGACCGCCCGAACCCCCTCATGCCCAGTGGCGTCGCTAGCACCGGAGGGAGCCCCGGTGCCAGGACCGCACCTGTCAGGCGAGGGGAGCTTTGCTTCTACTTAGCAGCCGTGGTCTGTGCTGCTTTAGAAGCTCCCCCTCCAGCCACCCTTCCCTGCTCTAAACATCTCTCCTCTGCTGCTAGCTGTCGGGACATGGGGGAGGGGAGACTGTCGGCGGGCTCTGTGCTGTGAGCAGGAGAAGAGCTGCAGTGAAGACATAAAAGGTAAGTACATGTGTGTTTAATGTCCATATTCATGTATGTTTAATGTCCATATTCATGTATGTTTAATATCCATATTCATGTGTGTTTAATGTCCATATTAATGTATGTTTAATGTCCATATTCATGTATGTTTAATGTCCATATTCATGTGTTTACAAGGTGTACTTTGTGTATAACGTGCATACTCGTGTATAATGTGCCTACTTTGTGTATAATGTGCATACTCGTGTGTACTTTGTGTACTATGCATACTTTGTGTATAATGTGCCTACTTTGTGTACTTTGTGCATAATGTGTGTACTTTGTGTACTGTGCATACTTTGTGCATAATGTGCGTACTTTGTACTGTGCGTACTTTGTGCATAATGTGTGTACTGTGCGTACTTTGTGCATAATGTGCGTACTTTGTGCATAATGTGGTACTTTGTGTACTGTGCATACTTTGTGCATAATGTGCCTACTTTGTGCATTATGTGCGTACTTTGTGTACTTTGTGCATAATGTGCGTACTTTGTGCATAATGTGCCTACTTTGTGCATAATGTGCGTACTTTGTGTACTTTGTGCATAATGTGCGTACTTTGTGCATAATGTGCCTACTTTGTGCATAATGTGCGTACTTTGTGCATAATGTCCTTACTTTGTGCATAATGTCCTTACTTTGTGCATAATGTGCGTACTTTGTGCATAAAGTGGTACTTTGTGTACTGTGCGTACTTTGTGCATAATGTGCCTACTTTGTGTACTTTGAGCATAATGTGCGTACTTTGTGCATAATGTGGTACTTTGTGTACTGTGCGTACTTTGTGCATAATGTGCATAATGTGCGTACTTTGTGCATAATGTGCGTACTTTGTGCATAATGTGCGTACTTTGTGTACTGTGTGTACTTTGTGCATAATGTGCGTACTTTGTGCATAATGTGCGTACTTTGTGCATAATGTGCCTACTTTGTGCATAATGTGCATACTTTGTGCATAATGTGCGTACTTTGTGTACTGTGTGTACTTTGTGCATAATGTGCCTACTTTGTGTACTAGTGTTTAGGTAGTGTTAGCAATAGTTACGGCGCGGCAGGGTGGTGGTGGAGAAGGGGGGCCCAAGTTTGGGTAACAGCCCAGGGCCCATGGTCTTCTTAATCCGCCACTGATAGTGCTATCCCCCTTCCCCTGTAGATAGCACCTCTGAAGCTCCCTCCAGAAGAGGAATCCCCTCTATTTATTTTTTTCATAAATCATAATTTTGCTACAATAACATTGAGACGTTCTTATTCCTCCAGGTTCATGAGGACAGATCTATGGAAGACTCAGTATTATTATTATTGACAGTAATGAAGACAAAAACAGGTTTCAGGTGGTAGAAAATGACTTTACTAAACCGTTTTATAAGCCAACAAACAAGGACCATGAGGATAGTAAACAGTCCGCTGCTTCTCTCTCCTTGTGGTAAGATGATATTGGGGAGAAAGGTTGGAGGTGGTGGATGTCTTGGCACTTGGTTGTATTTCTGGAGCCTCTGCAGTTTGAGATGTTCCTGCTCGGCTGTGACGTGCCATTCCACCTCGCTGTAGAGTCCACTGGTCATAAACGGTTCTTGCAGTTCTTTCTTCCCGTTTGTAAGATTTTTTTTTGAGAAAGGTTGGAGCTGATGGACGTCTTGGCACTTGGTCGCCATCTCTGGAGTACATCAGTTTAGGATGTTCCCAGAGAAGTTCCTGCTCGGCTGTGACGTGCCATTCCACCTCGTCTCTAGTGTCCACTGTTTATAAACGGTTCTTGTAGTTCGTCCTCCCTGATGTAAGATGATATTTTGGAGAAAGGTCGGAGATGGTGGATGTCTTGGCACTTGGTCGCCATCTCCAGATCTTCTGCAGTTTGGGATGTGATAACTGCTTGGCTATGGCGCGCCATTCCACATCATTGTATAAAACTGGAAATAAGAGAAAGTAAACCTGTAACTATATGGACAAATCTTCTAATATTTCTAAAACATTATTAGATGATAATGGAGACAGTAGTGACCATAACAGCTAAACCCAGTGGTAGTAGTCATCATTGTCTGGGCAAGGTCCAAGGGGGCAGAGGGTAGGTAGTGGAGTGGTTATTTCCTCACATTTATGGGGGGGGGGGATCCCCTTTTAACCCGTTAGTGACCGGCCCATAGTGTTTCTTTAAAACGGACAGGCATCTGGGTGTGCGGTCTGATGAAAGCGTGTCATGTCACCGTCCACGATGATCCTCATTATACTCCAGAGTCCTGGTTCTTCTCCCTCTTGGAGATGGTGAAGCTTTTCCGGGTAATTGTTATAGATAAACTCTAAGAAAAGAAACACATATCCACATTATAAACCCCATGATTGTAGAGATGAATAATAATGTTATTACGAGGTCTGGTATACGAAGTGATAATGAGGTGACGTCTACTTACCTGCATATTCTGATAGTAGCTCAATACATTCACCAGCATGAGGACCAACATCGACCACTCCATGATCTTTGCTGTCATTTCACTGATCTGTGAAAAAATATCAAAATTAATACATTAAAAATTGCACAAAACAAGAACTTTCCACCCGGGGCGAGGTTTTGCTGCATTCATGTTTATTGCATACTCCATGTGACTGACGGCGATGCCAAAATGGACCTGACCCATTGTCATGTGACACCATATCCATTACATTGCGGGCGTCACGATCACCATGGTGCTGAGAATAAGCACAAAGATTATAGGTCCAATTGTTTTCCTATAGAACGGCTTCTAGGGGTGCAAATAAAATCTGTACATAGCTTTACACATTGATCTCCAGCGCACAGGTGGGTGTATACGGATACCCTACTTCCAATGACTGGTAATTTATTATATAGGAAAATAACGTTTAATAAGCGTCTTATAGAATTTACTACATATTTATGTGAGATAAATGTTAATATAATACATATATAGCAAGGACAGTACCGCTTGCTTTCTATTCAGTATGTTCCTGCAAGAAGCTGAACAATGTTACCAGATGGCGCTGTGTTACACCAGCATGTCGCCATCTGACGGACAAGATCAGAAAATGAAGGGAAATGATCACCTCAAGATCTGATGTTTCCTACATGTGAACCTAAAGACAAGGACAATTGGATTCCATTCAAATATTATTTAAGAAAGGATACAGAAAACGACTAAGGTCATGGCCATTATGCAGGACGCCAGTCTGAAATGGCTGATGACTCTTCGGCTTTCGGGCACTTTGTAGAGGAGTATGGACTGCCAAAGGTTGTAAAGGCTGCCAAACCCGAATGCAATGAAAGCGGAAATCCGGTGAGTCATTGGATAACAGTAGGTCTAGAAAACAAGCAGACAGAGGTCAGAGCAAATCTTATGGAACTAATCACTAATTTTCCCTCAGAACTTCCCAATAAATCCTAAATAACGTGTTCTGATATAATAACCACAGAGACATAATGGATATAGAGGTTGGTCTCTTGCTTGTGACTCCTTTCTATTAGACACATCTATTACATGGTCGTCCATTCATTGGAATAAGCCATGTAATACCACTTTATGATGTGGCCACCCGGTAATAAACACTGATCATGATCACCAGGGGTTCAGCTGATTGCCAGCGGGTCGCTATTTAGTGAAGATGGGACAACCCCATCAATGTAAAACATTTATTAACTTACCGAAAATGTAGCCATCACGGCTGTCCCGACGCATGATGACCATCCAATTGCCATGAGGATCTTTTAAACCAAGGTCTGACGATCCCCAAAGGCTTCAGCATGGAACATAATGAACTTATAATGTAGAAACGTCAGGCCCAGAGCTGAAAAAGAGAAAATAAGCCAAATAAATCCTGTACCATGCAAAACGTGTAAAACAACCTAATAACATCTATGACGCGCGGACCAAGCGCTAAACCCAACAAGAAACATACAATAATGGACGAGAACATTTATCTGCATCGTCTGATCCGGACAATTATTATCAGTTGAAATGAACAAAACGTTATTTATTTTTTAGAAAAATCTGATTACTGCTGCATGAAGAGAATATGCGTATATCAAAGTTGCTGCAGTTAAAAAGCTCGTAGTTGGATCTTGGGAATCGAGCTGGCGGTCCGCCGCGAGGCGAGCTACCGCCTGTCCCAGCCCCTGCCTTCCTACAACCACATCCTTCATCTCCGAGGACTGTTCCTACAACCACATCCTTCATCTCCGAGGACTGTTCCTACAACCATATCCTTCATCTCCAGGGACTTTTCCTACAACCAAATCCTCCATCTCCACTGGATCCAGCAGCTGTGGCCCGTGTATTGACATGGATATGAGTTGGACACGCCACATGGCTTGCTCTGCTGAGGGTAGCCTCAAGCTCATTATGTGGCAGAAAAATGAAAGAACATAAATTTTCACGCCCCAAAAAAAATAGATTTCCTGTCTGGCCTTCAAAATGGTCAAGACAGTGTGGAGATTTTAACAACTTTGGCTCCAAGAAACAAGATATTCTCTTATCCAAAAAATGGAATAACGAAAGCCTAAAGAATGACCATAAGCACCAGCAGATTGAAGGCAATCAAGCCGAAGCACGCAAGAGAAAGACATTTGCTGGTGAGACCTCAGGAACAAAATCTGGACAAGACGCCGTAAAAGAAGGAAAGCTTAACCGTTACAAGAAATGTTGTTTTTCTTCTGGCGTTTCTCTACATACAAATACAGTGACCCCATCGCACGCCGCAAAGCAGAATAAACTTTGTGGTAAGAAGGCGACTTCAAGACTCGTGTCCGTAAATAATCTCGTACATGAAGACTCTGCTAGTGTGCCACCAAAGAAGATCACGAAGGCGCGGAGACACAAGGATGAAAGTGCCCGCAGCCTCGTGGCTGCTAAGAGTCAAGGAAATAGACGTTCTCCTTTATATAAAGAAAGACGCTCTGGCGGTTTATGGCTGCTGAAAATCTGTGATTTGCTTAATATCGGAAGAGGATCTTCATTTATGATGCAGAAAAAACTCTTTCAGATTGCAGCCTGTGGTAAATTACAGTCTGAGAAGCTCAGAGCAAGAAAGACGACAAACTATAGACTACTGGATTTTAACTGGATGTGGTTTCAGAAAGGTTTTTGGAACTGCTGCAAGAAGACTCTGAGAAGCCGGATCCGTAAAGTGGTCTCTTATTTGAAGTTGCAACTTCAGAAACACATAAGGGCCGGACGGAGGTCGTACGATATGAACAATAACACTTCAGGAATTTTATACGAGATCCCACAATGCACTACCAAAAGCTGCCTACGAGATGACGTTGTCAAGCTGCAGAATGTGGAAGCTCCGTTTGGAAATGCTGCATCAAGCATAGCTCTGTTAAGAGACAGCCAGCAACCGCTGCTCTGCACTCCTGCTCAGTGGTGCGGCGCGGACACCTTAACCAAGAAAACAAGTGATAATCCAGCGCACAACCAGCCAGATGACTTGTGTGTATTGCTTACCGAAAAAGAGGTATATATATCTTGCCAGGAAGAAACGACTGCTCATGGCGAGAAGGACGATGAACCCATTCCCCTGACTTTTGACAAATTGCAACATTGTGCGAATGATACTTTTGTTTGTCAGAACAATGCTTCCATGGAAACGGTAGAGAATGGTGATGAATCCTGCCCCATGGATTTGGATGACAGTACAGACTCTGATGTATTTAGTGCAAAGCTGTTGGATCACCCTTACTGTAAAAGTCCCATGCAACAGACCACTTCTGAAGGATTGGATATACTGGCGAAACAAGGCCTACAAAACGGACAGAAAATCCTCCGCTATGTCCCAGATGAACAAATTGCATCCAGTATTTGCGATTTCCTAAATGAAGTCATGAAGAAATACGGTAGTTTGATTCCAGTATCTGAAAATGACGTACTTACTCGTTTAAAGGAAGTTTTTCACCAGGATTTTTCCCACAGGATGTCCCACATTAGCAAGGAAATGGCAAAGTATAGAGCCAAGATTTCCAGAAATATTGGTTGCGGTTTTCGTATCGGCTATAATAAACACACACTTTACATGGAAGATCTTGTTACCCTCGATGAACAGCAGTGGCTCAATGACCAGATCATTAACATGTATGGTGACCTCATAATGGATGCTGCACCCGATATGATTCACTTCTTTAACACATTTTAATTGACCTACATTGAGAATTATAGAAATATTAAAATATTTTAATATAAATACAATTAATAAAATTTATTATTTTCAATTTATAATAGGAACCACAATTCTTTTCCTCTCTCCCTATTTCCAAAGTAAAATAAATGAAGAGAATATTATAATCACTTCCGTGATTGTTACTTACAGGCAATGGCCATTCCTATGAATCCCATTCTAAACAGGATATTTTCTGCAAAGAAATTTCCCATTTCACTGCAAAACAAAAAAGAAAACGCTCAATGTTAAATAATATGGAAAAATTGTCAGAATTGTTTCATCTTAATAATCAGCAGTCAGATAATCTATATGACTGAGGGGATGATGTACATCAGTGGGGGGCATGGTTGTTGATGTGAGGTCAGGGTGTAGCTAGCAGACGGGCACAACGGGAGGCCCTTGAACAACTTAAAAGAATGAAATCAGTGGTTATTAAGCCAGCTGACAAAGGTGGAAATGTGGTATTGTGGCCTGTTGACAAATACGAGAGAGAAGCCTTTAGACAGCTCAATGATGTGTCATGTTATCAAAGATTGGATGGATGTCCTCTAGGTAGTTTTAAAACCCAATTAGATCAAATTCTATTGAAGGCTTTTGAATCCAATATTATACCTAAAACCACACTTGATGGTCTCATTGTTGATAAACCCATTTTAGCAACCCTGTATCTGCTCCCTAAGGTCCACAAAAATCTAGTGGACCCTCCAGGAAGACCGATAGTTTCGGGCAATGGAGGTTTATGTGAAACTGTGTGTCGCTTCATTGACCATTATCTTAAACCCCTTGTTTGTGAATTACCATCGTACATTCGTGATTCCACTGATGTCTTGAATAGGTTAGAGGGGGTTTACATGGGTCATGATGACTTCTTTGTGACATGCGACGTGGAGTCACTTTATACCTCTATTGAACATAAACATGGTATTGAAGCCGCTAGGTTTTATCTAAATGGGACCAACTTGGAATCCGATCTTATTGATCTTTTGATTGTACTATTGGATTTTGTTTTACATCACAATCTGTTCCTTTTTAAGGATCGTTATTTTCTGCAAAAGAGGGGAGTGGCAATGGGGGCCACTTGTGCGCCCTCATATGCCAACCTCTTTCTTGGCCGGTGGGAGCAGAATCTTCAGTTGCCTGATGCGGATGATGGAGGCGTCCTGATATGGATGCGCTTCATCGACGACATACTATTTCTCTGGCATGGTGAAAAAGAGAAACTTGACAAGTTTCTTGAGGATCTGAATGTCAACCAGCTCAACATCCGTTTGACTTCTAAAATAAGTCGCACTGATGTTGAGTTTCTTGACATTAGACTCACTAGTGACATAGATGGATCAATTGTCACTGATATTTTCAGGAAAAGTACATCGGTCAATTCTTTCCTTTATGCCAAATCATCTCATCCTCCACAGACACTGAGAGCAGTTCCAACGGGACAATTTTTAAGAGCACGTCGGATATGTTCCACAGAATCAGCCTTTGAGAATCAGGCCGCTGACCTCTCAAACAGGTTTCGTGCTAGGGGTTACAAATCTATGGATATTGAGCAAGGATACATGAGAGCCAAAAATACGCAACGAAGTGACCTACTTATACCTAAATTTAAGAAAAAGAACAGTAATGAAGAGGTAAGGTTCATCACTGGATATCATGCCCAATGGAGAGAAATGAAATCGATTTTTGAGAGGTTCTGGCCAATCCTCCATACTGATATGGATCTGAGTGTAGTGCTATCAGATTATCCCCTTATGACTTCACGTAGATCACGTAATCTAAGGGATATATTAGTTAAGAGTCATTATGTAGCTCCTACCTCAGGCTTTATATTCAATTCCAAAGGACCAAAGTGGGGTTCATACCCATGTGGTGACTGTGGGGCATGTTCCCTTATGACTAGATCTCTAGATTTCAGTGACTCTTCTGGGTCAAGACAATATAAAATCTGTCACAACATCACTTGTCGTTCAACTGCTGTGGTTTATTATGCCATTTGTCCATGTCGACTGATATATGTGGGTCTCACTTCTAGAGAACTCCGTGTGAGGATCCTTGAACATGTAAGGGACATAAAGGGCGCTATGAAAACTGACGATCCTGAAAAGTTAAGCAAACTTAAACCGATACCTCGTCATTTTCGTGACCATCATCAAGGTAATTGGAGACTTCTCACCTTCAGGGGAATTGATAAGATCTCCCTAGGAAATAGAGGGGGTAATATTCAGAGAATCCTTGCCCAACGTGAATGCAAATGGATAGTGAAACTACAAACCGTTTTTCCTAAGGGGCTTAATGAAATGATTAGTTTCGCTCCATTCTTATAAATTTCTAATAGGTGCCAACCTCTGTTATGTTTTATCATTTTGTGTGTAGGGAGGATTTATTATTTAACTTTTGCTTGCTTGTCTTTTCAGAGTGGACTGTATCGGTTATATTGGAGGCGCATGAGGTGCATGGCTATATTGAGGTGTATGGGTGCATCGAAGGCACATTATGGAAGTCATCTTATATGTTTTGATACTAATGTGGTTTCGTTGTTTACTTTATTAGGTTACATTTGCAATATAATGTTTGGCTCTTTAACCTTTCTTCTTTTTGATTCTGTGGTTATGCGATGATCGCATTAGGTATCAGTAGCGACATTCCTGTTCATGGTCTGATATTGGCATTCTTGGAGTGGATTGTTTTTTCTATCCTGGAATTTCATGGATGCATTACCACATTGATGGATGTTTTGCTCTAACACGTTTTTGATTATCATATGCTTTTTTCTATTCATATGTCTTTTTCACCTTTTCTTTATTATTTGAATTATCTTTCTTGATGTTTCACTTTTGTGCTCTAATTGCACTCTTATTATCATATATTATATATTTTCTTTCACACTCACATATATATATTTCTTTGTGACCTATATGGTCCATTCATACACATATATCTATTTTTATTTTATTTTTGGTCATATGTGCATGCATATGGCCATATATTCACATTAGTGTTCATGCACGTTTACAATTTGTAATATATAGGATTATTTTGTCTTTATATACATGTACTGTAAATGTGCATTTTTTCATACATCTACTTGTTTGTCATGTATGCATTTAAACCACTTATGTCACATTTTTATTTTTATTTCTACACTTTTTTCTTTCATTCATATATTTTTATCCATCTAACTAATCAGATATGATGTTTGGTCATATATGTATATATATATATGGTGATATTTCACACTAATATCTTTAACTGGTGTGCACAGTGGGCTCCTAGGCATGCATTGGGTCCCCCTCTGTACACTTTGTTCATCTATATTATTGCATGATATACTGTTGCCTGTATTTGATCTATCGGAACCAATGTGTGATTTATGTTATTTCCGTACATTTCAAGATGTCTAAATATACTCTCATCTAGAATGCCTTTGCTATTTTGTAATGTTGTAAACATATATAAATATATTCTAACTGTGAATAGCGCTCATGTATTCATACCGCTCTCCATCTCTTGGATATGGGCAATTGCGGTTGCCTTGCCCTATTCCAAGATGGATACGGTGGTCTGTGGTTGTTGTGCGCATGCGCGGGGCGGGGGGCCGTTCATCATGTAGTTCACGGCGCAACATGGACTTGGGCTCTGTGCAGTTGCGCACTGCTCACTTCCGGACGCCGTGCACTGCGTGATTGAGGTGCTGCCTCTCCTCGTGCAGGCGCCAGCTGAACATCCTATGGACAAGTAAGTGTGGTACACCGTTCAGCTGTGTACCCCTTATTTAAATCCTCTGATCACACTCTTTCAGCACCCCCTGACGAAGCCAGGTGCGAAACGCGCGTTGGGGTGTTCTGACAGTGTTGTGGCAGTGGAATGGCGCATGGTGGGTCTTTTGGTTTGCGTATCTTGAGGTCTCAATGAGTTTCCTCTCCATGACTGTGACTTTACAATTTTTGTGACCATTTTATAGGCCCTTGTTATGGTGATTATTATCAGTATACATACTTTATAGTCGTTGATATTGTTATACTACCATTGTTTGCCCTGCCTTATATTCAACACTGTCTTCTGTGTACTGTTGTACATTGTTTTTATGGGTGGTTATATTTTTTAATCGTCTTGATCAACTGTGTTGTCTGTCCTCAATAAAGTCATTTTGTATTTTTTCTAAGATACGTTTGATCTTGTTTTATTATAGCATATGGGGATATCTTTTTGGTGTTTACTATGCATGGGGTCCCATATATGCAACTTTATTCATTGATATATGACCTTGAATTTATAGGTATTCTTTTTTTGGCTTAATTATTGTCTTTTTGGTGAATACAGGTCCTGGTATGGATTATCGTGGTCGTGACCAAAATTGGGTCACCCAGTTGTCAGATGTTTTTAAAAGTGATATACATTCAGAGGTTGGCACCTATGCACCGTTGAATAGAGATATTCAGTTACGTTTAAAATTCTTATTGGAAAAGCGGACTAGAACATGGTGGAACAAGGCTTCTCTGGAGCATTACCTTAGTAAGGATATCATCCCTAGGGGATTGAGAGTTAAAATTACACCTTCATTTCCAGTTGATGACGACCTATTCAGACAGAGGTGGGAAGATGCATGTAAAGTCTGCTCCAGAACGATGTTAGAGTTATTGATAGGATGTGATAAACAGACCCTTGAAGTACTTGAGAGTGAAATTGAACCACTACAGCAAGATCTGAAGGCAAAGATGACGGCAGATGAGATGGTCACCTTTGAAAAGGAATTAGATAGTGAATTTCTTAAATGGGAAAAAGAGATCCAACAATTTAAAATGAAGAAATTTCAGCGTGATCTCTCCGATTACCAAAATGATCGTGTCTTTAGGTGGAACTGGCAACAATCTATGAGGTCAAGATCAAGATCTAGATCACGATCGGGTTATACATCCTCATCCTCTAATGAAGGACCATCAACTGGTCGTTTTTTAGGCAAACGCCCAAGATGGGAGCAAGACACAGGACATCTAATGGGCAAAAACAAAAGAAACAAGCCTTTAGATGGAGGGATGAACCTCAGGAACAGACAGGCAAAGATCAACTAAAGGTAATTAATTTGTCCAATGAGATATTAACGCAGGCACAGTTGGAAGTGTTGGGAATGGGTTTGACCTTCTCTCCAGTATCTAACTTTGATTTCTTTGAGGCTGTCAAGGATGTACACCTTTTTGCTAGGAAACTGCTTTTCAAAAAGCACTTTTCTAGATATGATGTGCAACTTTTCACAGGAAAGGATGAACAACAGGCCCTCAGGGCTCTTGATGAGCTTTTAAAAGAACAAGAACTAACTGTTGAACCTAAATTCCCGGTGGGAGTCAGGGGGCGCTCTACCACATTTCCTCCTTTGTCCATGTCTCCCGCAGTCGACACCTTTGTGAGACTGGTTACCAATGAATTGAGTAAATTGTCTTCACATCGTACACATGATAATTTGAATAGGGCACAACGGGAGGCCCTTGAACAACTTAAAAGAATGAAATCAGTGGTTATTAAGCCAGCTGACAAAGGTGGAAATGTGGTATTGTGGCCTGTTGACAAATACGAGAGAGAAGCCTTTAGACAGCTCAATGATGTGTCATGTTATCAAAGATTGGATGGATGTCCTCTAGGTAGTTTTAAAACCCAATTAGATCAAATTCTATTGAAGGCTTTTGAATCCAATATTATACCTAAAACCACACTTGATGGTCTCATTGTTGATAAACCCATTTTAGCAACCCTGTATCTGCTCCCTAAGGTCCACAAAAATCTAGTGGACCCTCCAGGAAGACCGATAGTTTCGGGCAATGGAGGTTTATGTGAAACTGTGTGTCGCTTCATTGACCATTATCTTAAACCCCTTGTTTGTGAATTACCATCGTACATTCGTGATTCCACTGATGTCTTGAATAGGTTAGAGGGGGTTTACATGGGTCATGATGACTTCTTTGTGACATGCGACGTGGAGTCACTTTATACCTCTATTGAACATAAACATGGTATTGAAGCCGCTAGGTTTTATCTAAATGGGACCAACTTGGAATCCGATCTTATTGATCTTTTGATTGTACTATTGGATTTTGTTTTACATCACAATCTGTTCCTTTTTAAGGATCGTTATTTTCTGCAAAAGAGGGGAGTGGCAATGGGGGCCACTTGTGCGCCCTCATATGCCAACCTCTTTCTTGGCCGGTGGGAGCAGAATCTTCAGTTGCCTGATGCGGATGATGGAGGCGTCCTGATATGGATGCGCTTCATCGACGACATACTATTTCTCTGGCATGGTGAAAAAGAGAAACTTGACAAGTTTCTTGAGGATCTGAATGTCAACCAGCTCAACATCCGTTTGACTTCTAAAATAAGTCGCACTGATGTTGAGTTTCTTGACATTAGACTCACTAGTGACATAGATGGATCAATTGTCACTGATATTTTCAGGAAAAGTACATCGGTCAATTCTTTCCTTTATGCCAAATCATCTCATCCTCCACAGACACTGAGAGCAGTTCCAACGGGACAATTTTTAAGAGCACGTCGGATATGTTCCACAGAATCAGCCTTTGAGAATCAGGCCGCTGACCTCTCAAACAGGTTTCGTGCTAGGGGTTACAAATCTATGGATATTGAGCAAGGATACATGAGAGCCAAAAATACGCAACGAAGTGACCTACTTATACCTAAATTTAAGAAAAAGAACAGTAATGAAGAGGTAAGGTTCATCACTGGATATCATGCCCAATGGAGAGAAATGAAATCGATTTTTGAGAGGTTCTGGCCAATCCTCCATACTGATATGGATCTGAGTGTAGTGCTATCAGATTATCCCCTTATGACTTCACGTAGATCACGTAATCTAAGGGATATATTAGTTAAGAGTCATTATGTAGCTCCTACCTCAGGCTTTATATTCAATTCCAAAGGACCAAAGTGGGGTTCATACCCATGTGGTGACTGTGGGGCATGTTCCCTTATGACTAGATCTCTAGATTTCAGTGACTCTTCTGGGTCAAGACAATATAAAATCTGTCACAACATCACTTGTCGTTCAACTGCTGTGGTTTATTATGCCATTTGTCCATGTCGACTGATATATGTGGGTCTCACTTCTAGAGAACTCCGTGTGAGGATCCTTGAACATGTAAGGGACATAAAGGGCGCTATGAAAACTGACGATCCTGAAAAGTTAAGCAAACTTAAACCGATACCTCGTCATTTTCGTGACCATCATCAAGGTAATTGGAGACTTCTCACCTTCAGGGGAATTGATAAGATCTCCCTAGGAAATAGAGGGGGTAATATTCAGAGAATCCTTGCCCAACGTGAATGCAAATGGATAGTGAAACTACAAACCGTTTTTCCTAAGGGGCTTAATGAAATGATTAGTTTCGCTCCATTCTTATAAATTTCTAATAGGTGCCAACCTCTGTTATGTTTTATCATTTTGTGTGTAGGGAGGATTTATTATTTAACTTTTGCTTGCTTGTCTTTTCAGAGTGGACTGTATCGGTTATATTGGAGGCGCATGAGGTGCATGGCTATATTGAGGTGTATGGGTGCATCGAAGGCACATTATGGAAGTCATCTTATATGTTTTGATACTAATGTGGTTTCGTTGTTTACTTTATTAGGTTACATTTGCAATATAATGTTTGGCTCTTTAACCTTTCTTCTTTTTGATTCTGTGGTTATGCGATGATCGCATTAGGTATCAGTAGCGACATTCCTGTTCATGGTCTGATATTGGCATTCTTGGAGTGGATTGTTTTTTCTATCCTGGAATTTCATGGATGCATTACCACATTGATGGATGTTTTGCTCTAACACGTTTTTGATTATCATATGCTTTTTTCTATTCATATGTCTTTTTCACCTTTTCTTTATTATTTGAATTATCTTTCTTGATGTTTCACTTTTGTGCTCTAATTGCACTCTTATTATCATATATTATATATTTTCTTTCACACTCACATATATATATTTCTTTGTGACCTATATGGTCCATTCATACACATATATCTATTTTTATTTTATTTTTGGTCATATGTGCATGCATATGGCCATATATTCACATTAGTGTTCATGCACGTTTACAATTTGTAATATATAGGATTATTTTGTCTTTATATACATGTACTGTAAATGTGCATTTTTTCATACATCTACTTGTTTGTCATGTATGCATTTAAACCACTTATGTCACATTTTTATTTTTATTTCTACACTTTTTTCTTTCATTCATATATTTTTATCCATCTAACTAATCAGATATGATGTTTGGTCATATATGTATATATATATATGGTGATATTTCACACTAATATCTTTAACTGGTGTGCACAGTGGGCTCCTAGGCATGCATTGGGTCCCCCTCTGTACACTTTGTTCATCTATATTATTGCATGATATACTGTTGCCTGTATTTGATCTATCGGAACCAATGTGTGATTTATGTTATTTCCGTACATTTCAAGATGTCTAAATATACTCTCATCTAGAATGCCTTTGCTATTTTGTAATGTTGTAAACATATATAAATATATTCTAACTGTGAATAGCGCTCATGTATTCATACCGCTCTCCATCTCTTGGATATGGGCAATTGCGGTTGCCTTGCCCTATTCCAAGATGGATACGGTGGTCTGTGGTTGTTGTGCGCATGCGCGGGGCGGGGGGCCGTTCATCATGTAGTTCACGGCGCAACATGGACTTGGGCTCTGTGCAGTTGCGCACTGCTCACTTCCGGACGCCGTGCACTGCGTGATTGAGGTGCTGCCTCTCCTCGTGCAGGCGCCAGCTGAACATCCTATGGACAAGTAAGTGTGGTACACCGTTCAGCTGTGTACCCCTTATTTAAATCCTCTGATCACACTCTTTCAGCACCCCCTGACGAAGCCAGGTGCGAAACGCGCGTTGGGGTGTTCTGACAGTGTTGTGGCAGTGGAATGGCGCATGGTGGGTCTTTTGGTTTGCGTATCTTGAGGTCTCAATGAGTTTCCTCTCCATGACTGTGACTTTACAATTTTTGTGACCATTTTATAGGCCCTTGTTATGGTGATTATTATCAGTATACATACTTTATAGTCGTTGATATTGTTATACTACCATTGTTTGCCCTGCCTTATATTCAACACTGTCTTCTGTGTACTGTTGTACATTGTTTTTATGGGTGGTTATATTTTTTAATCGTCTTGATCAACTGTGTTGTCTGTCCTCAATAAAGTCATTTTGTATTTTTTCTAAGATACGTTTGATCTTGTTTTATTATAGCATATGGGGATATCTTTTTGGTGTAGCTAGCAGAGAGCCAGGCCACACACCAAAAGGCCAAGAAGATGGAGAAGAATCCCAATCCATTGGTCTCCATAAAGTGAGAAGTCGCCAATAAATTAGCAAATCGCACTGTGTCAATTCATGGAAAGAAAGAC
Source organism: Rhinoderma darwinii (assembly GCF_050947455.1). Taxonomy (NCBI): domain Eukaryota; kingdom Metazoa; phylum Chordata; class Amphibia; order Anura; family Rhinodermatidae; genus Rhinoderma; species Rhinoderma darwinii. The sequence continues at coordinate 1,260,333 of NW_027461831.1, forward strand.
CGGGCAGCTGTCAGGGGAATATTTATAACCCCTCGTCATTTCTCTGTGACATCAGCACGGCTCTGCGTCCTCGGCGGGGAAGATGATGTAGATATTGATAAGAAGAAGAGGAGGGTTGTCGCTCACAAGATGACGAGGGCGATCTCCGCCGACCGTGCCTGCGCCCACCGCCAGATCTGTGTTTCCTCCCTCTCCTTGACGATTCCTTTGCCAAACCTGAAAGAGAAAAAAGGGACAAGGCAGAAGCGTGATTAACATCAAATCGATCCCCCTTGGCACCAACAGCATGTGCCACATCCCTGCTCGGACCCTCCAGCTGCGGGCCAGAACTGGACGGTACATTCAATAATGACACAGTTGTGCAGGAGACCGCAGCCCTGGCTGAGACCGGACGACTTCTTCTCCAGCTCTTGTCCTCTGATAGGGGGTTGGGTCATGCAATGCCCTCACTGCTGTGCCCCTGCGCCGTCTCACGTCACCATCCACGATGGTCCTCTTTATACTCCAGAGTCCTGGTTCTTCTCCCTCTTGGAGATGGTGAAGCTTTTCCAGGTAATTGTTATAGATAAACTCTAAGAAAAGAAACACATATCCACATTATAAACCCCATGATTGTAGAGATGAATAATAATGTTATTACGAGGTCCGGTATACGAGGTGATAATGAGGTGACGTCTACTGACCTGCATATTCTGATAGTAGCTCAATACATTATAAACCTAAAAACGGAGTCCGACACACCAAGGTTAGATTAAAAATAACAAGTTTTATTAGAACAATAAACAAAAAACATTTAAAAGTTAAAGATGATAGCCACAGTATGAAAGGATACCGGACAGTGAAATATGCAATGTTAAAGTGATAATACATTAGATAACAAAGTGACAAATGGGAAAATTGACAGTTCCTATTACACGAGTAAATAGATGCATGAGTGTGAGTATAGAGAAAGTGTGCACACAGTCCTGCATCCAGTAAACAGGTGAAAACCACACCAAGCGGTGAATATTAGTCACAGTCGGATGCAGGAGTTTGAGTGCAGCAACAGTATTACTCACATGTATATAGGCATCAACGGGTGTATGCATGCATGAAAGCAGCAACACACCAAATTAATGAAAGACTCTAAGATAAAGAAGGACGTCTTACCCATGTCACAATCAATACTGTCTGGCATCAACCCCGACGCGCATTTCGGCCCTCGAGCCTTCGTCTGGGGGTGGTGTCAGAAAGTAAGGAGGCATCATTTAAGCAACCCAAGACCAATAAAACATAAGGGGGGCAGCTGAGGCTGCTAAAAATCAGTATTAACAACTAAGGTATCGCGGCCCGACAGTCCGGTGTGTCAGCCGCCGGAACCGGAACACAGACGAGGGTCACGCGTCCCGCAGCCCGGTCCGGCCAGGGACAAAGACAGCCAGACAAAAGTTCCAGCGTGTCAACATCCCAGGCACGAACTCAGACCCCGGAAGACGGGAGCCACGCCTCCAAGATGCTCCGGCCGAGGCAGCGAAGACCCAGACTGACAGGCCGCGCATGCGCACTGGGCAGAAGACGGAGCGACACGAATAATAAGAAAAAATTGTATATATGTATATAATGTGTTAGATTACACTTGTGCACAGATTGCACAAGTGCCAAAATCAATGATAGGGTATTTGGATGAATTTGACCAAGGTACACATAGCACAAAGGAGAAAATGAATATGAATAAATAAAAAAATAATAAATAAATAGATGAATAAATGAAATAAAATATATTATATATAGAAATATATATATATAAATATAACAAAACATATATGATAAAGATGGAGATGGAAAAATATAATAAAATAAATTAAAATAAAAGAATAAAGGTCATAATGAAATAAATATGAATATTAATATTAAATTGGTCACAATTAATTCTTTGTTTGACTGTCCCTATTACTTTCCCTACCGCAATTTCATAGTATAAATAAAATGATATAAATTGGATGATATGAATTATGTTGCATGTGTGCGTGTGTGCCATATCCAAAGAGATTTCCGTGTGTTTTCTCAAAACAGACATAGACAGATGCAATCAAGTGAATTCAGATAATTACAGTGTTGTAGTACGGTTTGAATAAGAATATACAAGTATAAATTGTTATACGAGGCATGTGAGCACATAACCAAACATATACATAAAAACATATACATACACATATACATATATATATATATATATATATATATATATATATACATACACACACACACATACATCCACACATTCACATATACAAAAGTGCCAAAGTTCAAATACAATATAATATGTACACTCAATACATTAGAAATTTAAAAATTAACGACATATGTAGATATAATAATTTTAATACAGATTTAAATAAAAAGACATGCCCACAATAAAAAGAGCTTTGATAGTGGTTGGAGTGTAGTGGTGTGGTGATGTTGTGATGATGAGGGACAGGTGTGTATAACAAGCTCCAATATAAGAAATCATCAAATGTATATTGTGTATATATATTTATAGAACAGACATTAATTCGGATCTGATGATCATACAAATACGCTCAAAGAATGGTGAAGAGGTGTATAATACGTAATGGTGATGGCACTATTAAATGCACCAATGATAAAAGTGACGTGAAAGTGCATGTGCTACTGGATATGTGACAGTGACTAGATATAATAAGTAAATATATGATTAAACTACCAAATCAGAATATGTGGATAGGTGTGTCAAAAAAAAAATATATATGTATATATAAGATATATGTGTGTGTGCGTGCAAGAATGGAAAAAATAAAATAAAGTGAGTGAAGAATGTGTATGTGTATGTGTGTGATATAGAAGTAATGATAGAGTGAGAAATTTTTTATATATATTTGAATAATATGATAAAATAGTGTGAGGAACACACTCAACTAATCCCTGCGGGTAAGGAAAATGTTTACATCCAATTGTGCAAAATTGCACTAAAAAATGCATATCAAAATATCCATACATATTAATATTGTATCCCCAGGTCTTCTGCATATCCATTGTTGTAAGATAGTTGAGTAAATCCCCTAAAATAAACTGTTTAGAGATCGAATGAGGGAGTTGTTATGGTCTCAGGAAGTCATTAAATGTTAGATCACAGCAAGTTCATAAACGATCATCTGTAACATTAAAAATAAAAGTTAGAAAAATAAAAGTTAGAAACGACAGTAACTTGATCGTTGCTAGACAATTAAAACTGACACCATGGAAGATCCCGACACCTCTATAAAAATGCTGCAAATCCCAAATTTTCGTTCAAACCATTTGGTTGTACTGTCTTTAGTTTCCAGATCCATCTGGATTCCAATTTTGACAGTTTTTTCATTATTGAACCACCTCTCAGGTCAGTTCTTACACAATCAATGCCTTTGACTTTGAGGGCTCTGGATTCACATTCATGGTACTTAAAGAAATGCCTCGGGAGGGTTTTTAATGATTCAATGTTTTCTGGGGCAGTGCCCCTCGCTGCCTCTATGCTATTCACGTGTTCCCTTGTTCTAATCTGGAGTTCTCTACTAGTGAGACCAATATAGATCTTTGGGCATGGACACCATGCGTAGTAGACCACTCCCTTGGTACCACAGTTGATTGGCCAAGTGATTTTGTATGTCATCTTGCCAGTCGAATCCACAAATTCATCGCTGTTAGCCACATTTGGGCAGGCTATAAATCTTCCGCAGGGGCGACAGCCCCATTTTGGTTTGGACGCTCCAAAGATTGGTTTTATACTTTGGGGTTGGTGGTAACTGTGGACAAGGGTATCGCGAAGATTCCTTGCTCTTCTTGATGCTACTGCAGGTTTTGCAGGGAGAATCTTTGATAAGGTAATATCGGTTTGTAATATTGACCAGTGTTTGGCCAGACATTTCCTCATCTGCCCCCACCTGTCATGGTAGGTAGTGACATACCTGATTGTCGAATCCACATTTCTCTTGGTGGTAGGGTGAAGGAGTTGGATCCGTGTTGAACGCCTTGCCCTCTCATATGCCCTGTTAATACATCTTCTGTTGTATCCCCTGTCAAGAAAGCGTTGTTTAAGGCTCTTTGCCTGTATCTCAAAGTCATCGTTAGATGAACATAGCCTTTTAATCCTCAAAAACTGACCGATGGGGATGGCACGGATCAAATGACTCGGGTGCGAAGATGAGGCATGTAAATATGAATTGACTGACGTATCCTTTCTATGTATATCTGTCCTGATATAACCGTCATTATCACGTCTGACAAGTACGTCCAAAAAATCAATAGCTACTTCACTAGTTTTCCAAGTCAGGTGAATATTGAGATCATTGATGTTGAGATTTGTCATGAAAAGAGCAAATTCATCACTGGTGCCATGCCAAATGATAAAGATATCATCAATGAACCGGGTCCAAAGGACCACCTTGTCCATTGATGATATCCGGTCGGATAGAAACAGATCCCTCTCCCACAGCCCCAGGAACAAATTGGCATATGAAGGTGCGCAGGCTGCCCCCATTGCCGTACCCTGGAGCTGTAGGTAGAAGGATCCGTTAAAAGTAAAGAAGTTGTGCGTGAGCACAAATTCTAGAAGGGTGAGAATAAACTGGGACATGGATGGGTTGCTGTCAGTCATCCCCAGAAAGTATGACACTGCCTGGAGACCATCCTGATGTCGGATGTTGGTATATAGGGAGTCTACGTCACATGTAGCTAGCAACATGTTGGGTTCTAATTGGATCCCTTCCAGTCTTTTAAGGAGATCTGAGGAATCTCTGAGATATGATGGTAGGGTCTCGACCATGGGTTTCAGTATAGCATCAATATACTTACTTATGTTGTCGCTTAAGTTGCCTCTTCCAGATATAATGGGGCGCCCTGGTGGTGATTTGGGGTCTTTATGTATCTTGGGTAATAAGTATAAGCATGCTACTGTGGGATCCTGTACCATGAGACATTCAGTGAGGGCCGCAGAGATAGTACCCTCATTTAGAGCTTCTTCTAATATATCATCAAGCAGACCACTGAAAGAAGAGAGAGGGTTAAAGGTCAACTTTTTGTAGCAGGTCGTGTTTCTCAGTTGTCGATATGCTTCCCGTTCATACAAAGCCCTTGGCCACATCACTATATTGCCCCCCTTATCTGCGGGTTTAATTACAGTATCCTCGAGAGTTTTTAGTCTCTTTAGACTCCTCCGTTCAGCACAGGTTAGATTGTCATGCTTAATACCCGTGGAAATTCTATCGAAGTCGCGAGCTACCAGTTTAACAAATAAGTCGATCGGTGGGCATATAGTGAGTGGAGGAAATTTGGAAGATCGTTTTCTTATATTTTGGGGGATCATACCGGTCTCAGGATTTTGTTGTTCTTTAAGTAGCTGTTGTAAGGACTGTAAAGCCTCTATTTCTTCCGATGTGTCAAAGATCTCATCTTCCTTCCTATGGAACCATCTTTTGAAGATCAATCCTCTGGCAAATAGGTGTAAGTCCTTTATAGCTGTAAAGGTGTCAAAGTGAGAAGAAGGTGCAAAAGTCAACCCCTTGGACAGTACCCCAATATCTACAGGGGACAACTGATGGGTAGACAGATTAATTACCTGCATTCTCGGATTCTCAGGCAGTTGGGTGGCCGTTGGATTACGCCAGCCTTCTCCTCTTTGTCTATTGGATGGATCATAGTTATATGTCTGCATCCGTTGTTCGCTACCCCTACCTCTTTGCCGAGTCTTCTGTCTAAACGTGTTTGGTCTCCTATAATCTATACCACTCCGTGTCCTGCCTCTCTGCGCATTCTCTTCAGGCTCTGACATTGAGCTCGCTGATGACACGGAGGGAGATCTTCTCCCATCCATACGGAATTGTTTGGGATATTGCCACCTGTACATACGGTTTGTCAATTTGTCGTTTAGGTCTCGTTGGAATTTCCGACTTTTGATGTCTTGAATATTCTTCTCCCATTTGTCCGTCTCCAGGTCAAGTTGTTGGAATGTATTGATCCACTCCTCATCACTCAACTTGGTCTTGAGTTCAGTCTGTGTTTTTTCGATCTCAGCATTAAGCATCTCAAGTGTCTGCTTATCCAGACCAATCAACAGTTCCATAAATGTTTGGGATGATGTCCTGCAAGTGTCCTCCCACCGGGAGACAAAGCATTCGTCCAAACTGTTGAGGGTCGGGAATACCTGAATCCTGAGTCCTCTGGGTATAAGACCTCTCTGTAGATACTTCTCCAAAAAGGCCTTATTCCACCATGTTTTAGTCCGCTTGTGAACCAGTGACCTGAGATTATTTTTGATAGCAGCTATATTACCCCGGGTGTCGGGATCTCCCACTGTGGGATCATCTTTAAAGACCAAGTCTAGTTTGGTCAACCAGGATCTTTCCCTGGCCTTGAAGTCCATGCTGGTGGACCTCCCAGAATCTGCAAAGAAAACAGAGCTTAAAGTACTATACCTATGTGGAGAGCACCAAAAGGGCAGCGCCAGCCAAACCCAAATCCCAAAAGGTTAAACATTGATGAGATAAATATCTGTTATATACATATAAGATGTTTAAGGGGACAAAGAAAGTGATGTCTACTTACCTGCATATTCTGATAGTAGCTCAATACATTCACCAGAATGAGGACCAACATCGACCACTCCATGATCTTTGTTGTCATTTTACTGATCTGTGAAAAAATATCAAAATTAATACATTAAAAATTGCACAAAACAAGAACTTTCCACCCGGGCCGAGGTTTTGCTGCATTCATGTTTATTGCATACTCCATGTGACTGACGGCGATGCCAAAATGGACCTGACCCATTGTCATGTGACACCATATCCATTACATTGCGGGCGTCACGATCACCATGGTGCCTAGAATAAGCACAAAGATTATAGGTCCAATTGTTTTCCTATAGAACGGCTTCTAGGGGTGCAAATAAAATCTGTACATAGCTTTACACATTGATCTCCAGCGCACAGGTGGGTGTATACGGATACCCTACTTCCAATGACTGGTAATTTATTATATAGGAAAATAACGTTTAATAAGTGTCTTATAGAATTTACTACATATTTATGTGAGATAAATGTTAATATAATACATATATAGCAAGGACAGTACCGCTTGCTTTCTTATTCAGTATGTTCCTGCAAGAAGCTGAACAATGTTACCAGATGGCGCTGTGTTACACCAGCATGTCGCCATCTGACGGGCAAGATCAGAAAATGAAGGGAAATGATCACCTCAGGATCTGATGTTTCCTACATGTGAACCTAAAGACAAGGACAATTGGATTCCATTCAAATATTATTTAAGAAAGGATACAGAAAACCACTAAGGTCACGGCCATTATACAGGACGCCAGTCTGAAATGGCTGATGACTCTTCGGCTTTCGGGCACTTTGTAGACAAGTATGGACTGCCAAAGGTTGTAAAGGCTGGCAAACCCGAATGCAATGAAAGCGCAAATCCGGTGAGTCATTGGATAACGGTAGGTCTAGAAAACAAGCAGACAGAGGTTACAGCAGATCTTATGGAACTAATCACTAATTTACCCTCAGAACTTCCCAATAAATCCTAAATAACGTGTTCTGATATAATAACCACAGAGACATAATGGATATAGAGGTTGGTCTCTTGTTTGTGACTCCTTTCTATTAGACACATCTATTACATGGTCGTCCATTCATTGGAATAAGCCATGTAATACCACTTTATGATGTGGCCACCCGGTGATAACCGCTGATCATGATCACCAGGGGTTCAGCTGATTGCCAGCGGGTCCCTATTTAGTGAAGATGGGACAACCCCATCAATGTAAAACATTTTTTAACTTACCGAAAATGTAGCCATCACGGCTGTCCCGACGCATGATGACCATTCAATTGCCATGAGGATCTTTTAAACCAAGGTCTGACGATCCCGAAAGGCTTCAGCATGGAACATAATGAACTTATAATGTAGAAACGTCAGGCCCAGAGCTGAAAAAGAGAAAATAAGCCAAATAAATCCTGTACCGTGCAAAACAACCTAATAACATCTATGACGCGCGGACCAAGCGCTAAACCCAACAAGAAACATACAATAATGGACAAGAACATTTATCTGCATCGTCTGATCCGGACAATTATTATCAATTGAAATGAACAAAACGTTATTTATTTTTTAGAAAAATCTGATTACTGCTGCATGAAGAGACTATTATAATCACTTCCGTGATTGTTACTTACAGGCAATGGCCATTCCTATGAATCCCATTCTAAACAGGATATTTTCTGCAAAGAAATTTCCCATTTCACTGCAAAACAAAAAAGAAAACGCTCAATGTTAAATAATATGGAAAAATTGTCAGAATTGTTTCATCTTAATAATCAGCAGTCTGATAATCTACAGAACTGAGGGGATGATGTACATCAGTGGGGGGGCATGGTTGTTGATGTGAGGTCAGGGTGTAGCTGGCAGAGAGCCAGGCCACACACCAAAAGGCCAAGAAGATGGAGAAGAATCCCAATCCATTGGTCTCCATAAAGTGAGAAGTCGCCAATAAATTAGCAAATCGCACTGTGTCAATTCATGGAAAGAAAGACCGGGCAGCTGTCAGGGGAATATTTATAACCCCTCGTCATCTCTCTGTGACATCAGCACGGCTCTGCGTCCTTGGCGGGGAAGATGATGTAGATATTGATAAGAAGAAGAGGAGGGTTGTCGCTCAGAAGATGACGAGGGCGATCTCCGCCGACCGTGCCTGCGCCCACCGCCAGATCTGTGTTTCCTCCCTCTCCTTGACGATTCCTTTGCCAAACCTGAAAGAGAAAAAAGGGACAAGGCAGAAGCGTGATTAACATCACATCGATCCCCCTTGGCACCAACAGCATGTGCCACATTCCTGCTCGGACCCTCCAGCTGCGGGCCAGAACTGGACGGTACATTCAATAATGACACAGTTGTGCAGGAGACCGCAGCCCTGGCTGAGACCGGACGACTTCTTCTCCAGCTCTTGTCCTCTGATAGGGGGTTGGGCCATGCAATGCCCTCACTGCTGTGCCCCTGCGCCGTCTCACGTCACCGTCCACGATGATCCTCTTTATACTTCAGAGTCCTGGTTCTTCTCCCTCTTGGAGATGGTGAAGCTTTTCCGGGTAATTGTTATAGATAAACTCTAAGAAAAGAAACACATATCCACATTATAAACCCCATGATTGTAGAGATGAATAATAATGTTATTACGAGGTCCGGTATACGAGGTGATAATGAGGTGACGTCTACTGACCTGCATATTCTGATAGTAGCTCAATACATTCACCAGCATGAGGACCAACGTCGACCACTCCATGATCTTTGCTGTCATTTCATGATCTGTGAAAAAATATCAAAATTAATACATTAAAAATTGCACAAAACAAGAACTTTCCACCCGGGCCGAGGTTTTGCTGCCTTCATGTTTATTGTATACTCCATGTGACTGACGGCGATTCCAAAATGGACCTGACCCATTGTCATGTGACACCATATCCATTACATTGCGGGCGTCACGATCACCATGGTGCTGAGAATAAGCACAAAGATTATAGGTCCAATTGTTTTCCTATAGAACGGCTTCTAGGGGTGCAAATAAAATCTGTACATAGCTTTACACATTGATCTCCAGCGCACAGGTGGGTGTATACGGATACCCTACTTCCAATGACTGGTAATTTATTATATAGGAAAATAACGTTTATAAAGTGTCTTATAGAATTTACTACATATTTATGTGAGATAAATGTTAATATAATACATATATAGCAAGGACAGTACCGCTTGCTTTCTATTCAGTATGTTCCTGCAAGAAGCTGAACAATGTTACCAGATGGCGCTGTGTTACACCAGCATGTCGCCATCTGACGGCGGAGATCAGAAAATAAAGGGAAATGATCACCTCAGGATCTGATGTTTCCTACATGTGAACCTAAAGACAAGGACAATTGGATTCCATTCAAATATTATTTAAGAAAGGATACAGAAAACCACTAAGGTCATGGCCATTATGCAGGACGCCAGTCTAAAATGGCTGATGACTCTTCGGCTTTCGGGCACTTTGTAGACGAGTATGGACTGCCAAAGGTTGTAAAGGCTGGCAAACCCGAATGCAATGAAAGCGCAAATCCGGTGAGTCATTGGATAACGGTAGGTCTAGAAAACAAGCAGACAGAGGTTACAGCAAATCTTATGGAACTAATCACTAATTTACCCTCAGAACTTCCCAATAAATCCTAAATAACGTGTTCTGATATAATAACCACAGAGACATAATGGATATAGAGGTTGGTCTCTTGTTTGTGACTCCTTTCTATTAGACACATCTATTACATGGTCGTCCATTCATTGGAATAAGCCATGTAATACCACTTTATGATGTGGCCACCCGGTGATAACCACTGATCATGATCACCAGGGGTTCAGCTGATTGCCAGCGGGTCCCTATTTAGTGAAGATGGGACAACCCCATCAATGTAAAACATTTATTAACTTACCGAAAATGTAGCCATCACGGCTGTCCCGACGCATGATGACCATCCAATTGCCATGAGGATCTTTTAAACCAAGGTCTGACGATCCCCAAAGGCTTCAGCATGGAACATAATGAACTTATAATGTAGAAACGTCAGGCCCAGAGCTGAAAAAGAGAAAATAAGCCAAATAAATCCTGTACCATGCAAAACATGTAAAACAACCTAATAACATCTATGACGCGCGGACCAAGCGCTAAACCCAACAAGAAACATACAATAATGGACGAGAACATTTATCTGCATCGTCTGATCCGGACTATTATTATCAGTTGAAATGAACAAATCTTTATTTATTTTTTAGAAAAATCTGATTACTGCTGCATGAAGAGACTATTATAATCACTTCCGTGATTGTTACTTACAGGCAATGGCCATTCCTATGAATCCCATTCTAAACAGGATATTTTCTGCAAAGAAATTTCCCATTTCACTGCAAAACAAAACAGAAAACACTCAATGTTAAATAATATGGAAAAATTGTCAGAATTGTTTCATCTTAATAATCAGCAGTCAGATAATCTACAGAATTGAGGGGATGATGTACATCAGTGGGGGGGCATGGTTGTTGATGTGAGGTCAGGGTGTAGCTAGCAGAGAGCCAGGCCACACACCAAAAGGCCAAGAAGATGGAGAAGAATCCCAATCCATTGGTCTCCATAAAGTGAGAAGTCGCCAATAAATTAGCAAATCGCACTGTGTCAATTCATGGAAAGAAAGACCGGGCAGCTGTCAGGGGAATATTTATAACCCCTCATCATCTCTCTGTGACATCAGCACGGCTCTGCGTCCTAGGCGGGGAAGATGATGTAGATATTGATAAGAAGAAGAGGAGGGTTGTCGCTCAGTAGATGACGAGGGCGATCTCCGCCGACCGTGGCTGCGCCCACCGCCAGATCTGTGTTTCCTCCCTCTCCATGACGATTCCTTTGCCAAACCTGAAAGAGAAAAAAGGGACAAGGCAGAAGCGTGATTAACATCACATCGATCCCCCTTGGCACCAACAGCATGTGCCACATCCCTGCTCGGACCCTCCAGTTGCGGGCCAGAACTGGACGGTACATTCAATAATTACACAGTTGTGCAGGAGACCGCAGCCCTGGCTGAGACCGGACGACTTCTTCTCCAGCTCTTGTCCTCTGATAGGGGGTTGAGCCATGCAATGCCCTCACTGCTGTGCCCCTGCGGCGTCTCCTCTGCCCGGGCCTCCCTCCCTCAGCATCTCCTGACACAATAGCCGCTGACCCTGCTTCCTCACCTGATCCCAGCTGAAGCAGATGTTCATCGGCGCAGGTTCCCGGATCAGCGGTGCAGGTATGGTTGTTGATAACAGTCAGTGTGTAGCTAGCAGAGAGCCAGGCCGCACACCAAAAGGCCAAGTAGATGGAGAAGAATCCCGATCCGTTGAACTCCATAATAGTGAAAAGTCGCCAATAAATTAGCAAATCACACTCTGTGTCAATTCACGGAAAGAAAGACCGGGTTGCACTTCCCTGCAGTCCCTGGCGCTCTACCTATGTGTTTCACCGTCATCTAGACAAGATCCTCCTAGAACCGCCCGCTGTGATATCTACAACAGAATAAAATAATCAAAATAATCAAAACAGGATGAACAAAAAAATTCACTGAAACAATCAACAAAATAACATTTATTTCCTTAACAACATGCCACATACATGTACATGGCAGTCGTTAAGGGGAAGTATGGAGCGAGATCACGGGCTGGGGTCACTCCATACTTAGCGGGTAATGGCTGTGTAATATAGCCAACACCGCACTGCAACGGACAGAATCAAATATCACTTTCATTATGCCCATTTAACCCCTTAGAGGCCACAGTCAATCACGACCACAGCATCTAACACATTAGAATGAGAGGGGCGACCCCCTCCGACGTGCCATTGTCACCCCCCCCCGATGCTATCGCGGGATGCCGATGGTTATAATGGCAGCCTGGGGGCCTAATGAAGGGTCTGCCATCTTTGTTCTCCGGCAGGGCTTTATAGGTGGCTGTAAGAATCACAATATACTGCAATCTTTACTATTGCAGTAGATCGTGTGAGCGATCCAATGATCGCTGGTTCAAGTCCACTAGGGGGACTACTAAACAGAATTAAAAAAAAGTTAAATTCCCTCTTCCCATTTTTTCCCTAAAGTAATGTTAAACAAAATATAAATTAGCATAACTGTTATCGCCACATTTGCAAAAGTCCGAACTATTACAATCTGATGTTATCTAACCCACTGAACACAGTAAAAAAAAATAAAAAAATGTTTAAAGCCCCCAAATTGCTGTTTTTTGGTCACGTTAGCTCCCCAAATAATAGAATAAAAACTGACCAAAAAGTCGCATGTACTCCAAAATGGTAACAATAAAAGCTCGCCTCGCAAAAAATAAGCCCTCACATCGCTCAATCTACAGAAACATAAAAAAGTTATGGCTCTCAGATTTTGGCGACGCAAAACTAATTTTTTTAACAAATAGTTTTACAAAGTGGTAAAACATGAAAAAATGATAAATTCGGTATCGCTGTAATCATATTCATCCGTAGAATAAAGTGAACATGTAGTTATTACCGGACGATAGACGCTGTAAAAACGAAAGCAAGGAAGGGGAGTGATAAACAAAAATGAAAAAAAACGTGTCATTAAGGAGTCAAATCAAGAGAGGGAGTGGGGGAAAGACGCCAAGCTGCAGGGGCCAAAGAGGAGGACGAAGGGCATTACTATCTTATAGGGAGCTCTATAGCCCCCTACCATGTGATCACTGGCCAATCTCTGTAGATCATGATGAAGTGATGCCACCCCCCATTTATTTATTCTTAAAGTGACCCCGCCAGTCAAAGCTCCCAACCGTATGCCCCTGGGGAGCTGAAAAGCTCTATACAGTGATCTGCATGTACTATAATTATTAAAACCTTGATGTTGCAACTAATTTTGTCCTTTCAGCTGCAATTATTTTTTTTCGCTTTTGTCTCCCTTCATTGTGACCATGAGCATTTAAAGAAGCACTCCACTTTATTTATTTATTTATTTATTTTTTGCACCCTCCATTTGTGCATTCGTGTTTCAGTGGGGAGCTGGGTGTAGAAATACTTACCGATCCCTGGATCCTGTCGTTTTTCGAGTCCAGGGCCGCGCACGTGATCTTCATTCTGACCTGGTCTGGAATCACTGCTGTTCAGAAAACCTGAAGTCAATGCATTCCTATGGAGCCACGTTCTGGCCTCGTCCTGGTCTTGCTGGCTTCCATAGGAATGCATTGAGAGCCTGAGTTCCGGTTTATTCAAAAGCACCGTGACTCCAGACAAGTCAGAGGGAAGATCAGGTGAGCGGCGTTGGACCCGAAAAATACAAAATGCGGGGATCGGTAAGTATTTTGCACACCGCACCCCACTGAAACACCAATGTACAAATGTTCGAGTCTGTAAACTGTTATTGGGGTCAGTAGCTGTCACTATTATTGGGGTCAGTAGCTGTCACTATTATTGGGGTCAGTAGCTGTCACTATTATTGGGGTCAGTAGCTGTCACTATTATTGGGGTCAGTAGCTGTCACTATTATTGGGGTCAGTAGCTGTCACTATTATTGGGGTCAGTAGCTGTCACTATTATTGGGGTCAGTAGCTGTCACTATTATTGGGGTCAGTAGCTGTCAATATTATTGGGGTCAGTAGCTGTCACTATTATTGGGGGGTAGTAGCTGTCACTGTTATTGGGGTCAGTAGTTGTCACTATTATTGGGGTCAGTAGATGTCACTATTTTTGGAGTCAGTAGTTGTCACAATTATTGGGGTCAGTAGCTCTCACTATTATTGGGGTCAGTAGCTGTCACTATTATTGGGGGGTAGTAGCTGTCACTATTTTTGGAGTCAGTAGTTGTCACTATTATTGGGGTCAGTAGCTGTCACTGTTATTGGGGTCAGTAGCTGTCACTATTATTGGGGTCAGTAGCTGTCACTATTATTGGGGTCAGTAGCTGTCACTATTATTGGGGTCAGTAGCTGTCACTATTATTGGGGTCAGTAGCTGTCACTATAGTGGAGGCAGTAGCTGTCACTATTATTGAGGTCAGTAGCTGTCACTATTATTGGGTTCACTAGCTGTCACTATTATTGGGGTCAGTAGCTGTCACTATTATTGTGGTCAGTAGCTGTCACTATTATTGGGGTCAGTAGCTGTCACTATTATTGGGGTCAGTAGCTGTCACTATTTTTGGAGTCAGTAGTTGTCACTATTATTGGGGTCAGTAGCTGTCACAATTATTGGAGTCAGTAGCTGTCACTATTATTGGGGGTAGTAGCTGTCACTATTATTGGGGTCAGTAGGTGTCACTATTATTGGGGTCAGTAGCTGTCACTATTATTGGGGTCAGTAGCTGTCACTATTATTGGGGTCAGTAGCTGTCACTATTATTGGGGTCAGTAGATGTCACTATTATTGGGGTAGTAGCTGTCACTGTTATTGGGGTCAGTAGTTGTCACTATAATGGTGGCAGTAGCTGTCACTATTATTGGGGTCAGTAGTTGTCACTATAATGGTGGCAGTAGCTGTTGCCTCTAGAGGCTCTGGCTGTCACTGCATGGTGGGCTGTGGTTGTCACTTATCAGACCCTCCAATCTACCAACTCTCATCCATTGAATTGGTTGCTATGGTTACTTCTGGGAAGATGTGGAGTCGAAAATTTAGCAGGTAACATTGTCCATAGCAACCAATCAGATCACTTCTTTCAATTTCAAACTTGTCTTAGAAAAATAAAACCAGGAATCTGATTGGTTGCTATGGACAACTCCTGCATGTCTTTTCTATACTAATATTTCTCTATAAAGCAGGGGCCCTGTAGGTAAGGGGGAGGGGGCACTGTCACATTAACTCCTTCCCGCAAAATGATGTCTCTGGTACGTCGGTATTGCAAGTAACTTACTGCAGTCCTATGTACCAAGCATGTCAGGACTTTAAGCTGTCGCTGTGTAAAGCGACACAGTGACAGAACCGGCAACTCAGCTCTAAAGCAGAGTTGCCGGGCAGGAGATGCTGGCATGGGATCAATCAGAATGGTCCGGTGCCGGCGAGCGCTGTGATTGGCCAGTCTGTACTGACTAGCCAAACAAAACGCAGACGTATTGTTTTCCCAGCATCTCCTGCTCTGTGAGGGCTCAACTGTGTCCTGGAGCCTGACAGAGCCAGATGCTGTGTAGATAGATAAAAATGTACATAAAGCCGGCGATCAGTCCCCTCACCAGCTGATAAAACACTACAACCACCATCATCTGGTGATCAGTGTCATCAGACCTGTCCTCAGTCCTGTCACCGCCTCTCATCAGACCTGTCATCTCCTCTCATCAGACGTCATCGCATGTCATCAGACCTGTCATCGCCTGTCATCGCCTGTCATCAGACCTGTCATCAGAGCTGTCATCGCCTGTCATCACCTGTCATCAGACCTGTCATCGCCTGTCATCAGACCTGTCATCAGACCTGTCATCGCCTGTCATCACCTGTCATCAGACCTGTCATCGCCTGTCAGCAGACCTGTCATCAGAGCTGTCATCTCCTGTCATCAGACCTGTCATCGCTTGTCATCTCCAGTTAGAAATATAAAATATGGCCCAAAGGCTTTACACCACTGATGTGACAAACCAAATGTTATTCTCAGATACAGACTCAGCAGGTGAATGTGAAGCAGTTTGTGATTTCATCTGAATCTAGAGAAACTAACTCTGAACCCCCCGTCAGCGCGGAAGAGTCGCAGGTGCTGCTATGCCTGGATTATCACGGGTAGCTGCAGATAATTATAGCCCCCCAAGTGCCTGATTTTACAGCCTCCTCAGGGATCAATTTGATGCCACAGGGTTCGAGGCCATTGATTTTTTTTCCATTTTTTTTTCTGACTCCCTAATAAATTTGATGGTTGAGCAGGCGAACATCTATGCTGCTCCGTTTATCTCCCAAAACCCTGACCCCCTACTATGCCAGAGGCCAAAATTGTACTCCAACAAATGCAGCAGAGCTGTATACATTCTGGGGCATGTTTAAGTTTTGGCATTATAAAAAGCCCCCTATTAGAGATGACTGGTCCTCTGATATATTATATAGCCCCCCCTCTCCACCGCACAATAATGAGCAGGACACGCTTTGAGGCGAAAATTAAATTCCTGCATTTTAGTGATAACAGTCGCTGCCCACCCCCAGATGCCCCAAATTTTGACCGTTTTTTTTAAATAAGGCCAATAATTGACCATTATTGTCGAACCATTACCCAAAATGATATCCCTATACAGAATATTGCGGTGGATGAATCCCTTGTTTGCTTTGGGGGAAGACTCAGGTTTAGGCAGCACCTTCCAAACAAAAGGGCCCGGTACGTTATTAAATTATATAAAATCTGTGGGAGTGCCCCCGGGTATACCCATCGCTTCAGGGTGTATGAGGGAAAGTACTCTAAAATTGATCCCCTGAATGCCCCCCCTTCCTAGGAGTCAGCGGGAAGATTTGTGTGGGACCTTGTGCATCTGCTGCTTGGCAAAGTGTACCATTTATATATAGATAATTTCTACAATAGTGTCCCGATGGTTTAAAGTCCCTGCGTCCCGATCCACATTGACCTGCGGCACAATCCGGGAAAACCATAAAGGCCTCCCCAAAACTCTGCTAGGACAGTCGTTAAGGGTGGGAGAGAGCAGGGCCGTCTGCAGAGAAGATCTGCTGCTCCTCAGATACAGAGACAGAGGAGACGTCCTGATCCTGACCACCATTACTAATGGCGGCCGGAGCCTTGTCCCTGTATGCGGATCCACCACCCAATCCCTCAAACCCTTGTGTGTACAATACATTTATGGGTGGCGTTGATGTTTCAGATCAAGTCATCAAACCACACAGCGCCATGCGCAAAACAAGGGTATAGTATAAGAAGCTGTACCCGGCCAACATTTCATCACAGAAGCCCCCCCCTCCCCCCACTGAAAAAAACAGAGGCCCCAGAAAAGATGTCACGTGTGCTCAAAACAAGGCATCAGGAGGGACACGCGATATATGTGCGAAACGTCCCCCCACAAACCTCAGATTGTGTCTCCAGTGTTTTCAAATTTACGACACTGTTTTTTTTAATTCTTCATCCACCCTTCAGTCTTCCATATTGGCCATAACATTTTTTTTTTTCACTGACAAGCCCTTTAGCTCATTGTAATATTAGTAAAAACCCAAAAGAAACAAAATATTCTCCCAATACCAAATACACTATGCCCTATAGGCAGCTGGAATAGTAATGGAGGGAGTGACCCCCTCACCCGGGTTGTAAAGCTGGGTGAGAGGATAAAATGCAGAGTAGATCTGTTACCTCAGCAAAAAAAATAGTTCATATGTTTTTAATGTATTTTCTGGGCTGCATTTTATGGAATGGTGGGTGGGTTGGCAGTGGGACCTGCCATTCCACCTCCCTCCAGTGCGGGATTTTCAGGCTGCCAACTTCAAAACTAATAATTCTTACTATACCCCTAGATTAATACCATGAGAGGTGTCCATCACATAGTCACTATTCTCATTATACCGCTTGGTAATTTCCTTGAGGTGTGAAGCTTCAAAAATTGGGTTACTTCTGTGGGGTTTATAATATTTTGACACCTCAAATCGTCTGTAATCATGGCACAATGTGATAAATACCACCATAGTGGGCCTGAAATATTGCATAGTGCTCCTTATTTCCTGAGCCCAACCGTGTGCTTAAACACCAATTTACATCCACATATGGGGTGTTGCCGTACTCGGTAGAAATTGTTTACATAGTTTTGGCGTGATATTTCTCCTATTACACCTTAGGGAAAAAAAAATAGAAAATTAGATTTTTCATTTTTCATAGACCAAACAACTGTGGGGACAAGTTTACTAGAGCACTGGATTAATTCCTTTGCTTTATGGGTATAGATTCCAAAATGGCGGCCTAAATGCATTCCAACAAAATCTATGCTCCAAAAATCCAAATGGCGCTCCTTCCCTTCTGAGCACTACCGTGGGTCCAAACAGCAGTTTATTACCACATATGGAGTATTTCCGTCATCAGGAGAAATTTCTTTACAAATGTTGGGGTGTTTTTTCTCAGAAAGAAAGTCGATTTTCATTTTCACAGACTAATTCAAATAAATTTAGCAAGAAAACTGTGAAGTTAAAACGCTACTTTTACCCCTAGAAAAATTCATTGTGGGGTGTATTTTCAAAAATGGGGTCACATTTGGGCCCTTCAGCGCATGGCAAACGCGACACGGCACCGAAAACAATTCCAGCAAAATCTGCGCTCCATAGTTGTTTCCACTATTTTTGGCCCTCAGGGGCTTTGCAATTGCGACAGGCCGCCGCAAACCAATCCAGCAAACTCTGAATGCCAAATGGCACTCCTTCCCTTCTGAGCCCTGTCGTGGGTCCAAATAGCAGTTTATTACCACATATGGGGTATTGCAGTAATCAGGAGAAATTGCTTTACAAATAGTGGAGTTCTTTTTCTCCTTTATTCCTTCCAAAAATTAGAAAATGCAAAGTTTTTTTTGAAAAAAAGATTTCAATTTTCACAGACTAATTCAATTACATTTAGCAAAAAAACTGTGGGGTCAAAATGCTACCTTTACCCCTAGAAAAATTCCTTGAGGGGTAGAGGTTCCAGAATGGGGTAAATTTTGAGGGGTTTCCACTGTTTTGGCACCTGAAAAATGTTTTGTTGCCTAAAATATATTTTAAGAAAAAGGAGGCACTAAAATCCACTAATTGCTCCTTTGATCCTGAGGCCTCTGCCATTAGCACACTAGAGCCAAATGCTTTACAAATTAAGGCTATGTTCACACGGGGTCTTTTGCCGAGTTTTTTGACGCGGAAACCGCGTCGCAAAACTCGGCAGAAACGGCCCGAGAACGCCTCCCATTGATTTCAATGGGAGGCGTCGGCGTCTTTTTCCCGCGAGCAGTAAAACTGCCTCGCGGGAAAAAGAAGCGACATGCCCTATCTTCGGGCGCTTCCGCCTCCGACCTCCCATTGACTTCAATGGGAGGCAGAGAAAGCGTGTTTTATGCCCGCGGCGCTCAATGGCTGCGGGCGAAAAACGGCGCGATAATTGCTGTTCACACGGAGTATTTTGGGGGAGGAATATCTGCCTCAAAATTCCGTTTGGAACTTTGAGGCAGATATTCCTCCCCCAAAATACTCCGTGTGAACATAGCCTTATTTTGACAAAAAAAATTATTTTTACATTTCACCTGTAAGTCCTGTGAAACGCTTAAACACTTTGTGAATGCTGTTTTGAATACTTTTAGGGGTGCAGTTTTCAAAATGGGGGGTTTTATGGGGGTTTCTAATATATTGGCCCCCTCAAAGCCACTTCAGAACTGAACTGGTCCCTGAAACAATAGCCTTTTGACATTTTCTTGAAAATTTGAGAAATTGCTGATAAAGTTCTAAGCCTTGTACCGGCCCAGAAAAAAGATGCAAACATAAAGTAGACATATGGGGGATGTGAACTAGTAACTATTTTGTGTGGTATAATTATCTGTCTTACAAGTAGATACATTTATATTTTATAGAAAAATCATAATTTTTGTAAATTTTCTCACAATTTTGGTGTTTTTCACAAATAAATACTGAATTTATTGACCAAACTTTTCCACTAATATAAAGTACAACATGTCCCAAGAAAACAATCTCAGAATCGCTTAGATAGGTAAAACCTTTCCCAAGTTATTACCCCATAAAGGGACACATGTCAGATTTGGAAAAAAATCGACTTTGTTTTCATGGCCAAAACAGGCTGCGTTGTGAAGGGGTTAAAGCCGCTTACTTCTGTGTATTAGATGACATGTAAGGTCCGGAGGTAATTTATTTTATGGCTAACAATTACTGATGGATTGGTAGAGCGACATAAGGCGGGTGATCGATGATGAGATATTGCAGAGCAAGGAGCCCATATACTGTTCTTGCATGTGGCCCCTGGCTGTCTACAGCGAGTGCATGGAGTACATTGGGGCCGGTCACATGACTAAGAGTCGTGTCGTCATGAAGGAAGACTGTGCATCTAGACTTCCGGTCCCCCGGCAGAGCCGTAAAAATCTATTAATATCTCATAATCAGCGCGACGAGGGACCGGAATGTATATTAGCGAGTGATCTCACGTACTGCAGGGACTGCACTGCGAATACTTTTTGGTCCCCACGTAACCCCTTTAATCCTGGTGGGGGCCCGTCTGCTCTAATGTTACATTAGAGAACAGTATCACTACAGCTTATAACCAATATATTAGTGGAGTGTGTGCTGATTCCTATTAAAAGAGGGCGTTTCTGGTTGTTTTAGGGTGTTCCCAGGTGGAGCGGGGTGGTGCTAAAATATCCTACAATTTGGGATTCAAATTTTTGTAAAGCCCCATGCACACGACCATAAAATTCGTCCGTAATTACAGACCTATTCATTTCTATTGAACACGGACACATTCCCATATATTTACAGGAAGGTGTCCGGGCCATAGAAAGCCGCCGTATAAGACATCTCCTATCTTTTCCTTTTTATGGACCGATCTCCCATACTTTGTATAGGAGCATGGGCTGAAAATGCGGGTGCCTGCCTGCAGCTGACCCTGCCTGCAATTACAGACACAGCCGTGTGAATGAGGTCTTAATATGTGTCCACATACACCAGTAACTTCTAACATGTTAGGCTCTGTGGTGAACGTCCAGCCTGTAGACTGGGAAAATCTCCAGATATAAAACACGTACGTGGTGTGAACAGGGTCTTGAAGACAAACTATGCAGGGCCTGGAATTCTCTCTTTGGTGTTCTTTGAATCCCTGTGTCATGCTCCGCCCCCTCAGGTCCTGTGCTCGGAATAACACAGTGTATCGGTTTTGTCTGGAATGTTCCTTTAACAAATTTCTGCAATTTACACTTTGCCCAACCTCCCGGCCTATCCCATGAAAGTCTGACATTGATGACCCAGCATGGGCCCCATATATTCACTGGGCACGTATAGGATCGTGGCAGAAAGCTCCCTGGTCAATTATTATTTATTCTCAATATATTCCCATTATAATTATTTTAAGAGTCAAATATGAAACGACTGTCCCCTAATAAGCATCTTGGAGGGGAGATAAGCGGCCACTAAACACTTCTAGTGAAGGTTAAAATCATACCCATACGCCCCTTATCAGCCCCCGCAGTCGCCGTACACAGTACATAGTAAAAAACGGACGTCACAATTCCCTGGTTGGATAAATAGTGTGGTATCCGAACAGAACCGCAAATGTGAACAGAGCCGCAAATGTGAACAGAGCCGAAAATGTGAACAGAACCGCAAATGTGACCAGAGCCGCAAATGTGACCAGAACCGCAAATGTGACCAGAGCCGCAAATGTGACCAGAGCCGCAAATGTGACCAGAGCCGCAAATGTGAACAGAGCCGCAAATGTGAACAGAACCGCAAATGTGAACAGAGCCGCAAATGTGAACAGAGCAACAAATGTGAACAGAGCCGCAAATGTGACCAGAGCCGCAAATGTGAACAGAACCGCAAATGTGAACAGAGCCGCAAATGTGAACAGAGCCGCAAATGTGAACAGAGCCGCAAATGTGACCAGAACCGCAAATGTGAACAGAACCGCAAATGTGAACAGAACCGCAAATGTGACTAGAGCCGCAAATGTGACCAGAGCCGGAAATGTGAACAGAACCGCAAATGTGAACAGAGCCGCAAATGTGAACAGAACCGCAAATGTGACTAGAGCCGCAAATGTGACCAGAGCCGCAAATGTGAACAGAACCGCAAATGTGAACAGAGCCGCAAATGTGAACAGAGCAGCAAATGTGAACAGAGCCGCAAATGTGACCAGAGCCGCAAATGTGAACAGAACCGCAAATGTGAACAGAGCCGCAAATGTGAACAGAGCCGCAAATGTGAACAGAGCCGCAAATGTGACCAGAACCGCAAATGTGAACAGAACCGCAAATGTGAACAGAACCGCAAATGTGACTAGAGCCGCAAATGTGACCAGAGCCGCAAATGTGAACAGAACCGCAAATGTGAACAGAGCCGCAAATGTGAACAGAACCGCAAATGTGAACAGAACCGCAAATGTGACCAGAGCCGCAAATGTGAACAGAACCGCAAATGTGACCAGAGCCGCAAATGTGACCAGAACCGCAAATGTGACCAGAGCCGCAAATGTGACCAGAGCCGCAAATGTGACCAGAGCCGCAAATGTGAACAGAACCGCAAATGTGACCAGAGCCGCAAATGTGAACAGAACCGCAAATGTGACCAGAGCCGCAAATGTGACCAGAGCCTTAGTCACAGAGATATTAGGCACTCCGCTCATAATAATCATATAATAACGTAATCCCACAGAATATTAGGTGATGACCTGGGGTGATGAAGAAAGGTGCAAAGTGTAAGGTCCTTATACCTGCAATGTGGAGATATAGATAAAGCTGCATAAACCAGTCCCAGCCACTGGGGGCAGCAATGTTTAAAGGACATCAGCATGGAGTGGAAAGGTATAGATGGGATTGTACGTGATTCACTGGCTCTGGTTGTACGATACAGTTATGGGGGACGTCCAGTTTATATAACACAATCATAAAAATAACCATTTAAGGCATTGTGATTTATTAGAGGGGAGTCCCTCATTCAGGCTGTAAGCAGGGTAAACCAAACATAACATGCGAGGGAAGCTTTCTTATTGACTAATATAGAAATAAAGACCAGGACACCAAATTTAGTCTTTTGCTGGAGGGTGATCGGCCACAGCTTTTATTTTAACCTCTTAAACCAGAACCGCTTAGCGGTGAAACCCTTATATATTTTTCCACAGCTATCAGGCGTTATGCCAACTGCCAGACTGCCGACGGGCAAATCCACCCTCTTAGCCCCTACTCATACCAGCAAAGTCTCAAAGACCGCCATGAAGGAGCCCTTGTATGCCTACACAGGGTTCCGACCCCCACCCAGCAGAAAGAGTGCCTGTTCAACTCCGCATCCCGTGCACCCTGCCATACCATATGGGGGACAATCTCTGACCAGACGAGTATCATTTCGGAGAAAAAGGAGGAGAAGCGCTCCATATCAGAGCGCATTATCGTCATCAATTCGACCATTCTTAGGAGACAGAGATCATTGCCCCCCGCGTGAATGACCAGTATCACTGGGCCATTAACACCTGAGGTTTACCACTTCTGGAAGGACTTGACACCATTTTAAACCACGTATTCCTCTCCAAGAAATATTGATGTCTCGAAAGCCCAACGCACGGCCACCAGGCCTACAATCAGCCCGCTGGGCGGCCCAGAATATATAAGAATGCTCTAGCATCCAAACTGTGGGCCTAACATGATCAAAAAGAAAAACACATTATGACAGTGTTCTACAATAACAAATCCGGACGTATGTATCTGGCAAAGCAAGAGGAAACACCCGCGATGATAAGGCAGTGGTGGAGAACTGTTCTAAACTGATAAATAGTGAGGGGAGTGCGATCCATATGTACTAGGAACTGGGAGTAATGGAAACGAATGAGTAAATACTCAGAAAGTAAACGCATGGGGCAGACCGCGCCCTGGATGGCACGCAGGTGAATCCAAACACCGTGGCCAAATACGTCAGTCTTAGATCTTCGTACCCGTAAGATCCCGTACCCGTAATCGAGCAGCCTCAGCGGTTATGATAACATCCGTGTGCTGTAAGCCACCCTGCTTTTTTTTTGAAGGAGGTAATAATTCACTGATTCTAAAGGCTTAAAGAAGGCAAGGCTGAAACTGAGGGCCAGTAAAGTCTCGTATGGAGATGAGCACATTTTTGGACTTGCCATTACAAAACGGCAAAGCAAGGGATAGGAAATTGGCCGTCGTGATTCCTGACGAATATGACACTTTTTCCAGTCTGGGTAATTAAAAAGCATTTGGTGACATCCCCCCCCCCCAACCCAGTGACTTAAAATAAAAAGCAATACCAGATAAACGTTTTTGTGCGGCTGTGCCAGATATGTTTAAAGCCCTGAAGGATAGAACATATTCAATTGTTACCTCTAAACATAACTTATCCGAAGAAGAAATATTGCGACCTTTCACGACCTGTAATCACTCCAACCACGCCTTAGCGTTTCTCTGCCACGTAGCAGGCGCTACTGATGAACTGACGAGAGACATCAGTTGAGGTCCACCAACTCCCATAAATGATTTTGGCATGAGATGCGGACCCTCTCCGTATTGGGCAGTAAAGCCTGGAATTCGTGCCAGCGAAAACGTGAGAGAGAAAAAGCAACAACATTATTAAGACCAGGAACATGTTTTGATCTAAAATAAATGTTATGTTGTAGACAGCGCAAAACGAAATCACGTAATAAAGATATAACAGATAGTGAAGAACAAGACAGACTGTTAATACCGGCAACCACACTGGCGTTGTCGGACCAGAAACAAATATGTCAATTTTTGAACATTGGTCCCCAGATTTCGACTGCCACAATGATTGGAAAAAGTTCCAGCAAAGTAAGATTCCGGCAAAGGCCAGCGGCATGCCACGCTGCAGGCCAGGATGATACACCAAGCCGGGCAAACAACTGCTCCAAAACCGCAGGAGCCCGAAGTATCTGTGTATAATGATAATTCTGCATTGTTGCCTTCTCCTGACCTGAAACATGTATGTTTGGAAAGATATACTTGGAAAGTATATAGTATATATACTTGGATATAAAGATATAGTTGGAAAGAAAACTACCCCATATGGTAAGGTCCGCTTTTAAGGGTTTGGTGAGACGAATCCGATGCCCAGCTAATTTAACTCCTCGAGTAGCCAATGATAAGCGGACAAAATCCTTCCCATTGGAATGACACGGCAAGCAAAGACCAAAAGACCCAGTAGTGACTTTTACTACTCCACAAAATCCTTCAATCAAGCTAAAAAGTTTCTTAATCTTTCTTCAGGTAACCTGAAAACCATTTCTATGGTGTCAATTTCAATGCCGAGGAAGGACAACCTTGTTATTGGACCTTCGGTTTCTTCTGCAGAAAGAGGGACGCCAAAACGAGATATGAAGAATTGAAATGTTTTTAGCATGTGATGGCCGGTATCCTCATCTGCTGGGGCGACAAATAAGAAATCGTCTGAATAATGAACTGCTGACCGTGAACCAGTCTCATATCTTACCACCCATTACAGAAATGAGCTAAACATCTCGAAATAGTGACATGATATTGTCAAAAATATTTTAATTATCTTTATATGTGTGAACATATATTGCTTTTGTGAAGGTGATTAGAATATGTTTAAAAAGATAACATTTTACATGGACTCCATCTTGTATGGTAGGCATCCATTTTGGATCATTGGAATCTATCTTTTGGCCTGAAGGAGCCATCTTGAGGTTAATAAGTAAAAAGTAAATATCAGCAGATGTCCTGAAGCAATTCTATGTTGTGTTCTTGAATTGAATGTTTTATTACTCTTTTAAGGAGCAGATCAAATAGCCTTGGCCGAATGGACAATGACTGTTTACCATCTCTCAGCCTTGGAAGAAGCCCTCTGTTTAATTAATTTAAACTTATCTGCAGTCTCCATTCTCTAGTGAGATAGGAAGTAGAGACAAATTAACTTGTGTATCTGAAATGTGTGTCCTTCCCATGGGACAAGGTTCAGGCCACCTGGGGCTTAGAGGGTGAAGTATTATTATAATGCATTGAAATAATTCTTATTGGCTGAATCAGAGTCATTATCATATTGTAGATGATTGGCTGAAACCAAAGCCTACACCTTTCCTGTCATTATACCATATGTGGAGTTTTGGGATATTACCATATATAGAATGTTTATGTTTGCAAGTATGAGGTCACCACCTACTCTCATTTTCCTATAAATAAAGATGGATCCGCCCCCTAGGGCAGAGATCGTTTGAACACTGAAGCTGCGTGTCCTGGTCTCTCCGGCCGGCCTCTCTCAGATCCACCATTGAGAGAGCATTCATTAATTAATTTGGAGCTCATAGACAAATGCAGATAATGTCCAACGTTAATGGACATACTAAATTCTGCAGCGACAATATGGAACAGACCATGGGCAACAAAGTATCAAAATAATAGTGATCCTCAAAGAAACAGCCTAATAGGTGATATCAATCTGGGTGTACTGTCAGCAAGCGAAAAGCTGATTCTATATCTGATTTCAGCATCAGGGCACCGCGGCCCGCCTCCCTGACCAGCGCAACTGCACGATCAAAGGAAACGTAAGAGACCGAGGAATCCTCCAACGAAATCCCATAGTTTACCGAAAGACCTTTAGGAAATGAAAGATGGTGTATAAGGCGGAACTTAGCGACTTCCTTCTTTGGGACCACTCCCAACAGAGAAACCCGAAGGTTAGGGAAGAAAGGACCCTCGATTCTAGCTAAAGATACTTCTTTTGCCAACTTCTCCCTTAAGACCACCGGGTGCTCCCTAACCGATTTCAAGTTGTCCACAAATAAAGAATGGCTGCTTAGGTTAAACGGGATAAAGAAACCAAACGTGAAACCAAAACGTAACTGTGCTGCCGCTGCTCTGTCAGGATACTTATCTAGCCAAGGCCCCATCGTGGTTTCGCTCACTGGGGTCCTTTCCGTCACATTGAGCATTTTGCTTTGAAGGTGCCTCATGTGTTGGGCGGGAACCGAGAGATGCTGTGTGTGGACCTCCACATGCGGAGCACCAATGCTTATATTTGCACAATCCTGCAAATTTACAATGGCCTTCATTGAATAACCAGCATGCACCAGGCCTGCGGACGGACACTGACCCTTGAGGAAAAGGAGCTGATGAGCCAGATGCCATTAATGGAAAGGGGTGTGTTTTTTGGGTCATCATAAGATGCAACCATACGTCAGTGGATTTAACACCCCAACCAAAATTTTGTTATAACGCTAGACGACGTCTGAATTCTCCGTCGTAGCGCCACCATGTGGAACCACCATGTGACTTATAAGCACTATAAATGCTATCCATGTAAATGAAAAGTTCCGAACAGCGTTCAGGGTGGTGCTGACCCATGACACAACCCATAACGGAAAAGGCCTGTATCCAATTATTCATGGTTTTGGCTACCCTGGGTTTTCGATCCTATGGTTTGCTATCAAGAACCCTTCTTTCCTTATCAATGGTGTGTTGGTCCACTGATACCGGGGACCATGTATTAACCCCTTAAGGACACAGTCTGTTTTCGCCTAATGGACCAGGCCACTTTTTTCAAAACTGACATGTGTGACTTGATGTGGTAATAACTTCGGAATGCTTTCACCTATCCAAGCGATTCTGAGAATGTTTTCTCGCGACACATTGGACTTTAAATTAGTGGTAAAATTTGGTCGATACATTCCGTGTTTATTTGTAAAAAACACCAAAATTTAGAGAAAATGTGTAAAAATTAGCATTTTTCGAAATTTAAATGTATCTGCTTGTAAGACAGATAGCAACACCACACAAAATAGTTACTAGTTAGCTTCCCCCATATGTCTACATTAGATTGGCATCGTATTTTGAACATCCTTTTATTTTTCTAGGACGTTACAAGGCTTAGAACTTTAGCAGCAATTCCTCACAATTTCAAGAAAATTTCAAAAGGCTATTTTTTTAGGGACCAGTTCAGTTCTAAAGTGACTTTGAGGTGCCCATATATCAGAAAACCCCATAAAACTCCCCATTTTCAAAACCTAAACCCTCAAAGTATTAAAAATAGCTTTTAGAAAGTTTCTAAAGCCTTTAGGGGCTTCACAGGAATTACAGCAAAGTGGAGGTGAAATTTACAAATGTAATTTTTTTTGCAGAAAATCAGTTTGAATCCATATTTTTCTGTAACACAGAATTTTTTACCAGAGAAACGCAACTGAATATTTATTGCCCAGATTCTGAAGTTGTTGGACTGAAGCACAGGCCTCAGAAGAAAAGGAGGACTTAGTCGATTTTGGGGCCTTCTTTTTCTTAGAATATATTTTAGGCACCATGTCAGGTTTGAAGAGGTCTTGTGGTGCCAAAACAGTAGAAACCCCCCAAAAGTGACCCCATTTTGGAAACTACCGAAGGGAATGAGCGCCATTTGACTTTTGGAGTTCAAATTTAGCTGGAATGGTTTGCAGAGGCCATGTCGCATTTGCAAAGCCCCTGAAGGGACAAAACAGTGGAAACCCCCAAAAGTTACTTCAATTAGGAAACTACACCCCTCAAGGAACTTAACTAAGGGTATAGTTAGCATTTTGACCCCACAGGTTTTTTGCAGAAATTTTTGGAAGTAGGCTGTGAAAATGAAAATCTACATTTTTTTCCGATTAAATTTAGCTAAACCTAATTTTTTTTCATTTCCACAAGGATTAAAGGAGAAAAGGCACCCCAACATTTATAAAGAAAATCCTCTTGAGCACAGCAATACCCCATATGTGGTTATAAACTACTATTTGGACACACGGCAGGGATTAGAAGGGAAGGAGCTCTATTTGGCATTCAGATTTTGCTGGATTGGTTTGCGGCACCCTGTCGCATTTGCAAAGCCCCTGAGGGCCCAAAACAGTGGAAACACCCCAAAAGTGACCCAATTTAGAAAACGACACCGCTCAAGGTACTCATCGAAGGGTATAATTACCATTTTGACTCACAGGTTTTTTGTCTGAATTTATTTGAATTAGGCCGTATTTACTGGTATTTCAATATATAATGTGGGGGCATGTGTATGATGTGAAGAGCAAATCAGTATAATAAAAGGTACATAAATAATACAATTAATAATTCATAGATGTGTGGTAAGCCTTGTAGCAAACCTTTATGCACAGACCCGTATTTTCGGGGCAGGTGTCGCACTGATAAGTGGTGACCCTTCTTATGCCACTTTTGCTACACACTCTGCACCTCTTTTGGGATCTCCCCTTCTTTGCAGTTTGGGGAACGATGCCGGTAAAGTGTTGCCCTGGTACAATACGGGCGCCCTCAATCTGGCTTGTGGGTCACCGTGGTGGCACCTCGTACAGGGACAGGGGTACTGCCGTTTCCATGTATTGTGGTCAAGAGAAGGACATCCCACTTGTCCTTATACTTGACGAACAACATGTTCTCGCTGCATAATGCACCCCTTTTGACACGTTGCGGAATCAGAGTTTTAGAGCGGCCTCTCTGGTTTCTGCGCACCGTGCCGCAGGCTGCAGTATTTCTGGTGGAGAGGCATTTAAATAGTGGGATGCTGATGTAGAAGTTATCCACGTAATGTTGGAGCTCCAAGAGGGGGGGGGGATTCTGGGGGTTCAATCCTGAAGTCCTTCCCTTCATAAACCCAAAACCTGAGCTGCTCTAGCTCAGTTTGTACATTTTTATCCCATACCTTGCCCTCTTACTGGGTAGGTATTGGCGGAATTTTAGCCTGCCCATAAAATGTACTAGGGACCAATATTTTTCAGGTAATCCAGGATCTGTCAGCATGCATCTGATCATTTCCATCAGAGTTCTGTTCTTCCTTTCTGCTGCCCCCATTTGTCCCTTTAAATCTGCCGTTCCAATTATCTGCACGTGGATCAGAGATTGTGGTTTTGACCTTTTGTTTAGTCCCTTTTGGAAATGGTTTCTGCTGTTCTGCTTTCCATATTGTACAGTCCTTCTTTAGGTGTCCCTGTTTGTTGCACCTGAAACATTCTCTTCTTTCCTTCTTTTGATATTTTGTCTCTGTAGCTTTAACCCCTTCCCGCCGCAGCCACTTTTGGACTAAATGACTATTCCCGTACTCTGCAGGTGTATGTATATTGCTGTTCATATGTCATTATCTTGATTGTATTCACATTTATTTTTTGGTATATGCCTATCTGTGCAAAAGTTTTATACTTATTGCCTGCTTGAAAACTACTTAGACACTTTAGCATTTTTGGGGGATCATTTTTCCGGATTACTATTTGGTTGTCCTGCTGCGCTAGTGTTCTGATTCCATCTTTGATTTTGCGAGGGTTACGCTATTTTAATATGTTCTATGTTGTCTGCTTGTATTTGTCTATTTGAGTTTAATAAAGGATTTTTTGTATTTCTTCAATTATTTGGTCGTGACTGTTCTTTTCTTTTTTGGTCTAAGTTATTAGTCACTAGGACCACTGATATATTTGGGTTTATTGCTCAGTTGGCTAAATATTTCCCATATGTCTACTTTATGTTGGCATCATTTTTTAAACATCCCTTTATTTTTCTGGGACATTACAAGGCTTATAAATTTAGCAGCAATTTCTCACATTTTCAAGAATATGTCAAAAGCCTATTTTTTTAGGGAACAGAACGGATCTGAAGTGGCTTTAAGGGGCCTTATATATTATGAACCCCTACAAATCACCCCATTTTAAAAACTGCACCCCTTAAAGTATTCAAAACAGCATTTAGAAAGTTTCTTAACCCTTTATGCGTTTCACAGGAATTAAAGCAATGTGGAAGGGAAATTTGCAAATTCCATTTTTTTTTGGGCAGAAATGCCATTTTAATCGATTTTTCCTGTAAGACTGAAGGTTTTTACCAGAGAAACACAACGGAATATTTATTGCCCTGATTCTGCAGTTTTTAGAAACATCCCACATGTGGCCCTAGTGGGGTACTGGACTGAAACACCGGCCTCAGCAGAAAAGGAGCACCCAGTGGATTTTAGGGCCTTCCTTTTCTTAAATTATATTTCAGGCACCATGTCAGGTTAGAAGAGGTCTTGTGGTGCCAAAACAAAGGAAACACCCCAAAAAAGACCCCATTTTGGAAACTACACCCATTGAGGAATTCATCTAGGGGTGCAGTGAGCATTTTGACCACACAGGTTTTTGCTGAATTTATTAGAATTGGGATGTGAAAATAAAAAAATTGACATTTTTTTTTGAGAAAAGTTGTAGTTCTAGCCCAAAATTTTGCATTTTCAGAAGGACTAGAGGAGAAAAGCACCTCAACGTTTGTAAAGCATTCTCTCCAGGGTAAGGCAATGGCTCTAAAGGGAGGGAGCGCCATTTAGTATTTGGAGTGGAGATTTTACAAGATTCGTTTTTTGACACCATGTTGCATTGAGCTATAGTATCAGTACAGTGGAACCCCAAAAAACTTACCCCATTTTGGAAACTACATCCCTCAAGGAATTCATCTAGAAGGTAGTGAGCATTTTGACCCCACAAGTGTTTTGCAAAAATTAGTACACAATAGATGTTGCAGATTGAATATTGCCCTTTTCCACAGATATGCCACTTCAGTGCCCAATGTGTTGTGCCCAGCTTGTACCATCGTAGACGAACACCCCATAAATAGATAAGCAGGTTCTCCAGAATACAGTAATACCCCATATGTGGTCATAAATTGCCGTTTGGGCACACTGGCAGGCTCAGTTGGACCACCATTTGGCTTTTGAAGCGCAGATTTTGCTTGGTTTTACTGTTATTTCAATTTATAATGTGGAGACATATGTAAGCTGGGCGGAGTACATCAGGGTATATGTAAGCTGTGCGGAGTACATCAGGGTATATGTAAGCTGTGCGGAGTACATCAGGGTATATGTAAGCTGGGCGGAGTACATCAGGGTATATGTAAGCTGTGCGGAGTACATCAGGGTATATGTAAGCTGGGTGGAGTACATCAGGGTATATGTAAGCTGGGCGGAGTACATCAGGGTATATGTAATATGTGCGGAGTACATCAGGGTATATGTAAGCTGTGTGGAGTACATCAGAGTTTATGTAAGATGGGCGGAGTACATCAGGGTATATGTAATGTGAGTGGAGTACATCAGGGTATATGTAAGCTGGGCGGAGTACATCAGGGTATATGTAATCTGTGCGAAGTACATCAGGGTATATGTAAGCTGTGCGGAGTACATCAGGGTATATGTAAGCTGGAAGGAAACAGGAAAATGGTAGGATCCAGCGCTGGATCCTACCATTTTCCTGTTTCCTTCTTGCAACCCGTGTGCCGACACGAGGAACCGGGCGCTTTCAGCGACACACAGGAGTGTGTCAGGTGAGCTGGAGGATCCCTCCACATATATGTAAGCTGGGTGGAGTACATCAGGGTATATGTAATCTGTGCGGAGTACATCAGGGTATATGTAAGCTGGGTGGAGTACATCAGGGTATATGTAATCTGTGCGAAGTACATCAGGGTATATGTAAGCTGTGCGGAGTACATCAGGGTATATGTAAACTGTGCGGAGTACATCAGGATATATGTAAACTGGGTGGAGTACATCAGGGTATATGTAATCTGTGCGGAGTACATCAGGGTATATGTAAACTGTGCGGAGTACATCAGGGTATATGTAAGCTGTGCGGAGTACATCAGGGTATATGTAAGCTGGGTGGAGTACATCAGGGTATATGTAATATGTGCGGAGTACATCAGGGTATATGTAAGCTGTGCGGAGTACATCAGAGTATATGTAAGCTGTGAGGAGTACATCAGAGTATATGTAAGCTGTGAGGAGTACATCAGGGTATATGTAAGCTGTGCGGAGTATATCAGGGTATATGTAAGCTGGGTAGAGTACATCAGGGTATATGTAAGCTGTGTGGAGTACATCAGGGTATATGTAAGTTGTGCAGAGTACATCAGGGTATATGTAAGCTGGGTAGAGTACATCAGGGTATATGTAAGCTGTGCGGAGTACATCAGGGTATATGTAAACTGGGCAGAGTACATCAGGGTATATGTAAGCTGTGTGGAGTACATCAGGGTATATGTAAGCTGGGCAGAGTACATCAGGGTATATGTAAGCTGGGTGGAGTACATCAGGGTATATGTAAACTGGGTGGAGTACATCAGGGTATATGTAAGCTGGGCGGAGTACATCAGGGTATATGTAAGCTGTGTGGAGTACATCAGGGTATATGTAAGCTGTGTGGAGTACATCAGGGTATATGTAAGCTGTGCGGAGTACATCAGGGTATATGTAAGCTGGGCGGAGTACATCAGGGTATATGTAAGCTGGGTGGAGTACATCAGGCTATATGTAAGCTGGGTGGAGTACATCAGGGTATATGTAAGCTGGGCAGAGTACAACAGGGTATATGTAAGCTGTGAGGAGTACATCAGGGTATATGTAAGCTGTGTGGAGTACATCAGGGTATATGTAAGCTGTGTGGAGTACATCAGGGTATATGTAAGCTGGGTGGAGTACATCAGGGTATATGTAAGGCAATTTTTTGTTGGTGTAACATGTACACTCAGGTTGGAATATTTTGATTATCTGATACCATCTTCCAATAAATTCTTAATCTTTCTACAGGTGTTATGGATACCTATGGTCCATTCGTCCAGTTCTATAGTGGAGGTTGTCTATGATGTTCAACTTTGGAAATTGTGGGCTTGTTCCCCCTTTCTCCTGTTGGTTATTACCACAAGCGGGCCCTCTGTATGCATGGGAGTGTTACCTTATGTATACGCATTTATATACTTGTTTTTCTTTTCTATATATGGATTTGGCGTCTCGGTATGTCTTCAGCTTTCTCAAGGGGTAGGTATTGGTACTTTTATGCGTACCGGCTCTATTTTTATTCTTATATATGCCTATTGGTATATTCATTTATATATTGGTATGTCTGTATTTCTGCACGATATCATATCTATTTCATGTATATACTATATTTCTTTGTGTACCGACCTTATTTATATTTTTAGTATTACATGTAACTATGGGTGCACTAATTCATATATTTACATGCTCATGTTTATGCCCTATAGCATATTATATATATATTGAATATGCACAAATTCACTTGTTTTATGTTTTATGAAACAAATTCATTATGACATCATATTTACACATATGCACTTTATTCCACAAAATATTTATTATTGGATATGTAATGATGTAGTATATTTTTTTTACACATATGGATTTTAGGTCAATCCATGTTTATTGTTGGATATATTATTATGTATTAGACCATCTAGATTGATGGATTTCAGGTTACTACATATTTATTATTTCATATATTGTTTTTATATCTGTACACAGATAAGTATATTTTTTCTCCTTTTATATAACACATTTTACAACGATCTGTATTTTGACACTTTCATATAGGTGCCTATTTTTGTCGATTTATACAGCACATTATACAATGATCCACATAAAAAATGTGTGTAAGACTTGTGTATGAGTAACAGCGGTTTTATGTTTTTCAGGTGCCGTCCTCATCTCTTCTCACATATTTTATTTATTTTGTATTTTTCTCTTTTTATCACTGTCACGAGCACGCGTGTTCACTCACCTGTATTCACTCTCTGTCTATTATCCTCACTTTATTTATTTATTCTTTTATTTTCAATACTTATGCATACACGATTATATATCTTTACCATTATGGTTTTTTATTGTAAATGAAAGTGAATTTTTAAAGTGTATGGTACTCTTTATATTGATATATATATATGCGTGTAAAGTATAGATTCTTATATTTGTGTTGGTGTATGCACATATATGTATTTATGTATATTCATATGTGATGTTTATGTGCGTGCTATAGGCGTCTAGAAAGTATGTATGAACTGCCTTGGGATATACCCTGGTATTCGGGATTATTTTAAACTTTGCCAGCTGTGTTTCATCGCTGAGACATGGTCTCTACTCCTTCGGGGTGAACTGTCTCAGCGATGTATACGGCATCCCTAGCTTGCATACGTCTATTGTCCCTTGTTTGGGCTTCTGGCATATTTGCCAGGCTCTAAGATGGCCACTGACCTCTCCCTACATAACAAGTATGGCCACGCCAGTCCCTCCCTTTAGTTTTTTTTGCGGCGCGCACGCGCAGTGCGTACTCTGATGAGGCTGATGTCTATGGGCATGACTTCCGGCGCTCGGATGAACGCCGGTGCGCATGCGCAACGGAGGCATAATGGCGTCCGCAAACACAAGTGCAGCTCCTTTCATCTGTCCACATCTCTGATCTCTGCAGCATGGTAGGTGTAACCTTGCATAGTATATCTATAGCCTCTTCAGCTGTTTAACAAATTGACTCATTACACATCCTCTTTGGATGTAGACCTCTGCACTTTACCACATCACAGGATGTTTATATTGTGTTAGCTTATAACTTGGATTATTTACGCAGTTCCTCCACACTCTCCTTTTTAAATTGTGTGCAATACTGTTTTTATCTCTTCATGGCCAATTTGTTATTTGCATTTCAATAAAGTTTGTTTTATACTGTCATGGTACATAATTTGTGCTATGTGTCGCTCATTTTTTTATTTACTAGTAGTCTTCACAGTCTGGTATAGGTATTGACATATGTAAGCTGGGCGGAGTACATCAGGGTATATGTAAGCTGGACGGAGTACATCAGGGTATATGTAATATGTGCGGAGTACATCAGGATATATGTAAACTGTGTGGAGTACATCAGGGTATATGTAAGCTGTGCGGAGTACATCAGGATATATGTAAGCTGTGCGGAGTACATCAGGGTATATGTAAACTGGGTGAAGTACATCAGGATATATGTAAGCTGGGCGGAGTACATCAGGGTATATGTAAGCTGTGCGGAGTACATCAGGATATATGTAAGCTGTGTGAAGTACATCAGGGTATATGTAAACTGGGTGAAGTACATCAGGGTATATGTAAGCTGGGTGGAGTACATCAGGGTATATGTAAGCTGGGTGGAGTACATCAGGGTATATGTAAGCTGTGAGGAGTACATCAGGGTATATGTAATATGTGCGGAGAACATCAGGGTATATGTATTCTGGGCGGAGTACATCAGGGTATATGTAAGCAGGGCGGAGTACATCAGGGTATATGTAAGATGTGTGGAGTACATCAGGGTATATGTAAGCAGGGTGGAGTACATCAGGGTATATGTAAGCTGGGAGGAGTACATCAGGGTATATGTAAGATGTGCGGAGTACATCAGGGTATATGTAAGCTGTGCGGAGTACATCAGGGTATATGTAAGCTGTGCGGAGTACATCAGGGTATATGTAAGCTGTGCGGAGTACATCAGGGTATATGTAAGCAGGGCGGAGTACATCAGGGTATATGTAAGCTGGGTGGAGTACATCAGGGTATATGTAAGCTGGGTGGAGTACATCAGGGTATATGTAAGCTGGGTGGAGTACATCAGGGTATATGTATTCTGGGCGGAGTACATCAGGGTATATGTAAGCTGGGAGGAGTACATCAGGGTATATGTAAGCTGTGCGGAGTACATCAGGGTATATGTAAGCTGGGTGGAGTACATCAGGGTATATGTAAGCTGTGCGGAGTACATCAGGGTATATGTAAGCTGGGCAGTACATCAGGGTATATGTAAGCTGGGCAGTACATCAGGGTATATGTAAGCTGGGTGGAGTACATCAGGGTATATGTAAGCTGGGTGGAGTACATCAGGGTATATGTAAGCTGTGCGGAGTACATCAGGGTATATGTATTCTGGGCGGAGTACATCAGGGTATATGTAAGCTGGGCGGAGTACATCAGGGTATATGTAAGCTGGGTGGAGTACATCAGGGTATATGTAAGCTGTGCGGAGTACATCAGGGTATATGTATTCTGGGCGGAGTACATCAGGGTATATGTAAGCTGGGCGGAGTACATCAGGGTATATGTAAGCTGTGCGGAGTACATCAGGGTATATGTAAGCTGGGTGGAGTACATCAGGGTATATGTAAGCTGGGTGGAGTACATCAGGGTATAATAGGATGATGTAATAATGGGGTGAATATCCATGGATTGGTGGGGTCACTTCATGCACAGGCCGGGATTATTGGGGATTATACAGAATATCTGCGCTCCAGTATCGCCTTATATGGGACTTCTTCATTAGTCCTATAAGCCGCACAAGGCCCTAAAGTTTCCTCATCTCGGCTGCATCTATGGGGTCACCTGTGGGGTCCAGTAAATTATGATGTGGTGTATTTAGTGAAAAACGACTGGACCTAAAATATGAGTCTGGGCCGTCATTCAGCGTGATTGCGTTCTTAGAGACATAACGTGTTATTTTCCGGTGACGGCGCTGTGCGAGGGATCGGTTGTTGGGGAATGATTTGTCATTTTTATTGGTTCCATTTTGGGGTAAATGCGCTTTTTTTATCGCTAATTATTATATTATTTGGGAGATGAGGAAACCAAAAAACAGCAATTCTAGCGCGGTTTTGTTTCTCCTTTTTTACAGCGTTCACCGTGCGGTATAAACAACATGTGACCTTTATTCTGCGGGGCGATACGATTACAGCGACACCAAATTTATATCGTTTTTTTACGTTTCACTATTTTCCCACAATAAAAATCCTGTTTTGGTGTCGCCATTTTCTGACAGCCGTAACTTTTTTATTTTCCGGTTGATATCGCTGCGGGAGGACTTGTTTTATGCGTGACGAACTGTCGTTTCTATTGGTGCAATTCTGCGTTACTCGCGACTTATTCATCACTTTTTATTACATTTTGAGACAAGACGACAAAAAAATAAAATGCTGTCATTGTGTTTTATTTATTTTTTTACGGTGTTCACCGTGCGGTAAATAATGCGATATTTTCATCGTTCAGGCCGTTGTGAACGCGGCGATACCTATAATGTAACGTTCTTTTCATGTTGTGCCGCCTCCAGCGCTGCATTTATATCTTTCTCTATGTTGGGTCTCATTTTATACAGTTTCCTCAGCAGAAATAAGCTGCTGTTCAGACTGGAGCTGTCGTGCAGCTTTTGCAGCGCTGTCATGTCTGATGTGGATACGTTGCTCGAATCAATGGCCTCGAACCTGTGGCATCAAATTGATACCTGAGGAGGCTGTAAAATCAGGCACTTGGGGCTATAATTATCTGCAGCTACCCGTGATAATCCGGGCATAGCAGGACCTGCGACTCATCCGCGGGGGGTTCAGAGTCAGTTTCTGACAGGCGATGACAGGTCAGATGACAGGCGATGACAGGTCTGATGACAGGCAATGACAGGTCTGATGACAGGCAATGACAGGTCTGATGACAGGCAATGACAGGTCTGATGACAGGTCTGATGACAGGTCTGATGACAGGTCTGATGACAAGCAATGACAGGTCTGATGACAGGCGATGACAGGCAATGACAGGTCTGATGAGAGATCTGATGACAGGCAATGACAGGTCTGATGACAGGCGATGACGGGTCTGATGACAGGTCTGATGACAGGTCTGATGACAGGCAATGACAGGTCTGATGACAGGCGATGACAGGCAATTACAGGTCTGATGACAGGTCTGATGACCGTAGTTGTTTTTTTTATATTTCAACTGAACAATAGGAGCGGAGCGTCCACCAGTGACCCTGCTGTATTTAAAAGTGGGGATACCCTACCTACCTACCAAATTCTAAATGAGAGGTGTCATTGCTACCTAACCAGGATCTCGGGCAGTGGGCAATCTAGGGGTATACAGTATAATAACTTTATGGTGGTCCCTGTCTATTTATCTGGTCCCAGTCCTGATAATTGATCTCTGGTCCCTGTAGTAATGGCCCCCACACGTCCTCTCTGGATAGTCAGACATTGTGGGAGAATAAGACTGGGACAGACAGCAACCGACATCAGTAACAACATCAAGATGGAGAATACCAGAGATAACACATCATCACCAGAGGAGCTGCACAGGGATAACAACTAATAGTTACCACAGCGCCATCTACTGTCAGTGAGAGATAGTTCCTCCAGCATTCAGCTGCAGATGTTGTAATATTCCAGCATATGTACCCTGCCATTACCGGCGGAGCCGCTTTACTAACAGAGACTGCGTTAGGGGTGCAGAGCTTCTCTAAGGCTGCGTTCACATGTATCAGTTGCATCAGCATCAGTTTTTTTTGTCTCTCAAGTGATTACAACTGATGCAAAAACTGATGCAAAAACGTATGAGTCGCCATCAGGCTTTTTCACAATTTTTACTACAAAAGCGTCAGTTGTCGTCAGTTGTCATCAGTTTCTTACCATCAGTTTTTAACATCCGTTTTTACCACAATGGTTCACCAAAAAGGTGGTCCAGGGTCTGAAAATGTGCCATAGTTTGTGATAGATTAGATACATGATAGATTAGATACTTGTTGTGTTCCATGTCAGGGCTCTCCTTCTCTGCTCCGGCCTTGGCGCTACACTGAAGTCTGACACACACATTGTAATATCACGTGTGTCATGTTCAGTGCAGCGCTAAGGGCGGCGCCAAAAGAGAGCCCAGAAGGCAACTGCCGTCCACTGACCTCAGATCAGATCTACGAAGCAGCCATGGGAGCCTGAAAAGATGCCAAACACTCTCTGTATCTTCAAGGAGTAGATTGTTTTTGGCGCCTTTACAGCTACCCACAGTGCCCTCTGTATATAGTTCCACACACCCCTGTAGATAATGCCACAGTGACTTCTTAATATAGTGCCACACCCCCCTTTATATAGTGCCCCACATGCCCCTGTATATAGTGCCACACATGCACCTGTAGATAATGCCGCAATGCCCTCTATATACAGGGGGTACTGCGCCAATATATACAGGGGGTACTGTGTCATTATATACAATGCCACAGTACCCCCTGTATATGATGTCACACAGCCCCCTGTAGATGGCGCCACACAGCGCCCCATGTAGATTGTGCCACATAGCGCCCCATGTAGATTGTGCAACATAGCGTCGCCCTGTAGATAGCGCCACCCCCACTGTATATAGTGCTATCCCCCTTCCCCTGTAGATAGCACCACTGAAG
The DNA here is from genome assembly GCF_050947455.1 of Rhinoderma darwinii. Classification (NCBI taxonomy): domain Eukaryota; kingdom Metazoa; phylum Chordata; class Amphibia; order Anura; family Rhinodermatidae; genus Rhinoderma; species Rhinoderma darwinii. Next base: position 1,300,535 of record NW_027461831.1, read on the forward strand.
CTCCCTCCAGCAGAGGAATCCCCGGCCAGAGCATCGCCAACGCTGTGGCCGGGGATTCCCTCTCGGAGGACCCCCTGACGCCACTGTCCATATATGGACAGTGATGTCAGTAGTTACTCCCTAAATGGAATCCCCGGCCAAAGCATCGCTGACGGCTACTCCTTGAGCGGAATCCCCATTGCCGACTCTGGCCGGGGATTCCACTCCAGGAGGAGCCCCTGACATCAATGTCCATATATAGACAGTAACCTCAGGGGTTTCCCCTAGGAACGGAATCCCCGGCCAGATCATCGGCAACGGGGATTCCGCTCAATCAGTAGCCACTGACATCACTGTCCATATATGGACAATGATGTCAAGGGCTCCCCCGAGCACAGCACTTAACCCTTTCAGGACCAAGGGTCCTCGATGCCTCAATGACCAGCCCCATTTTTTCAAATCTGACATGTGTCATTTTATGTGGTAATAACTCTGGAATGCTTTTGCCTATCCAAGCGATTCAGAGATTGTTTTCTCCTGATATATTGTACTTTATGTTAGTGGAAAAATTTGGTCAATAAATTCGTAGCTTATTTGTGAAAAACGCCAAAATGTAAAGAAAATTTTCAAAAATTATCATTTTTCTAATTTTAAATGTAATCTCCATTGTAAAATAGATAGTAATATCACATAAAATTGTTGGTAATTGACATCCCCCATATGTCTACTTTATATTTGCATTGTTTTTTGAACATTATTTTATTTTTCTAGGACGTTACACGGCTTAGAACTTTAGCAGCAATTTCTTACATTTTCAAGAAAATTTCAAAAGGATATTTTGTCAAGGACCAGTTCAGTTCTGAAGTGGCTTTGAGGGCCTTATGTACTAGATAGACCCCATAAATCACCACATTTTAAAAACTGCACCCCTCAAAGTATTCAAAACAGCATTCAGAAAGTTTATTAACCCTTTAGGTGTTTCACAGGAATTAAAGCAGAGTAGAGGTGAAATTTACAAATTTCATTTTTTTTGGCGAAATTAATTTGTAATAAAAAAAATTCTGTAACACAGAAGGTTTTACCCGCAACTCAATATTTATTGCCCATATTCTGCAGTTTTTAGAAATATCCCACATGTGGCTCTAGTATGTCTGGCGGCAGTTTTTTTTTAATTTTTAGGCTGTGTTCACACTGAGTTTTTTTTGCAGGAAGAAAATTCTGCCTCAAAATTCCGTTTGGGATTTTGAGGCAAATTTAGTCCCTCCAGCAAAGCGTTTGACGTGATTTTCGCTGCGTTTTTCGCCCGCGGTCATTGAGTGCTACGGGCGAAATACGCTCTCTCTGCCTCCCATTGATGTCAATGGGAGGTCAGAGGCGTAAACGCGCGAAGATAGGGCATGTCCCTTCTTTCTCCCGCCTCCCATTGAAATCAACGGGAGACATTTTCGACCGGTTTTTGCGGAGCAATTTCCGCTCCAAAAAGCTTGTCAAAATACTCCGTATGAACAGGGCCTTAGAAGGGTTTTTGAAGTGTATTATCTAAGCATTTTGGAAGTGTTAATGGGAAAAATTAGCTTGGAAAATTCTTTAAGTAGTGACGTCTCACTTTTTTACAAGGCTTTTTTTTATTTTTTATTCAGATGCTTAAAAATAGCCCTTGCATGAACTACACATTGAAATCAATGGGAAGCTGTTGTCAGCCACATTTTTAAGTGTATTTCGGAGCGTAATACGAGCGTTTTACGCTATGAGATATGCCTGAAAATGTGCCGTATGAACTTGTCCTTTGATCCCTGTCATGCAACCCCCCCCCCCCCCCAGGCCCTGCCCCAGGCATAACACAATGAATCATTTCTTCCCCGAGCGTTCCTTTAAGGAATGACTTTTTTGTGATTGCTTTATGCGAGTACCACGGCACCTTTACCTGTGTCTGGTACTGAAAACATAGCTCAGTCATGGACTTACTTTGAGAAGATAACGGCCAGCTTCCTTCTATTCCTCCTTGGCTCTGAATCTTCATCAACTTCTTCTACCTCTTTACCTAGAAAAACCTCTTGATGGAACTCCTTGTTGAGGTGACCATCCATCTCCATCTTCACCCCGTTAAGGTGGTCTGGGGGCATGATTTCATTCTCATCCTTATTGTCCACTGGTTTATCTTTTAAGGTGGAATTGTTTGCGGGTCTGGCATAAACATCCATGAGAAGAAATACAAATAGGAGAGATAGGTAGAGGGAACCCAAGCTGAAAAGGAACGCTTGCTTCGACATCATTGTCCTTCACTAAACAACCTACAAGATGTAGCTGTAAAGCAATTTTCTTCCTAAAAAAAACCCAAAAAGAAGCTTATAAGGAACCCATGAGTTGTAGGATGACATATAATAGATCAGAAAAGTCATATAAGCAATCAGCAGCGGTACACCATTGTAGGTGTTAGGAGGGAGTCGATTTCTAGGCTTAATAAAATGAATGGGAACATGCTGCAATACCAGACATAGCCTATAGACAAGAGTGGCGCTGTTTTGGGAAAAAAGCAGCCTGGTTTTACTGCTATGGAAACTGGCTGGAGGAGACGTCTGGCAGCTCCCACACAGACAACTTCAGTTGCATCCCGTGATTTGGGGTTTCTAAAATCACATGGCCAATATCACTGGGTGGGGGGGGGGGATTTACAAAAATAGTCACAAAAGAAAAAGTGGAGGAGTTGCCCATAGTAACCAACTAGACTGTCTTTAATTGTGGAAAGGATTTAAGAAAAAAACAAAAAAAAACCTGGAGTCTGATTGGTTGCTATGGAAAACTGCTCCCTGTTTACTTGTACAGATTGAATCATTTCTGATAATTCACCCCCATTGTGTAACATAGGCCCAAGTAATTGTGTGGAGGATAGTACTTACTAACAAACAAGGCTCTACGGTATAGGTCAGCAACCTTCCGGACTCCAGCTGTTGTGAGACTACAACTCCCTGCATGCCCTGACAGCCTGGAATAAGGCCTTTGGCTGTAAGTGCATGCTGGGAGTTGTAGTTTCACAACAGATAGAGTGCAGAAGGTTTCTCATTCCTGCTCTATGGGATACCCAATACTTCGCAGATATTTACATTTTGTCCAATTTTGACAAATTACTTGTCAAATACTTGACAAGTATAACAGCTGCAGCTTGTTCCTGATCTGTGAATGAGCAAAGTGTTATACAATGAAGACAGAAAACTCACGATATAAATAAACAGGCTGCGACAACAAAACATCAAGGGCATCGTCAGAATATAGAAGGGTAAGGTCATGGTATATACTGCAGAGGCAAAGGACGCGAGTTCTGCAATGCAACACAGAACAGCCAAGTCACCGGTAATTCTAGCATCGGATTTACCTTCAACTTCTAAGCTCGATTTTCTATGGACAAACTCCTGTACTATCACTGTAAGGGTATGTTCACACGGCGGGGGTCCGTAACGGCTGAAATTACGGGGATGTTTCAGCCTGAAAACATCCCCGTAATTTCAGCCGTACCGGCATGTGCGGGCGCTTGAACGCCGCGTCAATTACGGCCGTAATTAGCGCTGCTATTCATTGGAGTCAATGAATAGCGGCTCCAATTACGGCCAAAGAAGTGACAGGTCACTTCTTTGACGCGGGCGTCTATTTACGCGCCATCTTTTGACAGCGGCGCGCAAATATACGCCTCGTGTGAACAGACAAACGTCTGCCCATTGCTTTCAATGGGCAGATGTTTGTCAGCGCTATTGAGGCGCTATTTTCGGGCGTAATTCGGGGCAAAAATGCCCGATTTACGTCCGTAAATAGGCCGTGTGAACATACCCTCATGCGGTTAGCCCTCGTGCACACGACCAAGTGCCACTCGGGCCGTTTTTCACGGCATCCGATAATTTTCACGGACTCATTCTCTCCGATCCGTAGAAAGATAGGACACGTTCTACCTTTCTACGGACGGGACTCGGCGGCACACACTGTCATGTGCAAGAGCCTTTAAGGGTAAGTTCACACGGAACGTAATTGCTCCAGAAAATTTCCACAGCAAATCCACAGAAAGCCGCAGGTAATTCCTTTGAGGCAAATCCGGGCCGAATCATGCAGATTTCCTATTTGTGTAAAAGCGAATTGTTAAAAAAATAAAAAAACAATAATAAAAAAGGGTTACTAACCTTACCAATACCTTGGCGCTCCCATGGTGACGTTTCCATGTTCCCCCACTGGTCTCTTTATACTGGCCTCCAGCGATGGCGTGCCAACACATTTGACCGCTGCAGTGGTCACGTATTATCACAAGTCAATGCTGGAGGCCAATATACAGAGACTGGCGCGGGGTCAGGGAAGGATCGCACACAAGTAGGGCGAGTATACGGTTCTGTTTTTATTGTATAACGATTATTCACACCTGCAGATTTTGCTGTGGATCCGCAGCAAAAACCGCAACACTAGGAGTGGATTGCAGATTTCTTCTTCACCATTGATTTCCGCAAAAAAAATCCATGCTCATTTCGGGTCAGAATTGGACACTGCGGATTTTAAAATCCGACTGCAGGTTACTTTTCATGCAAAAAATTGTAGAGCATGTAGATAAGATTATAAGATATATAAATATGCGCCTCGTAATATTTTAGAGAGTTGCATATACAATTTCGCACGTGCTAAACAGCTCAGAATATTCGCTCTGTATTGTTATAAAAGCCAACGTTATGGGGGCCACAGCACAATGGTGATGAACACTATCCATCTCATTTCTGAAATAAATTACTCTAGATCTAGGGATCAAGTAGCCGTAGGGTCTTAGCTAATGGATCTGCACCAATAACATCTTCTGAGATTATCTCAATAGAGCGGAGGAAATAAAAGTGACTGAAAAAAATATATTCAGCTCAGATTTTAATTGGTACTACCTCACCTATTAACTTTCCGGCGCATAATATAAAAGTTAGCAGGACATATAGTTGTGATGTTTGGGGGGGGGGGGGGGACACACATTTTTAGCAGGTAGTCTACAAAAACGAAAACCGTTATAAAACGAATACGGACATGGCTGCTGTCTCTAGAAACTGCGCCACTCTTGTCTGTGGGCTGTGACTGGTATTGCAGCTCAGCCCCATTCACTTCAATAAACCTAGAAAATAACTCTCCCCGAAGTTGTGTTTACAATGGTGTTTTTAAGTAATTATGCAGCATTATTCGTGCCGTCAAAGATAATAGACCCCCGCAGAAACCTAATGGACTCAGTTATAAGACAAATGGAGTCTATTGGGATATGCTGGGATCTATTTGAATATTGATCTGGTCTAGCTGTCATGGCTCCGTTTTAAACAGACGTCATGACGCTAGTGTGAACAAAGTCTAAAATCGTTTACGGACAATGAAATGCAAAAAAAGACCACGCTAGTCCTAAAGGCTATGTACGCCTTTGAAATTTTGTTTTAAACAAAACTGTCTATCAGTGTGTTTTGTGCAACTTTCTAGATACTTTTTATTAAAAATTATTTTAACTTTTTGAGATACATCTGTTTTGTATCCTGTATGCAGAGCAGCTGTATCGTGCGATGAGACCTGAATTCGTCAGGTCAGCGGCAGTGACAGGTTCAGTGTCAGCGGGTCCTGCATGTCTCTGGCACTCAGAATCGAGCGGTTACCGATCACATCTAAGTTCATAACTTGAATGTGATGGATAAGAGGTGGATCTTGAGTATCAGAGACATGCAGGACCCGCTGACACTGACGAATTCAGGTCTCATCGCACGATACAGCTGCTCTGAATACAGGATACATAACAGATGTTTCTCAAAAATTTTAATAAAAAAGTATTTAGAAAGTTGCCCCAATCACACTGATGAAGTCTAAGACGTACATAACTTTTCAGGTTGGGTGAGTGAGTTGAAATAACTGTATGTAGCAATAATAAATGTATAACCAGCAGTAATCAATATGGAAATGCCCGGTGTTATTTACTTTTATCCTGATCAAAGTACAAAAAAAAAACGTGGAGAGAGTGGCAAGATGTGCTGAATTTTTAGAAACTAGATAGAAGAACAAGGACCCATATTTACATTATTTAGAAGGAATTGTTTTTAGAACATAATTATTTTGATTTTTGCCTATCTTGGACATTTATGGCATAGCCACAGGATATGCCATAAATGACTGATAGATACCCGCATCAACCTCTGAAGGGTGCCTCCTGACACCGTCCTACCGCATCCTACTGCTCTCCGTTCACGGTCTGACAATGTGGTCAAGAGTAAGGAAACAGCCAAGTTCGCTGAGCCGGGCTGTTTCCGTAACTCCCATAAACGTCTGGGATTGTGGTTATTTCTGATCTTGGCCATTAGAGAAGGGTGTTGGTGGTACAATAAAGCCTGCACCAGCAAGTGATGGTGCGAGCACAGCTCCTGAACGCAGTGTCGGAACAGTCATACAACGGTTATCACGGCGTCTGACAGATTCAACTGACGAATCTGATGGTATCTATGATGAAGCTTCTGACGCAGATATGCGCAGGTGTAAACATAGACTACTGATTAATTTCCCCTGAAAAGGACTCAATGGTCGTTTCCCAATAAGAACACCTGAACTCAAACACCTAGTTGTCAGGAGCCCCTTGAAAATTGGTTGTCCAAACAGGAAAACCCCTTTCACCCACCTACATGGGAGAAGTTTATATTCAGAGTGTTTTTCTTTTTTCATATAATTAATGTTGTGAAGGTAGCAAACTACAAGGTTCGGACAACACGTAAAAATTACACAGTGGAACCGGCGTAAAAATCAGTACCAAGATCTGAATGTGTTACCTGCGGATTTTATAGTTTTGTTTTTTTATGCGTAAATTAGCCACAGGTATCACGCATTGCAATGTATAAAATCAGTGGTAAAAATGTCTGTGGCGGATTTTGTATGCTGTAAGTAAATGTCGAGACCCTATACACATTTTACTATATTTGTTGCCAAATTTCAGTGCAGATTCTGCAATGGATTAATAGACCCAAAGGACTCACTAATATCCATGCTTTACACTGCAGCTTTTACCTCTCATCGACAGACCGGAAACAGGAAGTGATGGGAACTGGGGGAAGGTGGGATAGAGGACACGCCTGCACCAGACACAAGGTTCCGCCCCCACCTGGCGGCCGGTGCGTGAGTGGGAGGTGAATTGTGCTGGATTTGGTGCAGTGCGGTGCTCGGTCATTATACTGCATGTCAGCTGTGTGAGCAGTGCAGCCACTGGCGTAGCTATAGGGGTCGCAGCGGTCGCAATTGCGACCGAGCCCCGAAGACAGGGGGGCCCACGGCCCCCCACACCACATCAATAAAAAGTTACTATAGTAACTCGGGCCGCGGGCCCCTGTTACTATAGTAACATACTTTACTTACCTTCCTGGTTCCGGATCGCAGCGGAGGTCCTGACGTCAAGCGCTGTGCGCAGCGCATGACGTCACCACGCTATGCGCCGCGCACAGCATCGAGACGACAGAACTCCCGCCGCGGCCGAAGAGGAAGGTAAGGTTAGCCCTGACTGGCGGGGTCCGACTCCCGGGACCCGCCAATCAGCTGTTTTGAAGGGGCCGCAGCACTCGTACGAGAGCTGCTCCCCTTCATTCCTGTCACTTCATTCCGGTCACACTGTGAATCCGTGTCGGCGATTCACAGTGTGAGCGAGTAGTGAAATGAAGGGGAAGCAGCTCTCGTACGAGTGCTGCGGCCCCTTCAAAACAGCTGATTTGCGGGTCCCGGGCGACACATCAGCTATTGATGGCCTATCCTGAGGATAGGCCATCAATGTTTAGGGACTGCACAACCCCTAAGCCTACGATGTATCAGGCTTAGGGGGCCCATGAGACCGGATCACAGATTGTGTGATCCTGTCTTCTGGGCCCTGTATCTAAGCCAATCACATGGTAGGCTTAGATACATGGCCCATGCGTGATCCTGTCTGCTGGGTCCTGTATCTAAGCCAATCACATGGTAGGCTTAGATACATGGCCCATGTGTGAACCTGTCTGCTGGGCCCTGTATTTAAGCCAATCACATGGTAGGCTTAGATACATGGCCCATGTGTGATCCTGTCTGCTGGGCCCTGTATCTAAGCCAATCACATGGTAGGCTTAGATACATGGCCCATGTGTGATCCTGTCTGTGGGACCCTGTATCTAAGCCTACCACACTGTAGGTTTAGATACAGGGTCCAGCACACAGTAATCTTATACTGTATAAGATTACTGTCTGCTGGACCCTGTATCTAAGCCTACGTTGTGGTAGGCTTAGATACAGGGTCCCACAGACAGTATCACACATGGGCCCTGTATCTAAGCCTAACACATGTGTTACTAATCGTTTTTTGTGTGTTTTCTTACAGGTTCGGTCGTTGGACTACGGCGGATTCCAGGACTACTTCGATGACAGCTTTTTTTTTTATTATCAATAAAATGGTTAATGAGGGCTGTGTGGGATTTTTTTTTATTTCAATAAAATATTTTTTCTATGTCTTTGTGTTTTTTTTTTTAAACTATATTATCACCGCCTTAGTAATGGCCGCCGGCTGATTGACAGCATCCATTGCTAAGGCGGGGCTTAGTGTTAGCCGGTGCAGAGGCCAACACTAACCCCCTTTATTACCCCGATACCCACCGCCACCAGGGGTGCTGGGAAGAGCCGGGTACGATCCAGTACCTGACCATCTGTAGTGATGGTTGGGCACTAGGGCGGCCGCAGGCTGGTATTATCAGGAGGGGAAAGGCCAAAAACAGTGGCCCTTCCTACCCTGGTAATGCTAGGCTGCTGCTGCTGCTGCTTTATTGTATCTGGCTGGTTATGAAAAATGGGGGGGACCCCACGTCATTTAAAAAAAAAAAATAATTGGAAAGAACGATGTGGGGTTCCCCCTATTTTTCATAACCAGCCAGATACAATAAAGCAGGAGCAGCCTAGCATCACCAGGGTAGGAAGGGCCACTGTTTTTGGCATTTCCCCTCCTGATAATACCAGTCTGCCACCACCCCAGTGGCCGACCGTCACTACAGATGGTCAGGTACTGGTTCGTACCCGGCTCTTCCCAGTACCCCTGGTGGCGGTGGGTATCGGGGTAATAATGGCGGTTAGTGTAGCCTCTGCACCGGCTAACATTAAGCCCCGCCTTAGTAATGGAGGTTGTCAATCAGCCGGCGGCCATTACTAAGGCGGTGATAATAAAGTTTAAAAAGATACAAGCACATAGAAAAAATATTTTATTGAAATAAAAAAACACAACCCTCATTAACCATTTTATTGAGAATAAAAAAAACGCCGTCATTGAAGTCCTCGTATCCGAAGTCCAACAACCGAACCTGTAAAAAAAAACACAAACACACAAAAATAATCAGTAACACATAAAGAAGCAAAATTATTATTCTTACCTATCCTGGGTCCAGCGCTGGAGACGCAATGTCAGCGAGCTGAGCCCTGTATCTAATCCTATCATGTGTGATACTGTCTGCTGAGCTGTGTATCTAATCCTATCATGTGTGATACTGTCTGCTGAGCCACTTTATCTAATCCTATCATGTGTGATACTGTTTGCTGAGCTGTGTATCTAATCCTATCATGTGTGATACTGTCTGCTGAGCCACTTTATCTAATCCTATCATGTGTGATACTGTCTGCTGAGCTGTGTATCTAATCCTATCATGCGTGATACTGTCTGCTGAGCCCTGTATCTAATCCAATCATGTGTGATACTGTCTGCTGGGCCACTGTATCTAATCCTATCATGTGTGATACTGTCTGCTGGGCCACTGTATCTAATCCTATCATGTGTGATACTGTCTGCTGAGCCCTGTATCTAATCCAATCACGTGTGATACTGTCTGCTGAGCTGTGTATCTAATCCAATCATGTGTGATACTGTCTACTGGGCCACTGTATCTAATCGTATCTTGTGTGATACTGTCTGCTGGGCCCTATATCTAATCCGATCATGTGTGATACTGTCTGCTGAGCCACTGTATCTAATCGTATCTTGTGTGATACTGTCTGCTGGGCCCTATATCTAATCCTATCATGTGTGATACTGTCTGCTGAGCCACTGTATTTAATCCTATCATGTGTGATACTGCCTTCTGAGTCACTGTATCTAATCCTATCATGTGTGGTACTGTCTGCTGAGCCACTGTATCTAATCCTATCATGTGTGATACTGTCTGCTGAGCCGCTGTATCTAATCCTATCATGTGTGATACTGTCTGCTGAGTCATTGTATCTAATCCTATCATGTGTGATACTGTCTGCTGAGCCACTGTATCTAATCCTATCATGTGTGATACTGTCTGCTGAGCCGCTGTATCTTATCCTATCATGTGTGATACTGTCTGCTGAGTCATTGTATCTAATCCGATCATGTGTGATACTGTCTGCTGAGCCAGTGTATCTAATCCTATCATGTGTGATACTGTCTGCTGAGCTCTGTATCTAATCCTATCATGCGTGATACTGTCTGCTGAGCTCTGTATTTAATCCTATCATGTGTGATACTGCCTTCTGAGCCACTGTATCTAATCCTATCATGTGTGGTACTGTCTGCTGAGCCACTGTATCTAATCATATCATGTGTGATACTGTCTGCTGAGCCGCTGTATCTTATCCTATCATGTGTGATACTGTCTGCTGAGTCCTTGTATCTAATCCGATCATGTGTGATACTGTCTGCTGAGCCACTGTATCGAATCCTATCATGTGTGATACTGTCTGCTGAGCCGCTGTATCTAATCCTATCATGTGTGATACTGTCTGCTGAGCCAGTGTATCTAATCCTATCATGTGTGATACTGTCTGCTGAGCTCTGTATCTAATCCTATCATGCGTGATACTGTCTGCTGAGTCCTGTATCTAATCCAATCATGTGTGATACTGTCTGCTGGGCCACTGTATCTAATCCTATCATGTGTGATACTGTCTGCTGAGCCGCTGTATCTAATCCTATCATGTGTGATACTGTCTGCTGAGCCAGTGTATCTAATCCTATCATGTGTGATACTGTCTGCTGGGCTCTGTATCTAATCCTATCATGTGTGATACTGTCTGCTGAGCCCTGTATCTAATCCAATCATGTGTGATACTGTCTGCTGGGCCACTGTATCTAATCCTATCATGTGTGATACTGTCTGCTGGGCCACTGTATCTAATCCTATCATGTGTGATACTGTCTGCTGAGCCCTGTATCTAATCCAATCATGTGTGATACTGTCTGCTGAGCTGTGTATCTAATACAATCATGTGTGATACTGTCTACTGGGCCACTGTATCTAATCGTATCTTGTGTGATACTGTCTGCTGGGCCCTATATCTAATCCGATCATGTGTGATACTGTCTGCTGAGCCACTGTATTTAATCCTATCATGTGTGATACTGCCTTCTGAGTCACTGTATCTAATCCTATCATGTGTGGTACTGTCTGCTGAGCCACTGTATCTAATCCTATCATGTGTGGTACTGTCTGCTGAGCCACTGTATCTAATCCTATCATGTGTGATACTGTCTGCTGAGCCGCTGTATCTAATCCTATCATGTGTGATACTGTCTGCTGAGCCGCTGTATCTAATCCTATCATGTGTGATACTGTCTGCTGAGCCACTGTATCTAATCCTATCATGTGTGATACTGTCTGCTGAGCCGCTGTATCTTATCCTATCATGTGTGATACTGTCTGCTGAGTCATTGTATCTAATCCGATCATGTGTGATACTGTCTGCTGAGCCAGTGTATCTAATCCTATCATGTGTGATACTGTCTGCTGAGCTCTGTATCTAATCCTATCATGCGTGATACTGTCTGCTGAGCCCTGTATCTAATCCAATCATGTGTGATACTGTCTGCTGGGCCACTGTATCTAATCCTATCATGTGTGATACTGTCTGCTGGGCCACTGTATCTAATCCTATCATGTGTGATACTGTCTGCTGAGCCCTGTATCTAATCCAATCATGTGTGATACTGTCTGCTGAGCTGTGTATCTAATCCAATCATGTGTGATACTGTCTACTGGGCCACTGTATCTAATCCTATCATGTGTGATACTGTCTGCTGGGCCCTATATCTAATCCGATCATGTGTGATACTGTCTGCTGAGCCACTGTATCTAATCCTATCATGTGTGATACTGTCTGCTGGGCCCTATATCTAATCCTATCATGTGTGATACTGTCTGCTGAGCCACTGTATTTAATCCTATCATGTGTGATACTGCCTTCTGAGTCACTGTATCTAATCCTATCATGTGTGGTACTGTCTGCTGAGCCACTGTATCTAATCCTATCATGTGTGGTACTGTCTGCTGAGCCACTGTATCTAATCCTATCATGTGTGATACTGTCTGCTGAGCCGCTGTATCTAATCCTATCATGTGTGATACTGTCTGCTGAGTCATTGTATCTAATCCTATCATGTGTGATACTGTCTGCTGAGCCACTGTATCTAATCCTATCATGTGTGATACTGTCTGCTGAGCCGCTGTATCTTATCCTATCATGTGTGATACTGTCTGCTGAGTCATTGTATCTAATCCGATCATGTGTGATACTGTCTGCTGAGCCACTGTATTTAATCCTATCATGTGTGATACTGCCTTCTGAGCCACTGTATCTAATCCTATCATGTGTGATACTGTCTGCTGAGCCAGTGTATCGAATCCTATCATGTGTGATACTGTCTGCTGAGCCGCTGTATCTAATCCTATCATGTGTGATACTGTCTGCTGAGCTAGTGTATCTAATCCTATCATGTGTGATACTGTCTGCTGGGCCACTGTATCTAATCCTATCATGTGTGATACTGTCTGCTGAGCCACTGTATCTAATCTTATCATGTGTGATACTGTCTGCTGAGCCACTGTATCTAATCCTATCATGTGTGATACTGTCTGCTCAGCAACTGTATCTAATCCTATCATGTGTGATACTGTCTGCTGAGCCACTGTATCTAATCCTATCATGTGTGATACTGTCTGCTGGGCCCTATCTCTAATCCTATCATGTGTGATACTGTCTGCTGAGCCACTGTATCTAATCCTATCATGTGTGATACTGTCTGCTGGGCCCTATCTCTAATCCTATCATGTGTGATACTGTCTGCTGAGCCAGTGTATCTAATCCTATCATGTGTGATACTGTCTGCTGGGCCACTGTATCTAATCCTATCATGTGTGATACTGTCTGCTGAGCCACTGTATCTAATCTTATCATGTGTGATACTGTCTGCTGAGCCACTGTATCGAATCCTATCATGTGTGATACTGTCTGCTGAGCCGCTGTATCTAATCCTATCATGTGTGATACTGTCTGCTGAGCCAGTGTATCTAATCTTATCATGTGTGATACTGTCTGCTGGGCCACTGTATCTAATCCTATCATGTGTGATACTGTCTGCTGAGCCACTGTATCTAATCTTATCATGTGTGATACTGTCTGCTGAGCCACTGTATCTAATCCTATCATGTGTGATACTGTCTGCTGAGCCGCTGTATCTAATCCTATCATGTGTGATACTGTCTGCTGAGTCATTGTATCTAATCCTATCATGTGTGATACTGTCTGCTGGGCCCTATCTCTAATCCTATCATGTGTGATACTGTCTGCTGAGTCATTGTATCTAATCTTATCATGTGTGATACTGTCTGCTGAGTCATTGTATCTAATCCTATCATGTGTGATACTGCCTTCTGAGCCACTTTATCTAATCCTATCATGTGTGATACTGTCTGCTGAGCCAATGTATCTAATCCTATCATGTGTGATACTGTCTGCTGAGCTGTGTATCTAATCCTATCATGTGTGATACTGTCTGCTGAGCCACTGTATCTAATCCTATCATGTGTGATACTGTCTGCTGAGCCAGTGTATCTAATCCTATCATGTGTGATACTGTCTGCTGAGCCACTGTATCTAATCCTATCATGTGTGATACTGTCTGCTGAGCCACTGTATCTAATCTTATCATGTGTGATACTGTCTGCTGGGCCACTGTATCTAATCCTATCATGTGTGATACTGTCTGCTGAGCCACTGTATCTAATCTTATCATGTGTGATACTGTCTGCTGAGCCACTGTATCTAATCCTATCATGTGTGATACTGTCTGCTGAGCCGCTGTATCTAATCCTATCATGTGTGATACTGTCTGCTGAGTCATTGTATCTAATCCTATCATGTGTGATACTGTCTGCTGGGCCCTATCTCTAATCCTATCATGTGTGATACTGTCTGCTGAGTCATTGTATCTAATCTTATCATGTGTGATACTGTCTGCTGAGTCATTGTATCTAATCCTATCATGTGTGATACTGCCTTCTGAGCCACTTTATCTAATCCTATCATGTGTGATACTGTCTGCTGAGCCAATGTATCTAATCCTATCATGTGTGATACTGTCTGCTGAGCTGTGTATCTAATCCTATCATGTGTGATACTGTCTGCTGAGCCACTGTATCTAATCCTATCATGTGTGATACTGTCTGCTGAGCTGTGTATCTAATCCTATCATGTGTGATACTGTCTGCTGAGCCAATATATCTAATCCTATCATGTGTGATACTGTCTGCTCAGCCACTGTATCTTTGGGGCGGACACATATGTATTGGGGCAATTTCCCTGACATTTTAAGCCCTGAGGGTCTGTTCACACGGCAGCGTCCGTTACGGCTGAAATTACGGTGCTGTTTACAGGAGAAAACAGCACCGTAATCTCAGCCGTAATGGCATGTGCAGGCGTCTTTCGCTGCGTCCATTACGGACGTAATTGGAGCTGTTTTTCTATGAAGTCCATGGAAAACGGCTCCATTTACATCTGAAGAAGTGACAGGCACTTCTTTGACGCGGGCATCTTTTTTACGCGCCGCCTTTTGACAGCAGCGCGTAAAAAAAATGACCGTCGGCACAGAACATCGTAAGACCCATTCAAATGAATGTTCAGATGTTTGCCAACGCTTTTGAGCCGCATTTTCGGACGTAATTCAATGCTAAAACGCCCGAATTACGTCCGTAAATAGGGTGTGTGAACCCAGCCTTAGTGACGCCGCGGCTGCTAGTGCTGCATTGTTGGGTCACTTAGGAGACCCAGCGATGCAGCTGAAGGCTGCGGACCGTCGGCCATGAGAAGTGGGGGGTGGGGGGCAGTAAGAATTCTTGCATCGGGGCCCATGAGCCTTTAGCTACGCCCCTGAGTGCAGCAGTTAGCAGGGTGTGTGGTTATAATCAGTCAGCTGTAGAACTTCAATTTCTGGATAAAAATAGGAAACGAACAATAGATACTGTCATGGCACAATGGAAGATTTATACATCTATACCTAAGAGATCGTTGCTTATGAAATTATTACAAGGCGATTCTAAATGTTGAGAAAGTTTTATACATTAACCCCGCCTTCTAACGTTCTGACCACGCCCCTTAAAGGGTGTTTTCCTGGCGTTCTAAATATCAAAATTGACTGTTAAAATGTTCTTTTTATATTTTAAAAAAAAGTCATTACAATACCTTGTTTCTTGTTTTGATGGGGTTTTTTCCGGTCCTGTTATCTGCGGCCGTGGACGTGTCGCCGGTGCCGCTTTCTTCAAATGCCAGGTTGCATTGCGCCGTTTCGTTTCTCTGATCTTCACCTGCCTATTACACCTCTTTGTAGCCTCAATAACCGCCCACAACACCTCCTTGTTCAATCTACACCCACCCACTACTATGGCGCATGCGTTAGAGCTACTGTGGTGCAGGGGTATATTCACATGCGGCAGGTTTATTGCCGAAGTTTCATCAACTGGAAAATCCATTAAAATGTGCTCGTTTTCAAGCAATTAGAAGGATATTTAGGGTAACTTCACACGTGCCCAATGTCACCGTCGTGAGGCTTATTACCCCTCCACAAAACCCTGCACATCTTTACGTGAACTGCACCAGGTTAAATAAGCTCTTTCAATGCGTATATACAGGACGTGTATGTAAAGTTTAAGCTTGTTCATGTTGATCGATTGTCCATCGTAAGGGCCCATTCAGACATTGCGGTTGAGGCGCGGTTAAAAACGCATCGAAAACTGCATGCGTTTTGACTGCGATTTGGTTCGTTTTAGATGTGGTTGCAGTAAATTGACATAAGGTAATGTTGCCTAGTGCACGCTGTCACAGGAGCCGTCGCTAGATAACAATGACCATCCTTGATCATCGGGGAAAATTTTCCTTACCGCTGACAGTGAATTCACACAGAGTTGCTAATTGTCTTATCTTTGACTGTTCACGTTTATAAGGCTGAGAACTTACGTTGTGGTTTAATGCGTTTTTGCTGCAAATCGTCGAAAAACTGTACCATGTTACCATCATTTTCGTAAAATCGCAGCATAATGGTGTGGTTTTGCCTCGATTTGCGGCACAAAACCTGCATTTTAACTGCAATGTGAGTTTTCAGCCTAGGGTGGATTCCTAACGTTTATTTTCAGCAGTAAGGCTATGTTCACACGCTTAGCAAAATACGTCTGAAATTACGGAGCTGTTTTCAGGCTAAAACAGCTCCTGATTTTCAGACGTTTTTGTAACAACTCGCGTTTTTTGCTGCGTATTTTACGGACGTTATTGGAGCTGTTTTTCAATGGAGTCAATGAAAAACGACTCCAAAAACGTCCCAAGAAGTGACCTGCACTTATTTTTCGCGGGCGTCTTTTTACGTGCCGTCTTTTGACAGTGTCGCGTAAAATTACACCTCGTGGGAACAGAACACCGTAAAACCCATTGAAAGCAATGGGCAGATGTTTGTAGGCGTAATGGAGTAGTTTTTTCAGGCGTAATTCGAGGCGTAAAACGCCTGAAAACACTACGTGTGAACATACCCTTACCTGAAAAACCCTACTCACCTTTGGGTATGTTCACACAGGGCGGATACACCGTAAAAGTACACAGTGTATCCGCCACAGGGAATTCCTGCCGGAAAACCGCGCCAAGTTATGGTGCAGTTTTTCGGCCCGGAATGTCCGCTGCAGAAAACTGCACATAAAAAAAAGTTCCATACTTAATCGTAGCCATGGCAACGCGTCCCTCTGCCGTTCTGCAGCACGGCCTCCTGGGATGACGTTTTATCCCATGTGACAGCTGCAGCCTATGATTCGCTGCAGCCAGTAGCGGATCCCCATATGGGCGTTTCGGGCGGTCGCCCGGGGCCCAAGGCTTGCAGGGGGCCCATAGCTTCCCACACTGCACACAAGTGAACCAAAACTCTCCAGGGCTGCTGCTGCGGCGGGGGAATGTGCAGGGGGAGTCAATTGCGGCCAGGGAACAGGGGCACAGCACATCAGCTGTAGAGAGCAGACTGTCAGAGATTGTGATGGGCAGGTGCTGGAGTCTCCCTGACAGTCTGCCCCTCTGTGCTGCTGTACACTGTCCCTCCTGTCTAAACCTCCAGCAGCTGCCTGATAACGGCAAAACTGAAACTAGAGGGTGAAGGACCTGTGGTGACGTTACAGTCACATGATTAAGGTCCTGGAGGCTGCCAGAGACAAGCACCGCAGAGGAAGAGGCTGGTAAGTAAGTAAGAGAGAGAGTGTGTGTGTGTGTGTGTGTGTGTGTGTGTGTGTTAGTTAATGTAAGTCTATATAGTGTGTGCTGTGTTTATAGTGTCTATAATGTAAGTCTATGTAGTGTGTGTGGTTTGAATATATAGTGTTTGGTGTTAGTGTGAATTGTATATAGGGTGTTTAATGTAACATTTTTTGTGTGCAAAATAATTTCCCACCCATAGAGCCCTCTGCAGTAGGTCAGATGCTCAGAACCCCCCCCCCCCCCCCCCCCCCTGCAGTATAATCTCCCCCATGGAGCCCTCAGTAGTTATTATACTGCAGGGGGGGGGGGGTCAGAGCGTTTGATTGACTGTTCAGGGTTCTATAGGGGAATAACTCCTTCCCCCCCCCCCAAGAGCCATAAGGGCGGATTTACACGAACGTGTAATACGTCCGTGCAACGCGCGTGCTTTTCACGCGCGTCGCACGGACCTATACAAGTCTATGGGGCAGTGCAGACTGTCAGTGAGTTCGCTGTGTAAAACTGACGACATGTCCTATATTTCTGCGTTTTTTGCGCATCACGCACCCATTGAAGTTAATGGGTGCGTGAAAATCACGCATGCCACACGGAGGCACCTCCGTGGGATGTGCGTGATTTGCTCAACAGCAGTATAACTATGATTGCAAACAGAAAAGCACCACGTGCTACAAACATACAAACAGAGTGTCATAATGATGGCGGCTGCGCGAAAGGCACGCAGCCGCGCATCATATGGTGATGACACACGGAGCTGTTAAGTGCCTTTTGCGCGCGCAAAACGCCACATTTTTTGCGTGCGCAAAGCGCACACGCTTGTGTAAATCCGCCCTAAGTGTCAGACACTTAGACCCTCCCATAGGGCACTCAGCAGTCAGTCAAATGCACTGGGGAGGGGTGTCTGACTGCTTAAAGGGTAACTAATGAAAAAATTTTAAAAAATTACATGTCATAGTGACATGTCAAATGTTCTAATCGGTGGGGGTCCGGGCACTGAGACCCCACCAATCGCTGAAACAAAGTGGCAGAAGCGCTCAGGTGAGTGCTTTGCCACTTTGTTTCTGATCGTCTTTCCTCTGATAGCCGAGCATGCGGTGTACGGGCACAACAGAAAGTCTATGAGTCCGTACACCGCGCCGAGAAAAGACAGTCAGAAATTAAGTGGAACAGCGCTCACCCGGGCACTCCTGCTGCTTTGTTTTAGTGATCGGTGGTGGTCTCAATGCTGGGACCCCCATCAATCAAAACTTCTGACATATCACTCTCACTATGACACGCCAAATGCTTTTTAAAAGTTTAGTTACCTCTTGGGGACTGAATTTATTGGTTTGAGTTAATGTATGGGCCTGGGTCTTAATTTGCTTAGGGGTCTGGGGTATAAGACAATTTATGGTGTTTATTTCTGAATTTTTATGTTGCTATAGATGCTGAAAATGGCTACAGAATCAAGGGGAAAAGATGTCTCATCAGGAAACTCTGCAGTCATCAGGAGAAGTCGCCATAACGGTCTGTGTCAGATGGAGAAGAAAAGAGAACGACCCATCAGTGAAGACATCACCTGTGAGTCATTGCATTTATAGATCTGTCACCTCTCCTGACATGTCTGTTATCGGAAATCCTTGTATTCCACATAAAGTCTTTGTGTACCCAGGACTAATAGACAAATGCGTGTTACCATTCCCCTTGTCAGGAGGAAGTGTCCCTACACAGTGTGATACTGTCAGCGATGGTTGGAGACTGTCAGTGTGTAGGGACACAGCCCTTTGACAAGGGGAATCGTAGCACTCATTTGTCAATGCTCACACAGAAAGGTGGTGTTTAATATAGACATGACGTGGCAGGGTGGTGGTGGAGAAGGGGGCCCAAGCTTGTGGAACAGCCCAGGGCCCATGGTTTACGTAATCCGCCACTGGCTGCAGCTGTCACATTGAATGAAACATCGTACCAGGAGGCCAGCCTGGACGAAGAAGCACAGAATTCTGGGTAAGTATATATTTTTTCTGAGTTGCAATTTATTGCGGCGGAATTGTAGCTTTTCTGCCACAAAAATCGCACTAATCTGCTATTTGTCGCGGGTTTTACCTCCCATTGAATTCAATAGGGAAAACCCGCAACAAGAAAGCATCGATTACACAAACACAATTGACATGTAAATTAATAAAAACGCACGGCAGGTCAATTTCTGAGCGTTTTTTCCGCTTGTCATTTACGCAGCGTGGATAAAATTTGTTCAGATCTCATCCACTCTGCTGCTACTGTATTATGCGGTATTTACGCTACCTGTGAACCCGGCATTTCGGTGCTGATTTCGCAATTGAAATTCTGCAACAAATACGCGATGTGTGAACTTTTGCGATATGTATATCAGTGCCCTCTGTCTATTCGAGACTGTTGAGAAGATTTATCACTCATCACACCAAATATAGGATTCTACAGCTAAATAAACATTTATGATACTGTATAAGAGCACAGCCCCATGGAGCGGCATTGACACGTCTGACAGCCGCGCCGCCACCCTGTTAGGCGCGGCTGTCAAATTGCTTGTTATTGTCCGTGCATTTTTGTGGCTAAAATGCCTGTATACCTGCAAAATCGTGCGTCCTTTAATGAATACATCTTTAATGGCCGCACGATTTTGCGGGTAAACGGCCATTTGGCAACCGTGATGAACAGCGTACCGGCACGGCTGTCGGATACATCGCAGCCGCTTCAATGCCGCTCCGTGGGGCTTCACCCATATACCTGTAGCTTTAGGGTATGTTCACACGCAGAGTCAAAAACGTCTCAAAATACGGAGCTGTTTTCAAGAGAAAACAGCTCCTGATTTTCAGACGTTTTTTGTGCCACTCGCGGTTTTTCGCTTCGTTTTTTACGGCCGTTTTTGGAGCTTTTTTCAAGTCTATGGAAAACGGCTCCAAAAACGTCCCAAGAAGTGTCCTGCACTTCTTTTTTGTGGCCGTTTTTTTACTCGTAAAAAAAACGCTCCGTCGGAACAGAACTGCTTCAGGTTTTTCGGCCGTTTACAGCCCGAAAAACGGCCGAAAATAGGTCGTGTGAACATACCCTTAGAATTCAGAGTTGCAAATAACTAAAATGGGCCCTGGACTAGATCATGTGCTACTTGATAAGGTCCCATGCACATGACCGTAATTTTCCTTTACATATTCACGAAAACGTGTCCGGGCCGTAGAAAGGACCTGCAAAAAATAGGACGTGTCCTATTTTTATAATTTACGGACCGTGCCTAGACTTTATAATGGGAACACGGCCCGAAAATGTGGATGGCAGTCTGCAGCCGTCCGTGCCCTTCATCACGGACCGTGAACACGGCTGCAGCCGTGTGCATGGGGCCTTAATCTTTGGTATGGAAGGAAAGTGTGAGAAGGGCACGAGATTGAGAGAGGGGATGAGATGATGGGAGTGAGAGTGTGTGTGGGAGTATAATAGGAACCAGTGTGGAGATCTGTTTATGTAGTTTGATGATTAACCCATCGCAAAACAGCACGATTACTGGAAAACGATGTAGCAGAGCTAATATGATGTCATTTTATAGTTATCCGGAGGTGACAGTTCAAAGGCAAATATAAACAGAGCAATTATCTATATGGGTATCAAAGTACAAAGCACGTCATGCCTGGAATAAAATGCAACTAAGGCCTTATTCACACGAACGTGTTTCACGTCCGTGATACGCGTGTGAAAATCACGCGCGTTGCACCGACCTATGGAAGGCAATGGGGCCGTTCAGACATTCCGTGTTTTTCACGCAGCGTGTGTCCGCTGTGTGAAACTCACGACTTGTCCTATACTTGAGCGTTTTTTGCGCATCACGTACCCATTGAAGTCAATAGGTGCGTGAAACCCACGCGCAGTCCACGGACGCACTTCCGTGTGCTGCTCGTGATTCGCGCAACAGTACATCAAGAAATGAAGGGAAAAATAAAAGACTTCCTTACTTTTTTTCTAAACCTCAAAACCGCATGTCATAAGGATGGCATATGCGCGAAAGTCACGCAGCCACGCACCAAACACTTATGACACCCGGGGCTGCAATGCGCAAAAAACGCTTCATTTTTTTGCCCACATTCCTGTGAATTTCGCCTAACACTGCAATAAATACACTGCGGCACTTTATTCTGGTATAATTGCATTGAAAAAAAACATCAAGCCCCTGACCCCACTTTGACCAACACCTACAACATGTTTGTAAGGCTGGGGATATAAGGCGACTTTGACCGCAACACAGGTCGTACGACCAAAGATTGCAGTGTTGCCGTGCCTGCATCGCCAACCCGATAGTGACAAAAAAATCCAGCAGGTTCAGATTTCGGGTATGTTTACATAGGGCGGATACAATGCATAAAAGTACAAAGCGTATCCACCCTGGACACCGCAAGGTCATAGGAACAGAAGAACAAAAAACGGAAGGGCAGAGGCCATTGCATCACGGACATTAATGGTGCCCAACAGAACCCATTGATTTTAATGGGGTCCGTCATGTCTCTGTGAGGCTATGTGTCGTGGTTTTTCGCAATGCTAGTATGAACAGAGCCTAAGGCTATGTTCACACGGCTTAGCAAAATACGCCCGAAAACACGGAGCTGTTTTCAAGCGAAAACAGCTCCTGATTTTCAGACGTTTTTGTAGCAACTCGCATTTTTTGTGGTGTATTTTACGGCCATTTTTGGAGCTGTTTTTCAATGGAGTCAATGAAAAACGGCTCCAAAAACGTGCCAAGAAATGTCCTGCACTTCTTTTGATGCGGCGTCTTTTTACGCGCCGTATTTTGACAGCGACGCGTAAAATTACGCCTTGTGGGAACAGAACACCGTAAATCCCATTGCAAGCAATGGGCAGATGTTTGGAGGCGTAATGGTGCCGTTTTTTCAGGCGTAATTCGAGGCGTAAACGGCCCGAATTACGTCTGAAAACACATCATGTGAACATACCCTTAGGCTTTGATTCTCACCAATCAGAGCACTGCTTGTACTTTCCAGATTGGGGATTAAGGCTGGATTCACACGAGCATGTTCGGTCCGTACATAACTATGATGCTAGGAGCCCGGCTCCCTGCGTGTGTTCGGTCCGGGACTTGCGGCCGAAATACGTTCCGTCCTTTACGGACCAAACATGCTTGTGTGAATCCAACCTTACACTGGCCGATTATCGGGCAGACGAGCCTTCATAGAAGCCCTTTAAATAGTAAATATAATAAAATCTTGTTCTTGTTCCACATCAGCGGCTGGAGTCCAGGGCAGAGGACAGATTTGTTCTGCTACTGTGGTATTTCCAAAAAAGTGTTAAGGCCTTTTTAAACGGGCTAATGATCGGGCAAAGGAGCTTTCATATGAACGTTCATTCCCGATCGTTGCCCTGTGTAAACGTGGCAGCGATCAGCAGATGAACGAGCAAACGCTCAATCATCTGCTGGTCGTATCGTTTTAAAATAGTAAAATATTATCGTTGTCGGCAGCACATCTCCCAGTGTAAACGGTGACGCGCTGCCGACATGATAAGGGTATGTTCACACGGCTTATCTTCGGACGTTTTTCGGGCCGTAAGCGGCCGAAAAATGTAAAGCAATGTGCAGATGTTTGCAGACGTATTGGAGCCGTCTTTTCAGGCGTAATTCGAGGCGTAAAACGCCAGAATTACCTCTGAAAATAGGTCGTGTGAACGTACCCTCACGAGCGCTCGTCCCCATCCATAGCTCTGTGTGACAGGAGCAAACAAGCGCCGATCAACGAGCTGTCGAGTTGATCGGCACTCGCTGCACCGGCCACTTATTGGCCAGTGTAAGGGTATGTTCACACGGCCTATTTTCGGCCGCTTTTCAGGCCATAAATGGGCGAAAAATTTCCAAATAATTGGAAGCAGAACACCTCCAAACATCTGCCCATTGATGGCAATGGGAAAAACGGCGTTCTGTTCCGACGGGCCGGTTTTTTACGCGTCCATTTTGAAAAACGAGCGCGTAAAAAAATTGGCTGCGAAAAAGAAGTACATGTCACTTCCTGAGATGTTTTTGGAGCCGTTTTTCATTGACTATAGAAAAACAGCTCCAAAAACGGCCGTAAAAATGTCGCGGAAAACGCGACTTGTAATAGCAAGCTATGATTAAGGACCTTATTGGCCTGAAACGCGTAAGCGTGGTCCCGGGATTTTCGGTTTTAAACTTCTTTGTTTTGACATGACCTAAATAAACCTTACAAGTTTTATTTTTGAGTGCTGGATCCACCTTTACTACATACTACTATTGCCTAGAAGAAAAAAAGTCATATAAAAGCGTCATGTGAAATGTGTTGAATGTTCCCATAAAGTCAATGGGAGTTCTATTTATGAGCCAAAAAGCGCACTCAAAACGCATTGCAAATGCGTAGAAACGTAAAAAACGTGTGTATTTAAAAAAGCGCTTCCTAAAAACGCAACATTTTGTGAAACGTTTACACGTTGTTTTTATTTTAAGTCTCAGCCATGTGAACATTCCCTATGGGAACATTCTGCGCATTTTTGGCACTTTATATGCGCTGTGAATTGACATGACGCTTTCTTTACACAACGAGCAATTTTAGGCTATGTTCACATGGAGTATTTTGACGAGTTTTTTGACGCGGAAACCGCATCGCAAAACTCTGCAGAAATGGCCCGAAAATGCCTCCCATTGATTTCAAAGAAGCGACATGCCCTATCTTCGGGCGTTTCCGCCTCTGACCTCCCATTGACTTCAATGGGAGGCAGAGAAAGCGTATTTCGCGGTGTTTTAAAAAAATCGGCGTGCAGCGAGAGGAAAATCTGAGGCAGATATTCCTCCTGCAAAATACTCCGTGTGAACATAGCCTAATTATGCTCCTGTAAAAAAAAGAATGTAAGGGTATGTTCACACACACTAATTACGGACGTAATTCGGGCGTTTTTGCCCCGAATTACGTCCGAAAAATGCGGCTTGAAAGCGTTGACAAACATCTACCCATTGAAAGCAATGGGCTGACGTTTGTCTGTTCACACGAGGCGTTTAAATAGACGCCCGCGTCAAAGAAGTTACCTGTCACTTCTTGGGGCGTAATTGGAGCCGTTATTCATTGACTCCAATGAAAAGCAGCGCCAATTACGTCCGTAATAGACGCGGCGTTCAATCGCCTGCACATGCCGTTACAGCTGAAATGACGGGGATGTTTTCTCCTGAAAACATCCCCGTAATTTCAGCCGTTACGGACGCTGCCGTGTGAACATACCCTTATATGCACTACCGATGCGCTTAAATCAAGCTTTTTTTTTTTTTTTTTACTACGTATAGCATTTAAAACGCGCCAAAATACGCGTCAAATGCATTCCGTGTGAACAAGGCCTTTCTTTTCCTGTGCTGTCTTGAAAGTTCGTACAAGTTTATTTTGCTGTTCCACATATGACCACTAGATGTCGGTATAACCGTGTCGCTCCAACTCCTCAACCGGTTTATGTCTCCCTCATTGGCGCTTGGTTACGGCGTCGCTATGGAGGAGGAGAGCGGAGTGTGAGCGGTTGGGCGGGACATATGGTGAGTACGTGAGGAGAAAATAATAATATTATAATATTGAAGAGTGATCCGTCACATTTCCATGACCGGGTCACCGACGGGATGGTAGCCGCAGTTTGGTGCGAGTTTAGGGGGTTAGTAATTACGACAGTCCCCGGCATGTGGAAAGTAGCAGGCCGCTGCCAACTCATCCAAGTACAGTAGTGAGGAGACTTTACCCAAGTGATCCTGCCATTTGCTGGGCACTTTCTCTGGTAAGAAACTATCTTTATGGCTAATGCTGTGAACTTCACCAAGTATTAACCCTTTACTCCTCTACTATCAGATACAGACATGCGCTGGCTCCTTTGTCTGGGCATATGTGTGCTGCTATTATGTAGCATGGTGACCCTGTGCCCACCACATGGCTCTCTGGGCCACAGCTGCCCCTGTTTTTCTATCATAGATAATGTACGCCATATTTACGGAGAGAAATGGCGCTAAGTTGTGGGGAAAAGGGCGTGGCTAGACAAAACCCTCAGCTGTGGGATGTTTTAGGTCTGTACTGGTGTTTTCACTGATTGCAAGCAGAGATCTTGAAAGTGGTGAGGAATATTAGAAAGTTGCAACGGGGCAGCGTGCACCCTATATGTTATAGTTGCGTCTTTATTAGGGATTATTCAGACAAACGTATATGTAGTCGGTGTGACGGACCTTTTTTTTTTACGGCCGTCACACGGTTGCGTGTGTTTCTCTGGAGCTGTTCAGACGGTTGATTTAATGGACCGTGTGGTGGGCCCGTGAAAAATTTGCTATGTCCTATTTTTGTCGGTTTTCACGGATCCCTCTATAGACTAAAGTCTATGCGGGTTCTATGAAACCGGGTGCGACTCGGACGTGAAAAACTGCATTTTTTTCACGTCTGAGTTTACACTCGTTCGTGTATAATAAGCCCTTCGGGTATGTGCGCACACAAACTCATAAATGGACGAAAATAAGCCGTGTGTAAGTGGTGGGTGCGTGGCTTCTTTAAAGAGGCTCTGTCACCACATTATAAGTGGCCTCTCTTGTACATGATGTGATCGGCGCTGTAATGTAGATAACAACAGTGTTTTTTTATTTAGAAAAACGATCATTTTTGACGGAGTTATGACCTATATTAGCTTTATGCTAATGAGTTTCTCAATGGCCAACTGGGCGTGTTTTACTATATGACCAAGTGTGCGTTGTGGAGAGAAGTGTATGACGCTGACCAATCAGTGACCAATCAGCGTCATACACTTCTCACCATTCATTTACACAGCACATAGCGATATAGCTATATCGCTATGTGCAGCCACATAAACACACTATAACGTTACTGCAGTGTCCTGACAATGAATATACATTACCTCCAGCCAGGACGGGATGTCTATTCAGAATCCTGACACTTCCGTAGCATCTGTGTTAGACTACAGCACAGCGAGATCTCACTGTAAATGACTGCTTATAGCGTAATGTCGCGAGACTACGCCTGCTATGCTGTAAATCACAGAGAAGTGTCAGGATTCTGAATACACATCACGTCCTGGCTGGAGGTAATGTATATTCATTGTCATGACACATGAGTAACGTTATGGCGTGTTTATGTGGCTGCACATAATGATATAACTATATCGCTAGTGCAGTGTAAATGAATGGAGACAAGTGTATGATGCTGATTGGTCACGGATTGGTCAGCGTCATACACTTCTCTCCACAACGCACACTTGGCCATATAGTAAAACACGCCCAGTTGTCCATTGAGAAGCTCATTAGCATAAAGCTAATATAGGTCATAAAAATTATTGTTTTTCTAAATAAAAAACACTGCTGTTATCTACATTACAGCGCCGATTACATTATGTAGGAGACAGGGCACTTATAATCTGGTGACAGAGCCTCTTTAAGGTCCTTTTACACTGACCAATATGGGCAGGGAAAACGAGCGCCGATCGAGACAGCATGTTGATCGGCGCTCGTTTGCTACTTTCACAAGGAGCTGTGTATGGGGGACGAGCGCTCGTTACTGCCATCGCTCGTTCCCATACTTTTCAATCACGTTGACAATGATAATATTTATTACTGCATAAAAGATTCGATCAGCTGATAAATGAGCATTGCCTTGTTTACACAGGGCAATGATCTGGAAGGAGCGTTCATATGTAAAAGGGCCTTTACTCGCTGTGCCTGGTCAGACGGCAGGTAAACCCCATACTGATGCCTAAAACAAAGGAATTGTTCAGCCATTGCTGGGTGAGGTGTGGCGCCGTTCTGGGGTCTTTTCGGCTCCTTCGTTGTAGGCATCATATGTTGATGGCATGTCTAATTGATATTCCACCAATGTTAATAGTGGGGAAAACCCTTAGGCCGGATTCACACGAGCGTGTGTGTTTTTCGCACGCAAAAAATGCGGCGTTTTGCGTGCGCAAAAGGCACTTAACAGCTCCGTGTGTCAGCCCCGTATGATGCGCTCCTGTGTGATTTTCGCGCAGCTGCCATTATTATGACACTCCGTTTGGATGTTTGTAAACAGAAAAGCACTTGGTGCTTTTCTGTTTACATTCATAGTTTTACTGCTGTTGCGCGAATCACGCGCGTCCCACGGAAGTGCTTCCGTGTGGCATGCGTGATTTTCACGCACCCAATGATTTCAATGGGTGCGTGATGCGCGAAATACGCACAAAGAACGGACATGTCGTGAGTTTTTCACAGCGGACTCACGCTGCGCAAAAATCACGCAACTGTCTGCACGGCCCCATTCACTAATATAGGTCCGTGCGACGCGCGTGAAAATCACGCGTGTTGCACAGACGTATATCCCGTTCGTCTGAATAAGCCCTTAAATGGGTGTCTACTTTGGATAACCCCTTCCCAAAGCCTGGTTCACATTGCGTTTTAGCCCTATGTTTAGCATGTACATCGGTAAAGCTCCCAACGTGCACGCTAAATGTATCCATAGGGCACTATTAGCCCGTCTGCTGGTATATGTTGGTCTACTTTTTTTTTTTTTTGCGGGATGGAATAACGTAGTATAATTTGCTATTCCAGCCTGAGAGATCACCCTAAAAAAAAAGTATACCGTGCGGTATACTTTTTTTTTTAACATGGGAGCCTATGTGTGACGGATGCCACTCTGTATGAAATACTTTAGAAGTATACGTTAAACATATAATTCGGGGAGCTTCCCCAGGGCCGGAGTCATCGGAAAGAGCATTAAGTAGCATTTGGCTGGGGTATCCTGGACCTGGGGAAGCCCCAGACGTCACTGTCTATATATGGACAGTGATGCCAGGGGATTTTAACAACTGATTCCCTGGCCAAAGCATCGGTAGCGCTCTGGCTGGGGATTCCTGGGACTGGAGACAGTAATTTGTGACTATCCCGGGATCCCATCCCAATCCTATGAGCGCTACGTTTCACTACAGGATTGCTTCCCATTTCTTTACTATACTTTCTATGTATGGACCGTGACGTCAAGGACTTTACCAGAAGCGGAATCCCCAGCCAGAGCATCGGCAAAGCTCTGGCCGGGGATTCCGGTATATCAAAGCTCCTAACCTCACTGTCCATATATGGACAGTGACTTCAAGGGCTATCCCAAGATAGGTGTCTCTGGCCAGAGCGCTTGCAAAGCTCTGGCCGGGACTCCTTAGTTGATCGCCCCTGACATCACTGTCCATATATGGATAGTGATGTCAGGGGCTTCCCCACAGCACAGGGCTTCAAGTAGGGCTGGGGCTTTGGGCGGCGTATCCCACTGTGTGCCTTTACAGTGGGATACATCGCTGCCTCGTTGCAGGTATACGTCAGGACTCCTCCCGACGTAACCCCGACGGAAGGTTTAAAATGCAGTGTGAATCAGGCCTTATTTATCGTGTGTATACTATATGTATTGTGTGTGTCTATACTGATATAGTGTGACCTACAAAGTTGCACTGACTCCCACACTGCTTTGTACTTTATACGAGGTGATTGGTCTCTGTCTTTGGAGGTGCATATATAGGTTACATTAACATGTTTACTCTCAGATTACGAAGTGACTTGCTTTACTTTTCTTTTGTAATGAAATCCGAGTCGGTTCACCTTATTTGAGCTTAGGTTTGTAAATTGGAACAACCAGCATGAAGACAACTTCCTCCTATATGTCCTATTGGGTCGTGTGGAGGTCATAAAGGGAGTCTCCACCTTCATTAGCCAGAACGGAGAGCAGCGCTGGCGGACTAAATCCGTTTATATATTACATGGACGGATTGTCATCTGAATACAGCAAAATCAGCTGTTTGTCCCCTTTATTATATGTCTATCAGGAATTAATTTGATTAGGCAGTGAATACAACGTTCCCGTGACTTCCCTGCTGCCACCGCCAGCGATCGGGCGCACGTTTATAACACTCGGTCGTTTTTTTACTTTTTAGAGTTTGTCTGCAGTACAAATTGGTGCACAACTGGTAGTAATTACACCATTTTCTCAACCAGAAAGCTTTGGCAAAATGACCTCTTTATGTTTTTTTTACGTTTATGCTGATGTTTATTTGGAGCAACCATGTGCCACAACCTGTATTCTGCAGAAAGAAATTCAAGCAATCGTGGTAAATAGTGAAATTCCATTATGGTGGTTTCACATGTAGCGTTTTTGGTAAAAAATGCAGCGTGTTTTTTTTTGTGGTGGTTTACTTGGCATGTTCTGCGTTTTTTTTTTTTTTGGGCCAAAACGCTGTGGCCAGATGTTAGCTGAAAGTCTATAGTGAAATATAAAACCTGCTACAAACAATGCGTTTTTGTTCTTGGCGTATTTCTGTCGTTTTGTAGTGTGTCTTTGGGGCAGTTGCATATTTTTTTATTTTTTTTTAAATGCCGCATGCTCTGGGTATGGCATTTTTTTTTTCCATAGGCTTCTCTATAGGACTTTAAAAAAAAAAGGCTTGAAAAAAACACATTACAAACGGAATGACTAGAAAAATCGCAATGAAAGGAAGGGGTTAATGTCGTAGTTCCCCTTGAACAAATTGGCGGTCATCTGTGCAGGGATAGGGGCACTTCCTAGTAGTTTTAACCTTATGGCAAATAAAGGGGGCTCATATGGGGGGCCTCTTCTATTACTTCTATATGTCCTAACAACCTGGTCCACACTGGAGCACATCTGTTTTTACATTGCTTAGTATTTGTATCTCTCCCATATTACTATCAGATTTGCTGTGATTATACTTGTGCACAGTCACTTTTCTGATTTGGCCTTTAGACTTTACATTGTCCACGATTTATTGAGATCATTACTATTTGTTGTACCTACTGGTAAAGTCCTTTACAAATATTAGCAAATTGCCGTGAATTAAAGTTCTCTTTTATATTCCTTCTTGCAGGAGTTCTTCACAGACAGGTACTTCAAATGTTTACAGAATTAATAGGTATATTTGCTTTCACTGTGCGATATGTGGTGTTTTGTAAATGGTTTGTCTTTTTTTTTTGGTTGGCAATTTAAAATTCAATGGGCTCTTATATGTGCCAGATTATTAGACACCATAAAAGTGTATGAAGCTCAAATTTAGGGTATGTCCACATGTGGCGTAAACACTGCAAATTTTCGGCAACAGATTTCATTGCGGAAAATCCCCAACGTAATG
Organism: Rhinoderma darwinii; assembly: GCF_050947455.1. Taxonomy (NCBI): domain Eukaryota; kingdom Metazoa; phylum Chordata; class Amphibia; order Anura; family Rhinodermatidae; genus Rhinoderma; species Rhinoderma darwinii. The sequence goes on from NW_027461831.1 coordinate 1,331,180, forward strand.
CAGTAGCAGCAAAGTGGATAATATTTGAACAAATCTCATCCACACGCTGCGTAAAAAATATGCCGGAAAACCGTTCATAAGTGACCTGCGGTGCCGTTTTTAGGCTGGGTTCACACGTGGCGGAATTTCACTTAAATTCCGCTGCGGACACTCCGCAGCCTTAATCTGCAGCGGAGCCGTTTGTCCATTGACTTTCACTTTAATTTAGCAGTGTTCGTTTAGACGATGCGTACAATTCCGCTGCGGAGCATAGGCTGCGGAACGGAATTTGGTGTCCGCAGCATGCTCTGTCTGTTGCGGAGCAGTGGCGGACTGGTTGCGGACTCATGGCGGAATTTCTCCATTGACTTCAATGGAGATTCTAATTTCCGCAATGAAGTCCGCAGCTGTCATGCACATGTTATGTGTGCTGCGGATGCGTCTTGCTTTTTTAACATGACATTTCTTCATTCTGGCTGGACCTATGTATTTCTAGGTCTACAGCCAGACTGAGGAAGTCAATAGGGCTCCCGTAATGACGGGAGCGTTGCTAGGAGACGTCTGTAAATAGTCACTGTCCAGGGTGCTGAAAGAGTTAAGCGATCGGCAGTAACTGTTTCTGCACCCTGGACAGTGACTACCGATCACAATATAGAGCAACCTGTCAAAAAATAGAAGTTCATACTTACCGAGAACTCGCTGCTTCTGTCTCCAGTCCGGCCTCCCAGGATGACGTTTCAGTCTAAGTGACGGCTGCAGCCAATCACAGGCCAAGCACAGGCTGCAGCGGTCACATGGACTGACGCGTCATCCAGGGAGGTCGGGCTGGATGCCGAAAGAGGGACGCGTCACCAAGAGAACGGGCGGTAAGTATGAAAATCGTTTACTTTCACTAGGGAAAGTGCTGTCCCTTCTCTCTATCCTGCACTGATAGAGAGAAGGGAAGCACTTTTCCCGCAGTCCGCAGCAGCTAGTCCGCATCAATTTTCTGCACATTTTGTGCAGATCCGCAGCAGAATCTGCAACGCAGATTCTGTGCGGCATTGATGCGCACAGTTGCGGAGGAAATCCGCCACGTGTGGTCATGCCCTTAATCTGCAGCATGTCAATTATGCTTTGGAATCACTGCTTTTCTTCTGAGGGTTCTCCTCATTGAATTCAATGGGGTGGTAAAACCTGCAACAGATAGCAGATATTTGCGATTTTTGCGGTGGAAAAGTAGCGATTCGACCGCAGAAATCCCAATCGCAGGCTGCAGCTGTCACTTGGGATGAAACGGCCGGGCTGCAGGGGGTCGGAGTATGACTATGGGTAAGTATAGGTTTTTGTTTTTCTTTCTTACCTGCTGTTTTCCGCAGCAGACATTTCGGCCGAAAAATTGCACCACAATTTGGTCTGTTTTTTTTGGCCAGAATTCCTTGCGGGGACCAGGGCGGATGCGCTGTGTACTTTTAGGGTAGGAACACACACAACGTATTCAGTGCGGATACACTGCGTTAAGCTGCGCAATGTATCAGCCCTGAACACCGCAGGGAATGCCGTCCGGAAAATGGCACCACAATGTGATGCATTTATCCGGCGGAATTTCTGCTGTGAAGGGGCGCCGGGAAATAAACTAAAACGTTCATTCTTACCCTCTTCTCGGCGCGTTGTCTGGCCTCCGGAGATGACGTTGCAGGCCATGTGACACTGCAGCCTGTGATTGGCTGCAGCAGTCACATGACCTGCAACGTTATCCAGGGAAGCCGGTCTGGAGAAGAAGCAGGGAACTCTGGGTAAGTATAACTTTATTATTTTTATTTTTTTTGTTACATGAGATTTTTGTGGTGCATCGCTGTGATTCTGCCGCAAATATCGCAGCACACACTGCTTTGTTGCGGGTTTAAGCACCCCATTGAATTCAATGGGTAAATGGCAGAATTAATTGACATGCTGCGGTTGAATTAACCGCACAGCAGGTAAATTGATGTGTGTTTTTTCGTCGGTTATTTACCGCAGTGTGGGGATGGGATTTGTTGAAATCTCACCGACACTGCTTCTACTGTAATACGCCGCGGATTTTCCGCAATTAATTAGTCACGGAAAATCTGCAGTGTTTACGCTGTGTGTGTTCCTACCCTTACACAGCTTATCCACCCTGTGTGAACATAGCCTTAGACTTGGAGGGGTTGGCTGATTTATATTGTTATTTGGGCACAAGTTATAATTCATTCACTTTTACTAAGGACCGCTCGTTGCGTGACTTGTGATGTCACGTTTTCTGCTTCCCACAGTGACGTGCTATATACCAAACACGCTGCGCCAAACCATAAGCCAGCTACTTCCACAGCGGTCCTGCGCCGTATACCCACTGAGGCCAGTGATTGGCTGCAGTGATCTTGTGGGTATATGGGCACGTCATCGCTGCAGCCATATCAACAAACAGTGGCAGGGACGACCGGAGCAGCTATGCTGGAGGGCCTGGGGACTTTTAGGATAAGTAATGCCGCCGTTTTTTTTTTTTGTTTTTTTTTATTGCATTCCCCCCCACCTTGGTCACTTTTGTAATTAAATCAGAAACCTCTTTAAAGAGGCTCTGTCACCAGATTTTGCAACCCCTATCTCGTATTGCAGCAGATCGGCGCTGCAATGTAGATTACAGTAACGTTTTGTTTTTTTTAAAAACGAGCATTTTTGGCCAAGTTATGACCATTTTTATATTTATGCAAATGAGGCTTTTTTACTTGTTTTACTAGCTGGGCGTTGTGAATAGAAGTGTATGATGCTGACGAATCAGCATCATCCACTTCTCTTCAGAACGCCCAGCTTCTGGCAGTGCAGACACAGCGTGTTCTCGAGAGATCACGCTGTGACGTCACTTCCTGCCCCAGGTCCTGCATCGTGTCAGACGAGCGAGGACACATCGGCACCAGAGGCTACAGTTGATTCTGCAGCAGCATCATTTTTTGCAGGTAAGTCGATGTAGCTACTTACCTGCAAACGCTGATGCTGCTGCAGAATCAACTGTAGCCTCTGGTGCCGATGTGTCCTCGCTCGTCCGACACGATGCAGGACCTGGGGAAGTGACATCACAGCGTGATCTCTCGAGAACACGCTGTGTCTGCACTGCCAGAAGCTGGGCGTTGTGAAGAGAAGTGGATGATGCTGATTCGTCAGCATCATACACTTCTATTCACAACGCCCAGCTAGTAAAACAAGTAAAAAAGCCTCATTTGCATAAATATAAAAATGGTCATAACTTGGCCAAAAATGCTCGTTTTAAAAAAAACAAAACGTTACTCTTATCTACATTGCAGCGCCGATCTGCTGCAATAGGAGATAGGGGTTGCAAAATCTGGTGACAGAGCCTCTTTAATTCACATAGCAAAACACATGGAGATCCTGCATCTCATCACTACGTGGACGTCCGTACACCACTGAGTTGCAGAGATATTCTTCCCTAGAAGCAATGCGGCATCCGCTTGAGATTGTTAGTTTTTTTCTGTTGGAATATTTACGTATAAAATCGGAGAGATGTGGAAGGATTATTCAGAATGTGTTCTAGAATTACTCCGTCTATTATTGCGTTTAGTTTGACAAATAATGATTACGGTATTTGATATCTGGAAAACTCTTTCTCACAGGCTTTATGTATGTTTAGTGTACAGGGCGTTATGTCTTTTATACTAAGCAAAGCCGTTTCTTGTCGAATTGTTATCTTGGAAAACTATTGTCTTGAAGATGTTGTTCGCTTTGGAAATGAAATGAGGCATTACAAAATCCATGTGCTGTCTATGCATGCAAACACCTGCTCGGTCCGCCAGAGAAAGTCACTCTTTGGAGCCCCCTCTCTCCTCTGGTTAATAGGTGAGGTCCCTAAATGTAGGACCACCATTTATCAACTCGGAATTCTCTAGTAGGGTATTTTAAAATGAGGTTTTCCAAACCAGACGCCCCTTTTTGATCATGTCATTTCCAGGCAGATAACTGCATTTACTGCAGAGATATGAAGCATCTCCCTGGGATTCAGTATACCTCTAATTTGTGCTCCTAAAATATTTTTAGCTGAAAGTTGTGGTCTGTGCAGAAGTTCAATTAGGCGCAATGTGCTCAAGTCAAACTAACCTCTTAAACCAAGCCCATTTTCGAGTTTAAGGGGTTGTCCACAACACCATGAAATGTAAAAGAAAATGTGCTTACAATGGTGTAAAATAACCAAAGTTGTAATACACACCTTATCAAACGCCTGTCGCTCCCATGTCAACGCAACAATCACTGACCTCGGTGGTGTTGACACGTCACCGATACAGCATGGTTGCAGCAGTCATATGTCGTGTCAAAACATTGTCATTGGAGCAGGACAAACAGAGACTGGGGAAGCAGCGGCACGGGAGCAACAGGGGATTAATAAGATGAGTATTACTTCACCTTTTTTTTTCTTTCATTAATGGGGTTGTGGCAGAGTGATCGCGGTACTTGTGGCCGTGTGATCGCCGTACTTGTGGCCGTGTGATCGCCGTACTTGTGGCCGTGTGATCGCCGTACTTGTGGCAGAGTGATCGCGGTACTTGTGGCCGTGTGATCGCGGTACTTGTGGCCGTGTGATCGCCGTACTTGTGGCCGTGTGATCGCCGTACTTGTGGCAGAGTGATCGCGGTACTTGTGGCCGTGTGATCGCCGTACTTGTGGCAGTGTGATCGCCGTACTTGTGGCAGTGTGATCGCGGTACTTGTGGCCGTGTGATCGCCGTACTTGTGGCATTGTGATCGCCGTACTTGTGGCATTGTGATCGCCGTACTTGTGGCAGTGTGATCGCCGTACTTGTGGCAGTGTGATCGCCGTACTTGTGGCCGTGTGATCGCCGTACTTGTGGCAGAGTGATCGCCGTACTTGTGGCAGTGTGATCGCCGTACTTGTGGCAGTGTGATCGCCGTACTTGTGGCAGTGTGATCGCCGTACTTGTGGCCGTGTGATCGCCGTACTTGTGGCAGAGTGATCGCCGTACTTGTGGCAGTGTGATCGCCGTACTTGTGGCAGTGTGATCGCCGTACTTGTGGCAGTGTGATCGCCGTACTTGTGGCCGTGTGATCGCCGTACTTGTGGCAGAGTGATCGCCGTACTTGTGGCAGTGTGATCGCCGTACTTGTGGCAGTGTGATCGCCGTACTTGTGGCAGTGTGATCGCCGTACTTGTGGCCGTGTGATCGCCGTACTTGTGGCCGTGTGATCGCCGTACTTGTGGCATTGTGATCGCCGTACTTGTGGCAGTGTGATCGCCGTACTTGTGGCATTGTGATCGCCGTACTTGTGGCAGAGTGATCGCCGTACTTGTGGCATTGTGATCGCCGTACTTGTGGCCGTGTGATCGCCGTACTTGTGGCATTGTGATCGCCGTACTTGTGGCAGTGTGATCGCCGTACTTGTGGCCGTGTGATCGCCGTACTTGTGGCCGTGTGATCGCCGTACTTGTGGCAGTGTGATCGCCGTACTTGTGGCAGAGTGATCGCCGTACTTGTGGCCGTGTGATCGCCGTACTTGTGGCCGTGTGATCGCCGTACTTGTGGCCGTGTGATCGCCGTACTTGTGGCCGTGTGATCGCCGTACTTGTGGCCGTGTGATCGCCGTACTTGTGGCCGTGTGATCGCCGTACTTGTGGCATGTGAGTCTGACTTTTGTTGTATGTAAATAATGCTCTGATCTTGGCTGCACGATACTGAATCTACTGTTTAGTTACCCATCTGTCATCAGGTGAGCATGGAAGGAGGGGAGTATTAATTAAAAATCTATATTTCAGGTGCAGAAGCCACAAGCAAGACTTTTGGCTTTGTCTCCATATGTGAGATCAAACATAAGCAGGAGGCAGCTGGTGACCACAATGTGTAGTATGTGTGGGCTTCATCGCCTGTGGGGCAGATCAGAGGCTGAGATCTGTCATGCCTTGTCTATTGCCTACAGCCAACATTTTACAGAATATGTTTAAGCCTTGGCAGGGACTGCGTCGTGCTCCACTGCCACGTTTTAGAGTCGAGATCAGTGCTCAGATGGAGCAGAGCAGCTGCAGGTCGCATCCGTTATTTATCCTTTGGAAACTTCTTTTAAGGCAATTTTTTTATTTTTTTCATTGAGCCTTTCATGACAATTTAAGTTTACCATTTGTTAGGCTGTGTTCACACGACCTATTTTCAGACGTAAACGAGGCGTATTATGCCTCGTTTTACGTCTGAAAATACAGCTACAATACGTCGGCAAACATCTGCCAATTCATTTGAATGGGTTTGCCGATGTATTGTGCCGACGACCTGTCATTTACGCGTCGTCGTTTGACAGCTGTCAAACAACGACGCATAAAATGAATGCCTCAGCAAAGAAGTGCAGGACACTTATATACATTATATGCAGGACACTTATTTGCAACGGAATTTGAGCCGTTCTTCATTGAAGTCAATGAAGAAGCAGCTCAAGATTTACGAGCGTCAAAGACGCCTCGCAAAATGCGAGGAGGAGCTTTTACGTCTGAAACGACGCAGCTGTTTTCTCCTGAAAACAGTCTGTCTTTTCAGACGTAAAAGCCAGTTAGCGTGTGCACATACCCTAACAAATAATTTTTTGGGGGAAAAAAAAACCACTGCTGAAGTTCTCTTGACATGTTAGTTTTCAATATTGATAAGTTGAGTTGCTCAGTGTGCTTGGACAGGTCAGTTCAGTCTGCTAGTCGTTAAATGAGGACGGTCATAGAGTGTTAAATTGTCGAATACATGCCGTGTGAACAAGGCCTTAGGCTATGTTCACACAGAGTATTTTGGAGGAGGAATATCTGCCTCAAAATTCCGTTTGGAACTTTGAGGCAGATTTTCCTCTCCCTGCACGCTGGTTTTCGCGGCGATTTTCGCGCCGGTTTTCGCCCGCGGGCATAAAACACCGTGAAATACGCTTTCTCTGCCTCCCATTGAAGTCAATGGGAGATCAGAGGCGTAAACGCCCGAAGATAGGGCATGTCGCTTCTTTTTCCCGCGAGGCAGTTTTACTGCTCGCGGGAAAAAGACGCCGTCGCCTCCCATTGAAATCAATGGGAGGCGTTTTCGGGCCGTTTTTGCCCAGTTTTGCAACGCGGTTTCCGAGTCAAAAAACTCGGCAAAATACCCCGTGTGAACATAGCCTTAAGGTAAGGAGCTACTTAGAAGATAATTATAGGTTACATAGGAATGATTTTTCACCCACTTCCACCAGGTATTGTTGGTTAAATAGGTGAAATTCTGGTGACGGGTTCCCAATAATACCTGGGTTTCACAGCATCGCCCACGAGTCGCGGTACAAAGTTGAGATTATCACAATGCAACCTCAATATTTTCCTATGGGAAAGTTGCAAGTCGTCAGACTTTTTTGTGATGGTTGCAAGGATGCTTTCAACTTTTTGCCTATAGGGAAACCTCGTTCGCTCAGTTGCACTAATCCTGCAATTTTACCGCAACCCAACACGGCAGTCTGATTAGTCATTTGCTTCATGTTTACTGTCAAGATTATTTATTTTGGTGAGTGGTGTTGAAATTAACGTCTACTTTGTTAAAAAATGTTTTATTAGAAACTGATATCCCTGTAAATGTTATAGATGTGGAAGCGCTCTCATATTTCACGGTGTATTGAGGCTGTCCACATCCCTAATATCAATGGTCATCCTATTGTTTCCTTATTACAACCAGTGGGAGTCTGAGCCCGACAATTGCCAGGTCTGACTACTAAATTACAGGCAATGTACACTGCTAAAGTTGGTGCAAATGATATATTGTACTTTACGGCAAGTTTGGAAATGAAATAAGTTATCTGATTGATTGCTATGGTTTTCATTGAGGCTGAATTATCCTGCAGATGGTACCCTGGCGCTGACTGCGTGAGTTACCACAAATCCATTATTGAGACTCCTGGTTCATGTTACTAAGGGTACCATTAATAATCTATACCTGAGGATGTCATTATATCTCCATGTACGTTTCCTATCACTGCTTGAATTTTAAAAATATGCAAATCCATTCACTACCTTATGGTGTTGGTATCGATATATGTACTCTAACAATATTCAGTGCGTTATTTGACTATGTTTATTCTTGTGTAAAGCTCCTTGCCGAGCGGTGATGTACCTCGAAGTGTTCTTGAAAAATGTAGCGTATTGATTTTAGTGAGACGTGTTCTTAGGCAATAGCACGTTTTATTGTTTCATTAGTACAATGTTTATTACGTGCTGTTTTATACTCTTCTTTAAAACCCAATAAAAACTATTTTTGGGTAAAAAAAAAAAAGAATATGCAAATACTGCACGTACTTTGGATTTCTTGTCTACTGTAGAGGTAGACAAATTGCTATGGACTTTAAGGGCACGGTAGATCGCTGCAGGGGCAAGAAGAACTCCAGAGACCTCAATAGAAAACAACCCCAAAGGTTAGACACCAGCATCGACTTTTTAGAGGCATTGTATTACTGGCTCCTGGGATTTGTTCAGCCCTGGTGGAAAGCTGGCAGCAGGTTATTTCCCGTCTTCCTATCAAAATTAAGTGTACCTACAGTAGTGATCTCCCGACCAATCTGCTATTGTGTCCGACCAATCTGCTATTGTGTCCGACCAATCTGCTATTGTGTCCGACCAATCTGCTATTGTGTCCGACCAATCTGCTATTGTGTCCGACCAATCTGCTATTGTGTCCGACCAATCTGCTATTGTGTCCGACCAATCTGCTATTGTGTCCGACCAATCTGCTATTGTGTCCGGGGAGACGCTACTGCAGACTGGACCGTACGACGACCAGAGTATTGAGCACGGCTGCTTTTCTAATTAATAGGAAGTTTGCACGTTGCTCTCTGGGCATTGTACCAGAACGACAACTGTACCACCCAGCGTGCAATAGCGTCGCTCCACGCTCAGGTGCAGTGCACACAGAGTTTATTGGCACTGAGTTTGAAGCTGAAACCGCATCGGAATCGGCGCCAAATAACGGCCAAAATTGCCCACATTGATTTCAATGGGTGGAAAAGACGTGCTTGCTTTTTTTTCTTGGGCGGCTTTTGGCTGCTTGCGGGGGGAAAAAGCGCCATGTCGTCTCTTTCCGCGGTTTCCGCCTCTGACCTCCCATTGAATGAATGGGCAGCAGAAACAAACCTGTGGTGCTCATTTCTGAGTGTTTTTCGCTGCGTTTTTTTTTATGCCTGCCGTTTTTGAGTTGGCTTCAATGGCCGCGCACGGAAAAATATGTGCAGGCAGTTCAAAATCTCCCTCAAAATTCCTGAAGGATTTCTGAGACTGATTTTTTTTCTGCCTACAAAAAAAAACTGTGTGAACAGGGCCTTAATGTCAGATCGAGTGGGAAATCGCAACTGGAGGTACATTGTAACACACACTCGACCGAGCATGCATGTTTCTGAAGAGGACCGGTGAGAAAATGATGGACCAAATGAGCATTTGGCCAACTGTGACTGTAAGATGTTTTGTGCTGTATCTCTCATAATGCTCCTCCAGTAACTTCCAGAAATACTAGCTGTCTTTGCCGGAAATGCGTATCTTGTTTCATATTTTGCGTACAGGTATGACCTCTGTAATACTTGTGAGGAATGTAGTCTACTTATTGTTATTATATTTTACTGCTGTGACACATTCCTCTAAGGCCTTGTTCACATCTGCGTTGGGTTCTGACGTTCCGTCAAGGCTTTCCGTCAGGTCGGGACCCTGAACTGACACAAACGGAGACCAGATGTTTCCGTTTCCATCACCGTTGATTTCAATGGTGACAGATCCGGTGCCCATGGTTTCAGTTTGTGTCTGTTCAGGGTCCCGTCCTGACGGAAAGCTCCGACGGAATGTCAGAACGGGACCCCAGTGCAGATGTGAACGAGGCCTAAGCTGGTTTTTGGTACATTGTTTATATCACGTCTTATTATTGCACTTGGTTTATATGCCGTTATAGGCCTGTATATAATATAAAATTGATTTATTTTGTTTCACCTCCCTAGGACTTGAAACCAAGATCCCGAGGCCATCCCCAAAGCAAAGGAGATCTACAATGGGAGCCTTAGGGTTGACATTGGATTGAACTGAGCTGCTCTACCCGGGACTTTCCTGGCCAGACAGATGACACATTTGTCTCGGTAATCACCACCAACATGCCGTCTAGTAACTCACAAGCGGCAGATGACTGTAAGAAACTTTTGTCTCCGGATAAGCTGAAGGGGAAAGTACCGTATCACCATGGACCTCTGTTCCCTCACCGAGCTGAGAAGATTGTTATTACGCGCAGTGACAGTGTTCCTGAAGAGAGTGTATTGCAAATCACCATCACAGAGACAACGGTCATAGAATCAGATCTTGGAGTTTGCAATTCACGGGCACTCGTCTTCCTCTCACTATGGTTTTTCTTCAGCTTCTGTACACTTTTCCTTAATAAATATATTCTCACATTACTGGAAGGGGAGCCGAGCATGCTGGGTAGGTTTCTTGATTTATTTTCATTACTTTTGCCTTTTGGCAATCGGTAGTCAATGTGCCAAGAATTTTGCTTTTGAGTCTTCGTGTACACGACCGTGCCCGTTATTATGACCTGTGATTACGGGCACGGCCGGCCACGGACAGCCGGCCGTTTTTATGAGCCGTGCCCCCATTATAAAGTATAGGAGCACGGCCTGTAAAATAAAAAAATAGGACATGTCCTATTTTTTTCGGCAGGTTTCTACGGCACGGACACCCTCCCGTAGACATATCAGTATTGTCCCTTGTTTGGGCTTCTGGCATATTTGCCAGGCTCTAAGATGGCCACTGACCTCTCCCTACATAACAAGTATGGCCACGCCAGTCCCTCCCTTTAGTTCTTTTGCGGCGCGCACGCGCAGTGCGTACTCTGATGCGGCTGATGTCTATGGGCATGACTTCCGGCGCTCGGATGAACGCCGGTGCGGCTTGCGCAACGGAGGCATAATGGCGTCCGCAAACGCGAGTGCAGCTCCTTTCATCTGTCCACATCTCTGATCTCTGCAGCATGGTAGGTGTAACTTTGCCTGTGATTATAATGCCCATATGCTGTGCACACTTTGTGTCTATTGGACATTGACATAATCCCCTCCCTTTGTATCTCATACTTAAAGTGACCATTATCCCATCAGTCAATACCCCTTGAGAAAGCTGACGGCGAAAGGCGCGTCGGGGGCGGTCAGTGTGGAGTTATCTTGTGTGAGATCCATCATGCAATCCACGGGTTTGTGCAGTCTTCTTAACTTATGAAGTAGGGCAATTTTTGGGTGCAACTGTGCAGTCGTAGCCGTGTATTTTCACACGTATGCACAATGTTGTGCTCTTTGGTTAGGTGCATAGTATATCTATAGCCTCTTCAGCAGTTTAACAAATTGACTCATTACACATCCTCTTTGGATGTAGACCTCTGCACTTTACCACATCACAGGATGTTTATATTGTGTTAGCTTATAACTTGGATTATTTACGCAGTTCCTCCACACTCTCCTTTTTAAATTGTGTGCAATACTGTTTTTATCTCTTCATGGCCAATGTGTTATTTGCATTTCAATAAAGTTTGTTTTATACTGTCATGGTACATAATTTGTGCTATGTGTCGCTCATTTTTTTATTTACTAGTAGTCTTCACAGTCTGGTATAGGTATTGACATATGTAAGCTGGGCGGAGTACATCAGGGTATATGTAAGCTGGGCGGAGTACATCAGGGTATATGTAATCTGTGCGGAGTACATCAGGATATATGTAAGCTGTGCGGAGTACATCAGGGTATATGTAAACTGTGAGGAGTACATCAGGGTATATGTAATCTGTGCGGAGTACATCAGGGTATATGTAAGCTGTGTGGAGTACATCAGGGTATATGTAAGCTGTGAGGAGTACATCAGGGTATATGTAATCTGTGCGGAGTACATCAGGGTATATGTAAGCTGTGTGGAGTACATCAGGGTATATGTAATCTGTGAGGAGACATCAGGGTATATGTAAGCTGTGCGGAGTACATCAGGGTATATGTAAACTGGGCGGAGTACATCAGGGTATATGTAAGTTGTGCGGAGTACATCAGGGTATATGTAAACTGCGGAGTACATCAGGGTATATGTAAGCTGGGCGGAGTACATCAGGGTATATGTAAGCTGTGCGGAGTACATCAGGGTATATGTAAGCTGGACGGAGTACATCAGGATATATGTAAGCTGGACGGAGTACATCAGGGTATATGTAAGCTGGGTGGAGTACATCAGGGTATATGTAAGCTGTGCGGAGTACATCAGGGTATATGTAAGCTGTGCGGAGTACATCAAGGTATATGTAAGCTGGGCGGAGTACATCAGGGTATATGTAAGCTGGGTGGAGTACATCAGGGTATATGTAAGCTGTGCGGAGTACATCAGGGTATATGTAAGCTGGGTGGAGTACATCAGGGTATATGTAAGCTGTGCGGAGTACATCAGGGTATATGTAAGCAGGGCGGAGTACATCAGGGTATATGTAAGATGTGTGGAGTACATCAGGGTATATGTAAGCTGTGCGGAGTACATCAGGGTATATGTAAGCTGTGCGGAGTACATCAGGGTATATGTAAGCTGTGCGGAGTACATCAGGGTATATGTAAGCTGTGCGGAGTACATCAGGGTATACGCAAGCTGTGAGGAGTACATTAGGGTATATGTAAGCTGGGTGGAGTACATCAGGGTATACGTAAACTGTGAGGAGTACATCAGGGTATACGTAAGCTGTGAGGAGTACATTAGGGTATATGTAAGCTGTGCGGAGTACATCAGGGTATATGTAAGCTGTGAGGAGTACATCAGGGTATATGTAAGCTGGGTGGAGTACATCAGGGTATATGTAAACTGGGTGGAGTACATCAGGGTATATGTAAGCTGTGCGGAGTACATCAGGGTATATGTAAGCTGGGTGGAGTACATCAGGGTATATGTAAGCTGGGTGGAGTACATCAGGGTATATGTAAGCTGTGCGGAGTACATCAGGGTATATGTAAACTGAGGAGTACATCAGGGTATATGTAAGCTGTGAGGAGTACATTAGGGTATATGTAAGCTGTGCGGAGTACATCAGGGTATATGTAAGCTGTGCGGAGTACATCAGGGTATATGTAAGCTGTGCGGAGTACATCAGGGTATATGTAAGCTGTGAGGAGTACATCAGGGTATATGTAAGCTGTGAGGAGTACATCAGGGTATATGTAAGCTGTGAGGAGTACATCAGGGTGTATGTAAGCTTGTTTGCAGTGAACCTGGGAGCCTCGCCCTGTTCCCCTGTCTTCTCTACGCTCGCACTGTGCTTTGCTTGGTTCCCATGGACACGCGTCCTTGGGGGCACGCAGGCGCACTGGGAGCGTGACGACAGAGGACGGGGATCTCGCGGCTCAGGTCGGGTTCCCGCGCATGCGCCATAGACCAGAACGACGAGGATGGACACCGGAACCTTATACTCCTAATCAACTGAACTGTACATATAAGCATGATACTGAAGCATCCCACACACTACCCCCTGAGGAAGCCACATTGGCGAAACGCGCGTCGGGGCGCTACGTTGTCAGGCTGCAGTGCGGGGCCTTTTATTACGTCCATCTCTATGGGTAAGCCCACCTTCACACTCCTTATGCAAGACATTTGACTGTTTCTCTGGCGTACTTAGTCACATTACTATATTCTGATCCTGGTTTACTCTATTGCTGCATCTTACTTTTTTAACACTCTGAATATTTTTTGGAGATAATACATGACTCTTTGAGCGAGTCTTTTTCGCTCCAAACTAGTAGATATTCAGCATTCATTATCTCCATGTTTACGCACGCATTTAATTAATTTACTTAGACTGGATCACTTACTATCCATTCTGGACTGTGACTCACTGCCAGGGATCTTTGTGTTGCGGTGAGCTTAATATCCCAAATTTATAAAAACCCTTGAAGCCACCACACTGTGTTCCTATTTTTATTCAGATCTGTTTTTGAATTTTATGTAATACCTTTTATGTTGTATGTCCCAATAAAATTTGCTAATTTTCTACTATATCTATGGCGTAATGACTTCTCTCTCTCAAAGTTTTCTATATGTAAGCTGTGCGGAGTACATCAGGGTATATGTAAGCTGGGCGGAGTACATCAGGGTATATGTAAGCTGTGCGGAGTACATCAGGGTATATGTAAGCTGTGCGGAGTACATCGGTATATGTAAGATGTACGGTGTACATCAGGGTATATGTAAGCTGGGCGGAGTACATCAGGGTATATGTAAACTGGGCGGAGTACATCAGGATATATGTAATCTGGGCGGAGTACATCAGGGTATATGTAAACTGGGCGGAGTACATCAGGGTATATGTAAGCTGTGCGGAGTACATCAGGGTATATGTAAACTGGGTGGAGTACATCAGGGTATATGTAATCTGGACGGAGTACATCAGGGTATATGTAAACTGGGCGGAGTACATCAGTGCATATGTAAACTGAGGAGTACATCAGGATATATGTAATCTGGGCGGAGTACATCAGGGTATATGTAAGCTGGGTGGAGTACATCAGGGTATATGTAAGCTGGGCGGAGTACATCAGGGTATATGTAAACTGGGCAGTACATCAGGGTATATGTAAGCTGGGTGGAGTACATCAGGGTATATGTAAGCTGGGCGGAGTACATCAGGGTATATGTAAGCTGGGTGGAGTACATCAGGGTATATGTAAACTGGGTGGAGTACATCAGGGTATATGTATTCTGGGCGGAGTACATCAGGGTATATGTAAGCTGTGCGGAGTACATCAGGGTATATGTAAGCTGGGTGGAGTACATCAGGGTATATGTAAGCTGGGTGGAGTACATCAGGGTATATGTAAGCTGGGTGGAGTACATCAGGGTATATGTATTCTGGGCGGAGTACTTCAGGGTATATGTAAGCTGGGCGAAGTACATCAGGGTATAATAGGATAATGTAATAATGGGGTGAATATCCATGGATTGGTGGGGTCACTTCATGCACAGGCCGGGATTATTGGGGATTATACAGAATATCTGCGCTCCAGTATCGCCTTATATGTGACTTCTTCATTAGTCCTATAAGCCGCACAAGGCCCTAAAGTTTCCTCATCTCCGCTGCATCTACGGGGTCACCTGTGGGGTCCAGTAAATGATGATGTGGGGTATTTAGTGAAAAACGACTGGACCTAAAATATGAGTCTGGGCCGTCATTCAGCGTGATTGCGTTCTGAGAGTCATAACGTGGTATTTTCCGGTGACGGCGCTGTGCGAGGGATCGGTTGTTGGGGAACGAGCTGTCATTTTTATTGGTTCCATTTTGGGGTAAATGCGCTTTTTTATCGCTATTTATTATATTATTTGGGAGATGAGGAAACCAAAAAACAGCAATTCTAGCGCGGTTTTGTTTCTTCTTTTTTACAGCGTTCACCGTGCGGTATAAACAACATGTGACCTTTATTCTGCGGGGCGATACGATTACAGCGACACCAAATTGATATCGTTTTTTCACGTTTCACTATTTTCCCACAATAAAAATTCTCTTTTCCAAAAAATCCTGTTTTGGTGTCGCCATTTTCTGACAGCCGTAACTTTTTTATTTTCCGGTTGATATCGCTGCGGGAGGACTTGTTTTATGCGTGACGAACTGTCGTTTCTATTGGTGCAATTCTGCGTTACTCGCGACTTATTCATCACTTTTTATTACATTTTTTTGAGACAAGACGACAAAAAAATAAAATGCTGTCATTGTTTTTTATTTATTTTTTTACGGTGTTCACCGTGCGGTAAATAATGCGATATTTTCATAGTTCAGGCCGTTGTGAACGCGGCGATACCTATAATGTAACGTTCTTTTCATGTTGTGCCGCCTCCAGCGCTGCATTTATATCTTTCTCTATGTTGGGTCTCATTTTATACCGTTTCCTCAGCAGAAATAAGCTGCTGTTCAGACTGGAGCTGTCGTGCAGCTTTTGCAGCGCTGTCATGTCTGATGTGGATACGTTGCTCGAATCAATGGCCTCGAACCTGTGGCATCAAATTGATACCTGAGGAGGCTGTAAAATCAGGCACTTGGGGCTATAATTATCTGCAGCTACCCCTGATAATCCGGGCATAGCAGGACCTGCGACTCATCCGCGCTGACAGGGGGGTTCAGAGTCAGTTTCTGACAGGCGATGACAGGTCTGATGACAGGTCTGATGACAGGCGATGACAGGTCTGATGACAGGCGATGACAGGTCTGATGACAGGCGATGACAGGTCTGATGACAGGTCTGATGACAGGCGATGACATGTCTGATGACCGTAGTTGTTTTTTTAAATATTTCAACTGAACAATAGGAGCGGAGCGTCCACCAGTGACCCTGCTGTATTTAAAAGTGGGGATACCCTACCTACCTACCAAATTCTAAATGAGAGGTGTCATTGCTACCTAACCAGGATCTCAGGCAGTGGGCAATCTAGGGGTATACAGTATAATAACTTTATGGTGGTCCCTGTCTATTTATCTGGTCCCAGTCCTGATAATTGATCTCTGGTCCCTGTAGTAATGGCCCCCACACGTCCTCTATGGATAGTCAGACATTGTGGGAGAATAAGACTGGGACAGACAGCAACCGACATCAGTAACAACATCAAGATGGAGAATACCAGAGATAACACATCATCACCAGAGGAGCTGCACAGGGATAACAACTAATAGTTACCACAGCGCCATCTACTGTCAGTGAGAGATAGTTCCTCCAGCATTCAGCTGCAGATGTTGTAATATTCCAGCATATGTACCCTGCCATTACCGGCGGAGCCGCTTTACTAGCAGAGACTGCGTTAGGGGTGGAGAGCTTCTCTAAGGCTGCGTTCACATGTATCAGTTGCATCAGCATCAGTTTTTTTTGTCTCTCAAGTGATTACAACTGATGCAAAAACTGATGCAAAAACGTATGAGTCGCCATCAGGCTTTTTCACAATTTTTACTACAAAAGCGTCAGTTGTCGTCAGTTGTCATCAGTTTCTTACCATCAGTATTTAACATCCGTTTTTACCACAATGGTTCACCAAAAAGGTGGTCCAAGGTCTGAAAATGTGCCATAGTTTGTGATATATTAGATACATGATAGATTAGATACTTCTTGTGTTCCATGTCAGGGCTCTCCTTCTCTGCTCCGGCCTTGGCGCTACACTGAAGTCTGACACACACATTGTAATATCACGTGTGTCATATTCAGTGCAGCGCTAAGGCCGGCGCCAAAAGAGAGCCCAGAAGGCAGCTGCCGTCCACTGACCTCAGATCAGATCTACGAAGCAGCCATGGGAGCCTGAAAAGACGCCAAACACTCACTATATCTTCAAGGAGTAGATTGTTTTTGTCGCCTTTACAGCTACCCACAGTGCCCTCTGTATATAGTTCCACACACCCCTGTAGATAATGCCACAGTGACTTCTTAATATAGTGCCACACCCCCCTTTATATAGTGCCCCACATGCCCCTGTATATAGTGCCACACATGCACCTGTAGATAATGCCGCAATGCCCTCTATATACAGGGGGTACTGCGCCAATATATACAGGGGGTACTGTGTCATTATATACAATGCCACAGTACCCCCTGTATATGATGTCACACAGCCACCTGTAGATGGCGCCACACAGCGCCCCATGTAGATTGTGCCACATAGCGCCCCATGTAGATTGTGCAACATAGCGTCCCCCTGTAGATAGTGCCACCCCCACTGTATATAGTGCTATCCCCCTTCCCCTGTAGATAGCACCACTGAAGCTCCCTCCAGCAGAGGAATCCCCGGCCAGAGCATCGCCAACGCTGTGGCCGGGGATTCCCTCTCGGAGGACCCCCTGACGCCACTGTCCATATATGGACAGTGATGTCAGTAGTTACTCCCTAAATGGAATCCCCGGCCAAAGCATCGCTGACGGCTACTCCTTGAGCGGAATCCCCATTGCCGACTCTGGCCGGGGATTCCACTCCAGGAGGAGCCCCTGACATCAATGTCAATATATAGACAGTAACCTCAGGGGTTTCCCCTAGGAACGGAATCCCCGGCCAGATCATCGGCAACGGGGATTCCGCTCAATCAGTAGCCACTGACATCACTGTCCATATATGGACAATGATGTCAAGGGCTCCCCCGAGCACAGCACTTAACCCTTTCAGGACCAAGGGTCCTCAATGCCTCAATGACCAGCCCCATTTTTTCAAATCTGACATGTGTCATTTTATGTGGTAATAACTCTGGAATGCTTTTGCCTATCCAAGCGATTCAGAGATTGTTTTCTCCTGATATATTGTACTTTATGTTAGTGGAAAAATTTGGTCAATAAATTCGTAGCTTATTTGTGAAAAACGCCAAAATTTAAAGAAAATTTGCAAAAATTATCATTTTTCTAATTTTAAATGTAATCTACATTGTAAAATAGATAGTAATATCACATAAAATGGTTGTTAATTGACATCCCCCATATGTCTACTTTATATTTGCATTGTTTTTTGAACATTATTTTATTTTTCTAGGACGTTACAAGGCTTAGAACTTTAGCAGCAATTTCTTACATTTTCAAGAAAATTTCAAAAGGATATTTTGTCAAGGACCAGTTCAGTTCTGAAGTGGCTTTGAGGGCCTTATGTACTAGATAGACCCCATAAATCACCACATTTTAAAAACTGCACCCCTCAAAGTATTCAAAACAGCATTCAGAAAGTTTATTAACCCTTTAGGCGTTTCACAGGAATTAAAGCAGAGTAGAGGTGAAATTTACAAATTTCATTTTTTTTGGCGAAATTAATTTGTAATAAAAAAAATTCTGTAACACAGAAGGTTTTACCCGAGAAATGCAACTCAATATTTATTGTCCAGATTCTGCAGTTTTTAGAAATATCCCACATGTGGCTCTAGTATGATAATGGACGGAAGCACCGGCCTCAGAAGCAAAGGAGCACCCAGTGGATTTTGGGGCCTCCTTTTTTTAGAATATATATTAGGCACCATGTCAGGTTTGAAGAGGTCTTGTGGTGCCAAAACAGTGGAATCTCTCCAAAAGTGGTTTGGGAAACTACACACCTCAAGGAATTTATCTAGGGGTATAGTTAGCATCTTGACCAGACAGGTCTTTTGCTATATTTATTGGAATATGTCTGTGAAAATTAAAATCTACTTTTTTTCTGAAAAAATATAATGTAATTTTTACAAGGAATAAAGAATAAAAAGCACCCCAAAACTTGTCAAGCTATTTCTCCCGATTACGGCAATACCCCATATGTGGTAATACACTGCTGTTTGGACCCATGGCAGAGCTCAGAAAGGGATTTGGCTTTTGGAGCGCAGATTTTGCTTGGTAATAGTTCTGTTTGGGGTTTTGCTGGTATTTCAGTTTATAATGTGGGGGTATATGTAAGCTGGGCAGAGTACATCAGGGCATAATAAGGGGGTAAATAAAAAACTCATAGATTTGTGGCCGGTGTCGCACTGATAAATGGTGCCCAATCTTATCCGCTTTTGGACACTCTGCACAATTTCTGTCGCTATATTCTGAGCGCCAGAACTTGTTTGTTTTTTTTTTCCACCGGAGCCGTGTGAGGGCTTATTTGTTACGTTAAAATCTGTAGTTTTCATTGGTACCATTTTAGGGTACATGTGATTTTTTGCTCACTTTTTATTTGATTTTTTTGGCAAGCAAAGTGACAAAAAAAAACATACATTTTGACAATGTTTTTGTCCTTTTTTTTACAGTAATCACTGTGCGCTATAAATGACATTTTACTTTATTCTGCAGGTCGGTACGATTACGGCGATATAGTTTTTTTAAGTTTTGTGGCGTTTGCGCAATAAAATCACTTTTCTATAAAATTATTTATTTTTTGTGTCACCATATTCTGAGAGCCGTAATTTATTTATTTTTCATTCCAAAAAAGCTGTGTAAGGGCTTGTTTTTTGCGGGACGGGTTGTAGTTTTTATTGGTATTATTTTGGGGTGCATGCAAATTTTTGATCACTTTTTATTCTATATTTTGGGAGGGGTGATTGACAAAATAAGTGATGCTAGTATTGTTTTTTCATTATTTTTTGCGGTGTTCACCGTGCGGGAAAAATAATATCATTGTTTTATAGTTGGGGGCGTTACGAATGCGGTGATACCAAATATGTGTACTGTTTTAACGTTTTTTTATTTTTTTATTTTATTATAGGAAAAAAAGCATTTTTTGTAGCTTATAACTTGTTTTTACACTTGTATAAAACATTTTTATTACTTTTTTTTTTTTTTAACTTGAAGACCTGCAGCACTGATGGCTGCTATAATACATTACACTACATAGGTAGTGTAACGTATTATAAACTGTCAGTGTGACGCTGACAGTCACACTGAGGAAGCCTATGAGGATCAGCTGGTCCGTAGAATGGCAGACCGGAGGCTGTTGTATGGCCTCCGGTTTTGCCATGCAACTGACGGCAGCACCCGCAATCGGTCCTCGGGAAAGTTTGTTGTAGCAACAAACTTTCCAATTTGTTGCTACAACAAACTTTCCCTGCGATCACATGATCGGGACCTGAACCAATCAGGTCCCGGTCATGTCTCCGGGACCAGAGGCAGGGGATAACAGCGCGATCCGGGTGTCAGCACTACTCTGAGACACCCGGATCACGCTTTTAACACCCACTGTAAATTCACGTCGGTGCTGCACAAACCCGCAGACACTGACACAGCCGGCATCCGAGCGCTTTTCACAGCGCTATGCCGACTGGAACAGTGATTTGTATATTCACGCCCTGGCTGCACAGGGTATGTACGAAAAGGACGTGGCTATACAGATTGTTGGCATGAAAGGGTTAAAGTAGCGCTGTGCCCAGGGGAATTCTCGGCGAGCGGAGGAGCTCCCTCTGCTCCTCCACTCTGAACTAATTCTCAAGCAGGGACCTGATCACAGTTGACAGCTAGACATACCCCCAGGCGCACAGAGCAGCGGGCACACTGCCCGGAATCCGGTACTGTCCCGTTGAATCCGGGACGGGGGGAGGGTAGTCGTCAGGGGTTCCAACCTGGAGCGGAATCCCCAGCAATACTATGACAGAGGATTCCGCTCCTAGCTCACGACCACCTTCCCGCCGGGTGTTGCCGAAAGGTGGATGCGGCAGCACCTGGCGTTCATCCGACCACAATTAAAATAGATAGGATACGGCGCCGGACCTCCATGGGATCCAGCTCCCAGGGAGGTCCGGCACCGTACGGCGCCAAAACTGATATGCCCTGTGCCAGAACAGATCCCATAGAAAGCTATGGCATCCGTTCTAGCATCAGTTTGCCTCCTGCTTTTCTTCAACACACCGGGTGGTAAACTGAAGCTGACACCGGACATATGTGAACGGCCCCTAAGACAGCTTTTAAGGTGGATAATACCTCTGAGTCATTAACCCCACCCCACGCACCCCGGCCCCAGTGTATGGGAACTCACCAGTACCAGTTGAAGTGGATGGGGATGGTAAGGGGACCACCGGAGTAGTCATCGGTATGATCGGTGCCTGAGCATTCTGCTGCATCCCCGCAGCGGTAATAGAAAGTGTGTGGAAAATCAATAGAAGTGGGTGGGGAAGCCGTCTCATCAAGGAAGTGGCTGAGCCAACCTTCCCCTTCTGTTAGGATACGAGCCCTAAAGGCTGTCATTAAATCACCATCAGCAGCAGTCATGGCACTCTGTTCTGGACAGGGCAGCGGTACCTCAAAACTCGCCTCCAGGATCCCAGTGGAAAGAGGAAGGCGCACTATAAAGCAGACAATTTAAGCCCTTTGCTTGTGGGCAAAGTCCAGTACAAAAACTCTCTCTATTGGCCCATGAGTGTGGCCAGTACCCTCAGTCAGCATAGAAGGGTAAGCTTCTTTATATGTTGCACCCATATGCTAATTAGAGATAATGGAAGAGGAGAAAACTTTATTAACCCCTTCACAATCTGCCCATAAATTAAAACCACATTTAAACCTTTCTCCCCTAACAGTCAGTGTGCACTGGATGCCCTTCAGGACCCTCACCTATTAATAACCTCACCCAGGGGCGTAGCTAAGGCTCATGATCCCTGGTGCAAGAATTCAGCTTGGACCCCCCTACTCCTCCCCAACACCACCAGACCCCTGCGCACGCTTATGCCCGACAGACCTCATGAATGCCCCGGCACTATAATGCCCCCTATAGCTACCCTAACCGTATAATGCCCCCACACAATATAATGCCCCTATAGCTGACCACCAGTTTAATGCCCCATAGCTGCCCCCAATATGTAATGTCCCTATAGCTGCCCCCACAGTATAATGCCCCCATACAGTATAATGCCCCCCATAGCTGCCCCATACAGTATAATGCCCCTATAGCTGCCCCCACAGTATATTGCCGCTCATATCTTCCACATACAACATAATGCCCCCATACAGTATATTGCCCCCATATTTGCCCCATAAAGTATAATGCCCCCATAGTTGCCCCATAAAGTATAATGCCCCTATACAGTATAATGCAACCCATAGCTGCCCCATACAGTATAATGCCCCCATATAGTATTAAGCCCTCCATAGCTGCCCCATATAGTATGATACCTCCATACAGTATAATGCCCCCTATAGCTGCCACATAAAGTATAATGCCCCCATAGCTACCCCATACAGTATAATGCCCCCCTACAGTATAATGCCCCCTATAGCTGTCTCATTCAGTATAATGCCTCCTCAGCAGCTACCATATGAGCCCCCCTCCCATACCCTCTATAATGCCCCCATAAGTATGTACCTAATAGAAAAATAATAACAATTAATTACCTATTCCCGTTCCCACGATGGGTGGAGGATCCTTCCCCTCCGGTCTGTGCTGTGAGTGACTCGGCGCAGACAGGCGCGATAACGTCACTACATCGCGGCACAGTGAATGCTGGAGAAAGGCTCCAGCATTGAACCCCACTCAATGTGTGTCCTGTGGATGCAAATTCCGTTGGATTCGAGACCAGCGCGGTCAGTGCTGTGTAAGAACAGGGGCGACCGTTGTGACCCCTATAACTACGCCACTGCCCTCACCTATAAAGAGCATATCTCTGGTGGAACTTGCACATCCGTACATTACATAGAGGGGTCAGTATTTGATTCCCTGGTGGTCGTGGGTAAGGAAAAGGTAAATTGCCTCCTCCTTGGTAGTCTAATGGTTTACCCTCCTCCACATGCTCTAGTGGTGTTTCCTGCCGCTGACGGGAAGCTGAATGCAATATTCACATCGTGATCGAACTCCCTCCCCACCCTGCATGAATCATACAGATCAGAGGGGTTAATAAGGGGCCGCCAGGCTCCCCAGAGTCCAGACTATCACGTGTACACATTTTGTAGCAAGATTTTTTTTATTGATAAAATGTACGTCTAAGGCTATGTTCACACGGAGTATTTTGCCTAGTTTTTTGACGCGGAAACCGCGTCGCAAAACTCGTCAAAAACGGCCCGAAAATGCCTCCCATTGATTTCAATGGGAGGCGTCGGCGTCTTTTTCCCGCGAGCAGTAAAACTGCCTCGCGGGAAAAAGAAGCGACATGCCCTATCTTCGGGCGCTTCCGCCTCTGACCTCCCATTGACTTCAATGGGAGGCAGAGAAAGCGTATTCCGCTGTTTTTTATGCCCACAGCGCTCAATGGCCGCGGGCGAAAAACGCCGCGAGAAACTCCGCGGAAACCGGCGTGCAGGGAGAGGAAAATCTGCCTCAAACTTCCAAACTGAATTTTGAGGCAGATATTCCTCCTGCAAAATACTCCGTGTGAACATAGCCTTATAGTGTAAAAAATATATATTTATTTTTTTCATAAATCATAATTTTGCTACAAAAACATTGGGACGTTCTTATTCCTCCAGGTTCATGAGGACAGATCTATGGAAGACTCAGGATTATTATTATAGACAGTAATGAAGACAAAAACAGGTTTCAGGTGGTAGAAATAAGGAAAATGACTTTACTAAACCGTTTTATAAGCCAACAAACAAGGACCATGAGGATAGTAAACAGTCCGCTGCTTCTCTCTCCTTGTGGTAAGATGATATTGGGGAGAAAGGTTGGAGGTGGTGGATGTCTCGGCACTTGGTTGTATTTCTGGAGCCTCTGCAGTTTGAGATGTTCCTGCTCGGCTGTGACGTGCCATTCCACCTCGCTGTAGAGTCCGCTGGTCATAAACGGTTCTTGTAGATCTTTCTCCCCGTTTGTAAGATTTTTTTTTTGAGAAAGGTTGGAGCTGATGGATGTCTTGGCACTTGGTCGCCATCTCTGGAGTTCATCAGTTTAGGATGTTCCCAGAGAAGTTCCTGCTCGGCTGTGACGTGCCATTCCACCTCTAGTGTCCACTGTTTATAAACGGTTCTTGTAGTTCGTCCTCCCTGATGTAAGATGATATTTGGGAGAAAGGTCGGAGATGGTGGATGTCTTGGCACTTGGTCGCCATCTCCAGATCTTCTGCAGTTTGGGATGTGATAACTGCTTGGCTGTGGCGCGCCATTCCACATCATTGTATAAAACTGGAAATAAGAGAAAGTAAACCTGTAACTATATGGACAAATCTTCTAATATTTCTAAAACATTATTAGATGATAATGGAGACAGTAGTGACCATAACAGCTGAACCCAGTGGTAGTAGTCATCATTGTCTGGGCAAGGTCCAAGGGGGCAGAGGGTGGGTAGTGGACTGGTTATTTCCTCACATTTATGGGGCGGGATCCCCTTTTAACCCGTTAGTGACCGGCCCATAGTGTTTCTTTAAAACAGACAGGCATCTGTGTGGTCTGATGAAACCTTCTCACGTCACCGTCCACGATGGTCCTCTTTATACTCCAGAGTCCTGGTTCTTCTCCCTCTTGGAGATGGTGAAGCTTTTCCAGGTAATTGTTATAGATAAACTCTAAGAAAAGAAACACATATCCACATTATAAACCCCATGATTGTAGAGATGAATAATAATGTTATTACGAGGTCCGGTATACGAGGTGATAATGAGGTGATGTCTACTGACCTGCATATTCTGATAGTAGCTCAATACATTCACCAGAATGAGGACCAACGTCGACCACTCCATGATCTTTGCTGTCATTTCACTGATCTGTGAAAAAAATATCAAAATGAATACATTAAAAGTTGCACAAAACAAGAACTTTCCACCCGGGCCGAGGTTTTGCTGCATTCATGTTTATTGCATGGAGTCATGTGACTGACGGCGATGCCAAAACGGACCTGACCCATTGTCATGTGACACCACATCCATTACATTGCGGACGTCACGACCACCATGATGCTGAGAATAAGCACAAAGATTATAGGTCCAATTGTTTTCCTATAGAACGGCTTCTAGGGGTGCAAATAAAATCTATACAATATTCCAGAATTATTGATAATCTCATTAGTGCCGGATTAAAGGAATTTTACGTTCACTGGTTTGTACCAGCGGCTCAGCATGTCAATAACTTATGTATGAGATATACTGTACATACCTTTACACATTGATCTCCAGCGCACAGGTAGGTGTATACGGATACCCTACTTCCAATGACTGGTGGGTTATTATATAGGAAAATAACGTTTATTATGTTTAGTAAGTGTCCTATACAATTTACTACACTTTTATGTAAGATAAATGTTAATATAATACATATACAGTATAGCAAGGACAGTACCGCTGCTTTCTATTCAGTATCTTCCTGCAAGAAGCTGAACAATGTTACCAGATGGCGCTATGTTACACCAGCATGTCGCCATCTGACGGCGGAGATCAGAAAATAAAGGGAAATGATCACCTCAGGATCTGATGTTTTCTACATGTGAACCTAAAGACAAGTACGGTTGGATTCCATTCAAATATTATTTAAGAAAGGATACAGAAAACTACTAAGGTCACGGCCATTATACAGGACGCCAGTCTGAAATGGCTGATGACTCTTCGGCTTTCGGGCACTTTGTAGAGGAGTATGGACTGCCAAAGGTTGTAAAGGCTGCCAAACCCGAATGCAATGAAAGCGCAAATCCGGTGAGTCATTGGATAACGGTAGGTCTAGAAAACAAGAAGACAGAGGTTACAGCAAATCTTATGGAACTAATCACTAACTTACCCTCAGAACTTCCCAATAAATCCTAAATAACGTGTTCTAATATAATAACCACAGAGACATAATGGATATAGAGGCTGGTCTCCTGCTTGGGACTCCTCTCTGTTAGATGGAGCAGACACACATCTACTACATGGTCGTCCATTCATTCGATTAAGCCATGTATTACCAATTTAATGTGTGGCCACACGGTGATAACCGCTGATCATGATCACCAGGGGTTCAGCTGCCGGAAACACAGTGATCAGCTGATTGCCAGTGGGTCCCTATTTAGGGCAGATGGGACAACCCTATTAACATAAAACATTTATTAACTTACCGAAAACATAGCCATCACGGCCGTCCCAACGCATGATGACCATCCAATTGCCAGGAGGATCTTTTGAACCAAGGTCTGACGAGGCCCAAAGGCTTCAGCATGGAGCATGATGAAATTGTAATGTAGAAACGTCAGACCCAGAGCTGAAAAAGAGAAAATGAGCCAAATAAATCCTGTACCACGTGTAAAACAAGCTAATAACATCTATGAAGCGCGGACCAAGCGCTAAACCCAACAAGAAACCTACAATAATGGACGGGAACATTTATCTGCATCGTCTGATCCGGACTATTATTATCAATTGAGATTAACAAAACTTTATTTATTATTTAGAATAATCTGATTACTGCTGCAGGCTGAGATGGGGGCAGGGCGGGACTGATGCCAAGTCTGAGTCATGTCTGACAGTCTGGTTGCTAGGGAAACACTACCTAACAACCACAGTCTTGTCCAGCAATGTGTCCCTAGCAACCGGCCTGCATCTCTCACTGACGTAGTAATCACATTTTTATAAAAATAAATGTAGGTTTGACCCCAGAGTAATATAATCAGATATAAGACATTTTATAATAACCCGCCATCCCCCAGAAGTAAGAACATATTATAATCACTTCTGTGATATTTACTTACAGGCAATGGCCATTCCTACGAATCCTATTCTAAACAGGATATTTTCGGGAAAGAAATTTCCCGTTTCACTGTGAAACGAAAAAGAAAAAGTCAATGTTAAATAATATCGAAAATTTTTCATAATTGTTTAATCTTAATAATCATCAGTCTGATAATAATCTATAGGGATGAGGGGATGCGTTTCTCTGTCCTCTTGCAGCCCCTCTGGGTAATGAAAGCCATTTTGTTACTTAGATATTTCCTCCATATTTAAGTAATTACCTTATACATTCCCAAACTATAAAATAAGAGTCGTGTAATTCTCCATCTTACCTGATGTACATCAGTGGGGGGGCATGGTCCTTGATCACAGTCAGTGTGTAGCCACCAGAGAGCCAGGCCACACACCAAAAGGCCAAGAAGATGGGCAAGAATCCCAATCCGTTGATTTCCATAATAGTGAAAAGTCGCCAATAAATTAGCAAATCACACTCTGTGTCAATTCACAGAAAGAAAGACCGGGCTGCTGTCAGGAGAATATTTATAACCTCCCATCATCTCTCTGTGACATCATAGTTAAGTGATGTCATCATGATGTCACAGTAAGGTCAGTTCTGCTGCTGTCAGGGGAATTCCCAACTTCTCAGCTCTCTGTGACATCATAGCTCAGTGATGTCATCGTGATGTCACAGTAAGGTCAGTTCTGCTCTGGAGCTGCCATGGTTTAGTATCTATGAACTTATTTCTGCTATGCGCTTCGCAGACCCCAGAACATAAGTCATTGATGTAGTGACATTTTAGCGTCTTTTTTCACAGAGGTCAATGTAAGGTCATCTGTTATACCGTGCTAATAAAAACTATTTACCCCCCTCCATTGATTTTTCCATGTTGTTTCGGGTGACAGCATTGTATCACAGGGGATTACATTTGGTAAAACAAGACTGACAGGACCAATGAAGGCATCACCCCCATATAACACAACCTCTAACATTTATATGAAATAACTGGGACTCAGACCAAGATGTGGGGTAAAGTGGGGGTCGGCCACAGCTTTTATTATTATTATGTCCGCTGGTTGGATAAACACATTGCAAGATAAACAGGTCACCCTGGGTGCCAGAACATTGCAGGCGCGATGGGCATGCTCCAGTTGTTTCCGGGTGATTTCACGAACGGTAGAGACAAGATCCTCCTAGAACCGCTGCTGTGACGTCTGGAACAGAAGAAAATGATCAAAACAGGATGAACATAAAAACTCTGAATCAATTATCAATAAAATGACATTTAACTCCTTAACAAGATGTCACATACATGTACATGGCAGTCGTTGAAGGGAAGTATGGAGCGGGATCACGGGCTGAGATCGCTCCATACTTAGCGGGTAATGGCTGTGTAATATAGCCAACACCGCACTGCAATGGACAGAATCAAATATCACTTTGAGTCTGCCTGTTTAACCCCTTAGATGCCAAAGTCAATCACGACCACAGCATCTAACGCATTAGAATGAGAGGGACGACCCCCTCCGACGTGCCATTGTCCCCCCACGATGCTATAGCGGGATGCGGCTGGTTATAATGGCAGCCTGGGGGCCTAATGAAGGGTCTGCCATCTTTGTTCTCCGGCAGGGCTTCATAGGTGGCTGTAAGAATCACGATAAACTGCAATACGTTACTATTGCAGTAGATCGTGTGAGCGATCCAATGATCACTGGTTCAAGTCCACTAGGGGGACTACTAAACAGAATTTAAAAAAAGTAAAATAAATATCCCCAAAAAATATATATTTTTCTATTTCTAAAAAATTCCCTCTTCCCATTTTTTCCCTAAAGTAATGTTAAACAAAATAAGTTAGCATAACTGATATCGCCACGTTTGCAAGTCCGAACTATTACAATCTGATGTTATCTAACCCACTCGCTGAACACTGTAAGAAAAACAAATATGTAAAACATCCAAATTGCTGCTTTTCGGTCACGTTAGCTCCCCAAAAAAATGGAATAAAAACTGATCAAAAAGTCGCATGTACCCCAAAATGGTAACAAAAGCTCGCCTCGCAAAATCGAAGCCCTCACATCGCTCAATCTACGGAACCATAAAAAAAATTACGTCTCTCAGATTTTGGAGACGCAAAACAAATTTTTTTAACAAATAGTTTTACAAAGTGGTAAAACATTACAAAATATACATTCAGTATCGCCGTAATCGTATTTATCCGTAGAATAAAGTGAACATGTAGTTATTACCGCACGATAGACGCCGTAAAAACGAAATCCCCCTGAAAATGGCGCATTAGCTTTTTTTTGCTCATTCCACCCCACAAATAATTTCTTTTTCAGTTTCCCAGTACATTATCTGATACATTAAATGGTACCATAAAAAATGACAACTTGTCCCATAAAAAACAAGCTCATACGGTTATGCCGACGAAAAAATAAAAAAAGTGATGGCTTTTGGAAGGCGGGGAGTAATAAACGAATATGAAAAAACGAAAATTGGTCGTGTCATTAAGGAGTCAAATCAAGAGAGGGAGTGGGGGAAAGACGCCAAGCTGCAGGGTCCAAAGAGGAAGAGGACGAAGGGCATTACTATCTTATAGGGAGCTCTATAGCCCCCTACTATGTGATCACTGGCCAATCCCTGTAGATCATGATGAAGTGATGCCACCCCCCATTTATTTATTCTTAACCCCTTCAAGACACAGCCTGTTTTGGCCTTCAGGACACAGCCAATTTTTTCAAATCTGACATGTTTCACTTTATGTGGTAATAACGTCGGAATGCTTTTACCTATCCAAGCGATTCTGAGATTGTTTTCTCGTGACACATTGGACTTTATGTTACTGGCAAAATTTGCTCGATATATTAAGTATTTAATTGTGAAAAACACCAAAATGTAGCGAAAAATTGCAAAAAATAGCATTTTTCTAAATTTATATGTATCTGCTTGTAAGACAGATAGTTATACCCCACAAAATTGTTGCTAATTAACATCACCCATATGTCTACTTTAGATTGGCATCGTTTTTTGAACATCCTTTTATTTTTCTATGACATCACAAGGCTTAGAACTTTAGCAGCGATTTCTCACATTTTCAAGAAAATGTCAAAAGGCTATTTTTACAGGGGCCAGTTCAGTTGTGAAGTGGATTTTAGGGCCTTATATATTAGAAACCCTCGATAAGTCACCTCATTTTAAAATCTTCACCCCTCAAAGTATTCAAAACAGCATTTAGAACGTTTCTTAACCCTTTAGATGTTTCACAGGAATTAAGGCAAAGTAGATGTGAAATGTTCAAATTTCTTTTTTTTTGTTGCAGAAATTCATTTTTTAACTATTTTTTTTGTAACACAGAAAGTTTTACCCAAGAAACGCAACTCAATATCTATTGCCCAGATTATGCAGTTTTTAGAAATACCCCACATGTGGCCCTAGTGCACTTATTGACTGAAGTACAGGCCTCAGAAACAAAGGAACACCTAGGGGATTTTGGGGCCTCCTTTTTATTAGAAAATATTTTAGGCTCCATGTCGGGTTTGAAAGGCTCTTGCGGCACCAAAACAGTGGAAATCCCCCAAAAGTGACCCCATTTTGGAAACTATACCCCTTGAGGAAATTATCTAGGGGTATAGTGAGCATTTTGACGCCGCAGGTTTTTTGCAGAAATTATTGGAAGTAGGCTGTGAAAATGAAAATCTACATTCTTTCAAAGAAAATGTAGGTTTAGCTAATTTTTTCTAATTTCCACAAGGACTAAAAGGAGAAAATGCACCACTACTTTTGTAAAGCAATTTCTCCCGAGTAAAACAATACCCCGCATGTGGTCATAAACGGCTGTTTGGACACACGGCGGAGCTTAGAAGGGAAAGAGCGCCATTTGGCTTTTGGAGCTCAAATTTAGCAGGAATGGTTTGCGGAGACAACGTCGCATTTGCAAGGCCCGTAAGGGACCAAAACAGTGAAAACACCAAAAAAGTGACTCCATTTAGGAAACTACACCCCTTGAAGAATACATCTAGGGGTATAGTGAGTGTTTTGAAACCACAGGGGTTTCATAGATTTTATTAGAATTGGGCAGTGAAGATAAAAAAAAGCATTTTTTTCCAATAAGACGTAGCTTTAGCTCAACATTTTTCATTTTCTCAACAAATAAAGGAATAAAAGAACCCCAACATTTGTAAAGCAACTTCTCTGGAGTACGGCAATTCCCCATTTGTGGTCATAAACTGCTGTTTGGGCATACGGCAAGGATCAGAAGAGAAGGAGTGCCATTTGGCTTTTGGAGCACAGATTTTGCTGGATTGGTTTCTTGACACCATGTCACTTTTGCAAAGCTCCTAAGGTGTCAGTACAGTGGAAACTCCCCAAAAGTGAATCGATTCACGAAACTACACCCCTTGAGGAATTCATCTAGGGGCGTAGTGAGCATTTTGACCCCACAGGTGTTTCATAGATTTTATTAGAATTGGGCAGTGAAAATAAAAAAAATCCTTTTTCTTCAATAAGACGTAGTTTTAGCTGAAAATGTTTCATATTCTCAACAAATAAATGAAAAAAAGCACCCCAACACTTGTAAAGCAACTTCTCCTGTGTACGGCAATACCACATATGTGGTCATAAACTGATGTTTAGGCACAGAGTAGGGCTCAGAAGGGAAGGAGCGCCATTTGGCTTTTGGAGTACAGATTTTGCTGGATTGGTTTCTGGTCGCTATGTCGCATTTGCAAAGTCCCTGTGGGACCAAAACAGTGGATCCCCCCCAGAAGTGACCCCATTTTGGAAACTACACCCCTCAAGGTATTCACCTAGGGGTGTAGTGAGCATATTAACCCCACAGGTGATTGTCAGAAATTGGTGTGCACGCGATGTTGCAGAGTGAAAATGGTTTTTCAATAGATATGCCAATAAGTAGCGCCCAGCTTGTGCCACTGGAGACACACACCCCAAAAATTGTTAAAAGGGTTATCCCGGGTATGGCGATGTACTACTCACAGCTTACATATACCCTGATGTACTCCACCCAGTTTACATATATCCTGATGTACTGCACCCAGTTTACATATACCCTGATGTACTCCACCCAGTTTACATATACCTGATGTACTCCACCCAGTTTACATATACCCTGATGTACTCCCCCCAGCTTACATATACCCTGATGTACTCCGCACAGCTTATATATACCCTGATGTACTCCACCCAGTTTACATATACCTTGATGTACTCCACCCAGTTTACATATACCTTGATGTACTCAATCCAGCTTACATATACCCTGATGTTCTCCGCCCAGCTTACATATACCCTGATGTTCTCCGCCCCCACCTTACATATACCCTGATGTACTCCTCAAAGCTTACATATACCCTGATGTACTCCGCCCAGCTTACATATACCCTGATGTACTCCGCCCAGCTTACATATACCCTGATGTACTCCGCCCAACTTACATATACCCTGATGTACTCTGCCCAGCTTACATATACCCTGATGTTCTCAGCCCACATTACATATCCCCTGATGTACTCCGCCCAGCTTACATATACCCTGATGTACTCCTCACAGCTTACATATACCCTGATGTACTCCGCCCAGCTTACATATACCCTGATGTACTCCTCACAGCTTACATATACCCTGATGTACTCCGCCCAGCTTACATATACCCTGATGTACTCCACCCAGCTTACATATACCCTGATGGACTCCACCCACATTACATGTACCCTGATGTACTCCACCCAGCTTACATATATCCTGATGTACTCCGCCCAGCTTACATATACCCTGATGTACTCCGCCCAATTTACATATACCCTGATGTACTCCGCCCAGCTTACATATACCGTGATGTACTCCACCCAGCTTACATATATCCTGATGTACTCTGCCCAGCTTACATATAACCCTGATGTACTCCGCCCAGCTTACATATACCCTGATGTACTCCACTCACATTACATGTACCTGATGTACTCTGCACAGCTTACATATACCCTGAGGTACTCCGCCCATCTTACATATACCCTGATGTACTCCGCCCAGTTTACATATGCCCTGATGTACCCTGCCCAGCTTACATATACCCTGATGTACTCCACCCAGCTTACATATATCCTAATGTACTCCGCCCAGCTTACATATACCCTGATGTACTCCAACCAACTTACATATACCCTGATGTACTACGCCCACCTTACATATATCCTGATGTACTCCGCCCGGCTTACATATACCCTGATGTACTGCACCCAGTTTACATATACCATGATGTACTCCGCCCAGTTTACATAAACCCTGATGTACTCCACCCTGCTTACATATACCCTGGGGTACTCCGCCCAGTTTACATATACCCTGATGTACTCCACCCATCTTACATATACCCTGATGTACTCCACCCAGCTTACATATACCTTGATGTACTCCACCCAGCGTACATATACCCTGGGGTACTTCGCCCAGTTTACATATACCCTGATGTACTCCACCCAGTTTAAATATACCCTGATGTACTCCACCCAGCTTACATATACCCTGATGTACTCCGCCCAGCTTACATATACCCTGATGTAATCCGCCCAGTTTACATATACCCTGATGTACTTCTCACAGCTTACATATATCCTGATGTTCTCCGCCCAACTTACATATTCCCTGATGTACTCCTCACAGCTTACATATACCCTGAAGAACTCCGCCCAGCTTACATATACCCTGATGTACTCCACCCACATTACATGTACCCTGATGTACTTCGAACAACTTACATGTACCTTGAGGTACTCCGTCCAGCTTACATATACCCTGATGTACTCCGACCAGTTTACATATACCCTGATGTACTTCTCACAGCTTACATATATCCTGATGTTCTCCGCCCAACTTACATATTCCCTGATGTACTCCTCACAGCTTACATATACCCTGAAGAACTCCACCCAGCTTACATATACCCTGATGTACTCCACCCACATTACATGTACCCTGATGTACTTCGAACAACTTACATGTACCTTGAGGTACTCCGTCCAGCTTACATATACCCTGATGTACTCCGACCAGCTTACATATACCCTGATGTACTCCGCCCAGTTTACATATGCCCTGATGTACTTCACCCAGCTTACATATACCCTGATGTATTCCGCACAGCTTACATCTACCCTGATGTACTACTCATAGCTTCCATCTACCCTGATGTACTTCACCCAGTTTACATATATCCTGATGTACTTCACCCAGTTTACATATAGCCTGATATACTCCTCCCAGTTTACATATACCCTGATGTACTCCACCCAGTTTACATATACCCTGATGTACTCCACCCAGCTTACATATACCCTGGGGTACTCCGCCCAGTTTACATATACCCTGATGTACTCCACCCAGCTTACATATACCCTGATGTACTCCACCCACATTACATGTACCCTGATATACTTCGCACATCTTACATATACCTTGAGGTACTCCGCCCAGCTTAGATATACCCTGATGTACTCTGACCAGCTTACATAAACCCTTATGTACGCCATTCAGCTTACATATACCCTGATGTACTCCTCAAAGCTTACATATACGCTGATGTACTCCACGCAGCTTACATATATCCTGATGTACTCCGCCCAGCTTACATATACCCTGATGTACTCCACCCAGCTTACATATACACTGATGTACTCCACCCAACTTACATATACCCTGATGTACTCCTCACAGCTTACATATACCCTGAAGAACTCCGCCCAGCTTACATATTCCCTGATGTACTCCACCCAGCTTACATATACCCTGATGTACTACACCCACATTACATGTACCCCGATGTACTTCGCACAGCTTACATATACCTTGAGGTACTCCGCCCAGCTTACATATACCCTGATGTACTCCGACCAGCTTACATATAACCTGATGTACTCCGCCCAGTTTACATATGCCCTGATGTACTCCACCCAGCTTACATATACCCTGATGAACTCCGCACAGCTTACATATACCCTGATGTACTACTCACAGATTACATATACCCTGATGTACTCCACCCAGTTTACATATACCCTGATGTACTCCTCACAGCTTACATATACCCTGAAGAACTCCGCCCAGCTTTCATATACCCTGATGTACTCTACCCAGCTTACATATACCCTGATGTACTCCACCCACATTACATGTACCCTAATGTACTCCGCACAGCTTACATCTACCCTGATGTACTACTCACAGCTTACATATACCCTGATGTACTCCACCCAGTTTACATATATCCTGATGTACTGCACCCAGTTTACATATACCCTGATGTACTCCACCCAGTTTACATATACCCTGATGTACTCCACCCAGTTTACATATACCCTGATGTACTCCACCCAGCTTACATATACCCTGATGTACTCCGCACAGTTTATATATACCCTGATGTACTCCACCCAGTTTACATATACCTTGATGTACTCAACCCAGCTTACATATACCCTGATGTACTCCGCCCAGCTTACATATATCCTGATGTTCTCCGCCCACCTTACATATACCCTGATGTACTCCTCAAAGCTTACATATACCCTGATGTACTCCGCCCAGCTTACATATACCCTGATGTACTCCGCCCAGCTTACATATACCCTGATGTACTCCGCCCAACTTACATATACCCTGATGTACTCTGCCAAGCTTACATATACCCTGATGTTCTCCGCCCACCTTACATATCCCCTGATGTACTCCGCCCAGCTTACATATACCCTGATGTACTCCTCCCAGCTTACATATACCCTGATGTGCTCCATCCAGTTTACATATACTCTGATGTACTCCACCCAGCGTACATATACCTTGATGTACTCCACCCAGCGTACATATACCCTGGGGTACTCCGCCCAGTTTACATATACCCTGATGTACTCCACCCAGTTTAAATATACCCTGATGTACTCCACCCAGCTTACATATACCCTGATGTACTCCGCCCAGCTTACATATACCCTGATGTACTCAACCCAGTTTACATATACCCTGATGTACTCCAACCAGTTTACATATACGCTGATGTACTCCACCCAGCTTACAAATATCCTAATGTACTCCGCCCAGCTTACATATACCCTGATGTACTCCGCCCAACTTACATATACCCTGATGTACTCCGCCCAGCTTACATATACCCTGATGTTCTCCGCCCACCTTACATATACCCTGATGTACTCCACCCAGCTTACATATATCCTGATGTACTGCACCCAGTTTACATATACCCTGATGTACTCCACCCTGCTTACATATACCCTGGGGTACTCTGCCCAGCTTACATATACCCTGATGTTCTCCGCCCACCTTACATATACCCTGATGTACTCCGCCCAGCTTACATATATCCTGATGTACTCCTCACAGCTTACATATACCCTGATGTACTCCGACCAGCTTACATATACCCTGATGTACTCCGCCCAGCTTACATATAGCCTGATTTACTCCGCCCATCTTACATATACCCTGATGTACTCCGACCAGCTTACATAAACCCTGATGTACGCCATTCAGCTTACATATACCCTGATGTACTCCTCACAGCTTACATATACCCTGATGTACTCCGCCCAGCTTACATATACCCTCATGTACTCCACCCAGCTTACATATACCCTGATGTATTCCACCCACATTACATGTACCCTGATGTGCTCCGCACAGTTTATATATACCCTGAGGTACTCCACCCAGCTTATATATACTCTGATGTTCTCTGCCCACCTTACATATACCCTGATGTACTCCGCCCAGCTTACATATACTCTGATGTACTCCGCCAAGCTTACATATACCCTGATGTACTCCGCCCAGCTTACAAATACCCTGATGTGCTCCATCCAGTTTACATATACTCTGATGTACTCCACCCAGCTTACATATACCCTGATGTACTCCACCCAGCTTACATATACCCTGATGTACTCCACCCACATTACATGTACCCTGATGTACTCCACCCAGCTTACATATACCCTGATGGACTCCGCCCATCTTACATATACCCTGATGTTTTCCTCCCAGCTTACATATACCCTGTTGTACTCTACCCAGTTTACATATACCCTGATGTACTCCACCCAGCTTACATATACCCTGATGTACTCCACCCTGCTTACATATACTCTGATGTACTCCACTCACATTACATGTACCCTGATGTACACTGCACAGCTTACATATACCCTGAGGTACTCCGCCCATCTTACATATACCCTGATGCACTCCGCCCAGTTTACATGTGCCCTATTGTACTCCGCCCAGCTTACATATACCCTGATGTACTCCACCCAGCTTACATATACCCTGATGTACACCGCCCAGATTACATATACCCTGATGTACTCCACCCAGCTTACATATACCCTGATGTACTCCACCCAGCTTACATATACCCTGATGTACTCCGCCCAGCTTACATATACCCTGATGTACTCCGCCCAGCTTACATAAACCCAGATGTACCACACCCAGCTTACATATACCCTGATGTACTCCGCCCAGCTTACATATACCCTCATGTACTCCACCCAGCTTACATATACCCTGATGTATTCCACCCACATTACATGTACCCTGATGTGCTCCGCACAGCTTATATATACCCTGAGGTACTCCGCCCAGCTTATATATACCCTGATGTTCTCCACCCACCTTACAAATACCCTGATGTACTCCGCCCAGCTTACATATACCCTGATGTACTCCGCCCAGCTTACATATACCCTGATGTACTCCGCCCAGCTTACATATACCCTGATGTCCTCCATCCAGTTTACATATACTCTGATGTACTCCACCCAGCTTACATATACCCTGATGTACTCCGCCCAGCTTACATATACCCTCATGTACTCCACCCAGCTTACATATACCCTGATGTATTCGACCCACATTACATGTACCCTGATGTGCTCCGCACAGCTTACATATACCCTGAGGTACTCCGCCCAGCTTACATATACCCTGATGTACTCCACCCAGTTTACATAAACCCTGATGTACGCCATTCAGCTTACATATACCCTGATGTACTCCTCACAGCTTACATATACCCTGATGTACTCTGCCCAGCTTACATATACCCTGATGTACTCCGCCCAGCTTACATATACCCTGATGTACTCCACCCAGTTTACATATACCCTGATGTACTCCGCCCACCTTACATACACCCTGATGTACTCCTCACAGCTTACATATACCCTCATGTACTACACCCAGTTTACATATATCCTGATGTACTCAACCCAGCTTACATATACCCTGATGTACTCCTCACAGCTTACATATACCCTGATGTACTCCGCCCAGCTTACATATACCCTGATGTACTCCGCCCAGCTTACATACACCCTGATGTACTCCACCCATCTTACATATACCCTGATGTACTCCAACCAGCTTACATAAACCCTGATGTATGCCATTCAGTTTACATATACCCTGATGTACTCCTCACAGCTTACATATACCCTGATGTACTCCGCCCAGTTTACATATACCCTCATGTACTCCACCCAGCTTACATATACCCTGATGTATTCCACCCACATTACATTTACCCTGATGTGCTCCGCACAGCTTATATATACTCTGATGTTCTCCGCCCACCTTACATATACCCTGATGTACTCCGCCCAGCTTACATATACCCTGATGTACTCCGCCCAGCTTACATATACCCTGATGTACTCCAACCCAGCTTACATATACCCTGATGTGCTCCATCCAGTTTACATATACTCTGATGTACTCCACCCAGCTTACATATAACCTGATGTACTCCACCCAGCTTACATATACCCTGATTTACTCCACCCACATTACATGTACCCTGATGTACTCCACCCAGCTTACATATACCCTGATGGACTCCGCCCATCTTACATATACCCTGATGTTTTCCTCCCAGCTTACATATACCCTGTTGTACTCTACCCAGTTTACATATACCCTGATGTACTCCACCCAGCTTACATATACCCTGATGTACTCCACCCTGCTTACATATACCCTGATGTACTCCACTCACATTACATGTACCCTGATGTACACTGCACAGCTTACATATACCCTGAGGTACTCCGCCCATCTTACATATACCCTGATGCACTCCGCCCAGTTTACATGTGCCCTATTGTACTCCGCCCAGCTTACATATACCCTGATGTACTCCGCCCAGCTTACATATACCCTGATGTACTCCGCCCAGTTTACATATACCCTGATGTACTCCACCCAGCTTACATATACCCTGATGTACTCCACCCAGCTTACATATACCCTGATGTACTCCGCCCAGCTTACATATACCCTGATGTACTCCGCCCAGCTTACATAAACCCAGATGTACCACACCCAGCTTACATATACCCTGATGTACTCCTCACAGTTTACATATACCCTGATGTACTCCGCCCAGCTTACATATACCCTGATGTACTCCACCCAGTTTAAATATACCCTGATGTACTCAACCCAGCTTACATATACCCTGATGTACTCCGCCCAGCTTGCATATACCCTGATGTTCTCCGCCCACCTTACATATACCCTGATGTACTCCTCAAAGATTACATATATGCTGATGTACTCCACCCAGCTTACATATATCCTGATGTACTCCGCCCAGCTTACATATACCCTGATGTACTCCGTCCAGCTTACAAATACCCTGATGTACTCAACCCAGTTTACATATACCCTGATGTACTCCTCACAGCTTACATATACCCTGATGTACTCCACCCAGTTTACATATATCCTGATGTACTCAACCCAGCTTACATATACCCTGATGTACTCCTCACAGCTTACATATACCCTGATGTACTCAACCCAGTTTACATATACCCTGATGTACTCCTCACAGCTTACATATACCCTGATGTACTCCACCCAGTTTACATATATCCTGATGTACTCAACCCAGCTTACATATACCCTGATGTACTCCTCACAGCTTACATATACCCTGATGTACTCCACCCAGTTTACATATACCCTGATGTACTCCGCCCAGTTTACATATACCCTGATGTACTCCACCCAGCTTACATATACCCTGATGTACTCCACCCAGCTTACATATACTCTGATGTACTCCGCCCAGCTTACATATACCCTGATGTACTCCGCCCAGCTTACATAAACCCAGATGTACCACACCCAGCTTACATATACCCTGATGTACTCCGCACAGCTTACATATACCCTCATGTACTCCACCCAGCTTACATATACCCTGATGTACTCAACCCAGTTTACATATACCCTGATGTACTCCTCACAGCTTACATATACCCTGATGTACTCCACCCAGTTTACATATATCCTGATGTACTCAACCCAGCTTACATATACCCTGATGTACTCCTCACAGCTTACATATACCCTGATGTACTCTGCCCAGCTTACATATACCCTGATGTACTCCGCCCAGCTTACATATACCCTGATGTACTCCGTCCATCTTACATATACCCTGATGTACTCCACCCAGCTTACATAAACCCTGATGTACGCCATTCAGCTTACATATACCCTGATGTAATCCTCACAGCTTACATATACCCTGATGTACTCAACCCAGATTACATATACCCTCATGTACTCCACCCAGCTTACATATACCCTGATGTATTCCACCCACATTACATGTACCCTGATGTGCTCCGCACAGCTTACATATACCCTGAGGTACTCCACCCATCTTACATATACCCTGATGTTCTCCGCCCACCTTACATATACCCTGATGTACTCCGCCCAGCTTACATATACCCTGATGTACTCCGCCCAGCTTACATATACCCTGATGTACTCCGCCCAGCTTACATATACCCTGATGTGCTCCATCCAGTTTACATATACTCTGATGTACTCCACCCAGCTTACATATACCCTGATGTACTCCACCCAGCTTACATATACCCTGATGTATTCCACCCACATTACATGTACCCTGATGTGCTCCGCACAGCTTACATATACCCTGAGGTACTCCGCCCAGCTTACATAAACCCTGATGTACGCCATTCAGCTTACATATACCCTGATGTACTCCTCACAGATTATATATACCCTGATGTACTCCGCCCAGCTTACATATACCCTCATGTACTCCACCCAGCTTACATATACCCTGATGTATTCCACCCACATTACATGTACCCTGATGTGCTCCGCACAGCTTATATATACCCTGAGGTACTCCGCCCAGCTTACATATACCCTGATGTTCTCCGCCCAACTTACATATACCCTGATGTACTCCGCCCAGCTTACATATACCCTGATGTACTCCGCCCAGCTTACATATAACCTGATGTACTCCGCCCAGCTTACATATACCCTGATGTGCTCCATCCAGTTTACATATACTCTGATGTACTCCACCCAGCATACATATACCCTGATGTACTCCACCCAGCTTACATATACCCTGATGTACTCTGCCCAGCTTACATATACCCTGATGTGCTCCATCTAGTTGACATATACTCTGATGTACTCCACCCAGCCTACATATACCCTGATGTACTCCACCCAGCTTACATATACCCTGATGTACTCCGCCCAGCTTACATATACCCTGTTGTACTCTGCCCAGTTTACATAAACCTAGATGTACCACACCCAGCTTACATATACCCTGATGTACTCCTCACAGTTTACATATACGCTGATGTACTCCACCCCGCTTACATATATCCTGATGTACTCCGCCCAGCTTACATATACCCTGATGTACTCCGCCCAGCTTACATATACCCTGATGTACTCCACCCAGCTTACATATACCCTGATGTACTCCAACCAGCTTACATATACCCTGATGCACTCCACCCAGCCTACATATACCCTGATGTACTCCACCCAGCTTAGATATACCCTGATGTACTCCGCCCAGCTTACATATACCCTGTTGTACTCCGCCCAGTTTACATAAACCCAGATGTACCACACCCAGCTTACATATACCCTGATGTACTCCTCACAGTTTACATATACCCTGATGTACTCCTCACAGCTTACATATACCCTGATGTACTCCTCCCAGTTTACATATATCCTGATGTACTCAACCCAGCTTAGATATACCCTGATGTACTCCTCACAGCTTACATATACCCTGATGTACTCAACCCAGTTTACATATACCCTGATGTACTCCTCACAGCTTACATCTACCCTGATGTACTCCACCCAGTTTACATATATCCTGATGTACTCAACCCAGCTTACATATACCCTGATGTACTCCTCACAGCTTACATATACCCTGATGTACTCCACCCAGTTTACATATACCCTGATGTACTCCGCCCAGTTTACATATACCCTGATGTACTCCACCCAGCTTACATATACCCTGATGTACTCCACCCAGCTTACATATACCCTGATGTACTCCGCCCAGCTTACATATACCCTGATGTACTCCGCCCAGTTTACATAAACCCAGATGTACCACACCCAACTTACATATACCCTGATGTACTCCGCCCAGCTTACATATACCCTCATGTACTCCACCCAGCTTACATATACCCTGATGTACTCAAGCCAGTTTACATATACCCTGATGTACTCCTCACAGCTTACATATACCCTGATGTACTCCACCCAGTTTACATATATCCTGATGTACTCAACCCAGCTTTCATATACCCTGATGTACTTCTCACAGCTTACATATACCCTGATGTTCTCCGCCCACCTTACATATACCCTGATGTACTCCGCCCAGCTTACATATACCCTGATGTACTTCACCCAGCCTACATATACCCTGATGTACTCCACCCAGCTTACATATACCCTGATGTACTCCGCACAGCTTACATATACCCTGTTGTACTCCGCACAGTTTACATAAACCCAGATGTACCACACCCAGCTTACATATACCCTGATGTACTCCTCACAGTTTACATATACCCTGATTTACTCCGCCCAGCTTACTTATACCCTGATGTACTCCACCCAGTTTAAATATACCCTGATGTACTCAACCCAGCTTACATATACCCTGATGTACTCCGCCCAGCTTGCATATATCCTGATGTTCGCCGCCCACCTTACATATACCCTGATGTACTTCTCACAGCTTACATATACCCTGATGTACTCCTCACAGCTTACATATACCCTGATGTACTCCACCCAGCTTACATATATCGTTATGTACTGCGCCCAGCTTACATATATCCTGATGTACTCCTCACAGCTTTCATATGCCCTGAATAACTCCGCCCAGCTTACATATACCCTGATGTACTCCACCCAGTTTACATATACCCTGATGTACTCCGCCCAGCTTACATATACCCTGATGTACTCCACCCAGTTTATATACACCCTGATGTACTCCACCCAGCTTACATATACCCTGATGTACTCCACCCTGCTTACATATACCCTGATGTACTCCACTCACATTACATGTACCCTGATGTACACTGCACAGCTTACATATACCCTGAGGTACTCCACCCATCTTACATATACCCTGATGCACTCCGCCCAGTTTACATGTGCCCTATTGTACTCCGCCCAGCTTACATATACCCTGATGTACTCCACCCAGCTTACATATACCCTGATGTACACCGCCCAGATTACATATACCCTGATGTACTCCACCCAGCTTACATATACCCTGATGTACTCCACCCAGCTTACATATACCCTGATGTACTCCGCCCAGCTTACATATACCCTGATGTACTCCGCCCAGCTTACATAAACCCAGATGTACCACACCCAGCTTACATATACCCTGATGTACTCCGTCCATCTTACATATACCCTGATGTTTTCCTCCCAGCTTACATATACCCTGTTGTACTATACCCGGTTTACATATACCCTGATGTACTCCACCCAGCTTACATATACCCTGATGTACTCCACCCTGCTTACATATACCCTGATGTACTCCACTCACATTACATGTAACCTGATGTACACTGCACAGCTTACATATACCCTGAGGTACTCCGCCCATCTTACATATACCCTGATGCACTCTGCCCAGTTTACATGTGCCCTATTGTACTCCGCCCAGCTTACATATACCCTGATGTACTCCGCCCAGCTTACATATATCCTGATGTACTCCGCCCAGTTTACATATACCCTGTTGTACTCCACCCAGCTTACATATACCCTGATGTACTCCACCCAGCTTACATATACCCTGATGTACTCCGCCCAGCTTACATATACCCTGATGTACTCCGCCCAGCTTACATAAACCCAGATGTACCACACCCAGCTTACATATACCCTGATGTACTCCTCACAGTTTACATATACCCTGATGTACTCCGCCCAGCTTACATATACCCTGATGTACTCCACCCAGTTTAAATATACCCTGATGTACTCAACCCAGCT
Source organism: Rhinoderma darwinii (assembly GCF_050947455.1). Classification (NCBI taxonomy): domain Eukaryota; kingdom Metazoa; phylum Chordata; class Amphibia; order Anura; family Rhinodermatidae; genus Rhinoderma; species Rhinoderma darwinii. The sequence goes on from NW_027461831.1 coordinate 1,375,626, forward strand.
TACATATACCCTGATGTACTCCGCCCAGCTTGCATATACCCTGATGTTCTCCGCCCACCTTACATATACCCTGATGTACTCCTCAAAGCTTACATATACGCTGATGTACTCCACCCAGCTTACATATATCCTGATGTACTCCGCCCAGCTTACATATACCCTGATGTACTCCGCCCAGCTTACATATACCCTGATGTACTCTGCCCAGCTTACATATACCCTGATGTACTCCGCCCAGCTTACATATACCCTGTTGTACTCTACCCAGTTTACATATACCCTGATGTACTCCACCCAGCTTACATATACCCTGATGTACTCCACCCTGCTTACATATACTCTGATGTACTCCACTCACATTACATGTACCCTGATGTACACTGCACAGCTTACATATACCCTGAGGTACTCCGCCCATCTTACATATACCCTGATGCACTCCGCCCAGTTTACATGTGCCCTATTGTACTCCGCCCAGCTTACATATACCCTGATGTACTCCACCCAGCTTACATATACCCTGATGTACACCGCCCAGATTACATATACCCTGATGTACTCCACCCAGCTTACATATACCCTGATGTACTCCACCCAGCTTACATATACCCTGATGTACTCCGCCCAGCTTACATATACCCTGATGTACTCCGCCCAGCTTACATAAACCCAGATGTACCACACCCAGCTTACATATACCCTGATGTACTCCGCCCAGCTTACATATACCCTCATGTACTCCACCCAGCTTACATATACCCTGATGTATTCCACCCACATTACATGTACCCTGATGTGCTCCGCACAGCTTATATATACCCTGAGGTACTCCGCCCAGCTTATATATACCCTGATGTTCTCCACCCACCTTACAAATACCCTGATGTACTCCGCCCAGCTTACATATACCCTGATGTACTCCGCCCAGCTTACATATACCCTGATGTACTCCGCCCAGCTTACATATACCCTGATGTCCTCCATCCAGTTTACATATACTCTGATGTACTCCACCCAGCTTACATATACCCTGATGTACTCCGCCCAGCTTACATATACCCTCATGTACTCCACCCAGCTTACATATACCCTGATGTATTCGACCCACATTACATGTACCCTGATGTGCTCCGCACAGCTTACATATACCCTGAGGTACTCCGCCCAGCTTACATATACCCTGATGTACTCCACCCAGTTTACATAAACCCTGATGTACGCCATTCAGCTTACATATACCCTGATGTACTCCTCACAGCTTACATATACCCTGATGTACTCTGCCCAGCTTACATATACCCTGATGTACTCCGCCCAGCTTACATATACCCTGATGTACTCCACCCAGTTTACATATACCCTGATGTACTCCGCCCACCTTACATACACCCTGATGTACTCCTCACAGCTTACATATACCCTCATGTACTACACCCAGTTTACATATATCCTGATGTACTCAACCCAGCTTACATATACCCTGATGTACTCCTCACAGCTTACATATACCCTGATGTACTCCGCCCAGCTTACATATACCCTGATGTACTCCGCCCAGCTTACATACACCCTGATGTACTCCACCCATCTTACATATACCCTGATGTACTCCAACCAGCTTACATAAACCCTGATGTATGCCATTCAGTTTACATATACCCTGATGTACTCCTCACAGCTTACATATACCCTGATGTACTCCGCCCAGTTTACATATACCCTCATGTACTCCACCCAGCTTACATATACCCTGATGTATTCCACCCACATTACATTTACCCTGATGTGCTCCGCACAGCTTATATATACTCTGATGTTCTCCGCCCACCTTACATATACCCTGATGTACTCCGCCCAGCTTACATATACCCTGATGTACTCCGCCCAGCTTACATATACCCTGATGTACTCCAACCCAGCTTACATATACCCTGATGTGCTCCATCCAGTTTACATATACTCTGATGTACTCCACCCAGCTTACATATAACCTGATGTACTCCACCCAGCTTACATATACCCTGATTTACTCCACCCACATTACATGTACCCTGATGTACTCCACCCAGCTTACATATACCCTGATGGACTCCGCCCATCTTACATATACCCTGATGTTTTCCTCCCAGCTTACATATACCCTGTTGTACTCTACCCAGTTTACATATACCCTGATGTACTCCACCCAGCTTACATATACCCTGATGTACTCCACCCTGCTTACATATACCCTGATGTACTCCACTCACATTACATGTACCCTGATGTACACTGCACAGCTTACATATACCCTGAGGTACTCCGCCCATCTTACATATACCCTGATGCACTCCGCCCAGTTTACATGTGCCCTATTGTACTCCGCCCAGCTTACATATACCCTGATGTACTCCGCCCAGCTTACATATACCCTGATGTACTCCGCCCAGTTTACATATACCCTGATGTACTCCACCCAGCTTACATATACCCTGATGTACTCCACCCAGCTTACATATACCCTGATGTACTCCGCCCAGCTTACATATACCCTGATGTACTCCGCCCAGCTTACATAAACCCAGATGTACCACACCCAGCTTACATATACCCTGATGTACTCCTCACAGTTTACATATACCCTGATGTACTCCGCCCAGCTTACATATACCCTGATGTACTCCACCCAGTTTAAATATACCCTGATGTACTCAACCCAGCTTACATATACCCTGATGTACTCCGCCCAGCTTGCATATACCCTGATGTTCTCCGCCCACCTTACATATACCCTGATGTACTCCTCAAAGATTACATATATGCTGATGTACTCCACCCAGCTTACATATATCCTGATGTACTCCGCCCAGCTTACATATACCCTGATGTACTCCGTCCAGCTTACAAATACCCTGATGTACTCAACCCAGTTTACATATACCCTGATGTACTCCTCACAGCTTACATATACCCTGATGTACTCCACCCAGTTTACATATATCCTGATGTACTCAACCCAGCTTACATATACCCTGATGTACTCCTCACAGCTTACATATACCCTGATGTACTCAACCCAGTTTACATATACCCTGATGTACTCCTCACAGCTTACATATACCCTGATGTACTCCACCCAGTTTACATATATCCTGATGTACTCAACCCAGCTTACATATACCCTGATGTACTCCTCACAGCTTACATATACCCTGATGTACTCCACCCAGTTTACATATACCCTGATGTACTCCGCCCAGTTTACATATACCCTGATGTACTCCACCCAGCTTACATATACCCTGATGTACTCCACCCAGCTTACATATACTCTGATGTACTCCGCCCAGCTTACATATACCCTGATGTACTCCGCCCAGCTTACATAAACCCAGATGTACCACACCCAGCTTACATATACCCTGATGTACTCCGCACAGCTTACATATACCCTCATGTACTCCACCCAGCTTACATATACCCTGATGTACTCAACCCAGTTTACATATACCCTGATGTACTCCTCACAGCTTACATATACCCTGATGTACTCCACCCAGTTTACATATATCCTGATGTACTCAACCCAGCTTACATATACCCTGATGTACTCCTCACAGCTTACATATACCCTGATGTACTCTGCCCAGCTTACATATACCCTGATGTACTCCGCCCAGCTTACATATACCCTGATGTACTCCGTCCATCTTACATATACCCTGATGTACTCCACCCAGCTTACATAAACCCTGATGTACGCCATTCAGCTTACATATACCCTGATGTAATCCTCACAGCTTACATATACCCTGATGTACTCAACCCAGATTACATATACCCTCATGTACTCCACCCAGCTTACATATACCCTGATGTATTCCACCCACATTACATGTACCCTGATGTGCTCCGCACAGCTTACATATACCCTGAGGTACTCCACCCATCTTACATATACCCTGATGTTCTCCGCCCACCTTACATATACCCTGATGTACTCCGCCCAGCTTACATATACCCTGATGTACTCCGCCCAGCTTACATATACCCTGATGTACTCCGCCCAGCTTACATATACCCTGATGTGCTCCATCCAGTTTACATATACTCTGATGTACTCCACCCAGCTTACATATACCCTGATGTACTCCACCCAGCTTACATATACCCTGATGTATTCCACCCACATTACATGTACCCTGATGTGCTCCGCACAGCTTACATATACCCTGAGGTACTCCGCCCAGCTTACATAAACCCTGATGTACGCCATTCAGCTTACATATACCCTGATGTACTCCTCACAGATTATATATACCCTGATGTACTCCGCCCAGCTTACATATACCCTCATGTACTCCACCCAGCTTACATATACCCTGATGTATTCCACCCACATTACATGTACCCTGATGTGCTCCGCACAGCTTATATATACCCTGAGGTACTCCGCCCAGCTTACATATACCCTGATGTTCTCCGCCCAACTTACATATACCCTGATGTACTCCGCCCAGCTTACATATACCCTGATGTACTCCGCCCAGCTTACATATAACCTGATGTACTCCGCCCAGCTTACATATACCCTGATGTGCTCCATCCAGTTTACATATACTCTGATGTACTCCACCCAGCATACATATACCCTGATGTACTCCACCCAGCTTACATATACCCTGATGTACTCTGCCCAGCTTACATATACCCTGATGTGCTCCATCTAGTTGACATATACTCTGATGTACTCCACCCAGCCTACATATACCCTGATGTACTCCACCCAGCTTACATATACCCTGATGTACTCCGCCCAGCTTACATATACCCTGTTGTACTCTGCCCAGTTTACATAAACCTAGATGTACCACACCCAGCTTACATATACCCTGATGTACTCCTCACAGTTTACATATACGCTGATGTACTCCACCCCGCTTACATATATCCTGATGTACTCCGCCCAGCTTACATATACCCTGATGTACTCCGCCCAGCTTACATATACCCTGATGTACTCCACCCAGCTTACATATACCCTGATGTACTCCAACCAGCTTACATATACCCTGATGCACTCCACCCAGCCTACATATACCCTGATGTACTCCACCCAGCTTAGATATACCCTGATGTACTCCGCCCAGCTTACATATACCCTGTTGTACTCCGCCCAGTTTACATAAACCCAGATGTACCACACCCAGCTTACATATACCCTGATGTACTCCTCACAGTTTACATATACCCTGATGTACTCCTCACAGCTTACATATACCCTGATGTACTCCTCCCAGTTTACATATATCCTGATGTACTCAACCCAGCTTAGATATACCCTGATGTACTCCTCACAGCTTACATATACCCTGATGTACTCAACCCAGTTTACATATACCCTGATGTACTCCTCACAGCTTACATCTACCCTGATGTACTCCACCCAGTTTACATATATCCTGATGTACTCAACCCAGCTTACATATACCCTGATGTACTCCTCACAGCTTACATATACCCTGATGTACTCCACCCAGTTTACATATACCCTGATGTACTCCGCCCAGTTTACATATACCCTGATGTACTCCACCCAGCTTACATATACCCTGATGTACTCCACCCAGCTTACATATACCCTGATGTACTCCGCCCAGCTTACATATACCCTGATGTACTCCGCCCAGTTTACATAAACCCAGATGTACCACACCCAACTTACATATACCCTGATGTACTCCGCCCAGCTTACATATACCCTCATGTACTCCACCCAGCTTACATATACCCTGATGTACTCAAGCCAGTTTACATATACCCTGATGTACTCCTCACAGCTTACATATACCCTGATGTACTCCACCCAGTTTACATATATCCTGATGTACTCAACCCAGCTTTCATATACCCTGATGTACTTCTCACAGCTTACATATACCCTGATGTTCTCCGCCCACCTTACATATACCCTGATGTACTCCGCCCAGCTTACATATACCCTGATGTACTTCACCCAGCCTACATATACCCTGATGTACTCCACCCAGCTTACATATACCCTGATGTACTCCGCACAGCTTACATATACCCTGTTGTACTCCGCACAGTTTACATAAACCCAGATGTACCACACCCAGCTTACATATACCCTGATGTACTCCTCACAGTTTACATATACCCTGATTTACTCCGCCCAGCTTACTTATACCCTGATGTACTCCACCCAGTTTAAATATACCCTGATGTACTCAACCCAGCTTACATATACCCTGATGTACTCCGCCCAGCTTGCATATATCCTGATGTTCGCCGCCCACCTTACATATACCCTGATGTACTTCTCACAGCTTACATATACCCTGATGTACTCCTCACAGCTTACATATACCCTGATGTACTCCACCCAGCTTACATATATCGTTATGTACTGCGCCCAGCTTACATATATCCTGATGTACTCCTCACAGCTTTCATATGCCCTGAATAACTCCGCCCAGCTTACATATACCCTGATGTACTCCACCCAGTTTACATATACCCTGATGTACTCCGCCCAGCTTACATATACCCTGATGTACTCCACCCAGTTTATATACACCCTGATGTACTCCACCCAGCTTACATATACCCTGATGTACTCCACCCTGCTTACATATACCCTGATGTACTCCACTCACATTACATGTACCCTGATGTACACTGCACAGCTTACATATACCCTGAGGTACTCCACCCATCTTACATATACCCTGATGCACTCCGCCCAGTTTACATGTGCCCTATTGTACTCCGCCCAGCTTACATATACCCTGATGTACTCCACCCAGCTTACATATACCCTGATGTACACCGCCCAGATTACATATACCCTGATGTACTCCACCCAGCTTACATATACCCTGATGTACTCCACCCAGCTTACATATACCCTGATGTACTCCGCCCAGCTTACATATACCCTGATGTACTCCGCCCAGCTTACATAAACCCAGATGTACCACACCCAGCTTACATATACCCTGATGTACTCCGTCCATCTTACATATACCCTGATGTTTTCCTCCCAGCTTACATATACCCTGTTGTACTATACCCGGTTTACATATACCCTGATGTACTCCACCCAGCTTACATATACCCTGATGTACTCCACCCTGCTTACATATACCCTGATGTACTCCACTCACATTACATGTAACCTGATGTACACTGCACAGCTTACATATACCCTGAGGTACTCCGCCCATCTTACATATACCCTGATGCACTCTGCCCAGTTTACATGTGCCCTATTGTACTCCGCCCAGCTTACATATACCCTGATGTACTCCGCCCAGCTTACATATATCCTGATGTACTCCGCCCAGTTTACATATACCCTGTTGTACTCCACCCAGCTTACATATACCCTGATGTACTCCACCCAGCTTACATATACCCTGATGTACTCCGCCCAGCTTACATATACCCTGATGTACTCCGCCCAGTTTACATAAACCCAGATGTACCACACCCAGCTTACATATACCCTGATGTACTCCTCACAGTTTACATATACCCTGATGTACTCCGCCCAGCTTACATATACCCTGATGTACTCCACCCAGTTTAAATATACCCTGATGTACTCAACCCAGCTTACATATACCCTGATGTACTCCGCCCAGCTTGCATATACCCTGATGTTCTCCGCCCACCTTACATATACCCTGATGTACTCCTCAAAGCTTACATATACGCTGATGTACTCCACCCAGCTTACATATATCCTGATGTACTCCGCCCAGCTTACATATACCCTGATGTACTCCGCCCAGCTTACATATACCCTGATGTACTCTGCCCAGCTTACATATACCCTGATGTACTCCGCCCAGCTTACATATACCCTGTTGTACTCTACCCAGTTTACATATACCCTGATGTACTCCACCCAGCTTACATATACCCTGATGTACTCCACCCTGCTTACATATACTCTGATGTACTCCACTCACATTACATGTACCCTGATGTACACTGCACAGCTTACATATACCCTGAGGTACTCCGCCCATCTTACATATACCCTGATGCACTCCGCCCAGTTTACATGTGCCCTATTGTACTCCGCCCAGCTTACATATACCCTGATGTACTCCACCCAGCTTACATATACCCTGATGTACACCGCCCAGATTACATATACCCTGATGTACTCCACCCAGCTTACATATACCCTGATGTACTCCACCCAGCTTACATATACCCTGATGTACTCCGCCCAGCTTACATATACCCTGATGTACTCCGCCCAGCTTACATAAACCCAGATGTACCACACCCAGCTTACATATACCCTGATGTACTCCGCCCAGCTTACATATACCCTCATGTACTCCACCCAGCTTACATATACCCTGATGTATTCCACCCACATTACATGTACCCTGATGTGCTCCGCACAGCTTATATATACCCTGAGGTACTCCGCCCAGCTTATATATACCCTGATGTTCTCCACCCACCTTACAAATACCCTGATGTACTCCGCCCAGCTTACATATACCCTGATGTACTCCGCCCAGCTTACATATACCCTGATGTACTCCGCCCAGCTTACATATACCCTGATGTCCTCCATCCAGTTTACATATACTCTGATGTACTCCACCCAGCTTACATATACCCTGATGTACTCCGCCCAGCTTACATATACCCTCATGTACTCCACCCAGCTTACATATACCCTGATGTATTCGACCCACATTACATGTACCCTGATGTGCTCCGCACAGCTTACATATACCCTGAGGTACTCCGCCCAGCTTACATATACCCTGATGTACTCCACCCAGTTTACATAAACCCTGATGTACGCCATTCAGCTTACATATACCCTGATGTACTCCTCACAGCTTACATATACCCTGATGTACTCTGCCCAGCTTACATATACCCTGATGTACTCCGCCCAGCTTACATATACCCTGATGTACTCCACCCAGTTTACATATACCCTGATGTACTCCGCCCACCTTACATACACCCTGATGTACTCCTCACAGCTTACATATACCCTCATGTACTACACCCAGTTTACATATATCCTGATGTACTCAACCCAGCTTACATATACCCTGATGTACTCCTCACAGCTTACATATACCCTGATGTACTCCGCCCAGCTTACATATACCCTGATGTACTCCGCCCAGCTTACATACACCCTGATGTACTCCACCCATCTTACATATACCCTGATGTACTCCAACCAGCTTACATAAACCCTGATGTATGCCATTCAGTTTACATATACCCTGATGTACTCCTCACAGCTTACATATACCCTGATGTACTCCGCCCAGTTTACATATACCCTCATGTACTCCACCCAGCTTACATATACCCTGATGTATTCCACCCACATTACATTTACCCTGATGTGCTCCGCACAGCTTATATATACTCTGATGTTCTCCGCCCACCTTACATATACCCTGATGTACTCCGCCCAGCTTACATATACCCTGATGTACTCCGCCCAGCTTACATATACCCTGATGTACTCCAACCCAGCTTACATATACCCTGATGTGCTCCATCCAGTTTACATATACTCTGATGTACTCCACCCAGCTTACATATAACCTGATGTACTCCACCCAGCTTACATATACCCTGATTTACTCCACCCACATTACATGTACCCTGATGTACTCCACCCAGCTTACATATACCCTGATGGACTCCGCCCATCTTACATATACCCTGATGTTTTCCTCCCAGCTTACATATACCCTGTTGTACTCTACCCAGTTTACATATACCCTGATGTACTCCACCCAGCTTACATATACCCTGATGTACTCCACCCTGCTTACATATACCCTGATGTACTCCACTCACATTACATGTACCCTGATGTACACTGCACAGCTTACATATACCCTGAGGTACTCCGCCCATCTTACATATACCCTGATGCACTCCGCCCAGTTTACATGTGCCCTATTGTACTCCGCCCAGCTTACATATACCCTGATGTACTCCGCCCAGCTTACATATACCCTGATGTACTCCGCCCAGTTTACATATACCCTGATGTACTCCACCCAGCTTACATATACCCTGATGTACTCCACCCAGCTTACATATACCCTGATGTACTCCGCCCAGCTTACATATACCCTGATGTACTCCGCCCAGCTTACATAAACCCAGATGTACCACACCCAGCTTACATATACCCTGATGTACTCCTCACAGTTTACATATACCCTGATGTACTCCGCCCAGCTTACATATACCCTGATGTACTCCACCCAGTTTAAATATACCCTGATGTACTCAACCCAGCTTACATATACCCTGATGTACTCCGCCCAGCTTGCATATACCCTGATGTTCTCCGCCCACCTTACATATACCCTGATGTACTCCTCAAAGATTACATATATGCTGATGTACTCCACCCAGCTTACATATATCCTGATGTACTCCGCCCAGCTTACATATACCCTGATGTACTCCGTCCAGCTTACAAATACCCTGATGTACTCAACCCAGTTTACATATACCCTGATGTACTCCTCACAGCTTACATATACCCTGATGTACTCCACCCAGTTTACATATATCCTGATGTACTCAACCCAGCTTACATATACCCTGATGTACTCCTTACAGCTTACATATACCCTGATGTACTCAACCCAGTTTACATATACCCTGATGTACTCCTCACAGCTTACATATACCCTGATGTACTCCACCCAGTTTACATATATCCTGATGTACTCAACCCAGCTTACATATACCCTGATGTACTCCTCACAGCTTACATATACCCTGATGTACTCCACCCAGTTTACATATACCCTGATGTACTCCGCCCAGTTTACATATACCCTGATGTACTCCACCCAGCTTACATATACCCTGATGTACTCCACCCAGCTTACATATACTCTGATGTACTCCGCCCAGCTTACATATACCCTGATGTACTCCGCCCAGCTTACATAAACCCAGATGTACCACACCCAGCTTACATATACCCTGATGTACTCCGCACAGCTTACATATACCCTCATGTACTCCACCCAGCTTACATATACCCTGATGTACTCAACCCAGTTTACATATACCCTGATGTACTCCTCACAGCTTACATATACCCTGATGTACTCCACCCAGTTTACATATATCCTGATGTACTCAACCCAGCTTACATATACCCTGATGTACTCCTCACAGCTTACATATACCCTGATGTACTCTGCCCAGCTTACATATACCCTGATGTACTCCGCCCAGCTTACATATACCCTGATGTACTCCGTCCATCTTACATATACCCTGATGTACTCCACCCAGCTTACATAAACCCTGATGTACGCCATTCAGCTTACATATACCCTGATGTAATCCTCACAGCTTACATATACCCTGATGTACTCAACCCAGATTACATATACCCTCATGTACTCCACCCAGCTTACATATACCCTGATGTATTCCACCCACATTACATGTACCCTGATGTGCTCCGCACAGCTTACATATACCCTGAGGTACTCCACCCATCTTACATATACCCTGATGTTCTCCGCCCACCTTACATATACCCTGATGTACTCCGCCCAGCTTACATATACCCTGATGTACTCCGCCCAGCTTACATATACCCTGATGTACTCCGCCCAGCTTACATATACCCTGATGTGCTCCATCCAGTTTACATATACTCTGATGTACTCCACCCAGCTTACATATACCCTGATGTACTCCACCCAGCTTACATATACCCTGATGTATTCCACCCACATTACATGTACCCTGATGTGCTCCGCACAGCTTACATATACCCTGAGGTACTCCGCCCAGCTTACATAAACCCTGATGTACGCCATTCAGCTTACATATACCCTGATGTACTCCTCACAGATTATATATACCCTGATGTACTCCGCCCAGCTTACATATACCCTCATGTACTCCACCCAGCTTACATATACCCTGATGTATTCCACCCACATTACATGTACCCTGATGTGCTCCGCACAGCTTATATATACCCTGAGGTACTCCGCCCAGCTTACATATACCCTGATGTTCTCCGCCCAACTTACATATACCCTGATGTACTCCGCCCAGCTTACATATACCCTGATGTACTCCGCCCAGCTTACATATAACCTGATGTACTCCGCCCAGCTTACATATACCCTGATGTGCTCCATCCAGTTTACATATACTCTGATGTACTCCACCCAGCATACATATACCCTGATGTACTCCACCCAGCTTACATATACCCTGATGTACTCTGCCCAGCTTACATATACCCTGATGTGCTCCATCTAGTTGACATATACTCTGATGTACTCCACCCAGCCTACATATACCCTGATGTACTCCACCCAGCTTACATATACCCTGATGTACTCCGCCCAGCTTACATATACCCTGTTGTACTCTGCCCAGTTTACATAAACCTAGATGTACCACACCCAGCTTACATATACCCTGATGTACTCCTCACAGTTTACATATACGCTGATGTACTCCACCCCGCTTACATATATCCTGATGTACTCCGCCCAGCTTACATATACCCTGATGTACTCCGCCCAGCTTACATATACCCTGATGTACTCCACCCAGCTTACATATACCCTGATGTACTCCAACCAGCTTACATATACCCTGATGCACTCCACCCAGCCTACATATACCCTGATGTACTCCACCCAGCTTAGATATACCCTGATGTACTCCGCCCAGCTTACATATACCCTGTTGTACTCCGCCCAGTTTACATAAACCCAGATGTACCACACCCAGCTTACATATACCCTGATGTACTCCTCACAGTTTACATATACCCTGATGTACTCCTCACAGCTTACATATACCCTGATGTACTCCTCCCAGTTTACATATATCCTGATGTACTCAACCCAGCTTAGATATACCCTGATGTACTCCTCACAGCTTACATATACCCTGATGTACTCAACCCAGTTTACATATACCCTGATGTACTCCTCACAGCTTACATCTACCCTGATGTACTCCACCCAGTTTACATATATCCTGATGTACTCAACCCAGCTTACATATACCCTGATGTACTCCTCACAGCTTACATATACCCTGATGTACTCCACCCAGTTTACATATACCCTGATGTACTCCGCCCAGTTTACATATACCCTGATGTACTCCACCCAGCTTACATATACCCTGATGTACTCCACCCAGCTTACATATACCCTGATGTACTCCGCCCAGCTTACATATACCCTGATGTACTCCGCCCAGTTTACATAAACCCAGATGTACCACACCCAACTTACATATACCCTGATGTACTCCGCCCAGCTTACATATACCCTCATGTACTCCACCCAGCTTACATATACCCTGATGTACTCAAGCCAGTTTACATATACCCTGATGTACTCCTCACAGCTTACATATACCCTGATGTACTCCACCCAGTTTACATATATCCTGATGTACTCAACCCAGCTTTCATATACCCTGATGTACTTCTCACAGCTTACATATACCCTGATGTTCTCCGCCCACCTTACATATACCCTGATGTACTCCGCCCAGCTTACATATACCCTGATGTACTTCACCCAGCCTACATATACCCTGATGTACTCCACCCAGCTTACATATACCCTGATGTACTCCGCACAGCTTACATATACCCTGTTGTACTCCGCACAGTTTACATAAACCCAGATGTACCACACCCAGCTTACATATACCCTGATGTACTCCTCACAGTTTACATATACCCTGATTTACTCCGCCCAGCTTACTTATACCCTGATGTACTCCACCCAGTTTAAATATACCCTGATGTACTCAACCCAGCTTACATATACCCTGATGTACTCCGCCCAGCTTGCATATATCCTGATGTTCGCCGCCCACCTTACATATACCCTGATGTACTTCTCACAGCTTACATATACCCTGATGTACTCCTCACAGCTTACATATACCCTGATGTACTCCACCCAGCTTACATATATCGTTATGTACTGCGCCCAGCTTACATATATCCTGATGTACTCCTCACAGCTTTCATATGCCCTGAATAACTCCGCCCAGCTTACATATACCCTGATGTACTCCACCCAGTTTACATATACCCTGATGTACTCCGCCCAGCTTACATATACCCTGATGTACTCCACCCAGTTTATATACACCCTGATGTACTCCACCCAGCTTACATATACCCTGATGTACTCCACCCTGCTTACATATACCCTGATGTACTCCACTCACATTACATGTACCCTGATGTACACTGCACAGCTTACATATACCCTGAGGTACTCCACCCATCTTACATATACCCTGATGCACTCCGCCCAGTTTACATGTGCCCTATTGTACTCCGCCCAGCTTACATATACCCTGATGTACTCCACCCAGCTTACATATACCCTGATGTACACCGCCCAGATTACATATACCCTGATGTACTCCACCCAGCTTACATATACCCTGATGTACTCCACCCAGCTTACATATACCCTGATGTACTCCGCCCAGCTTACATATACCCTGATGTACTCCGCCCAGCTTACATAAACCCAGATGTACCACACCCAGCTTACATATACCCTGATGTACTCCGTCCATCTTACATATACCCTGATGTTTTCCTCCCAGCTTACATATACCCTGTTGTACTATACCCGGTTTACATATACCCTGATGTACTCCACCCAGCTTACATATACCCTGATGTACTCCACCCTGCTTACATATACCCTGATGTACTCCACTCACATTACATGTAACCTGATGTACACTGCACAGCTTACATATACCCTGAGGTACTCCGCCCATCTTACATATACCCTGATGCACTCTGCCCAGTTTACATGTGCCCTATTGTACTCCGCCCAGCTTACATATACCCTGATGTACTCCGCCCAGCTTACATATATCCTGATGTACTCCGCCCAGTTTACATATACCCTGTTGTACTCCACCCAGCTTACATATACCCTGATGTACTCCACCCAGCTTACATATACCCTGATGTACTCCGCCCAGCTTACATATACCCTGATGTACTCCGCCCAGCTTACATAAACCCAGATGTACCACACCCAGCTTACATATACCCTGATGTACTCCTCACAGTTTACATATACCCTGATGTACTCCGCCCAGCTTACATATACCCTGATGTACTCCACCCAGTTTAAATATACCCTGATGTACTCAACCCAGCTTACATATACCCTGATGTACTCCGCCCAGCTTGCATATACCCTGATGTTCTCCGCCCACCTTACATATACCCTGATGTACTCCTCAAAGCTTACATATACGCTGATGTACTCCACCCAGCTTACATATATCCTGATGTACTCCGCCCAGCTTACATATACCCTGATGTACTCCGCCCAGCTTACATATACCCTGATGTACTCTGCCCAGCTTACATATACCCTGATGTACTCCGCCCAGCTTACATATACCCTGATGTGCTCCATCCAGTTTACATATACTCTGATGTACTCCACCCAGCTTACATATACCCTGATGCACTCCACCCAGCTTACATATACCTTGATGTATTCCACCCACATTACATGTACCCTGATGTGCTCCGCACAGCTTACATATACCCTGAGGTACTCCGCCCAGCTTACATATACCCTGATGTACGCTGTTAGGGATCTGCCAGGTACTACGTCTAGGTATACTCCTGGGATTAATCAATCCACACCTGAGGCCAGACCTCTTGGACTAACACCGGCTCCCACCAACCAGGGTGGCAGGCTCAGGAGTGGGAGAGCCTATCGCAGCCTGGTCAGTCGGAGTTAGCTCCACCCCCTGTCCATTATTACCTGCCGTGTTCTCTTCCTCAGTGCTTGTAATTCTTCTGGATTCCTGGCCCCACTGCTGATTGCTCCAGCCTGCTTCTGCCGTGCTTCTGCCTTGCTGCAGTTCCGCTTAACCTGCTTCGCTTTGCCCCTGGCTTGCTTCCTTCTCCGTGCTCACGTTGGTATACTCCACTTCATCCTGGTCCTGACTACTCGTTCGCCGCTCCGTTTCCTCGTGGCGTTCCGTGGGCTACTGCCCCTTCCCTTGCGTGTTCCCTGTTTGTTCTCCCGTGCACTTAGACAGCGTAGGGACCGCCGCCCAGTTGTACCCCGTCGCCTAGGGCGGGTCGTTGCAAGTAGGCAGGGACAGGGCGGTGGGTAGATTAGGACTCACTTTCCCTTCACCTCCTTCCTGCCATTACATACGCCATTCAGCTTACATATACCCTGATGTACTCCTCACAGCTTACATATACCCTGATGTACTCCGCCCAGCTTACATATACCCTCATGTACTCCACCCAGCTTACATATACCCTGATGTATTCGACCCACATTACATGTACCCTGATGTGCTCCGCACAGCTTACATATACCCTAAGGTACTCCGCCCAGCTTACATATACCCTGATGTTCTTCGCCCACCTTACATATACCCTGATGTACTCCGCCCCGCTTACATATACCCTGATGTACTCCGCCCAGCTTACATATACCCTGATGTACTGCGCCCAGCTTACATATACCCTGATGTGCTCCATCCAGTTTCATATACTCTGATGTACTCCACCCAGCTTACATATACCCTGATGTACTCCACCCAGCTTACATATACCCTGATGCACTCCGCCCAGTTTACATGTGCCCTATTGTACTCCGCCCAGCTTACATATACCCTGATGTACTCCACCCAGCTTACATATACCCTGATGTACACCGCCCAGATTACATATACCCTGATGTACTCCACCCAGCTTACATATACCCTGATGTACTCCACCCAGCTTACATATACCCTGATGTACTCCGCCCAGCTTACATATACCCTGATGTACTCCGCCCAGCTTACATAAACCCAGATGTACCACACCCAGCTTACATATACCCTGATGTACTCCGCCCAGCTTACATATACCCTCATGTACTCCACCCAGCTTACATATACCCTGATGTATTCCACCCACATTACATGTACCCTGATGTGGTCCGCACAGCTTATATATACCCTGAGGTACTCCGCCCAGCTTATATATACCCTGATGTTCTCCGCCCACCTTACAAATACCCTGATGTACTCCGCCCAGCTTACATATACCCTGATGTACTCCGCCCAGCTTACATATACCCTGATGTACTCCGCCCAGCTTACATATACCCTGATGTGCTCCATCCAGTTTACATATACTCTGATGTACTCCACCCAGCTTACATATACCCTGATGTACTCCACCCACATTACATGTACCCTGATGTACTCCACCCACATTACATGTACCCTGATGTACTCCACCCAGCTTACATATACCCTGATGGACTCCGCCCATCTTGCATATACCCTGATGTTTTCCTCCCAGCTTACATATACCCTGTTGTACTATACCCGGTTTACATATACCCTGATGTACTCCACCCAGCTTACATATACCCTGATGTACTCCACCCTGCTTACATATACCCTGATGTACTCCACTCACATTACATGTACCCTGATGTACACTGCACAGCTTACATATACCCTGAGGTACTCCGCCCATCTTACATATACCCTGATGCACTCTGCCCAGTTTACATGTGCCCTATTGTACTCCGCCCAGCTTACATATACCCTGATGTACTCCGCCCAGCTTACATATACCCTGATGTACTCCGCCCAGTTTACATATACCCTGATGTACTCCACCCAGCTTACATATACCCTGATGTACTCCACCCAGCTTACATATACCCTGATGTACTCCGCCCAGCTTACATATGCCCTGATGTACTCCGCCCAGCTTACATAAACCCAGATGTACCACACCCAGCTTACATATACCCTGATGTACTCCTCACAGTTTACATATACCCTGATGTACTCCGCCCAGCTTACATATACCCTGATGTACTCCACCCAGTTTAAATATACCCTGATGTACTCAACCCAGCTTACATATACCCTGATGTACTCCGCCCAGCTTGCATATACCCTGATGTTCTCCGCCCACCTTACATATACCCTGATGTACTCCTCAAAGCTTACATATACGCTGATGTACTCCACCCAGCTTACATATATCCTGATGTACTCCGCCCAGTTTACATATACCCTGATGTACTCCGCCCAGCTTACATATACCCTGATGTACTCCGCCCAGCTTACATATACCCTGATGTACTCCGCCCAGCTTACATATACCCTGATGTGCTCCATCCAGTTTACATATACTCTGATGTACTCCACCCAGCTTACATATACCCTGATGCACTCCACCCAGCTTACATATACCTTGATGTATTCCACGCACATTACATGTACCCTGATGTGCTCCGCACAGCTTACATATACCCTGAGGTACTCCGCCCAGCTTACATAAACCCTGATGTACGCTGTTAGGGATCTGCCAGGTACTACGTCTAGGTATACTCCTGGGATTAATCAATCCACACCTGAGGCCAGACCTCTTGGACTGACACCGGCTCCCACCAACCAGGGTGGCAGGCTCAGGAGTGGGAGAGCCTATCGCGGCCTGGTCAGTCGGAGTTAGCTCCGCCCCCTGTCCATTATTACCTGCCGTGTTCTCTTCCTCAGTGCTTGTAATTCTTCTGGATTCCTGGCCCCACTGCTGATTGCTCCAGCCTGCTTCTGCCGTGCTTCTGCCTTGCTGCAGTTCCGCTTAACCTGCTTCGCTTTGCCCCTGGCTTGCTTCCTTCTCCGTGCTCACGTTGGTATACTCCACTTCATCCTGGTCCTGACTACTCGTTCGCCGCTCCGTTTCCTCGTGGCGTTCCGTGGGCTACTGCCCCTTCCCTTGCGTGTTCCCTGTTTGTTCTCCCGTGCACTTAGACAGCGTAGGGACCGCCGCCCAGTTGTACCCCGTCGTCTAGGGCGGGTCGTTGCAAGTAGGCAGGGACAGGGCGGTGGGTAGATTAGGGCTCACTTTCCCTTCACCTCCTTCCTGCCATTACATACGCCATTCAGCTTACATATACCCTGATGTACTCCTCACAGCTTACATATACCCTGATGTACTCCGCCCAGCTTACATATACCCTCATGTACTCCACCCAGCTTACATATACCCTGATGTATTCGACCCACATTACATGTACCCTGATGTGCTCCGCACAGCTTACATATACCCTGAGGTACTCCGCCCAGCTTACATATACCCTGATGTTCTCCGCCCACCTTACATATACCCTGATGTACTCCGCCCCGCTTACATATACCCTGATGTACTCCGCTCAGCTTACATATACCCTGATGTACTGCGCCCAGCTTACATATACCCTGATGTGCTCCATCCAGTTTCATATACTCTGATGTACTCCACCCAGCTTACATATACCCTGATGTACTCCACCCAGCTTACATATACCCTGATGTACTCCGCCCAGCTTACATATACCCTGATGTGCTCCATCCAGTTGACATATACACTGATGTACTCCACCCAGCCTACATATACCCTGATGTACTCCACCCAGCTTACATATACCCTGATGTACTCCGCCCAGCTTACATATACCCTGTTGTACTCCGCCCAGTTTACATAAACCCAGATGTACCACACCCAGCTTACATATACCCTGATGTACTCCTCACAGTTTACATATACCCTGATGTACTCCGCCCAGCTTACATATACCCTGATGTACTCCACCCAGTTTAAATATACCCTGATGTACTCAACCCAGCTTACATATACCCTGATGTACTCCGCCCAGCTTGCATATATCCTGATGTTCTCTGCCCACCTTACATATACCCTGATGTACTCCTCAAAGCTTACATATACGCTGATGTACTCCACCCCGCTTACATATATCCTGATGTACTCCGCCCAGCTTACATATACCCTGATGTACTCCGCCCAGCTTACATATACCCTGATGTACTCCGCCCAGCTTACATATACCCTGATGTGCTCCATCCAGTTGACATATACACTGATGTACTCCACCCAGCCTACATATACCCTGATGTACTCCACCCAGCTTACATATACCTTGATGTACTCCGCCCAGCTTACATATACCCTGTTGTACTCCGCCCAGTTTACATAAACCCAGATGTACCACACCCAGCTTACATATACCCTGATGTACTCCTTACAGTTTACATATACCCTGATGTACTACGCCCAGCTTACATATACCCTGATGTACTCCACCCAGTTTAAATATACCCTGATGTACTCAACCCAGCTTACATATACCCTGATGTACTCCGCCCAGCTTGCATATATCCTGATGTTGTCTGCCCACCTTACATATACCCTGATGTACTCCTCAAAGCTTACATATACGCTGATGTACTCCACCCCGCTTACATATATCCTGATGTACTCCGCCCAGCTTACATATACCCTGATGTACTCCGCCCAGCTTACATATACCCTGATGTACTCCACCCAGCTTACATATACCCTGATGTACTCCACCCAGCTTACATATACCCTGATGCACTCCACTCACATTACATGTACCCTGATGTACTCTGCACAGCTTACATATACCCTGAGGTACTCCGACAATCTTACATATACCCTGATGTACTCCACACAGTTTACATATACCCTGATGATCTCCGCCCAGCTTACATATACCCTGATGTACTCCGCCCAGCTTACATATACCCTGATGTACTCCACCCAGCCTACATATACCCTGATGTACTCCACCCAGCTTACATATACCCTGATGTACTCCGCCCAGCTTACATATACCCTGTTGTACTCCGCCAAGTTTACATAAACCCAGATGTACCACACCCAGCTTACATATACCCTGATGTACTCCTCACAGTTTACATATACCCTGATTTACTCCGCCCAGCTTACATATACCCTGATGTACTCCACCCAGTTTAAATATACCCTGATGTACTCAACCCAGCTTACATATACCCTGATGTACTCCGCCCAGCTTGCATATATCCTGATGTTCTCCGCCCACCTTACATATACACTGATGTACTCCTCAAAGCTTACATATACGCTGATGTACTCCACCCCGCTTACATATATCCTGATGTACTCCGCCCAGCTTACATATACCCTGATGTACTCCGCCCAGCTTACATATACCCTGATGTACTCCACCCAGTTTACATATACCCTGATGTACTCCGCCCACCTTACATATACCCTGATGTACTCCTCACAGCTTACATATACCCTCATGTACTACACCCAGATTACATATATCCTGATGTACTCAACCCAGCTTACATATACCCTGATGTACTCCTCACAGCTTACATATACCCTGATGTACTCCGCCCAGCTTACATATACCCTGATGTACTCCGCCCAGCTTACATAAACCCTGATGTACTCCACCCATCTTACATATACCCTGATGTACTCCAACCAGCTTACATAAACCCTGATGTATGCCATTCAGTTTACATATACCCTGATGTACTCCTCACAGCTTACATATACCCTGATGTACTCCGCCCAGTTTACATATACCCTCATGTACTCCACCCAGCTTACATATACCCTGATGTATTCCACCCACATTACATTTACCCTGATGTGCTCCGCACAGCTTATATATACCCTGATGTTCTCCGCCCACCTTACATATACCCTGATGTACTCCGCCCAGCTTACAAATACCCTGATGTACTCCGCCCAGCTTACATATACCCTGATGTACTCCAACCCAGCTTACATATACCCTGATGTGCTCCATCCAGTTTACATATACTCTGATGTACTCCACCCAGCTTACATATAACCTGATGTACTCCACCCAGCTTACATATACCCTGATTTACTCCACCCACATTACATGTACCCTGATGTACTCCACCCAGCTTACATATACCCTGATGGACTCCGCCCATCTTACATATACCCTGATGTTTTCCTCCCAGCTTACATATACCCTGTTGTACTCTACCCAGTTTACATATACCCTGATGTACTCCACCCAGCTTACATATAACCTGATGTACTCCACCCTGCTTACATATACCCTGATGTACTCCACTCACATTACATGTACCCTGATGTACACTGCACAGCTTACATATACCCTGAGGTACTCCGCCCATCTTACATATACCCTGATGCACTCCGCCCAGTTTACATGTGCCCTATTGTACTCCACCCAGCTTACATATACCCTGATGTACTCCGCCCAGCTTACATATACCCTGATGTACTCCGCCCAGTTTACATATACCCTGATGTACTCCACCCAGCTTACATATACCCTGATGTACTCCACCCAGCTTACATATACCCTGATGTACTCCGCCCAGCTTACATATACCCTGATGTACTCCGCCCAGCTTACATAAACCCAGATGTACCACACCCAGCTTACATATACCCTGATGTACTCCTCACAGTTTACATATACCCTGATGTACTCCGCCCAGCTTACATATACCCTGATGTACTCCACCCAGTTTAAATATACCCTGATGAACTCAACCCAGCTTACATATACCCTGATGTACTCCGCCCAGCTTGCATATACCCTGATGTTCTCCGCCCACCTTACATATACCCTGATGTACTCCTCAAAGTTTACATATATGCTGATGTACTCCACCCAGCTTACATATATCCTGATGTACTCCGCCCAGCTTACATATACCCTGATGTACTCCGTCCAGCTTACATATACCCTGATGTACTCAACCCAGTTTACATATACCCTGATGTATTCCTCACAGCTTACATATACCCTGATGTACTCCACCCAGTTTACATATATCCTGATGTACTCAACCCAGCTTACATATACCCTGATGTACTCCTCACAGCTTACATATACCCTGATGTACTCAACCCAGTTTACATATACCCTGATGTACTCCTCACAGCTTACATATACCCTGATGTACTCCACCCAGTTTACATATATCCTGATGTACTCAACCCAGCTTACATATACCCTGATGTACTCCTTACAGCTTACATATACCCTGATGTACTCCACCCAGTTTACATATACCCTGATGTACTCCTCACAGCTTACATATACCCTGATGTACTCTGCCCAGCTTACATATACCCTGATGTACTCCGCCCAGCTTACATATACCCTGATGTACTCCGCCCAGCTTACATATACCCTGATGTACTCCACCCAGTTTACATATACCCTGATGTACTCCACCCAGCTTACATATACTCTGATGTACTCCGCCCAGCTTACATATACCCTGATGTACTCCGCCCAGCTTACATAAACCCAGATGTACCACACCCAGCTTACATATACCCTGATGTACTCCGCCCAGCTTACATATACCCTCATGTACTCCACCCAGCTTACATATACCCTGATGTACTCAACCCAGTTTACATATACCCTGATGTACTCCTCACAGCTTACATATACCCTGATGTACTCCACCCAGTTTACATATATCCTGATGTACTCAACCCAGCTTACATATACCCTGATGTACTCCTCACAGCTTACATATACCCTGATGTACTCTGCCCAGCTTACATATACCCTGATGTACTCCGCCCAGCTTACATATACCCTGATGTACTCCGCCCAGCTTACATATACCCTGATGTACTCCGCCCAGCTTACATAAACCCAGATGTACTCCGCCCAGCTTACATATACCCTCATGTACTCCACCCAGCTTACATATACCCTGATGTACTCAACCCAGTTTACATATACCCTGATGTACTCCTCACAGCTTACATATACCCTGATGTACTCCACCCAGTTTACATATATCCTGATGTACTCCACCCAGTTTAAATATTCCCTGATGTACTCAACCCAGCTTACATATACCCTGATGTACTCCGCCCAGCTTGCATATACCCTGATGTTCTCCGCCCACCTTACATATACCCTGATGTACTCCTCAAAGTTTACATATATGCTGATGTACTCCACCCAGCTTACATATATCCTGATGTACTCCGCCCAGCTTACATATACCCTGATGTACTCCGTCCAGCTTACATATACCCTGATGTACTCAACCCAGTTTACATATACCCTGATGTATTCCTCACAGCTTACATATACCCTGATGTACTCCACCCAGTTTACATATATCCTGATGTACTCAACCCAGCTTACATATACCCTGATGTACTCCTCACAGCTTACATATACCCTGATGTACTCAACCCAGTTTACATATACCCTGATGTACTCCTCACAGCTTACATATACCCTGATGTACTCCACCCAGTTTACATATATCCTGATGTACTCAACCCAGCTTACATATACCCTGATGTACTCCTCACAGCTTACATATACCCTGATGTACTCCACCCAGTTTACATATACCCTGATGTACTCCGCCCAGTTTACATATACCCTGATGTACTCCACCCAGCTTACATATACCCTGATGTACTCCACCCAGCTTACATATACTCTGATGTACTCCGCCCAGCTTACATATACCCTGATGTACTCCGCCCAGCTTACATAAACCCAGATGTACCACACCCAGCTTACATATACCCTGATGTACTCCGCCCAGCTTACATATACCCTCATGTACTCCACCCAGCTTACATATACCCTGATGTACTCAACCCAGTTTACATATACCCTGATGTACTCCTCACAGCTTACATATACCCTGATGTACTCCACCCAGTTTACATATATCCTGATGTACTCAACCCAGCTTACATATACCCTGATGTACTCCTCACAGCTTACATATACCCTGATGTACTCTGCCCAGCTTACATATACCCTGATGTACTCCGCCCAGCTTACATATACCCTGATGTACTCCGCCCAGCTTACATATACCCTGATGTACTCCGCCCAGCTTACATAAATCCAGATGTACCACACCCAGCTTACATATACCCTGATGTACTCCTCACAGTTTACATATACCCTGATGTACTCCGCCCAGTTTACATATACCCTGATGTACTCCACCCAGTTTAAATATACCCTGATGTACTCAACCCAGCTTACATATACCCTGATGTACTCCGCCCAGCTTGCATATACCCTGATGTTCTCCGCCCACCTTACATATACCCTGATGTACTCCTCAAAGCTTACATATACGCTGATGTACTCCACCCAGCTTACATATATCCTGATGTACTCCGCCCAGCTTACATATACCCTGATGTACTCCGCCCAGCTTACATATACCCTGATGTACTCCGCCCAGCTTACATATACCCTGATGTACTCCGCCCAGCTTACATATACCCTGATGTGCTCCATCCAGTTTTCATATACTCTGATGTACTCCACCCAGCTTACATATACCCTGATGCACTCCACCCAGTTTACATATACCCTGATGTATTCCACCCACATTACATGTACACTGATGTGCTCCGCACAGCTTACATATACCCTGAGGTACTCCGCCCAGCTTACATAAACCCTGATGTACGCTGTTAGGGATCTGCCAGGTACTACGTCTAGGTATACTCCTGGGATTAATCAATCCACACCTGAGGCCAGACCTCTTGGACTGACACCGGCTCCCACCAACCAGGGTGGCAGGCTCAGGAGTGGGAGAGCCTATCGCGGCCTGGTCAGTCGGAGTTAGCTCCGCCCCCTGTCCATTATTACCTGCCGTGTTCTCTTCCTCAGTGCTTGTAATTCTTCTGAATTCCTGGCCCCACTGCTGATTGCTCCAGCCTGCTTCTGCCGTGCTTCTGCCTTGCTGCAGTTCCGCTTAACCTGCATCGCTTTGCCCCTGGCTTGCTTCCTTCTCCGTGCTCACGTTGGTATACTCCACTTCATCCTGGTCCTGACTACTCGTTCGCCGCTCCGTTTCCTCGTGGCGTTCCGTGGGCTACTGCCCCTTCCCTTGCGTGTTCCCTGTTTGTTCTCCCGTGCACTTAGACAGCGTAGGGACCGCCGCCCAGTTGTACCCCGTCGCCTAGGGCGGGTCGTTGCAAGTAGGCAGGGACAGGGCGGTGGGTAGATTAGGGCTCACTTTCCCTTCACCTCCTTCCTGCCATTACATATGCCATTCAGCTTACATATACCCTGATGTACTCCTCACAGCTTACATATACCCTGATGTACTCCGCCCAGCTTACATATACCCTCATGTACTCCACCCAGCTTACATATACCCTGATGTATTCCACCCACATTACATGTACCCTGATGTGCTCCGCACAGCTTACATATACCCTGAGGTACTCCGCCCAGCTTACATATACCCTGATGTTCTCCGCCCACCTTACATATACCCTGATGTACTCCGCCCAGCTTACATATACCCTGATGTACTCCGCCCAGCTTACATATACCCTGATGTACTGCGCCCAGCTTACATATACCCTGATGTGCTCCATCCAGTTTCATATACTCTGATGTACTCCACCCAGCTTACATATATCCTGATGTACTCCACCCAGCTTACATATACCCTGATGTACTCCGCCCAGCTTACATATACCCTGATGTGCTCCATCCAGTTGACATATACTCTGATGTACTCCACCCAGCCTACATATACCCTGATGTACTCCACCCAGCTTACATATACCCTGATGTACTCCGCCCAGCTTACATATACCCTGTTGTACTCCGCCCAGTTTACATAAACCCAGATGTACCACACCCAGCTTACATATACCCTTATGTACTCCTCACAGTTTACATATACCCTGATGTACTCCGCCCAGCTTACATATACCCTGATGTACTCCACCCAGTTTAAATATACCCTGATGAACTCAACCCAGCTTACATATACCCTGATGTACTCCGCCCAGCTTGCATATACCCTGATGTTCTCCGCCCACCTTACATATACCCTGATGTACTCCTCAAAGTTTACATATATGCTGATGTACTCCACCCAGCTTACATATATCCTGATGTACTCCGCCCAGCTTACATATACCCTGATGTACTCCGTCCAGCTTACATATACCCTGATGTACTCAACCCAGTTTACATATACCCTGATGTATTCCTCACAGCTTACATATACCCTGATGTACTCCACCCAGTTTACATATATCCTGATGTACTCAACCCAGCTTACATATTCCCTGATGTACTCCTCACAGCTTACATATACCCTGATGTACTCAACCCAGTTTACATATACCCTGATGTACTCCTCACAGCTTACATATACCCTGATGTACTCCACCCAGTTTACATATATCCTGATGTACTCAACCCAGCTTACATATACCCTGATGTACTCCTTACAGCTTACATATACCCTGATGTACTCCACCCAGTTTACATATACCCTGATGTACTCCTCACAGCTTACATATACCCTGATGTACTCTGCCCAGCTTACATATACCCTGATGTACTCCGCCCAGCTTACATATACCCTGATGTACTCCGCCCAGCTTACATATACCCTGATGTACTCCACCCAGTTTACATATACCCTGATGTACTCCACCCAGCTTACATATACTCTGATGTACTCCGCCCAGCTTACATATACCCTGATGTACTCCGCCCAGCTTACATAAACCCAGATGTACCACACCCAGCTTACATATACCCTGATGTACTCCGCCCAGCTTACATATACCCTCATGTACTCCACCCAGCTTACATATACCCTGATGTACTCAACCCAGTTTACATATACCCTGATGTACTCCTCACAGCTTACATATACCCTGATGTACTCCACCCAGTTTACATATATCCTGATGTACTCAACCCAGCTTACATATACCCTGATGTACTCCTCACAGCTTACATATACCCTGATGTACTCTGCCCAGCTTACATATACCCTGATGTACTCCGCCCAGCTTACATATACCCTGATGTACTCCGCCCAGCTTACATATACCCTGATGTACTCCGCCCAGCTTACATAAACCCAGATGTACTCCGCCCAGCTTACATATACCCTCATGTACTCCACCCAGCTTACATATACCCTGATGTACTCAACCCAGTTTACATATACCCTGATGTACTCCTCACAGCTTACATATACCCTGATGTACTCCACCCAGTTTACATATATCCTGATGTACTCCACCCAGTTTAAATATTCCCTGATGTACTCAACCCAGCTTACATATACCCTGATGTACTCCGCCCAGCTTGCATATACCCTGATGTTCTCCGCCCACCTTACATATACCCTGATGTACTCCTCAAAGTTTACATATATGCTGATGTACTCCACCCAGCTTACATATATCCTGATGTACTCCGCCCAGCTTACATATACCCTGATGTACTCCGTCCAGCTTACATATACCCTGATGTACTCAACCCAGTTTACATATACCCTGATGTATTCCTCACAGCTTACATATACCCTGATGTACTCCACCCAGTTTACATATATCCTGATGTACTCAACCCAGCTTACATATACCCTGATGTACTCCTCACAGCTTACATATACCCTGATGTACTCAACCCAGTTTACATATACCCTGATGTACTCCTCACAGCTTACATATACCCTGATGTACTCCACCCAGTTTACATATATCCTGATGTACTCAACCCAGCTTACATATACCCTGATGTACTCCTCACAGCTTACATATACCCTGATGTACTCCACCCAGTTTACATATACCCTGATGTACTCCGCCCAGTTTACATATACCCTGATGTACTCCACCCAGCTTACATATACCCTGATGTACTCCACCCAGCTTACATATACTCTGATGTACTCCGCCCAGCTTACATATACCCTGATGTACTCCGCCCAGCTTACATAAACCCAGATGTACCACACCCAGCTTACATATACCCTGATGTACTCCGCCCAGCTTACATATACCCTCATGTACTCCACCCAGCTTACATATACCCTGATGTACTCAACCCAGTTTACATATACCCTGATGTACTCCTCACAGCTTACATATACCCTGATGTACTCCACCCAGTTTACATATATCCTGATGTACTCAACCCAGCTTACATATACCCTGATGTACTCCTCACAGCTTACATATACCCTGATGTACTCTGCCCAGCTTACATATACCCTGATGTACTCCGCCCAGCTTACATATACCCTGATGTACTCCGCCCAGCTTACATATACCCTGATGTACTCCGCCCAGCTTACATAAATCCAGATGTACCACACCCAGCTTACATATACCCTGATGTACTCCTCACAGTTTACATATACCCTGATGTACTCCGCCCAGTTTACATATACCCTGATGTACTCCACCCAGTTTAAATATACCCTGATGTACTCAACCCAGCTTACATATACCCTGATGTACTCCGCCCAGCTTGCATATACCCTGATGTTCTCCGCCCACCTTACATATACCCTGATGTACTCCTCAAAGCTTACATATACGCTGATGTACTCCACCCAGCTTACATATATCCTGATGTACTCCGCCCAGCTTACATATACCCTGATGTACTCCGCCCAGCTTACATATACCCTGATGTACTCCGCCCAGCTTACATATACCCTGATGTACTCCGCCCAGCTTACATATACCCTGATGTGCTCCATCCAGTTTTCATATACTCTGATGTACTCCACCCAGCTTACATATACCCTGATGCACTCCACCCAGTTTACATATACCCTGATGTATTCCACCCACATTACATGTACACTGATGTGCTCCGCACAGCTTACATATACCCTGAGGTACTCCGCCCAGCTTACATAAACCCTGATGTACGCTGTTAGGGATCTGCCAGGTACTACGTCTAGGTATACTCCTGGGATTAATCAATCCACACCTGAGGCCAGACCTCTTGGACTGACACCGGCTCCCACCAACCAGGGTGGCAGGCTCAGGAGTGGGAGAGCCTATCGCGGCCTGGTCAGTCGGAGTTAGCTCCGCCCCCTGTCCATTATTACCTGCCGTGTTCTCTTCCTCAGTGCTTGTAATTCTTCTGAATTCCTGGCCCCACTGCTGATTGCTCCAGCCTGCTTCTGCCGTGCTTCTGCCTTGCTGCAGTTCCGCTTAACCTGCATCGCTTTGCCCCTGGCTTGCTTCCTTCTCCGTGCTCACGTTGGTATACTCCACTTCATCCTGGTCCTGACTACTCGTTCGCCGCTCCGTTTCCTCGTGGCGTTCCGTGGGCTACTGCCCCTTCCCTTGCGTGTTCCCTGTTTGTTCTCCCGTGCACTTAGACAGCGTAGGGACCGCCGCCCAGTTGTACCCCGTCGCCTAGGGCGGGTCGTTGCAAGTAGGCAGGGACAGGGCGGTGGGTAGATTAGGGCTCACTTTCCCTTCACCTCCTTCCTGCCATTACATATGCCATTCAGCTTACATATACCCTGATGTACTCCTCACAGCTTACATATACCCTGATGTACTCCGCCCAGCTTACATATACCCTCATGTACTCCACCCAGCTTACATATACCCTGATGTATTCCACCCACATTACATGTACCCTGATGTGCTCCGCACAGCTTACATATACCCTGAGGTACTCCGCCCAGCTTACATATACCCTGATGTTCTCCGCCCACCTTACATATACCCTGATGTACTCCGCCCAGCTTACATATACCCTGATGTACTCCGCCCAGCTTACATATACCCTGATGTACTGCGCCCAGCTTACATATACCCTGATGTGCTCCATCCAGTTTCATATACTCTGATGTACTCCACCCAGCTTACATATATCCTGATGTACTCCACCCAGCTTACATATACCCTGATGTACTCCGCCCAGCTTACATATACCCTGATGTACTCCACCCAGTTTACATATACCCTGATGTACTCCGCCCACCTTACATATACCCTGATGTACTCCTCACAGCTTACATATACCCTCATGTACTACACCCAGATTACATATATCCTGATGTACTCAACCCAGCTTACATATACCCTGATGTACTCCTCACAGCTTACATATACCCTGATGTACTCCGCCCAGCTTACATATACCCTGATGTACTCCGCCCAGCTTACATAAACCCTGATGTACTCCACCCATCTTACATATACCCTGATGTACTCCAACCAGCTTACATAAACCCTGATGTATGCCATTCAGTTTACATATACCCTGATGTACTCCTCACAGCTTACATATACCCTGATGTACTCCGCCCAGTTTACATATACCCTCATGTACTCCACCCAGCTTACATATACCCTGATGTATTCCACCCACATTACATTTACCCTGATGTGCTCCGCACAGCTTATATATACCCTGATGTTCTCCGCCCACCTTACATATACCCTGATGTACTCCGCCCAGCTTACAAATACCCTGATGTACTCCGCCCAGCTTACATATACCCTGATGTACTCCAACCCAGCTTACATATACCCTGATGTGCTCCATCCAGTTTACATATACTCTGATGTACTCCACCCAGCTTACATATAACCTGATGTACTCCACCCAGCTTACATATACCCTGATTTACTCCACCCACATTACATGTACCCTGATGTACTCCACCCAGCTTACATATACCCTGATGGACTCCGCCCATCTTACATATACCCTGATGTTTTCCTCCCAGCTTACATATACCCTGTTGTACTCTACCCAGTTTACATATACCCTGATGTACTCCACCCAGCTTACATATAACCTGATGTACTCCACCCTGCTTACATATACCCTGATGTACTCCACTCACATTACATGTACCCTGATGTACACTGCACAGCTTACATATACCCTGAGGTACTCCGCCCATCTTACATATACCCTGATGCACTCCGCCCAGTTTACATGTGCCCTATTGTACTCCACCCAGCTTACATATACCCTGATGTACTCCGCCCAGCTTACATATACCCTGATGTACTCCGCCCAGTTTACATATACCCTGATGTACTCCACCCAGCTTACATATACCCTGATGTACTCCACCCAGCTTACATATACCCTGATGTACTCCGCCCAGCTTACATATACCCTGATGTACTCCGCCCAGCTTACATAAACCCAG